>NC_045702.1:31693264-33072321 GCF_009834535.1 Camelus ferus
GAAAGACTGAGACACAACTTGAGTTTTGCTCCAGAGCTGCAACTAAATACAACCTTGATGCCTTCTCTGCGTCCCTTTTAGCTCATAGCCACTTATGTATGTGTGCCATCTACCTGTCCCAGACTCTAAGTTCACTGCAAGTGGGATCTGTTTCAAGTTCAATATTACATCTACTAGCATGATCTGCACATAGCGAAAGCCTTCAAATACTCATTGCTTAAATGAGTAAGTGAACCGAATACTTAATAGATGAAGGCGGCAACAATCCTCTTTTTTGACTGCTGTCGCCTTCATCCACTGTCTGGCTCCCACACTCTATCAGCACTGTTGAGAGGAATGTGTCAGGCAGTGAGTGACAGATGCAAACAAGGGAACCGCTCACCTGTGGCCCTACTGTAGCCAGGACCTCTTTTCCAAAGGCAGTAGTAATTTTTTTTTCTCAAGAAAGCACATGCTATCTGTTATTTAAAAGTGAACTCTGCTAGCACATCTGCAGTGAGCAATCTCACTCACGCTGCCATAGTTTCCATGGCTAATGGTAGAAAAAATAAATTTCATCACGTAAAGCAAAAAATTGGAACTATTCATTGAGCATCTACTATATCCAAGCATAGAATAAGTGTTTCATATGCATTATCTCATCCTTGCACCCAGCCTGATAACTAGACAATAATATTCCCCTTTTCCACAAATTGAGAAAACTGGGACTCACATAGGTTCTATTGCTCAGGGACAAACAATATTTACCCCAGTCTTCAAATACAAGTTTGTTTGTTTCTTTTTTCCTCTCAAATGCCTGTTATGCCTCAATGTCTCTCTCCCTAATCAACTTTTTTACAGACCGTCTCCTATGTACAGAGTACTATGTTAGGTGCTGTGGGTGAGGCAGGAGAGGAATTCACAGTAAAACACAATCTAGTCTGTCTCAGAAACTTCCAATTAAGTAATACAGATAAGACATGGACCTTACCTAGTCTACCTGGAATACAAGTTAGAACATGGTAAGCAAATTAAGAGAGTACAAATGTCATGAGATGTGAGTTTTGAACTTGGAAAGAACATTGTAAGAGATCAAAGAAGCCTAAATGGAGGAGGTTTCAGGACTGGAGCTGGTCCCCCAATGAAGAAACAGGATTTCTGTAAAAGGAAATACATTTGAGAATGCTCCAGACCAAGAAATGCAAGACTGAAAACATCATGATGAGCTATCTCCTGAGACAGGCGTATGGGTCAGACTGAGTGAAGCATGCTCAATGAGTCTATGAGTAGTGGAATAAATAAGGGCAAGTTAGACTTGAAACTGGAGGGACATGAATGTTAGAACGGGGAGTCTGAACTGTATTCTGTAGGCAACAGGGAGTATCAAAAGTGCTATGAAAGTTGGAAAGTGAATGGGGGAGGGGGTAGCTCAGTGGTAGAGCAGATGCTTAGCATGTAGGAGGCCCTGAGTTCAACCCCTAGTACCTCCCTTAAACAAACAAACAAACAAACAAACAAACAAACCTAATTATCGCCACCACCACCCCAAAATCCCCCAAACCCAACAAAATAACATAGAGAAACAGTTGGGCTATACTTAAAAAAAAAAAAAAAGCTGGAAAGTTATAAGATTAGAAGTGTTTTGGGAAAGTTAACTTTGACCAGTGTATGAAATAAAATTATAAAGAAGTGGAAACTGGAAAAGGGGGACATCAATTAGAAAACAATCCTCCTAATAACTCTATGGTGTAAGTACAACTCTCCCATTCTACAGGGGGGGAAACTGAGGCAGAAGAAAATTAAATAATTGCCAGGGTGACCCAGCCAGTTAACAACAATGGGAAAACAGAGAAGAGTTAAGTATTCAGTTAAAATATTCATATGAAGAAAAAAGAGAAAATCAATAAAAAATATACTGAGTTTACTCTTCGCTGAAAGGAATTAAAATTTTTCTTTAAAGATGAGACAAAACTATTTTCGTCTTAGGGAAGAAGCAAGAAGATTATCACACAAAAACGAGATCTTTAAAGTATCTGTAGCTAAGCCCTCCTTGCGTACTCTCTTAGCACTGCATACACTCAATCCCTGGATCTGAGCTAAGTAAGAAATAATATTATTGAGTGTGTGAAGAGGAAGGATCCAATTTGTATTAGTGACAAAAGCCAGAGAGGAATATAGAGATCTAATAAAAAATCTGTAGTTTATTAAACAAGTTTTAACTGTTCAATTATGTAAGATCCGTTTAAGGTAGTATTTCTTCCCCTCAAAAAGTCTAAAAAGTGTTGACCCAAACCTAAATTAATGGTCATAATTTTCCAGTATAAGGTACCAAAAGTGCTAAATCAATGGTAATTAAGCAAATGATAGACAACTTTCCTCTAACTAAATTAACTGCTCAATTTTACATTTAAAGGATTGTTTCATTAATGAGAGATGATATGACTCTGCAGGATTACAGCAAAAGAAAAACCAAAGGTTACCAATATGTCAATGTGAAAGCAACAAGTACTAACGTAGACCAGGCAAACTGAAGGTCTGCTTTCTTCTTGCCACTTTGAATTTGTAAGTAACAAGTGCATCTCCTAAAATACAGGATCATCAATGATATAAAAAAATAAGACACACCTTCATTATTTTACTTAGTGTGTGTGAGGTCACAGACTTGAACACTGTTATCTATTATTTGCAAGATCTGAATTAGAAGATTGGCATGTTTTACATTTCAAGATTTTCAAAAATTATAGCATTGATGTCTGAGATAAATTTCGACTCAGAAATAATCAAGGACAAAAAATAAGGGTTAAAATTTTAATTTAAATTGTAGTAGCTCAATCTGCTAATCAAGCTATGTTATGATATATTTATTATCTTTTTGATGTCTTTTTAATGAAAAAAAGGAAAAATAAAAATAACTGGATGCCAAATGTCAGTACCAAAGTTCATAAATAAAATAAGCATGCAGATAACGGACTTCAGTCACCATGATGATTGTTTAATTTTACAAATAAAACATTAATGAAAAATTTAGTTTTACATTTTATAATAAAAACAGAAAAATAGTGCTATAATATTTGAGAATTAAAACATTATTGCATATCTTTTAAAGTAGATTTTAAAAATGTGTTAGTTAAAATAGCACATGTGAAAGCAATATCTGTGATGATAATGGAATAAGATACAAGAGAATAAAAAATATGTTTTCACTGAATGATGCTACAATGTTGTCTTAAGGGATCTCTATCGTTACTGGACACTAAGCATTTCCTAGATAAAGTTATAAATCCCCAAACAGGAATGCCTTTTTTAGCAAAATACCATAAATAAATATACATTTCAAAAAAAAAATAAACTGTTTAAACATTCTCACGGAACTAAAATATATAAAACTTTTTACTTTAGAAAAACACTGTTCACTCATAAATATAAATCTTTTTTCTTGTTGGATACTGAGGGAAAAGTATTAACATATGGCTATTCATATTGCTAAGAAGAATGATACAATATTTGCAATTCAGCACTTCTCACTATGTAAAGCATTTTTCTTATCCCTTCCCTGAAAACTATTTCCAGCAGTTTTAGGTGAAGAACCTCAGATGATAAAGGCCACAGTGCAGAGACTACTGTTAGCACCCAGTTTTGTCACTGTTGCTTATGTTATGAAACTGGCAGAAACTTTCACACAGGAAAACCATTTGCTACGTTTCAATGTAGGAATTGCAGTGCTATTTTCTGTGCTACTAAAATACCTTCTTGGTGGTCTGATACTTGATCGTTCTATTAGTAAAGCAAGTTAAACTGCAATTCCAACTATTTATCTTTCAGACATCACTAAACCTTTCAGGAATATTTTATTTACTATTTGTTAATTTATTTTGTAATTTATTTTGCAGATTGTGAAAACTATTTCAAGAATGCAAATATCAATTTCTCACACATTTAGACAGTTTTCACACTTTACCTTCCTTTGATACAAAAAATTTGCATACAATGTAATCTGATTTATTTCCACTTCATTTGCTATCAGCTTTTATCTTTTCTCTCTTACGCTCTTTCCTAATTCTTTCTAACTTTTTTCCTGTTCTTCCTTTCCTTCTCCCTCCCTTGTTCTCCCTCTACAAGTTAATAAAATGAGAAGAAATGAAAATTCTGAAAAAAGTAATATGTAAATGCTTCCAATTTTACTTGGCCAGAATTTCATGGCAATGCTCATGTAAATTAACACAGGAAAAGACAAACAGAGTTAAAGAAAGAGACCTAGACTGAGGAGGGAGAGAGAAGAGAAAGCGAATGAGGGAAAAAGGAAAAACGAATTAGTGTACAAGGAGTGCATTTATGCCTTGAAAGAGACGACATGGCCTGTAATTTTTCCCCCTCTAGAAAGCAAAAAAAAAAAAAAAAAAAAAAGTTTGGGATACTGAAAAACACTCTTCTCTTTTCTCTTTTTATTCAATTTACTTTTGACTTAGTTCTTTTTCAGAATGAAAACTGCATTATTTAAGTGAGAAAGTTATACATAATGAAAGAGCAGTTTCCTCACTTTTATAACAACTATTTTTATGGTACATGGTGTTTTAATAAGTCTTATATAATGAAGATCTGAAAATAAGGCTAAAATGTGTACAATACGGATTCAAATCAGAATCAAGAAATCATCCTTTTCATTAAGTCTATCATGTCATGACCGTACAAACACTGCACAACAAATATTAAACTAACTACGGTTATAAAATTAAAGCTTCACCTACAGTTGAATTAATGCTAAAAGTAACTTTAATATCTTCCAGGCTATAAACAAAATTAGTTTACTGGAAAATAAACTAATATATATGCTAAAGTAATTCTAGCAAAAATGTTTATTTCTAACACAGAAAACTCTGAACTTAAGAGGAATATGGGAAAAATAAACCCTAACTATAGGTACACTTGATTTTTAATTTGCTAAACTTTGACATCACTACTTTATTAGCAGTCTAACTTTCATTTTTGCAATTAGATTTATATGTTGATTGCTACATAAATAAATCATATTTCTTCCTATGAGTACATGCTCTTGCTGGACTATCTAAATATCCAGCTGTTTTTTTTACTAAAATTGACAACTGACTCATAGGCAAAGTCTAATTTTTCAACTAACTATGGTTTGGAAATGCTGACTATAAACATTTTTAAAAGTCAAGGTTGTCAAAGAAGGGCCATGCAAAAGACAAACTGCACAGGCCTCATATGATTACAAAGAGAAAGCAAGACAGCAAGTGTACTATTTAGATACATTCTCCAAACATAAAAAACCGGAAGTCTCACACCAGAGATTTTACTCTCATAGAAACTTTGTTAATACTGAAATACTGAAACTTGGTTAATAATGAAACTAGTATTTTGGGTCATGGTTCTGAATAACAGCAATCCTGTGTAACCATGTGAATCATTTCACTTTGGTTAACTACACCTACTTTCACTTACCCTTTACACTACTACTTCCTACCAGTAGGCAGCACTATTACATCTTCTACCTGTTCACCAATGTTAAAGTCACACAACGCCATCTGTAACTTACTACACATTATCTGACCTTGGCTTGCATTTTATTTTAGCCTCATTATTTTGGTTCCATGCTATTTATCTCAGAGTTACTCTTTTCTTCCCAACAGCAAAACTAAACTTATAATAAAATATCTGCAATGTCAGCAACAGTACACACAAACACCACATAGGAAGTGTGTGATTAATGAATGCTACTGTTTCTTTACTAGTTAATGGTTTATTCCTTATTGTAATTTAAAGGTAACTGCAATTGAATGTGGTGTGAAACTGATTAAATGCATTTAGTATTAAAGACTTTTCATTTCTGGTGTTATATCTTTACTAAACTGTTACTTATATAAGAATTATATGGATCTTGATATAAAAACACTTACATTTAACTATCTATACATCTATTTTTTAAGGAAATAATCAAAGAATAATAAATTATTTAGAAACCCAAACATATAAATTTATAAGGGAAAATATCATTATCACGATACTTGTAAACAACTTATACCCTGCAACTTAATTGTAGGCCACATATTCACTTGACAGAATCCATCCTACTTTAACCAAAAGGATTATTTTCTACTTCATCAAAAAGCACTTAAATGTAAAATGGGCCAACATCAAAATATATTAAGAGAAATTCTTTGGTTCCTTCACTAACTAATCAGAGATACACAGAAAAGGACCTTTTAAGTTTAATGATACCTGCTCATTAAATGATGCTAAACACTAAAATACCATGAACAGCAGGGAATTTCAGTTTACATTAGAGAAAAAAAAAATAAAAGAGTAAAAATGACTGAAGTTGGTCAGTTCAAGATGATAGGGCACTTCAAATGAATAACAGAAGAATAAAAGAGACACTCTAGGTTAAATTAGGTTCTCCTATTCCTTTTCTTGAAAGTGCTTAACTTCACAAATTTTATTTGAATTAGCTAAACTGCCAAAATCAAAGCAGACATAAAGTTAAACTGGCAACTACACTTCACAGTAGTTTACCTATTATACAACAGATAAAACCTTAATTTTAAAAAGGTGATTTTGATTTTTAAATGTATACATTTCTCTTCTTCATTGAAGCAATTGATATACTTCATTTCTAAGAAACACTGCTGTACAGATTAAAACATATACAAAGCTTCAGATGAACAGGTTTGTTTATACACTTTTATTCCTTCATACACAAATGAAAAATTTACTCTTTCAAAAGCCAGTATCTGATAATACTTAATAAAGTGTCATGTAGCCAATTAGAATTTATTGCACAATATTTGTTTCACAAACTTTTTAAAAAGTAGGACATTTTCCCTTAGTTTATACCTTTTGACTCGAATTTTCACTTACTAAAAGCAAATATTTTTCCTTCCTGGAATCTTATTTCCATGTCCTTACGTTTGCCAAAACTGACATTTCTCTAGGAAAACTGGACTAAATCATGACAAAATTTGGAAAGTAGTAATTATTTGGTATTGGCACCCATCTCTCCATTCATCACTCCTTTTTTCCTGCTCAACTCAATTTCACCCTCACCTGTATTATTTACTCTTTTTATGAATGGTTCCACCACGCACAAAGCTAAAGACAGTACTAGTGAGTGTACATGGTCCTCCAAGCCAAATGAATGTCCGTCTTACAGGTGGGCAGAGTAAAGAAGGTCCTTCTTACCTTAAAGAATAAGTTGCTGATTAATAAACTGTACTGGCTACTAAGAAGCAATTTGGTCCCAGGGGAATTCCTTTGCAAACTTCAAATCATACCATTTATGTACTTTGCTGCCTTTTGCATGAATAGCTGTTGTTATAACCTGAAAGTTTATGTTCCTCCTAGAAAAAAATCCAACTGTAGAAATCCTAACCCCCAATGTGACGATGTTTGCAGGTGGGGCCTTTTGGGAAGTGATTAGGTCATGAAGATGGAGCTGTCATAACGGGATTAGTGCTCTTCTAAAAGGGTCCCCAGAGAGATCCTCAACCCTTCAGCCTTGTGAGGTTACAGTGGGAAGATGGGCCTCACTGAGGAAGGAAGACCTCACCAGACACCTAATCTGTCAGTGCCTTGATCTTGGGCTTTGCAATCTCCAGAATCGTGAGAAATACATTTCTATTGTTTATAAGCCACCCAGTTTACAGTATTCTGTTAAGACAGCTGAGTGGACTAAGACAGTTGGAAAACAGGCTCTAGAGAGGGCTCCTTTTTATCAGGCTCTTTTATAAAAGGCAGATCGTTTCCCTGTCACTTACGAACATTCACCAGTATTTTCTAGGGCTTTATATCTGTGCTTCATTTAGGCCATATAATTTAGTCAATCATGAATTTAAAAAATGCAAAACACAAATAAAGGTAAGGGGAAACTCAGGTATCCTCATAACACTAGCACAGCATTTCTCAGACTATTCCATAGGACACAGAACTCAGAATCTGTGAATTTCCCCAGATAGTCTGTGATCAATAGGTCCCATGGTAAAATATATTTGAGTCTCTTGTAGATACATGGAGACTGCTAACTTCTAAAAGGCTAAAAGAACTATAAAGGACAGTGATTCCCCTTTTTAATGAGATAACTGTTAAGTACCCTATACATTAGGGTTTTCAGAACACATTTTGCAAGTCTGAGTGAGTCTTAAGAATTTCTAGCAGATGTGCTACACAATCTCATGTCAACAATTATGATACACAAAAAGCTCTGAGGATCAAAAGGTGTTTTTGTTTGTTGTAATTCAACTGATAATTAAACTGACTAATCCGCACTCATATGGCATTTATAAAACACAAACTAAACTGACATGGGGCGATTAGTGCTTATAAGTATATATTTCGCTAAAGGTATGTGTTTGATCACAAGATGCTGTCCTGACTTTGCAAAGGCTGTCACAGAATACACAGAATACACACCATTTTACCTTTCTATCCTGCAAAGAATTCTGAATTTTGAAAGGTATTTCCCAAGGACTTTGAATAAGGGCTTGTGGACCTGTAGAAACCAAGCAGGGCAGGAATACAGACGTAGCTGGTAAAAGTAGAGTATGCAAAAGAAGAAATGATATCATTTGCCTAACATATGTTGCAGGGATTTTGTAAAAGCATTAGACTTGAATACACTTTAGAAAATTATATGGTCTGAGTTAGTTGCTTATACCAGCACACATAGTATGGGGCACACAGTATGTCCTCAATAAATATTTGTCTAATGGATTAGTTAATTGATCAAGTTTAATGCTGACTTTAGTATGTAACTGTGAAAACTGTTTAATATAGGAGGATATGTGTTCTTTACACAGATAACTCTAGGCGTGGAGACCCCAGAGCTTCTCTGAAAAGCATCCTGACAATCAGGATGTACTCAAATGCTTCTGCTTTAATTTTAACTTTTGTCTCCCTGTTAATGCATGATGGTAGACAACATGTATTAGAATCAGCATGTTTAAAATTATTTTTCAGCATTTTCATTTCTTATCTAATATGTCAAATGTATTCAAATCTTTCCTCGAGAAATATGATAGAGATGACATTCATTTCTATTTCTTTCATTTTCTTCCTCTCTTCATTATCTCCATATCCTTTTCAGTATCTTTTTATTTTAGAGTAACAACCTAAGCTGTACACAGTAATTTGAAAAGTACGCTATAAATAGCATTGGATGCACTTTGATTTCATTTGATATGCTAAACTGACGTTTGCAGTGCTGTGCCTTTAGCTACAGGTGACAGATCAGCACAGTACAGAGAGCAGGGCAAGGGCTGCGGAATCTGACAGACCTGACCTTGACCTTCAGCTCCACCTTAAAAATAAGGCACTGATCTGCAAGATAATTATCATCCTGAGACTCAGTTTTCTTCGCTGTTAATGTAGGAATGATAGTACTGACCCAGTAGCATTGTTTGGGGGCTTAAATTAGGTTAATATATGAAAGGTGCCTGGTAGAAAATAAGTTATTATTAAATGGTGTGATGGGGGAGGGGAAAAAGAGAACTGGGAGGAGGGTTGAAAAATGTAAAGTTTTATGGTTCTAATCTCTGCAACTCAATTGAAGAAACTATTGCTTTTTAAAAGCAAAAGTTTCAGTGTGCATTTTCTGGAGGTATATGCATCAAAATGTTAATGGCGGTTTTCTCTGAGTAGTCACATTATTAATAATTTTATTGTTTCCTTAGTACTCCTCCACATTATTGGAAAATACTGTGAGAGGTGTGCATTACTTTTGAAATTAGAAAAAACTGAATTCAATTTTATTTTTAGGAAAAATGTGTTTCAATATTTAAAGAGTTTCAATTATGTGAAAAATTAGTTCATGAATAGCTTCTCAGTCTTCAAAATTTCTAGAGAAATGAGGTTTTACTATAAATGACAAATTATTAGAAATGAGGGGAGTTTTACAAATCCATTCAAATTTTATTCTCTTGCATAACATCCTATGCCCTCCACTCACCAAAAAAATTCCAGAACTACAAGTGTTCATCTCACTTTAAGGCATTAGTATCTTTTAAAATAATTTCTAGTAAAGCAATAGTATACTAGTGGTGCATACAATTTACTTAAAAAATTACTAAAGAATTCAAAAATTTTCTTCATTTTTCATTGGGTATTTATATATTTTTCTTTTGAAAATTGTTCACAGCTTTCCCCCCATTTTTCTATTTTGGCCTATTTTAAGAATTTTAAAGTATGTTTTATAAACTATTAAGGACACTTAAGCTTTGATATTTTTTTTGCAAATATCTTTTCATTTCATTTTTATATAATCTGACCCTTTTAATCTTTGTGGTTCCTTTTATAAATTATCTGTTAAAAAACATTTTCCTAATCCAAGACTATATTAATATTTGCACAATTTTTGGTTAGATATTAGATGACTACAATTTTATATTTAATTAAATAATAATATTAAGAATTTGGCATGATATTTCTGAAAAGTACAACTGTTTATGCAAATAGCCAATTTACTCAAAGCTTTTATTGAAAATTATCTCTTCACTCTTCATTGAAAATGCTTTCCTTATTATACATTAATTTTAAATAAAAAGTCTTTATTTAGAGATATGTATTATAACTCCTCTTCCCTGAGTCTTCTCTCTTGGTTAGTGCAATTACTCTCTACCCAATTCCTCAAGAGGAAAAGAAAAGGAAAACTAAGCTTCATCTTTGAATTTTCTCTTCTCGCTTCTTCCACATAAACAGGTAGAAAACCATTTCAATTCAACTTCCAAAACATCTAATTCAACCACTCAGCATTCCACGCTCCACTGGACTATCACTGTTACAATCACCATTATCTGTGGTCTGGTCTACTGAATTACCTCCCAATTGTTAGCTCTGCTATATTCTTGCTCTTTAAAAATATAAATAAAATTGAGTCCTTCTCCTGCTGAAAACCCTCCAATGGCTTTTCACTGCACCAAGAACCTGTGATCTGGTCCATGGAGAACTCTCCAGCCACATCTCATGATCACACTTGGTTTATCTTGCTTCCTGCCTTAGCCAAATTTGCCTTCTTACACTGCCATCTTCGGGCATTTTAACAGCTCTTCTCCCTGCCTGCACTGCTCCTTCATAGGAATGTAATCTTTCTTACAATCCAGATCACTTAAACTTCACTTCCTCGATAAAGCCTTCCTTGAAAACCTAACATCGAGTATCTCCATCATCACCATCCTACATGTATTTCTGTTGTATTCTATCATATGAAAATATGAAATGTTATTGCCTGATTTTTCTGTTTATTACCTGATGTTTCCTCTCACGTTCCATGAAAGCAGAAACTGTATCTGTCTTGTTCAATGCTCTGTTCCTCATTCCTAGAATAATGATTGGCATGGGATATACACTCAATAAATGTCGACTGAATAAAAGAATAAATAAAGGAATAAATGGGCATTTTCCCACTTAGTGTTCTAATTTTTTTTTCAAGTAGAAAAATCTCATATAAGCTTTAAAACATTTTCAATAAAACTCCATCCAAAATTTCTTAGCTATTCCTAATTTTATGCTTTTAATTACTTCTGTTTGCCCATTTTATCTTCTTGTCAGTATACAGATAAACTATAATTTAAGTATTTGATATTTTAGTATATTTTTTATTTAGTCATTGGAAGAGTTCCTAGTTGTCTTCTGGTTATCTAATTATCTAATTATAAATTCTCCTCTCCGTATTTACACCTTATTTATTTGTCATATCTAATTACACTGGCAATAACCTATTTTACTAATCTCATTGACTCTTTAAATTCATATTAAAATATTCTGACATGAGGCCCTCTTATGCACAAAAATTCATTGTTTCTTCTTTATATAAAAAGTGAAATTCGGACCTCAGAATCCGGCATTCAAAGCTCCATTTCCTTTTAAAGCATACTTCTCTCTTCCCTAAAGAAACACCCATGCTTGCACCAATCTTTACCCTTCAATACTAACCAAAACCTCTGAGCTTCTCTGTTCTTTTCTTTTTTCCACTTCTGAAAGGCCCTAACTTCTTCTTCCATTTATAACAATCTGTTTCAGTGTGCCTCCTTGGCATTATTTAATCACACCCATCAGAAGCGACTTCTCTCTCCTCTTGTACTACTATACCTTTTGGGTTGACTCACTTAAATGATGGTTAGCATATTTTATTTGTGGGTGTCTGGTCCTTCTGCATGGATTATAAACATTCAATAAAGTGCACTCAATGAATGGCTATTTTGCCTACCATCAATCTCAGTTCTGATAGAAAACCTGGGAAACTATCACTCTGGGGCATGATTATAACTAGCTCCATTTGCTTACGCCAGACCGATCTAAAGGCACTTATTGCATATTCCTCAGTTAGTCACATAGCCCTAGTTATTGTAGCCATTTTAATTCAAACTCCTTGAAGTTACATAGGAGCTACGACCCTTATAGTTGCCCATGGACTTACATCCTCTATACTCTTCTGTTTAGCTAACACAAACTATGAGCGCACCCACAGCCGGACAATGATCCTGGCACGAGGCCTATAAACATTTCTCCCGCTAATGGCAATACGATGATTGCTGGTTGAAAAAGCCATATTGTTAGATATGGTAGCTACCGTAATCACAAACTTACAAAAAAGTTACAAATATGGTATAGAGAATTTTTTTCCTGAACTGTGAGAGAGGAGGTTATCAACCTAATGCCCCAAACACCTCCAAATACTTCTGTAGTATTTTTACAAATAAGAAATCTTCTCTACATAACCGCAGGATCATCAAGTCAGGAAACTGACAGTGATACATTATCGCACCATCTAATACTCAGTCTCCTTTCAAGTTTAGTCACTTGTCCTAATAATGTTCTACGTAGCAAAAGGACACATTTCCGAATCACACACTGCATTTAGTTTTCAAGTCTCTTTAGTCTGCTCCAGTCTTGAACAGTTCCTTTCTTTGATTTTCATGACCTTGACACATGTAAAGATTACAGACCAGTTATTTTGTAGCTATCCCTTAATTTTGGTTTGTCTGCATTTTCTCATGATTAGATTCAGGTTATGCATCTTTGGCAGACGTAATACAGAAGTGATGCTCCTTTTTTCTCATTATATTCAATCAGGTGGTACATGATTTCAGTGTATCTCTTTACTTACTGTGTTCACTTTGATCACTTGATTAAAGTGGTATCTGCCAGGCTTCTCTACTGTAGAGTTACTCTTTGTAATTAATAAACATTTTTGTTAGCAGTTATTCTGAAATTATATCAATATCCTATTACTTCATTCCTCATCAAACTTGCAAGTTCTATGTGTGTGTATATTTCTGTGTATATACACATATATATTCATATTTTTTAATCCAATGGTTTATAATTATTTACCTTATAATTTATAATTAAGCATTATTTACTTTGATGCTCCAATTATCTCTAATTTGATTGGTAGAAGCCTCCTCATTTGGTTTCTATGTCCTTGTGGCATGTTCCCATCATTCCTTAAGTGTTTCCTTATTTTCTGGCACAAGATGCTTCAGGCTCATTTCCTAATTTCCTGCCCCAGTTATATATACAGTGAGGCATTTCTCAAAGGAGCTCATTTCCTTTTAAGGCATTCAGAAAGGAACAGCTGGGTCCTAGATGTATTACTTGTTTTGGAGGTAGTTGCTGTTTCCAGAACCTCACAGTGGGACAGATCTAAAGAATATATATATAATATATTACATACATATATATATAAAATATATATATTCTATGGATATAGCCATAGTTATGGATATAGATATGGAAATTATTGTGGGTATAAATATATATATTTATTATACATATATATTTATTCCCACAATGTATACATAATGAATATATATATTTATATCCACAATATATATTATACAAATAATATATATACTATATATGTATTTATACCCACAATCATTTCTGTATCTATATCCATAACTACATCTGTATCCATAGAAAAGTATGAGTTCACACCACTACCTGTAATTCCAATCCAATACCATAGGGTTCATACAAGTTTTCTCCCTCCGCGTATTTGTACTTTAGACAATGAGGAACCTGGCTTCCATATCCTTAACATATTTATATTTTCACTTGTTTGATCAATCCCCTACATACAACTCATTTCTCATCTTCACCTAAATGGTCCTCCTGCTTCAATGCCCTCTTTTCCCAGCTGGGGCTCCAACAACCATGCCGGGCTGTTCTTCCACAGGCATTTCCCCTTCCTGCTGCTGATGCTCTGACACCCATCACCCTTCTGTACATATGCCCTCACCACTCTTCTGTGGCTCTGACTTCCCACACCAGGCCACTCTCCCATGCGGACCCCTCCTCAGCCCACTCGGTCTGTGACACTCCATGCCAGACGGCCCTTCAGTGTGGGTGCCCTTCTCTCTGCAGTCAGGCTCTGACACCCTGAGCAGGACATCTCTCCTTTCCAAAATCTTCCTCACCCTCTGATGCCCTGCACTGGGTCACTGGGGCTCCAGCCTACTTCTGGCACAGAACCTTTTTTTGTCCCACCTGTTGGCTTTAGGACTAAATTGCTCAAGAACAGGGTAAAAAAAACCCAAAAAACCAAACCAAACAAAAAAAACAGGAAGGGAAGAAAAGGAGAAAGTGGAAAAGGACAGAGCTATTATTGTCATTTTAAGTAGAAAGTTACTTAATTTTCTGAAACACACATAGCTAAAAATATTCGGACTGCTTTCGGCTTAAGGAGTATGGAAGACTATTTAAACAACTTCTCCAGAACTGTTGAATTGCATGTCACCTTCGTATTCTGTGTATATTTTGCTGTGTTCCAACTACTACAACTACAGTGACCACACTGAGCTCTTTATATAGTGGACATTTATTGGTCTCCTCAACAGAATCCACTCTCTGTTTCCTTCTTCCTGAGTACCCTAACATCCCAGCCACCTGGTCTGGATTGAACTAACTCCACACCAACCTCCAGGTAGGCACTAATTCTCTTAAGCCAATCAGTTTACCTCATCCTCCAGGCACCTGCAATTAGTTCAGAAATGGGCCTGGAAGTAGACAAGCAGCACATACCATTCAACTGGCCACAGTGACTGGTACAAGGGTAGGCGCTTGGCTAAACTGGTCCAGAATGACTTCCGGGAATGCTAGGGTACAAATGCCACCCTCTGTCCTGGGCTGGTGATGTGAAGATGCAGGGCCTGAGAATACTAAAAGAAGAGCCTGAAGTTGAGTGGGAATCACTGTGTGGAGTCAGAGGGGGGAAGAAGCCAAGAAAAACGAGCCAAAGGAAGGGACTTTATTGTTTGCATTCTATCAGAAAATCTTCACTGTTAAGAAGCAATTCAAATAGTTTTACTCATTTTCCCAGGTGACCTGACAAGGGCTCACAGATTCTGCTTCACAGAGTTCTTTACTGTTTATTCCAAAAGGTCCTTCTGCCGTTATCCATTTAAAACTAGTTGTGCCATCCGTGCACCATGACCTAGTCACTTCCTAAAAGCAAGTTGGAAATGTGAAAGACTGTTCTTGACAGTACGTTAAAGCTGTCCTCATTTACTCTCAGTTGTATCTGCATCGCTCCGGTTCCTAGGTTTCTGGTCCTACAAGTTCATGTGAATCGTGACTTCTGTACCCTTCTGTCTGGCACTCCTCCCATCTCCCACTCTGGGTCACTGGACTTTCTAACTAAAAATTACAGGCTTTCCAAGTGGATCTCAACACTGGTTTTGATCTTCCATGCTGGCCCAAATTCTCTTCTTCACTGTATCTATTGAAAAACTCCCCTTTCAGTGTCCCACTTGGCAGAAGTTCACTCTCTGAGCATTCACTCCTCCTCCTTCAACCTCGTGAGATTCCAGCACACTAATGCTTGAATGAACATACGATGGCGTTCTCACTCTGTATCAGGCACTGTATTAAAGATCTTGACAACATATTTTCCTTTGACATAAATAAGTTATAGATGATATATTCATAATTAATGCAGTTAAAATATTTATTTTATTTTAAAATCACCATATATATGAGTTCAGTTGGTATTCCTTTATTCTAATGACCTAGTGTTCTTTTTATAGTCCACAGTCTAGCTCAAACTAGAATAGGAATGGTTTTATGTTGATTCCTTACATTCCAAAACTATCAGGTTCATGTGGATATTTGAGGACCAAATATTTGCTCAGCTTATAACAAGGTCAGCTGATAATTCTTAAAAACACCTGGTTAGCTATGGGCAAAAGGCCTATTTTTTAAGGCTAATGTATTAACTTCTAAAATGCAGTACACATTTTAAACAGAAATATGTTAAATTAGTATCTGTGGACAGTTCCATCACTATCTTTAGCCATAGAAACATTTATCACTCCCTTGGAACAAACCAGGCACCATGCCAGGCTCTGCAGATCCCATGGTGAGTAACAGGATGTGCCCTGTGCCCACGTGGGGCTTACCTAAATTGTGAAAGAAGATCTTCACCGAAGTGTCACTCGAAAAAACACACAATCACAACATTCTTAAGTTTTCATCTGAATCTTTCCCTTGTATTCCTATAGGCATGATCTCTTGTTTAAAATACTTAGAAAAGTATCTGAACCAGGAGTCTTACAGGCTAAGCAGGCGTTGAACCCGCTGAAGAAGCAAGCCGGCATATGTGGCAAACTGGCTGATGCAAGCCCAGTCTAAAAGCACACGTTGCCACATGGAAACGTGGGCTTGGTGTTGTCAGAGCTTCGGGTGTTTTCTAGAGAAGCCAGATCCTTAAATGTTGAAAAACAATTTAAAAATTATGGGGCCACACAAAGTGTATGACGAGTTGGCCTGCAAGCCACCAGCTTCAATACGTAACATGACAAATGGTGAAGCTTATGCTTGTGATGACCTGGTTTAATGCTGTCAGTTCAAATCTTAGGTCATTACTTGTAAGTGAATTCAGGGATGGCTCCTGACCACTTCTCTGTGGAATGTGTAATCTACCCAGTGGGTGCTGTCTGACAGTGGCATTCTGGGAGGGCTAATCTCCATAAATTGTGTTACATTTCATTTTCATATGATAATGCCCATTATCCTCTGCCTCTTTCAGTTGTGATAGTTTACCCTGTTTAAGCCTACTAGGCTACATGCTTTCTTCTACTCTTAAATTCTTGAATTTTTCATATATATATATCTTTTAAATATGTTGTTTTGTAATGTTTAGGCCACAGAAAACCCTTTTCAATTGTCACTAACTCTTCTTTGAACTTCTTATGCATGTTCTTGCCATAAATGAAGAAGTTATTCATGGCTTACATCTCATTTGATATTCTACGGTCTGCTTTGAAATTTCAAGGTAGTCACCCTTGTCCTGCCATATGGTATTTGGACACAATGGGGGATTGATCAGCCCTTTTTTTTTTTTTTTTAAAGAAAGTAGTTTCCTGTGAAAAATCGTATTTTTGCATATAGGTACTCTTTTTTTAGAGAAGAAAGAGATTCTTAGTGAGCACTTTAATTTTACAAAAGGCTGTCAACCTTAAACTCCGCCCTATTTGAACTCTGAGGCGTAGGATGTATGTTGGGTCATGACTCAGCAGGACAGTTCTTCAGACCTTACTTAGTGATATTCATCTAGGCCCTTGTTGAGAGAAGCAATCCATTCATTCCTCCAGAAATTCTAAGGCTGTTTCTTTGAAAACTGCATAAATGGGCCATGTTGTCCTGATCTGCTATAAAATTAATTTAATGAGTTGAACTTTAGAACAATACCCCTATTCTATCAGGATGTGCTAAAGTGAAGAGCTTTAGGTAAGTACTGTCATATTCACTGTAGCTGTGATGCGGCACGAAGTGGCCATCACACTACTCAGGAAAAGCTGGTCACAGCCAAAGGGGGTACAGCAAATTTGGTTTAGGCCAGTTCACAGCCCAAAGTTAATAATTACTGTAGCACCTCATTCTTATTTTTTATTGATCCTCACTCTCTACTCTCACTGATAATATTCAAAGTTCTAACTTTAATTTTACACTTCTGTTTTACTGACTCTTCTCGACTGCAGTCTTCTAAGCTCTGTGGCAGAATTTGTTCTTAAAGATTACAAGCGAATAAACTTAATACAATTACTGACAATTTTCATTTAATTTTTCTTTGAATCCAGTACTTTATAACATTTCCAGTATATGCTTTCTTATTACTTTTCTCTAGGCTATGAGTTCCCTAAACCTAAATATTAGCTTGTTAAGAAGCTTGGAAAGGAGAAAAATAACAAGGTATTGCCTATGGATAAAATTCAAGAAATGTCATGATGATCTCCTTTCCTTCTCTCTAACACTACGTTTTTACCAAATTTGTGAAACCCACAAATTATAAATTCTGCAGTGTGACTATCAGAACTCCTTCTAGTAACAGTAAGTCCAAAATTTTTTTAAAACAGCAAGAAAGATATAATGGGAAAACTCCAAAGGAGAGCCAAGGAGATGTCGTGGTCATTAAATTTTAACCTCCCAGAAACTTTGCATTTCAATAACCCTACTTCCTAAGAAGGACTATGATTTTTAAATGCAAAACTCTTGAGGAGAAAAAAAAATAATAGTGAGGTGGCTTCCTTGTCAATTAAACAATAAATTGTCAGATGGCACAAACTGCCATTTTAAACCCTTTCAGCAGAAATGTAACAGGATTGAAATGTGTGGTCACAACTAGCCTAACAGTGAGGCTCATTCTGTAATTCAACATTGGGTAATGGAGCCCACCTGCCCAATCTGGTGAGCGCGTGAGAAGGACACTTGCCTTAATAGGTAAAGGAAAACCCTTCAAGGAAGTGAAAGTGAAATAAATACGACCAAGGAGATTTGAATAACCAGTTGGCCAAACTTAAACCTTTTGTCAGGTCTTGTCTTAAATGACTTTGTATATTAATGGCATTAATCTTGCACCTTTCCCTGTCAAGTTATATACGAAAATATGAGCACTTAATATTGGGAAGTCTATGATTGAAACCTTACGGTGAATTTTTAAAATATGATTGAAATAGAATGTTGGCAGGAAGCAATTCTATTGTAACAGGTCTTTCTCAATTTCAAAATATTTTATTGTTCTGATAGTGCTCTAATTTTCTTTCTTTGGGTCTCTGTCTCTGCCTCTGTTTCTCTAATCTCTCTATTTTTTCAACAGCACTATGCTAACAAACATATTTTAAATTAATTAGCTTACCTGGTCTGCCACCTAATAAACCATGCCAGGATTTTATTAAGAAATGGTGCATTTATAATAATTCACAATAACTTTTACTGTGAATATTTTCATGCACTCTAAAAAGTTTATAAACCTTTTCTAGTCACCCAGTAAAAGTGTTTTGTGTGTCTATTGGTTTGCTAACTTTTCCTGCATGTCTTACATCTTAGCCAAAATCTTGTTGTTCAACATGTAGTGAACAATACGCTTTTATTAGCCCAAATCTCCCCAGTCCTATTTAAAAATTTTAAACAAAAGGTTAAATTTGATTTTCAACCATTTCCCAACAGCAATAATGTCTATTCCATTGAGTAAAGGAAATTCTTAACACCTTAGAATGGACTCGTGTACTATGGTCCTGCTCACAACGGAATTACATTAGCATTGTACTGTATGGTATGTTAGGGTGGAAACCGAACATAATTTCCTCAAGAGAAGAGAACACTTTTAAACCATATGTCCAATGCTCTACTGGAAAATTTGAAGAGTAACATATTTTTTGCATGAAATAACTCTATTTGTCAAAATAAGGTGTTTTCAAAGCCCATGTGAACGATATTTTTCATGATAGATAAGAAAGAGACTGATTGAACAAATGAATGAAATAACAGAACTTAGGGGTCCAGAGGAGTCTCTCATAATAGAGGTTATCTGAGGCTTTAAGATATTTATGTTTTTCTTATCTATGTTTATATAGCATTTAACTTTTGGAGTTAAATTCACATAAAATTAACTACCTGTGAAAATAAATATGTCTGTTATATGTTACAGAAGACTGGGAAAATTTCTCCCCTGAACAATTTTTCTGATAAGGTTAAGTTGTCCATAGTCTACTTTAATTATGTTAAATGTAAAATCAAAAAGCATATTTGGAAAAAGAAATGGGATATGATTGTGTGATTAATATTTTCATTATTATACTTTTCTGCATCTTTTGAGTATTTTAGCAGTAAGTACATATTTTTTGCTGTGTGAAAAAATGAAAGAACTTTAAATATTACTGAATAATTAAAGTAGGATGGGTCCCTGATATATAAACACCCAGAAATAAGCCTGAGGTCCCTGATCCCCGGATAGTGCTAGAAATCATCCTTCTCTCCTTCTTCTGTGTCTATCAGTTGATTGCTACCTGGGACTAGCATTCCTTTCCAGTATTTTCCCTATTTATTAGCTATTAATTCAATTCAGCATGCCATCCTCAAAGGTAACACCAGCAAAAGTGAAAGAAGGAAGACCAAACAGTTGCTTCCATCCTCCACCTCCACCTTCATGGCCATACCCCCAGCTCCCTTCACAACACTGCTGTGGGCCAGGGGAAGCCCCTCTGAAGTATTTTCTAGGATCTATATGACTTAGAGTAACCTGCATCTATTTTTCCTCTGTTCTAGAATGTTCTGTGTTTGGTAAACAAATCCCACTATTGGTATGTCTTTGTACTTTTGCTCTTCAATATAAAGTATGGGGGGGGGGAGAAAGCTTAAAATGTTTTCAAAAACAGAAAGTAGGAGGTTTAGGAGTCATTTTACCTCTCATAATCTCCCCCTTTGCTGTTGGTAGTAAAACCTTGAAGAAAACTAAAAAAAAAAACCTATACATTACACTGTACCTTATGCTCAGAGAAAAGTAGCATGAAGGAGAAACTTTAAGAAGTAATTATTTTGCACTTGACAGGAATGTTAGAAACCCTTAATTGAAGTAAGAAGACATTGGTTAAAAAAGAAAAAAAAATCAAAAGGCAACAAGCAATGCCCTGTAAACATCCACTCTAGCAGGCCCTCTTGAGGATACCAGAGATACAGCAGGAGCCTGTGGTCACCCTCTTTTTCTTCTAATGTTTGGGTAGATGAGTTTCATTCAGAGACAATGATGAAGAAGCCTCATCTGGGCCTCAGATCAGGCTGAATTCTCTAGTCAAGATTTAGCAACAATAAAGCTGAGGTTTTGATACTCTACCTGACCCCTCGTCTACTTCTCAATCGAAGTTGGAGGTAGAGGCAGAGGTAATTCATATCCCCTTAGTGGATAACACAGGCTTTTCCTCTGCTGTGGAAGAGCTTCGATTTTTGTTGTAGTGAAGAGAAGAGTTATCAAACAATTATTCACACGAGCAGAACTTTACTCAAATTAGGATAAATGCTATAAAGACTCTACAGGAGCATCCATCTACCAAGAGGACCTGACCGGATCTGGGAAGGCTTTCTTGTGGAAGGGAGCTTTGAACTGAGCTCAGAAAGATGAGTTATTGAGGCTACCCGGGTAAACGGAGAGAGGGACATGTGTGTGCTCAGCAAAGGGAAGAACTTGGGCTGAAGGAGCCAAGTACCATCATTGATTAGAGAAGCCCATCTGGCTGATGTGTGAAATATCAGAAGTTGACCACAGTGAGGTAGGCAGGGGCTTTCTTCGTCATCCCTGGAACAATGGGAAACCATGAAGTGATCTTCAGCTGGAATGAGATCTTTTTTAAAAAACTAATCAGTAAGGTTG
Source organism: Camelus ferus (assembly GCF_009834535.1). Classification (NCBI taxonomy): domain Eukaryota; kingdom Metazoa; phylum Chordata; class Mammalia; order Artiodactyla; family Camelidae; genus Camelus; species Camelus ferus. Next base: position 31,714,896 of record NC_045702.1, read on the forward strand.
CAGTGAGGGGAATGTTTCAAAAGGGTACAAGAGTAAATGTGACAAAAATTTCCAGGAGATCATTACAATGGCCAAGACCCCCTGACTCTCACATTCCTCACCAGAAACCTGGAGCTCCCGGAGTCCTCACCCCTGTGTCTAGTCAGAGGGAAAGGATATGTCCTGATTCCTGCTGGATTGTGGAGATACATCCTTGGTGTATCTGGCAGGGAACATGTTTGCATAATTCCAATAGAACTAATGCCAACTAGTTTCACTCATGCTAACAGCACTGTCATGTGCCCCTAAAATGCAACCACTGGAGTGGACTTTTGAAGGCTAGTTAAAGAAAGCAATCACCTTTTCCACACTTCTCTTGGATCTATTTTCTATTTATTTCCCAGGATGACTGTACTCTTCCAAGAGGGAGTTACCATTATTTGGCAATTCTTTATTTCTAACTTTTCCTTTTTACTCCAGAGAAATACTTTCAACTGATTCCTCATACCTAGTGCTCACTGGATATTTTGAAGGTATCTCAAACTTGGTATTTCTAATTCTATACTTGGTTTCAAATCCACTTTGAATTCCATATTTCATTAATGACTGGAAATTCCAAGTATTATCATCATCTATCACTCTTTTGAACATCAACCACGTTCACCATAGAAATACCTTAAATTTGGTACTTCCTTCTCCTCTAAATAATAACAATGTTAATAATAATAATAGCTAATGCTTACTGGAAGCTTAGTATGTGTCTGGCAACCGTGCTGGGCACTTTATATTATTACTTAATCCTCAGAATGATCCTACGCTATTATCATCCCATCATTCAGAGGAAACTGAGACTTCAGAGAGGTCATATTATGTTGTGTCCAAACTCAGGAGTATCATATCCAAACCCTTCACAGTCTGACCCTAGCTTCCGTCTTCAGGCTCATCTCAATCCATCCAGCTTCCGTGATTCAGTGATAACCGACTTCTTGACTATTTTCTAAATATGCCACACTCTTTAATGCCTCTGAAGTAAGTTATTTCTGACTCAATTTTCATGGTCAGCCTTAAGTGTTAGTGCCTTTATGAAATCTCGACCTTTTCCTGCACCACTGCTATCCATCTCCAAGGTTCTTTAACTGAGTTTCTATCCTACCACTCACCTCGGGCTGCAATGATTTGTTTACAAGTATGTCTCCCTTGGGAGAGTTTTAGTTCTCCAGGTACGGAAAAACACCTTAGGCATCTTTGTATATTTAGAGTCCAGAGCAATGCCTGGAAGGTGGCAGGAGTTCTGTGACTTCTTACTGAAAGAATGGTGATAGCTAACATTTATCCCCAGCACTGTGCTAAGTTCTCACACATACTGTTCATTTAATCCTCACAACAGCCCTACTAAGTAGGTGCACTTATCCCCATTTGACACATCAAGAAATTGAGAGTCAGGGAGGTTCAATAACTGTCACAGAGATTATAAACCTTCTCCCAATATCTGTTCTCCAATTTTCTCTCATGGAAATAGAATCCACAATTTTTAGATTATCTTGTGGCCATCCAGGACAAAGACTTTATTTCCTTTTAGGCTTCTAACTAGGTGGCCTCTGTGAGTAAGAGCTGAATCTTGGCTGTGCTATTAAAAAGAAGAAGGTATTTATTTACCCCCTTCTGTTTTCCTCCTTTTCTTCTGGCAGGAATGAGAATCAGTGGTGACTTATCTTGGACAATACAGAGGAGGGCAGCACTCCAGAGACCGCTGAGTAACATGCAAAGCAATCTGGGCTCCTGAAGACCTCATTGAGCACATCCATTATGACAGATTATTTCCAAAGGTGGCCCAGGTAATTTCTCCCATTCTTCAAGTCCTTCAGCAACGTAACTTTGGCATCCTTAATTTTGCTCCTTTTAAAATCTAGGCTGACCCTGTGACTTACTTTAGCAAACAGAATGCAGCAGAAATGACACAGTGACTTTCAGACCTAAATCTTAAGAAGCCTTGAAGCCTATGCTTTCATCCTCTTGGAAGCCAACGCCCACGTTAAAAAGTTCAGGCTAGACCACCAAATGATGAGAGACCACGTAGAGAGACAGGTCACATGTAGAAAAATCAAGGGGCTACAACCACAGCCAGCACAAAGGCACTAGGCATATGACTTAGGACACCTTGGATGTTTGAGACCCACATCAGCCCAGCTGATAGGATGTGAAGCAGAGGAGAGCCTTCTTCACTGAGCCCTGCCCAAATTCCTGACTCTTTTTAATGTCACTATTTTGAGGCACTTACATGGCAGACAGCAATATAACAAAAACCACTATGCCAGCTAGACTTTTATAGAAAGAGACTTCTAAAGGGCAATTAGCCACTGTCATTTTGTATCCCTGGGACACGAATGGAGCCTAAATTCTAGCTACTACAGTAACTTAACCAAGTTCCTACAATTTCAGAAAGAGGATTTGAAGCAAGGTGGTCTATCTCCAGATCCCAGGCTCGAAACCACAGAATTATTCTTTCTGAGATGGCAAGGAGAATGGAGAGAAAAAGACACACTTATTCATGGGAAAACATATTTGTTCCAAATAACCCATAAAGTGTTCTCTATCATAAGGTAAACACTGCCTTGATATTTATTAATAATAACATATAAACAGACATGATAGACTTCCTATTTGGCTAACAGTTAAAAGACCTATACTCTAATTTCTAGTATTTTCTACAAAAATCCCTCAATTTCACTTGGGAAATTAAGCATCATATATGTTTTCCTTCTTATTAAAGTATAAGCTTCTTCAAAGCACAAACCTTATGATACGTTTTAAGTCCTTCACAGCCTCTACCTGACCATTTTTCCCACTGTGAATATTCAATAAATATTAAGATATTTTCTTCATTCACTTAAGGAACAAATGATGAACACTTAGAAAATGGTAATTGCCTCAGATCTCACATTACTTTGAATACCTGAGAAAAAAATTAATGAAGTTTTACTTTATTGAGCCTAAAAATATGTCAACAAATTAAACAGTATTACAACAAACTCCAGGAGACTGTCTTAATACCTTAAATTGATCAGAACTTTGTGTGACATATGAAGCTTAAATAAATAACCCATCACCTTAAATATATAAATTGTTCTGCAATTATTATTTTAACAGTTGTTTGTTGTCATCAAAATTTCCCTGGCACACAAACGGACCATATACTATGTATAATTATATTTTCTAGACTAATTATTCTGTTGAGGATTGTGAAATGTCAAAAGTTATACTACTGCTTTAATTGTTGCCCAAGTCTAAAATGTGTACAAGGGAATGTAGATGAAATGGAGAAACTGAGGAAAATGGGAAGGTCCCTGGATGAGGAAGTAATGCAACCTCTATGAGGCAATGAGGAGAAAACATGCTTTTGCCGTTCTGAGTTTGAACTCTGCTACTTACAATCCATGCTCTTTTTTCACTTAAACTTTTATGAATTCAGTTTTATCAAATGTAATGGAGAGAAGAGTACCTATCTTACACAGACATTGTAAAGCATAAATGACCAATGTATGAAAAGACCTAACCCAGTGTTTCACATATAGTAGACATGCAAACAATAGCCTTAACTGTTATTCTTATTTTGGGTTCTTTGACAAGTCTAATATTTTGATGGCCCACTTTCTTCCTCTACAATAAAAGGGGACTGAGGACTGACCTTGATTAGAGCACAACAGCATTTTGATTTGAACAACTTACAATTTTCCAAAGACGACCAAGAAAGAGAAGGAGGAAGAAAGAGAAAAAAAGAGAAACGGGACAACACCAGGTTGCCGGCTTTATATGTTTACAAGTAAAGGAAGTAATGATGGAAGAGCATTCCCTCTGGAGTTTCTGCTTGTTTGTCTGATTTTCTCACAAGTCACTCTGTCATGGTTGACATTTGTCTACAGCTTGTGTTTGGGGGCCACTGGATTAAATATTGTTCCATTGCCCAGTTTCTTTGGTAATTTGAAAACTGCTTGATTCTTTGATTCCATGGCGGCATGATTACACAGACATATACTAATAAATTCTTAAATGCTAATTAAAAAAATCAAATTCACTTATAACTGAGGTACAAAAGAAAGTACAGAAAAGACGTCCAAGAGCTACACACTTAATTTAAACTTTTTCATCATCGATCTAGATATCTAGCCCCTTCTTTTAAAACTTCAACAATTATTCAAAACTTGGTAATTACTTGCTTGTTTGAAAACATATTAACCTTCCTTTTTTTACATACAGGAAAAAAGTTAATGGTGATTATGGGCTCTGGAATTGGACAGAATTGGCTGTAAACCTCTGGCTCCTCAGTCACTAATTTTGTGAGAAGCTGCCCAAGCCCTTCACTTCTCAGAGCATCTGTGTTCTTTTGGGGAAATGGATCACAGATATCTCAGGGGCAGTTGTGAGGAGCAAAGTGAGAAAACCTGCACGGCATAGTACTTAGTCAGAGCCTGGTAAAAAATTTATTTTAAAATGCATTTCATTCCCTCATATCTTTTTCCAGTTTGCCCAGGAGATGCTCTGTGTACCCTTGCTGCCCCAGCCTAATTATTAACAGCACCCCTTTTCACATTCATAAATGTACAAGTTTGGATGCCAATGTATATAATTGCCCTATTTACAAAAGGATCCTCCCCATTATGTGTTTTTGGAACTTAAACCTTCATTCATAGATTTTCAAATAGTTGTCTTTAAAAAAAAAAAAAGGATTTAGTGATAACTTAGCATTTGTTCGAGTGGAGAATAGAAGAGTATAGTTCAGATGCCTGGGGAATTATATCCTCCATCTACAATTTACATCCTTCATCTACTATTTACTAGCTATATTACCAGGTCAAGCTGTTTAATCTTTCTGAGTATTTGTTTTTCATCCTTCATCTAAATTGGTGACATGAAGAGTAAAGGAGATAATAAAGCACTTGCTAGAATATATGATACTCAGTAGATGTCCAATATGTGATTGTTAATTATATTCTTATTTTAAAACAAACGCTTTCACATACTAACGGAAGAAGTGTGCATTCATACATTTCTGGGGGCACATGTATAATGCACGTAAAAACGCTTAAAATAAGAATACTTTCTGAACCCCCCCTCAAAAACTCTTCAATAATTCTATCAAGGAACAATCATGGATTCGCATATAAGAACATTTGTCTCCGTGCAGTTTTAAAACATTTTTTACAGTTTTGTTTAGGTATAATTGATGTCTACTGAACTGCACATAAAGTTTACAACTTGTTGAGTTTTGACAAATATATATATACTTCTGAAACTATCAACACAATCAACATAATGAATATCCATCACCCCTAAGAGTTTTCAATACTTTCAATGGATATTCATTGTCAATTCTCTCCCTTTCTATCTTTAGACAAGCCTCAATGCAGTTTTTAACAGTAAAAGAATGGATAAAAGTCAAAATGGAACACTAAATAAGTAAATTTACATTAGTTTGGGTGGTGATAGACTTGGTGGTTAAAGGCATGGACTTTGGTGTTGGGCAGCTCCGATCTAAATCTTTCCTCTGTCTCTAAGTACCTGTTTCACCTTGGTAAGTAACAGTCTCTCTGAGCCTCAGTTTCCGTATCACTAAAATGGAAATAATGCCTACTTCATTGAATAAATGGCCCTAAAGTATTGATGACTTAGTAGACAATTCATTTTGGCACCTAGTTAGGACTCAATAAATGGTTGTTATTTGGGAGCACCAATAAGAAAACCAGGTGCAGGATATTAATCAGTTTGAAAATGTTCAAAATTAAGTGACAAAAGCAAGTTATTAATTATTTAGAGAACCATCATGTATTAATTTTTAAAAACTATCCATATACAGCTTCTTAGAGAAGAACATGCTTAAAGATATACCAACATGATAAAAGTGAATATTACTAATGATTTCTATTTTCTTCAATTTTTTCAGTATTGTCTATTTTTCACAATAAATATATTCTCAGTTTGGTAATCAGATAAAAGTACAGGCACTTTAAATATTTTTAAAATGTGCATGCAAATTTCATTCATTCATTTATATTCAAACATTTATTTAGTACTTACCACTTGCTAGACACTGGGACACTGGAGTTAGAAAACAAAAATGACAAAACATTTACTCTCAAGGGAGAAAAGGGTACTAATCACACTACAGTATTTTTAAAGTCATTTTCATTTTATTAATATAATAATTTGACTAAGAGGAATTAAGAGGCAGGTTGTCAGCTGTAAAAAGTAAAACCCTAAATGCAGGGTTTATTTTCTCACTTCTAAAAATATATATCCTTCACATCAAGTATAACTCATCTTCATATATTTCTTTTACTTCTTAAAATCCTTTTTATTTCTTTTAATTCTATTTTCACGGCAGTAAATGTTACAACATCCCTGTCTGTGTCATGTACCTTAAATTAGAAACACAAAGTGAATAAGAAACATGTCTATGGAGACAGCCTAAATGTCCACCAACAGATGACTGGATAAAGAAGATGTGGTATATTTATACAATGGAATACTACTCAGCCATAAGAACCGACAACATAACACTATTTGTAGCAACATGGGTGCTCCTGGAGAATGTCATTCTAAGTGAAGTAAGCCAGAAAGAGAAAGAAAAATACCATATGAGATCGCTCATATGTGGAATCTAAAAAAAAAAAACCAAAAAAAACCCCACAAACAAAGCATAAATACAAAACAGAAATAGACTCATAGACATAGAATACAAACTTGTGGTTGCCAAGTGGGTGGAGGGTGGGAAGGGATAGACGGGATTTCAAAATTGTAGAACAGATAAACAAGATTATACTGTATAGCACAGGGAAATATATACAAGATCTTATGGTAGCTCATGGAGAAAAAAAGGTGATAATGAATATATATATGTTCATGTATAACTGAAAAATTGTGCTCTACACTGGAATTTGATACAACATTGTAAAATGATTATAAATCAATAAAAAACGTTAAAAAATATGTCTATTTAACACCCTTTTGCTTTGCATCATAAACAACTGGCAAACTAAATTCAAGACACACCCTGAGAACAACAATGGGATAGAGAATTTCAAGCCTGTATTTCTGACTGGCCATAAAATAACCTAGGATTCTTTTCAAGCAATGTAAGACAGTCAATTCACACTAAATTCTTTCACTAAAATTAAAACCATCTCCAAATATGTTATTTCTTTGGCTTAAAAACCTGTTCTATTTAAAACAAAATTACCACTGGTCGTACATACCAACAGATGTGTACACTGATTAAACATAAAAGCAAAGAAAATGAAATTCACAAATGTGAAGGAACTTCAAAATATTTAAAAGAACCCTGTATTTCTGGTATTGTTATGAACAAGAGCAGATATCTTTTGTATTACAGAAAAACCATTTAACACAAATCTACTTGTTAACTATTTCAAACACGAAGGAACTCCAAGAGTTACTGAACTGGAGCCTCCTGTGCTACCATCTTGGTTTTGCCGTCAATCCAGTTAGAACGTCAGGTAAGCTGCTAATGCCTGACAACAAGCAGCACTTTGCCAGGCTCAGACATTATGCTGATATGCTAATGATGCAAAATGAGGCCAGCAGACATCAATTACATAAATTAGACTAGGAGCAGGGCCAGCACAGGTACACTCTACTAATTTGTTCATCACTGTTGGCCAAAAGCCAACTGCATGACAAGCAAATGCCCTAAAGACATTGGGGCACGACTCCTGTGCTTCAGAGAAGAATCAGACTCTTCATACCTGTGTGATCCCTATCTGCCTAAGGACACTTTAACGAACCGTGCAATGACCTAATGAGAATACATCTGAAGGGTCAGTAAATTCACATACTGGGAAGAGTACAAGGCACTAAAGAAAAGTTAAAAGTAGAAAAAAAAAAGGTCTGAGACTGACATAAAACTGAATCAAGTTTCTAAAGCACAAAGCAGCAACATTGTAAGACAACATCATTCTTTTCCAATGTTTTGAATTTTGAACAACTCAGTATCATTATTAATAAATTTAGTATAACTGGGTTTAATCAGAACATTAAATACTTTTTCTTTACTCTCATAATGTATTTTTACATGTGATATACTAACAATCTCAAGTCAAAATGTTTTCAGTAGGACACACCTTTGAGTTTTAAAAGAAATAAGAAGAGAAATATGATTCCCTGAATATCATTTTTTGAGAAACATGAAGACAATGAATGGTATCGACATATAGAAGAAAAGCAGTTAATAGTGAAATAAAATAGATACATAATAAATACAATAAAATTTAATGTTTTGTATAATGTCTTGCAATAAGCTGATAGAGGTTTAAACAAAAGGATACAAAACTTCTATACCAGAACCATATGGGGAAAAAGTATTCTGATGAGTTTTTGATACAATATAGTAACTATTGTAATAGTTTATTGGTTATTTTGGGCTATTATGGCAGCCTCTAAGGAGATAGACATTATATGCAGAGTCAAGTCGTTTATTAGGGCCTTCATGTCTTTTTTTGAGCAGTGCCCAAGCCAGATCAGCTTAAGGGGAAAGCAAGAACATGCAGGCACTGGTAGGCACTGACAGGTGTCAGCTGTCAGCGCTGCAAAGATGTTCAGTCTACACGCAAACTGTTGCATTTGAGGGGCCGAACGATCACAGGTCTCAGACCAGATAAGCATCAGGATGGAAGTCCTAGACGGGTACAGGATGCTTCACAAGAGTCAAGGGTTAGGAATGGAGAAGAGTGGAAGTTTACAAAGTCAACAGAATAGAAGGTCTCACCTCACTAATCACGCTTTGGTTTGTATTTCTGTTTCAGTCTTCAGACCTGACTCCTGTGAATGTTTCCTGGACTCTAACCTTAGCATTTCTCAACTACAGTTCAGATCCTTTTTGACTTGTCTGCTGACCAACCTCCTCCACCAGCCCCACACCACAACTCTAGCATACTGGGACCTCTTTTTTCAAGACATGGTGGATTTGGACTCCATTTATAAACCGTGATCTCTCCCAACACAGAGCTCCATCTTTAAGGCACTTCTAGGTCTTGAATGCTTTCAAAAGACAATTATTTAAGAGAAACACTCAGTCACACTTCTTTATTCGATTAAGTCATTTCATAGGTGGCTCTTAGACAAGGCAGAGGAAGTAGTAATTTGATAGCCTGCTTGTCAAAAGAGGGAGATGGATGAGCGATCTCACATGAGATTATACTCAGCAGTGGTGAAGAGTATGAACTGAGGCATGAAGACAGCTGCATTTGAACCTCGGGTTTACCACCGACTAGTTATGAACCTTAGTAGCTTAACGTCTCTGTGCCTCAGATAATATTATCATCCACCTAAAAGGATGGTTGTGAAATCATAGTTTAAAAAATACCTATAAATCATTCAGTGTATTATCTGACCTACAGTACATGGGACCTGTATGTTAGAGGCTGGTGGCAGGAGTGGTGGTTTTACAATCAGGAAGCTTATTCCCAGTGGATGCTGCAGGACTCCTGGCATATGAATGACCCTCTACCTAGGCAAGGAGCATCAATGCCACTGTTCACCTCCTTTGCTCTGGTAGATTAAAAATGGCAACACATTCTTGGATACTTCTGCCATTGTGAGATGGAGTCTAATTTTCTTAAAAATGGACTGGCCTTGCTGACTTGCTAAACAAATAGAGGGAGACAGAAGTAATGTTTTTGAACTTCCAAGGCTAGATTAGAGCCTTGGAATATCCGCCTGGGACCACTCTGTGGAGCTCCTGTTGCCAAGCTGTAAGGAAGCCCATGCAGCCCACGTTGAGAGGAACCAAAGCACTCAGCTGGCAGCCCTGGCTGGATTCCAAGCCAGCATCCAGGACCAACTTGCCAGCTTTGCAAGTGAGCTATCTCAAGTAGCTTAATCCTACAGGTTCAGTCTAGCAGCCTCAGCTGAAGCCACACAGAACACAGAGAAACTTTCCAGTTGAGCCCTGCCAAAACTATAGATTTGTGTAAGCAAAATAAATAATTATTAGTGTTTTAAGCTACTAAGTTTTTGGATGGTTTATTACACAGCACCGGATAACTGAAACATTTGTGAGTGTGGTCTAGACAGCAAGGACGTCAGAGCTCTGTTTATTGGCACACAGTGTGTTTTGGTACAGTGCTACCATCACAGCAGTGGTTGAGAGGATGCATCACTGCTGATGCTATGTATGTTCTGTTCACTAGCCACCAGGCTGGACCTTCCAACAAGTCTGCTCTGTCCTCCTTATGAGACCCCTTAGAGAATAAAGATCTTTCTAAAATAGTAGAGGAATTTACACCTACCCTTCTGCCACCTTTCCTCAAACACACATGGTGGAGGCTCTGACTATAATCAGCATGGCTTCCCAAATGAACTGACATTATCAGCTAAAATTATTATAAAATTATTTTGATGTTCTTCATGGTGATCATAAATGATCTAAAATTATCTATATTCTCAAAACGGCATTCAGTTTCAAACAATGAATTTTAAGCATGGAGAAATTTGTTGAGTTTTAAAAATAAAGCCATTTATATCAGTCAGCAGATTTTAAAATAGTGTCTTCAGTTTGTATTCTCTGTGATCTGTATGAAATACCCCATTTTGAATTTATTTTCAAATTCTATATATGCCATGGAGTACAATCTGATGTGTATAATTTAGTTCAATTAGAAATTTATACTGTAAATAAAACAGGTTTCAAAAGTCACTTCAGCCTTGTGAGGGTATCACTGCAACTAAAAATAGTAATTAAAAATTAAAGAAATTAATTAGCATGCCTTTCAGCTTTTAAAATCAGACAGATGTTTTACTAACAGTTATAAAAACTGGAATAGTACTTGCCCTTAGGCCCAAACAAATGTGTCTATTTTACTAATTTCAGTGTGATGTGTAGTTTTTAAGAAAATCAGATACTTTTCAATATACAAAGCCAGACCTCAAAATTTTAATTTTCACTACTTAAGTACGCTATTACACGTATATAACAAGTGTATTCATGTAATTGCCAATTGTATTATAGTGCTTGTTTAGTTACTCTACATAAACACTTTTGCTTTCAGTAGAAGAGAGTGATGTTCTACAATTTTTGAAGGGAAAGGCTGGCTTGAGAGCAATGGAATTATACTGTAAATTATATTAATACATAATCAATTAATATTAATTATATTAATCGACACAATTACAAAGTAGTGTTAGTGCATCGGTGAGCATCAAAGAATAGTAGATAGGTGTGTCCATTTGTAGGGACAGAAACTTTCAGACTTAGGGCTCAGCAGAAACAACTTTCAATGATGTAAAGACCTGCAAAAGTGCAGAGATGTTAACTGCATATATTCCAAGGCACTAATGTTAAGATTCAGTTTGTCTGCTTTGTAGGTCATATCTCTACTAATCTGACTAGACTATTTGATCCCCAACTAACACTTACACTGACAAATCCTGCTACACTCCTGGAAGCCAGGGCATCAGATTGGAGGTGCCACAGCACTGATACCTCCCTGGCAGAGAATTCCTAGCAGAGGGTATATAAAAAAGCTGGGAATTTTAAAAGTCTCAAACTGGCATCCTGAAGACCAAATTCAGTCAGCCCAAGTGTTTTCCTTGATAATGACAGGACACAGGATATTTTAAAACAACTGAATTTTAATGTCTTTAGAAAAGATCTGTAATCCTCAGTTTGGTCTGTCTCCATCACTTCCTATTTATCGGCAAAAGCCTATTTTTATTTATTTGTGGCTTTGCTTGGCCCCTAAAGGCATATGAGTTTAAAACTTCTGAACTATACTTGTAAATCTATTTTCTAAAAGTATTTGTTTAGATATGATAAAAAAAAAAACACACAGATACAAGCACACACATATATTGCAAAGTAGCCTGCACACAAAGTACATGCTCTATATACTCAAAAAGAGGGGGAGAAAATCAACATGGTTAAGTGGAATTTGTTTCCCTGTTCTAATAACAGACCTGGTCATTTGAATCCCTTAATATCCAATCTTAACAAAATGCTAATAATGCTTTAAAGGCAGTAGTATAATTCCCCTGAATCAACTAAACTCTAATTTTATCAAAATAAAATAATCTAATAGGAATGAGAGGTAATAATATGTATAACATATCTTATAAATGGCATCTAAAGACAAAACAAAATTACAATTATCTTCATTTCATGACGCAATAATTGTTGCCAGGAAAAGAAAATAAGGATGTGACAGCTTAAAAGTCTATCAACTGAAAATGCGCAGAGAGACTGCTGCTGAGAAATTTCATAAAACATATTCCATTCACCGTCCCAAACAAACAACAGACTGTGCTCAAATGTGTTGCAAGACTATAAGAGAATTACTCTCTTTGTTTTGATTTGTTTAAAGCCAGTGGTGTTCGATGACAAACATTCATCTTCTCTTTCTATATAATAATCAGTGCAGGCTTTTTAGTTAAAACAAAACCAAAACAGAACAAAACAAAAAACACAAAAAAGGAAAAGAAAACAAATCGTATTTGTTAGGTTTAGGTGAACTAACTATGCATTGAAAAATAAAAACAAAGCAAAATGTGCCTTTTTAGTACATTAATTATGATCTATCATTTACTCTGTTTAGAACACACAAGGGAAAAATAACATTTGTACCCACAGGTATTCTAATGAGATTAGACATGAAGCTTTTGAAATAAACCTCAAACAGCTATTACCAAGCCTTATTACTGTTTAGTGCCTTCGATCACACAGTCATTTAGTCACAAATCTGTGGCTATAGACCAAATCCATACAGACTTCTAAAAGGACATAAACACCTCAAGGGACAAAAAGAGATGCCTGGGAAACCTTCCTCGAGCGGGAGTTCAACTACTTCCTGTGGCAGTTTGCACACGTTTTCCAGCATGAATTTCACTTATTTAAACAGGTGAAAGTAATTAGATTTTTAAATGATTGTATTGTCAGTGGGTCTGCGCTTTGACAGAAGAATTCATACTGATTGTAAAAACTCTAAAACTCATAAAAATAGGAATTTCGGGAAAATGACTAGTGGCACGTTCCTAAGTTTCCGCACGCGCATGCACACACACACACACACACAGAATTAAATATATAATTTTTGTGTGTGTGGCATTCAAATAGCCACAGAAGGTAAACAGAATTTTTTTTTTCCTTTTGGAAATAAGGTAGAGAACAACCAAGAGCTTTCTATAGGGAAAATCTTGATACTACATTAAAAATAAGAAATCTACACAACGGTTGCTATCAATTGTACTGTGCTATATAGTTTATTGTAAAAATTAGATTGGAACAACTTAAAATCTCAGTAAAGGGCTAATGTCAGACCCTAGTGGTCTGAAAATGGTCTTTTAGAGATCTAAAGAGATTAATCTTCTCTAAACACAGAAGTCATTTCAATGTAACAAAATTATACAATGAAAACCACAGAGCTTTAATTTCTGAAAAGCCTAGATAATTATACATTCCATGGCCCTCAGACTTCCTTACCAATAGTGGTACTCAGTTTTAACGTTTATATTTTACATTTTGTATTAGAATCAAAACTCCAAATAGGTTTATAAGAGCCATTTTGAGCCTAACAGGAATTCACTGTGTACATTCCATAATCTACTTGTTCTAAAACTAAGGTTTTGATATATGCTGATTAATTAGGCTGAAAGAATAAAATAGGTTTCTGCTGTATTAAATTAAACTCACCATTTTTAAAACAGAATGCACACAATTATACTAAGGTTGCCTCTTATGAAATGTCTGAGATGACCAAATGAAATGTACACTGCTTTTAAAGGAAAAGTTAGACTTGGTTTGTTAAGTGGTAATTTTTAAATATATGTAATGCTATTTTGTATGACAGCCTGTGGAAAGAAAAAAAAATTAAAAGTGGATCCTAGCTATGTTCATATTAATTACATGATACAGCATGATTAGATGGGAGTAATTAGTGTATGCTGAAGTAAACTGAGTTTGAAAGCTTACTCAACATTATTAAGCACCCTTTTTGAAAGTAGTGAATAGCTTAATTTAATCTGTGCTGGTTAAAACACACAGGCTTCCAAATACCCAGACAATACTAAACTTACTCTTTCACCCAAATCATACTAATAAACGTAGGGGAAGAGATGTCTGAATGGTACTAGCCAAAGATTATGTGCTTGATTTAACATTTTTTCACAATTAATATTCAGCACAGACTAACTGAGTCTCATCAGAATCATCAATGCTTATGTGATTTTTTTGCCCCTGGTCTTAAAAACTAAACAAGACTGCTGCAAATCCAAAATGTCCTTAAAAGGCTACGAAATTTTACACATAAAAGAACTAGATTACATGAAAACCAAATGTGAAATATCTGTCAAATGTAGTTATAAAATTTTAATCCAAAAAAATTAAAGCAGGAAGGTATTTTATCGATTAAATAAAAGTGAGCTTTTCTGAAAGTAAGATTAATGACGAACTATATATCTACAGTTCAATCAAATATAAACAACCATGTGTTGTCCATTAGGGAGACATTTGCTCAGGGTTATTTTCCTAGCTATGGTGATGAATTTGCACCAATCCATCTACACAGTCTCACCCAGTTCTCCTTGTCACCAACTGCACACATTTGCCAGCCAGCTGGCTGGGGTGAGGGGCGTATCCTGTGCCACAAAACAAAGAGAAGCTTGCTGGTCTGCACCGGGATGAAACCCATGACCTCTACTTCATTAACAACATGGGTAGCCAAGTGAGCTAACTGGTCACTGATTAAAATAAATGTATACTTTGCAGGCCAGAAACACTAGCACCAACCTTCAATATATTGATATAAGAAACAATTTTTTTGTTTTCTCAAATAAATTTTCTTAAATCTGTTATGAGAAACAAATTTCATGAAATTAAACACTATCATCATTACAGCGACACTACTTAAAAAAATCAAAGGGGGGAAAAAGCTTCAAAAAGACATTAAGTACTTAAGGCTAATTCAGTTGAGGTTAATTCCATTGGTTAAAAGTCAACTTTCAATCAAAATGACTCTTAAAGGGAGGACTTGAACTAAATAAACATCTAACAAAAGATGTTTAATGAAAATTATTGAACACATACAAGTATCCCTTATAAAGGGGAATAATAAATCTACTCCTCAGCAATCACAAGTTTTCTCCTCTATCTTATCACTGGTATAACTTTTACTTTTGAAACACATACATACACATACATGCACATCAGCAACAGGGGAAGAGATGTAAAAGAAGGCGACTTCTAACCTAGAGGATGTGTTACGATAATATTATATAGGCATCATTAATGTGTGACTTTTAAAAAGATCACATAAGAATAAAAAATTCTGTAACTTAGGGAAAAAACTGGACAGTCATAATTTACTCAATTGTTAGGCTTTTTCCTCAGCACTAAAGATAATTTACTTAGTTGGCATCTCCTCTTGGATCCACATCTCTGTGTTTGTTTTCTTTCGTTTCTAATCACATCCTTTTGAAAGGTGAACACACAACTGGATACAGCAGTGCCTATTTACTTTGTTTAAACATTATAATTTTAATACATTTTAAGACACTCACATTATGTCACTGACACATCCCCCCTTCATAACGTTAAACTAAGCATGTCAACTATTTTATAAGTCAACCAAAAACCTATATATAACATTTCCCACTCAATCCGTTATTTATTCACAACCTTGAGCCTCCTATATTATATGCTTATAATATAGCAAGGCTTATCTTTAATAGCAATTATTTGTTAAGATGTCTTCTCTTCTACACTTCCAAAACAGAGACATGTCTTATTCATCTTTGCCTCTTTAGCAATAAGCCAAGTACTTTACATATAACAGGTGCTTAATAAGTCAACACTGAATAGAAGAAAGAATGGATGACCCTATTAGATTTTACTTTCTTTGCTTTGGTCTATTATCTTACTGAGGTATACTTAAATAAGGATTACATTAACTCCGCCATCCACTCTTACATTATCCTTAAATTTGATGGTCAGGTCTTCTACAGTTTTCTCAAAGTCATTGATAAATGTTAGAAATGATAGGGTCTCTGGCATGTCAATCATGGACCTCTCTTCCAATTGTCATCCATCCATTAACAAGTAATCTTTGAGCATGATCAACCAGACAGCTATGCTCCATTTAAGTGTACAGCCTATTTTTCTCTAACTTGTCCACACACATATTTTCAAAGACTGTCAAAAGGCTTGCTGTAATTAGGATTAATTATATCCACAGTTTTCACTAAGTATTCTATCAAAAAAGAAAACAAGTTTGATTTTGCATAGCATACCCTTAGTGAAAAATAACTTCTAAAGGCTTACACACCTTCTCACGAGACCAGTATGGACAGTTCTACTAATATCCAGCTTCTCTACTTTTAAAAATGTGTCCCTTGAGTTCATCTCCAACTGCATATTCTTCCTGTTTTTGATATCTCAAGCATCACTCACTTTGGTTTTGTGATAACCGTAAATTGTTTCAGTACTTGCATTCTGTATGATCCTAAATATTAAAGTAGCTAAGTGTTCTCTCTCACTTAGTTTAGAATTCCTCTGAAATCTGCTTTTTCCTACCCATTGCAGATCACTCTCCTTAATAGAAAAGAAGCAAAGTAGGACTTGAGTTCTACTTTCTTAATCCTTTAACATCTCACCATTTATTCTAAGCTATGAATCTATGCATTGTTCTTTTGATTTGAACATAGTTCAAAAAAGACCTGTTTACAATTTTAATTTCCTTGCCATTTTTGTAAGCCTTACATCAATATGAAGTTTATCTTCCCTGATATTTTCTCATGGTTATAAATCCTAATTTCCTATTAACCATTTACTGCAAGTTCACGGAATTTTTTTTCTATTCGTCATTTTCCCCCCTTATATTCCTCCCCTTTCCACCCCACAGGTCATCATAGTTTCATCATATCAACATTGTTAGAATTTTAAGTTCCCTTTTAGGATTTTTGGCTATGGGATCACCCACATCTTCAGATATTCTTATTATAGCAGATCTTTGTAGCTAAAAGAAATAATGAATGACTTACAAATATTATTTGCATTACACAGACCATTCTAGGTTATCTTTCAATCTTCATCAAGAACTAGCAAACTAGTCTTAGAAAAAAATGCATTCCATAAACAACTCAGCTGCTTATTTTGAGTGGGCTTTTACTTTTTCATAACACTTTGCAAAAAATTTTCAATAATGTTTAAGATATTAATGACAATGTCAAAAATAATAAGAGAAGATCCTTGGATGTTATCAAATGTTAAATTTGCTGAATTGTGTGAACACTGATTGCTATTAAAAAAAACTTGTTATTGAAACATCTGTGGATAAAACAAACTGTTGTCAACTCTCTTGCTCCTAAACGTTTTTTTCCATTGAAATAATTTTGTTTTGTAATTTGAGCCTTCTTAGGTATAAAACTATCATTATTATGGCTAAGCAAATTATATTTGAAGTCTACTTTGCCTAAGGCATACAATCTGTTTCTGACCATAACCAGGATTTTCTTCCTTGGCCATTTCACAAACTCTAATTTAACATGGCAACTATCTCCCAACATCCTCTTTCCTTTTATACTGTCAACCATTCTTTTATATTGGTTAGAAAGAATTAAGTCCATTTGAGGCATTTCCCTGTATGTTTTTCTCTATGTTCTTACAAGGGACTGAAATCAATTCTTAATTATCCTAGGCAAATTGTGCTTTCAAGTTCTTATTGACATTTACACCAAATATAATTCGTTATATAGTTTGATCATGATTTAAGTACTGTCCTTAATGTTTATTCATATTTCCCTAACATTTCTCTGATGGGAGATCCTTTGAAAGCAAAGTACTGCTCTATTCAGAGGAAGGGAGAAGCCCCTGAAGAGAAAGAAAGGACAGATCTATCTTAGGTGACAATGATGGTGCCCTATGTCATCAAGGTGTGTCTGCCATTAAGAGACTGAACAAACTAGAAAATTACCAGCACTTCTTAATAAATCTAAAGTATATCTTCAAATTTTATTTTCACATAGTAGGAAATTCAGAAGTAGTTGGGTGGGTTTGAAAGTAGACTGATTTAGTGACTCAACAATGTCCCTAAGGATTCATGGCATTGGATTTACCCCATGGATGGTTTTCCTCTCAGTCAAAAGATGGCTGCCAAGGCAACATGCTTCTTTCTTTCTTTTCCATTGAAGGAAGGAGGGAGAACGGGAGAGAAGGTAGGAGTGAAACAGAGGAAAGTGGGGATGGGGGGCACATTTCTTGTCACCCTCTCTTAAGAGAAAGGAAGAATATCCCTAACAGCCTCCAGCCAATGTGCCCTCATTTATCACTGACAAAACTGGGACAAGTGACAATTTCTGAACCAGAGTTGTAGGCACGGATAGGATTACCCTTAAACTAATGAAGCTAATGTTAATTGTCCACTGAATTGCTGCTACTCAGAATATTTGGTGTAATAAATATTGGGGGGAAAAAAAGTATGTTCAGAGTAGATAGCTAAGTACCCACAGATACAGACCCTATAGAATCAGCGTATTTGGAAACTAATTCCTAAGGATGCCGTGTGACTCAGTTCTGCCCCCTGAGCCTGGAGAAAGCATTTGCCAGAGATCTCTAAAACAGAAGCTCTCTAGTTTCTGAAAGAGCTCTAGAAACCACTCCTCCTTTCTCTTCTAAGATGCGGCTGGAGAACCTTGTAGTCTTTGAGTAGTTGGCAGTCATCTTGCAACCACAATAAGGAGATAGCTTAAGATAAGCCTTAGGATAAGGCTGATACTGTGAAGGTTATGGTGGACAAGCAGACAGACATTTGATGATACCATTGAACCAATAAAGCAGACAAACCTTGAAAGCCTATATTCAATATCTTGTAGTCACCTTTAATGAAAGAGAATATGAAACAAAAATGTATGTATATGTATGACTGAAACATGTTGTATACCAGAAATTGACACAAATTTGTAAACTGATTATACTTCAATTAAAAAAAAAGTGGTTAAAAAAATCTTGAAAGTCAAACCAAGTCTTGATTTCTAGTTAATTAAACTAATAAATCTCCAATGCTGTGTTTTGCCACTTGAAGTGGATTTCCTATCACTCTGAAATTTATCCCAGGTGATAGCAGTCTGCGATGATTTAACTTAGGAACAGTATGTTTTCAAGACATGGTGCTACTTTGTACTATTTAAGCAACCTCAATATATGCAATCATACGAATTATTATGATAAATTCCCCACAAATGAGAGTCTATCCTTATACTCCTAAAAGGGTTTTCAAATGGTCAAGAGGAAACCTGAGAGTTAATCGAGTTATTAGAAAAAGAGCAACAGACTAGATAGTACATCAGTACTTTTTTCAAGAAATTCTGTGAGCAGAGACTTGGGGCTTCACAGTTCTGATTCTTTTCTTACGGGCAAATGGTTGAAAGACTCTTCACTGGCAAAATTTAACCCCTTCCCACATCATATAGATAAAGACAGACCTTCAGCCTAGGAAACTGTTTGAGTGACTACTATGAACTAGCTCCATTCCTCTTTGTTTTCACATGGGTAATATAATTTAATAAGTCTATGCCTATAATATGTCAACAAGTGTCCTGTCATTGTTTTGAATCACAACTATCATTATTTACCTTTGATAAAAATATTAGAAGGATGTATCTGTTTTATTAGTTGAATTGATAAAAACGTGTCTCCACTACTCTCACTGACACCATTTATGAAATCTGCAATAACATGTGGTACTTACAAAGCTTTCCTTGATTTTGAACCCAAGCTTCAAGCGTGCCAGTATTTACACACATGACGCCTGCATTCATAGCGACCGGCAGTCATTTCTTACTCTCTGACTGAGTAGGTGTTATTTCCTGGAAATATTTCCTAGAGGTGCTATTTCCTGGAGTCCTCATTTAATTTCTCAATTGTACATTTTCAAGTTCAGCCACATAGAGGCCACTTTCTTGCCTTACCATCTGGCCTGACCCTGAATTAACAGAATGGCCTTTATATCATGTAGCTTAACACAAGATGATTAGTCATTTCATGAAATTATTTCCCAGATTAATCACTCCGCCAACCTGTGCAGCACACAAAATGGACAGTATGCAAATATGTGGTAAGATTAAAATCAGTTACTTAACTGAAACTGGAAGCTACTCCAAGTACGAGAAAAAATACGTTTTATTTATTTATTTACACATTAATTTATTTATTGCTATGAGAGAGTAAGGCTACATTTTATGATTCGGGGCTTCTTAAAGGGAAAAGCCATTTAGTCCTGTAGAATTCAATGGAGGTACTTTGTTAGGCAATGACAGTGATAAAGATAACAATGGGGCAACTGACCAAAAATGAGAGCAAGAAAAAAGTCAGAAATTCATCAAATGAAGACAGAAAGAGTTTAAACAGAGTTAAATATCACTTTAAGATTTTGGCATCTGAAGTACCAAGATGCAAACAAAATGATTATCCATGTTAAAAGTTAATGGCCAAATGAGAGAAGCAGGGAGTCCAAGACACTAGCAGAACAGAGCATTAAAGGGCATTTTTTAAGAGTACAGAGGCCTCCTTCTCACAGGTGTAACAAACAATGCTATTGACCCCTTCCCCACCAAGCCCTGACCATTACCTTCAAATGCTGTAGCATTTGCTCCATACAGACATGCAATGTCTAGTTTGGCCCTCAGCTGATACACAAGATCAAAGGTTAGTGATTTTTTTTTAAAATGACATAAATGACTTGCTACAGATAAGAATCAGCTCGGTAGAATGTTTCAGTTCACTGAAAGACAGGCCCAAAATGCAGTCTTCATTACATTCCAAAAGAATCTCATCTGAGCCATAGAAAACAGGAAAAAAAGTCTTCAGAGAAATAACTCTGACCTAAGTGTATTATTAAAAATATGAATTCTTTATTTTCGTTCCTGCAGAACAAAGGTAAACACCACACATATGGTTACTGGATATTCTGGTACCTTTATAGAACAGGCCCTAAGCCTAAAAGCCCAAAGTAGCTCCAGCCTCCCCATGGGACAGGTAAATCAAAGTGAGAGTCAAGTTTGATCTCATTCCAGACATGAACCACCTATGGAGGCCAAACTAACCTGGTACTTGCTGACTCCACAGAGGGGCCCACACAGGTCAGGCTAGATGCTCAGTCCCCCAGAGGCTTTGCCTGTTTCTGAAAGAGTGCCCATTATTTTTATTTCCCTAAACCCTAGAAGGGGAGGGAGGGCCACCTCTGATGACAAAAGAGTATCTTTTCACCAGTGTAGTACTCAAAAACCCAGAGAACAGAAGTGAGAACGTTAGTTACAGATATGTCATGTATTATAAAACAATTATAAATGGATGACTTACTCATTTCCCCAAAGGATAAAATTCAGAATTGCAAATAGTGATAGGAAAAGCAATAACAATGCTTATTTACTTACACATATGAAAATAATTTTAATTGCCACTAAATGTAAACATCAAAGCTGTGACTTATACCCACTCTCTCTATAACAAATGCCTTCTCAAAATATCCCACATATTTTTTAAAAAAATAACTATGAGATGTGATTTGTACATTTTTCATGAATATGTGACTTCAGAACTTTTAATGGATTAAAAACAACCAAGCAGATGTTCACAGAGATTCTTAATCCCTTTAACAAACTTGTATGACATTAGATGGGAGAAGAGACAGCACCTAGGAACTCGGATTTGAAGTGAATAAGAGAGCTAGGATATCACCTGCAGGATCCAGGGACACCTCTGTTTTTACGAAGAGAGAGATTTAAGCTTATTTGCTTCCCTGGACAGTAAGGGAGGGAGAGGCAGGGGAGAAAGCACATGCGTAGTAGATGTCTTCTCACTGCTGTTGGTATTTTGCTAACCAAATATAGCAGAAGGATGAATGGGAACGGGCGTCAACGTTAACATGGAAAATGAGAAAAGCTGGGAGAGATTCGTGACCAGTGAATATGTAGGCAGGAGTAAGGAAGTTAAAGATTTGATGAGATACATTAATGGTTAGAAGGTGGAATCGTGGGTTTTTGATCTGGGGAGTGAAGCTGTTTCAGATAACGACAAAGTTCGGGATGTGACAGTAGGAGTGGGTTGCTAAAGCTGCACAGAAATACAGACGACACGGACTACTCAGGAGACCATAAAGCTGTGTGAGATGGTCATACATCTACGTTTAATATTGTAAATCACCAAGTTCATGTTGTAAATGTCACCAAGCTTAATATTATAAATCAACTGTGCTTCAATAAAAACATAATAATAATTTTTTTTAAAAAAAATTGCCAAGTGTGATGATGAGACATGGAATGAGGAGAAAGAGTCTGAGTTTTGTGCCAACTTACTCACTGAATATGAGCAGTGACCTCAAGATCAATGTTTGACAATGGAGAGGAGAGGCAGAAGGTGATACAGTTGAATGACCTAAGCCTTAAAAACGGAGTGGGTTTTATAAAAGGAGTCATCCCTTTCAAAGGAAGTTTCAGAAGTAGTCTGATCACCTGTGAGGTCTACGGGAGGGAAGTATTATTAAAGAAACTGTCGAAGCTTTCAGATTATTTTTAAAAGAAACTAGAATGGATTGAATGTTGTTTCATTCCACAATGACAACTCTCTCCTGTAAATTCCAATATGCTTTCATAATGGAAAAGGAGTTGGCATTATAGCCAGTATGTTCAGAATTGTGCTTGGAAGTGTGTGACTGTCATCTTTCACTGAATGACAATTAAGCAAGTGAGAGTTGGCTCAGGGACCTAGGGTGACCCTAAACCTGCCTCCAAACTCTGGGATGGACAGAGCTTCTGATACAGAAAAGGCTTCTCTACAGATTAACAAATGGCAAAATAAGATATGATACCTGAGGAAAGGTTTCTGAAATTCTGGAGGAGCAGATCTACATGCGAATTAGGAAATTAGACTTCAGAGAGCAATGTTGACAAGAAGGACTTGTCTTTGGCAATAAAAACACTGCTGTAAGATTCTCTGTCATGCCAGGACAGGATGAGATCTATGGGATTTTTTGTGTGTGTGGCGGGGGAGGGTGAGGCTAAAGAACTCTCTTAAGGACAGTGGGTGAGAAGCTGATGTGGAGCCTCTGAAGAAATCCTAGTCCGTGTGATATGGAGTAACTTCTCCAAAGACTGATCTCACTGCAGATACCGTAACAAGACCTCTTCGTCCTCCGTTATCTAGTAGGTTAAAGGATTCAATAATAGTTTCCTGGTCATTCAAATTAGACATTATGACTTACAGTTTAAAAATCTGTCAAGAACACTGTAAATACAAACTTGGAACTATCAGAATAAAGGGCAATTATTATGAGCTGAACTGCGTGCCCCTACCCCTAAAATTCCTATGTTAAAGTCCTAACCTCCCGTATCTCACAATGTGACTGCCTTTGGAGATAAGATCTTTATAGAGGGAATTAAGTTAGAATGCGGTCACAGGGGTGGGCCCTAGTCCGAACTATGAGGAAATATGGACACAGACACGCACACAGGGAAGACAAAGTGAAAGCAGAGGGAAAAGACAGACGACTACATGCCAAGGAGACAGCCCTGGAACGGATCCTTCCCTTTCAGCCCTCAGAAGGAACCAACCCTGCCAACAACTTAATCCCAGACTTCTAGCCTCTGAAAAGGACACAATACAGCCTGTTGTTTAAGCCATCCAATCTGCAGTACTTCGTTACAGCAGTCCTACAAAACTAATGCAGTAATTTATGACACTGTTCTATACTGTCGATGCTGCCTTCTGGATTAATCACAAGTAAGTTCTAAAACAAGGCTGAAGCATGAACTGTGTTAAGATCCTATCTTCTAATAGAAATGGACTTGAAACTTCATCCTGTTCAGATATGGTAATAACACCTGACATCTAAACAGGGCATATTCCACTATGTCTTTCTGTATCCAACATTACAGTTAACAGAGTGCTACAATGAAACAACTTGATCAACTTTTTTTAAAAAGATGGTTTTTATTTTCTGCCACATTGCTATTTGATACTTCTGATTTTATGGAATTAATTTCAAGCACCCGCAAAATGGTGAAGGAAAATGTATTAAAAGTACTCAGAAATCTCCTATCGGTGCCATTAGCATTTATTATATATGGTAGGATAATATAATGCAAAATACGGTTTCTGTCTTAATCAGCCCAGATTTTACATTTTATACTGTGACATTTGGAGAAACTAATTATTACTTTACATGATACTTTTTATGATGATAGAGAAGAATAAACATATTTGATAAAAATTAGAGTAGAACAAAACATATTTAAAATATATTTGATAACACTTAAGAAAATAAAGTAAAAGCAATCAAATTTGGATTGAGTTATAGTCTTATTTGGATTATCAAGCACCAATATTTTCAAAACACCCGTAAAGCACTATTCAAAGACCACTGCTTATTGTAGACACATAACACTTTATCCTTCTTTTTAAAGATATTATCGTCAGGGATTCACATTTAATATATAATAGAGTTACTTTGTTTTCAACTGATGTTGAAATACATACAACAAATACATCATTATTGTTCTATGTATTTCCTGAAAATAACAATGGTGTAAATTACCCTTTATTCTAGAAGTTTACTTTTTATATTTGCAAATAAACAAGTTTACTGTACTGATTAAATCTCACTGCCACAGACATGAACCGCTCCACCGGATATCAAATGTTTTTTAAAGAAGCATGGGAATAATTTTATGAACATTTTCAACACAGTTAAATCAGCTGTAGAGGATAACCCACACCAGCTCTTTAGACAAGAACTGTCTCTGTCAACACAAAGAGTCCTTGTTGCTTTCCATTAATCCTTTCAAAAATAGGCATGATATTTGAGCAGACACTTCACCAAAGAATGTATACAGAAAAGAAATAAGTATATGAAAAGATGCTCAATATAATTAGTCCTTAAGAAATTGCAAATTAAAACCACAGTGAGATACTGTTACATACCTACTCAAATAGCTTAAATTAAATCCTAACCATGCCAAGTTTTAGCAAGGAGGGGAGCAACTGGAATTCCCATCCAATGCTGGGTGGGACTGTAGAGTTGTACAACTACTTAGGAAAACAGTTTAGCAGTTCCTTAAAAAGTTCAATATAGACCTACTATGTGACGCAGCCATTGCACTTCTAGGTATTTACCCAAGAGCAATGAAAATATATGGCCACATAAAGACTTGTACATGAATGCTCAATAGCAGCTAAAGCCTGGAAACAACCCAAATGTCCATCAACAAGCGAAATGACAAACTGAGCAATGCTTGCAGTGGAATTTTACTCAGCAATAGAAAGGAATGAACCACTGATAAACAACATGGATGCATCTCGAAATAATCTGAGTGGGAAAAAAAAGAGGAAAAAGACTAAATGAAAGTTTCCATTTATTTAAAATTTCAATAAATTCCAACTAATCCATAGTGACATAAAGCAAATCAGTGGTTTCCTGCAGAAGAGGTGGAGGCAGGGATGGGTGAAGAGGGGAACATAAAGAGACAGGGGGAAATTTGGGGTTTGCCAGATGTGCCCATTATCTTGATTGTGACGATGTACAGACAATATATATATATCAAGATTTACCAACTTGCACACTTTAACTATACGCAGTTTATGTCAGTTGTCCCTCAATAAAGCTGTTAAAAAGTATAAAAATATGAGGCCCTGGGTTCAATCCCTAGTACCTCCAATAAAAGAAAAAATGGTTTAAAAAGAAGTGTTAAAAAATTCTTCTGTCTTCTTAGCTGCCCCTGGTCTTTGGAATCAGAGACAATTTTACATTGAGAGACTCCTGAAATAGTAGCTGGGACTCTCATGAGAAGGGTTTAATCAAGGACCATGGCCAGCTTCGTTCTGAGTGACATTAGTAGTACACTGTGAACGACATTAAATGAGGCACAGACAGATTCATAGAAGAATGTTACCAAAGAGTATTTTTTAAAAAGCATCAATAACTAGGTACTTAAAGAAAACTTAAATTTGATACAACAATTTTGAGTGGCGGTGACTTTATTTATGTGGGATATATTTATGTGCAGCTAATTTTCAGACAGGCATTATTTATTTCTTGATATACAGTATTACATAGATCCTTAGTGATACTTTGAAGTCATTTTTTCTATGTATAAGTGGTAGATTGTGTTTCATTGAATTTCCTCAAGAGACAGCCCATAAGTCCAACTATGGTCATCCTTTGAAATCACTTTAATCAATGTGTAATTCATAATTATGCAATTATTTTATGATTCAGAAACATTGTAAGTGTAACAAATTGTATTAACCTAGGATTTTAAACACTAATTGACTTAATTAATAAATCCCATCCATACCAGGACGCATCTCCATAAATTACTATTTCTTCTATTTTCATATTTAATTGACTATAAAACATGCTAACTAATATATGAGTGAAGATCTAAGGCAAAAATAATTAAAACTTCTTTTTGTAAAGTAAATGAAACAATCAAAATGCATCTTAAATAAAACTCCATTGTTATTTAAACTGTAGAATCTTAGAAACAGTTTTATAATATTTTAAATATCATACACTCAAAATACATTCTACAAAGAAAGGGAAGACAGACTAAATGATAAGCATGAAATTATTTATTTTATGTATAGCGGAAAGACAGCACAGGAGTTAAGAATGTAGGCTCTGCCCTAGCCTTCACAGGCTTGGGACCTTGGGCTTCTTTAATCCCTATAAGCCTCATTTTTCTTATCACGAAAATGGAATGAGAATAGTTTCTATCTCATAATATTGTCAGTGCTTTATCCTTTGAATTTTCCTACATAATCCTATACATTCCTACTATCAAAAATCAGACTTTCATACATTAGAAGAACCTCTAGTGAAATGCCATTTGCTCCAAATCTCTAAGTTGCATCTGAGGTCTACGGTTAGTCAGAGGTACTTTCAAGGAAAACAGAAAAACATTGTAAAGCCACAAGCATTTTAGGACAAGAGCAATGTCTGAAACTGCCTTTATAATAATATTTTCTGGCAAAATGCATTATTCAGACAGGAACAAATGGATCTCTCTGGAACTCTAGATCTAGTTTGACCTACATCAGTGAATCTCTAGACAAAATTCACAACTAGAATCTTAAAATCCTAGCTGTGAAATGTATTTGGGCCCTTATATTGCTACCAGATTCTGGCCCTAACTTGAGCCCATCTCGCCTACTTGAATCTCAGGGAAAACTGGAGCAAGATGTTGGATACTTACAAGCTGATGCTTCAACTCTTCTCTGACTCGGGGCTAGAGACTGCCCCAGGATAGGGTGCTGCCACATGATGTGGCCCTTGCAAAATCATACTGTCTTCAAGGGTGAAAATTCTAGCCCTCTTGGCTCTACACACCTAAGAATACTTTATCGAATTTTAGAGCCGTGAGGAAATTCAGTTCGTTCTATTCTGATCTCCTCATTTTACAGATAAGAAAGCTAGGGCCAGAACTGCACTCAATCCTATGTCTTTTGGATTCTGGCCAGGATTCTTTCCATAAGACCAGGCTTTACAAGGGGAACACAAAACAGCTGATACAAAGCTGCAGGAAAGAAAAGATAGATAGGTCAGAAATTTTCCAAATAAGTTTTGATTTAGTAAAGCTCCTAGTGGGGCAGAATGAGAGCGAGAGAGAACCAGAAGCATGAACAGAAAAAAAAAAAAGTAAAAAGGTGAAAAGGAAAACAGAAGATGGAAATGTATGAGAACGTCATTTTTAATGATATGAGGAAGGGAGACGGTATGAACAAGGCAGAGAAAAAGGGGGAAAAAACCTTAAAAGGAAGAAGAAAAGAAAAGCATGGCAACAATGAGAGAGAAGTCAATTAGTGAAGATACAGGAAAGAGAGGAAAAAAGAAAAAAGAAAAAGCAAAGAATGGTGAGTTTAGATGTCAACCGTGTAAAAAAAGTTACACTTATGCCATTGGGACCTAATTTTTAAACTTTCACTTGCAGGTTTTGACTTACTCATGTTGCTAAAGGTAATTAGATATTCTTCATAATTCTTGCTGTACAGCTCTTATATTTAACTGTCATGAACCACATAACGATTTAATACAATGGTTATGTTAAGAATCTTGTATTATTAAACATAAAGAAGAAAAGGAAAAAGAGTAAAGGGTTTTTCTTTCTTGAAGTGCAGTGAATTACCATGTCTTTCTCTGGTGTACAGCGCAATATCCCAGTCACGCATATACATACGTATATTCAGAGGTTTTTAATATGGTCAGATTACCTAGAAATTTCGAAGCTTTAAAAAAAAATTTATTGAAGTGTAGTTGATTTACAATGTTAGTTTCAGGTGTACAGCAAAGTGATTCAGTTATACATACATATACATATATTTTTTTTTCAGATTCTTTTCCATTGTGTGTTATTACAAGAAATTGAATATAGTTCCCTGTGCTATACAGTAGGTCCTTGTTGTTTATCTATTTTATATATAGTAATGTATGTCTGTTAATTCCCAACACCTAATCTGTCCCTCCCCGCCCTTTCCCCTTGGATAATCAGAGTTTGTTTTCTATGCCTGTGAGTCTGTTTTTGGTTTGTAATAGAATTTCTACCATTTTTTAGATTCCACATTTAAGTGATATAACATGATATTTGTCTCTGTCTGACTTGCTTCACTCATTACGATAATCTCTAGGTCCATCCATATTGCTGCAAATGGCATTATTTCATTTTTATGGCTAAGTAATATTCCATTGTATGTATACCACAACAAATTTATCAAGAGAATATAAAATGCAAAGAATAAGTGTGAATATATCTTACATTCTTCCTATCATAAACAATATATATACATATATGTGTATATGTTTTAATAAAATTTTAATATTTATAGATTCATATATATATTAAATATTTAATAAATATGTGTATATGTATATCTATGTGTGTGTGCATATATAGTTATATTATGTATACATACAAATACATATATACATTTTGTTCTTCAGAGAAAGCCTAGTAGACACATCCAGAAAGCAAAAGTACTGTATAATTGGGTTAAACATAAATTGTTTATAAGTCAAGGAGATCTTAATGTTATTTTCTATAGTCAACACATAAACTATTATTACTTGGTTTAAATGGTTTTATCAGAGCAAGATCATAGTTTTATTAGGACTTACAGCATAGGTAAGTCTCATTTATTTAAAAATTAAGTTTCTTCTCTAATATCTACAACTTAACTGATTAAAAATTACTCAGGATCAAATTCATTATTTTTTAAACTAATACAAAATTTATAATCTGTAATTTCTATGATTTTCACATGATTATAGTTGTTTAAAATTTCACATTAGGAACACTATATAACTTAACACTATATAGCTTCACTTAATCATCCTTAAAAATTTTATTAAAAACCTATGAGTAATCATTTATTTATTTCTTTGGTCAAGCTAGTATTTGTAATAATACAAAACCCATAATTAGGCAGCCAAATGTTCAAAAGCTATATTGGGATTCTAGGTCAAATTCAACATAAGTGTATTACTCATCTTTATTTGAAACAAGGCTACTGATGAGAATGTAATATTTTCGACATTCGTCTTAAGTCTACAGTAGTTCCACTTCCATATGGTATAATACAGATATAAGCTTTACTTTAAGCAATTGAACTTTTCACACCTTCTAAAGCCACAAAATCAGATGGTTTGTGGTTTTTGCAGCTGGAGCACTGTACTCATTTTGGTAGTGTCATATGAAAAATATTTCACTCCTCAAGCCTTAGACAGAATCAGTCATTAACGAAATGCAGGCAGTACAATGAGATCATATGAAGTATAGATTTCAACAGCCATACTAGGAACACTAAAGGAACTCAGAACATGAACACAAATCAAGTTCTTAATGCCAGAAAAGAAAGAAAAAGTATTAAGGAATGCCTTAGCAGACTTAGCATTTGCTTTGAAAACAACTGTTAGCCACTACCTTGAAAGAAGTTTTAGTTTAAGCATTGGCAGACTAAATAATCATAAGATGGATATAAAATAACAAAAAATAACTTCAGACATAATGGTACATTATAAGATTATTCACCATAATATACAACTATCAAAATCAAAAATGATTTGCCTAATATGACATATGGAATCTGCTTGCTTAATAAAACTGGCCGTCATCACTCTATAACAATTTTAAAATAATGTCTTATTTGGGACACATCCAATTTTACCATTGTTTATTTTTACTGAAATATTTTGAGAAAATGATACAATTTAACAGCAGTATTGCAACATAGTCTTTCAACTGGAAACTGTTGCAAAAATAGTATTTTTAGTATTCCTATTTTTGAAAGAAGAAATTAAAAAAAACATTGTTTTATATTTCTTGTCACAACAAATTGTCTTCATACGAAAGTAAAGCAACTTTAAATATTTCTACTTCCAATCCATTTCCCTGTTTATACAATTCTTTTAGAATGAGCTCCTTTTAGAAACGGAGTAGATTTTTACAGAACAGAAAGGGAAATGGGGGTGAAAAAAGAATGCACACTAAAAAGGGAACATGTTTGTTCATATGAGCTTGAATTTGTGTATGTTCAACATATTAATTTGTATCTTTTAATTATTATGTTTTTATTTCTCTTTACACAAGGCAATATAAAAGAAATTGGGAAAAAATATTTTACCTTTATTTTAAGCTCTAACATAAACAGTTTCCACTTAGTTCATAAAAATTCAGTTAGAATTTGGAAGTGCTATATTTAGGTAACAATTTCATTATCTTAAATATTGATTAACAAACTAAATACTCTGTGTATCTCTTAGGAAAAATATGCCTATAGTAAATACGAGAAAGCCCGACATTTCTCTACATCTGTTAACCATAAAATCTTTATGTGTCTCAGGCATGCCACCTGGCACTAAACCCCAGCTTACATTTGGAACACTGATTAACTGAAATAGCGCACAGTGCACTAATACAATATAAAAACGTCCCAAATGAAGAGTAAAGTTGTACCATACTATGCTTTCCAACCAGTATGTTGGCATCCAATGGGGAATCATGTTTTGGTCTTTTTTTTTTTTTTTTTTTTTTGCTGTGGGGTGCTGATGTTAATATATTTGTAACATGACATGGTGCACAACAAAGTACAGACCACAGCTATGAAGCTTTTAAAGTGGGCGTAGGATTTCCCTACTCTCCCGCTTTCCCTGTCTTTGTCATGAACTTAGACATTCAGAAGAGTATCACAGAACTGAAGCCAAAAATAACAGTGTAGCAGGCTGATGGTAGGTGGTAAGTATCTTGGGGAATTACCATGTCTCTATTGATACTAACAACCTGTGCTCCAGTTCGATTTGATAAACAAGCATTGACTGGGAAGCACACGCCAGGTAATGTTCTAGACAGATTATATCAATGAATGAAACAGAAAAAAATCCTGCCATCATTCGCTTATATTCCAAGGAGAGAGACAGACAATAAAAAAACAAGTTCACAAAAATCCCTGCCCCTCATGAGGCTTACCTTCTAGCCAGGGAGGACAGACAACAAACATGACAAATGAGAAAATATACAGAATGTTTCAGTGACAGACACAGTGGATAGAGCAGACAAAGCTGGACAGAACCAAGGAAGGAAGAGTTTACTGCATTTTTAAATAAAATAGTCAGGCAGTTGCATTAAGGTGACATATGAGTAAATATTTGAAGAAAGTAAAGGAGTTAGCCATGCAGATATCCTGAGGAAGCACATTCAAGGCAACAGACAGCTTAGAGGCCCTAAGGTAAGAGAAGTCCATGGACAAATTACATGTCACCATTCAGTCAAGAACAATCTTTTTAAGCATGAATTGTCTGGTAGATATAAAAAAAATGAGGCATATTATAAATCATTGTTTCCTTTTCTATTTAGCATTTATTAGATGATCTCAGGGGGTAGGTCATTTAAGACTATGATAGTAACTCTAATTCTTTTTCTTCCTTTCTTCCCCTACTCATTTTGTCCTCCCCACCCCCTTTTTCTCAACTTTTCATCTCATATAAATAAGCAGCAATGCAGATAGAAGGAAAAATGCACTGAACTTGGAATAAGAATGAATGAATTTTTATTAATTCTGCTCCTAAGTAGCTGGGTTAAGTAAGTTTCTTTGCTTATCTGAAACAAAGTTTCATTAGTAACATGAGGTGGTGGCAAGGAAAAAGGCAGAGAGAATAATCCCTCAAAAATTGCTGAGACTAAAATGTGTTATAATTACGTGGACGTGTTTGGGAAGCCAAAAACAACCACACA
Source organism: Camelus ferus (assembly GCF_009834535.1). NCBI lineage: Eukaryota > Metazoa > Chordata > Mammalia > Artiodactyla > Camelidae > Camelus > Camelus ferus. The sequence continues at coordinate 31,747,149 of NC_045702.1, forward strand.
AATTGAGTATATGGACAATACTTAGTTCTAATGACATTTAAAAAGTACTTGCTAATCCCCAAATAACAGTAGAGGGTTGATAAAGAAAACAGTACAAAAAGTTAGTGCTTGATAAGTTCTTTTTAAGATTATCTATACCATTACAATTCAGTTGTCAGTGTGTTAAGCATTTTTATATTGCTGAACATTTTCTTCTCTAAAGAGTATAAGAATACAGTAAAATTATCTTCAAATAAATTGGCTAGATGTGAGAAATTAAAATTAATCAAATATTGTGATTGCAAAGTTCTTTATCATATAACTGTCAATCATTTCTCTGGAAACCTCTTTTCACTTCCTTAAAATTTATCTTCAATGCTGAGATAGAAAAGATGAACTGAGAAAATAGTTAAGAGACGAGATTGTTGAGAAGATAGACTCTTGACAAGAAAGCCACAGAAGGCAGGAAATAGCGATGGGGTGAAACAAATACAATCAAGATCGACCTATCAATCAAGCTGTAAGAGTGGGAAAATTCTTGAGACCAGTTAGCAATAGGTATTCAAAGCCTCAGAAATGGATTCATTGGACCTTATAATTAACTTAGGTACTTACCTAAGCTCTATGCATTTACCTGGAATCTTGTCTAAACTTTTTATAAGTAAATGCTTTTATAACTGTGATAGGAAAAAATACAAAGAGATCCAACGATTAGGAAAGCCTGTATTCAAGAAGGTAACATATAATAGGCTATGCTTGGAACTAGACCATACTGAACAAAATTTTATGTTGAGGTACTGAATTACTATTTAAATACCATCATGTGTAATACGTCAGTACTCTAGACAATTTTGGGGATTCAGATGATGCTGTATCACTGGCATAACAACTTCCACTTAAAACTAGTGAAAGTTTATTGATTTAAATTTTAGAAAATAAAAGGAATAGTCAAAATGGATCTATCGGTGAGTCTAAGTTCAAGATGGCCCTTTACGTTACACAAGTAATAGCAATAACACCTTACAAAACTTTGTGAATCAATGAGCAGTAACACCTTCCACATATGCAAAGCCTCTGGCAAGGAACCTTAGAGCCTCGAAGGACTTAGTTACCCATTTTATCAAGGTGCAAAATGAAGCATAAAGGAGGTTAAGTCCCAGGACAGAAATAGAACCCCAAATTCCTGATAATCAGCTTCCAAACTAGTTGTAAGAATCTAGTAGACTTTGGCAGTGATTCCTTTGGGCAGTCAACACTACTGCCAGGTGGGTTAAGTTTATGGGAGACTATAAAACGTAGTGTTGGCCTGGCAGCGGATTCGGTCAGAGTGTAAACCATAAAGGTGAAGAGTGGGAAAAGATTCCTGAACAATGGCCTAGCAGACTAACGAGGGAGTGAACATTTCTCTCAGTTCTTGAGTTAGGAAGGAAAAATGAGATCTGGAAAATAAAACAGAAAGAAGCCCTCCTCTGAATCAGAGAAATGGAACTTAACTGATGGACAGATGGACTATTATTTACGACGATGATAATTAGTTGTTAAGGAACATCAACACCTACTAGTATAATCTCCGCAGCAATAAATTATTTTTAAATATGTATGATGTTCATAGTAGAGAAATTATCTTCATGAATGCATTGTTAGAGGTTTTTCTGCTTGTTTTTAACAATCTTGGAAACATCTTGTTTCCTATCTAAAGATAGTATCTTACTAAGTTAGAAAAAATTGAGTCTAAACTTATATTATATCTTATATTATATTCTAACTTTCAACCTCATCTTTGCCTATGGATATCCTGGCCATTGCTAAATATATGGAAGTTCTAACCATCTCAATTTTGATTTTAAGGAGAAAATAAGGACTACATCTACAAGAATGGTGTAATTAAGAAGATGTTGGATGAGATAATTTAATGTTAAGTAATTGTTTATACTTCCCAGATAAATAAGTTAAAAACAACTAAAGATATAATTTATTGTTTCAGTCATGAGAAATTAAAATCAAAGTCAGAAGTTTAAAATATACTGTATGAAGCACTTAGGTTATCTTTCAGGATACTTTTGATGTTAAGTATGAGTGTTAATTAAAATTCAAATATTTCATGAAACAAGTTAATGTTTCCAAAACAGAATGTCTAAGAGATTCTTGCACCTCATGATTTCATTGATATTTACAAGATAAAGCTAAAATTGCAGAAGTTTAATTCTGTAGGGTGGTGTTGCAACACAGCGAGGGTACAAACACAAGGGAGTCACATTTTAATTGTAAAGTTAATGTGACAAAAATCAACTTTTGTAACTGTAAACTGCGAAAAGTAATACCCACAAATGCCACGAACTGCAGAATTGCACCTCAGTGGTTAAGAGGAGCCTCTAAGTTTTATATGTGCAAAGGCATGTGAGGCACGTGGCAGAATTATTTTCCCAAAAAGGTTGTAAAAGTCAACCCAGGATGCAAACTTGAAATTTTTTAAAAAGTATATGGCTGAATTTGAAGTTCAAAACTAAACAGAACATATGATAAACATTCAACTGGGTGATGCAGAGAATAATCAAAGAAAATATATGTATCATCCATTTGGCACTTTCTTTTTTTGTCACCACAACACAAGGTTGTTATTTTCTATATGCTCCTTACTGTGTTTATACATGTAGTAAACTGATTTATGAGTCACACTCTTTCCAGATAATACAGCCACACACAGATGCTGTCATAATACATGCTACTCAGTCTCCAACTTACTGAATCACCATCTTCACAACGCGAGTGAAGCCAAGTCAATTATATAAAATGGCTTTGTGGGATCAGAAGAAAACATCATCATATAGTTTCCTCTAATAACCCTAACACAAATAAAAAGGTTGTTTTACTAGTATTTCTTTAATGAAATCATTGAGTTTAAATGATTTTACTTAAATAGTACTGGAAACGAAGGAGCAATTTCTAGTTTTTTTTTGTTTTTTTGTGCTTTTTTTGACTGAATTGACTAGAGAGACTAAACACTACCAGTTGCTATTTAGATTCAGATGACCAAGGTCGTTGCTTTGTTTTTCTTGTAATTGTGAACAACCTACTGGAAAAAAAAAAATCAAGACTACAGACGTGAGGCAGAATCCAGCTATTTCAGAAACATCAACTGAATTACATTCACTTACTGCCAAAGATAAAAAAAAAAAGTATAAGAACCCCTACCTTGTAAAGGAGATTTACATAAATCAGGCAAATTCTAGGTGATCATAAAAAAAAGCATCTTTCTCTGAATACATTATAGGGCAAAACATTCCCCCAAAATGAAGAAAGAGTCCTCTTTTCATACAGAAATGTGTAAATGGACACAGTCACACAAATAACATGACGTATAGCCGAGCAAGGATTTGCCGCTGGAGAACGAAGAAACCTCTCCCAGACCTATCATCTCAGAAGGGCTACAACTCGTTAACACTCACCCAGCTAATCCTGAAAGAAAGGAAAACTCTGGAAATGTTCTGCATTGGATCTCTGATGGGGGATTGTGGCAACAAACCAAACCTAAAAGAAAAACTAAACATACGAAAGAAACAGGGAAGATCTCATTGGTCATTTTCTTCCTTAATCATTTGTCTATAATTTTAAAAGCTCACAAAAAGCAAAACAAAACAAAACATTATCATATTTCTAAAGATCACAATCATATTAAACTCTTAATTCACTAAAATTGAAAGAGGGAATCATTAAGACAAAGCTCATCTATCACATCGTCATATACCGTGTGGCACTCTGTTTTGTTAAGTCAAAGTCATGCTTCTAGTTTCTCAATTTCAAACAACTGAAATACCATAGCATTCATAAAACAGAACTGAGCTACTGGGAGTAGGAAAAAAATACAAAAAGGTAGCAGACCTCAACAGCAGATAGTAAAATTAACATTTCAACAGCTCTCGCCTTTCATCTCGGTCTCTACAGTACATTTTTTTTCTGGAAAAGGTGTGATTTAGTTTAGAAAGATGCAGAATTACATAAAACATCTGGAATATGGGACAAGAAATATTGGCTTATTATCCCTTGTGGACCCTCTCCATGAAAAATTTAATAGATCTGTTTTGGTAGTTTTAATCTCCAGAGCACCTCAAGCTATGTTATGGAAACATCATCTTGGTCATTTATATTAGAAAGAACACCTGGTGAGGAAAGAAAATGTACTCTCTTTTAAATTGTGAGTGCTTTTTCCTTAATAATCAAACTTTTCATCAAATATGTATGTAGATGTATGTTGCGTGTGTGTGTCTCTGTGTGTAAACATCCTGCTTAAAATTGTGATTGATCAGACTGTAAAATCTTGAATCTGCCAAAAATGCAGCCCCTCTTTCTGTTCTACTAATAAATGATCTTGCCTTCACTCTGACATTTACTCATTGCATAATGCAGAGTAAGTCAGAGACATTTCCTGATGTGAACACTAAAATACCATTCATGTTGGTCCTGGAAACAAACAACGCTGATGATTTTTAAAAGTTAAAAAATGCATTTTTTTGATTTAACACATTTTCTTATTCTAAAATAGCTTTGAAATGATAGTTTTAATATTTACTGTTAGTAATAAAATGCTTTTTAGTTAATACTAAGTAAATATTCACAGCTGAAAACAGTTAACAACTTTCAGCATTAAAATTTGTTATTGAAAAACTGCTAGTAAAATTTAAATATTGAGAATGTGGGCATCTAAGGAAGATTGAATGATGAAGTCATTTGCCATGAGAATTTATAAAAAAAGTAAGCTACAAAATTTCAGTGTTACATTCCTTTACTGTAAAATCATACTTTATTGCAAAATTTAAAAATTAACTTTCAGTGTAAGTATTTGCATATTAAAATCAGAGAAAATTCCACACAATTGAAAATATAATAAAACCCTCATTTTTAAGTGATCTTTTAAAATTGGCACATTATACCATAGCTATGCTATCATTAATAACACTCAAAATATGTAATAGGCCTCTACATATTCCAATTAAAAATAGAAGTCCTTAAAATATTTGAGTATTTATAGTCTATAAAGATTTTCAGGGACATTTTTATTAATTTGACACAGATACGCCTTCATTTCTAATGTTACAAACCTGAATCATTTTAAATGCAATTAAAAGTGGTTATGAAAGAGTGTGGACTTCCTTGTGAAGTAGGAAATCACTCTTGTGATTAACATGCAAACGAGCTCATGCTGGCAGAATAGATTGGGGTTTTAAAACCCCAATTACTTTTGTATGATTATCTATTTACCAGTACACAGTCTATTTTCATTTTTCATCTAATACAAAATCGGCTTGCTTACATTTTTAGCACAGCAATTAATATTTACTATAATTATGACATCAAGCACCGCTGAGAACTCCAAGTAAATCATTTACTCCAATCTTTCTTTATATATGATTAATATCCTTTTATAATTTAATGCTGTATATGAGGTTACCATTATGGAAAAATCAAAATTAAAAACCTCTTTCCTTTTTATTTAAATTTGTCATAATACATATTTTTGGAATATTACTAAGATGATTATTGTCCTAAGATGAAAACCCAAATTTTTAAGTCTGATGAGAATAATACATAAAAACAGTTTAACTGCTCATAGTATGAAAAATAAATATATATTGAGAACAATAAAATATGTCCTATGAATCTTTTCTTTTTAAAAGTAGTAGCAGAGAATTCTAAACTTTTCACTAGCACGCTTTGATTCATACCTGCTACGTACTGCACACATACACATTTTCCCAGACTTCTAAAGAAAATTATAATGCATTAATGACAGGAACCATGGTAATGGAAAAAAGGTCACCCTCTCTTGAACACCTTCTGTTTTAAACCATTATATATAAAGACATTCGAGAAAGCAAAGAATTAAAAGCCAGTCTTTGTGCAACCCATTACTGAAATATTATAGAATAATCTATATCAAATGTAGAGGAACAGCAGATTCTTTTGGATCTAAATTAACTGCAGCCATAGAAACGCTTTTATGCTTATTATGTATCTGCATGTTGATTCAATTATTAAAAGAACACCTGACAGCATCAGACTTATTTAATTGAATTAATTAAACTGGATGAATAATCACTGAATTCCTTTTGTGTGAAATTTGTCCTGAAAAGTAACACTGGCATTTGGAAATTGCAAGTAATTTGCATGGTGAAATACAGTGAACATGGAAATCTCTTATTTCAGTATGCTGGGTTTTTTTCCCCCTACTCTTCTCATATAAGACAAATGAACAGATCCCTGCAGTGGGTATTTTCCTTTTACAGTACAGATGTATGAATACTTTTTATCAGTATACTATCAAGCAATGTTTCAACAATTTTCTCAGTCTCACAATTCAAGTTTTCCTCCTATGCTGAAAAATATTATGCTAACTGTCACTTCTGCAAAAGAGGTGATGTGACACCAATGTATCCTTGAACCTATGAGGAAAGAGAAACTCGTTTCAAGATGAATTACTAAGATATTTATTTTCTCCATAATAAAAAGGTAACTCTTTGTTTAAAGCTAGAAGTGAAAACTAATTCAAAATAATAATATTATAGAGCAGTTATGTTATCTAGCATGCACATTTTTTGTAGGCAGTATTTGTTTCTGTTATGATTAAAGGTTTAAGGCTTATGCCTAACATATTTAAGATTTTTGGCATTTTATTAAGATAAATCTTTGTAGTTTGCTTACATGCAATATGGTTTTAGATATTTATTTTTAAAAGAAAAACAGCAGGAAAACTTCCTATACATAGATTTCCCTAAGTCAAGTTTACAGATAAACTGAAAGGGGAATGGTGCAAGGACTGTTTTCTCTGTCATATCAAAACAAACAAAACTGACATTTCAAAATATTAAGGCATTCACTTGCTGCACTTCTAATTTCTGGCCATTAGGTTCTTCATCATCACCAGGGGAGCATCATTTTATATTCTTACAGTGGAAAATATATATATATATATATATATATATATATATATATATATATATATATATATATATTCATTCTTATGTATGATACATATATATACATTTTTTTTAAAACCACACATGCCACTTGGAAGATGCCTCTATCTGCCATTGTTAATTCATTATTAAGGATAAAACTTGGTGAAATACTGATGCTTGGTTTATCTTTAAATATACATATCCACATAAGGTATACTTCAATACATCACATCATGTTTTGGTCAATCAATTTCCTTTCTTTTGTTGTTGTTAACAGAAAACGATCGTACCTGCACACTTGAGATGAGAATCACTCCACACCATTTTCGTCACGCCTATTATTTAGGAGAGACTGTTTACCATAAGAAATTACGGTATTTGAAATCACACACCATTTAACATCTACATTCCTCAGATTAATGAACCTTTTAAATATTCAGGGTGACCACACTTGAAATTTGTTCACTTTAAAATTATTCTCGATCCCTTCAACCTTTGATCCATGTACCTTCTTCGTATCTGCCTTATTTCTACGCTTCCTTCTCATTTCTCAGATATTTCTGTGTGAATGGACATATTTACCACAGTTAGATCTTGTGTGTGATACAGCATTATCCCTTCCAAATTAAAATTAAGTACAATATGTAACATGGTATTTACAGAAAATAATTTATACAGCAACTCAAGTACTGAATAAAACTGTTTCCTGTCATATTAGAATTTTAGGATGCTAGATAAATTGTTTTTTTGTGATCTAAATTACAGACATGAGAAATACACAACTTTCACAAAATACTTTGTAAAAAAAAATCTATGCCTCCACTTTAGTACCCTTACTAATAACCTTAGTGGTTAGATTTTTGTTTAACATAAATTACACAAAATACATTGGCATTACACCCCAATCTTAATACCAGTTTATTATAGCTTTATTTCATAATATTGAATGTGGAAATGGAAACAGTGCCATCATGTGATACTTTTCAGGGTACTTCACTTCTTACATTCTCGAAGTCTGAGCATATAGCTACTACACAAATAAGAGTTCATAGAAAAGCAGAGAATGGCAATGCAATTCATCACCCAGTATTTTGCAACCATATCCTGTGTTCATGCTTTTGTGTAAAAAATTAGGAACAGCTTTTAAATCTTCAAAGATTAGCAAGGATAAAGTCAGTATTTATATTTGCATATCTACGTACACAAACATACACGAAGACACCCTTTATTAAAAATCTACTGGTTGTTTATTCTAACTCATAAAACCTTATGTGTTTACAATCAGTTTCAATCTTTAAAAACAAAAAGGTGTCACTGAAAAAAATGGAGTAAATTCATTATTTTAATTAGCCAAAGCCAGAACTTAGGAAGAGAGGAAATTCAGATGGAATGTATCAATTGTAACCCAAATAAAACTTCCATCTGAAAATGAACCTATTTTCTCCAAAGCTGTTTTTTCCCTTTAGTTGAGGGGCAGATATTTTCGCACTAATTTAAAAAGAACTAAGGACCATGAATTACAATGTTAGATTTGGCAGGAGTTATATTATTTATTTAAATTTCAAAATCAGCTTTGAAAACTATGTGGAATTCAAAAATTCATAACAATCATGCATCAATATGAAATTTAGCACTACAAATGATCCTTGCTCCATTTCTTATAATTCAGTCTGTTACTGTCATTATATTAAAAAAAAAATAGCTTCTTTTAGTGAAAGGTGTAAAATGTGGGAACTACTCTTTTACTTCCCAGGCTTATTTTATACAAATACAGAATTACATTTTAAGGACAGGTGTGCAGTGTTCAAACACAAATATACATAATTTTAACCCAGGATTAAGATATAAAAGATAAATCAATTTTTATCTGTTGTTTTTAATGACTCAGGTTGATCTACACACATTTCATTTTAGTACACACATAATCCAAGGCATTTCAGTTTAAATCACCAAAACCTCAAAAACTAAACTACAATGCAAGATTTAAAACTACTGATGACTCTAAAACAGTAGTTTTTAAATAATTACCCTAAATCAAATTATTTTGCATATCTTTTGTGATATACTACAGCATAATACTTAAAATTTCACACGAAAATGAATTTAATGAAAGAAAGGGAGTAAAGAGCTTGAGAAAACTTGTATTCACACAAGCATAAGTACAGCTGCATGTTTTTTGAATGGTGAAAATAACCTCTAATCATAGACGCCTGAGGAGAACTTAATTATAGTCACTGGAAAAATTAAGTGAGGAAAATTTTAGCAGTAGGAAAAAGGTAAAAGTAGATGTGACTTACTAAACCCTTTGGTTCTAAAAATTCCCCTCTTTCTAGATTAAACTAAAATGGAAGTTACCAACTGGTGAGCAGCTCTTCAAATGAATAATCCCTTCTAGAAGAGGTGGCTTGGGAACTACCCTAAAACCTTTTATTATTATTATTATTATTATTATTATTATTATTATTATTATTATTATTATTATTATTATTACCCTTTCTCCAAATACCATGAGGCGTGGTCTGACTCACTGGCAGGTTTTTTATTTGGAAATAGTGCTGTTCTCTGAGAAGAGACTCTCTATTTTCTTCGTTACAAAACTGGTCTGCAGACTTTCGTCTTGCGGTAGAGAGGAACCTATAGAACCAGGAGGTTTTTTATCTTCATGAAATAGGTCTTCCATCAATTCCTTAGTTCTTACCACCTGCGCTGATCCTGATCTTTCAATAGTTCTTTCAGAGAACTAAGGGACAGAAGACTTTTGACGGTTTTCAGTAATGTAATATGTTTTTCCTTCTAGGATAAGATTTACTATTGATATGTCTACAGTTTCACCAACTGTTTTAAACTGGGTGCCTGACTGATGGTTCACAAACCACGTAACTTGAGGGAACAGCATCCAAGGAGTTACGAATGGGGCAAAGAATGTCTTCTTCAAACCCACCCTTATTTTTAACATTATATTTGAGTCTCAACTTTTCTTACTTCTACAATGGCAGTATTTGGAGTTATGAGAAAGAGAATAGAGAAGAGTTTCTCAGAAAAGACAAAATATGTGAAAATTGCTGATTTGTGAGGCAGTCATTTCCAATCATCCTTCAATGAACCAAGATATACTAACACATGAAAAACTATAAATCAAGACATAAATTCTATTTTATATAACTGCATCTTTATAACATTAGGAGCAATACCCCAATTTGAAAATCAGTAATAGAACCCCATGTAGCAGCAATTTGTTACTTACTGGCCAAATCACCACAGTTTGTTACACAATTATAAATTCATTTCATGATGAAAGGAAAAATTAACTTATCTCTAGGTAAAGGTAATAAATTTTACCCCTCTAGAAGGGAAAAATAAATAACTTTGTCTACTAAATTATTTAAGTAATAGTAAAAGTTTCATGTGTCTAAATTGAGTTCATTAAACAGCTTTTACCTTCATCATTCAGAACTCTTTTCTAACACCCCCATCCACACACACAAACACACATACACTTACATGTCTACACACACAGGCACAGACAGTAAATAATTTGGTGAACTTCACTTAAACGAATCAAAGTCTGTTGGCAATTCAGTAGGTGGGATGTCTTTGTTAGTTAATACAGAGTTATCATTTGTTGCACACATGATATGCGACTGTTGAAAATGTCAGAAAAGGACTTGATGCACTTACTGTAGTTAAGAATATTTGACATTTTATAAGAAAGTAATGTTATTCCTTGGAGAAAATGAACAAAGCCTTCCTAGCTTGAGTAGAAGGTGACAAATTTTCTTCCACAGCCAACTCAATGACCAATTCACATATTTCTTGACACAGGAGGCAAGAATATTAACTTTATACATCAAGCTTCATCTTCATGCTTCATCTTAGCTATTATAGCAGGCACACTTTAATTCTTCTACAGTTTTATATATACATATTGAAAGATCCTCTTTATATTTGATCATTGTCATGTCTTTTCCTCTTTTAACCATTACTCCTGTTATTTTAGCCTGATACTTATGTCCAGCAAGGGAACAGGAAAACACATTATTATAGGATATAACCACAGGTTCAAGTAGTATAAATATTTTCAGGTAGTAAAAATATTTAATTCAATTAAATTATAATTCAAATGCATATTTTTACAGTTTACAAATGATTTTTCAGCCTTAAGAGATTTATTTTTTATTTTATCATAAAGTGTTTCATAAGGTTATGTTTCACTGAGATTTGTATTCCAATTATTTAAATAACAATTGATGATAGTTCAATATAGATATAATGAAGAAACTTCACCATGGACTTTAGTGCTACCCAAAGATTTCACAGGAAGAAAGGATGCAAAGACAAGTCTCATTCAACAACAAATTATAGAAGAAGTTGATAAAATTTTGTTAGATGCCTGGAATTCATACATCATCTCAGATTGGTATAGAAGGAGGCTGGGATTTAGGGAAAAAACATTTCATAAATTTAAAACATTACCTTTCAAAGAGCAAGTATGGTATACATAGAAGGCATATGTAAAATTAGAAGGTAATTTTAAAAACTTTTGAAACTACATCCAACTCCTTTTTGCAATGTTCATCCACTCATAGAAATTGTCAAGTTTCTTTTTTCACAACAGAATTACTTGACTTTAATATATCCAAAATTTCCACCAAACTGATCTTTATCCGATAAATCTCTGGACAGCCAGTTACTTCAACTGGTCTTCAAAAATGACATAATTAACTCTAAGGTCCATTTCTGTCCAGTGAGACATCGGAAGTTACCATCACAAAGGCACTGATTTCAAGGAGCCCATTAGTTTATAAGCTCCTTCAACCTCCTAGTTAGACTATAGTCATATTTTTAAACACAATTTGTTCCCATTGAGTCTTTTATAGGATGCAATCAAAGCTAAATTAAAATGTTAAGTAATGCCAGTCCTATATCCTCAGTCTTTTTGGCTTGTGCTTTTTAAAAAAGTCTCAAAAATAAAGAAAAAATTAAAAAAAAATTCCCTGCTCATACTCCCATTTAAAAAATAATTATATACAAAGAAATGCCACTGTATATGTACTTTTACCCTTTTGTCCACCAGAGGTAACCACTATTAAAAACTTGAGTCATATTTTTCCCTTTTTCTTAAATTTAAACAGCTGGCAGTTGCACATATGCCTCTATAATATATACTCACAAGACAACACATACACACATTTGTTTTCTAAAATATAACTCTGCTCCTTTATTGGACAAGGTAAGGTATAATAGAAATACTACTCTGTTAAAGGCTGCCAGTTATTATCTACTGTTGATGCACATTCGGATTTTTTTCTGTTTTTGTTATTATTATGAACAATGCTCTCCCTTGCCTGTACGGTTATCTCCGTTTATTTGGGAGGTGGGGGGAGTGCCTGGAGAATATTAACAGAAACTGTTGTCAACTTTGTCATTTCTTCTTTATGTAAAGAGCACATCTTTACGGACAATAACTAATACGAATGGATGTGCTCAAAGCAAATTCGTGCGCCTCGAATCATTTTTCCTCCTACAGGTCACGTTATGTTTATGAGTCATGAGTCCCTTCACAGCTGCAAAACACTTCCTTGTACCATTCTGCCAGAACTTGCTGCACAGATATTCATTCAGATATATGGATATTCATATCCTATTTCTCCTTCGCAACCTTTTATTACCCTTGCCATGTTTCACCCATGCCTCCTAAATCAGGGTGAAACTTTTTAACAGTAGACTTTAAGTTGCTATACAAAAACATAGGTGCACAAATAGCCACCCTAGGTTAAAATTTAAGTCTACTGATGTTTTAAAATGAGTAGCATGAAAGCATAAATATCATGACATTGGGTAATATTTATTAAAATATTATCAGAAAAAATAAATTTATGGGCTCAAATCAAATGTAGCAAGAGGTATTCGTTGTGATGAACAAAACCAATTAAAATCAGTTAAACTGAAGCAGAGAAAAGTTTTCTGTACATAATGATTACAACTTGAAAGAAAAACTGAAAGACTTAGAAAATTCTAACCTAAATAATGAAAGACAGGGCATGTATCATTATCACACATTCATATAAAGTGAAAGAGTTTGGCCCCTGTTCATGAAATATGTTTTCCCAGATAACTGAATTTTATTATTTAATCAAATGCTTTCATTTGTCCATCATAATAGGAAATAAAATGCTGCAAATTATTCTTCCAAATAACTAAAGGCAAACACATTGAATCAGTACACAACCCAGCTGTTCACACAGGCCAAAAATTGAATGTTCCTGTTTGAAAGCATGTTTAAATGAAACTGAAGCTCATGATTTCAAAATAGTTTACTGATGTTCCTTTCTCTTGCAAGGTCGGGGGAGACACACACACACACAGTCGATCTCTTCCTACTATTTCATGGTTATCAGTCCAATGTCCTAAAAGAGTGATTCCTCAGGGCCACCGATGGTGTGGACTACTCACCTTTCACACCATGACCCCAGAGAGTATATCATAGTTGTGCCTTATTTCAAGGGATTTTAAAATGCTTTTTCCCTGGGTAGGAGGCTACTTCTTTGGGCATGGAATTTGATGGGGTATCTAACTAGGAAGTCAGATAAATAAGGGACAATGAGGAATAAAGAGGATCTCTTTCACTATGAAAGTAAAGAAATGTTAAGACCTGAATTAGGGATTCTTTTTGTATTTTTTGTTTGTTTACTTGCTTGCTGAGTTCATACTTTTGTTCTAAATTTTAACCTCCAGCTATAAGCTCTCATTTCATGTCCAAAAATAAAAACAGAAAATGATAAAAAGAAAAGAAAATATGAAGTAAAACAGACTGTTATGAAATGGAGTCTAAACCTACATAATAATCAGAAAATATTTAGTACTGCTTTTTATGTGCAATAACTCCAAAAATCAAAACACTTATTAAATGATGACTCAGGTTAACATATTAAATCAAAATTTCAGAATTTTAGTGATACTTCAGTCTTTCATTCATGTATACATTGAACAAATATCTGAATAGTTGTGTGCCAACTACTGCCAAGTACCTGGAGGACAGAAGAAGAAGACTGGACACCGTCAGTACATACACAAAGTATGTAGACAAAAATTAAAAATCACACAAATATATGACTGCAAACTGTCATCACTGATGGGAAAGGAAGGTCCAGGATGCAGGGAGATCACATATTAGGAAGATGTAATCAACTCTGTGAAGTCAGGAGGCTTTCTGGAGGAAGTGAATCTCTAAGATCTGACCCCCAGGATGGAAGGGCATTACTAAGGCAGGTGAGGTGCAGGGGAGAGTAATCTATGTTTATGTGAAGCACCCGAGAAAGGGGAGAAAGGGAGGTCATTTGAAGGACTGTCCATACAAGTTAAGCAAGAACTGCTAACCATATTACTGCTAACTTTGCTGGATCCATTAAAGACATGTGTCTTAACCTATTTATCAGGAAGCTAAACTGCTTAAACATAAACATTACTGAAATCTCTCCTCTAGTTCTATCTGTGGCTATGATAAGTGACAAGCTTCGAATATTTTCGTGAACTAAATGGTTATCATGGCTAGGTTCAGCAAAAAAGAAAAGTATGGTTTATCTTTATCTGGTAAAACACTGTAAAGAAGACAACATAGTGTGGCAGTCTTTAGTCTGGCTTCATTATATACCCAAAGACATTGGAGAACAAATGATGGATGCAGAAGTAGCTTGTAAGGGGAGCTTGTTCCCTGTGCCCCCAAACGAGGTACCAGCTGTCACATTAGGAGCCAAAGATTATGTCACAGAGATAAACTTCAAGGCCTTAAATCCCTGATCACCTCCTCTGGAGTGAATTCTGAAATACTTCTACAAAAGATTTGCTCTTCCCATCCATCCTTTCCAAATCCATCCCCATGATTACGTGGGATCGGGGCCATCTATTCAGACAGAGGTCTGATTAGGCACCTTAACTTACAGAAACCTCAACTTTACATTTTCTCTCGCTAATCCATCTAAGCCAGCAGGTATGATTTCTGAACCTCACGTTCTTGCAGAAGAGTACAAGGTTTATACTCTTTGCTATCTAATCCTTATCAAAATTCTAGCTGAAAGAAATAATATTTATGGAGGATTGCCTAAATGACACACAGAGCATCCATTCCTCAGGCCAGATGGTCTGAATTTCACATCTCAATCTGACCAGACCATGAATGAACTAATTCTAACTACAAATGTAATGCTTTAGCCCCTCTTAAAATTGCTTTTATTGAACTTCACATTGGAGTTATCTATTTGGCATACATTGACAGATAGAAGAAATGGCTTTATTTTGTCTATTATAGGATTACTGCTCATCCACTGTATTACACAATGTGACTTCCTGGGGACTAGAAAAAAATATCTGCAGGTCTAAGTATCCAGAAAAATAATGATTCCTTCTAGAAACTTTTTTAATTTCATAAAAAGCACTTATAGTATATGCATCCTGCCTCCTTTAACTTACCTGCTAAATAAACCAAACATAGATTAGTGGTTAATCTCAAAAACTGAACAGAGCCGTACAGAAAATACTACAGTTTTATTACTTTTCTCCGTATCTTTTCCTTCACTCTGACTCTACCCATTGTTTACTGACATGCTTTTATTTAAGAAAAAAATTATACAATTTTAAAGGTCACTTTCCATTTAGAGTTATTACAAAATATTGGCTACATTCCACATAGTGTACAATACATCCTTGAGCCTATCTTACACCCAGTAGTTTGTACCTCCCACTCTCCCACCTCCTCCACTGGTAACCACTAGTTTGTTCTCTATATCTGTGAGTCTGCTTTTTTTTTGTTATATTCATTAGTTTGTTGTATTTTTTAGATTCCACATATAGGTGATATCATACAGTATTTGTCTTTCTGTATCTGGCTTATTTCACTTAGCATAATACCCTCCAAGCCCATCCATGATGCTGTGAACGGCAAAATTTTATTCTTTTTCTGGCTGAGAAGTACTCCATTGTATATACATATACCACATCTTCTTTATTCATCTGTTTACTAAAAGCTCTCTGAAATGATGGAATATACAGAGTCCTAAAACTCTTTTATCTTAACTCTTTAAGTTAAGAGAAATATAATGTTTATAGATATATAGTATTTTGAGAAAATTGCTAAAAAAATTTCAAGTATTTTTTTAAATGTCCATCTTGATTACTGAATTTTAATTCCATATCTCCTACTATGTTTTGAAGCTTGACACATGACCCAGGACAAAAAAACTCATTTTTGTATATATTTTGAACTTTCATGAGAGCAAAAACATTTTATCTAAGTTGAAAGAAAAGATTTCAGAGACTAAAATGAGATACAAATGAGACCCTGTATGGAATTTCATATGCTAATCATCTTATAAACTTAAATTCTGGAGAATATGCATAAATGGTATCAGAAGCAAGAACATTCAGGGATATCTGACTTCTTTGTTGTCATGTTCTGACCTTCCCTTAATATAAGGAACAATATTTTTTAAGTTGAGTACCTTTACAAGACTGTCTGTCATAAGCATTAATATTAATTTTTAAAGTATTAATTAAATTTATCAGTACATAATGTTGAATAACTGGAAATTGAAAGTAAAAACATATAAATCTCCTGTTGCTAGTGAATTTTACAGTCTGTGATAAATGACTATCAGCACAGATAAACAGCAAATAGATTTTTAAAAAACTTTTGAAAGATAAGGAGAAAAAAAATATTCAGCAAGCACTCATCTAGTAAAAAGCTGGATGAGAGAGAGGCCTGATGGATTGCAACAAATCTCCCTGAAACAGCAAAAGTAAGAAAGTTCAGCATGTGCAGAGAACACAGATAAATAAACAGTGAGCACAGGCTGGTTCAAAGAGAACTGAGCATGGTATCTGAATATAAAGAATGATGTGCATATGGTCAAAGAAGTGACTAGAAGGAACACTTCTCAAAGGAATATTAAGAAAAAGTGAAAGGATTTGTAGTGGGAGAAGTAGAAGGATTTATAATGCTAATTTTTTTAAAAAAGGGAAGTTCTAGTGACAAAAAATTCCAGCAACATATTCTATGTGTAAAGATTGTGATGAAGCCAAAATCACAATCTCCTGCTCTGAAAATCAGACATATGGTGATACAGAAAAAAAAAAACAAACCCTTAATTCCAAAATATTGACAAGTGTAAGGACTGATAGGATTTTTAGAATAAAAAGTATAGAATTCTACACCTTAAAGAGTAACTCCAGCTCTAACATGTAACTTTTAGTTTGAATCTAGAAAAGTGATAGAACTTCTTAGTCTGTTTCCTGGTTGTAATAACTGTGAAGCCACTTAAGATATGCTAAAGATAAATTCTAAAAATAAGATCAGTATCACATTTGTTTTTTAGAGGAAAATTATAAGTTATTCGATGGTATTTCATCTTGTTTAAATAAAACTGACTAGGACTGAAATGCAATTCTTTTTTGATTGGCCAACAGATAGGAAAATAATTATTTCTTCTAAAACGGAATAATTGAATAAACTAGAAAATTGTAAGATGTTTCCTTTTCCAGCATCACATCTTTGGTGGGGGGTGCAAATCACTGTAACTCTTGATTAGAATGATTATCTTTTCCTAGTGAGGAGAAGACCTTTTCAGCAGCCCATTCTTTCACTAGGTACACATGTGTCATATAGGTTTTATCTATTATGCATCCTCTCTGTCTCTCTCATACTTAAATGATAGATATGAAATTAATTCCTTCTGTACTTGTAAAATGAATGGATTCTTCTGTGCAGAAAACCAATGGGAAAGAAGATTTCACAATGTTTCATAGTATCACAAAGGTGATATACCGCTGTGCTGATTTTAGTACGAAGCAGATAAACTCAAATTACAGTTTAACCTCTGGTAATAGGACCATTTCATTTGGAAAAATATTTGTTGTAAAATTAAAATAGATAATGGATTGTAATTGCATGAAGAGAGGCTTTGATATGTTTACACTCACTAGGGAGTACACTCATAGATGGTGAAAATTCACCAAAAAAGTCACACACACAGACATGACCTGATATATAGAAACATATACTCTATGTGAAGTAATATACACAGAAGTTAAATTTAATTGAACATAAAATATACAACAAACAAAACAAAAGATATTAATGAGTTAGGCATAAATCTGCCAAAGAACTCATGCCTTTCTATACATAAAAGTTCACTATGATATCTATGACAATAAAAGCTAATTTTCCTTGAAGACAAAATCAAATATGAGGCGCATTCAACCATACATTAAATCTTCCTCACACACAAACACACATGTACTTCATACAACAAAATAATTTTGTATGAACAAACCATTCAGCACAGGAGACATAATACAAAACAAACTCAGTTAATTTACAATACATGTAACCATCTGATACTGATAAATGTGAATACTAATTTGTAAAGACAAAGTAACCACATTCATTAGAATGTGGACTCTATCCATAGGAAGATGTGGTTTAAAATACAGTCTCCACAACTTAAAATTTGTAGATTTTTGACATTTTACTTAACCTCTCTTTGTCTCAGATTTCTTGTCTGTAAAACAAACAAAAAAAATACCCATATAATATGGCTATTGTTAATACTTAATGAGATCATATGTGCTTTCATGTTACTTGTGTATATACTGTAAGGGCAAAGCAATATAAGTTTTTTAAAAATGAGATTTTGTACAGAGTAATTCTCTGAATTCTTATGGCATTTATTTTTAACTCATAATAAAATCATCAACCTACAATAGTAAAAGTGCATGAGTATCAGAGATAGAAAAGCCTACAGACTAAGCCTGGCTTTTTCCACTTACTAGCTGTTAGTTTTCTCAAGCAAATTGTAGGTAAGACCACTTATTTTGAAAAACTTTTGAGAAATTTAAAATGAAATAACGTAAACAAAAAAGTACCTAGAATGAATGTTCAGTAAATCTGAATTTGTTGTGTGAACATTTCACTGCAAACCCTACTAGCTTGCAAAAACACCTTGAGAGTTGAAATTATCTTTCATTCATTCCTCTATTATCTGCTGTACATATATTTTTGCTGAAAAGGGCAGTCAAGAAGAATGTTCAGGAATTATGAGATATTGATCCAAGGATTGATTTGCTACAGAATTCCTCATATAGTAAAATAAAAACTATTTTTAATGAGAAAATGTCTTTTAAAATTTATTAGATATTCCTGGTTGCACTAACAGCAAGGCTACTTGACATCTACTCTCCTTTAATTTTTAAATTTAATTTTTTTACTGTGGGGAGGGAGACCATCAGCATATTCCTTTTGTCACACAAATGTAAAACAAATACTCTCTCCTTGTCTGGAGAAGTAGAAACAGTAGTGAAATAATTCAAAGCAAGTTGTTCACCTTAGGATTTTAAATATTATATTTAATAAAATAAATGTTGCCTTAAAAGCATAGGGATAAATTGGAAGTTCTGGATTTGCAGCTACTAACTACTATATACATAAAATAGATAAACAGCAAGGTCCTACAGTATAGCACAGGGAACTATATTCAATACCCTGTAATAGCCTATAGTGAAAAAGAATATGAAAAGGAATATACACACACACACACACACACACACACACACACACACACACACACACACATATATATGACTGAATCACTGAACTGTATACTAGAAATTAACACAACATTGTAAACTGACTATATCTTTTAAGAAAAAAAATTTATTTTTAAGAAAGCACAGTGACCTCCAGGAGGCGGAGGTCTTTAGATCGTTGGTGAAGGCTGGGCTGGCCCTTCCCTCTTTTTTCCCCTCTCTCAAGCACCAAGTTTTGCCAGGAGCTAGAGCTGTTTTGCTTCCTCAGGGTGGGGCTAGAAAGGCTGTGTGTGACCTCTGAGCAGAGAGGTATCCTGTACTTTGTGTGAGTCTGAAAAGACTGTTCATGATGCCTTGAGAACAGGGGCTGGAAGATTTAACAAGCAGCTGTCAAGACAGATCTGTGGAACAGCTGAGTTGAGTACTCATGAGAGAAGCTCAGAATGACTCCTCAAATATTCTGAGGATATGTAAGTCCTTTCTGCTACACAAGATGGAGTGATTGAATAAAGAGAAAATTTGAGGCCTCTAAATCTTTTAGTTTCCTGTGAATCAGTACTGAATGTGGTGCCAGGAATATAAAAATAAACAAAGAAGTCACAGTATGGTGAAATAGGAGCAAGGAAACAGGAAACAAAAATGGAATAAAGTGTCTTAAACAAAAAAAGAAGTTCTGTAACAGTGACAGCATATACAAAATGCCACAAGAACACAGAGGTGGTACAGATAAATTCTACCTAGCTGTAATCAGGGAAGACTTCAAAGAAGGAGTGACATTTAAGCAGTATTTTGAAGGCAGAAGCAATAAAAAAGAAAGTGAAAGAAGAGGTAAGCTCTTCTGGGCATCAAGAATAAATGCAATGCTTTCATTAAAAAATGAGAAAAAAAAGAAATGTAAATTCATGGAATGGAATGATGTATTCAGGAAATGATTAGCAGTCCAATGCAAGCAGTATACAGCCAACAAATGAAAGGTGACATAACTTAAAGGGAGCAACGTGCTGAAAAACAGTGACTCAAGGAAGTATGTATCATGAGCCCAGGAGCCCATGGCCAGGCACAAGTTTTGGACTCACACTGCGCAAGACATTTAACAATCTTCTGGAGATCCCAACATACTCTTCTATTGAACAGGATGAAACAGGATGCTTTTATCTAGAATTCCAATGTGACTCCAAATCTGAAATCTTCATTAGTGACAGAGACAAGCAGATTTTTCAGGTTCCAATTTTAGGCTCTGCAGTGCAATAATTTAGCGAGTGAATAGTTATAAGACATAATTGAAAATGCACAAGTTAGAGTCATCTATATGACAATGCTCAATTAACTCAGCGTAAATCAAAATAAACTAGCTGCCAGGAACCAAAATAACAAATGCCCATATTTTTCTTTATAGACTTTCCTCCTAAAATGAGCATATGTTTCAGCAGTGCAAGGAGAGTCACTGCGCTAAGTAGAGGGGTATGAGAAAAAACTGCCAGAAATTCTTTACCTGAATACTTCAGCTGAAACTTGAATCATGGGTAGAATTCAAATGGGTCTAGATCCAGGAGAAGCATTTCAATATGGAAAAAAAGAAAAACCTTGAGTAAAGCCCTTTCCCCTGCTCCTCCAAATAGCTTACATTACAGAGGGTGAAGAGAGTTACTTAAATTTTTAAAAGTGGGAAATTTTATTGTATGTTAAAAGTTGATAAATGTTATGGGAAAAACTAGAAAATAATGAGGGTGATTAGTTGACATGTTTGTAGACTGCAAATTTGCACAGGATTGTCAGGGCAGACCTCACTGAGAAAGTGACTTTGAAGCAAAGATTTGAAGGAGGTGATGAAGTTAGTCATGCAGGTTTCCAGAGGAAGAGCCACTCAGGCAGAGGGAACAGCCACTGCAAAAGCTCTGAGGAGGAAGCACATCTAGGATGTTTAAGAAATAGCAGGAAGGCTGATGTGGCAAGAACAGAAGGAAGAAGAGGGAGGGCAATAAGACATAAGCTCAGATTGTATATCATCTTGTAGCCCATTCTGGGGTTTTAAAATTTTACTTCTAAGGAAATGGCAACAGAGACTAGGGCAACAGTGGGGAGATGAAGGATTTTGAATGGTGAAGTGGCATGATATGATTTAGGTTTCAAGAGCATCTCTCTAACTGCTGTGCTGGAAACAGATTGTAGGAGATCGAGAATGTATGGAATTACACTGACTAGAAGGCACTAGGCAAAAATAAAGGCAGGAGATGATGGTGGCTTGGAAGAGGGCAGCAGATGTGGAGACAGTAAGAAGTAATTAAAATCTGTATACATTTCAGTGGAGCCCACCCAGAGCCAAACCTACCCAATTGTTTCTTTTTGAAAATCCATTCATTCTTTCTATTCATTTATCAAGCACTTGCTAAGAAGTATTATGAGCAAAACACTGTATAGGTTAAATATCATCCTACAATTTTAGACTGTCACTATGTCACTGACCATCTCTACTTTCTCAGGTTCACTCACTGCAATAAGTATCTCTAAGCTGTTGGTTTCAATCTACTGCTTACACTCAAAAATATCTACTGTCAAGCCAAGATAAGATGAGCTATAACTCTAATGAATGCCTTTTAATAGATAATACATTGGGACAACAGCAAGAATTAGGGAAAAAGAAGGAGAAAACTCATTAGGCACCCAGAATGCTGGGGAAGGTAAAGAATTGGGGCGGGGTGGGGTGGGGGGGATGGAGGATGTCAGGACAATAAAAAAAATCATAATTTTAATTTAGAAATCATCAGAAAAAAATAATTGAAAATTTATACTTTCACTTCCCCAGGAAAAGTTAAATCAAACTTTAAGTAGAAACTGCATACCCTTGTCCTAGATTGAGAGGGAGGCAGGAGCAGGGGAATCCAGGAAGTGGATTTACAGGGCAATTTATTTCTTTAGAGGAAAAATGATAGTATTTTAAAATTAAATACATATACTTTGTTTGCTCTTTCCTTGTTAATTTTTTAAAATTTTTTAAAATTTTTATTTATTTATTTAATTTTTTGTGGGGGGGGTAATTAGGTTTATTTATTCATTTTATTTTTAGAGGAGGTACTAGGGACTGAATCCAGGACCTCGTGCATGCTAAGCATGCATTCTACCACTTGAGCTACCTTTCCCACTAAATACATTTTTAAGGAGGTTTTGGTATCGCTAGGCTCCATGTCCTTACCTACAAGACTCTAAAATAGCCCCCTGCTGACTTTCTGAGTGCATCTACTGAAGTCCCAGCTCACTCTGCTTCATCAACACTGGTCTCTCTGCTCTTCTCGGACACCTTAAGTATGTAACTCCCCTAGTCTTCCCCTCTTGCAGCTCCCTCTCTCTGGAATGCTTTTCCTTCCCACACTGTATCTACAGGGCTCACTCCCTCACTTACCTCTGTCTCTACTCTAAGGCCACCACATCAGTTAGGCCTTCCCTGACCACCTCATGTAAAATAGCTCTCAACATCAGTCTCTATCCTTTGTTCCTGCTTTATTTTTCTGAACAGCACTGATCATCACCTGGCATATCATTCACTTTAAAAAAAAAAATCCTTTCAATTCAATGAAGGTAGGGGACTTCATTTCATTCACTAGTACATCCACAGTGCCTAGAACAGTCCCTGTCACAAGGTATATGCTCTGCAAAAAAAGCTGAATAAATGTGTCAGTCAAAAACATGATGCTGGAAAAAGGGAGTAATACATATTTTGAAAAAGCATTTTCTGAAATTACATCTGCGTTTATGTATATATATATAATATATATACAGTTATTCCTCATTTTTCACAGATTTTACATATGTGAATTCACTCACATGCTAAAATTTATTTGTAATCTCAAAATCGGTTTTCATAGCACTTTCACAGTCCTTCACAGACATGCAAGGAGCAGCAAGAAATTTGACTTGCCTGATACCCGTATCCCTAGATGAAGTCGAACAAGGTGATACTTTGCCTTCTTGTTTCTGCTCTCATCCTATGAACATATGTCCTTTCACTGGTGTATGTAGTATCCTATCTGTGCTTTTTGTTGGTGATTACACTGTATAAAACAGCCCCCAAGAGTAGCGTTGAAGTGCTGTCCAGTGTTCCTAACCTAAGAAGGCTCTGATGTGCCATTTGAAGAAAGTATGTGTGTTTGTTACAAAAGCTTTGTTCAGGCATGAGCTACACTGATGTTGGCCATGAATTCAATGCTGATGAATCAACAATATATAGTCAATAAGGTGTTTTTAAATAGAAACACATATAAAATAAGATTATGTATTGATCAGTTGATGAAAATATTGTGACCAGAGGCTCAAAGGAACCTAACCCTGCCTTTCCCCTAGGAGCCATGATGCAGTATTACCTAATTCAGTGTTTGCAGTCACTTTATGGAACACAGTTACTGTAAGTACTGAGAATTGGCTATATTTATGTATGTGCGCATAATAACTTTTAATACACAAACTACAGAAAGAAAACTCAAAAATGTTCTTAGCTGATAGGGATATACAGTACAGTACACTTTCCTTAGTCAAAAACTTTTCATACAACAGTATGGTAGACATTCATTAATCACATGGTTCCATCAGTTGAAAGTGGTTAATAGCTGAGACCTAATGGAAAGAATAGAAACTTAGGAATCAGATAAGCCTACATTTAAATATTAACTGAAAGACTTACTAGTTGTGTGGGCTTTGGCAGTACTTAACTTGATGCCTCTTTATAAAATGAGTGCTCATTAATATTAAATTAGATAAACTAGAAAACATGCTGAACACAATGCCCAAATCATTTTACTTGCTAGTGAACATAGCTCCTTTTGTTCTCTGCTGGACACCCAGGGAACTGCCTATAAAATTCCCAGAGGGGAAATTTGGACAATTATGCCTCATGGAGTTTGGAAAAAAAGCCACTACAAAGACAGTGACAGTAACCTGGATTAATTTTGTTTAGTATTAGGAAGGCAAAATATATGTATCTTATTGTCATATTTTCATGGCAACTATTAGGATGCTTCATAATGGTTATTATTTTGTAAACATTTTTTTCCCTTTCAGAAGTAAGCAGTAATGCATGAGAGAAGTTAAACAAGTAGTCATCTTTATAATCACTGTACATGGAACACAAAGAGAAACATTACTTTACCCATCTTCCTAACTGTTGTAGTAGAATATTGAAGCCAAACCCCACAGAACACACAGCTGTTGGTAACAATGGGACAGACAGCACATTACTAATAAAATCATTCTGATTTGATACCTATTGCCAATACAACCTCTTTCCAAATTTATAATGCAATCACCTATCTATTCATTTATTGAGCAAGTTCTTACGTTGCTTATTAAGTACTCACTATGTAACACTAAGCTGGGTACCAGGGATACAAAGATGAATAAGATATAGCTCCTAACCTCAAACTTCCATTCAAAGAGCCATAATCATTTTACACAAAACTGTGGCATTTTATAACACAGTGTCATAGGCTTGCACCTCCAAGGGGACTATGAGAAAGCTGCCCATTGCAGATTGATGGCTCAGCAGTGCTGGGCTACGGTCCACATACTCCCATGCTGCCTGAAAGCAGCCAAGAAGCACCAAGATGGTAAGGACCGCACAGGCCTTTCTAGTCAAGTGGAAAAGGTACTTTCAGGAGCCAGCTACCCTGGTCTTAACAATATCTCAATTATATATGAACACGTGGCAGTTTCCCTTGGGGGAAACTTTCTCCCCAACCCTCCACCCAAAGTAAAGCTTCCATCTCAATGAGTCCCTCAGTGGACAGAGGTTCCTCTAAATGCCTTGACTTGCTTCACCTGTACTCTGGCTAAGTGGAAACCGGATGATGTTCCTTATGCTACTGCTGCTTAGTCACTGTGCTCAGTGGGCAGGGCTCAAGGCCATCCTTGTAGCCCCAGCCAAAACCCACCTGATGAACCACGTTACCTTGTTTCTAAATCTTGCACTGTTGCCCATGACCCTACTGTATGGCCTGCCACCTGAAAGACTACAGATGAAAGAACCCACTCTAGGGCTGCAAACTCTAGGGAAAAAAAATTGTGGCTGCTGCTCAGAGAGTCTGACTCCTGCAGAGGCCCAGAGTAAGAGCCTGCTCTCTCATGAGATCGATTGGAATCAAGATGCTGATCAATCCTGCCCCAGCCAGATCACCAACATTGCTACCTGGATCCATCATCACACCAGACACGGCAGTGCATCCACCATCATAAACTGGACACACAATAAAGGTCTCTATGTTTCTGCTGCCAAAGTTGCCACTGAATGCCAGACTTCCAACACTGGCCAAAAGTTGGTGCACTGGTTTAGGGGTACAGGAGGCCATGTCTCACAGGGTGTTTGCCAAGAACTGTGAAGGACCTAGCATGAAAACTAAAAAGTTAGCCAGTTTCCTTAGCTCCAGTTTTCACAGAGTGATGCAAAGGGGGCCAAATGACAACTGCATACACAGTGGTTACGTTACAGGAGAAGGTCACTAAGCTTGGGGAACCTGGGTATCCTATAATGGGAAATAAGCTTATCCCACCTTTATCCCAGGGATACAATGTTTGTTGGTACTTCACTGCTGTTGACACTTTCAGATTACAATGGCACTATTTCAGTCTAACCTAAGCCAACTGACTGGACTGATTAGTATACCTTCCAGGTGGCAATCCAGTGATGAGGGGACTGAGAATTCAAGCTTAATTGTAGTTCAGTCCCCTGCATACTATAGTTGGATAAACATAACCGTAGGTCAGTCATAAGTATAATGAGCACTGGGTTGAGTATACTGTTCACCCTGGTTCCTACGGTAGCCCATGAAGGCAACGGGGAAGGAGCACTACAGCTCCTTGGAGGTGGGACAAGGAAGGGACAATTAACGCTCCTTGACTCTTAAACCTCACTTAAATATTCCTGATATGAATTCATTTGTTCCTCTGGATGCTCACTGGCCTTGGGATATAGAGTGTATGGTATAAAGCTGCAGCTAGTCAGTGACCTTGCCCATGTGACTGAACCAAACTAATGTAAAACAGTGATCCAAGCAAAGCTTAGCAGCAAACCTCAACGAGGAATAATGGGACCTTTTTAGTAACATGTTTTCATGTGACAGAGATTGGGCCATAAACACATCTTTCCAATGGCCCCTCTATTTCTCCTTGTAATTACTGGCATTGACACCAAAATCAACATGTCAATCTAAGCTCCCCTGTGTGGGTCATAATGGATAATTGGCCTTACACTGATCTTGGCTGATTAAAGTAAGACCTACTAGTCTTTCTTGGTATTTATTCAAAATTGGCTGAGTCCAGTACACCGGGGGCATAAGTGAGATCAATACTGTATGTTGTCCTTATCCTGCTGCTTGGAATCATATTAATAGCAGACTAAATTACATGCTTTATGAGACAAATTGAATGATTTGATTTCAACCTCTGTCAGATTAGTCAGACTGGCCAGCAAGGTAGCCAACTCATAAAAACTCACCAAAAGCCAAGACATTGTATGTGGTAAGCAAAATAATGCCTTCTCCCACCAAAAAAAAAATCCAATTCTTAACCCCTGGAATCTGTTTTATTATATATTACAAGGGGAAATTAAGGTTGCAGATGAAATTAAGGTTACTAATCAGTTGACCTTATAAGAAGGAGATTATCCTGGATTATCTAGTGGGCATACTGTAATCAGATAATCCTTAAATGTGGAAGAAAGAGGGAGATGAGGCCATGTCAGAATGATGTGACATGAGAAGAACTTAACCAGCAATTGCTGGCTTTGAAGATGGAAAGGGCCCAAGAGCCAAAGAATATGATGGCTTCTGAAAGCTGGAAAATGTTAGAAGACAGATACTCCCCTGTGGCTTCCAGAAAGGAACACAGCCCTGTTGACACCTTGATTTTGGCCCAGTGAGATCCACTTTATACTTCGGACTTCCAGAACTAAAAGATAAGAAATTTCTGTTGTCTTAAGCCACAAAATTTGTGGTAATTTGTTGGAGTAACAGTAAGAAACAAACATAGTGTAGGGTTCAGGGGTGGTAAAGCCATTCCTCCATGAGCATCTGGCCCTCTACAGCTCTTACAGGTGCACCAGGAATGCAAGTCCCTGTTCTGTCTTCACCTTGTCTATTGGCCCAGGGTTGTATTTGCACTGAAGAAACCTGAGTGATGATAGATCTCAGGCTTGCTTACTGCTTTCTATAAAAGTGGCAGATTTCCATACTCAGTGTTCCACAGTTCTAATGTGTACTTATTATGTGCATAGCATCTGTCTGGGCCCTACTGGCCTGCAGCACTTGGGAGCAAGGGGAACTAATGCAAACATGCTGACTGAAGCGCATGCTGCTTGCTGTGCTGTAACTACCACATTCTATTGTCTCTGATCTTGAAGTTTCATGTCTTCTGCCAGTATCCGTGAAACAGTAATAGGCTGATTTGTTAGACTGAAAGTAGGGTAAGATCAAATATCAGATATGACACTCCGCTAATCTAACAGAACACTTCAATATGTAAATTTTCTTCTCCAAATCACCACAGATAAGGGATATAGAGAAAAGTGACACCGCATTTAAAAAATCCAATAGTTGTTTCATTCCTCTCCCCTTGCACCCAAGGGGCAGTATGTATAAGTGGGTAAGAGCCACTTTAAAGGTCCTAAGTCAGCTTCTTCTATTTATTAGCCATGTGACTTCGGGTGAGTTATTTAACTCATCTGTCAGAATGGGAATAGCAACAGCCAACCCACAAGGTTGTTGAGATATTAAATGAGTTAATACATGTAAAGTGATTAGGAGAGACTGGCACACAGTAGCACTCAATGAATTTTAAATGTTTTTATTACTAACTGCAGTTCATTGAGAACTGATCAGGACTGGTGAGCATCTAAGGGGTAGGGAAGAAGGAACAACTGCCCTTCTAGTCCTAAACCTCTCACTGTAACAATCCCTTCATAAAACATAAAAGGACTGGATATAATATAAGATAATGTTTTGTATGAATTATTTAAGGGGAGGGGATAGAATATTGAGAATTGTGTTTTAAATGGAAGTCATTCAAGATAAACCTCAAAAGCAGAATTTACTCAAGAAATCTGCCTCTGTATTTGTATACAGTTTTCATGCACTTGAGTAAAACAAGTCTGATTAACACTACAATTTAATTTACTTAAAGAAGCTGTAATACTCTAAAACTATTGTTACAGGAGATTTATTCACAGGAGTAAATAAAATAATTATGAAGCTGATGAAATGACTATACAAGCCATTTTACAAGAGAGATATATTTTTCCTTCTTTTCAATGAATGTTTTAAAGCTCTCCTTCAAGCTCTTGGTGAATCTATTGATCTGTGAAACACAGTGCACTCCAGGGAGGCAATTCAGTTGACATTATATATCAAATGATGAGATGAATAATGATCATACCATTTGGTAATTAAACGTCTTACAAACCTTTTAACTGACTGAACGTCAAAAAAGTCAAATGAGGTCAAACATATTGTATTTTTCATTCACATATTAATGATATAAACAATAATGTGAAAAGATATACAGAATAAGAGGGCATAATAAAAATTACATTAAAATATTTCAAGATATAATATGTGTAAGTTATCTAGCTTACTATTGACTGTATATGTAACGTGTCTTCCTTTTAGCATGCAGAATTGTTTCTTATTCTTAAATGTTATACTTTTAAAGTTGTTACCCAAACATTTCAAACCACTTCTTTGGATGTGCAAAGGAGAACATATAGGAAATACTAACGATAATCAATAAAGACAACGTGGATTATAGAGAAAAAATAAAAATCATCTAAATCTTGAATTACAGAATTTTCACATAAAAATTCTATCTTAAATATAACAATGAAGGGTACTTTCAAGAAAATTTGCGCATTTCATTTATTCTCCAGTCCAACACAGACACACACACACACACACACACACACACACACACACACACAAAATCCACTGAGTGGTTGATTACTAGAGTTAATCCTATATTAATTAAAGGTTAAATTAATTAATTTAATAAAGAAGTTAAAGTATTTATGAAAGGGTACTCTCTGTGCCCATAAATACTAGGTTGCTTACATTACAATATTATGAACAAACAATCCCACAGTAAGAGATTTTAAAAATTGAAAGTAGACCCAAATGCTTATTTGTTATCAAACTAAAATGTAGCTATTCATTGTATCTAATTACAATTACATAACTATTTAAGTTATCCAATTACAGTTGCATTTAAAGTACTTCTGTTAAAAATCCAGCATCATATTCATTTTGATCATCATACTTAAATCATTAACAGAGTTTTAGATTTTCAATACCCTTACGATAAAATCTGTAGCTCTAAAATGTAAACTAACATACAACTGAAAAAAAATCTTATGTTTTCTTCATTCTTGAAGCATCAATCTATGCTGTTGACGTTTTACTTTCATATGCTTTAATTAAAATTAGCACATGGTTATTCAGGTTGACTCCTCATCTGTGATACAGGGAAACATGAGCATCCATATACCTAATCACCCCGTTTATGACAGGACATCAATAAGTTGAACCAGAGAAGCATCTATCTCCAGACGAAAAAAAATGTTAGTATAAGTTTCTTTTCTATTCCCTTCAAAATCCCATGAAAAATGAAGTTTAATCTGTGTATACATGTGTGTGGGGGCGGGCGGGTGGGTTGGGTGTTTGCAGGGAGAGATGCTGGAGATGCTGGAAGAGCTGGAATCAGCCTTTCTGTAAGAAAACTTCTTGGAACATTTCTGCACCAACCTAGAAGTGTAAATGGCTAGTGTGTAATCCTTTGATTTTCTTAAATTATTTTCAGAAGACAAAACCCACTTTTCCATTAACTTAATAATCTTTCTGAACTCTTGAGAGATAAACTCCCATCCCTGCTTTCTCCCTTAAGCTCCTCAGTCCTCTCGCCTAAGCCAACCCTGAATCGTGCAAATAGAGATCCCTGTAAAGTAAAAGCCTGGTTAGAGGCCAGCTCCACAAAGGATGATCAAAATGAGTATATTAGAATATTTACAGCTTTAAGTAACCAAAAAAACTAAATAAGAAAAGATTAGGTAGAACAGAAAGTTACAATTTCACTTGGTCAAGAGGTAGAAAGGGCTCCAGATAGAGAAAATTAATTAATCAAGTACTAAATGTATTTATTTATATAAACTAAATGAATCTATTTAACACTGTTTAATATTTATTAATAATATAATATAACTAAAAATTTTCTGGCACGGGAATGGAACAATCATAATTGGCCGAAACTAGTCAGTATCCACCCACTGGAACTGCGGACAGGGTCAGTTTCCCATGGAGCAGATGCTATGGGGAGTAATGAAGTAGATCCCAACAACATCAGGGTTCTGGGAGCAGAGAAGAAAGGATGTTGAAGCACAGCCAGTAGTGTCTGCTTCAAGGAGAGTGGCCACACGTCCTCATCTACAAACAATCCCAGTGTACACCTGTTGTCTATGGTAAATAATAACAGTACTCTCAAAAGTGTCCTGAATGATGTATAATATGGTTATCGAGCTGTAAGTTGTCTATTTTTAAGATTTCAGAAGTAACTTCTAATGTATCCTTGTTACAATTATAAAGGAAAATTGCTAAACCTTTGGCAAAAATAAAAATAAGGTTTCAGGATGCAAGGTCAGTCTAATAAAATTTTAGACTAATTATGAAGTAATCCCTTTAAACTGACTGAAACACTAATTATAAATCATTCTCACCAATTTCTTAAATAGATTTTAGAGATTCTTACTTACTAATATTTTCATACCTTAGTCCATGCTTTTCCATTTGAAAGAAGTGCTTTATTTTAAAATACATTCTATAAA
This sequence comes from Camelus ferus, assembly GCF_009834535.1. Lineage (NCBI taxonomy): Eukaryota > Metazoa > Chordata > Mammalia > Artiodactyla > Camelidae > Camelus > Camelus ferus. The sequence continues at coordinate 31,778,502 of NC_045702.1, forward strand.
TCGAAAGTTAACTCATTTGGACTATGCTAGCCTCCAAGCATTTAATATACAGAGCTATAACCTACACCATAAGCCTCTTTATGCTTCAATACACACTGTGTTTGGACCATAGGTAAGAACCCTACGAGAAGAGGGGCTATTCAGTGCTGGACAATGGAGCATTAGAGGGCTTTGGACCTAGTCTGCTTCAGCTGAAATCTTGGTTCTGCCACATATGAACTGTATAACCTTCTGGGCTCAACTCCTTCATCTATAAAATGGGGACAATAATGATCGCTAACTTGTAAGTATCTAACTAATAGGTTGTGAGTATTAAAAGGGTCCATACTGATGAATCACTTAGAAGAGTACTCGGTAGTAAAAAAAAAAGTCAGATATCACCATTACCATCACCACCACCACCACCACCACCACCATCTGGAGCTCAAGGTGCTGTCTGAAGGACCAGACACAAATGCCAAAAGAACACATACACTCCTCAAATTAGCAACGTAAAGAGACAATAAATTATTTTCAAAGGTAGAACTAAGAGTAAAGGAACAAAGTGTGACCAGAGAGAATGCAGAGGATAAAGAAATCAAGGGTGGGATCAAAAGCAGACTCACTAAAATGCACCTCTCTACTGAAAGTTCCTCTTGTCTGCAGCTTGGCGTGTTGCTAAATGTCTAGAACACATTTAAAAGGCTTCTCAGAGTCTCAGTGTAACAGAGTCTCCTCATTTCAAGAAAACTTTTCTTTACACGTGATTTTCTGACAGCGAGTTCACATTGAAAACCAAAATGTCATGGGAGAGAAACCGTTGGGGTCCATAGTAAATAAGATATAGTTCTGAATAGAGGAATGAACTTTAATATTTCTGATTAATCAGAGAGAAATACGTACAGACTATAACAATATAAATATAAAGCATTAGGGCTCTAGAACATTAAGAATATAAAATTATTTAATTAAATATTAGGTAACTGATTACACTTTCAGTCTTACTAAAAGAAAACTGAACTGTGATCACTTCTTTTCAGACCACTCACAAGAGAACGTGAAGCATGTTTATCCCTATTCAGCATCACACACTATCGGAGTCACCCTGAATCCTGATTGACCCCTATGGAGGAAAAGGGGTCATTTATTGTTAAGAATCAAGCAATTCTGAATTGATAATACTACTTAAAAGGTCAAAAAAGAGTGTCAAACATTCTTTTTAAGATAGCTTATTGCTAATATGAGTGTCATGCATGCTTTGTATCTAACTGATGACAGTTGAAATCATTATGGCAGAAATAGTTCATAGTCGGGAGAACTGATAAAAAACTATTGGGTACCTGGAGACAAGAAAACATGTATTTAATGGATATAACTAAAATGTAAACAAGAATCATCATTGAGAAGCAAATGAATGACATATATTAACATACTTTTAAAAATGAACTAAACATTTAAGAAGGGTATAAACTGAAATTATCTTGAATTTGGAGAAACCACGAGAGAAATTACAGAAGAAAGAATTAACATGACAGATTATTTATAAGGTTGAAGAGATATGCTGTCTTTAATTAGCAAGTTCAGAAACTTTTCTAACTAATTCTTCTATTGATCTTTCTTCTCTAAATACTTACTTTTAATCTGACCCAGGCAATCAAATAAGAGATCTTCATTTCTCTGCATCAGACTTTTCACACATCTTCACACAAGCTCTTAAGAGTCTTATATTTTACAAATTAAATATGTCAATACATGTTATCATGGTATCATATGCTACTGTCATTAAAATTTCATAGGATACCAGATGTTAAGGTCACTCTAGCTTCTTTTATCCTTCCCGAAATTATTTCAGATGATAATATATACAAAATGTATATTTTATAATTATTTACATAAACCTAAGACTTGAATTAAAAAAAAAATTCACAGGATAGTTTCCAAAAATGGTTTGCTCTCGTGTGAACACATAGTCTTAATGAATAAAACACTCAAGATTACTAGCAGCTTTTAGTAGACTAAGGTTTACTGTTATTTTCCAACCTTAAGATTCTAGATTGCACTTTGGCAAATCCATTCATTCGTGTTGTTTATTAAATTCTCTGAGGCTACTGATCCATGCACTTAAGTGTCAGAAAAAGACAAAGAAAAAATCATTACAGTATTGTGGTCTCAAAAGTTATTCATATTACTTTCACACAGAGGGCCCATTGTTTAAGACCAAAAATAATACGGCAATTGAGACTTATGTGTAAAACATTTAATTGTATGGACAAAAATGAGTATTTAGGCCCAATATAACAAGAATATTTTTCCCTTGATATACTGAACATAAAAAGTACTCACATCTGTTTCAGTGCTTTGCCTTCTTCATGGGCTTAAACCTGCCAAATTATTCCATTTGATTTCAAAGAATTCTCATATGGCAATCTATTTTATTTACTTTATCTTCAATAAAATGGTTCAGTGAGCATTAGCAACTCTGAGACACAAGTTTCAATCAGCCTCCTGGCAAAGGCGTCAATCTATATTAGACCTACTGTGCTGTGAGTTGCAGTTAGAAAGTTGGATAAGGCAGAGCTACAGTGAAAATGTGAGCAAGGCCTAATAAAGCCACGGTGAAGAGAAAGAAAGCTCTCCCCAGGCTCTCACATGCACCACTTACACAATACCAGGTGCTGGGTTCAACACATGAAGAACTCCTCAATAAGGCTGACAGCTAAAAGGAGGCTGCAGACTCTAACTTTATTTTACATGACACCTCCAGTAATAGTCCTCTGTTCTCCAGCAGACAATAGTAAAAACTTGAATTGCCAACAGTTAAAAACGGATCTCGTGCAGGGGAAAAAAATACTGAAAACTTTCAAGCTGGATAGCATTTCTTCTATAACATTTTCATGCAATTACTAATATAACAGTAGTTTCAGTGGACCTTTCCTTACAAATTTGTATGACATTTTAAATATAGCTGCTGGATTAGATTTTAACCACAAAACAATCAGTAAGTTTGAGCAACAACTCATTTTGGAAAATGATATTATTAAAGACTAATTCCAAGAAATGTGGGGCAGTACCGTTAGATGCCGTGAAAATGTCTCCCAAAGCACAAACTTTGTAATAAGTGATGCTGGTTCATATTAGATATGGGCTGTAAAAAGCAGATTATTGTAATGGTGCTCTTCCCAGCAAATAAGACCATTAAAAATGTACTTAATGTTCAGTTGAATTGAAAAGCAGGCCAGTTAAAATCCGTATTTGGCTATTTGGTGTAATGGTATCAAAATTTTTACTGGTAGATCACTCCAGTCCACAGATTTGAAATTATAAATGTAAACTATCATGTTATAGAAACAAGCTTCCATTTTTTTCCTTTTTTAAATTATAATACTGTATTATTGCCCAGGTTCTAACATCACAGTAGACTCAATAGGAAGAAAATTTGGAATGATGGTTTAGTGTGAATTTATACAAAAGTGTCTGTTCTATTACTTGCAGATACATACTTCTCAACTCACCTTTCTGGACAGCAAATACATTAGTTTTCTAACTTAATATTTCAAAGCATAGCACCAGTACATATGTCTAGATGCTCCCATGAAACTCTATTCTTTACAATTCTATAAAGACATTAAAGGAGAACCATGCAAAACTAGCAAGATTGATTAGTAGAACAGATTCTGCAAACTCGGATTCTATAGAAGCATTTTAAACAATTCCAAACAGCTCTTCTACAAAAAAACCAATACCAGACCAGCACCCAGACCTACTCAGTCCTCAGGAAGTACGACTCTCCAACACTGATGTGATCTATGGGCAGGAGAGTACAAGTGGCCTCTGCGTATTACAGACTCAGTATTCCAGGTGAAATCTCAACATTTCACATTTTCTTCTCACTTGGCTCACTCTTTTATAAACATGCATGCCTATACCATTACATTTACTTTAGAGACCATAAATTCAGTATTCTATTAACCCTTGTATTCCCTGAAAAGCCCAGGACAGTAATGAAATTTGTGGAAATAACTTTTAGGGGTAAGATACTATATATTGTATTAATTATTTACTGCTATATAATAAATTACCTCCAAACTCAAATGCTTTGGACAATAAAACACTTATTATGTCACAAAGTTTCTAAGGATCATGTAATTTGGAAGTAGTTCAGCTGGGTGGTTTTGTCTCAGGGTTCCTCAAGAAGATGCAGGTTACTGCCAGTTCCTCCTTGTCTACTAGCCAGAGGGCACAGTTCCTCACCATATGGACCTCTCCAAGGCAGCTGATCTCCCTCAGAAAAAGTCCTGAGATTGAGAGGGAAAGAGAGAAGGAAGAAGGGAGGGAGGGAGGGAGAGAGGAACAGAAAGAAGAAGGAACACCCAAAATGGATGTTCAAAAATCTTGAATAACCTAATCTGAAAAGCAACATACGTCACTTGCACCCTGTTCTATTCTATCAGCCACAAGGAGGAACTCTGGTAAATATGGGGGTAAAAACACAGTGTTATGAAAACCAGGAGACGGTGATCATTAAGGACCATCTTAGAGGCTGCCTACCACAGCCTACCCTCTGGACCCTCACTGTTAGCATTCTTCCCATGCGCAATCAGTTCCAAGCATGTAAGTTGTACTGGATTCTTAAAGGTCATTTAAGAGTTGACTGAGATTACCGAGTCAGTGTAAGAGTGGATAATTGATAAAGAACATCCTTTGAAGTGTGATTCTCAAACTGACCGCTGTTCGGAATCAAGGGGGTATTGCATATACTCAGTGAGTATTTTTAAGACACTATTATACGCAAGGCTACAGGTAATATAGAATTAGTACTATGCAGCAAAAGTCCTGGGTTGGCTGAAAAGGAGGAAAGAAACAGGAAGAGTGTAATGGAAGAGGCAGAGATGTAAATGTGAGTTAAAGACATTGAGAAAGGGAAAAAAAAATAGGATATGCACTGACAAAGATGTGGGCAAGTATAAGGCATTAGTTCAAGATATACATATCAGTGTAGTGGGAAGAATATGTTGGATTTTGGGGTTCTGTTAGATCCTGGAGAGTATTAAATACCAGAGCAGGCTGTTTTAGTCTGGTGGTTAGCTGGCTTAAAACAATGGCTAAATATTAGGCAGGGAATAATGGCCTGTTGGGATTTATACAGTAAGAACAACTGAGAATTAAATTTTACAATTAGTGACAATATTCCTTTTTTATTAAATATTACATAATTGTAAAACCTCAAATAATAAGTTACATGGGTTCTAAATTAAGACATTTAATATGCTGTGGCAGACAGACTCTAGGCTGGCCCCCACGTTCATGCCTTGTAGAATTCCCTCCCCTCACATGGAGGCAGGCAGGACAGTGACATGCTTCTAACCAACAGAATATGGCAAAGGTTATGGAATGTTATTTCAATGGTTATGTTAATATACATACACATATGTATATACACACATATATATACATACACATACATGTATAGCTCTATTTTGCCAGCATTCAGTAGAAACTCTCCTACTGACTTTAAAGAAGCAAGCTACTGTGATGGTAACTGCATAGGGAGAGGGGAACATCACTGAGAACTGTGGATGGCCTGGAAGAGCTGAGGATCTCAGTCCTACAACAGCTATGAACCGAGTTCAGCCAAAACCCAGTCAGCTTGGGAGAGGATCCTGAACTCCAAATGAAAATGCAGCCTGGCCAGTATTTTGACTGCAGCCTTATAAGACCCTGATCTAAGCCACACCTGGACTCCTGACCCATGGAAACTGTTAAGATAATGAATGTATGTTGTTTTAAGCTTTCAAATACCTAACATACTTATAGCAATAAAAAATGAATACACATGTTAACCAAAACACAGAGAGCACATATGCAAATTAACTCCTTTTTACCATTTCTTGGACCAAAGTTAGAATGCCATGCAGGTCGCTGACCAAGTGGCCTGAATAATGCAAACTCCAAGACTGATATAACAGGGAAGATAACAACAACTAACTTCTTTAAAAAAATGCTTACTATGCCCTTTATACATAGTCATACGTTTAGTCCTCAAATCAACTCTACGAAGTAGGTACTATCATCTCTTTTTTCTAGATTCAGAAATTAAGGGTTAGAGAGTTTACATGACTCGTGATTTCACATATGGTAGGTTTATTTTGGAACCATAATTCAAACCTAGGCAATCTGGTTTCCAAGCTTATGTCCTCAGCATCTATACCCTACAGACTCTCTATTTACAGTCTTATTCATTCTGCTTCATTTTGCCAAGAAACACAAGCACACCATGTATCGGAATCACTGGCCCAGCCCGCCCCTCCTTAGCCAAATCATCTCCCTGCACAGGTCATTTACTTTTCAATAATTTAAAAATCGGAGCAAAGATTTCATCAAGTATGATGGCTAATTTTAGTAAGTATTTATGAAACTTACAGCAACTTCCTGTGAGTATGTGAATGAAGTTTTTTCCTGCTTCACTGAAATAACTGGTATTTTATTTGGATTTAATGCTCTTACAATGGAAACTCTGAAAGTAATAGTAAATATTGTGAAGTAAAATACACACACATACTCATCAAACTAACCATTTAACCATATACACAAGTACCCTCAGTTAGAAGCCCTATGAAACATTTTAGTTTCCATTTGAGAAGTATAACCTAGGGCAGGTTATGCAACCTCTCTGAGAGGTAAAATGGGGACAATTATTTGAAAATAGGAAGATTCAACCAAGTATTCATTTTAGGGATTTCTTCGGGGAATGGAATGGAAGAGTGGAAAGGGAAGAAGAAAACTAGTATTTCTTGAAAATAGCTATGTATTTTCATACATACACAATTATGTACCTTTCTGGGAAAAACACTATTTTCTAAAAGTCATTTCTTTTGTGGTTCCATGATGTTCACTGTCAGGTAATTCCTGCTTAATCTAAATCTAAATAAATCTAAAAAGCTCCTGCTATTACTAAGACAAATGTTCTATCACTGCTTAACAAATGATAATTTACATATAAAAGGTCTTACAAGGAGGGGCTATATCAGCATAACCATGGTCTATAGTAAGCATAAATCACATGACGTCAGAAAGAAGATTGGATGTAAGCAGACATGGGCTCTAATAACATCTAATAATCATTAGCTATAAAATTGCAACAAGCTATGTTTTCCAAATAATTTAAATTCTTTGCCTTTTAGTTTCTCAACTTACTAAGTAACGGATAATAACGTTAGCCTTACTTACATCATAAGCAATGCCAGAGTAAAACTGAGTTTAATGAAAGTGTAAAATGATGTAAAAAGTTGCTAAAGCATTTCAAAATCCTAAATGTGAAATAAATGTGGAATCATTTTGCTTGTACATCTGGCAAAACAATAAAGCTGGCACAAAACAAGTAGAAGTCCATCAACAAAATAGTAGGTAACATACCTGAGAAATATTTGACTACATAATTCAGCATGTTGAAAAAAATCTCTCAGGGGAGACATGGAAGCTGTGTCTAGAGAAAGGTTTAGAAATGGGTAGAGCAATACAGGTCTCACAGAGAGGGTCCTGAGACCCATCCTACACTTATCAAGGTGAACTCCCTGAATAAAGAATTCTGGGATGGGGTCGGCAAGAAAAAGAAAGAATTCTGAAGAAGCTAGGGCACCACAGTTTCCCCTCTCTCTAAGGGGTAAGACTAGTGAGAGAAGTGTTGTAACTTCTTCATCTAGAATCACCTTTTAGTTTCCTTTTTCTAATTATATTTTTATAGATTTGGCCACCTATAACATACTGGATGATTGATACCATAGTCAACAATGACACTGAAAAACTAATTTTACAGAAACATTATATATTGAATAAGAGTGGGAGATAAAATCTGCATCTCTTGGAAATGTATCTCATGCTGTCCCCATGGTCCCTACTTTGTACCAAACAATGGATTTAAAGTTCTCTAAATGGCTCTTGTAAATATCAAGGAAAACCGCCATTAGATTTAAAGAAGTACAACATTAAAAAGAAAATAAATGCTTCTTAAGCAGTAGACTTGTTAGGTCTGGAAGTTTATTTAAAAAAAAAATCAAGCTTTCAAGAAAAAAAAATCATTACTAGTATGCTAGCCTCTTTATTTTTTGACATTTCTACAAACTCCCCAAAACCTCAATATCAATTAGATCTTAACAAAATAATATTGAAAACGTCAGTATAAAAGGCCAGCATAACGGTAACAGAAAATACTTCAAGGGCTTTTCTTGCCTGATCATTTCCTTTCAGTATTTCAAAACCAAATTAACATTCTGCAAAAATTCGTGTTAATTTTCAAAAAAACAAACTGAGACCAAGTTTAAAAGGAAGAAGGAGCACAGCAAGGAGAAGTGACAGTGGTAAAAGCTGCTGTTGCCATACTTGATACGTCTCTAGTTTCACCGAGGAACTTTTTAACCTTTCAGCAAAGATATTTAACCAAAAAATTAAAGGACAAAATAAACATTAGAAAAACAAACAAACAAACAAAAAAAGTAAAACGAACAAGAGACTTATCACCAAAAGGCCACTTACCTATTTCTTCCAGATCTTCCACAAGACTTTCGAGTCAACCTTGAAATGGAGTCCTAAGTAAATTCAATCCCAGCATCACATTACAGTAGCCCTGTTAACAGAAACAAATAATTGTCACTGCTTTGAAAATTAACTTTGCTTTTATGTCACATTACTTCAGTGACTTCATAGAACAGAAAACATGGTCAACCTCAAATAAGGGTAACTGTTGATGCATTCACTGCTTTGTGAATCTTCAAAAGTGTATAATGTTTTTCTACATTTTAATTTAGCAGAATTTAAATCCTTTGTTTGGTGCAAAGCAAGGATCACAAAGACAGCACTATACGCATCTGCAACAGATGCAGATTTTATTTCCCGCTCTTACGTTGATTTGTCAGGTTTAAACTTTTGGTGATTAAATTTTGTAATTTATGGAATAAAACTATTTATGTCTCAAGGTTCCCAACTGAAAACATGATTGATTTCAATTGCCTCTTCAACACATACTTAATGAGCTATGCAGGCCTTTTCACAATTAACAAATTGGTAGTAAGCATTTCCCTTTATAATCACAATGCGTTATTACCTTAATACTCATCTGAATTTGTATTTTCCAGACCGATTTCCTATTTAACTACTCTCTTCTCTAGTCTCTTACTTCTTTAATCTGAAAGATTAGGTCATACCTTTCTCAGACTAAAATGTTCTAAAGGTCCAATAAAATGATAGTACTTTGCATAGTTTATAGATAGTACATGGTTTTTGACTCACAAACTAACCCTGACTGATTGGCAGGGACCATATGAAAAGCCATATGAAGATTGCATTTGAGTCCGAAACAGGAAAGAGCACTGTGTTCAAGTAGCACGGTCTGCCACAGGCATTGAAAGTGATGAATGACATCATAGGCCAAATTTGTTGACCATTTAGATGTCTCATTAATTTTATTTAAGTCATTTCCAAACACTTTTGGCCAAAATTTATTTCTTCCAATGCAATATTAGTTACAGGTCACTTAACTGAAGCAGATAAAAATGAAACATTCTGGCTGAATCAGGACCCCAAATACTCAGTGCCATCACTATTCTTTCCCCAGATACCTTGGGGGTATATTCCTCAGAGAATAACTTGAAACCATTGTTTTAGTTAGTCTTAAGTATTAAGTAATCTGAAGTCACAAAAACTACGGTAATTCAAAGTTCTGCTCTTAACAGTCTAACAGTCTTTCTCTACTGCTTCTGTTTTCCGTATTTCTCTTAATGACAAAATTCTGCATAGAAGCAGGCTCCACCCTTGACTTTCCTTGTGCCAGTTTTTCTTCCATAATTATTTTTTGCCTGCTATATGCCACCAAAAGAAAAAGGTTTCTTATCAAAATGTAGTAGTCTAAGCTATTTTCTAATTCACTGGTTTATTTTCCCTTTCCAGTATTCATGCATATCAATTTTTCCTGAATCAATCTATAAATTTTAGATTTTTAAAGACAATCTATGAACCCCTTTTTAAAGTATATGTTATAAAAAGTCTATTATTATTAAAGTAAAAATCAAAAATGAAGGGCAAAGATAAGGAATCCACTCTACCAAATATTAGGGTATACTACAAAGCCAGGCACAGGGACAGGGATAGAGCGTTCAGAAATAAACTCACATTTCAATGAGAACTTCATGTATGATAAGGATGGTAAGACAAAGCAAAAGAAATGGTTGGTGCTGTCTCATTGTATGGAAAAAGAAAAACAGTCTCAGAATATGGCAAAAAAAAAAAAAAAACTTAGTTCCTTATATTACAGCATATAGGAATTTGGATTCCAACTAGATTAAGGAGTCTTAAATGTGAAAGTTATCTTTCCAAAGTGATTAGACAAAATTTTGGTGATTCTTTATGAGCACTAGAAGTAAAAAGCAATTCTGAAACAAGACCTAAAAAGCGTAAATAAAGAGACATAAAATTGATGGATCTGGCTAAATGAAAATGAGAATTTTTCAGTGAATGATACCACAGATAAATTTCATAGATAAACTGAGGGAAGACCTAAAACCAACAAGGAATCAATATCAGAATACATACTCAGAGGAAACTAACAGAAAAAATAAGCAAAAAACTTAAAAAGGCACTTTCTTAGAAGGGGAAGCCAAAAGAGCTATCAAATATAGTTTAAAATGCTCAAAATCACTTGTTAGCAGGAAGATACAGATTAAAAACCAATGAGATACCACTTATGTCATCAGAACAGCATAAATTTGAATGCTGGATTCTACCCAGTGTTGGCAAGAAAGTAGAAAGATGAGCACTGTCTTGTTTACTGCAGATGGAAGTACAAACAACACAGTGATTCTTGAAAGCAATTCAGAAGGCCTAAAATGCCAAGCTGTTCTTATGGACCCAAAACACTCTGTGCAGAACTCCTGTGTAGCATATATCAGCTTAGATTTTATTTCACCTTTTTGTTTATATGCCTTTCTCTCCCAACAGTCTCTCCATTTTCAGTAATCAAAATTAATAACGAAAATTGTAACTCAAGCAACAGCAATAAGGTTATCATTTAAAATTATGGAAGTAAAGTCCAGAAACTTGTTGCCTCTGTATAGCTGGACTGGGCAGTGGAAAGGTGCAAGGCAGAGGACTGCTACTTTTCATTATAATAAGCCTTCTGTTTCATTTGATTTTTAAAAAAATCTGTGTGTGTATTTCTTTGACAGAAGTCAAGTTTAAAAACAAAAGACAAAGCAAGCTAATTTTCAAAATAAACAAAGAATATATCACCACTTCAGTATACAGACTTCACTTAAATAAGCATATGTTATTTTTAGTAACTTAAATCTCAAGGAAAAAAAAAAGTAAAACCTGTCATAGATTACTGATTACAGGAATGATAATGATCACCATCAGTGGCTATTTTAATTCTTAAGTGATCATTTGGTATATGATGATCACTTAAGAATTAAACAGTCACTTATATAAGTGAAAAAGAAAAAAACCCAAAAAACTTAAATCAGTAAAGGAAATTAAGAAACTGGAAAAGTCAAAACCAGAGCTGGGGAGGTTAATTTGAACTCTCTTATGTGTATACACATTCACACATGTGGGTTGGTTGCCAGGGTTGCCAAGTCTATGCCAGGGACTGTCCGGGCTCTGAGCACAACCCTGCTCTCATGGAGTGTGCAGTATAATGTAGAATATGCAAGGGCGATTATTTCATTGTGCTGAGCAACATGACGTGTGTGTGCCGGGGCAGTATTCATTTTAAGCCAAGACACTCAAACGCGACATTCTGGATAAAAGTTCACATTTACAAACATTCCTTTTTCTAATTTCTTCTAGCCTTTTAAATTGGATGACAAATTTATTTAAGGTTTGTTGTGGGAGGAGAAAGGAGCATCACCCAAACATTCCCAGAGAGTTTGAACTGTCTTCTTTTAAGGAACCATATTAGATGAAGTGAACAATTACTAGGTGGCTTAGTTTTGTTGTATTTTTTTTTTCTAGGAACTCGTTGATAACTCAAGAAAGAGATTCAGTTTTCTAATATGCTACTTGGAACTCTTTGTTAACATTTTTTTACACGCCTGTCTTTTAATTAACAAAAATGAAGATATGTCCTAAAAGAAACACTATCATTTAATTATTTTCTAAATAAAAGGAAAAAAAATTACATTGTGCAAAGCTTAAGTATAAAACAAGTACAAGTGTCTTTTGAATTATACTGCAAAATAGCACAAAACAAAATCCTTTATCTCGTGAATTTCACAATTTGGAAAAGATACACTAAAAATGTGAATAATGAAATACATTTGTTATATAGGTCATAATGTGTAACTGATGTTCAAAAGTAAAAATTACACTAACATTTTAAGTATAGGTTTCATATTATAGGGCATAGGTCATCATAGAGGATGATGAGAACTAATAATTATTTTATTATCTCAAAACAAGTTAGTTAACTACAGCCAAATAAGAGGACATAAATAATTGTCCACTGTTTACAAAGGCTGATAGTATAATTAACATTTCAGTGAAAAGAAAATAAATAAACAACCAAATCCATCAAAGCAACAAAACTCATAAGTTTAATTACAGGTGTTGGGTAATGAGGATATATGCTACACAGGATGAAAGAAACAGGCTTCTGAGGAATGGAGAAAGTTTTTTTTTTTTTCAATTATTATTCCAAAGGCAGTTCATACTCTATATGAGTAGTTAGTTATTCTATTCCTGCAAAAATTTAGGAAGGGTTAGGAGGTATTCTGCAGCAGACTTTTTTTTCATCCAGCAATTATGTGAGGGGACCATCGTATCATTATCATTTGTACAGATGTTGTACGTATCAAGAGAAGAAATAAAGATTTTTTTAAAACTGGTTCTGCAAAGGCTAAATACTGTGAAACTGCCAGCAGAAATACAGAGTGCTGCCAACAATCAGCATCTCAACTCTGATTAACGTAGTGTGAACTCCACAAGGGCAGGGATGCTTATCTGGTTAATGCACCTTTGAGTCCAATAAACCAAAATTACTGCCTGGCACACAGTAGGCCCTCAATAAATACTTTTTAAATGGATGTATTAATCTACAGGCTTATCAACATGGAACTGGACAGGCATGGAAATTTATAACTGAAATGTTAAGTAGAATGGACAATGGCTCTAAACCAGGATAGAGATACTACCCTTAGGTAATCCTGGTTCAAATATTCATTCATTGATTTTCTTCCCAAAGAGGTAAGATATGGAAACAAAGGTGTGTTCTGTTCCACTGCCTTAACTTAATATGGCACAATATTCACTTTATTTTGGCATTTCAAATAATCTTAATTGAGAACATACACTTTGGAGTTAAAAATATAAAATATTGTTTTAAAAGCTTGAAAAATACTGACTTAACCTATACATTAATAAAGTAGGATTTGTAGTTTGGGCAGTTAATACTGGAGGCAACCTGAAGTGATGACGGTATATAATACACAGCTATAGTGCATATAAACACACACACATAAATGTAAATACTAATCATAGCTAATCTACACAAGAATTATTCCGTGAGTTTGGTTCTCAAATTATCCTTCTGTCATCTTGATGCAGCACAAGGTAAAAGGAGATTCTTCAGAATTCTAAGAAGAGGTACTTTAATTATCAACAAAAACTTGTATTTACTATCATTTAGCTACCTCAGGTAAATCATGTAAGCACTATCTCAGCAGAATGGGGCCTCTGTGAGATTTATTTTTGTTTGGTTGACCCACCTCCCTGTTAATAGCATCTGCATCTAAGAAAGTGGAGCAAATAATGCTTCAGGCTTCATCATCTCCCTATCAGGTCATTAAGGAGATGCATTCAAAGGAACTGAACTGAAATAAAAGTTCACCTTGAAAACAACTGATGCCACAATGAATGTTAAGTTCGCTGATATCAGGGACATGGTTCAAAATGTACTTATTCAGGGATAGGACAATCTTATTTCTAGTCACTTTTGACATGTATACATTTGTCTCTAGCTTTGCATTGAAAATATCTATATTTTATTGGTGAGTTCAGTCAGAGAAAGTAAAAATCAAAATTCAGTCAACGAGCAAATACTGTTGGCAAAGTAGGAGGTAACCAGGCAGTCATTAAAGGATGAAGTAATGCTGGACAGTTACATATAGGATTCTGCTCCCTTGGATTTCTCTCAGAGCAAACAAAAGTCAGAGCTGCCTGATGGAACTGGGTAAAAATGCATTACTATATTTACACAGATATGTAAAAATACTTTAAAATCAAATTTCATTTGTTTGTATTTTTTTATTGTGGTAAGAATATCTTACATCAGATCTTGCCTCAATAAATTTCTCAGTGTGCAATACAGTATTGTTAACTGTAGGCATAATGTTGTACAGCGGATCTCTAGAAAATATTCATCTTGTGTAACTGAAATATTATACCTGATGAACAGCAATGGTTGAAATTTCAAACTGCATAAAGGCCTTCCTTCCTCATCACTGCAGTTACTGAACATCTGCTAAGTATCAGGCTTGCTATCTGCTGGAGACACAGATAAAAAATACTCTCCCTACTGACTGCTTAAGGACATGTTAAGCATGTAGCCAATATGCTTTTGAAAGAATGATACTCCCCAAAGCCAGAGACAGATTCTAAGTTAAAATGCGATATCATGTAATAAGCAAAAGTAAACAGGTGGTGATTGCAACTATAACAGCAATTTGCTATGTGAAAATAATCATCTATGAGGCAGAAGGAAAAAGTGACATCTCTGTCTGAATCAGAACTAAATGCCCTTCAGAATTTCTCACGAAGTAACAAAAAGAATAATTCTTATACTCCAAAAGCTGGAGACTTTTTAGTACATTTAAAATTTCCTCTACTTTTTATAAAAATAATTACTGGAAATAAATAATTTTGATGACATTTAAAATTAGAAAAAAGGTTCATAAAGTGAACATAACTCCCTTTCACATGCCACGTAACTTTCATGAAAGATTTTCAAGCATATTGAAAATATTTTTACTAAAATAATTGTCAATTATTTGAATCAGAACTAGTGAAGTCATATAAACCATAAACACACAAATACATGCTGCTGTAACAGTCAAACTGAATGATAAATTTCCAAAAAAACCTCCCCCAAACCCCATAAATACTGTTTACCATTTCCAATAGGTTGTGGAAGAGAGAAAAATTACACCAGTACTCTTGACACCATTACTAATAGAGTAAAATACTAAAAACTAGAGAAGGGAAAAAAGCACTTCAGGCAATAAAACTGAAATATGAATTCTGACCCCACATTCAAAAACTTTTACAACTATAGGTAATAGGTTGAAAACAAGCTCCTGGGTTCAAACACAGGCTAGAGTTGACTTTATTTAGTTCTACAGAGGCATGTGCTCAGTGGGAGCTCAAAAAACACACAAGTGAGTTAATAAAAGAGCATTTCTTCCAAAACCACTTTAGTTTTTATTGTTGTTTTTGACTGAGAGTGTAAGACTAAATTAGAGGGAAATGGTAAAGAAAAATTCAAGAACGCTAGTACCAGAATTAGTAAAGCAGGTTTAAACACACTCAGATTATAAAGAATAGCACGTAGATCCAATTTCCTTTCACGTTCTTCCTTGTAGTAGGATGCCTAAGCCTTAAAAAATGCATCAGATTTAAAAGTGCTTCCTTTGTTTCCTTTTCTTCTCTTGCTCATCCCTTCCTGTTCTGATAATTCCCCCCTTTCCTTTTTACTTGCATAAGAAAATTACTATGCCCATTCCTTTCAATGTTGACCAATAACTGTTTTTATTAATACAGGTACCAAGTTTAATAGCAGATCAACATTTATTATGATCCTCAGAACAAATCCCAGGTTCTATAATTTTCTTATTTTCCTCTTTTACTTTCAGTGACAAGAAGGTCTCATTTGCAGCAAAATAACAGGCTGCTCAAGTCTGTAAGTCAGAGAAGTAAGTGGACAGGATTCATGGATGAAAACGACTCTGCAGCTGCTTTCTTGAAGCTGGAGATGCTTTGTCCACCTCTTTCAAACCAAAGGAAACGTGATGCAGGCAGTCTAGAGAACCAGAACACAACTCTCAGGGAAAGTCTTCTAAATTATGTAGCAAAGACTTAGGGTCCTGGGAGTTGTAGGACTTCCCAGTCACTGGAGGGATACATAGCCACAGCTGTAAGAAGTTTGATAACCCTGGACGACTTGGAATTTTCAGGCTTTCTCAACCACTGGTCAAATGATTCCATCCCCAAATCCCTCCTTTGACAAATTCATAATCCTAATCTTATACCAGTTCTCTCAGCTTTTACCACAATACTGTGTATTTATCAAAAAGGAGACTCTTTTACATACTGAGGTTTTATGATAAATACTTCTCAAGGATAATACCAGTGTATTGTCACCCAGGACACAATATTTGTTTCATTAATGTTAAATTAATATTAAAACTACTTAAATTTATGAACCATTTGTTTCCTGCCTATCCACTTTTTATTCAATACTCCCATTTTTTTTTTGAAATTGATTATTCAGGGGAAGTTCCACCAACACTGACCTACTTCTATCATCTAACCTAATTTACACATAAGCCAAGATTTTTAAAAAAAATTTTTCAGAATTTATAAGCTCTTGCAACTTAAATTGAGCAATGTTGAGAGCAATGATTAAGAAAATCACTTTCCCTGGAACATGCTGCGTCAAGCAATGGATTCTCTTCTGAAGCCAATTTATCTTTAGCAAAGAATAAAGACAGAAGGTAGGTTCAAAGAAGCTAGCTCAGGTGAGGAGACACGCCCATTTTACAATATTGAATCTCCCTTCCATTTCTGCTTACTTCAGAGATGTACATATTTCATCTATTTAAAGATGCTATTCTATACATTTATTAAATTAAAACAACACAGCTATGAAACAAAATGCTTTGATAGATTCTAACTTAACAGAAGAATGCAATACAAATTGTTCAAATTTCAGGCTGGCAGCTTTAATAAAAACATTATCTTCTCTTTCATTTTTTCTTCTTTTATTAAGAGAGCAGTCATCCTTTATCTGATTGCTGTCTCTTGTTTATTTATTTATCACTGAGAATAATTCATAATCATCATTTGATTCTGGGAGTTTATTTTATTCTATGTTCTGGGTGAATGCTCTTATAATTCTTGGATGAGATTCATATAAAAACCCCCCAAAGCATTCAAATCACTAAGAAATAGTCCATTTCATAGATATAGCCATCTATTTTGCTAGTTCTTCCTTTTTGTAAAATCAAAAATTTGTGCATATTTTACCAACATACAGTATGAAACAAAGAGAATTATCAAGGTCAACAAGTGAGAAGATTTTTGTGAGCTAAAATTCACAAAAGTATCCTTAGTTTTAGAATTAAAAGAGATTGTGATTATATAAATATATTGCCAGAAACTTCACAAAACACTATCTTTGTAAATAGTCAAATAAACACAACTTGAAAATTGACAGAAGAGAGCACCAACTTGATAGGTCTGTACCCTTTTATGTACTTTTTTTTAGTTTTATATTTTATGTGTGTTTTTATTTAGATGAGAATCTGTAGGAAACTGGCCTCCAACTATAAACTGGTAGGTTTTTTCTAATGACTTTCAGCCACAAAAACATATATACAGGCCAACATTGAGGATTTATTATGTGTAAGCACCATGCTAGGAGCTTCCCAGACACCAAGCCAAAGAGACAAGAAGTTTGCCAGGTACACACAATAAACATATACCCCTGAAATTTCATCAGGAAATCCAAAATCTCATTCTCACACTGTTTTCTGAATTATGTTAAAGTACTCTTGGCTGCATACCAAGTCAAAAAATTTAGAAAACCATTTTGAGGGTACGAATTTGAAGATCCACAAAGGCATATCAAAGATAAGAAAAATATTTGCAAGTATAGTCACTTAGCTATCAAAAGTGATTCCAATCAACGATTCAACCCTGCTAGATTTTTATTCACCAATATCAGCCCTCCTTAAAAAGAACATTCCTGATGAACTTAATTATTAGTCAGTGTGTTCTAATTTCTAAGCACTCAGGTGTATGGTTTATGAACCTATGTGAAAGGGAAGAAACTAGTTAAACTCTTTAGGCTTTCTTTAAATAGCTATATCCACTATTTCAGACATTAATTTCAGCAAGCCAACTATTTATTTTTATTTCCAAAATTTTCATAGATTTATTAGATTAATAAAGATTTATTGAGATATCTGCATACAATGTGTTTTTAAAAACATAAACAGTTCTCTCATTTGGCCTATTTATCTACAAAATCTCATAGAACATATATAAAGAGACATACATACCTCATAGATGGTTAGAGAACTGTTACAGTTATTATTTGTGTGGGTCATGTTACATCATACAATGGGAAAATTAATTTATCATTGAGTAAATTATAGAAATATGAAGCTTTCTAGATAAGCTAACTATTTCTGTATTATATAAATGAAAACTAATACTTGGAAAAATATAACTAAATCTGGTTTACTTCTTGGACAAATAAACAGTAATTTGAAAATTTACTGAGATTTTCAACTACAGGATTTTAAAAATAAGTGGAATTTCTGGCTCACTCTCAAATACAACCCAGAAAATTCAACTTTACAGAATTATTTTCCTTCCATTAAGACTGATCAAATTTTTTTCTTTTTGTTTTCTTGGGTTTTTCGTTAGTTTGTCAATAAAAGTACCTGCCACAAAGTAAGCTCTAAATATTTGTCTGAAAATGAATGATCATTACTTTGAAACAATATGGCTCTAGATTATAAAATGAAGTCATCTTTGATGGACAGTCTTAAATATATCCCTATCCCTGGTGGGAGGAAATACAATTCTGAAGTTCATGTCTTTTTGATAGTGATGAACAACAGAATGACCAAAAGGCTTTAAAAGTATATTTTAAAAGAGTTGCATTAACTCATTTAAGAGATTCATTTTAGTAGGATCACAACTTAATGCTATTAAAGTAAATCCTGAAATAAGCCCAGCAGAATCATGTAATTTGCATATCAAATACAAACTATTTAACTGACAAATATGTGCTAATAAATAAGGAAAAGGAGATCCTATCATTTTTACTTTCTCATTCAGCTTCTTTAATTTTCATTACAAATGTAGAACATTTTCCTTTCTACAATTTTTTTTTTGCAAATAATTATTTTCTGGGTTTCTATCCCTATTCAAAATATTAACAACATGACTACTCTCCAAACAATTTACATTTATTTACAATTATATATTGGTCTCTTGTATACGCCTAGGTGTACCCTAAGCTCTAAAGTACATTAAACTCTGTCAGCAACTTACCAGCAAATTGTACATAAAGTATGTGCACTATTTGTTTATTTACCTAGAATATCCAGTTTAAAATGACATGCCTTCATGAATTGAAACAAAGGAAATATCTCTATGGAATGTTCAGCTAGCCCGAGGGAAATCAAACTTGTAGGACTAGTACTTAAGGTTCAGATAAATAGGTATATGTCAATTATATCTAAATAAAAAAGGTACAGATAAACACAGTGAGCTAGTATTTTCTCCATATAGTACTTAATCACTGGTCTGATTTCTCCAAAACAAAGGGAGAATCATTTTCTCCTCGATTGTTGATATAATTCCTTTATAATACACATTCAATGTAATACACACTCAACAAATGAAAAAGTTTAATTCTTCATGTTTTTCATGCCACCCATAATTTAGTGCTGATAATCTATAGTTGTAGAAATCCACAAACAAATACTAGAAAATAACCTCCCCACAACACACACTCAGTCCCTGAGTAGTCCAACAAATGATTTTTCCAAGCCGTGCCTTCTGTGGATACTCTGAGTGTCTGAAATTGATTTTCTTCATTTTAGCCTGTGAAAATTGTAGACTCTACCAATCATCAGAGTGAGTAGTGGCACTAACAGAGCACATTAAGGAAACAACAGCTTTAAGAACATTAGAAGCAACAGTTCTAGGATCACAGCCCCAGTAAAAAATGATGTGTGACTGTTCGCACCTGCTACGGGGTTTCTTAAAACACTATATCCTGAGAGATGTTGTATTTTGTTGATGAAAAAAGTTTAATGCAATAGCTTGCAAAGAAACTTGAGTGGTAGTTTTCAAAATGTGAGGATGTTTGAACCCAATCTGAATTTTTAATCTGAATTCTTATTTGCCTAGATTCTAGTCAAATAAATATGTTCTAATATTAACCTATATATGAGGAGATTCCTTCTTAAACAAATACCCATAACAACATAATGGCCTTAACTCTATGTCCTACCAGGTAGTCTATAAATATAATGCTTTGTTGATTAGATTATAATGAATTCCATACATGAAAAGTAAAATTCCAGTTTACATATTCATGTGCATCAGCAGATAAATGAACAAAATGCGGTATATGCATACAGTGGAACATTATTCAGCTTTAAAAAAGGAAAGAAATTCTGACACATGCTACAAAACAAATGAACCTTGAAGACATCAGCGCTAAGTAAAAGAAGACAGTCACAAAAAGACAATTACCACGTGATTCCATTTATGTATCTAGAGTAGTCAAATGGTGGTTGCTACAAGATAGGAGAGAGGGAAGTGGGGAATAATTATTTAATGGGTACAGAGTTTAAGTTTCACAAGTTGAGAAAAGTTCTGATGATGTTTGCACAAAAATGTGAATGTGCTTCATGCCACTGGACCATTTATTTAAAGATGGTTGAAATGGTAAATTTTATGTTATGTATATGCTATCAAAATTTTAATTTATTATTAATTTTTTTAGAACTTCATGTACAAATCTGTAAAATTAAGATATTTTGATACTTCTAGGGCCGAGCAGAAGAAAAGAGTGGAGGATGTTCTTTGAAATCTGGCAAGATTTTCAAATATTTGTTCAGGAAATTTTGTAGGAAAAATTATCAAGAAGAGGATTAGTAAAGGCTGCTTTTTCTAGGGCCTAGGAAGTTAGTATTTCTAAGTGCTGAGAAGATAACTTTTTCAGGTTTAGCAGTGTACTGGGTATGTGCTCTATGAAGCTCCAAGCAGTAAGAATATAATTTGAGGCAAGCAACATTTTCAAGTAAAACTTCTCTGAAGCATTTTTAACACCTTATTTCCATAGGAATGTTTTCTCATTTGCTATTTTTCTTCTAATGAACTCCACTCAAACATTTTATACACGTTATGAAATGATTATGACACCACTTTTTTACATTTAAGCACCTACTATGACACATTAAGCTAATCAAGGGCCTTTCAAATATCTACCTCATAGTTGACCCTAAATAAATTTTTTTTGAGTAGACTGGTGGCTGAACAATTGAATAATTTTATCCATAAACAAATAATTACTGACTTCCTAAAATATGTAAAGTTCAGTAGAAATACAAAGATTAAAAATTATATGGTCCCTGATAAAAAAAACTTTAGTAATCTCCCAAATACATTAATACTATAAACATCATTTTTTAAAAAATAAAAGGATACAAATAAAGCACTACAGGTAGTGTTCATAAACACGAATGATTACATACTGTTTTAGGTGAAGGTGGAGATTGGGAAATTCTGATGAAGGACTTAGCGTCACACTAAACAGTAAAGAGAGATGATATTTAAATAGGGGTAGGTAACATATGATCCAGCAATCCCACTCCTGGGCATATATCTGGAGGGAACTCTAACTTGAAAAGATACATGCACCTCAGTATTTATAGTGGCATTATTTACAATATCCAAGATAGGCAACAATTTAAAAGTCCATTGGCAGGTGACTGGATAAAGAAATTGTGGTATATTTATACAATGGAATACTACTCAACCATAAATAATAATAAAATAATGCCATTTTGATGGCCCTGGAGATTGTCATTCTAAGCGAAGTAAGCCAGAAAGAAAAATACCATATGGAATTACTTATATGTGGAATTTAAAAAAAAAAAAAGACACAAATGAACTTATTTACAAAACAGAAATGGACTCGTGGAAAAATAAAACTGGATAGTCATATTAGGTTACAACAGAAGTTCTTAAATCTTTTTGCTCTCAGTGTATTTTTTTTTTACACTTTCAAAAATTATTAAGAATCCTCCTTCAAAAACAGCTTCTGTTATAGAAAGAGATCGTCTACTTAAAGTAATTTATTAGCTATTAAACTGAGGGGTTTTTAAATCACAAGAATAGGTAAGTACATATTCCATTTATCAGAGCAATGACATCATCAATTGTCATTTAGTCTCTAAAAAACTATATTGCATATTCATGAGACAGTAAGAGTGAAAAAAAACAAATAAGATCTTAACATTAGTATGAAAATAATTTTGATTTCACAGCCACCATAAAAAGGTCTTAGGGACCCCTTTATATTCCCTAGACAATACTTTAAGAATTGCTGGGTTACAGAATGAAAAAGATGTAAGAAGACTAAATAGATAGAGCTGGAATATGCCTTATTTTATTGAAGGCCAAGCTATAGATTTTAAAACAGAAAAGCATTTAAGATTTTAATACAAGCAATCATATAATGGTGAGCTGACTTTACAAGGAATTTATTTAGCAGGGCAGAAATGGGTGCAGAAGTATGGAAAGGCAATCCAGAGACTAGTTAGAAGCATATAAAAGAATTTACCAAGGGCAAGTAGTAAGTACATGGGGACAATGCTGGAAGAAAGAAGAAAACAAAAACATCTTAAAAGAGCCAAAAAAGTTACAAAAACATCACGAGAACACGTAGATGGTATAGTTTTTGGAGGCCAAAGGAAGAATAAGTTTCAGGGTGAGACTGGGGAATTATGCCAGGTATTTTAAAGTCAAGGAAAGTGATGATTAAGAAAAGAAATTCATGAAATCACTGGTGATCTATAAAAAAAGAAGGATGTGAATGACCAGATGACAAGGTATTTATGGAAAAATAGAAGATGAAGAAGTTTTGGTATTGATATAAAATGACTTATTTGAGACTTTGATAATGAAAGGAGAGTGAGCAATAACTTACAATTGAAAGTGAATGAAAGAAAATGGTGATGGATAAAAGATTGACAAAAGGAAGAATGACAATGAAGCTAGGTTTCAAAGGAGCTAGAAGAAAATTAGGTCAAGAGAACAGATAGAAAAGTTCATTTATCAAAAGAAAAAAAACACCCCCCTTTTCCGGGCAAGGCAGAGCTAAAAGGAGAGAAGTACAGAGAATTAGTCATTAAGAGAAAAATGAGTAGAAAACTGCATTGAAAGGAAGTATTATAGAAGTTGGCAGGGAGAAGATCCTGAGCAGAAATAAAACTAAGGGAGAAAGAAAAGAGGAAATTAAAGCAGAAAAAGGGTAAGAAAAATTTTATTTATTAGTGTGTCTGATCAACAGAGAGGAAAACTCCATGGTGAAAAACTAAAAGCTTTTCCTCTAAGTCAGAAACTAGACAAGGATGTCTACTCTTATCAAATGTATTCAACATCATATTGGAAATCACAGCCAAAGCAATTAGTAAAAAAGAAAGGAAAGAAAGAACGAAAGAAAGAACGAAAGAAAGAACGAAAGAACGAAAGAAAGAAAGAACGAAAGAAAGAGAAAGAAAGAAAGAGAAAGAAAGAAAGAAAGAAAGAAAGAAAGAAAGAAAGAAAGAAAGAAAGAAAGAAAAGGTATCCAAATTGGAAAGAAAGAGATCAAACTGTCAGTATTTGCATATGATATATGTTATATACATAAAATCCTAAAGACTCCATCAAAAAACTGTTAGAATTAATAAATTTAGTAAAGTTGCAGGATACAAAATTAACACACAAAAATATGTTGCATTTCTATACTAGCAGACTATCAAAAAGAAAAATTAAGATAACAATCCCATTTGTAGTTGCATCAAGAAAATTAAATACCTAGAAATAAATTTAACCAAGGTGAAAGATCTGTATATTAAAAACTGTAAGACATTAATGAAAGAAATTGATGAAAACACAAATAAATGGAAAGCTTTCCATGTTCATGGACTGAAAGAATAAATATTGTTAAAATACCCATACTACCCAAAGCAATATATAGATTCAGTGTAATCCCTATCAAAATTCCAAAGGTATTTTTCATAGAAATAGAACAAACAATCCTAACAATTGTATGGAACCACAAAAGAACTTGAATTGCAAAAGCAATCTTGAGAAACAAGAACAAAGCTGGAGACATCACAATCCCTGATTTCAAAGAATATTAAAGCTATAGTAACTAAAGCAGTATGGTATTGGCATAAAAATAGAAACACAGATCACTGGAAGTGAATAGAGAGCCTACGTGTATACAGTCAATTACTTTATGACAAAGGAACCAAGAATATACAATGAGGAAAAGAACCTCTTGAACAAATGGTGTTGGGAAAATGGAACAGCTAACAAACAAAAGAATAAAACTAGACCAACATCTTAGACCACATACAAAAATTAATTCAGAATGGATTAAAGACTTAAGCATAAGCCCTGAAACCACAGTACTCCTAGAAGAAAACATAAGCAATAAGCTCCTTGACATAGTTTGTGGTCTTGTTTGTTTTATTTTAACTGACACTAAAAGCAAAAACAACAAAAGCAAAAATAAATAAGTAGGATCATATCAAACTGAAAAGCTTCTGTGCAGCAAAGGTAACCATCAACAAAATGAACAGGCAACCTATCAAATAGGAGGAAACAACTGCAAATCATATATCTGGTAAGGAGCTAATATCAAAAATATACAAAGAATTCACATAACAGCCCCCCCCAAACCCAACAATTTGATTCAGAAATGGGAAGAAAATCTGAATATACATTTTTGCAAAGAACACATACAGATGACCATCACGTACATGAAAAGATATTCAGCATCATTAATCATCAGGGAAATGCAAATCAAAACCACAATGTGATTCTACTTCACATCTGTCAGAATGGCTATTATCAAAAAGACAAGTAACAACAAGTATTGGCAAGTATGTGGAGAAAAGGGAACCCCTGTGCAGTGTTGGTGAAAATGTAAATTGGTGCAATGACTATGAAAAAGAGTATGGAGGCTTCTCAAAAAATTAAAATTAGAACTACTATATTATCCAGCAATTCCACTTACAGGTATTTATCAAAGAAAGTGAAAACAGATTTATGCACCCCATATCCATTGCAGTATTATTTACAATGGCCAAGGTATGGAAACAAACTAAGTGTCCACTTATGAATGAATGGATAAAGAAATTTTGGTATAAATACACTATGGAATATTATTCAGCCTTAAAAAATGAAATATTACCTACCATTTGAGAAAACATTGATGAACCTTTAGGATATTATGCTTAGTGAAATAAGGTAGACAGGGAAGGACAAATACTATATATCATCTCTTCTATATGTAATCCTAACAGCAAAAAAACAAACAAAAAACCCAAACTCATGGATACAGATAACAGATTAGTCTTTGCAAAAGGCAGGAGTGGAAGGTGGTAGAAATGGGTAAGCTGGATTTTAGTTTAAATAAACTGAATTTATAAAAAAGAACACATAATAAATGTCAAGATTAATAAATATTTTGATAAAAAATAAAACCAACAATTTTCTAATTTAGTTACAACTTTTGCTCTCTTTTTAAAAAGTCAAATTTGTCTTTTTATTTCAGACTCCCTATCTAAATTTACCAGAGATCAAGAACTGATAAATTTGAAGACCATTTATATTGTTCAATTACTTCTAAAATAGAAGGTAGGAAACCTGCAATTAGTTTATGATTCATAGTCTTCAAATACTAGTTTAAAAAAAAAAACAGGGAGAAGATAATGACAGAGACTGAAACCCCAGGATTCCAGCTGGAATGTTAATAAGATAGTTTCTTAGGGGGGGAAAAATAAAGGCTCATACTAGATCCACATTGTCCAATATGGGTTGTCTGTACCCACATGTGATTATTTAAATTTATTGAAATAAAATTTAAAAATCAGTTATTTAGTGTCATTAGCCAGATTTCAAATGTTTAATAACTATGTGTGGCTGGTGGCTACCACACTGAACACTGATGTTAAAGATTTCCATCATAACAGTAAGTTCTATTGGACATAGATGCTCTAGATGCATTTCGTATCAGGGTGGGAAATAATGCATTATATAGTAGCTTGTTTTTGTGTATTTACTGTGCATCAGACAGTGTAGTAAATAAACACTTCACATATATGATTGCTTTCAGTTTTCACAATGATCTTTTGAGATAGGTTCTATTACATTTTCATTTTACAAATGACAAAACAGATTAATAGAGATGAATAACTTGTTTTAGATCATGTGGTAGCAGAGACAAGGTTGAACCACAGGACTTTCTGACTCCAAGAACAGAAGAATGAGGAAGAAAAATAATCCTGTGAAAGTGAAATATGGTAGTTTAAAAGTAAATTATTTTCCTTGGATATTCAGAATACTGTGAAATACACCAGTAACTACAGTGGAGAAGGCTATGTGAACAAATACAACTTATATTTAATGGAAATAAAATACCTATGCAATATTAAGGCACAAACTTGAAATGTTTTAAATTAGAAAGTGTAAAAAGTTATCATAGCAATTTTAACTCACTCGCCTTACTTTGTAAGTTCCTATCAGGTAAGAAAGTTATTACTGCCATGGAAACCACCACAATACAACTACTTTACACTTATATAACACCTTTCAACTGATGAGCTCGAAGAGACTTAGAAACATTAATTCATTAATAGTCCTTTTTATTGAAAGTGCATCAAAATTTACCTAATAGCATACAACAATTGCAAATCAAACAAAAGGAAGCTTCATTGCTCTCTAACAGATTCACATGGATTATACTCCATCTCCTACTATTTAAAGAGAGAGAGAGACAGTAATCTTACACAGGCATTCACCTTCTTGTTTCTTGTACCAAGCTGAAAACTATCTCCTATTGTTTTATTGTCAAAAATATGCAGCTCTTCTTCCACCCACCCCTTAATTTCTTTCTTCATATGTTCAGCTAATTGCCTGGGAATGTCTTTTATTACACAGACTTACCTGTGCAGCTCTAACCACTGAGATGTTCACTGGTACAAATCGTGTTCCTTTTTTAAAGGATGTATGACCTCATTTAAAATAGGAGGAATAAAACTAAAATCTGAAGGGTTTTCTTGGTGTTTAATTAAAAGTTTGAAAACTGGAAAATATAAAATCCTTAGCTGTTCATAGTGATCTTTAAAAATAAGGCAAATATTTGTTTCAATATTGTAAAAATATATTACTAGGCTAGAAAAATTAGGGCAGTGAAATGGTCTGTTTAGCACAGTATTTTGTTTTTAATAGAGTTATCAAAGGATATTTTATGATTACAGCTTCTTAGATGATTTTAGGAAGTTGGCTTCAAAACAATATATAACTCGCCTCCAATAACTTACTAGGATCTATCACTCATAAATGTAGGCAAACTGTTTTGGAATCTGCTCATATTTTTCACTTGGTGCACTTCGCTGTTTACTGAGCTAAAATCACTTCTGCCACATTCTATTGGTCAGATTAAATCACAAGACCACCCCTGATTCAAGCAAGTGGAGAAACAGACTGTTTCTATGAGAGGGGCTGCCAACTCACATTGTAAAAAGACATGCATTCAAGGGTGGGAGAAATTTGTGGTCATTTTTTTTGTTACCCACCTTAGATAGAACTCTTTCTGAGATGTGCTATGCTCAGATTTCTTATAAATGAGAATTGAGAATTTGTTGACTCAAGATTATTATTAGGAAAACCCATTGTTAACAAGGCTATCATTTTACAATTCAGTATTTTAAGCTTTGCCCTTTTTCTCAATGTCAGGTTTCCAATTGTTACCACACTGCTTCTGCCTTAGTGATCCCATTCATTTCTTCCCTGTTAATCCTCTTCTCCCAACATACACACACTTAACCTGCTTTTCCTGGTGGAAACTTGTTTTTTGACTGAGAAACCATACAGCACAAAAGCTGTTCATCATATACTCTCCAAATAAAGGCTGAACTAAGAATTTAGTAGGTACCTCTGAGACTCAAACGTCTTTTTCTGGCTACTCTTATGTTCTGGCTATATCTTTCATTTTAAGTCAAAAAGATCACTTTATATGGAAGGGAATATTATGAGGAATTCTTTTAGAGATTTTTTTATCCTCAGAAACAAAATCTGTTTTAAAATCTTAGGTAACTGAATGTAACTGACTCAAAACAGAAGGTCATTCAAATGGCCTATTTTGGTATAAACAGCTTTAACATATCTTGGAACAATTATTCTTTTTGTAATTCAGTCTGCCTAAAATACTTGTTAAACAGCTGGTGAGTACTACTGAATTCTGTTGCTGTTCGTCAATAACTTCTCCCCCTCATTTGTATTCTCCCAGTTATTCTACTTCTACTGTTCATCGGCTGAAATGGTCATCAAAATGTAATAAGTTGATCGAAGAGTCTCACATATTACTTTAGAATAAGCTTATTCCTTTTTATGAAAGATGCATCTGTATTTGACTTTGTAAAACAATAAATTCAGGGAAAACTCAACTGGGACCTCTAACATACTCTTCTACAATATATGAATTTTATACTAAGTAAGACTATAATATTCTCCCCTTCAAGTGGAAGCCACATTCCCACAGGGAATGAGATACTAAACTATTAATAGCTTACCCAGGCTTCCTCTGCCTGCGATGGAACCTTAAGCTTCATCACAGGCTCAGGATTGTTTTACAGTACAATTTATGTTCGCATAAATGAAACTCTCTAGATGTTCTTCAGCTAGTCTACTCCTCAATGTTTCTGATGTTTTTAAGACAGAAAACTTCTTCACATTCAACCTGAGAAAAAGACAAGTGTCAGACTCAATTTAAAAGTCAAAAAATATTGTCATATGCACTGCTATAAGGCTTGTAATGTTTTAAAATGTTACGGCAAGAAACTGAATAGTTACGATAAGTAAAATTACTGATTTTTTAAAAAATATTTCAGTATATGCATATTGACACTGCCTTTATTGTTGTCTTAAGGTCCTCTCTTTCATTTGCTCATATGATTCTGATACACTTGGGCCATTTTAGACCTCTGACACCAGCCTATACAACTGCCGTTTCCCTACACGTACTCTTGAAGAAATGGTTCTATAATACTGTATTTCTTTGTCAACAGATAATTTACATAATTGGTCAATCCCTGGCCTTCTGCTCCTGCTTTGCACGAGGACATCAATTGATTATAAAATATCCACCAAACACAGTATAACATAATGATTAAGACACATAATCCTCCAGCAAACTCAACTGTTTCTACCTTGAAAATTCAAGCTCTTAAACTACCATCCACCACTACCTCTACCACTACCATCTAGGTCCAGGGCACCATTATCTCTAACCTGGATTATCGCCATCCCTTCCTAAAGAGTCTTTCTTTATTTCTCTTGCCTCTACTGTCTCTCTCAATGCAGCAGCAGCGGTAATTACGTTAACACAAAAGTAAGATCATATTTCAAATTCTTTCTTCTCCAATTTCTACAACAGATTTCATTTTAAGGGGTTAAAAACGAAAGTGCTTGCAATAGTCTAAAATTCTCATAGGGTTTAGCGCTTCTCTGCTTCTCTGGTTTCATTTCCTACCACTCCTGTTCCTCTTATTCACTGGGCTCTAGTCAGGCCGGCCTCCTTGTTGTTCTTTAAGCATAAAAGACCTACCTAAGGCACTCTGTTCTTGCTACTCCACCTCCCTGGAATAGTGTTTCCCAAGATAGCAGTGTATCTGACTGGCTCACTTCCTTCATGACTCTGCTCAAATGTGACTTTAATAGAAAGATCTTCTTTGGTTACCCCGTATATAATAGTAACCACCACTCTCCCTCAACCCAAGCACTCCTTTTCCCCCTTACCCCATATTACTATCTGATATCCTACGCATATGCATGAGTCACATATTTAGTAGGAACACTGTCTTGTTCATTACTGTATCCCCAGAGCCAAGAAGAGTGCCAGGAACATAGTAAATATTTTTGAATGATGTACTGGATTAAGTTTGAATCCATCCTGTATCAGCTGTTTGACTTTGGGGAAAAAAATACATTTAGCTCCTCAGTGGCTCAGTTTATTCACTATAAATGGTAACACAAATTAATAATAATAGTATCAGCTATATTTAGCTATTGTGAGGATAAAAACAAGTGTATACATAAAACATGCTTGAAACAGTGTCTCGCACAAATAAGTGTTACATAAAGTTTTAGCAATTGCTAATTTTTATAAGCCTATAAAGGGAATTCCATGTAGCTGCAGTCTTTACTGGGGACAAGGATGGAACTGAACAATAAGCTTACTCAATATTTGCCTTTTTCTTCTATTAGCCTTATATATTTATTTAAAAAACCCGTTGTAACCAATAACAAGCAAAAACTCACATGTTCTGAATTAAATGACAACAGGAAATTTTCCAGGCACAAAGAAACTATAAACAACCATGCACCAACTTTTTTTTTCTGTTTTAATTCATTTTTATCCCAAGTACTTCCAAAAGTTTTAAGACAGACTCTTCATTCTTTTGCTCCTTCCAGCTATTATTATATCTCCTACACACTAGGCACTATGCAATGATTGGAAAGCCAAGCCATCCTTCTATCCTTAAAGAGCTTCTAGCCTAGGAGTGAACTGTAAACATGAAAACAAGTAAAACATCAATTATAATGGGTGTCATGTTAGACTCATGCTCAGTGGACACAAGATCACCATTCATTCCGGGACTCAGGAAAGGTTCAAGGAGGAGGCAGGGTGCCAGTGAGAAGAGTAATGGTAAACAGAAATGTGATTCTCTAAGGCAGTAGTAAGAGGAATGGAGAGGAGAGGGTAGTGTTACAGGAAGTCTTAAAGAAATAGAAGAAATAAGACTGTCACCAAATGGGTGTGTGAAACAAACAAACAAACAAAAAGAAACACAGCTTAGCACCCATTTGTCTTTCTTGGGCAGATGATGTTGCCACTCCCAAGTCAGGTATCATAAGAGGAGATCTGGGGTAAAAGATGACGGATTACCACTTTTACCAAGTTGAATTTTTCATGTCTGTGAAATATTAAGGTTTGTGAGATATGTAGGTAGATAATGAGATACTCTGCTGCAGAGCTTTAAAAAACATTCTGGATTATAAATAAAGGTTTGCAAGTCCCTGTAATATAATGATAGATAAAATAAGTACCCTAAGAACAAAACCATGTTACATAGCATTTAGGGAGGAAAACTGTATCTCAAATCCTGTTTGAGTAAAGTTGTAGCTTTAGAATTCTGAAAAGAATTTATCATGAGATTACTTTACAAGACACAGTGATTAAAAATAAAAAATGATAGAAGACAACTTTACACAAAAATGCAGATTCCAAATATACCTGTCGACATAAAGACATTTGAAAAAAGCCATGTGTGAAATACTAGAGGTCTGAAAAGACAATTCTACATGATATGACATAATATGATACATGATAATTTAAAAAATAAAGTGTGGATAACTTACTGAAAGTGTAATTAGCATATCCACTGCACTTTGCCTCTCAAGGATCTGGTACCTCTGTCTACCTTTAAAAAGTGAGCTAATTATGAAGACAATTCATTCAACAAGGGTTCTAAAAGGCATCTTGCAAAAAGCACAAGTTTTAAGAGTAAGACAAGAAGCTGAATGATGACCTTGATACTTACTAGCTGTGTGATGTGAATCCCTGGTACTTAGAACTATGCCTAGTTGCAAGAGCTCAATAAATATTTCTTAAATAAATTAAATGAATGACTTAGGACTTCACTGAACATTAGTTTCCTTAAACATAAAATGGATCTAACAGCCCATAAGCCCCCAAATTCCTTGTTTGTAGTAAGGTATAAATGACATATACAAAGCCCTGTAACGTATCTGGCCAATAAATTAATAAATTGTATTTCTCTTACTTTATGTTTCCTTGATTTTTTTCTTAATGGTTTAAGGATTACACCTGAAGAAGCACCTAGGTATGCTTAAAAAACATAGAGCAGTACATTACTAAATGGAATAAGCCCAAGATTTTAAGTTTGCTAAGGATATTTTTATGTTGTTCACCACTTTATCCCTAGTAAAAAGACTCAGTCAATAAATATTTGTTAAATAAGTAGATTAAAAGATGCTCTCATTTAAAGTGATAACTTAGCCTGACTGGAAAAAAAAGTTGTTTAATTTTAAATATATACTTTGCAGTCACTGGAAGCAACTTTGGCTTCCACTGTCTACTATTTCAAATCCATCATGTCACTGTACCTGTGTAGATATGTTTGGTGAATCTTCAAACCATCTTTATTCTTTTTTTTAATGCCAGAGGGCAATTACTTTTATATTATGTCTGTGAATAGCTCATATTTGTGTTCTTGACTCATTCTTACAATTTCTTCTATAATAACCCGTTAGCACAGTTTTGTCCCAATGTGTTTCAGAAAATGAAATAATTCCTCAGTAAGAAAAAATTTTTTTAGGATGTTAAACCTTTTTCTCCTGTCTTTTTTAATAGAATGAATCTCATATATAAAACTTTTAAGTGTATAAATACTATGCACCTATATAAGTCTTCTTATAAAGATGAAATCAGAAAATCTGTCAGTTACAAAACTTGCATGCCATCTTTGGTATTACAAATAATGTGCATTTTTATTTGTGAGATGAATTATTTTGAAAAAGCAGTGTGGAAACTAAAATGCCAAGTGAATGAACCACTGAGAGACAACAGTCATATTTTAAGTGTGGAAAAAGAGAGCTATGATTATTGTCCCTCTATTTCTTTTATATAACGTTGGCCATTGGATATGTTTAGCTGGGTATACAGATATTCACAGCTTCTTCAATTCTACAAGTTCCATGAACGTGGGTGAGTCTTTAGAAGATAGGAAAAAAACATCTATGTGTTTTATATATGATGAGATTAGCTGGCTCTTCCATAGAAAACTGCTTATAGTACACTTCGGGCATTCACCTTCTCCTTCTCTCATTCTTTTTATAAATAGGTTAAGAATATAAAATACATATATTCATTCATTATATTAATTCATTCACTCTCCAAATATTTGAGAATAAATTATGTTCAAGGCACTGTGGAATTCACTTTGCAGAGTGAAAATAG
Source organism: Camelus ferus (assembly GCF_009834535.1). Lineage (NCBI taxonomy): Eukaryota > Metazoa > Chordata > Mammalia > Artiodactyla > Camelidae > Camelus > Camelus ferus. The sequence goes on from NC_045702.1 coordinate 31,811,590, forward strand.
GATGGCAATATTAATGTCAGATTAGAAATAAAGACAAATAAACTTACACTAGACCAAGAAGGCAAGAAAAGGTACATCTCATAATGAAAAAATGATTATGAACGTTTGTAAAATGAAAAAAGTAGAATGTATGTATAAGGAAAATACTGTCAGAACTGCAAAGAAAAACTGACAGAAACACAGGTTTTTAGAAAGATTTTTAACATGCCTGTTTACCAGTAAACTGCATTAAATAAAAATACATAAAAAGGTATAATAAAGTTGAATTTATGTATATATACAAAAATCTGTATCAGAAGTCCTGTCCTTTATAGAATACACTACACTGACTAGCATTTGTACTTTTTATAGTATTGACCATATCATAGGACACTAAGAAAATGCCAAGAAATTTCAAAAACTAGATTACTTGGGGCAAATACATATCTATACCAGAGGAAAACAAAAACCACCAAAAATATTTCAATGAGTTGAAAATTATATTTTACTAAATAATTTGGGAGACAAAAGGAAACCAGAATTTCTCAGCCAAGAGGAGACTAAGGCGACATGATAATTAAATTTTATGTGTTATTCTAGATGTGGTGTCCAGAGAAATGATACTAGGCAAAAACTAAGATGTACATAAAATATGGACTTTAGCTAATAATAATACATCAGTATTAGTTCATTAATTGTGACAAATATACCATACTAATGTCACACATTAATAATAGGCGAAATTGAATGCATATGGGGGGCGAGGTATATAGAAACTATCTGTACAGTTTCTCAATTTTTCTGTAAACTGAAAAGAAAGTTTATTTTTGAAAGAAAATTAGTTAGAACACAATGTAAATAAAAATATTACGTATGAAACTTCCTAGAAACAGAAAATACTATTGCTTTACTAAAAAATGTTCTAGAGGATAAGAAAGGATGGTACATGGCTTAATTCATTATATGAAAAAAAACCTAAATACTGAAATTTGTCAGTTACCCTTCTCTTACCATCTCCTGATAAACAAAAAGGCTCCTTATCCTGGCCTAGAAGGTCACACTCCATCTGGCTCAGATTCCTCCTGGCTCACTAGACAGGTACCTTGGCCTTCCTATGGTTGTCCAAACATATCAAAAGAGTTTACTCTTTCCTAGGGACTTTCCTTTCACACACACACAGAAATTTCAAAGAAAAGAAGTAAATAATGAAACAGAGTATTATTTTCTATGGATCCTAACAATACAACCTGGAAAGAGAAAGGAAAGACTACTGTTAACTTTCAGACAATGTAAGTTTACACTTTTAAATCTCAAGAGACTACACTGACAAAAACTTAGAAAAATAAAGGTCAGTAGTCAGATAAACATATAAAGTCCTATATCTTTTCTAAAAGCCAACAAATGGTTCAAAACCATAATGCAAAAAAGGTCTCATTCTTAAGAACAACCTCCTCCTTATGAAAGGAAGGAAAGAAAGGAAAGAAAGAAAGGAGGGAAGAAAGGAAGGAAGGAAGGAAGGAAGGAAGGAAGGAAGGAAGGAAGGAAGGAAGGAAGAAAGGAAGAAAGGAAGAAAGGAAGAAAGGAAGAAAGGAAGAAAGGAAGAAAGAAAGAAAGAAAGAAAGAAAGAAAGAAAGAAAGAAAGAAAGAAAGAAAGAAAGAAAGAAAGAAAACAAACCTGGACTCCAGGCACTAGCTAGAGCATAAAGGTGACCTATAGGACAGATAAAGATGTTCAGTGCAATCATCCCAGTCTTTAATTTCAAACTTACTTTGATCTGGTTTCTGTCCCGGATTCAGAGCTCTGTCCCTCTTTATTATCCCTCCTCTTTCCCTTAAACTTCATCTGTGTATTTGTTTCCTCAGGCTCATGTTTAATACTTTTTAACTTCAGTGTGTTGGGCTGTCTCCCTCTAATTTAGAATGCTTCAGTGGGTCATGATGAACACCTTGAGAAACAACCCTGAGTCCTAGCCCCAGCCAGCACACACCTGGCCCACCTTATTCTCCTGAGAAAATCAGAGACTCACTACAGTGTGGTATGGATAAATATATAAAGGATTGGCACAACACCTGGCCAATAACAAAATGCACCTGACAAAAATTAATGGAATCTGAATCTTAGTGACTTTCAGATTTCTGTACCTAAGACAGGATTCTCTTTTGAATTGGAGGCTTACAATTTTATGTTAGGTGCTAGATATTCCCATCTAGGAATCCTACCAGAACCTCAGATTTGACAAGTCCATGGTCAATTGCATTAGGCAGTGCATTTCTACTTACAAGTAGAAGAAACCAGCCTGAGCTAGTTTAACTACAAAAGAGGACTTAATTATAGGAATTCAGAGATAGGAATGTAGCCACACTTCAAGAAGTGTGAAAGAAGAAAGTTCCCTCTCTCTTTTCCTGTCTGTTTCTCTCTGTACATCTGTTTCAGTCTTCTCTCTAGAGAGCAACTTGCTACCAAGGTTATTAGTCCACAAAGTAAGTGAATTAATTAAAAGAAGATTGTCAGCTCCCAAATTCACACTGTAAGGGTCCCAGCTACAAATATATTGACATAGTTGTCTTAATCTTAAATTCTGGGAACTGATCTCTAGTCCAATCAAAAATGGCCATAGGTTCATTTATCTTTTTTTTTTCAGATTCCAAATATAAATGATATCATATGGTATTTTTCTTTCTCTTTCTGGCAAACTTATTTACAAAACAGAAATAGACTCACAACACAGAAAACATACTTATGGTTACCAGCGGGGGAAAGGGGTGGGAAGAGATAAATTGGGAGTTTGAGATTTGCAGATACTAACAAATATATATAAAATAGATAAACAACAAGTTTATACTATATAGCACAGGGTACTATATTCAATATCTTATAGTAACATGTGGTGAAAAAGAATATGAAAATGAATATATATATGTTCATATATGACTGATGCATTATGCTGTACACCAGAAACTGACACAATATTGTAGACTAATTATACTTCTGTAAAAAAATATATATATAAAAAAATTACCATGAGGATAGGGTCAAATTATGAATGTGACACAAGATTCCACCTCTGTAGATCTGTATAGTGAGGATATGGCAGTGACAAAGACCAATTATAAAAGGGATTATGAGTTAAGCAGACATTCCAATTGCTATATGGTACCTAATCCCAAACTAAACCCAAAACTAAATGTTTATATCCCAAACTAAACTACCTTTCCCAAACTATTTCCCAAATTTTATTAATAAAACCTTTGTTTTTTTTCGTAACCTAGGTTTAAACATCTTTCCAACTGTGGAAGTCATTTTTCGTATCTTTCATTTTTCCTTCTAACCAATGACCTATATAGGCTGTAAATTTCAAGTTACCTCCTTTCATCCCATCCCCATTGCCATGATTCCAGTAGAGCCCCACTGTTTCTTCCTCTAAATTTCTCCAATAGTCTCACACTGGTTCTCCAGCCCCCAGACTTTCTCTGCTTCATGACTGACGCTTAGTGGGTCGGGAAGAAGCTAAAAGATAATACTGCAGAGGCAGACAGACAGAAGTGAAATCATCTATCAATCTGTGTGAATTGGAATAGGAAGTTGTGTGTTGTATCAAGCACAATGGAAAGCCAGTGGACAATTTCAGGCATAGGAGTGATTTTAGTTGTGGGATAAATGCAGTCAGAAAGAGCAGTAATGAGAATAACATTGATAGCTTGGCTTGGGCAGATAGTAATGGAGGTAATCTAATTACGCTATTCCCTACTTTTAGTCCTGTAATGGTTTCCCATTATCTACAGAATAAAATTAAAATTTTAACATGGCTACAAATCTCCTTTTTCAGTTTTATTTCCTATCATGCCACTATACATCATGCCCAACATTATAACCAAACCAGATTTTTCACAATCCTTGAGCTCACCATGTATTTTCACACATTTTTAGATGTGTGTTCACAATGTTAACACAGCCTATGATGCCTTTCTTAACATTATATGGTAGTAAAAATCCTACTCATATCAAGGCCAATACCTCTGTCACACCATCTGTGGAGCTTTCCACTATACTGTCCAACAGGATTAATTCTTTAGCCCTCTGTAACCTCATTGCTTTGTGTACATCTTAAGTTCACTATTTTTAAAATAGTAATAATTAGCATAGATAATCCTTTACCTAATTTGATTTTCGTTCCTTGAAGGGGGAAATTAAGTATTATTCATCATTTGTAACCTTAGCTCTGCCTGGCATACTTACAGTAGATATTCAAAACATCTCTTACTCAGTGAACATATGGAAGAAAAACAGGAATATAAACAATCCTTTTCTCCTAAACCAGAGTGAATGCTCTTAAAAGGCAGAGGATATCTTACATGTGTATTATTTTTGCATTAAAGTTAGTAAAAGTGGATGCAAAGAAATACTTCATTGTGGTGAAAAGTCTAAAAACTGAATTTGTTATCAACATTATTCTATGAAAAAAGACAACCATTTATGTCATTAGAATATCAGAAAAGTATTAGAAATTCAAGAATAATTAATCCCAGATTCATGGATCACATTTTATCAAATTCCATTATTTATTAACAAAAGTCACAAAATCCTATGGAAAGAGTTATAAAGTGCTAATTTAGAAATACCTGAAATGCTTAAAATCTCTTTATGATTAATGAAAAAACCATAAGAATTGTCAATAACTTGCAGAAGAGTAATCAATAAGCATTTAAAATATTAAATATAGAAATAAAACAAAGACTGAAGTGGTGTTAACAGTGATATAAATATTCATGCAACATATCCGGCTAGAAGGTCCTGAATCATCAGTTATTCAAATAAAATTTAAAGAGAAAAATCAATTTTAGAGAAAATGGAAATGAATAAGAACAGTCTAAAAGTCATTACTGCCTGGGAAGAGCAGTTTAAACTTTAAAAAAAGGCTATTTTTAAAAAATATTTTTTAGTAATATTTACAGCAAAATGAGGCATAGTTCTTAGAGCTATCATGTAAAAACAATTTTCCTCTCTAACTAGAATAATAAATGATTAAAACAATTCCCATAGCAACCTGTCACATAATGATGCACACAATACCCATGAAATAAAGAATATGTTTTTAAAGAAACAAACAAAATATAATGAAACAATGCACAGTTTTTATATTTTAAAGAAAATTATTTCTTAAGGAAAAGATATTTAAGAGTAATATATCCATATTTCGTGAATTTATTATTCTATTGATCAAAAGTCTGTACTTATAAAATACAACTATTTCAGGACATGATATGAAATAAATACGAAACAAATACAGTAAAATCTGAATATAGTGAAAATGCATGTACTTTAAAATTTGAAGACAAGTTATTTTTAATCATAGGTTACATAGAAACGAAGTAGAGTTTTCCTACCAAAAAAAAAAAACAAAAGTGAAACACATAATTCTTCCCAGTGCTATTGTTTCCCTTCCTTTGCTTCTACAGAAGACAATACATCTTTTAGCGTTTATAAAGGTAATAAATGGGACCATACCAACCCTGATTATGTGAATATTTCATGAAAGAGTCTTGAACATTGTGAAAGATTAAATGCTGCCTTTGTCCTCAAGCTAGTGCTTGCTTTGAAGGTGAAAAGTTGCTCTAAACTCTTGCCTATATTTGGCAAAACACACGTGAAGTATATTTTGTTTTCCAAATCAGGCATGCCATATACAGACATATACACACATAAAAAGTTCCACATGAATGTCACAGAATATATAAGATGTTTTAAATAAAACTTTAACTTAGTCCAGACCTTGGAATTTCTGGCAGAAGAGTGGTTCCTTATAGAAGACTCCTTTAGAGATCTTTTCATGTTTTCTTTAATTTTTTTTTTACTTCTGAAACCAAAATGTTCATGTAACTATGGTAAACCTGATGATATCTTTTCATTATTTTATTTATTTATTTATTTATTTATTTTCTGAGTAGGCAACTCCCATATTCTTGAAATCCTTGCTAGCATCCTACATTCACTGGGCACTGGCTGATGAAGACAGGGTCTAAAAGCCACTCTCTTCCACCCACATTTCAACCAAACCAAACATATTCATCTCCTGCTTTTTTTTCCTAAACCAGTGTATATCAAAACCAATTGCCACCACATTTAATTCATGACCACTTCCTACCAAAACAAATAAATACCTATATACGTATGAAACATACAAAAAGAGTCGAGTCACTCACAAAAGTTTCTGACATGAAGCAAAAACCTTAACACAAACTTGCAGGGATTTTACAAGAACTAGCATTAAAGACTACACATTTACTATTTGAAATTCACAAAATCTGTCCTTATGATAAAAGATATCTCAATTCAATTACTCATTCTAATGCAAAATATTTTGCTAAATCCCAAAGAAATATCTGGCAGAATTAGTAACAATATAATATGGCAGTTTATTTACTAGATGTTAACACTTTTGAATGACAAAAGGAATAAAATAGATGGAACTTGAAAAATGTAGAACTTCTTTCTCCTTCACTTTTAAAAATTAAACAAGAAAGAGCTGCTGTAATAGTCTGTTTCATTTGTGATAATAGATTAATCAGTTAATCCACCTAACCTTTAGGAAATAAATCTTAAAGTACTAATTTTTTGTCCAGCATTTTTACACAATGTAAGTTTGACAAGCTGCACTTTGGACCATAATACTAAAATTCTAAAGAATGCTGTAAGACTATTTCTTAGGATAGTTTTAGGTTCACAGCAAAATTGAGAGAAAGGCACAGATTTCCCATGTGCTCCCTATCCCAACACATACATAGTCGCAACCATTATCAACACCCCAAACCAGAGTGGTGTATTTGTTACAACTGATGAACATACATTGACACCTCATTATCACTCACAATCCAAAGTTTACATTAGGGTCATGGTGTTGTTCATTCTAATGGTTTGAACAAATTTATAACAACATGTATCTATTATAGTATCAGAGTGGTTACACTGCCTTAAAAATCCTATATGTTCTGCCTATTTATCCCTTTCCCCCACCAACACCTCATAATCACTCCTGTTTTTACTATCTTCAGAGTTTTGCCTTTCTAGACTGTCATACGTATATAGCCTTTTCAGATTGATTTCTTTCACTTAGTATTATGCAATTAAGTTTCTTCCATGTCTTCTCATGGCTTAATAGCTCACTTCTTTTTAGCACTAACATTCCATTGATTGGATATACCATGGTTTATTTATCCATTCATCCACTGAAGGACATCTTGATTGCTTCCAAGGTTTGGCAATTATGAAAGACGCTTCCATAAACATCTGTGTGCAAGTTTTTGTGTGGATATAAGTTTTCAGCTCCTCTGGGTAAATACCAAGGAGAGCAACTGCTGGATCAAATGGTCAGTGTTATGTTTAGTATTAAAAGAAACCACCAAACTCTCTTTCAAAGTGACTGTACCACTTTGCATTCCCAATAGCTATGAATGAGAGTTCCTATTTCTCCATATCCTTGTCAGCAGTTGGTGTGGTCAGTGTTCTGAATTCTGGCTATTCTAATAAACTTATAGTAGTCTCTTTGTTTTGATTTGCATTTCCCTGATGACATACGGTATGGGGCACTTTTTCATCTGCTTATTTGTCATCTGTATATCTTCACTGGTGAGGTGTCTTAATATTAACGTTTTTGGCCTTTTTTTAAATCAGGCTGTTTATTTTCATATTGTTGAGTTTTAAGGGTTCTTTACATATTTTGGATAATAGCCCTTTATCAGATATGTCTTTTCCAAGTCTATGGCTTCTCTTTTCAGTCTCCTGACAGTGTCTTTTATAGAGTAGAAATTTTTTATTTAAATTCACTCCAGCTTATCAATTCTTCCTTTCACAAATCATGCCTTTGGTGTTATGTGTAAGAAGTCACTGCCAAACACATGGTCATTTAGATTTTTTCTGATATTATTTTCTAGTTTTCTAGTTTTGCATTTTACATTAAGGTCTGTGATCCATTTTTAATTTATTTTTGTGAGGGGTGTGAGAACTGTGTTTAGATTCACTTTTTTTGACTGTGGGTGTCCAGTTACTTCAACACCATTTGTTGAAAAGACTATTATTTCTCCACTCAACTGCCTTTGCTCCTTTGTCAAAGATTAGTTGACTATACCTATATTTGTCAATTTCTGGGCTCTCTCTTCTGTTGCACTGATCTATTCATCTATTCTTTTGACAATACTACAATGTCTTCATTACTGTAGCTTTATAGTAGTAAGTCTTGTAGTCAGGTAGTATCAGTCTTCCAACTTTGTTTTCTTCAATATCATGTTGACTATTGGTCTTTTGTCTCTGCACATAAACTTTAGAATCAGTTTGTTAATATCCAAAAAATAACTTGTTGTGATTGTCATTGTGCCTGAATCTATAGATACATTTCAGAACTGACATCTGACAGTATTGAGTCTTCTCATGCATGAACATGTAACATCTCTCAATTTATTTAGTTCTTTGATTAATTTCATCAGTTTCATAGCTTTCTTCATATAGATCCTATACATATTTTGTTTGATTAATACCAAAGTATTTCATTGGGGGGGTGATAATATATATGATGTGTTTTTAATTTCAAATTCCATGTGTTTATTGTTTGTATATAGCAAAGCAATTAACATTGATATATTAACCTTGTATCCTGCAACCTTGTTATAATCTTTCACTAGTTCCAGGAGGGTTTTTTTTTTTAATTTATTCAGATTTTCTGTATAGATAATTATGTTATCTGTAAACAAAACATAGTTTTATTTCTTCCTTCCTAGTCTATATGCCTTTTATTTCCTTTTCTTGTTTTATTGCATGATTTAGGACTTCCAGAAAAATGCTGAAAAGGAATGATATAAGAGGGGACATCCTTGTCTTGTTCTTGATCTTAGAGGGGAAGCTTTTAGTTTCTCACCATTAAGTATAATTTTAGCTCTACGTTTTTTAATAAATGTTCTTTATCAAGATGAGGAAGTTCTATTCCTAGTTTAATGAGAGTTTTTATTATGAATAGATGTTGGATTTTTCATGCTTTTTCTGCGTATCTATTGATAAGATTATGTAAGCTTTTTTTTTTTTTTTTTTAGCTTGTTGATGTAATGGATTATATTACCTGATTTTCAAATGGTGAAAGAGCCTGATATGCCTGGAATAAACCCCAGTTAGTCATGGTGTATAATTCTTTTCATCGTTGATGGATACAACTTACTAATCTTCTGTCAAGGATTTTCACATACATGACCATGAGAAATACTGGCCTGTATTTTTCTTTTCCTGCAATATCTTTGTCTGGTTTTGGTATTAGGTAATGGTGGCCCCAACGAACAATTTGGTAAGTATTCCTTATGCTTCTGTCTTGTGAAACATATTGTAGAGAATTGGTATAATTTCTTCCTTAAATGTTTGATGGAATTCACCAGTAAATCCATCTAGGCCAAGTGTTTTTGTCTGTAAGGTTATTAATTATGGATAAAATTTTTTAATAGACAGACTTATTTAGAAATTCTCATTTTGTTCATGCCTTTTTTTCTGAGCTCACTGAGCATCTTTATGGAGGTTATTTTGAATACTTTGTCAAGTCATTCATATACTTCCATTTCTTTAGGGTTGATTTCTGGAGATTTATTTTACTCCTTTGATTGGGCCATTTCCCCATTTCTTCATGCTCCTTGTAACTTTGTATTGATATCTGTGTATTTGGAAAAAACAACTACACCTCCAGTCTTCACTGACTGGTTTCATGCACGGAAATCACCAATCAGCCCAGCTCAAGATTCTGGGAATTTTTCAAACCTTTTCTGTGGCTAAATCTTCTCTGGACTTGTGCCTACTAAGATTCCTAATTAAAGGGATTTGCCAGTTTTCTTTTTTCAGCAGTTTGTAATCTTTTGCTCCCTCTGGTGTCTATCTGTTATACTGCGGGTCCTTATGCCTGGCAATTTTTTGTTCTCAGCCGCCCCCAGACATCAAGAGTAGGCTAGGTTCCAGCAGCACCCCAAGTTGAGCTAGTCAGAAACTAGTTCCTTAGGCAGTCCTCTGAAAAGCTAGAACATTGGGCATATGCTCCATAATTCTTTGCCTCTCCTAAGGGAGAGGCCACCAAGCTCAATGGCCTCTGCTGCTATCTGGAGCAGCAATACGGTACCGAGTTCTTCTTTGCTGTCAGCTGGGATATCCCTTGTCCCATCAGCACTCTAATACAGGTGACAGAGAAGCCAGTCCCTCAGGCAGCACCCCTCTCAACATCTCCGAAAAATCAGAATGTTGGATATATAGTCTAGTCTTTTATCTCCTCTCCAGGGAGAATTTGGGAGCTGGGTGTCTCCTCCTGATCACATGGTGCTGTGCCAAGGGGAAGGAAGTACGGTGAAAGGTACCACAAATCTCCTATCAGCTTCAGTACAGTGGTTTCGTGCTCACTTATGGTGCAAGAATCTTTTGACTGGTTTCTGGATTTCGCATAAATGAAATTAGTCCATATACTGTTGCTGAATCTGTGTTTCTGTGCAAGGAAAAGAAGGTCAGGGTCTTCCTCTTCCGCTGTCTTGCTTACTTTACTTCCAATCATGCTTCTTTTTTTTTAATATTTTTACATTAGCAACAACTAGATCTGGTTCCAATTTTTTTTTAATTTCACATTTTATTTCATATTTGGTTTCAGGAGATGACATAATTTTACAGTGGTAACTCACATGGATCCAAATGGCAGTGCATCTTTGTTCACTAACTCATGATGCTATTTTTCCAAGCTCTTTCATCAGTTACACAAAGGTTTTTGCTTCACTTCATCTAGCAAACTTTCATATTCCCCACAGTCAGTTGTTTTTGCAAACTGATGGGAACTTCTACAGTTTTGATAAATGGCTTCAAAGCTCATGAAAACACTTCATTTTGTAGGTTTTAAAAATAGATTTAAAAAGCTATTTCCAAATGTTTTAAGTGCACAGGTTTGAGAGTTTTTAATAGGTGACACAATATTCTCTTCAGCCAAAAAAAAAAAGTTATAAATAATGATGAAAACATTTCTAAAATCCATTTTTAGAATGGTCTTGCCACAGAATAAGTTTCTTTCAATAAGTTTTTTCCTCATTCATTAATTCACTCAAAATTTAGAAAGAATGTTAAGTTGAGACGAATTAGAGCCATCCAATTATATGGCAAACTTCTTAAGACAGGGAGAATATGAGACTTCCCAGAGGATATGCTTTTTGCCTTTTGCTATTTAAAAGTTATGAATCATAAAGGGGACTTCTGAATATTTATCATTACGCTTAATGAAATTTTGTAAAATACTTGGTTGAGTATCAATTGAATCTAAACTGCTGAGGAAAACGCCATTTGTCTTCATGTTCTGGATATTTAGTTTTAAATGTATCATGTAACTTATAATAGGTTTATAGTATACACTATTCCAAGGCACAATAGGTGCATATTTAAAGATAGTAGAAATAAATCTTTATTTTAAATAGTCTTTCTGATAATCAGATATTTTTGAATAACCTCTTGTTAGAATTACTTAGATTGTTTCAAAACTAGTTTTGTTAATGGCAAAGGGCTAAAAGTAAAAGTTGCACTTCTTTTCTTACTGCTGTTTGCCTGTGTTTGACCTATTACTATTATTTTCACACTACAACTTCTTTAAGTCATCTATTTTATGAGGATTGGTGTAGGTAAAACAAACTTAAACATTCCAAAAACCAGATATTGCCCAAGCGCAAACAGTAAACAAGCCAAAATTAAACCCTGCTCCTCGTGGAATACCCTTTCTTCTCTCGGCTCTTGAAACTAAAAGGACATGTGACCATCTAACCAAGGCACCAACTGAGTACAATGGCCTCAGTCTACAGAGCAACATTACTAAAGCTTAATATTTATTTTTCTTTCATTAAAGCTGAAACAAAATTAAAATGCAAAAAAAAAAAAAAAAAAAGCCTGATACGTTATTCCAACAACACCCAAAGATACTCCTGCCGATCCCATTCTGGGTGCTGCACATTGGCATAATCTGAAATTTACCCTCTGATGTGGTCAGATGACCTGATAGCACTGTACTATCCAGGGTCCCTGCCTTAAGATGGTTCGACTTACAATGTTTTGACTTTAAAATGGTGTGAAAGAAATGCGTGTTCAGTAGAAACTGTAGTTCACATTTTGAATTTTGATCTTTCCCCAGACTAGTGATATATAACACTCTCTTGTGATACTGGACAGTAGCAGCGAACTGCAGCTCACAGTCAGCCATGAGACTGAGAGTAAGAAAATGGTACACTTAGAACCATTCTGTTCCCATACAATTGTTCTGGTTTTCACTCTCAGTACAATATTCAATAAACTACATGAGATATCGAACACGCTATTATAAAACAGGCTTTGTGTTATAAGATTTTGCCCAACAGTAGGCTAGACTAAATGTTCTGAGCACATTCAAGGTAGGCCAGGCTATGCTATGTTTGGTAGGTTAGGTGTAATAAATACATTTTTTACTTACAATATTTTCAACTTCCAACAGGTTTCTCTGGACATTATCTGACTATAAATTGAGGAAGAGCTGTATACTAGAGCAGTCTGATCTTTCAAAGAACTGAATTTGTTGATATGAGCCTTTTCTAATATGCCATTAGAATAAATTGAGAAACAATAAAAAAAAAAAGTCCAGTGGAACATGTTATTGCATGTAAGACAGTGTATTACTGAAAGTGTTTATTTCACCATGCCCTCAGTACCCTGGTACTACCAGTTTGCTGTGATATTGCAGACCCTGTGTGAGTCATGTAAATTACTGTATTTCTTTTTTGGCATCTGTGGTTAAGGAGAGCCCAGTGCATGGCCCATCTTTAGAAAGCATGTTAGACTTGATATTGTCTATGTATGTATTAACTTTCCTCCTTGCTTCATTTTAAATTTCCCACTGTTATTTTCCTTTTGCTTTGTCGCTTTGCTTCATAATTTTTGTTGCACTAAATGTTGTAAACCACCTCAAACCTTTTTTAAAGGGCAGAAAATAAGTTATTATAAGAGAAACAATAAACAAATACTACCTAAATAAATAAATAAAATTCCCTCTAACTCTGTAAAAATCAAGTTTCACAATATAAGTAACATGCAGAAACCTAAGACAGGCATTCAGGAAAGACTTGCAACTCCCAGGTCCTTGTGTTGAATTACAACTGCAAGCAATATATTTTTTAAGTGTTTATTAAAGAAAAATAAAGCAAAAAGCTTCAGGGAAGTAAATGCATTAGGGACTAGAAGAGAGACAAATCAGAATGCTGTTTGGGTGTATGGGGTCTTTGCTTCAAGCACAAAACTTTTTTTTTCCCCCAAGAAACACAAAATAAATAAATAAATAAAGACTGACTGATTTGAAATCTAAAACCTCAGCTAGAAGGAAACTGAACCTCAACCCTAAAGTCAGGCCACAAACTCTTTGAAGTTTTCCATGCTCACAATGATTCCACTATAACAAAATAATAGAAATCTTGTAGCCTGCCTATAAAATCTATAATTATTGAGACACTCTAAATAGTATTCCTTATTTTTACGAGTGATCACAATTAAGTAATTATTACGAATCTACATACAAAAATTTGATCTTCATGAAATGTGACACAGACCACTGGTTTAGTAAACCAACGTTTCAGGAGGAGAAAATGATTGCCTTTTCTCCTCTTGCAAAGATATCAGTGGCTCAACATATTGGAGCATGTAATTTCAAAATAATCAAGTAGCTATAGGTAAAATGGACTTCAGTGAAGCCTGTGTTACTGTAGCTTAATACTAAAATAGGTAGGAATTTCTATCTAGGTTGACTCAAGCAGAAATCAATATTGGGAAAGACTGTAAGAGAAATTACATACCAGTGATGTTGTTCTCTGCACAAAACCAAGAAATTACCAAAATAACAAAGAAAATGATTAAGATAAATCAGATAGACATAATAATGACACTTGTACTACCTTATTTGACAAATGGGAAAGAGATAATGAAATGGCAAACTTTCAAAAGCTGAAAGCTTAAATGGCTACATTAATATATCCAAATAACCTGGAAAGCTGGAAATTCGAGTTTTCTAATCTGCTAAACAAAGTAATCCTAAGAGCAAGCCGATCTTGCTGAAGCACATTAAAACAAAGATGAGATCAAGTAAATATTTAGAGGAACATAAAACAGCCTAGCCATTGTAGAGAAAGGTGCCAAATGTTAGTGGACATATAAAAATTGCTGAAGAGTTTCAAGTTTCACATGAATTGTTCCATCTTCAACAGAGTGGCTGAGAACAACCAATGACTATATTTGGGGGAAGAAAACCATCAAGTCATTGCACAAAAGCATCCCAGAGTCACCACAATATGTTCCTGTGAGTCAAACAAATGATCTGAGGTTTTATTTGGTGTACAAAGGGAAAAGCTACAATAAGAATATTTCCATAATAGCATTTTTTAAAAACTCAAAATAGAATCTATTAGGATTTTCAATAATGGATAAAAATGTAAACTGGAGTGCTTTAAAATGTGCTTCAAAGTCACAGATGGAAGGCAAAATATTTTATGAGTTGGTTTTTTTCCCTCCAAGTTGACTCTTTCAGACAAATGTCATGGCTCACTTCCTCCAACTCAGGGATTAGAAAACGGACATTGTGTTCTACTGACAAGAGCCTGTGTGATTCGTAAAGAAAACAAGTTCAATTCAGTTCCACCACCAACTATGTGACTTTGGGCCAGTTACTTATCCTCTTGGAGTCTCTTATAAGTAAAATGGGAAAAAATAATGTAATAATTTTTGAAAAAAATTTTGGCAGACTGCCACAAATGAAGCATTTACTCAAAGTTAGAGAGGAAAGGGGGAAAGCAATTCAGTGGAAAAGTAGCAGAATAATATGAATATTATGACAAAATACAGACAAAAGTTAAAAATTGCTAGGAAAAAATGTAACTTACTAAAAAAGAAGCTGAAAGGCAAAATAAGATGAAACAGTAATTAGTTGTGTTTTCTAAAAAAAGAAAGAGAAAAAAGAAAAGCCAACAAAAGTCCGAGATGACTTAACAGGCAAGAGCTACATTCTATCCAACTTTGAAGGAATTTATCTTTCCAATCTTACAAACTATGCCACAAAATACAAAACAAAAATAAAACAAAAAACACTCCTACACTCATACCTCAGTCAGAAAAGTTCTGTATGAGAAAGGCAAAGTATAAACCAAAATCCTAAACAAATATAGGCAAACCAAAGCCACAGGATAAAAGAATAGTAAGAGTATCTTTTGTGATCAAGTAGGGTTTAATCACAACATTCAGAAAGTTAACAACAGGAACGTTGTAAATTAAATTCAATAGCAAATCAGGGAGGGAAACTCTTCTCCTTGAGTGCAAAAAAAAGCAGGTGACAGGGGTCACACCTATGTGGGTTTTTACATCTCTTAAAATCTAGTAATATAACTTTTAAATCTTATCCAACTATCATCCAAAAACACTTGAAATACTCTCTTTAAAATCAGGAAGAAAACAAAGAAGCCCACTATGAGTGCTTCTTTCAACACTGTAAACTCTCTTTGAAATTCTCATCAGCTGAGAAATAAAGAAATAAGTAGTAACAGGCAGAAGATTTAAAAAGGAAACAGTAAAACTGGTGACTTGTACATAACATAATTGCTGAGACAGGAAATGTATTTTGTATAAGAACTAAAAAACAAATCTTTAGAAATTTGTACATATTCTTTATAAAGAAAATTGTAAAACTATTGAAAGATAATTAAGAATGTATAAATAGAGGAATAAAATGTTCATCACAAACTGTTCATCAGTTTGCTATACACCTGAAACATTGTAAATCAACTATACTTCAACAAATTAATTACTTAAATAATTAATTAAATGTTCATCAATAGGAAGACTCAATATTGTTCAGAGTTCTCCCATACTGATTTATGGAATCATTATTATTCCCATGGAAATCCCAAAGACTTTTCTGCAAACTGAGAAGCTGATTATAAAATTCATATGGAAAAGCAACAGCCTAGGAATAGTCAAGACACTTCTAAGAAAGCAGAAGTCTTGGGAAATCTATAGTAGTTAGAACAGTGAAGTTCAGAGATGGGCTAATTTACCAATAGAATAGAATAAAGCCAAATAATAGAGTTATACATAATTGGCAACAGTGTAAGACAGAGAAGTTACGGACTTGTCAAAAATAGTGCTAGAATTATTGGTTAGATGTAAAGAATAAAATGAAATTGATCTCTATCATATCAGATACTATATATATAGTATTCCATATATATTCCATTGTGTATATATATACACAATGTGTGTGTGTGTGTGTGTGTGTGTGTATTCCCAATGCAATGAAGACGTAAGTGAAAAAGGAAAAACTTTTAATTTCTAGAAGAAAAGTAATTTTGTGACTACAAAATTGGAAATGTTTGCTTGAATACAGAACAAAAAAATTCTAACCATAAAAAAATAGATAAATCTAATGAAATGAAGACTTTCACCACACCAAAAATTGTGTAAAGACAGTAAAAAAGACACACCATAAATTGGGAGAATATATTCACTATGTATAATCACAAATTAAGAGAATGTTTTTGTTATCTATCCAACAAAATACTCGTATTTATTAAAGAATTCCTTCAAATCAAAATGCAAGATGCATAACCCAACAGAAAAATGGAAGAAAGAAGGAAAAACTAAATGCCCAGTGACTAATAAACAAAGGCTGATCAACCTGATTAGTAATCCAAAACATTCAAATTAAGAACCTCATGATTTATCATTTTTTACCTATTAGACTAATCTGAAAAAAAGGAGTTGTCTGACAAATGTTGATGAGCATATACAGCAAGTGGAACACTTATATGTGCTGGCAAAAGTGTAAACTGATGCATATATTCAGGAAAATAATTTGGCATTTGCTTTTAAGGCTGAACATGCAAATCCTATGGCTGAGTTATTTTATTCCTAAGGAAAGACCCCAGGGAAACTCTTGATCTGCAACAAGAAATATGCATGAAATGTACAAAAATGTTTTAGTATTGTTTGCAATAGCAAAAACAGACAAAAAATGTCTACAGGCAATAAAATAGATAAGTAAAAAGTGGGATAATTATACAATGGAAAATTAAATAGTAAAAATGAATTAATGCATTTTATTGGTAATGTTCTGATTCTTCTATTGGGTCTAGATTCACAATGTTTGTCTTACTATGTTTCAGGACTTACGAAAACATTACATACATTCTTTTGTATGTACCAACTATTATATTATAAAAAGGGGGAAAGAAATAAACCCAATAACCATAATTAAAGCACCTCCTTGGAATACAACAGTTACCCAAACCACTAGGGAAAACTTTTGCCAAATTTTTACTGAAATTTTCTTGAATATAATTTTTAAAAACTTGATTTATTTGCCTGAGTATTTAACGAATATATGGAAAACCTTACAGGATAAGAAACTGCTAATTTGGGAAGAGTTAAAAAGATCAATACAGAAATCCTAATCTAGGTATGAAGAGCCAGGAAAAGTCTGAGGAAAGAGTTCTGCTGGTGGTTTAGAGCCCCAAACAAAGTAGAAGCACTCAGCTCACTCACAGTGTTTCTCATTCTCATTCCTTTTATTACACACACTGACTGATGCCCATAACACAGTGAATGTGAACACATGTGACATGTATACAATTCTCCAGTATGTTAAACCAGGACCGACTGTGTCGGTTCCTAACTATGCCAAATATCTTTCACTTGCCTGCCCAGAGCCACTCTCCACTCTGCTCTTTCTCCTGTCGGTTGTACCAAAGTGAGCAATGTCATACATATCAATATACATCTTTGGCTTCCAGTTGGGTCCAGCCAGTGAGAAATCAGAAAGATACATATAACTTGGGAATAACCATTCCTGAGTGTTGCATAATCCCTATGGTTTCCCTGCACCCTGACTACATCTTTGTTATACAGGCCCTTTACTAACCTCTCCTTGAATTAATTGAGTATTCTATTTCTTACTGTTTGAACTTGTTTATTCCTATTGAACTTGTTATTGTGATCCCATGATTAAATCAAACATTAGGTAATACAATAAAATATGAATTCAAAAATCAAAGAGCAGAAGACTTTGGAAAATGAATGCTTTGAAAAAATCAATACAGGTAAGTTCATTAGAAAACTACTGTTGTATTAGATATGGATATAGAACTGTAAAAAGTGGAGAAAAATAGTAAAGATCCCAAAGAATTTTACCTTTGGATTGTTTTCTGAGGGTCTTTATATTCTAAGGTTCCAGTTTAAAGACACCAATACTAGAAAGTACAGATAATGAATTCTGGGTGTGACTAAATCACAAAGACCACATGGAATCAAAACCTCAAATAATTTCTCAAAAAAAAAGACTATGGCCTTATTACACTTAATAAGAATAGTTAAAGAAAGGCATGACAGAAAATGATACATACAGATCTGTAACATCTTAAGTAAAATCACATGAATATATTTATAAACAGATAAAAGATAAATTTTACTACACACTTCTAGTAAAAATACTAAACAGCAATAATTGAAAGAAATTTCTTTAATATGAAAAATATCTATTTTTAAAATAATAAAAGTAGACAGAAAGAAAATAAGCATTTACAGAAAAAAGAGTAGGGTACTGTCCTTACTATTCCAAGAGATTATACAAACTGAAAACACAAAAATCCAAAAATATATGGAAAAAAACAGTACTGCTGAAAGGCAAGATGGAAAAAAAAAAAGTCTATCCTCACTAGTAAAGATTGAAATACATTTAAATATCATTGATAATTGATTTTTATTTATTCAAGTAATAAAAAATATTACGATAAATTACAATGCATTTGCTGGCAAAGCTTCAGGGAATTGGCATTCTCATTCTCATCTGTTACTGGTAAGAGTAATCTTTTTGTCCATTTATTCAACACTCTTTATAGCTCTCTGAAATTACACTATCTCCTACTCTCATTTTCTTCTGGGATCCCTTTCCTCTTCATCTTGTAACTATTTTTTCCACATTCTTCAAAACTCAACTCAAACGTGCCTTCTTCCAGAACCATCACATCCTTGGGATTATTTTAAATACTACCACTATGGCATTTATGACAAAACCACAACTAACATCATATTCAACAGTGAAAAGCCAAAAGCTTTTCCTCTAAGATCAGAAAACAAGAAAGGATGCCCACTTTTCCATTTCTATTTAACACAGCATTAGAAGTCCTAGCCAATCAGACAAGAAAAAGAAACAAAAGGCATTTAAATTAGAAGAAAAAAAATAAAATGTCACTATTTGCAGATGACATGATACTCTACAGAGAAAACCTCAAGCACTCCAACAAAAAAACTATTACAACCAATATATGAGTTCAGTAAAATTGCAGGATACAAGATTAATATACAAATATCTATTGCATTCATATACACTAATAATGAACTCAGAAAGAAAAATTTTAAAAAATCCCATTTATAATCATATCACAAAGGATAAAATACCTAGAAATAAATTAAACCAATGAGGTAAAAGACCTATACTCTGAAAACTATAAAACACTGATGAAGGAAATTGAAGATAATACAAATAAACGGAAAGATATCCAATGTTCATGGACTGGAAGATTTAACATTGTTAAATGTCCATACTACCCAAAGCAATCTACAGATTTAATGCAATCCTTGTCAACAATCCTTTTCACAGAACAAGAACAAATAATCCTAATACGTATATGGAACCATGAAAGATCTTGAATAGTCAAAGAAATATTGAGAAAGAAGAACTATCTGGAAGTACCATGCTCCCTGACTTAAGACTATATTACAAAACTTGAGTAATCAAAACAGTACGGTACTGGCACAAAAACAGACACACAGGTCAATGGAACAGAACAGAGAGCCCACAATAAACCTACACACATATGGTCAATTGATCTATGACAAAGGAAGCAAGAATATACAATGGGGAAATGACAGTCTCTTCAATAAGTGGTGTTGGGAAACTGGACAGCTACATGTAAAAGAATGAAACTGGAACATTTTCTCATACCACACACAAAAATAAACTCACAGTGGATTAAAGACCTAAAAGTAAGACCTGAAGCCATAAAAATCCTGCAAGGAAACATAGGCAGTGCTCTCTTTGACAATTATCTCAGCAATAATTTTTTGGACCTGTGTCCTCACACGTGGGCAGCAAAAGTAAAAATAAACAAATAGAACCTAATCAAACTTAAAAAAGGCTTTTGCACAGTAAAGGAAACAATCAATAAAACAAAAAGGCAATCTACTGAATGGGAGAAAATATTTGCAAACAATATGTCCAAGAAGGCATTAATATTCAAAATACATAAAGAATTTTTTTCAAAAATTCTTACATTATATTTTCCCATTTTATTTATAAGAGACACCAAGAGGATAAGTAATTGGCCAAGGGCACACAGTTGGTGGTGGAGCTGAACTGAACTTGTTTTCTGAGACAAGGATGGCACAGAAAGAAAATGGAGAAATGCCATATGGAGGCGTTAGAAGAAATGCTACCCAATTGCTGGGAAATAAAGGAATACACAGAAAACCAGGAGGATATAAAAGGAAAAAAAGTTATTTGCCATAAAAAAAAAATGTTTTGCCTAGGTCTGATCCTTATACCCTCTTTTCCCTTGGCGTGTTTGGTCCTAAGTATAGTAAATCCAAATATTTCTTATAAAAATATTGGAATTACTTATTTGTTTCTAGGCCATAAACTTTAGGACACTTTGAAGTACAAAAAAAAAAAAAAAAAAAAAAAAAAAAGGTCTTGGCAGTATCCATTCCCCCCACCACAATTTCCTGAAAATTGTATCATGAAACAGAAAACCACAAAGTGAACTGTTTTTACTCATATGAATGATATTATAATTCAGAATTTAATACTGACTCAAAGGGTTAGTATCAAAATTGTGAAAAATAATGATAAAAACTGTCTTAAACTAAAATCACAAAGTCATAAAATGAAGTTATGTAAATAATAAAATTAAACTTCAATAACCACAGATTGGTGATAGACATTTAAAATAATGAATATAAAATATACTATAAGATATTTAACAATCAGCTAACACTGCAAATTTACTGTATCATAAATTTATACTAAAACTAGTATACTTCATCTACTACTACTCCTGTGCTTATAAGAATTACGATAATAACCACATAATTGCAACTAAATTAATTTAGAAGTTTGAGTTTTCTTTTAATCAAAAGAAGTTTAAGTGGATACTCTCTCCAAATAACACTTCGAGAAAAAGAAAGAATATTCAAAAAATGACATTCATCCATTAACCATAGGACTATCTCCATCGAAGTCAATAAAAGTGAATACTGAATATATTTCTATCATTTTGTAGTATCAGTGAAAGTGGTGGTTTTTCTTTGACTAAAAATTTCTTGAAAAGTTAAGTCTGAACTGCCATTTTTTTCCCCTTTCCTTTTTCTTCTAAGCAGAGGTAGCCTGAATTATATCAAAGAAGGGCTACCAACCAAGTGTAAGAGAAACTACTTGAAATAATGTCCATTTCAGGTAAATGATGAATTAATGTTCATGTGAAGTAAGGAAATTCCCACCATGAATAAGAAGGAATAGTACATATTCATTAAGAGTAATAATTATCAAAATAGTATCATAAAGTAAAGATAATGGAACAATTAGAATACAAAATGGTACATACACAATGAACATATTCTTGAATGCATGTAAATATAAGGACAACAGATAATGTCACATAATACTATAGATTTATCAATATTTTCCCTAGTATTTTCTTCTATATTGTAATATTTTTAGGAGAAGAAAAGAAACAACTACCACCAAATCCCACCATCAAACTTTCTAGAAGACTTTTTAAAATTCTTAGCATTATGAAAACAGAAATCTCATGTCAGCTATGGCTACAGTGTGCTTAACCTGTGCTTGGACAATGAAACTAAATAAATGGCTGGATAAAATGCAGAAATTATTCATCAAATAGAATGAATGAAGGGTCAATACATTGGAGAGACAAAAGGTATGACAGTCATTAAAATGATTCTTTAGTGAAAATATTTTATACACGCAATGAGTCTTGCTAAAAAAAAATACAGTTAAAAAATCATACTCACAAAATAAGGTGACCCAAAATTCCAAGTAAATATGGAGAATGTTTTATCTAGTAAAGCAGGTGGTTCTAAGGTGCTAACAAAGATATATAACAAATATAGCTGTTATTGCTGAAAAGAGAAACTCAAAAGCAGAGAAAAGAATATATTTAACATGACCAAATTAAGTATATTAAAATGTTAACAATATTCTAAAAGGGAAAGATCAACACTGTTCTAAAAGGGAAGATCATATGTTATTATACTCCTTTAAAATTGCATTTTCTTATTTAACTCTACTAAGTAATAAAGAACTACTATTTCCATTTTTTTATTGTCATTGAAATCAACCTTATGTTCTTACTATTAATTAATTTTTATCATTAAAATAGATTTATGGTTTAAATGACAGTATAATTAAAATTTACATAATCCTTTGTATTTGGAAAACTTTATAAAATTAAAAATTTGATTAGTGTATAACCTACTTATGAAAATTAGTATAATTAATCTATTTCAAAAATTAGCAGCTTTTCAACTAAAATAAAATGGGGCTTCAGTTGTTTAGATTCAGTTTGGCGTTTCACTTCCTGTGTTACTTGCCCAGACTCAAGAAATAAGGGGGGGAGGGACTGCCATTAGGCAGTGAATTTTATACAAAACTTGTGTGAGTTTAGGAAGGAAACTGGTACCAAAATATATCAAGCATGATTTGATATAATAATACATAATTGCATAAACATGTATACTGTTGCTATAGAAATATGGATGGTTGGAGATAAGTAACACTACTGCTAATGATTGACACTGTCCAAGATATGCAACTGAAATAGCACCCAACAGAACCATGCATCAGCTATTTCAGACAAGTGAAGATTATTCCTTCACAGTTAATACATTCAGTGCTTGACAGTATTTCAATTTTGCTAAAATTAGGCTATTTTTTTATTTGTTTTTATTCTACCTTCCTTCCTCTCAATTTCATTACTGCTTATTATGTGCAGGAATAGAGAATGTGGCCTTCTTGATGAGCCTCCTGTCTTTAAATACTACACAGCTCTGAAGAGTCACTCCCACTGCATGAAAAATATCATTTTCAGATGGTCTGGGGGTATTTTCACACACTCTACTGCTATAGCAAGATCTATATTTAAGAGCTGCCTTATAATTCCTGCTGTTTGGTGAGCAGGGATGCAATGGAAAGAAGAATTCTTCTGGGGGCTGAGGTTGAGGGCCACCTCTACTCCTCTAACAGCACATGCAACTCTAACCCTTGAATTTGGACAGAAAGATGTCACACTGCTTTCAGAGTGTAGAGGTACTGTAACACAATTACAGTAGGCTTTTACATAGGAGGTAAAAAAACGAGCACTTTTATAATACACATTGAGAGTACATATGCATTTTAATACTTCCTAAGCTGAAGAGCATTTCAACCAACTTTCATGAGCCTAACACTTTCTGAAGCATTAGGGATAGAGCACTCACTATCTAGTGGAGAAAACAAGTAAAATAACAATCAATTGTAATATATGTAGTATGGACATGCATATATGCACAAAGTACGATCTTAAAATTACACAGATGCTAATAAAACTCACTACCATAGCATCCAGGCCTAAACTGAGAAGAGGTCTTACTTGGAGAGGGACTTAGAATCAACACAGGCTACACATTTAAAGACTCATCTTCACATAGATAAGGATAAAATGTTTCCTAAATTCTGGGAAGTATTTTTTTTATAAAAGGAAGGTTTTATAACTGCATTGAACAGTTTTTAAAGTTTTATTTTTAATACCCCTCTTTGAGCACGAGGGCTCTGTGACCAGAAGTGTCCTATATTCGTCTTTTTTTTACTCCATTTAGTTCTTAGAGCAACCCTATGAATGTATTATTATTGACTCGTATTTGCAACTGGGCAGATTTTATGCCCTTTACTTTGTGTAACAATCCTACTTCGGAATTGATACTGTCATTCCTATTATGCAAACCAGGAAATTGAGGTTAAGAAATTTACCAGAGATTAAAAAACATAGTAAAAGACAGAGACGGAATCTGAATATAGGTTTCTGGATCCAACCTCAACTAGTTCCCCAACTCCATACTGACTGGTCCTCAGACTCCAACCTGTCATTCCAGCCTCACATCTCTCCCCCATTCCTGCCACCAACTTTACAGTCCAGACAAATCATACCTCCTTACATTTCAGCATGCTGCTCTCTGTGCATCTAGTGAGCTTTCTAGCCTTTAGAGAGGTTCAAAATTTATTCATCTGTCAGAATCCCGTTCACATGTTACCACCTTCCTCAGTACCTCCAAAATGAATCATTATTCTGGCTCCTAAAGTATTTTATTTGTACTTCTATCAGATTACTTTGATGGTGAAATATTGTAGAATGTTATGTCTATTTCAACTCTTGAGCTGGGAACTCCTGGGAGGGCGGTGAATAAGACATCTTTCTGGTGCCTAGCATGGATGACGGTACCCAATTATGCTATCAGCAAGGTCTGTTAGTTTTATACTAGTTCACATGTAAGGTCTTCCACATTATGATCATTACCTCTTTTTCCACTCTTCTCCAATATACTATTTGCCAGAACCAAGACCACTTGGTATTTCTCCCACAAGTGACTCCAAAGTTCTGCTTTGCTCACAAAATCCCCTCTACACATTGTACCATTCCCTTCTCAATCCTGTTTACCTATAAAATCCTGCCTACCCTTCAAGATTTAACTTTATTGCTGCCCATTCAGGAAGAATCCTTGTAAGCCTAATTATAAACTTTTCCTTCTTGTTAATGCACTCTAGAGGTATCTGTCAGATATACCACAAGTGGCATATAATGTGGTGATTATAAGCCTTCTAGAGAAAAAGAATCATGTTATTCTTCTTTTCATCCCCAATTATATCATAAAGCCTTGTAACTTGATTTAACTTGAATCCCTTGAGTTATAAACTACAATATAGTATAATAACATGAAATAAATCTTCCGCCTATGTTCCCACACTATTTTGCACTGGCATACACCCTGGTAAGAATTACACGGCAGTGCATTATAATTATATGTGTAAATCTGAAGGCAGGGAAGAGGCTGGTCAACCTCAGTGGTTAACAGTGTCCAACATGCGCAACTAAATATCACATAAGCATGCCCCAATTCTGCCAGAAAAATAAAGATACTCTTTTAAAGTTAATGTATTCATGTATCATACTATTTGGATAATTTTGCTAAAATTAGGCTAGTTTTTGTTTTTTATTCTATTTTCCCATATAGATCCCATTTACATGCATGAAAGCACAAGAAAACAAGTCATAGCCATTACTGGAAATGTTCACCTAAGTGCTGTCTGAGGTAACAGTACTTTAGACATTATATTTGGAATATTCTTCCCCTAACTGGTAGGGGTTGCAGCCAATAGGCTTTGTTATTCTAATTCCAGTGGCAAGACTACACATATGGTGGACATGGCTATATCAGATGGTGTTGGCCCAATACCATAAAACATCTGATACACCAACCTCCCTTCAATTCTGATTCTACAATCCCCAAGCAACCTTGTGATTCTGATTGTTTTTTTAGCTTCCAGTGTCACTCTGTCTAAAGAAAAAGAAATTTTCTAATGACCAAATTCCTCATTTTAAATTTTGCATACACAGGTAGAACTCACAGATTCTGTATATTCTAATTATTTTTGTCCCTAGAAAAATAATGTATCACCATAAATCAGTAAGTTAATCTTTCTAGTTTTAAACTCTTAACTTCATGGGCTTGCTCAACATAAGTCTGTCCTCAGAAATGTGAGTCTATTTTATAGGCTAAGGACTTCATCCCAGACCTGACAAGAAATAAATGCTAGTCTTCTGGTCCTACAAGAGAGGGCCTACCAATCCCTTCCTTTGATGACAATAAGATGACAGCATTAATTTTTATAAACCATGTATCTTACTTCCTTTATTGCTAATGCAAAAGTATAGACTGGAAGACAGTATCTCCTACAATGAACTAGCTCACAATTCTACGTTTTATATGGTTTTTTTAAAACATCAAGTATATGTCCTATATGATGACAAACAGTGCCAAACTATTGTTATCCATGCACTTGCCAATCGATCAGAAGGATTTTCATGTTAACAGGTTAAGGTAATTATTTTAATATTAGCAAATCACAATGCTCTTATTATTTTTAAAAGTGATAATGATTATGATTTCATTCTATCAAGGATAATTTACTTATGACATTTGGATAAAACCAGACAGCAGCAATATATTCTATTTGCTTTATGAAGTTTTTTATTTCATCATGTTTGAGATGGAAAGTGGAAACAGGGGACACAGAAGACCCAAATATTTTCTCTCACAATAATGATCCGCAAAATAGAACACCAACTCAGCCACCAGAAATCAGAGATGTGCACTCAGATAAACCTGAGAGGTTTTTTTTAATATATAATGTTAGCTATAAATATGAAGCAAACATGTTCTCTAGTAGAAATCAGATCGTAGCAAATGCATGAACCACATATATCGCATGTAAAAATGGGAATATGAATAAGCTTCTTATTGTTTTACTCTTTAACTTATCTTGTCCAAGTCTCCACTGTATCAGATTAGTTAAATGTCTATCTCTGTTCACTACCATAAAAAATATTCATCTTAATAATTTGCAAATGTTGGTGTATATATAACAATAATTTAAACTGAAGTTTATGAAGGCCAAACAAGAGCTGTAGAAAAACTTTAACAGTATAATTGGTTGGAGGGATTTATGTTTAATTAGTGTCTTGGGGAACCTCTGCTTCTTTTCTTCATATTTTCACAAGGGAACTTTTGATCAAAAAATACTGTTGGTTTTATTCTGTCCCTTCATTTCTTACCACTGACTCATCTCATTGGTGAGTTTAAGAGAACATATGAACGCGTCCAGCTCAACTCCTTTTCCTCAGCTCAGGGCTACCTGTAGGGAAGAAGCATTCAGCCCTGTTTTCATCCATTCCTCTGTGACAGAGGACTGTGGACATCCTGCTGTGCCTGTGGCTGGGAGGGTACAACTGTCTAATTCAGAGCTGAAGCCCATTTCATCTGTACACATAATGCATGTCCTCCAATTCAGCCTCTACCGGTAATAAAACTGGTACTTTGATCTCCATCTGCCTGGCACCTGTGTCTGTCTCTCTGAAGTTTCCAAAGTCTGGAGGGGACATGATTAATGTGATTCATCCAACCACTAAAACCCCAGCAGAGTGAACTGATGACACAGAGGTAGAGATCTACATAGACTGAATACTGCTAAGACTGCCAATTCTGATTTGTTCATTCAGTAAATATTTACTGAACACTTACTATGTGCCAGGTACTATCTAGGTATGGGAATATGGCAGAGAAGAAAAAACAAAACCCAGTACCTTAGGAAGTCAACACTAAGCACACACCACCAGGCTGCAGGTAAATCAGCAGGGAAGTAAGAGGAAAACCACATCTGTGTTTTCTTTTTTGTGGATTTTAGACTGTAAATTACAGTATTTCAATAAATTAATTGCAACAAAAATTAGTAAGAGACTGATGTAAAAATGTAGATACAAAAATAGGAACTGTCATATGGTTGAGCCTAACCATTAATCTGACATACAAAATTAAGTGAGCAAATTCCATTCTCTTGAAATGACACAAAAGACCATATAAACACTGAAAAATCTAAAATAAAACATGATTACAAAGAGACATTTTCATTTAAAATAGGCTTTAAAGTATATAAATAATAAATTAAATACAGTTTGATGTGGGAAAATCACTTCTACAGACTGGCTGAATCTTATGAATTCTGGGTAATAATACCATTTCCTCTTCCATAACAAACTACCAGAAGCAGCATTCGTTTTCTTTTAATACAACTGAATATTAAAGATTAAATATCAAAAGTAGCACTAATTTTCTTTTAATATAATGGGATATTAAGGATTTGTATTAATAACAACACTCATCCCCTCTAAAGTATTTCTCACATTTAAAGTACTTTACAAATATTAATTCTGAGAAATCATTAATAGCGTCAATCCAAGATGGGTAATTTTCATGTTTCAAAGATAGTCTATATCCAAAATGCTAAACGTCTGAAAACAAGACTTTACCAAAATTCTGACATCAGGGAAGAAGTGGTATTTTCCCAAGTGGTCTGAGAGTCGTTCTGCTCCCTAGGAAATTAAAATTCTTTAAAAATTGTATACTCAGTATGGAATTATTTAAAGTTAGGACTGAAGGATAGCAGAGGGGGAAAAATGGTTTTGTCAGTGGGAACTAGCAGATAGGCAGTCACTGAACAGTTACCCCAGCAGAGGCAAAGCCAGCTTGCAGTGGCAGCATGAGGTCAGCCTGAGGTATACCAACCAATGCCATGTTGTTTGTTACTGCATCTATCTAAGTCTGTACACGCTGAGAAAAGGCACTTTAGTTTACTGCAAGTCTCTGAGCATCAAGAGTAAGCAAAATAAATAGGATAAAAGATGATTTCCTGCAAAGCCATGAGAAATTTTATGAAATACTATGTAGTTACTTTTTCAGATAATTTTTCATCTCTGAAATCTCAGTTGGAGATAGGATCATGAAAACTCTAGCATGATGGTAACTTTTCACAACAAAAGTGACAGTCTTAAAATGAGCATATCTGACAGAAACATATGTCATAGCTCATCTTCTCATTTTTCCTTTCTACAAAATTAACTGAGGTGATTTAAAGTACATTTTCACTATAATCTATTGCAAAGTGAGATCTCTGGTGTAGTTCAAATACTTCTATATATGCCCCTCAAGATTTGCTAAATTTTACTAGTTTTCCATACAGCCAATCCTTTCTAATTTCTCTAATGGTAAATTAACTTTCAAAAATTTAACATGTACCGTTATATGTAGTTAGTTATTTTTCAGTTATTTTAAAACGTAGCATTGAAGTGAAACTTGAGTCAAAATACATAATACTATGGTTCAGGTAACTAATTGTTGGGTCATCTTTAAGGGTCATCTGAGAATATAAACTCTGACAGAATACTCAGTTGTGAAAATGACAAATTTAAGTTGCTATAAAACTTAGAGTAGTTTTTAAAACTTTCTAGAGGAGATTTGAGTCTGAGAGATAAAATCCAATCCCTGGGAAGAAATTAATTGCATATGTTTACAAAATAAGTAGGTCAATGAGGAATCTAGATGATGTCAACAGGCATTACAAAATTATTCTGAGTATTACTTGAGTAAACATACACTTACATCTCTTAATACTACTCTGAGATGCTTACAAACCAAAATGCTTTATATTTATGAATTTTAAACTCTTCAAAATGTACAACCTTTGTTTTAAAACCCAGTAAAGACAAGAATTGAGATGGAGAGTACATGATTGTGGTGCAACCTTCAGATGCACAAAACTTACAGACATGCTCAACTAGAAGACCATGTCTTTCTATAACACTTCTCATATGAGGTGATCTCTATGTGTACTTATATAAATGAGTCATAAGCATTTCTGAAATAACATTTTCAAATATAGTGTAAGTCAGGAAGACAAAGGGATAGTGTTTACAACAAACAACACTGAGAGAGAAATCTAAAACTCTGGACTATTTGACTTTTAAGAAAATAACTTCTAACCAGCTTAATAACATAGGAATGCTGACCATAAAGTTCCTTAGTGAATTAAGTTCAGCAATCATTTATGAAGGGCTTACCGTGTACAAGGCACTGTGCTCGGCACTTAGAGGAAGCAAAGCAAGTAAGACTTCGCTTTCTCACATGTATTATGATTGGAGCAGATGCCAAAGCTGGCACCGAGTAAGCCCGTTTACTTCCAGAGCCTTTTCCAGCTCAAATTTTTCCAGTCCCCGGGCAATATTCACTTACAGGATGTTGTTGTTGTTGTTTTTCTGGGAAAAGGACTTTCCCCACCCTTGTTTTTCTGTTTCATTTTATTCCTAGTTTTAATTTATGCCATCTTGTTGGATTTTATGCACTCGAAGTTGCCTTAAGACCATTCTAGAATGAGACAGGATATAAAGAAATAAATAGAGAAAAAACAAACCCAGGAGAGGAGAATCAAGTCAAGATATCCCAGGACACACTTGAAAGTCAAATCGTAAATGTCAAACTCTTCTTTCTCAGCCAGCATATTGGCCTTGGATTCAGAATATCTAGATTTGAAAGCTATCTTAAAACATACAAAAGTTTAGTCATGATTCTGACCTCATTAAATCTTGGTTTTATCATCTGTAAGTAAAGGTAAAAACAGCCAGGTCATAAGATTTTGTCTTCATATTACAGAGTAGCTGGTATAGAAGAGATGTTCAACAAAACAATCAATTGTATTTCCTTTCTTTACAAACTCATTAGCTATCTATTGCATTACTATTGCGTTAAAACATCAGTAAACAATACGGCATGCTTTGTTAGTAAGAACAGAACAAATGTAAAAGCAGGACATGGATAAAACAATTAAGACAGTAAAAGCAACGAAATCAAGATAAAATTTAATTTAAAAATCCTTCCTACATTTTCTTATAGTTACTGCACCAACTTCAGATACTTTGCAAAATGAAACAGATATTTTTTAAGGAAAAAAGTGGTCAATTACTTCCTGTAAATTTCTGCTTCTTAGGGTACATATATAACCCCCAGAGTGTACATAAGAAACCAAAAGATGCACATTTTCCTATTGTATTACTTTTGAAAAACTGTTAACAAACTTTTTAATATAAAAATAGTATAGCTAGATTACAAAATAGGATTCAGGAGTCCCTTGAATTTGGGGAGGGGGTGAGCTATCAGTGATAATTTTCACTAACTGAAGTGTTTTTTCAGTTAACTTTCCCCAAATTAATCTATACAAATTTATATTTAAAACAACCCTGATTGAAATCTCAGCAGACTTTTTGTTGTTGTTGAAACTAAGCTGAATCTAAAATGAATAAGGAAATTCAAAGAGCTTAGAATATCCAAAACAACTTTTAAAAGAAATAAAAAGTTGGAGAACATACACAATCTGGTTTCAAAATTTACTATAAAGCTGCAGTTATTGAAGAGTGGTATTGGAATAAAGATAGACATAGAAATCTTTGAAATGGATATGCAAGCGCAGAACTATGCCCTTAATGTGTACAGTCAACTTTTTGACAACAGAGCCCAGGCAATTTAAGGATAAAAGATTGTCTTTTTCCCCTTCACAACATGTGCAAAAATTAACACAGAATGAATCAGATCTAAATGTGAGAGCTAAAACTACCAAACTTTAAAAATAAAAAATATTATAAAATCTTTGTCCTTTTAGATTAGGCAACAACTTCTTAGATGTAACACCAAAAAGATAATCCATAAAGAAAAAAAATAAATTGGGCATAATCAAAATTGAAATATTTTGCTCTTCAAAACACCATTAAGAGAATGCCATCAATTAGGAGAAAAATTTTGGAAATCATATCTTGGATAAGGGACTCGTAGTATCCAGAATATATAAAGAACTCTTACAACCCAGGTAACAAAAAATCAAACAACCCAATTAAAAAATGGGCAAGAGACTGAATAAGCAATTTACCAAAGGAAATATATTAATGGCCAAATGAATATTATTAGTTATTAAAGAAGCATAAATTAAAACCACAATGAGATACCATTACATGCCTACCAGAATGGCTCTTATCGAAAGGAATCAAAATACTAGAAGTTTGTAAAGATGAGGAAAAACTGGGATCCTCATACATTTCTGGCACGGATGTAAAAAACAAAATAAAGTAAAAGCCATTTTTGAAAAACAGTTTCAGTTTAGTAGTTTCTTAATGGATATACATAAACTTACCATTGAACCCTGCATTTATACTCCCAGAAAAATACCTAAGAACATGAAAAGATAAGTCGACACAAAGACTTATACACAGATGTCCATAGCAGCGTTATTTAGAACAGCCAAAAAACAAGCAGCAATCTAAATGTCTATTAACTGGTGAACTAATAAACAAAATCTGACCCATACAATGGACTACTTCTCAGCAATAAAAGGAAAAGCTTCTAAGCATGCTACAGCACTGATGAATCTCAAAAGCACCATGCTAACTGAAAGAAGCCAGACACAAAAGATTACATATTGTAAGATTCTGTTTATAAAAAATTTCTAGGAAAGGCAAATCTGTGAACACAGAATGCAAATCAGCAACTGCCTAGGCTGGGAGTGGTAGCAGGGCTTGACTACAAACGAGCATGAGCGTTTTGGGGGGTAATAAAGAGTTTCAGAACAGAATCTGGTGATGATTACACAACTCTAAATATACTAAAATCACTGAACTATACAACTGCAATGAGTGAATTTTATGGTATGAAAATTATACATCATCAAAGCTGTTAAAACTAACACAACATTGTAAATTAACTATACTTCAATAATATTTTAAAAATGACAACAAAGAATATGCAAAGTTCTAAATTAAAGCTATGGACTATTTTTGCAAAGATTAATCAGTAAATTATTAGTTCGAGATATTTAACCCAAAGAAGTAGACACAAAGTGGAAATATAAGTATTTTCAAATACTTGATATATTTCTAATATATGATATATCTATATATACATATATGTGTATACATATGTAATATGCCCTTCAAAGAAACAACTAAGGCTGAGTCTTAATTAGAACAAATAAATTGTAAAAATCCAAATACAAACCAACACACTGAAGAACTCTCTAAAGTTTCCAAAAAATAAGACTCGTCCACAATTAACAGGCTGTTCCATGAGTCAGCCTACTTCTTGTTACTAAAACTGTTTAAAACGGTTAATTGATCAACTATTTAGGACTGTTTAAAGCAAGTTCCTACATGGAATGGAACTGAATGATAAATCAGATGACCTTCAAGATTTCTTTGATTTTTAGGATACTATTATTATTATTATTTCTGCCACTGAACTGATTCATTAAAAAAGAGGGTAGCCTTGAGACAAATGGAAACTCAAAGTGAAAATTACAGTCCAGTCCAGGGCCTAAAACAAAGCTTCTTCTTGGCTGATGATCCAAACGGGTCTAGAAGTGAAAGTGTGAAGGTTCTGGATGTATACACTGAGATTGGCCTAGGAAGCTACTGGGGAAACTTAATTTATCTGTATCAGCATAGAGGGTCATCTTATAGCCAGTATTAAACTGTCTTTTGATCTGGTAAGCTTTGGGGTACACATTTTCAACAAAAACTATCAAATTTTTAAAAATTTAAGTAGGTAAGTTACTAAAGGTAAGATATAAAAAGACTGTTATTCACTTTTCTCTTAATAAAAATAACATATTTCAACAGGACCAAAATGAGTAGAATTATGTAACTATTGTGCTATATTATAAGTAATAGTTACTATCAAAATGAACCTCTTGTTGCTCTGAAAAGCATCTGACCTGAGCTTGAGTAAAACTATTATTTCATAAATTCTCTCTGTAGTAGCCTACATGTCCTGTAGTGGAGGGGTGGTGGGGGTGCATAGGGTATATCAACTAAAGCAAATAAAGTAGATATGACGTTATAGACAGAAACACATAGTTAAAATTTCAGTGAAATCTCTGAGACTATAGCTTTTGCCTTGGCAATTAAAATCTTCAAATTTTAATAAGGCAGTACTTATTTTTATAAACTATTGGAACAAATACCCTTACTATGACATTTTCTCCCCTGTTCAAAACCAGAAAATACTTTACATATGTGTGCATGCATATGTGTTTTTGGTTTATACTTTACTAACTTCAAATTTTGTATTATTAGGTCATTTTACTCTTTAATGAGATGAGATATTAAACATGTCAGGAAGACATAGTTGAACTAGACAGCAAATAACAGCTATTGGCTTGCTCTTGGTTATGTTTGAGCCTACTTCAGTGTGTTTCCTGTGTGTGTGGGTGTGTGTATGTGTATTCAATTAGCTTTGTTTATTTTTCAAACAACTTAAGATGATCATCTCAATAGACAAAGCTAAAGCATTTGATAAAAAACAGTCAGAAAACTAGGAATAGAAGGAAACTCCCTGGATCTGTTAAAGGACACCTCAAAACAAAACACATCTAACATCGTATTTAATGGTGAAAGATCAAATCCTTTTCCTCTAAGATCAGAAAGAAGAAAAAAAATCAGCTGTAACATGTATTTAACACTGTACTGGAGGCTCTAGGTAGAGCAATTACATGAAAAAAAATGAAAAGGCATAGAATTTGGAAAGAAAATAACAAATGTATCTGAAACAATGTTGTATATAGGAAATCCTTAGGAATCTGCATAAAAAATCTGTTAGAACTAATAAATAAGTTTAGCTATGTAGCAGGACACAAGGTCAATATACAAAAGTGAATTGTATACTACCAATGAACAATTTGAAAATAAAATTAAGAAAAAAATCAATCAACAATAGCATCAAAAGAGTAAAATACTAAAAATAAGCTCATCAAAATAAATGCACAACTTATTCCTTGAAACATATTAAATGTCATTGAAAAAAATCATGGAAGACCTCAATAAATGGAAAGACATCCACTGTTCATGGATTTGAAAACTTAATATTGTTGAGATGGCAATATTCCCCAAATTGATCTACAGATGCAATACAATCCTTATCAAAATCCCAGCTGTCTTTTTATGCAAAAATTGACCAGCTGATCCTAAAATTCATATGGAAATTCTGAAACAATATTGAAAAAAACCACAGAGGACTTGCAATTGTTGATTTCAAAATTTGCTAAAATGCTAGACAATGCAGTACCAACAGAAAGACAAACATATAGATTAATGGAATAAAACTGAGAGCACAGAAATCAACACTTAATTTATGGCCAATTGATTTTTTTTAAAAATTTTTTAAGTGAAAGCAAGTTTATTTAGAGAGATACACACTCCATAGACAGAATGGGGTTCATCGTACTCAGAAGGGAAAGTGACTAAGGAGATATATACTCCATAAGCAGAATGCAGGCCATCTCAAAAGGCGAGAGGTAGATAGACTGAGAGGTGTGGGGTGTTCAGTTTAAAGTTAAAGTAGATACACACTTCACAGACTGTCTCAGGAGGCAAGAAAGAGAGCGACCTACAGTCAACTAATTTTTGAAAAGGGAAGACAATCCAAGATAGTATTTTCAACACAAGCTGCTGGGACTACTGGATATACAAATGCAAAAGAATGAACTTGTACCCCCTCCTCACAGATACATAAAAATTAAATCAAATTGAATCACAGACCTAAATTTAAGAGCTAAAACTATAAAATTCTCAGAAGAACACAACTTTGTGACCCTAGATTAGGCAATGATTAATTAGATGTGACATTAAAAGCACAAGCAACATAAAAGAAAACAAATAAATTGAACTTTGTCAAAATTTAAAAATTTTGTGCTTCAAAGGACATCATAAAGAAACTGAAAAGATAATCCACAGAAATGGAGAAAGTATCTGCAAATCATATGCCTGTTGAGAGACTAGTATCTAGATGGTATAAAGAATTCTTACAAATCAACAATAAAGAGATACATAACCAATTTTTTAAATGAGGACAGGCTTTGAGAAGATATTTCTCCAAAGAAAAAATGGTCAATTAGCACATGAAAGATACATATTATCAGTCATTAGGAAAATAGAAATCGAAAATATGATGAAATACTATTTCCCATCCACTAAGATGGCTAAAATTAAAAATACAGACAATAACAAGCAGAACCCTCCTACATTGCTGGTGGGATTACAAAATGGTGTATCCACTTTGAGAAATAGTTTGGCAGTTCCTCAAAGTATTAAGCACAGAGATACCGTATGACTCCTAAGTATATACCTAAGAGAACTGACAAAAGTATGTCCAAATAAAAAGATGAATGTTCATATCAGCATTATTCACAATAGTCAAAAAGCGGGAATAATCCCAATACCTATCAACAAATGAATGGATAAACTGTGGTATTTATATACAATGGACTATTACTTGGCCATAGAAAGGTACAAAGTATTTTGATGCCTAGTACAACATGGATGAACCTTCAAGAGATTTTACTAAGTGAAAGGAGCCAGACATAAAAGGCTGCACATTATATAATTCCATTTATATGAAATGAACAGAATGGGAAAATAGAAACAGAAAGTAGAAATGTGGTTTACAAGAGCAGGAGAAAGGGAGAGGTGGTAAGAGACCGCTAGTGTGTGTGGGGTTTCTTTCCGACGATAGAAAAAAGTTCGAAAATTTGATAGCCCTGATAGTTGCACCAATCTGTGATTGCAGTAAAACAACACTGAAGTGTACACTTCAAAATGAAGAATTTAATAGCAATTTGAATTATGGCTCAATAAAGCTGTAATTAGAAATAAGTTAAAGCAAGTGGGCCCTTTAAGATAGGTCAGGACCATCATTCAGTAATGACATCAACAAAAACATTATCAAGGACCTATTACAGGAAGAGGCGTAGAGTGGGAAAACGACTCACAGTTTTCATTCCAACAGAAGAAGACAGAAAACAGAGGGAAAAAATCAAATAAACAAGATAACTACAACTTGTAATAAGGGCCATGAAGGAAAATACAGTGATGTGATAGAGAAAATTTTTTGGAGGCCTACATTAAACAAGGTAGTCAGGGAAGGCCTCTATGGGGATTTGATACAAAAAAATTAGACAAAAACAATCACGTAAGAGAGGAGCAGGGGTGCATGTCTGGCTGGCAAACAGAAGTGCAACTAACTGCCCTCAACTAGAAGACAACTTGGCACGTTTGAGAAACTGACAGAAGTTCCGGTGTGTGTAAAACATGACATGTGAGGGTGAAGGTGGCACAAGAAAATGCCGCAGAAATAGACGAGAGCCAGATCAGGCACAACATGGAAGTTACTGTCATGGATTTAGATGTTATCCTTCCTTCAACTGGAAGCCATGGGAAGATTTTAGGCAGAAGAGTGACACAATCTGATTTACACGATCCAATTTCAAAAGCTTGCTTTGTCTGTCATTTAGAGAATTGTCCTGGAAGAGGGCAACAATGAAAATGGAAAGAGTAAGTAAGCGGCTCTAGCTGTTGTCCTGGAGAGATGGGTGGACTGGACCAGGACCAAGAGGGTCTTTTTATGTAACTATCTAGAACTTCAGAGTCTAACCTACTCTGAGTAGAGTGGATACTGTGATGCGTTGCCCAAACTCACTTCTGGGGTGAAGGACTTAATTCCCCAACTCTTGCTTCAGCTGAAGAGAGACTTCATGGAGCAGGCTTCATCCAGTGATCACTGCAAAGGTATAGGGCCCTGGCCTCTGGCCTGAATGAGCCACCCAGGTTCAGATCTCCCCATGTGGTCCATAATGCTTTCACTGAGACTACAACCCTCTCCTCACTTCTGTGTCCTTCCTTGCCCTCCAGAAGCTACTAATCTCAAGTGTTCCCTGGTCATCGTACTCTGATGCACTTCATCTCATTGTCTGCTTCCCAGGAACTCAATCTGACATTGACTAAATAAAACGCAGAATATAGTCCTCAATTTACCTTCTAAAGATGGTCAATCTATAAACACTAATAAAGTTGAAATGATACTATACCATTTTAAAGAATCCTTAACAAGGCAAGTAATACTTTACAAACAAGACTGATATTTTTACCACAGCTCATTCATATTACATGTATCCCAATTCAATCTTTTGTTTGTAAACAGGTTTGAATGTTACGTTAGCAAAAAGGCAATAGTAAAAAATATGATAAATGGCAAAATAAAGTGTACCATTAATCACTCTGAAGAACCCATGAACAAAGTGTACAAGTTTTCTAAATGTCTTTTATTTCTAGATAAGAAGATAAAGCATTATTTGCAATTGCTGATCAGATTAATCAATATGGACCATTATAACTGAAACATATTATCCTACTCTATACTAATCCAAAGTAAAAATTCAATGGAGTACCATGTTTCTATTAATCCAGAATATTATTTCCCACAATCAGAAAAACATTCTAAATTTGCATTTCCAATTGCTATTCTTCTAAACAAAGATTGCTCTCTATATTTATAGGGATATAATTTGTGAAACAATTTGATGTACATAAAAACAACATATAATCAAATTATGATTATTCAGGATGGTAGAAGAAGTGTTTCACTTAAATCTACTCTCATTTAACTCATCACACACAATCTTCTTGCCTACCAAACAATTTTCCCAGACTGCTTGCTAGTAGCTAAATAATCTCATTTGAATTTTACCTTTTTCTTACTTCATAAAGGTTCTAAAGCATCAGTGAATGGCCAAAGGGCAACAACATGAAGAAATTAAGTCAGAAGTAGCAATGTCCCTACATAATCCTCAAAGTATTCTATATCCTAAATAACTTAAGAGTTTACTGTTGGTTGTGTTGGCAAAAAGTTATTGAAAGGATCTTTTCTCTGTAGTTTCAGCCGAGATCAGAATTTTACTGCCTTTTGCCCAAGACCATTGCAAGGCTTCCAGAGCAAAAAGAATGTACAGTGTGACCCTTAATGTGAGTTTTGAAGGTCAAAATAGACCAAAGAGAGGATTCTGGAGATTTAAAAATCAGTAACAGTTTTTACAGAAATTGGGAAATATGTCTCCATATTTTCACTTTATGTTATAATTTTCCCTCTGTTTTTGAAATAGCCAGGCAATAAGTTATATGTGACTGTCTGTACTTGAAGGTGGAAAATATGACTGGATCACTTCATTTCCAACGTGTCATATGGAGCCTGGAGCATAGCATTCAACAAAAGAAACAAAAAAGGAAGATCCTTTAGCTCTGTGCTTCCACATACACAATTTCCTTGATGAAGAGAGTGTATTTGAAAACCAAGTGTAAAGAAGTTAAGTTAGTAAAAATCAGATGACCATGCAGAATGAAGTGTTTATTTTTCAATCGTCGCAACAGCTTTTGAGATCCCATGTTACTTACGAGGGGAAAGGGAATAAGGTTCAGAGATAAGAAATAATTTACCCAAGATCAGGTAGCTAATAAGTTGCAGACAATCAAATCCCGGCCTTACTAACTCAGTTCTCAGAGTTTTTCTATAGCTGCATTGTCTAATATAGTAGTCATTAGCCATATGTTGTCAAGGAGGACTTGAAATGTGGCAAGTCTGAATTGAGTTGAGCCAAAAGTGTAAAATACACACTGGATTTCAAAGGAGAATGTTAAAGAAAAAGAATGTAAAATGTGTTTTTATTATCAATTACATGTGAATAATTTTTTAATATATTGGTTAAATAAACTATTAAAATTAATTTCACTGTTTTTTTATGTGGTTATTTAAAAATGTTAAAGTACATATATGGTTTGTATTCTATTTCTATCAGCACACTGATTTATAGGAAAATGTAGAACAAGAAGACATATTTCCACTGGGGAATGAGATTGCAAGAAGGGAAGAAGTGATCTTCTAAATTTTAATTTCTCCTTTTACTACTGTATATACTGTTTGAGTTTTTTAGCATGAACATATAAAGAACTATTTACAATACAGCACAGATTCAGTAACAGACATATATAAAATACTCTGATGGCAGTGATCAGCCCTACCCATAATCTCAATGTAGTTTTTATATTTAGGGTGTTAAGCTATGTCTAAAGCAATGAAGAGAATTAAAGGAGAAATAAAGGAAATATGAAAGGCATTCCAGGTAGAGGAAAAGTGTACCCAATAGTAATGGGGGAAGAAATAGGCAGCTGAGTAAAAGGTAGGAGAGAACAAAGGCCAGGGGAAAAAGGGCATAGGTAGGTAGACTAGGGCGAGGAAAACCTGTGAATGGCAGGGAAGGAAACTAATGTTTACTGAGTTCTGTGTATCAGGCTAAGTGCTTTGCCTATATTCTTTAATTTGGCATCATTGTCTAAAGCTGAAAAAACAAAACAAATAAAAAAAAAAAGAAATCTTCCATGACCACACAGTTGGCAACTTATCCGTAGAAACAGGAGGGAGTAATAAGTATGGTTGCTGATATAGGTAATTTGAGAAGGGGTGGTAGGAAAGTTTGGAAGCATCGTATCTTTATTTTTATCTATAAATTAAGTGATGATATTCTGTTAAGCCTAAAGGACTGAAAATGGATAGGGGACTTGAAAATAGTAGAAAAGACTTTGTAGTAGTGTAGAAATGAAAGGAATGGAAGGAGCTAATCAGGAGGAAGTAGTAAAAGGAGTGGTAAGAGGTGCTGAACATCTATTAAATAGTAATAAAACTGGATAAAATTTATTGAGATCTTATTATGTACCAGCTACTGGTTAAGCATTTTATATGCATTTTCTCATTTAATCTTCAAGACATCTAATTAGATGAGTATAATTATTTATCCCTATATTATATATGCAAATTAGAGATGGAGTAACTTGACCTCTCATCACAAAGGCATGATTCAAACCCACTTTTGTTTGTCCCAAGCTACTTAATCAGGTCTCCAAAGTCACTGTAATGTTAACAATCTGAAATTCAACTCTATTACAAGGGAAGAAAGACGCTTATTTTAGAATTGAAGAAATACTGAGAGGCCTAAGGAGCTTGAAGTGACCTACTTAAAGATCTTAAAAAGAGTTAATGCCAATCTCAGGATTAAAATCTGGGTTTTAAAATTTCAGATGTAGATAAACAAACTACGGTATATATATATACACAGACAATGTTACATTATTCAGTGCTAAAAAGAAATGGGCTATCAAACTTTGAAAAGACATATTACTGAGTGAAAGAAAGCCAATCTGAAAAGGTTACATTCTATACGATTCCAACTATGTGACTTTCTGGAAAAGACAAAACTGTGGAAACAATAAAAAGATCAGGGGTTTGGGGTAGAAGGGATAAATAGGCAAAACACGGAGGATTTTTTAGGGTACTGAAACAACTCTGTATGATACCATAATGACAGATGTCATTAAACATTTATTCAAACCAATAATGTACAATACCAAACGTGAACCCCAACATAAACTATGAATTTTGGATGATTATGATGTGTCAACGTAGGTTCATCAATTATAACAAATGTTACAATTTGTTGTAACTCTGGTGGAGGATATAGATAATAGGGGAGGTTGTGCATGTGGAGGGGTAAGGAGTATATGGGAAATCTCTGTACCTTCCTCTCAATTTTGTGGTGAACCTAAAACTGCTCTGAAAAAATGAAGTCTTGATTAAAAAAAAAAAAGAAGAAGAAGACTGAGGGATAATAAAAGGTTACAAATACAATATGAGGAAAAGTTTTTAAAATTTCAGACACAGTGTTAGGATGTATGTATTAAACTGGCTCTTTTAAAAAAAATTATCTGCATGGTTGTAATAGACCTAAAATAGGCAATGGCATCTATGAATCCATGTCTTATAACCTGTAGGATGCACATGTTAGCACAGTGTCTTGCACAAAGAAGGAACTAAAAATATTTCTTAAAGGAAAAGAGAGAGAGAGAGAGAAAGGTGGATGACAGGAAGGAAAGAGGCGAGAGGAAGGAGGAAAGGAAGAGACAGAAACAAAAAGACAGACACAGAGAGAGATGAGAGAACGTAATAGAAAAGAACAAATCTGACTCCGTATTAGATCTGTTCCTATGGCTTTAACCCTGTGCCCTTTTTTCTAGGCTTAATCTTGCTAATTCTGCACCTTTTGTAAAAGACTGTTGCCTATAGCCTGAAATACATAGGAGAGCCTATTCTCAAGGCTCTGATCTTTAAGGATATTAATACTTTTGCATTCATATAAAGATAACAAGTTGCAGAATAGAAAAATAACGTTTGTTTTGTTGGAGGTTTTACAGGGCACCATGATCTGACCCATGTGGACAGCTGCAAGAACAAAGGATTACAAAAAATAGGAAGTCCTACACCAAGAAGCTTGCAACAACCAACTACAGCCTCTAAAAGGAGCCTTAATTCTGACTTGGGAAAGATGGCTCTCCAGGACATTTGTTTGCCATCTTCTCGGTCTGCTGGCTTTCCAAATAAGTCGATATTCTCAATTTATTGGCCTGTCATGCAGCGAGCAGAATGAGTGTGGACTCGGTAACAAGAATAGTTTTCAGCTTTCAGAGAAGATGTTCCATTTCCTAAAAAGTTTGGTTGTGACCAAATTCTTTGAAATTATTTGACTTAGAACTGACAAGGCACTTGAGCCAAAATTTTTTACTTTAGGGTACTATCAAGTATGGTTTCAGATTTTATAACAAGTTAAGTGCCCTATGTCCATACTCTTGCTACTTATGGAATTTTCAGCCATTGTTTAACTACAGAATTTTCCTGCTGGATACAGTAGACGAGTCACTTTATATTCCAATGAAATTTAATATGGTTGTAACCTTTTTAGTGACTCTAGCACTATATTACCAGGTCTATGGTTCCAAAAATGCCTTTAATGAAAATAAATCCCTAGACTGTATACATTCAGCAGGAAACAACTATAATTATTTTGTGAACAAGATAAGGTATAACTAAATAACAACACATCAGTAAAATTATCAATTCAAACTTGCTATGTTTCTTTTCAAATTCCTTCAATTAAGTTATCTATTAATTATGAAGGATATCTCTTAAAAATGGTCAGTATTTGGAAAAA
The DNA here is from genome assembly GCF_009834535.1 of Camelus ferus. Classification (NCBI taxonomy): domain Eukaryota; kingdom Metazoa; phylum Chordata; class Mammalia; order Artiodactyla; family Camelidae; genus Camelus; species Camelus ferus. Next base: position 31,854,225 of record NC_045702.1, read on the forward strand.
GCATTTTAAGTAGTAAGTTCAAATCATTATCCTAACATAGGGGAAAAAAAGTGATTTATAAAAACAAATTGAAGGGAAAATGTAGATACGTAATCTTTAAGTAATGTAATTTAAATGAAGTCAGAAGAAATGTGGGGTTAAAACATAACATTGCTTCACAGTTCTTTGTCATATGACATCAACTCCAAAACTTCTATTTTGTACTAGCAAACAGAAATGATACGTCTATCAATATTGATATTAGCTAAATTGTTCCACATCTGGATTTTACACAAGTTGTAGGTACTGTGAGATCTATAAATGTCACTTTAGTAAACGAATAGATAAACGTTTAATAAATAATGTATTTGTTTTACAGTGTTTCCTGTCTTCCTATTCACCATATGGAAAACCTCAGACATCTCAGCACAATGTGTTCTCCAATCATAGTTAGTATAGTGGACATGATAGGGAGTTCAGAATAACTTGTGATAAATTGCTCAAGAGGCCAAAGATTATATGTGTGTCAGGATTAAAATTCAGAGACATACAGAAGCAGTTTTAAGAAAAACTAAGTAGTGTTAACAGTTTGATCAGGATTCTTCAGGTAGCACCCTACCAGAAAATCTCCCTTAACAACCTGTTTGCTAGTTCATACTTCTGCTAACTTACCAATCAGTTTATCATTAGAGAATATTACTTGAAGGCATTACTCCCAAAGCTACATGGTGATGCCTACATTTAAGTCAATTGAACGAACATTAATTGAGAGCGGATTTTGTGTGCATGGGACTAACCAGAGGATAAGATTCATAGTCTAAAGCAAAATAAAATTTATTACAATTTTCAGCCTATTAGTTATAAGGCAGGATATGATTTAAGTGACATATCTCCTACACTGCCTTACTTATGACAACCTTTGATTTAAAAAAGTCTTGATCAAAGAGTTGATTATAATGTGATAAATTTATCTTTTACCCCATATTAGGCAACAGCTGTGTTGAATGTACAATCTGTTTTACAAATTCCTGTAATATTCTGTGGTATTTTATATTGGTATGTTTCTGTGTCATTTTCATCTACACTTGTACAACTTTCTTGAAACTTAAGAACAAGATTTTATATTTATTCCATTAATTTTCATCTTGCTATTCTCAAGCCACTCTGCCAAAATCCTTATTGGATCTCAATTCTGACATTCAACACAGTTGCTTCACTTCCTTAGTTTATGTATTTAGCTTAATGTGATAACCACACCAGGTAAGGCCATAGAGCTCTGTGATTCATCATTCAGTCTGTGAATCAATGTGCTCTACACACACTTCTGTTAGCTGCTCCATTTTGAAAGTTTCTACAAAGTTGAGAGGAAGCTGAATTGTTTCTTATTAAATAATAATAAAGGTACTATATATGGTACTGATCAATATTTATCTATCCATTCATTCACTTATATATCTATTTATTATGTTATTTTCATATCATTTCAAAATTAGAAAAGTTACATAATATTTTAAAAGTAGAACCGACCCTAAATATTAAGGGATGCTGTGATGGTTACTTTCGTGTCAACTTTGCTAGGCCACAGTCCTCAGAAATTTGGTCACACACCCATCTAGACCTCACTGGGAGGTAATTTTTAGATGGGATTAACATCTGAGTAAAGCAGATTACCCTCCATATGATGGGCCTCATCCACTCCACTGAAAGCCTTAAGAGAAAAAAAGAGAGAAATCGCCCAAGGAAGAGGGAATTGATTCTGCCTCCAAACTGCCTTTGGACTTAGGCTGCAACACCAACTCTTCCAAGGATCTCCAGTCTACGAGACTGCTCTGCAGATTTCAGGTTTGTCAGCCTCCAATTCCTTAAAATCAATCTCTCTCTCTTGCTGTCTTTCCATAAACACACACCCACACACACACCCACACACACCCCCCATATTGCTTCTGTTTCTCTGGAGAACTCCATTATAGGGACTGAGCATTAATTCCAAGCCATGTGTTGGATGCTCCACAGGGCTTCAGACAAAACAGTCTAGATGATCTCTATGATCACTTTCAATGTTCCTTCATGACTGCTAGTGACCTATTCTTTCCAATCAGTACAGTCTTCGGGTGTCATATAGCTCATTGCTTAGACGGGCCTACAGCTGAGACACAGGTAGCTGGCATATGCAAAAAAAAAAAAAAAAATACTGATCAAAAATTATAATAACCTGAAGGTTAAAGTTGTTATACTATGTTGTAATCTATACACCACTCTTTCACGTACCCATTACATTTGAATTTCCCAAAAACCCCTGCCTTGTATAGCATCTATTTTTATTATAATTTCAAGCAAAGAAACTGATTTAAAAGGTACACTCTTACTTACGGAAAGAATTAGGACTAGACTCCAGAAGTCTTTTTACTTTAGCATCACCTCTTGTTTTATATAAGAAATGAATCCATGGAAATTGGACCATTATGGACTGAACTATGTCTTCCCAAAATTCATATGTTGAAGCCCTAATCGCCAGTGTGATGGTGTTTGAAGGTGGGGCCTTTAGAAGGTAATTAGGTTTAGGTGAGGTCACAAGGGTGGGGCCCTCATGATGGGATCAGTGTCCCTATAAGAAGCTCTCTCTCTCTTACCACCACATGACGACACAGTGAGAAGCAAGCTAGGACGAAAGCTCTCACCAGAACTCAACCAAGCTAGGATCCTGATCTTGGACTTCCAGTTTCCAGAACTGTGAGAAATACATTCCTGCTGTTTAAGCCACGCAGTCCATGGTATTTTGTCATGGCAGCCAGTGCTAACTAATAGACTTACAAATTTTGGGTGTTATTGAATACTACAATCCATTCAAAGACTATATATTAAGAAAACTTATTTTTAAAAACTAGTAAATTATACTAATCAAAGAGAAAAATCACATAAATAAGTGGAACTCAGACTTGAGGTTACATCAGAATCACTCACAAAGTTATTAAAGAATAGATTCCTGGACCCACAGTCAGTGTGTGATTCAACAAGTTTCAGTTGTGGCCCCCAATTCTGCTTTTGTAACAATAGTTTCCAGGTGATACTGATGTTGGATCATGTTTTGTAAATGACTGCTATATACTGACAGGTGGTGTAACTCACAATCTATTAAGGGCACTAAGAGTGCATTTTAAACACACACACACATATACACAGACTACCCAACTGCATTCCTAAGGTTTTAACCAGTGGGTATCTTGAATGGGGCATGTTTTCAAAAAAGGAAGTTTTAAAAATCCCTCCAGTTTGATTTAATAATTACCAGGTATGAGGAATTAATAAGCTAAAATTACCAAAACAGCAAAAAGCATAAGCTTTTTTCCTTTATCTACAAAAGAAAAAATAGGTTAAGATATTATTTAGTAAAAGATACTTTCAAAATTTTCTTTACATTAAATATAAAATCAAAATGCCAAGTTTTATTTCTAATGTACATTACCTGTCAGAAAATAGTTTGTTATTTTGAACGTATTTGATATGTATCATTAAACTCCTGTGGCCATTACTCATTTACTTAGTAAGCTCCTTCATCCTGGGCAGGATAAATGTAAACTGGTTGAACCCTAGCCAGAGGGAAACCAACAGATACAGCAGTAACACTATCAAAGAAAGCAGAAAATAATTTAAAATTGATCATCTGACAGGGGAAAACAACTCTAGCAGTCAGCTTTAACAGTAACAAGCATCAGAAATGTTGGCTCAATGAAATTAGTGGATGAAAGAATTATTGTTTAAAATATCAAAAATGAGTTATATAGAATGAATAATATGCATAACTTATAAATGATAACTTGATATATATTTTATATAAATATTATAGAGATAAAAAGCTATCAGCAGCAGCAATGAAAAAATACTTGAAACTAATATATTCTGTCTACTGAATGAACCACTAGTAAAGTTAAGCTGGAATGTGGTTCAGAATTGCTTTCAACAGAATGTATAAACATATAAGATAAATATGAAGCAGGATGTTCAATAAAATAAATGTGAATTCAGTTCCTAATTTCCATTTTCTACGAGTGAACTAAGGCAAGACACTTGATTTCTCTTGGTTTCTTTCTTCAACGATAGAAAGTCCCTCAAGAAATCTCTTGCTTGAAAGCAGAAATGAGACACCCAAGATTTCAGGCACTTCTGCTCGTCCTTAGAATACTTCCATGAAAAGTGAGTATCTCGATCTCTACCTCACAGTTTTATTTCTCAGAATGCCTGAGGATAGACTCATAAACCAACTCAGTTTAGAAGAGTTTGATTAATACATTTGCTTCAGATCTTTCTTAAATTCCAAGAAAATGAGTTATGAAATACTTAAGAATTAGCGTATATGAAATCAAATGTATAGAATACTTGGAAAGATAAGGAAATTTTGTGGAAGAATAACAATTCCACTATAATCTCTTATTGTTTATTATGTCCTTGATTGGCACTCATAATAGTATTATAAATGTATTCATTTAACCCCAAAGATTTACTAAAAGGTACAAATACTTGTAGTCTAGCTACAAACAAATGTATCATCATCAAATGTTTACATCTCAAGAGTATATTTTGTATACAGTTAAATTTAGCATATTAGAAAAGTGGGAAATAGCTGAATTTGCCATATATCACCACATCAATTATTTGGGCTTTAATTCAAGAAAAATAGATAAGAAAAGATCATGCGTCATAGAAATCTTTCCTTATTCACAAAATATAAGTTTGAATAAGCACTGTGGTTCTTTTTTTCCTGTGCAGTATAGAGGATTTAGTAGTATTCTCTGTCTTTAATTCACTATAGGTAGGCAGAGTAGGTTTTCCTTATATACAAAGGAAAATGTAAAATTAAAAGATAAAACAAAAAAAATCAATGAAATAACACAAATGTTAAGAAGAAGTAACACTTAAGAGGAAATCAAAGGAAGGGAGAGCAGCTAAAAAGACTGAAAGAAAGATAAAGGGCAAAGGATTTAAAAATTAAACAGAAGAGAAAAGATTAAAGAAGGAAAGGCAAAAAGCAATGCAGCAGGATTTAAGAAACCAGTAAAAAGAAAAGACATGCAGTGATGACAAAGGAATAGCAAGTGCCAAAGAAAAGACACTCGAAGTAATGAAAAGAAGAGAGAAAAAAAGATAGTCAAATTAAAGCAGTTGTAAATTAATTTTAAACACAATATAGGAAAGATACAATGTTAATGGGCTTTCAATTATTGTTTTCTGTTTTTCATCTTCTTGGCTCTGTAATTGATAAAAAGAAAAATTGTTCTCTATGCACTGGAGATTTAGAACAGTATTTCTAAAGTACAGGGACACAGCATGGGTTAGTAAAGCATGCACAGCCACTGGTCGGCTTTGTGGTGCCATGTAAGTAACTTACCTTTTCTGCCCCACACTACATCTCACAATTTTCTAATTTACATATTGAAGTGATTCTCACCTTATTTCTGACGTCCTTAGCTGACTGAATGTTGTGACTTTATATATAATCCATCACTGACACTGATTTGGAAATCATTAACTTACTTTATAGTGAAATAAAACGTATCATAAAGGACAAACTGAATCACAAACAGACTCACCTTTAAATAATCAAACAGTCTTTCTCAGCAACAGTAGCATCATTGAGAGCTTCAAAGATTTGAGGGGGATATTTTTGGTTGTCATAATAATTGAAGGGAACTGCTAGTATTTAATAGGTAGGGGTAAGGGATGCTAGATGTCTTGTAATTTCCTGTGGGATATTCTTTTAGGTAAAAACATATTTGTAATTACTTAAGCCTCTTTAAGATCAGGGACTATTGGTGTTCAATGAATGTTTACTGAATGAATAAACGAAGTCTAAAGCAAATAATACATCATCATGCCAACACAGTCTACAGTTCTCCATTTATGTATGTCTATTTCTATTATACAGTAGAGAATATTTTGACTAAGTGGAAAGTAAAGTATGCTGATGTGATAACTTTAAAATTACACAGCACCTTCTCCGAACTAGAATCCCTCTTCTACCAATGTTAGGGTCAATGCAACATTAAATAGTAATGTAGCAGTAACTACTAAAATTATAAAACCTTTAAAATGAATTTTACTTGTGTAAACAATGGCAAGTGAAATGCAAATTACTATTGATTGCCATGTGTGCTGCTTTATAAAACAATCTAGATTATTTCCAAAATACAAAAACAAATTAATCTACAGCCACTTTGGAAGAATTTTGTAGTTTACTACAAAGCTCAACATAGGTTTACCACACAACCCAGAAATTATGCTCTAAGTATTCATCCAAATGAGTCGAAAACTTACGTCCACACAAAAGCCTGTACATAAATGTTCACTGCAGCTTTCTTTATAATTGCCAAAACTAGGAAGCAACCAATATGCCCTTCAATAGGTGAATGAATAAATAAGTTGTGAAAAATCCATACAAGGGAATTCTATTCAACAATAAAAGAAATGAGCTATCATATTAAACCATGAAAAGACATGGAAGAACCTTAACAAAGAAGACAGTCTGAAAAATGCTACGTAGTGCATGATTTCAACTACATGACACTCTGGAAAAGGTAAAACTATAGAGACAGTTAAAATATTAGTTATTGCCAGGGGCTGAAGTAGGGGGATGAGGACAGCAATGAATAGGTGGAACCTGGGATATTTTAGGGCAGAGTAATTATTCTCTCTGGAATGGTGGATATATGACATTGTGTATTTATCAAAACCCCCAGAACTGTACAACACAAAAAATAAACCCTAATGCAAACTCTGGAATTGAGTCAATGATGATATACTGATTTCAGTTCATCAATTGTACCAAATGTAGTACCACACTAAGGTAAGATGTGAATAACAGGGGAAACTTCTTTGAGGATGGAGGTAATATGGGAACTCTCTGTATGTACTGCTCATTTTTTCTGTAAACCTAAAAATTCTCTGAAAAATAAAGTCTACTGAAAAAGAAGTTAATGAGTCAGGTTATGTGTTCATAATCCTTCAATGGAAATATGGGCGAACTGACAACATATGCCCTGTAGGCATTTAATTGTTGGGCTGCATTTGTGCTTCTAGTGAAAGCTCAAGTTTTATCCCCATCCTCACCTCACATCAGACTCTAGGGAGGTGAAGAACTAATAGGTATGAGTGAAGTTAAATACTTTTATTAGGCCACAGGGCATGGTTTCTCTCTTGGGATTTCTGGTTTTTTGAGAATACTTTGTTCTCTCCTTCCAAGTGTAACCAGACATCTCGTGTTTTTCTGTCAGAACTGAAATCAGAACGTCCAGTTCAAAACAGAATGGAACACATAAATTTATCCCTTCTCCCTCCATATACCATACAAAAATGACAGCCAAGGACTGTTTAATAAAGGAATAAACCTACAAGGATAGAAAGTTAAGAAAGAAGAATATAGCAATAAAATTTTGGAAGCTGGAAAGCTAACACATGAGTTATACTTGACTAAACAAATCTCAAAAAGCTGAATCCTTGGCTAACACTGGGACAAGCCAAGAAGCTACTTGATTCACACTGCAGAAGCCCAACACGTGGAAGCATGAGGTACCTCTGAAATAAGACTGAAGATATTTAAGAGGAAATCAGATTTTCCCACTTCCCCTCCACTGGTCCATACAACCAGACAACACTCCTTCCTCATACCATACAGAAACTCATTTCACTATCTGACATCAATTTTTCTTTTAATATTGATTGATTTGCTTACTTTCTTACATTTTCTAACATCAAATGCATCTCTTCTACATCTTTTTTGGACGAAGGATAGGAATGGAGAGAGACAGAGACAGAGAAAGGCAAGGAGGAAGGGAAACAAGAAAGATGGGAGGGAGGAGGGAAACCAATAAGACATAAAAATGTGAAGAACTGGGATCAGACATGACTTTGCTGCATTAAAAAAGACCAGGAGAGAACCAGTAGCTGGTCATGGCACTTGTCATTTAAGTAACAGCCCTTGTATTCTCAGGGACTTAAAAGGAATCGGGGAGGTGCATCAAATGAGCACATACGCTTTCTTTCCCCTTCCTGTTACGTCCTAAGTGATCTAAAGCAAAACTTCCTCCATAAATATGCATTTATAAACATATATTCATCTGCATGAAATTCTCTACAAAGAATCAGTACAGTCGAGAAAAGAACAAAACTAAAAGCAATCAATTATGTTAAGCCACAAGTGAAATAAAGAAAAAGAATATCTTTAACCATTATTGGAACCACCTGGCATTTAATGTGCTCTAAAGAATTAAAGGATAAAACATAATATAGTCAAAAGCAGTCATTTTCTCTTCAAGAAGAAAATTACCTATTTTTCTGACCCACAGAAATCCTCTAAATAATGATCGAGGTGTAAACTGTATTTTACTGTTTTCTTCAGTTTTACAGATAACAAGGTCATCTAGGATAAATGATACTAGTTATTTAGACAGTAAGGAAACTATTCTCAGGTTATCACTAACCTAGTTAAAGAAAGTACTGTACACAAACAACTCTACTGAACACCTTTTCCTCAAAAGAGAGGTGTAAAATAGGAGAGGATAGCTTTGTGGGACTTATTTCCACGTATAATATTAAACAGTTACTGTTCAAATCTATACATCACAGAAATGTGTCTTCCATTTTTATGAAGAATCAGCTCAAATGTACTTTCAGTTAGAGAATAATAATAAAAGGCAGTTGACTTACTCTGTAACAGGATCAAAAGTATTTAACTACCATAAGTTTGAGATATCACTTTTCACACAAATGGTAAAACATTTTTTAAAAGTAAGTGTTACATATGACAGAAAAGCAGTTTCAATGGATGCACACATGATTTTGGTATTTGGTAACCAAGCGAATCAATCAGAAGACAAAGTTACCATGAAACACAGTTAATTAGGTACAGGCTTGGGGTCTGGCAGATGGAAGGTGTAACATATGAAAGAGAGTTAAGTACATTTTTTGAATTCTGATTTTCTGGGTGGTTCCCCTTGTCATATAATGAACTATTACATTTCATTTCTGAATAACTGAGGAGATTAAAGCATTCAACTGTAGCTCATGAATTACTCTGAAAGCTATTCAGAATTTAAATGTTATAGCTGGTCTCTCATTGTTCATTATCTGATAAATGAGTTTATGAATAAACAAAAGAATTTATATATCCAAAGAGCAGTCATGCACCCCCAATTCACTCATTCATTCATTCATTCAGTAGATGCTTACTGAGCTACAAAGGACCAGGTCCTATACTAAATGACAGCCTGGAGAAGGCACACATTCCATGCCTCCATGGAATTCACCAAATTGTATGAAATAGACATTAAACAAACGTATTTATTTGCTAACAAAGAATGAAGTGGATGGAATGAGATGTGGAAAAGAATCAGAAAATAGAGGAGTGAGGATTTACTGTAGAAAGAGAGGTAAGCAAAAGCTCCCAGGGAAGGCATCATTTAAACTGAGACCTGAAGGATGGCAGGGAGACAACCAGGCAGGGAGAGGGGCAGTCCAAACAGCAGAAACAGCTGGTGCAAACGCCCTGAGTCAGGGAGGGTTTCAAGAACGATGAGGTAGGAAAGCCAGGCAGGCGCCGTTACACAGGGTCTTTCAAAGCCAAGGTAAGAAGTTTATATTTTATTCCAAGTACACATGAAGGCTTTAACACTGAGGAGTGACATGATCCAATTAACACTTTTAGTACAGCACCATGACTATGCTCTGCAGAAAATAAATTAGATCTCTGGTGGGGATTCTTGGCTGTTTGGGGCACCAGAAGACCTTCTGTCAGTCTCATGAAGCCTACAACTCTGTCCTTGGAATAATACTTATAGACACATACAATAAAATACATACAATTACAAAGAAAATTATACTGAAATTCATTTCTACCAGCAACCCATGGAGGCAAAGAACCCACGGTTAAGAACACCTGCCGGTGAACACAAGTGAAAGTAGCATTTGAAGGCAACTGTGCTGGATATGGAGAGGAGTGGACAACTCCAAGAAAAAGCTGAAAGTTGGGTATTCTTTGCTCATTAGGTAGGTCCAAATTTTTGAGCATGGATAAAATGTGTGTGTTTTCTTTTTAATCAAACGCCTCTGAACTATGTATTTGTTTAAAGAGAGACATATTTTCTCTCATATAGAACCAAAAGGCTTATATTAGAGAATTTTTCTAATAGAAGTTGTTCTGAGGGCAATCCTTCACTCTGCAAGCACTGATTGATTATAATGGTAAACACTAATAACAAGAGTTATTTAGTGAGGACTTCCTATGCTCCAGATTCTAAGCAAAGTGCTTTATTTATATTGCAACGTCTGGTTTAATTCCCATAACACCCCCTTTGAGATAGGCTTTATACGTATCCCCTTTTCACAAGTGAAAAAATTAAAGCTCAGAGACATGAAGTAACTTGCCCAATGCCACACAGCTGGTAACTAACTGTCAGTACTCAGAATGGAGGCTGGACTAAATACAGAGTCAGGCGTTATTGAGCATCCACCAAGTGCTCCGTATTAGGCTGGCAATAACTGAAACCCAAAAATGTATAAGCCAGGACCCAGATCTTAAAGCACCAACAAAAGAATTTAAAAGGATAGCAAACACACGTATACCTTTAGTGGAGTATGTGAGATCATAAAAATACATACTTAACGTTAGTATTGTTAGCACGAAGTTTGCAGCAAAAGGAGAGCACTGAATTTTGTGGGCAATGTTTCTGGGCAAGTACAAGACTTGAACTATTTCTTGAAAAAGTAGGTAAGCTTCAGATAAGCTTAAAGGAGGAGGAAGCAATTTTGGTAGTGAAAGCAATGAATCATATAAAGTATTAGGGTACAGTCAAAAGACAGTCTTAATGGCAGAACTTCCAGATTTTTAACCTCTTAGCTGTGACATTTTACAAAGTTACTTAACTCCCTTGATACTCAATATTCTCATTGTCAAAATGTGTTTAACAACATCTACGTATGCAATGACATGAATGCATGTTGCAAACCAAAAAGCAGCTTACCTCAGCAGTTTTATACATACATTAAACAGCGCGGGAATTGCCGAGCTTCATTTTGCTGAAGGGCAGGGACCTTATATGAAGTTTTTTGTTTTGTTTTTTCTTTCTTTTTTCTGATGCAGCCCCAGTGAAGACTGTTGTGATACATTACACGATTCTTTGTCATGTTTCATTTGAAACTTCTTATTTCTACACATCTGTGAAATGCTAAAGGCAAACCTAACCGGAAGCACCCCCTTCCTTCCAGTCACCCTCTTCTTGGAATCCAGTTCCATCAGACCAGCTTCTGAGAGATGATGATAATGGCTAATAATGGCTTAATGTGTTATTCCCTCCATAAAGCATTTATGTTTAATAATAGTCCCCAATGTCCTATAGCTAAAAATTGGAAAATAAAATAATTTCAGGTCTTATGGAAATAATGAGAAGGAAAGCTGAAATTCTGGGACAGAAGGGCCTTTGGGTCTTCTTTAAGTCGTGCTGCTCAGGAGTTGCAGCCTTTTTGAGGAAACTATATTAACCAGTAGTACAATAACCAATATCAAAATCAGAAAGAAGTATCAGTTAAGAGCCTCAAAATTTTGCTGTCAAATAACCAGTTCAGACAAGAGCATTTCAAGACTAAAAAGGAAGGCTTTGATCTTTTAAGATTTCTTAATAAAGAGACCTAAAATTAAAATAGCAATATAGCAACATCTACAAAATCTGAATGGTGGGTACATGGATTCTGCTAAATTGATTTTTGTATGTTTCTGTATGCATTTCTTAACCTGAAAGTAACAAATCTTAAAAAGCAAAAATAAAGACGTTCTTATTACAATGGACACAGAAGTATGTTCAACAGCTAATTCCAATTTTAATATTTCTCTTGTTTTGTACCACATTACTAATCCTCTGGCGATTGAGTATGACAGGTTGGATAAAACACATCTGGATGCAACAAAACACTTTATCTCAAATTCTTACAAATTCAAGACTAGGTCAAGATAAGGCTTTGGAGACTTTTCCTAAAACCAAGAATTATAACAGAGTATCACTAATTAGCAGTTTTTTGTTTTAAACTTAAGAACATAGTCAACAAAACTATGTTGAGAGGATTTGCTAAAACTTGATATAAATATTATAAAGCACACAAGTAATATCATATTAACCAGACATTTTAAGAAACTTACATAATGTTAATTTATATCTATGCTACAGTTTCCAGTTTCCAGAACTTTCAGCTATATTATTTCACCTAACAGTAGAAACCATAACTCGCATATTATGTAGGGAAATGATACACATGTTAATTCAGCACAAGTCTTGACATGCCAGCTGAAAAAGCTGGCCTCTGGCATATTTTCAGTTAAAGAAGGCTTTCTTAAGTAACCTGAGTTAACTTGTTGAAATTGCTTAATATGCTAATTGTATAAATGACAGTTGAATGTATGATGTGAAATGGAATTTATTTATATTTTTCTAGAAAGTTTAAATAACAGTTTAATAGTCAGTAGTTCTTTGCTTCCACATTTGAACATGTAAACCTTAACCTGACAACAAATGATTAAAGAACAAGAGGCAGCAAATGCCTCATAATCAGAATGTCATCTGACTACTGTCCAGATTAAACATCGATGCGAAAGTGTTACGTTTAAAATATACTGAAAAGATAGGAGGCTAATTTCCAAACAACTTTTCAAAAAGGTGCAAGTATTTTTTTTTTAAACAAACACAGCCCAACTGCCTGGACTTTTATGATACAGACCTCTACCACCAACCCCAATTCTGACAATCCCTGCAGGCAACCAACTGCTGTATCTGTGGAATGTGCTCTTTGAACTGTACAAAAGCCTTCAGCCTTTCCTGGATTCTGCAAACAAAAACTGCCAAGTGCAATTATTTCTCTGATTTAACATAATACAAGTGTTACTTCCCCCCACTCCTTAACTTCCCTAGTGCCAGCAAAGGCCTATAATGTCTACATTTATAAACACAGAAAAAGAATCATTTTTCCTAATCAAAATTAAATTTGTTTTAGAAGTATAAGAGTTCAACTGAACATAATATAAAATTCAACAGGCACCATATTCCGTTTCGTGTATATGTTTTAAGAATTCTATTGCTAGCGATGGATTCAAGGCTGGACTGGGATTAGTCTTTCTAATTATAAGACTAGGGTCTTCAGCCTGAGATCACTCTTACAAAAAGAAAAAAAGACAAACACAATAGTTGTTTATATTCAATTCACTTACCAAAAAAACTCATTAAAGCTAGTAATATGTCCTTCCAAATGAGAATATCTCTTGATAGTCAAAAGAAAATGAAAAGTAAAAGGCAAAATAAGTCCTAAGATAGAGCTACATAGATATATGAACATACCTAATAGTCAAATGTTAGAACAGAGCATTCCTCTAGCCTAGATCCAACATAAACTGCTTTTCTCTGAGTATGTCCTTGACATTCTGCACACCTGAGTATTCTGTCTTTCTTAAAAAGATAATGTTAAACCCAGTACTGAAGAGTTAGTTCTATTTTTTATGTACATGAATGCTTCCAACTCTTGCTATGTATAAACTAATCATCTGCATGCAGAAAATATTTGAAGTTTTATAAAATTAGGTTTTGAAGAAAGATGACACCATCCTTTATTTTACACACAAAAAATAATTATCAAATAGAAGCAACCATTATAGGAGATTCTAAGAAAAGAGGTATATTTTTGTTCAAAAGAAGCTAACAATCGAGTTGAGGGGAGCAAGATACAAATGCATAAAGCAATTAAAATACAAAAAAAAAAACCCCATGATATGTATGTGTCACTTTTAATTAAAAGGAATTTGTTTATTTCATAGCATCTTTAACTGATGTTCAACTTCATAACTTTCTTGAGAACCAGAGGCAACTTAGGGTGTGACAAAAGAAAGCTGAATTTAACTGGCTCAGACACTGAACCATCCTACAGATAAGGATTTCTTTTCTCTTTCTAGCAAATGTTTATTTTGTAAGTCAGTCAAATCACTTCTCATTGATGCCATAAAAGCCTTTTCAGCTAATTAGGTCATATAGTGTTTTATCACTTTTACTAATGCAAATATTTAATAAGTACTTACCAAATACTGACTGTGTCTAGCAAAGGATAGTTAAAGACTGATGCTTCAAAATCAGAAATGTTAAGGTTCAAATTCTGGCTCTGTCACTTAGTAACTGGAGAAGCTACTTCACTTTTCTAAGTCTCAGGTACATTATCTGCAGAATGTACACAAATGACATAGAGGAAGCTGTCATCGACAACCTTGAAGGCTCATAGCCTCCTGGAGGAGCTGTGCTTGAGCTAGGTCTTGAAGGACAGTAGGAGGTTCATCTATCCCAAAGGCAGAGGAGTACTTTTCAAACAAACAGAAAAGAATACACAAAGAGGTGTGGAGTGCAAAATATCTTTGAGGATCCAGTATACAAAGAGAAGTTCTGAAATATTTAAGATTCTAGACGGCTAGGATAGAGGCATGTTACATTTTGAAGCTTGATTGTATATATATTAATTTACTAGGGTAGTGTCTATGAATAAAGAAGATATAATAACCAAGTCTGGTCTCTTAGGATCATCCTGCTCTTTTACCCCATGCATCCATTATCAAGTCCTAGAGAAGGCGAAACATGCACAAAAGCCACGAGGCACAAAGCAACCTGAAGCCACGAAAATTAATGAAATTAGGCCAGAGTAAGGACAGTAAGAAAGAAGAGTTAGAAATATGCTAAGTAGAGAAAGATCACACTAGAATGGCAGGAGTAGTCCAATTTTTGCAGGGACCTATAGATCATCCGGAAGAGTTAGTTTGGATTTTACCCTAAGTTCAAGGGAAAACAAATGCAAAATTATAAGAAGAAAATAAAAATCACCTAATCTTTATTTTTAAAGGTCAGTGCCTAGAGTTAGAACAAATAAAGGGTATAAAGAATTGAATAAAACAGGCAGTCACTGCAGCGCTCCAAGTGAACGTTTTAGACTAGGGCTGTGTCTGTGGGATATGGAGGAAAAAAACACATTTTGATCAAATTTGAGGTTGATTTAATGAAAGCAGGAGAGTGAACATGAAAAGAAAGGAGATGTCCAGGTAAACCAATATTGGTGACAACATTTCTGACACAGGCACCTGGATGTATAATGATGCTTGCTATTCACTAAAACAGAAAATAGCATAAGAAAAGTCCATTTTCTATCATATTTTTATAGGTGGGACACGAGCCGGCAATGAGCTTAATTTTAGATGGATTCCTGTGGGACATTTAAGTAGAGATATCAAGAAGAGAGTTGTAAATGCAGATCTCAAACTCAGAGGAGAAATATGAGTTAAAGATACAAAGGTGGGAGCCCCCACACTAAAAGTGGTAATCAAAGCTCTGGAAGTTAAGTGAGCTCATCTGGAATACTGTACATACAGAGTGAGAAGATAAAGACAGAACAGGAAAAGACCCAGACTTATGAGGTGGGCAAAGAAAAGATTCACAAAGGAGACTTAGGAAGAGGAGTGAGAGAGAGCACATGACATGGGAACCTGAGCTGATAAAAGGAGGAAGCAGTCAGTAGTGTTAAATATTTCAGGGAAGGTGAGTTATTGAAACTGTCCTAAGATTTAGCAACAGTAATATCATTGAGGGACTTCTGGTTAAGCACAGCAGTCTAAACAGATGCAGTTATATCCACTCCTTTCCAAAATACTAATACAAAAATATAAGAATCAAAAGTTATGAACCCATGACAGCGATCATAGAAGAGGTGACATCCAATAAGACATGCCAACACATCTTTGTATATATGACACAGTCTAACATAGATCCTCAAAGAAAGTCGTTCAAGGAATCAATCAGTACTTTATTCAACCATCCAATCCCCATCTTGTAGAAAAGGAAACTGGTCCAGGAGTCAAAAAAAAAAAAATGCAGAGGAGAAATTACACAGGAGTTATACCCCAGAAAAAATTCTCAATGGCAATGCCCCTGTCTCCCTCTGAGTGAACTTAAACTAGCAATGTGTACACTTTAAGGTTTTTTAAAATAGGTAAGAAGCTATTGTAGTGCAGCATAATTTTTTGTTTGCTCTTTTTTTAACTAAGAATCTATGCTTGAAGAAAATGAGCTTTATTAATTAAGCCAAAAATAGTTTCTTTGTGTTAAAAAAAAAAAGAGCAAACAAAAAAATTATGCTGCATTACAATATGGATATTGTCATCAGTTTTGAGAATTTTTTTCTGGGGTATAAGTCCATTACATAACAGGATGTTAATTGCTCAGCCATTATAATTCATATTCATTTCATCTCAACATACTCTTCTGAAGGATTGCACTTCAAGGCAGAAGAATAACATTCACCTTGTAATACAGTGTAAAAGAGGCAATGTCCTTTTGCGAGAAAGAACATCAAAATCAAATCAATTCATTCACTAAATTATTTATTACATGAGGACTGTGTACAAGCACTACGCTGGGCATTGGGGACACAGGGTTGAACAAGGCATACACAAGTTTATATGATACTGAATGGAAAGGATCAGAGTGGGAAATAGGATGGTACCCTTATGACACTGATTCTTAAAATCTAGTGGAAAACAAAAATTATTCTTTTCCACATTTGCTTATAAGCATCATACACATTAGCATTCATCTCTGTAATGAAACTACTGAGAAATTACATTTCTTAAATCACCTAGATTCATGATCTGTATAGATTTAAATTCTAATATAAGTAGATTTAAAATAAAAACAAAATCAATCTATTAATAAAAATACTATTTTAAAACTTCACAACAAAGCCAAAACTGTCTTTTGCACAAGCTTTCTAAGAACCAGTTAAGTTTTGAAAAATTAAGAAGCTGGCAACAACTGAGTACTCAGTTAAAATTTACCTGAACAATTTTACTTTGAAAAATTGACAGGATTTTGAGTTGAAATTTGGTTTGTTAATTCAAAACACCCTTAGTGGAGAGAAGACTGTGTTGATATCCGTGATGAAAAAGAGGGAGGGAGAGTGACTGAAGCAGATTCGGTGTAGTAATGTGCATTTCTCATCTGAAGAGAGGAACCAGGGGTTGACTAGATCAAGACTAATTAAGGAGCCTAGGGGGGAAAAGGCAATAAGAGAAATGGAAATTATAAAAAAGTAATGGTAACAAACTAATTAGATTCTTTCTTTTAGACAAATGCTGACCCACCTCACAGATAGTGTCAAATGCAAGAAACTAGAGTAAAGGTCTTGCTTTGGTCATTGTACCAACACTAACTCTGTCTGTTCTTACGTTTAACAGAAAAGATAAATATCTTGGCATTACCTACTAAAAACTATAAAATAAAAATACATGCTATTTTTTATAAACTCAAGGGGAGCTGAGCAAAGCCTATGTTGTCTCCACTTCACCAGTTTTGCTTAGGATCAAATCTTCAATAAGAGTGTCACAAATGTGTAAATATATTAATCAAATTATATAAACTTTCCAACCTATCTCAATATATAATGCCCCTGGGTGATCAAAAATCAAGATCAAAATATGCGATGACTCTGTTATGTAGGGAAGAACAGAATTCTAGTAATGAAAGAAATTTCAAACATTGAAAGAAGCTACTGTAAATGGATCATGGAAGGATTCACATAAATTGTAATGGACACTAGAATGACCCTGTACAGCAATATAATGATGAGTAATCCAACAGTTAAAAAAATAATAATGGAGACTTTCTTTAAACTGTATGTCAAGAGCTGGGCAGGATGTTTCATCTCTGCCCACTAAATTTTCCCCAGCTCATCTGGTACTAAGTTTTACATAATGCCAAAGCAACATTTATACTCTGTACTTGATGAGTTTGATTTACAATAAAATGAAAATTATCACTTCATGGTATAACATCATTAGAGAGAAATTTAGCAGTATACTGTAACAATAGAGATTGATGTTCTAAAAGTCAGACATTCTACTGCAAGTTATAACCTTAGAAAACCCTCAAACATGTACACAAAGAGATAGATTCAGATAGGTTCACTGTAATATTGTGTGGAATTGTCAAAAAGGTAATCAGTCAAATTGTTCATCTACTGGAGAGGGAATTTTAAAACAGCTCAGCTTTATTCAAACCATGGAATGTTACAGAGTAGTTAAAAACTAATTATTACCCACCACAATGGCAAAAATGAAAATAAAAAATCTCAGTGTTGGCAAGATATAAAGCAACTTGAACTCATGCATTGATGGTGGGACAGTAAATTGAGATAAGCACTTTAGAAGACTGCTTGGAAGTGTCTACTAATGTTGACCCTCAGACAATGACACAGAGAACCTAGGATACAGACACTAAGTTTATACAATGATGTAGGTAACTTATCACACAAAATTTCTACTCTGAGCTATACAGATATGCATAATATGTACAGGACGTGTACCTCACTCTTCAGAGTAGTATTATGCCTAGTAGCCAAAACAAGAAAACAACCCAAATGTCCCAAAATAAAATGGAAATAATAAACAGTAGTATATTCATGTAATGGAATACTAGATAGCACTCAGGAGAGACACTTAACTACACACAATAACATGGAGGAAGTGCAAAAACTTAATATTAAGGAACAGAAGCCGAAAGTTTATATACTAAATGACTCCATTTATATAAAGTTCAAAACACAAAACTAATCTATGTTGTTAGAGGTCAGAATATGGTTTCCCTGATGTGGGGTGGAGAGGAAAAATAACTAAAATGTAGAAAAAGGATGGGCAGACTTCTGAAGTACTGGTAATGTGCTACTCCTAATCTGGGTAATGATTATGCAGATGTGTTTATTCTGTAAAAATTCATCAAGATGTACCACTTATAATTTTTGCAACTTCCAGTATATAACAGCAAAACTCATAAATGTACAATATATACTTTAATAAAAGCTTAAGAAGTAAGATACGATTTCAACATGGATAAATTCCCTAAACATAATTTTTGAAAGAAAAACTTTTTCAGGACAATTTCCTAAGATGCCACTCACATAAATTTTAAAATCACAAAAAAAAATTATCTGTAAATATCTGTAGAGAGAGAAAAACAGACAGGACAAGTGTACACAACTTTTACTGTATTTGTGGTACTGTGATTCTTAAAAGAGAGAGAGGTCAAATTTGAATATGTGAGTACAATTGTGTTAGCTTCTGTATGCTTATAATACTTTAAAGTAAAAATCTTAAAGAAAGATATTTAGTTTTATGGTTTCTAGGATGACAAGAATCCTTAAACTAATTTGTAGTAAAAAACATTCTTAACCAGTTTGCCCAGATCAACAGATTAACAAATGCTTTACATAGCTTAAATTATCTGAGATAGCTGATGAGTGTTTATTTTAGGTAAAAAATTTAGGTCTTAATACATTTAATGCCTTCTGGACAAACCTAAGATATACTCTCTATGTAGAAAAAAAAAGGTACACTTTTATTTGCAAAAAAGAGAATTTGAGCCTCTTATGTTGTACAATAATAAAATCACTAAACATTTAAGAGAGTTCAACAGAAATGACCTCTAGGAGAACATATACCTTCAAAGTAATTCTTTAATACCCAAGGCTCCTGTATGTTGTTGTTCCTCTATGTTGTTCCACAGGACTATATTCAAAATGGAACATTTAAGAAATAATGGTTGCATGGGTAGAATCATCAACTCCACAAAACTAGATCATTGATAAACCCACTGAACAGAGTTATTCATCCCAGGAACACTATCCCTTTTCCCAGGTATTTTGCATCATTAACTTGGAAGTGGATGCAATAGGTAATTAAGTGGTCCTTCAGATGTATTTGGAGGTTACCACCCATTTTGTGTTTAACAAGTTTCTTTGTTACTGTCTTGTCTTAAAATCTGAAGAGGTATAGGGAATACACAAGTTTTACCTAGTTTGCTTTTTTTTTTTTTTAATAATAATCACTCAAAACCAAGAGGTCAGGCTTTTCGTGATAAAATACTTAGCTAGATGGGTTTTATCTTTAACCATTCTGTTTCTGTGTTACCATCCTCCCTTCAGGGTTCGAGAGCAGCCAATCAATTAAGATCTGCATTCATTCAGCAATCATAAGCCACAAATTCAGGTAATCTATTTAGGTAAGATTTATGGGCTACTTTCTTAAGATATTAACAAATGCTTTTGCTAAAAAGATTTCATCATTGTAAGAGAACATGGATATTACACCTCATTCTGTTGATTTACTATTAAAGGAAAGATTCAAATCAATTATGAAGACAGTTGTACAAAACTGCCCCAAATAACTTGTGCCTTGTTATTTTGTGAAAACTAAATCACAGGAATGTCATCTTTTCAGAAAGATTCAACTCCTACCTTGCATTTTTTGTTTTGTTAAAACTATCATGTCTCTTCTCCAACATTTAATAAATAAATTATCTTGTTTTCCACATTCTTATACACCTTCTCAAATTGACCACTGCACGTTTTTTTGAACCTCAATAAAGACATAGTAATACATAATTCTCTGAAATACATGCTGAAGGGGAAAAAACAACCTTCTATTGCCAGCTGGGAATTTGTAAGAGAAACATAAATATTCTTTAGATCTTCTTTTAAGAATTTATAAACATCCCAGGTAGGTTAATAAAAAGTTATAGAAATACTAGGGCACAAAGAAATAGTAACTTTTTAAATATCTCCATGTGGTGATAGAATCCATGTTTTCTGAATTCCAAAACTATATCCTTTCCAAAAAAATTTTCTGCTTCAGAATTTAACAAATAGAATAAATGACTATGTACTGCACGATACTGGACAGAGACAGAGACAGAGACAGAGATACAAAGATGGATATATATAGAGAGAAAAAGAGAGGAACAAAGATAAATATACATATATGTATATATAAACACATACATACATGCAAACATACACACACTGACATAAACAGAAAGGGCCAGAGAGAGACCACTACCATTAAGTACCTGCTCTGTGTGAGGCAATTTTTATGTTTGATCATTTAATCTTCATAAAACCCTATAAGGAAATTACTGTTATTATTATTATTATTATTTCTTTTTTTTTCTCATGCTAAACTTACCCAAGATCGATATAAAAAATAAATAAATAAATAAGTGGCAGAGTAAACCCAGGTCTGTCAAATGCAAAAATGAACCTCTTTGCTCCACGGTATGCTTAAAATAAGTTTTAGGTCGACTGTAAGTATTGCTTTGTATCACTTTAACATAGGGAAAAATTCATTCTGGCACTATGAAGACACATAGCTGGTTTTTAAAACAAAATCTGATTTTATTCCCAAAATTTCAATATGGCAAAGGAAAAGTTGCTACAAAGATAATTCTTAGTTGAATATGTTCAAAATGCAATTCCCTGGTAATCTGGGTTTTGGCCAAGACAAATCAAAATCATAGATATTTTACAAATGCCAACTTTTCAGAGTAACAACAAAAAAATGCAATAGCAACAGATGCATTCTCCCTAGACATTTGTGTTGAGCCTAGCTATATCCAGAGTCTGAAGGAAAGGGGGATTTTTATATTTCATTTTTATGAATAATAAATTCCTAGTTTCTGTTAATGTCAACCAGTTAAATAAGATTATAGTCACTCCTTGAAAAATTAAACAGTAGAACATACTGAGAAAAAAAGAAGAAAGTAAGGAGGAAAAAGAAGAAGGGAGGAAAAAGAAGAAGGGAGGAAAAAAAAAAGAAAAGCAAGAAAAATTTTAAAGGGACTAGAAAGAAAACTGTATCTGGTTTCTTTTAAAAAACAAATACAGAGTGCATTTGTTTTTTATTTCTTTTACAACATACTAATATTAATTAATCAATTAAAATCCCACTGAAATTAAAAAGCAAGTGTGTCTGAGGAGGATGGACCACTGCATAAAAGGGATTAAAATTTAAGGAAAGAAGCTACAAACAACTCAGTAGAGATCAGTATTTCATTACTATAGAATGGGGTTTGTTTCTATTGTAAAAAAAAAAAAAAAAAACTTTTAAAATTTAGAATTGAAATTTCTATCTTAAGATAAAGACAAGTTCATGCTACAATAAATTGTTATAAAAAGTTACTAAATGTCTGCAAGGCATTAGCACTTTTCCCAAATAAGTTGGATTTATTAGGCATTAGCACTTTTCCCAAGTAACACATGCTGCTTTATAATATCATAAAATACTAATTTTTAAATTCCACCTTTTAAAAAATTTTTGAATATTCAGAATAGATAGATCAAGTATAAAATTATCTCACTTTTTCTCAGAAGTCTACCTAACAGGATCATTGAGTTTTTTTAAATTATTTAAATGATATTAGACATGCAAAAAAAAAAAAGCATCTAAAATAAAGCCTTTAGTTTTCAGAGCAGTTTTAGTTTTGCAGGAAAACTGAACAGAAAGTAGAGTTGCCATAGACATCTTCTCCCTTATCCGCATCACACACAGATTTTCCAGTATTATTAACATTTTGCATTACTGTGGTACGTTTGCTACAACTGATGAACCGTATTAAAATAATGTCATTAACTAACGTCTAGAGTCCTCATTAACGTTCACTGTTTGTGTTATACAGTTCTACAGCTGTACAGCTGACAAACACATAATGCAATGTATCCACCATTAAAGTGCTGTACAGAATAGTTTCACTACCCTAAAGATCCCCTGTGTTCTGCCTATTCATCCTTCCCTCTCCTCAACCTCTGGCAACCACTGATCTTTTTTACTGGCTCCATAGTTTTGCCTTTTCCAGAATGTCATATAGTTGGAATCCCAGTAGGCAGCCTTTTCAGATGGCTTCATTCACTCGGTGATATTCACTTAAGGTTCCTCTATGTCTTTTTGTGGCTTAACAGGTCATTTCTTTTCATCAAGTGAATAGTAGTCAATTGTACGGCTGTATCACAGTCTGTTTATCCATTTATCTATAGAGGTTCATCCTGGTTGCTTCCAAGTTTTGGCAATCAGGAATAAAGCTTATATAAAACATTCTTGTGTATATTTTTCATGGACGTAAGTTTTCAACTCACTTGGGTAACTACCCAGGAGTACAATTGCTGGATTGTACAGTAAATATCATATGCATGTTTAGCTTTGTAATAAACTTCCAAACCATTTTCCAAAGAGGCTGTATTCATTCTCCCCAAAAATGAATCGGGGTCCTTGCTGCTTGCTCCACATCCTTGGCAGCATGTTGGTGCTGTCAGTGTTTTGAATTTTAGCCATTCTAATAGGTGTGTAGTGGTATTTTGTTGTTTTAATTTGCTATTCCCTAATGAAATAAACACCAAGCATCTTTTCATATGCTTATTTGCCATCTGTATACCTTATTTGGTTAGATCCATTTAAAGCTCTTGCCCATTTTTTCATTGGATTGTATGTTTTTTATTGATGAGCTCTCTGTATATTTTGGATACAAATCCTTTATCAGATATGTATTTTACAAATACTTCCTTCCAGTCTATGACTTACCTTTTCATTCTCTTAAGAGTGTTTTTCTTAGAAGTTTTTCATTTTAATAAATCCAACTTACCAATCTTTTCCTTAATGGATTGCGCTTTTGGAGTTTCGTCTAAAAAGTCATCTCCAAACCCATATTATTTATATTTTCTCCTGTGTTACCTTCCAGCAGTTTTATATTTTTGCATTTTATACTTATTTCTATGATTCATTTGTAATTCATTTTTGTAAAAGATGTACATTTTGTGTCTACATTTTTTTTGCACAGAATATCCAGTTGTTTCAGTACCGCTTTTTGAAAATACTGTCCTTTTTCAATTGAACTGCCTTCACTCCTTTGTCAAAGATCAGTTGACTATATTTCTGTGGATCTATTTCTAGGTTCTCTATTTGTGTTACAAAGATCTGTCTTTTATTTCATCAATATAATATTGTCTTGATTACTGGAGCTTTAAACAAAGTCTTGAAGTCAGGTAGTGTCAGTCCTTTGACTTTGTTCTTCAATATTCTGTTGTTTATTCTGGGTCTTTTGCCTTTCCATACACACTTAAGAATTAGTTTATCAATATTCACAAAATAACTTGCAGGGATTTGACTGGGATCATGTTGAATCTACAGATCAAGTTAGGAAGACTTGACATCATAACCATACTGAGTATGTCTATCCATGAACCTGGAACATCTCTCCATTTATTTAGATCTTCTTTGATTTTCTTTCATCAAAATTTTGTAGCTTTCCTAATACTTCTGCAGTTTCCTAAGTTCTAATCCTAAAATGTTGTTGCACATATTTTGTTAGATTTATACCTGTGTTTCTTTTATTTTTGGTGTTATTATAATGGAATTGTCTTTTTAATTTCAAAATTGCAGTTGTTCATCATTGGCATACAGGAAAGTAACTGACTTTCATAGATTAATCTTGTTTTCTGCTACCTTGCTATAATTGTTTATTAGTTTCAGGAGCTTTTCTTAGTTGATTCTTTGGGATTTTTCTACATACTATCATGTCATCTGCGAATAGAAAACTGTATTTCTTCCTTCCCAATCTATGCTTTTTATTTCCCTCTCTTATCTTAGTTACATGACTAGGATTTCCAGTATGATATTGAATGATTAATCATTCAATACAGGATTGTTAAGAGGGGTCATTCTCCCTTGTTCCTGATCTTAGCAGAAAAGCACCTAGTTTCTCATTGATGGTTTCTCATCAAGCAAATACCCATGCAATCACCAGCCTAGTGAATAAACGGAACATTACTGACACACTAGAAGCTCCTGGAAACTCCACCCTAACTTCTACCACCTACCTATAATGTAACTATTATCTTTACCTTTATCGCAATCAGTTCTTGCATCCCTAAACACTAAAGTCTAGTTTTGGAACTTCATAGAAAAAAATCATTAAGTATTAATCTTTTGGACCTAGATTTTTTTTTCAGTCAATGCTATGTTTATGAGATTTGACCATGTTATTGTTGCTGCTATAGTTTATCCAATTTCACTACTATAGAGCAGAAGATCAAAAAATTTTCTGTGAATGACAGTATCTTCCAATTCTTCATCAACCTCGAACCAGTAAATGAGAGTTTACTACTGACCCATCAAATTTAAATAACTTTGTGAAGTTTCATCACACTTTTCAACAATAAAAATTAAAGTTTTTAATGAAAAGGAATTGTTCCATGTCAGTGAAAGCAATACCAATATTTGTAGTCTTTCTCCATGGTGTCTATTCTAGTTCAATGATAGAAAAATTCTGAACTGAACTAAGACCAAAACTGTTTATTTTTATGCATAGTTTCTGCTAAATTCAAGATTCCTAACTCACAATTACACATTGTCAGGAATGGCCACAGTATTTCACAGCTCTATCAGATGTTCCAAACAACAAGATTAAACATGAAACCTAGAAATTATGAAGAATTCTCACGGCAGAGTACTTTGACAATTTTGTAGATGCTATGTCGCTAAGAATATCACTTTTAAAACCTGTAAAAATTCATATTTCAATTTTGGAGATAATTGGGAGAATGTTTGATTTGATTTGACTCAACTCTAAAAATTACTCATTTTCTACTGCATAATTTGGACTTTTTAAAATCAAAATAATATTCTATCACTGAGTTCTTTCACTAAGGAATGAAAAAGGTTATCAATAGCTATGCAAAAGTCAAATTTCTGGCAGTTAAGCCATTACACCACATATCGAGTGCCTTATCGCAAGGATGATGCACTAGGTAACTTTCCAGAGAAAAGTGGTGATGATAAGAAATTTCTTCCCAAATAATTTTCCTAAAACAACATTGCCTTTAGTCATCATTCTTTATACCAATTTCTGAACAGCAACTGAATTTTGTGTTTCTATAAAATCATTCACAGACATCTTTTAAGTTCTTTCTCACAAAATAGGAAATCAGCCTTTTCAGTACACTGTGCTGACAAAATTTATATATTTTTATAGTAGATTATGGATACAAATTAAGCCCCAATTCATTTTCACTGCAAAGTGAAAAAAGAACTTAATTTCTCTCTTACTGGAAGGTGGATTTAAATAGCTATATTAAGATAGTCTTATTCTCAGATATAAAGAAAGAAAAAGAAAGAACCAAAGTTTAGAGCATAAAGGGATTATGATGGCACAACTGCATATAACAAATCAAAGGAAGTTACCTTTTCATCAGAATACCCTCAAAATTCTTGACAGTTTTCCGCCCGAAGGTAAAATTAAAACTAATCCATTTTGCATTAAATGTTATTATTATAAAGCATCACCTTTGCTATTAGTTAGAAACTGTTAAATAGAAATTTAAGTTAGCAATCAAAACATCTGTGTATTTTGCAAAGAAAAAAAAATCCAAAGAATATCGTCATCACATATTTTTCTACTAACACTTGAATAGCCACAAAAACTGAGAGATGGAAAATACAGAGTACAGATGACTTACATTTGGAAGGTTAGACTTTAATTCTCTCTCCCAGGATTGAGGAGTTTTATTCTTTGTGCTTACAATGCTCCTTTCTCCAGGGTATTCTTCTACTTCCAGAATAGATCAGGATAAAGCTTCAACAGACTTCTATTATTTGTTTGATCTAGGGGGAAATTATACTTTTAATCAATTATTACAAAATTCATCGAATTTTTTTTCTTACTGTGCTGGGGTTGGGGGCTTCTCATTATTTTCTGTTGGATCTGAGGTGAACAGAGAAAATAGGAATTACCATTGTTGAATATTATAATAAATAAGTCAAGCAGTTTAAATTTACACCACTAAAAGAAACCCACATCTATCTTCTTTTTCATTTTTATGGCTAAGCAGCATAGCAAGAGAAAATTAATATTCAAAATCCAAATGACTACAAAAGCCTACTCAAATGTATTTTTAAAAGACTTTAACATAATTTTGCAAATCCAAGAGTTTGAATGGATTGGCAGAGACGATTAGGTATCAAATATTTTTACTCATTCATTTTAATGTCTTAGGGCTAATGAATTACAGGATGATTAGAAAAGTGTAAGCGAAAAATCCATTTTAAAAATTTTAATGGAATAATAAAAAAAGATGATTTCAAGAGCATGAGATAGACCAGAAACAGAGAGCAAAGGGTCCATAGGCAGGGCAAGAAATCTGGAGTAAGAATTTTAAAGATAGTACAAAGGTTGTGAACTGCTATTCAAACAGAGCATGTTGGTCAAATTAAAGTATGTAACATGAGTACATTTTAAATCTGTTTTCACTAATTCTCTAACAAATCTATGAGATGTAAAAATGCAACATGTCCTACCTTCACAATGACACAGAAACGTAATGTATGACTACCTGACCTTTGGTGATGTGAACATTCATAATTTTAAGAGAATTAATTGTATTCTACAAATTTTATCAAATTGTAGTTTTCTAATAATGGATATTTTCTGCCTCATTAAAACAAAATATTAAGATAAATGTCTTCCACTTGTGCCATACCCTGGCACACACTCTCTTGCCTTATCTTAAAGTCATTCATACTGCTTTCCATTAAATAAAAATTAGAATGTAGGGGGTACATTTAAGGAAAATCAGAAATAAAATACAGATGTTTGGGGGAAAGGCGTCTGCTAGCACTTTAAAGACAATTTTTGCACAGAAATTTAAGATACTAATGATTACTATTACAAAAAATAAATAAACTAGGGTAAGAATATAGTAAACAAATGAAGCCAATCAGTATCTTTATCAGAATAGCGAAATACAAAAGCCAAAATAAATATGGGCAGAAGAATGCCTCTTTAAGCCATCAATCTGATCACAAATTGATACTCATGTGATACCCTTGTTTTTAAACCATTGTAAGGGGTATTTGCAATCATTTACCTAGCATTATTTCAAGGTGAAACAAATACACAATTATTTCAAGGTGAAACGAATACACATATTTTTCAAAAACTAAAGCTACTGAAGGAGAAAACTCACTCACGACCAGATTTTAGGATTACAGAAATCTGACGTGTTTTCTTTTAGAAAGATTCAACTAATCTTGATCTAACTTAACAGTCTTCCTACTAAAACTTATCAACATGCACTTTCTGTATGAGTATTTCCATATGGCTTTACAAATACAAGTAGTTCTACTTTAG
Source organism: Camelus ferus (assembly GCF_009834535.1). NCBI lineage: Eukaryota > Metazoa > Chordata > Mammalia > Artiodactyla > Camelidae > Camelus > Camelus ferus. Next base: position 31,882,259 of record NC_045702.1, read on the forward strand.
TTTCTAGAACACAGAAATGGTTTTGCTGTATTTTGGATCAGTGCAGATCAATGTACATTCCTTTAGGGAAGCCTTTTGAACTGACAAAGGGTGAATGATTGACATCAGCAACAAATACTTTTTGTTGTCCTGGACTGGCATGTCATTTAGAGCAATACCTATGCTAATTAATGCCGTGCATATCTACCAGATGTGTCAGAGAAATATGCCAGACCCTTCACAGCATATATTTTGAGTGCGGCTAAAATTACATTATAGATATGGAAATGCACCCCTTTGTGATAAAGAACTGATCTCTCTCTCTTGCTATATATATATACACACACACACACACACACACACACATATATATATACATACACATATACACACACACACATATATACATATAAAACACAGACATATATACACACATATGAATATACTTTCTATGATAGTGAACCCACTTATATGTATAATTAGCTATACCTTGTCGATTCCTTTAGTGAAACTTGACAAAAAGAAACTACATTGCAATGTTCAAATACACTATAATCTTAACCCTAAAAAATACAGAACATATTGTCCTAAAATACTAGGCGAGGTTTTCACAAAGTACAATGTCATCGTGACACTCTACCACATTACATTGAAGTTTTATTCCCAGATTCTCTCAACTACACTGACTACACTGGTGGACTGTTAACAATGGGAACTATGCATTAATCATCTTCATCTCCCGATTCCTTAGGACAGAATTGGGTATATAGTAGGAATTAGGTTTAGTTTTGTTTTGTTTTTTAATAAAGAGCTAGGGGTGAGTAACATCATCAAAATTACGTAGAACATTTCTGTTAAGTGAATTCAGTGTACACAAAGAATTAACTATTAATGTTGGCAACTGGAACTCTTAGTCATTAAATCAGATAAATTGATAAAGAACTTGTCTCTAGCACAGAGAGAGCACTCAAAAAACGTGAGCTATATAACGACATTCATCGCGGACTGACTGGGACAGATGTGGTTTGTACCTACTACAATTAACAGCCATCCCTTTCCTTCTCTGAAGTGTCTTGAGTTTGGATGACAAATTTACATATTCATCCAAAGTATCATTAATTTATTATTATTAATTTATAATATGATTATTTTATCAAGTTATTGTTTCGCTTTTTCTTATTTTCTATGATGCTGTTACATGACAAAAATATTTTATTAGGATTAGGATGAACAAGATTAAACATTCTTTTAACATGAATACATTCACATAGAAGCTGAAGGGTTTACTATATCCTCACATCTTTGAAGCTAAATGTTTAATCATCAGTATAGGAATCACTTCCTAGCTGACCAATCCAAATGCAACTTCTGAATTCTTGGTTTACTTAAATTCTCTAATTCATCTAGCTTATTTTTCATTCCTTCTTTCTTAAAACTCTACCTTTGGCCTGCATGACACCCTTCTTTCTTGATTCCTGTCCCTCTCGGACCCCCTTTTTTCAGTTTCTACTAGTTCCTATTCTCACATGTATTTCCTCAATGTCAGTTTCACCAAAACTTCATTCTAGTCCTCTTCTTTCCCGAATGTGCACTCTAGTTCTTGCAGGAACTACTTGTTGCAAATGATACTCAAATATACGTCTCGTCCACACCTCTCTCTGGGCCTGCAGGTGTAAAGTTCCTACTGAATATACTGTCTCCTATCTGCGTCCCCTTCCTTCAGTCTTAGCTCCCAGACCAAGGAAGCAGCCAATAGATGAGGAGGGAGTGAAGTTCTGCGAAAATTCACAGGCAACAGAAAAGAAGGAGGGGAATCCAAATTCACTAGAGTGATAGGATACCTGTTCCTGGTATCTCATTTGTAATCCCAGCATGTTTCACTTACAAAAACAAAAATAAAAACTGTTGCATGCAGTGGTTAGGTTTCAAGGCAAATACTACTAGAAAGAATAATATGATAAACATCAAATGCATCATGGGGGTCACAAAATAAAATACCCAAAGATAAAAGTGTAAAGCAGCTCCTAGGTGCAAGATAAAAGAAAGTGTGGGCTACTGTGCTAAAGTCTCTAAAGAAGTGGTTTTAAACCCCCATCAGATTACTGCATATGCTACTCCATTCGCTTTGTAGGAATACAGGCTTGTTCCTGCCAAATGTGGGTGAATTTTTAAGAGAAGTTAGAAAAGCATTGTGTGTGTGTGTGTGTGTGTGTGTGTGTGTGAGAGAGAGAGAGAGAGACAGAGACAGAGACAGAGACAGAGAGACACAGAAGCAGAGAGAAATCTAATTTTTAAAATCTAATAACAAATTTCACATTTAAACAAATAACAATTATCAACAAATAATATTTGCAGGTTCTGTAAGTGACATACACTGCTCCTTTTTTGATCTCAAGGTTAAATTGAAGGGCTAGCCTGTGACCTAAAAGCCACACTTAACATGGTTTCTTAAGGAATGTGTAGCCTGAGTTCTGAACGACCAATTCAAAATCTTTCAGTATACAATCCATTTACATTTCAAAAAATGCTTGCTATTTAATTGTATTGCCTTAAAAATGCAATTTTCCATCTTCTTTTTGGCTCAGCTCTTATCTTCACTTGAATATTCTGGTTCTGACCCTTCTTTAAATTAATTATGGCTTATGTATCTTCAGAATTTTATCTCAAACCTTCTCTTGACCCAAGGAACACTCAAGTTTTCTTAAATATATCCAAAAATACACCAGATGTCTCTATAATGCATCTTAAAAACCATCTCTCTTCCACCTCTGCAATCATAGTCTTTTTCTCATTTCTTCAAGGACATTTTCAAATTCATATCCCTCACATCCATCAAATATCTTCAAGTATCTCCCTCGTTATTAATCTTTGCAGAATACACCAGACCTAACAAAATTTTCCAAAATGATGTTTTTATAATCTATTACACTGGCATAGGAGAAGGGATGAAACACATTAATACCTAAATTCAAAACATCTGACTTCATGTCATGCAAGTATTTCCCTGGTGCCTTTTCCTACTAGTACATCCATTAGTGCTATTTAGCAGAAGCAGGGGCTCCTGAATATCTGCCAAATAAACCAAAACTTATCGGGCGTAAACCCAAGGCCCTTCACATCCACATCAACACTGCCTGTCCTTCGCTTTGTTCCACAAGTCTCCTCCACATTCCAGAATCGAACTGAACATTTCATATTTGTCTTTATCAGCCTTTAAAGTCTCCCTCTGCTCCACCTACAATGTCCCTCTCCTCTCAAATTCCATTTGTTCAAATTGTACCATACCTTTCAATCCTCAATTTAATTACCATCACCTCCATGAGGCACACCCCTATTTTCTTAGCCAGACATAATCGACTCACATAGCATCTTCTCTACAGCTCTCTGTTGAAACCTATTCACCTAAGCTACCATGTAATACATTTGTCGAGATATTTGATTTCTCACATTTAATTTAAAACTATGTGAAACCAGACAGTATGTCTTACTCACCTGTGTCTTTCTTAAACACCTATCTATATTAGGAAGGAAGTACTAAATCATTTGACAAGGAACGGTGAGCAAGGTTTCTACAGGGTAACTCAAAGAAAGTTATGGTAAACCCTTCCTCATCTGTTGTGTTCATCAATTCCTGGAAGTGATTCTCACTATCATTATTTTCAAGTTCTAAAAATAATCCTGTCAAAAATATGTCTCATGGAGGACAACCACATCATGATTTGACTTCCCCCTGCAGAAAACATACTAGACAAACTGTACTAAGTCAAATAAAATATTTGGTTTTAAATACCTACTCTGAAGTTCTGAATCAACATTAGAATTTAGAACTCAAAAACAAAATTATAGATTTTTGTGTGTATGAAAATCAAGTTATATGACAACTTGTTTTAAAAGACACAATGAATCTCTCATAAGGACCATTAATGTAATTCTATGTGTCTTATAGAAAGTAGAATCAGAACTAGCATACTCAACATTCCTGGGGTCACCTAAGGTGTAGGTAACAGAAAGAGAAAAACAAATTAGATTCCAACTTCTCATTGTATTAGCAGCAAATTTTAGAAAATGGAATATTTACACGAGTTATTTTAGAGAGGAGAACTACATACATAACTTTGGGTCAAGCACAGTCCCTAACATAAAGTGAGCTGTCATTGAATAATCAGGATCTTCTAACAGGGAAGATTTTGTGTGCCTCTGGCTCACCACCCCCCACCCCCCACCAGTTTACAGGAGAGATTCACAGAAAAGTGTAGTTTACCCAAGGTCTCAGGGGTGTAAGTGGCAGAGATGGCACTTGAGCTCAGCATAGCTGTCCTAATTCTGAGGTCTTTCCTTTTGAAACCAATGCAAGCCAAATGCACTCAAAATTTAGTTGATATAAAAATAAACACATATAATATTTAATTTCTCTAATTATATTTGAAAATAACTAATTTCCATCAAATAACATATATAGTCAAAATTAGAAAACACCAATATTTTTGTATGTGTCGCCTCAGAGTGTGCTTATTATACTTTCAATTTCACAATAAACATATTTCACTTATACATGTTTATAACTGCAGAGTCAAATAAGGATATCAGACTTTCAAAACTAATAATCACTCATTCTCAAAAGGGCACAACCAGTATCAGTATCAAGACATTCACATTTGAAGGAGATCTACTCATTTTGTACATAATTTCTGAGTAGCTGATTGTATACTGGCTTATTTATTAAGCGGAAAAAATCTCAGAGCAAACAAGCAAGAGAGGGAGTGAAAAAAAAAAAAACTACCTCATCTATATTGCCCTGACAATTGAGTTTGGACAACAGTATTTTCTAAATGTACCCTATTCAGGGCTGGATATGTAATTACTTTCAGTTCATAGTCTAGACATTAATGCTTTCATAGTATTTAAGACTCCTTGTAACATGCTTGCAGCTTTAAGTAAGCAAGGCTAAATCTTGACCAGATAAATTAGCAAAGAATGCAATAAAAGCTGCAATAAAAGAACTTTATCCTACAAACCTTCAAGTTGCTGCTAAATGAGATTTCTTTGAAATGCAGATCAGTTGAACTAGATTAGTGAATTTTAGCTCCTGTCAACATCATAACAAAATACAAATACAATTGTTCACTGGCCTTATCTCCATGCTTCCATCTGCTGCCTTGTTATTTACTTTCCTTGATTTACTATGCAGATCTAAATAAGGCACATCAAGGAGGGCTTACAACACAATGGCTTCTTAAGCTTTACATCAAGGTATTTGAAACTGAAGCCAGGAAAGGGCTGCCATCAAAGACATATCTCTAATGAACTTCCATATCAGAGAAGGTTTGGTATATTTAATACTGCTGTGAAAAGAAAGAGCTACAAATCAGAATGGCCGATGAAAGGGAATGCCTACAAATCTTGATGAGATTAGCACCTCAGAGAATTAATATCCCAATAAAAATGATGTCTGGTACCTTGAAGAGTTAACTTCCAACCTTTGCAAACATAATGCACTGTGTCAAGAGCAAGGAAATCATTTGACAAGGTTAAAAGGTCAGAGAAGAATTTTTAATTTTTCCCCCAAAGCTAGAAAATACTATTTTTCACTCCTGCTCATTGTAAATCCATGTCAGAATAAACAAACTTTAACATAATTAACACAATTAACAGACTTATAACATTACTTTCTATGTCATAGGCATTTTTGCACTATTTTTCAGAAAGGAAAATTAGGAACAACTTCACAGTAAAAATAATGTAATCTACAGTGACAGCGTGCAACATTTGTTCATCAATCCTAGTATTTCCTTTTTCTCCCCCACAGCAATCTATGGCAACACAGAGTAAAATCTTCAGTCATTTTGCAAATCCTGAGGTGTCATTTTTATTATATGCCACTAACCTTTTTAAGAGATACAGTCAAGAAAAAAGAATCTCCTTCCAGCCCCTTTTCCTCCCTAATTGTGTTTTCCCACTTTCATGTCTAGTGCGTCAAAGTTGAACAAGACAATAATACACAAACAGCAGCAGAAGTTTCCAGAAAACTCTGCTTGCATTACTATCTGACAATGTCTTTCCCATAAGCAGTAAGGTCTATAAACAAATGATAGTTGTATGGGTTTTTTTTTTTTCCTAAAGAAAGCATTTCAATCATTTATGTCGTTCTATAGCAAGGGAAGATCCCACAAGCAAGCTCCGTTCCGTGGATCAATCAGCTCCAAACCAAAGTAGACATGTTGTTGATTCCAGTGCCTGGAAATCCTGCTGCAGGCTCACCAGATGATGAAAACTGAGGGATGCAGTGGGGGGCCCCACATGGCATTCGGTAGCTTCTGGGCATGTCAAACTTCACAACTACCCTACAGTCAATGACAGCAAACACCTTCCCTGCTCTTGCCTCCAAACATAAACTTGCCTCTCTACCCTCCCTCCGAATTACGGGCAGTCTTCCAGAAACAAAGCCCCAGACAGAAGCAACCTCCCACGAGTACACCACAGAAATCACAGTTGTCTTTTTGCTGGATTTCACTTCATGTAGGCGATGTTCCAGACTTATTTACAACCACAAGAGACCATTACTTCTGCCTGTTTAATGAAATGACAAAACAACAGATTTGCATATGCAAAAGCAGGTGCTATAGCAGGTTTGACTACTCTTGACCCAAAAGCATGTGAAAAGAGGTTTAGCTGGAACAGCTGTCTCAAAGGTATTGGTGCTCTGATGGACAGTCAAAACTCCACTATCTGTAGAAGCCTGTGCTGAAAATGACAATATGAATTAAAAACTGATTGATACACCTTCTCTCATCTTTATCCATATGTTGAAATCCCAAGATATGTATATATTGGGCCATTTTACCTATCAGTCTAGATAAGATAACTAAAATAGAAATGTTGACATGCAAAAGTAATGTGTTCAATTGATCATTTCAGAACAATTCTCTCCACCATGCTGACATACTGTGAGATACCAGGTACTGAATTTTAATCATAGTATTATTTTATAGAGAAAAATTTTCACAGCATTAATAATTCAAATTACTGCAATAATAACCTAAATTACTTTGTTATATTTCTCAACTATTTTCATATCCAAGTTGTAATTTTAGACCTTAAAAAAATAATGCAATTGTATGCATGGGTTTCTTAATCTCTCTTACTTCGAGCTTCAATTTAGGGAGGTACATTTTTCTAAGAATCTGAGATTCCAGTTTTAAGATAAAGGCTACTTTTCCCTCGCACACTAAGGTAAAGAACCCAAGTCTGAACATGACCCCTTACTGAACAGAATGACTTGTTTTTATATTTGCAGAAGGTAGCACCATATGCCCCAAGCTCCAAGTTGGATGCTCTTTCGCCGGTCTAATTTGCTTGTCAAAAGATGTTTCAATCACAAACCTACAATGTCTAGATAAACTTACTATCGTATGAAAAAAACCCCACAAACTGTTTTCCTCACTTTCTTTAGAAATAACAAATTACTCTCAAATAAATGCAAAAAGGTTTGTGAAGTTCAAACAACCTTTGAATTATAAAACCTGGTGTCACACGATTGAAAAAAGAAAATCACACACATGCACATAAGTTTAAATTAAGACCAAAAACCTTGTCCTCTTTTTGATGGAGCAGAAGCTGCATGAAGTACAGTTTTTGAACTGGCTTAAAAAATAAACTACTTTTTTAACAGAAGTTTCATAAAAATCAAGTTTAAATCAAACCACAACTTATTATAAAAATTAATCTTTCATATTCGAGTAAAATATATCCACTTATTTTAAATGTGTTTTGCAATTCCACTGTATACCTTTGAAATTTTGTTTTAGCCTCCAAGAATCCTTAAACTTCGCTACCATATTCTTTCATTTGACTATAATCTTGTTTCTCTATTTTTTTTAATAATGGAGAGATGATATCTGAAGAAGGAAAGACTATACCTACAGGCAGTTGGTTTAAATTTTTTCTTCTTTCTTTCCTTTGTCTTGTCTTGTTGCTTAAACACTTAAGAATTAAAATACCATTGAGAGAAAAAAAGAAAGGGTATTCAGTGGCTGTTTCTCATAATTGAGATGAGACAGCATTATGACCCCTTCAAAGCCTTTCCAAATTTTTAAAAACTAAAATTATTTACTCAATTGATTGTAACTGCCTTTTCTGAGCCACAGTAATCCATCATGTGAATAAATATTTAGACAATATTTTAAATGTGTACGATGTACTTGACAGAATGCCACAGTTCCAGGCTGTCAAGTAAATACAATCTGATCAAAAACATTCTGCTTGTACAATAAAAGCCCAGCTAGAAACACAACAGTTCAGCCAAGGAGAGAAAACTGATACCTAGGAAAACCTCAAAAGTGGAAAGTGACCACCAATGACATAAACCATTGCAATTTTAAGAAGTTTTTAAAAGTTATTTTGGTTGAAGCAGACATCTTATAAAGAATGCACAGCTATCTTAGGCAGATATTAACAGAGTTTCTTAAAAATGTAGTATTTGTGAATAAAGATGATATACCTATTTAATAAGCAACACTATGCAGCAGGAAAACAACCAACAGTGTAGCACTATACATACTAACAGGGAACAATTTCCAAGATGCACTGTTAAGTAAAAAAAGCAGGATACATCAGAGTTTATGTGTTTATATCACCATCTGTGAAAAATGGACATATACAGATGCATACATGTTTATATGTGCAATTACTTATAGAAAAATACCAAGAAATTGGTTATTGTATTTGATTCTTGAAAATGGGAAACGGATACTTAAGGCACTGATTCACAAACTTTTTCATGACTATGTATGTATATGTGTATATATGTATATATCTCTGTCCCAGGCCCTACCCCGCTTTGCTGGGAGCTAAAAGCATGACTATTGCTTCATACCCCTAAAGTAACTGACACATAGCAGGCTACAAGGTACTACGTATTACCTGTTTTCAATACCTAAATTAAAATTGAACAAGTCAAACTGACCATTTAGAGTCTATCAGGGGAGAACAGGAACTTGATACAGCTACTCAATCTTTTGGCAGTGTAAAATTTCTTAAAATTAGCACCTGCTAGAAAATCTAAGAGCACATTAAATAATGCTCAAGTAATCTCTCAAGCTTTGTAATTTAAAAATGCTGCTGATTACAATATTTATAGAGTATACACCAAGAGTCCTCAAACCATGCACTGTTTCATGCACTGTTTCACCATGATGCATTTACTATATCCTAAGCATTTCAAACATTTAAAAGGAAATTATTTTTCTCACTCATGATAAGGGTACTAAAATTAAGTTAAATGTTATCCATTATTCAGTAATATTTTATTTTTAATTTATTTTAAACAAATACTTATATAAAGCAGGTAAGTCAAAAGTCTCAGTTGTTAGATTAAGAAGCTCCAGATGAAGAAAAAAAGAAATAATAAAGATCAGGGAGAAAATAAATAAAATAGAGATTTAGAAAACAATAGAAAAACTCAATGAAACTAAGAGCTGGGTTTCTGAAAGAGAAAACAAAATCAACAAACCTCTGGCTGAGCTCACCAAGAAGAGAAGGGAGAGGACCTAAACAAACAAAATTAGAAATGAGAGAGGAAAAATTACAACTGATACCAAAGAAATACAAAAAACCATAAGAGAATACTATGAACAATACATGCCAACAAACTGGACAACCTAAAAGAAACAGACAAGTTTCTAGGAACACACAGTCCACCAAAACTGAATCAAGAAGAAATAGATAATTTGAACTGAACGATTACTAGAAATGAAGTAGAATCTGTAGTTAAAAAAACTCCCTGTAAACAAAAGTCCAGGGCCAGATGGTTTTGCTACAGAATTCTACCAAACATAAAAAGAAGAATTTATACCAATCCTCAACTTTTTCCAAAAGACTGGAGAGGAGAGAACACTCCCAAACTCATTCTATGAGGCTACCATTACCCTGATACCAAAACCAGACAAAGACACTACCAAAATAGAAAATTATAGGCAAATATCCTTGATGAATATAGATACAAAAATTCTCAACAAAATATTAGCAAACCAAATCCAACAACACATAATAAAGATCATATACTACAATCCAGTCAGATACATCCCAAGGTCACAAGGATGCTTCAGCATACACAAGCCAATGTGATACACCACATTAACAAAAGAAAGGACAAAAAACAGATGATCATCTCAATAAATGAAGAAAAAGCATCTGATAAAATTCAATATCCATTCATGATAAAAAATGCTTACCAAAGTGGGTATAAAGGAAACATATCTCAATATAATAAAAATTATTTATGACAAACCCATAGTCAACATAGTACTCAAAGATGAAAAGTTGAAAGCCTTCCCACCAAAATCTGAAACAAGGATGGCCACTCTCAGCACTTCTATTCAACATAGTTTTGAAAGTTTTAAACATAGCAATCAGACAAGAGAAATAAAAGGAATCCACATTGGAAGGAAGAGGTAAAACTGTCACTAAATGCAGATGACATGATACTACATATAGAAAACCCTAAAGACTCCACACAAAAACTACTAGAGCTGGTAATCAAATTCAGCAAGGTAGCAAGTTACAAGGTTAACACACAGAAATCTGCTGCATTTCTTTACACTAACAATGAAACATGAGAAAAGTTAAAAAAAAATCCCTTTTAAAATTGCATTAAAAAATACTTAGGAATAAACCTGACAAAGAGGTGAAAGACTTATACACTGAGAACTATAAAACATTGATAAAAGAAAGTAAAGATTTTAAAAGGCAGAAAATTTCCTATGCTCTTGGACTGCAAGAAGTAATATTACGAAAATGGCCATACTATCCGAAGCAATCTACAGATTTAATGCAATCCCTATCAAAATACCCAGGACGTTTTTCACAGAAATAGAACAAATAATCCTAAAATGTATATGGAATCACAAAAGACCCAGAACTGCTGAAGCAATGCTGAAGGAAAAACTACCAAACTTCAGACAATACTACAGAGCTACAGTAATCAAAACAGCATGGTACCAGCACAAAAACAGACATATGGATCAATGGAACAGAACAGAGAGCCCAGAAATAAACTACAATCAATTTATCTTAGACAAAGGAGGCAAGAATATACAATGGAGAAAAGACAGACTTCTTGCCAAGCAGTGTTGGGAAAGCTGGACAGCTGCATGTAAATCAATAAAGTTAGAACACTCCCTCACACCATATGCAAGCAACACTGGATAGCTTCTATAGAGTGGTGAGTTTCATTTGCTTTACAGCCAGAGAGTAAGATGAAATAAACCTTGTGCCTGCTAGACTCAGTCAATTTGTCTATGTTCAGAAAACAACACATTCATTTTTGGTGGTGGATCTGAACGAGATACTATGTAACTCTACTGTTTGTTGTTTAATAAATACATGTTAAATTAACATGCATTGATTCCTCTGCTTTACCACCCTGATAGCTAGAAAAATTCTAAATCTCATCTTGTATTTTTCTTTTAACTTAGAAGAGTGCTCTGTTTATAGAGTCAATGAATGTTTACAGAACAGGTGAGTGGATAAATGAATGAGTCACTCTATTCATCAGTACAGGCAATGGTAGATGGAGGAGGGTGTGATGGATGAAGCTTGAAAGGCAAAGAAAGGGGAAGGAATCAGGGATATTGCTTTAGGGCATGTCATTCATCAAAGGAATTTTATTTTCACACCTTTTATAATGAAATTTTGGCAGCATTTTTATAACAGACTTGAACAATATAAAGGTAAGAAATTTCAGGAATGCTAATTGCTAATGTGACAGTATGATATAAATTTGTCATGGCATATAAGGAAAATAATAGTTACTGCCATTGCTGTGTGTGACAGGCAGGAAAAACAATAGACATGTTACTTGGCAACAGGCTGAAATAGCATCATTATCACCAGAGAGTCATGGAATCTCCGAATTGGAAAGGATATTAAAGGTCATCCAGCCCAACAGCAAGCTCGCCAGATGGCCATCTAGCCTCTGCCTAACCATTTCTAATCATCACTGCTTTTCGAGGTAGCCAGTTATATAGCTGAATAACCCTGGTCATTATAAGGCTCCTTAAATCCAAAAAAATCTAGCTATTAAAAACTCCTCCTTGTCCCTGAATGAGTATTCAGAATTTACATAAACATCATCTGCTTCCTAGGTGGAAAAGTAGAGAGGGAATGGCACTGGACATGGTATCTGAGGATTTGGATTTGTGTCACAAATGAGCCACTTGTTAGTTTTTTCTTGGTCAAGTCATTTAACCTCTGAGCTTTATATATATATATACAATAAGGTTGTTATGGGGATCAACAAAGATACTGTACATGATAGGGCTTTGCAAATGATAAAATGCTAAAGGTACTACGTGTCATTCTAACAGCCTTTGTATCTTGATATAGTTTCTGTTTCTCTTCTCTGGGTGCAAGCACAGTTCTCTCTTATAGTGTCATAGGGTTTTGTGCAGAGGGCAGGAGACACACCTAACCTGTCTTGACCAATACACTAATTGAAATCACTCCATTTTTACGAGCAAGGGCAAACTATGAAAGGAAACTAATTGTCAAGAGAATCTAATCATAGTGCTTTATAATATTACTCTGACAAATTATGCCTTTTAAAGTAATACTAGAAAGCATATTTTCAAATGGCAAAAAGATTCTCAATCATTTGGGGAATATTGTGGGACACAGCTTGAATCCTCCATCTAAGTTGAAAGTCGGCTTTTTAAAATAATAATATTTTATATTTTCTTTCAGAATGCTTTGTCCTCAAGGATACCTCAGAGTTACATTTAATTTTATCTTTCATTAACAGCAATACTTGCCAATACTACAGCCTAAAAATGATTTCCTAACCAAAATGGAGAAAGGAAAAGAGGGGCACACCATTTATTGAGACCTGACTATTGGCCAGAAGAGAGTATCTTGAGTTAAGGTGGGTCTAATATAGCAAATGTGAGCCAATTCCTTTGTAAAGAATTTTTTTTTTTTTTAGTTAACATAAATGATATAATACCATCTACAATTTAAGTTTACTTTTCCAGACTTTTCTACTTAAAATGGACTTTCTGGAAATTATTCTAAGTGTCCCTAGATACTTGAAATTTTATCCATCCCTTCATTTGAAATTCATAGTTTATATCCTTTCTAAGTTCTAATGATTCTTTGGAATTTATAATAACAGTAAGAAAACAATTATTTATCTATAAGTAATACTGTTTCTGAAATATTTGTGCTTCCTAAGCCTAAAATTGTCAACCAAAAGTAGAAGAAGAATCTGATTTCTTTCATGATTTTATAAAATACTGGTAAATTTCCTAAGTTATTAGCTGGAAAAACTCTAGTTTGAGGTACTCTTTCAGGAAACAAAAGAGCCTCGAGTAAGAGCTCTTACAAGGCTCTATTTCCTCTGTTGTTACATAAGGAGCTTCACTTTTCACTGCTCCCCACAATTAGTGATGGCAAATCACTTAATGGTATTGGTGATTTTCTTCCTCACTTATGCTGCTTCCTGAGAGTTTGCAGGGAGCTTTCTCACATAACCCTGTGAGTTCTTGGGCTTCACTTAGTCTCCTGGTCTTCTACCTCTTGCCAGGGAGGGAAGAACAAATCATCCTATTGGTAAACAGGGGCCTCTTTTTTATTTCTCATTTAATTCAGAACATAGATGGAAAAAAGATGATTTATTGGGCCATATAAGATATTCCCCGCCCAGAATAATGAAATGGTCCGCAGAAGTTTTCAACAGCAAGACTCAAATCTGTGTAAGAAACTGTAATGTTATCTGTCTTCAATATAATCCACTTTTCCAGCATAAATATTTTTGCAAAAAAATCTTACACAACGTGGTGTGGAAACTAAGTACACTGGGGAAAACACACCATTACCAGTCATAGAAAAGAGTGCTAAGGCAAGGGATGTGTCTCAAGCCTGTTACAGGTGTGTCAAGATGCTGATCCCGTCTGCCCTCGGGGTGGGAAAAGGCCCAGGGCAGCCAGAGCCCTCAGGCCAGTCACCACCACCCACAAGTTAACCTGACCTGCTCTCCAAATACCATCACTCTTCCTGTGTGTCAGGCATGAATGAAGTTGCAAGGCACTACCACAGAAGTAGCAGCTGAATAAAGAAGGTTAACCGGGACAGCTTAGGTACCTGCCAGTGGCGTAGCAATCCCTAGTCAGGATGTAATGGGCTGCAGGTATAAAAGGATGGACTACTTTACTGTGCGTTAAACTAGAGAATTTTAACACAGTTCACCAAAAAGAAAATACTCTGGCAATTTTTCTGTGTCCCAAAATAAGTGTCTCCCTAGGCCCTCACTACTCGCCATGTAGAAATCAAGACACTGAATCATGAGGCACCCTAAGGACTCAAGCCAAGGGCAAACAGTTCACCTCAATGGACGGAACAGATTTTTTTTTCTGGGCAGATATTTGACTCCGCCTATTAGCATCACCTCTACTTGAATTTCAAGTATGTAAATATAAAATAATTTTTGTAACGACAATAAAACTAAGCTCATTGTCAGCTGGGCTCTGGAAAACTAAGAACTGTTGGAAACTAACTTTATATTATTTCTACGTGACAGAAGAACGCAGCAGAAGTCTGCAGGACTACATGTTTTGGAGCTCTTCATACATAAAGTTGTCATAGAAGCTGGATTTAATGTTCTTAGGCCTCAGTTACTTTATCTGTTCCTCGAGGATTGCAAAGCCAACAAAATCCAAATGCTGCTATAAGATAGGATGTGGTGAAAAAAGAAAAGAAACACTTTAAAATACTATAATACAACGGCAATGTTAAATAATGATTATTTTGCCTAAGGTGGTATTGTCAGAGGGTATCGGCTCAGTCACCAAAATACTAGTGAGTTGGGGACTCTAGCAATTTGCAGAACTTTAGTACACCTGACATACAAAAGGACGAAAAGTATCAGGAAAAGGAGCATGACATAATCACGTAGCAGAATTTAAAGGAGTAAACATTCTAGTTTTATTTAATATGTTATATATAAAAATTCTTGTTATGTTTTATAGCCTACATATCTGGGCAGGGCAAAAATATTTTACTAACTTTTACTGTGTAAACATAATCAAATTTTAGGCTATATCATACTACCTTTTATTCAAATCCTGAATTCTGTAAATAAAATGAAGCTAAAAATTGAGACCATAAGGTAATCAATTCAAGCTAGCTTTTTTTTTTTTTTTTTTTTTTGGAGCTTAGAAGAAAAGAGGCAATTTTATTGCTTTGCCCAAAGGGGAGTCACAGCAGGCTAGTGCTTTCAAAACTGTGAACCCACCTTGGGGATGGGGTGAGGTGATTATATAGCCATAGCTCAAACAATGAAGCATTGACAACAATCAACAGAATCATTTTCTCATCAGAAGACTTAGAATGGCATCACGATGCCTCCAGGCAACCAATTCTATAAAGGCTAGCAGTTAGATCTCTTCATTTCCTAAGCACTCAAGGTGTGGTCTTCTTGGTAATTTCTTAAATGGCAAAGTGCAGTTCTCCAATGGGGTAAGCTAGCAATGACATCAGTATTTAGCAGTTCTTCAGAAATTAAAAAAGCACAGAGGAGGAAATAAAAGTTACTGTTCTAGGACACTGAGAGTGGAGGGTAGACGAAAGTATCACGAATGTGGCAGAGTAATACATTGGTTGAGGCACACATTCACAGAAACCTTAATGTCTAGCAGCAATGAGACAATGTCAAAGGCCACATTCTAGCTAAACCCTGATGTTCCAGTTTCTCATGCCACTCCTGGATGGTGTGTCACGGACAGGTGTAGCTTGTTTGGAGTTTTAGATTGAAAAGGAAGAGGGGAAATGTTAGATACATGAAAGACATTTAAGTAGTGCTGTGAGTCACAATTACCTATAAAACATCTTAAATACGTAGAGTGGTATATCTGTTCTCTAACAGATCAGTGATTTAAGGAGAGAATTAGACAAGAATTACTACGTGGGAAATGGCACATCAAATCTATGGGCACTTCCAGCATTTTGTAGATGAAATAACATAGATTTTGCAGGTAGCCAACTTTTTCAAAATCAGAGACAGACTTAAAACATCACAGATTTCTCTTTCATCTAATACATAACACCACTTGGGTCACTGAATCTACTGCTGTACTTATTTTAAAGTTCAAAGCTACTCTCAATTTATATTTACCAACAAGCTATATATTATTAGATCCTCTTTAAATTTCCCTTACATATTTTTCATCTGAGCAAGTAAAAATTTATTTCTCCCTCTTTGAGACTTTACTTTTAGAAAATGAAAGTGTGAAAGAAGCTGGGCAGGAAGTGAATACATGTTCTAAAACCTATACTGCACATAATAACAAAGAAAAAAAATCTACAGCACACCTTCCAGAGCCAACAGCAGTGAAAATAGCATCTTTGGTTTGTTATTCTAGTTCCACTCAGGTTTTCTTTGCCTATTTTTTTTTTAATTTTACCTTTATCTACAAAATAGGCTTTAGTCCTAAACTGGGGAAAAAACGGCACTGAAGATCAGAATCCTGAAGCACAAGATTAAAATGCTTTTGTTTTAAGTTAAATTTCCAGTTGGTCACCAAATTAGCAGCAAGATTAAAAACAATAATATCTGATTGTAGTGAAAGTCAGTAAAATATGTGTTTCTAAAGGGATGAGAAATAACGTTCCCCCTATGTTCTGCTCCATAATTCTACCTTCAGAAATACACACGAATGAAATATTTAAAAATTGGACCAAAATATATGCACAAAAACTCAGTAATAGCTGTAGTTATAATAGTGAAGAACTGAAAGTAATCCAACATTATGGGAAGAATCTGGTAACTGTGGTGTATATTTATATATGGTATGTTATATACAGTCTAATGACCATCATACGGTCATTAAATGACACTTGGAGTTTATTTGATCTCAGAAAGTGTTCATGATACGTTAAATTAAAAATAAATATATAGAGAGAGTTATATAGCATAGGAGATAAGACTTCTGGAATGGTGATGGGAGAAAGTAGTGGAAACCTCTCACTAGGAAGAGACATCTATTAAACTGGTCAAAATTAACAAAGACAATTATTAAAAGTCTCTGGAAAATCATCAAAAGATGTGCACCAGCAGAGGAACTTAACAAAGTGTATAAAAACTCAGTAAGAACAGTGAGGAGTCATGGATTTCTGGCACCCGTCCTCCACAGCTCTGCTTTTCAGAGGAGTAGGCAGCCAGTAACACCGTCCATCTCCCCCAGCTTCCAGGTGGACTTAGACATTGGCGAGTATTGGCAATCTCCCTTTCCACAGCTCTGCACTGCAGAAAGCCTGCCCCAAACATGTGGAAGCAGCTGGGTGGTGGTGCCCCCCACACCCCCAACTCCCACTAGGCAGGGAAGATTCTTCGGGAGGGGCAGGAGTAAAGAGTGCAGCCCCCAACCCCACACAGCTCTGCACCACAGGGAAGCAGCTTCTGGGGGCTTAGCAACTGAGAGGTGGCTCCCAAACAGCAGTTAAAAAAAATTCCTCATTTCTCAGGACCTAGATAACAAGCAAATTTCTTGTCAAATGAGTGAAGAAGAAAAGAGGAAAGGGGGAAATGGCAAGAGAAGGGGCTGGACAGAGCGGAAAGGAAAAGGTAACAAAAAATTTTCAAATTTCATACTAAGCATATTTTGCTCCTCAAACATCAGAAGCCATACAAAAGGTCTAGCGAGGGGAATGACATTATTGGATTTATGTATAGAATGATTATTCTCTAAATAGAGGAAAGATTGGTGGAAAAGGTAAGGACAGAGAGCAGGTAAGAAATCTGGAGGGGGGACTGGATTAACAAACTGGAGAAAAGGCAGTGTCTATAAAGAAGAGTAGAGACAAAAGATATTCATCACTTGATCATGTGATTTATTGTCCAAAGGGTTCCCCCCAAAGGGAGAAGGGGGCATTCTTAGTAACTCCGGGACGAGGCATGCACTGGGCTGTCTGAGACACAGTGAGGCACCCGCCATGCCAGGGCTTGGGTAAGAGAAACCTTGGACTGTTTCTTTCTAGAAGCCCTCTTTTGGTGGTCTTTTCTAGCTTCATTTGGCTTCAAATAACACGTACATCTTAACTTACAAATGTTGCTCTACAGCTTACAGCTTTGCTCCAAACTCCAGGTTCCTGCACCCAGTTGTCTACTTAATGCCCATGATGAGACGTCTAACAGATCTCTCAAACATGTCCAAAATTTAACTTCTGATGCTTTCCTACAAAACCTGCTCCCTCTATGGTGTTCCTCAACTCAGAAAGAGGGAATATCATTCTGTCAGTTCTCAAGCAGAATCCTTGAGTCAGCCTAACTCCTCTCTGGTCTTCAAATGCCACATTCAATCTGTCAGAGAAACTTGTTGGCTAAATCCTCAAAATATATCCAGAACTTGATCCCTTCTCTCACCTCCACTACTCCTCCTCCTCCTCTTGTTCAAGCTACCACAATCTCTTGTTTGGATTCCTGAAATAAATTTCTAACTGGTTTCATCCTTCTCCCTTCCCTGCCTTCACCCCTACCTCTCTCCAGGCTATTTTCACACAGCAACCAGAGTGAGTTTGTTGAAAGGCACATCATATTGTGCGACTCACCTATTCAATGGTCCACAGTGGTTCTCAAGGCCCCGCCATGTTCTCCATCCCTCAATCCCCAATTCTATCTCCAACTGTCTTTGCCCTTCTTTGCTTTTTCTGCACGAGCTGCAAGGGCCTGCCTGACGTTTCTCAAACTTTAAGACCACTTGCATTTTGCTTTCTCTCTGCCTTGATATGCCTTCCGCCCTTTCAGATCTGTGTGTAAATGCCAACTTTTCAATGAAATCTTCCTTAACTGTCCTATTTAAAGTTACAAACCCCACCCCATTTCTCTCTCCACACACACACACACACACACACACACACACACACAAATCTTTTTTGTTGTATTCTTCTCTATGGCACTTCCCATCACCTCACATTCCTTATCTTTTACTGATTCATTTTATTGTTGGCTACCCTTCATGAGACACAGTCTACATGAGAGAAGGGGGTTTTGTGCATATGGTTCTGCTGTACCCTCCGTACCTAGAGTGCAGGAGAAGAAACAAGTGAATGAATAATTGAACGAAAGAAGAAGGTTTCAAGGTTGCTTTCCAAGCTTCTGGTTTATACAACTGAATAAATGATGATGTCAAGACAAAGACTGAAGAAGAAAAAAATAGGAAAATCAGGATTGTGTATTTTAAAATAAGATAAAACCGTATATAATTGTATAGGAATGTCAACTTCACTGATGTTAATACATTTTAATAGATCATTTTGCAGAAAGTGGGGATAATTTTTGGTCACGGCAAGTTATGATTTAGTATTAGTTTAACGAAGCTAACAAAAATTAAACTATTTCCCTTTCTAGGAAGGCATACGATAAAGCCTAACATCTGCATAGCCATGCTATCCAAGAAAACTGTCAAGCTTTATTTTAGAAAGTATTTATTTTAGAAAGTATGAGCTTATTTTCCACATATAAATCATATAAAATATGTAATACGCCTTGCCACCTAGCCCCATCCTGCAGGTATTAGACAATGCTGCCAGGTGACCCCGGAGACAGTTACAGAAGAGGACAACACCTCTGAGTGAGCATTCTCTCTGTTGGAACTCACACGGCTCTGGAGAATTTTCACAATTTCACCCCTCTTTATGAGAACAGATGTTAATTTCGAGAATCTCAAGGTACACCAAGTTTTTAATGTGCCTCTATTTTAAGAGTAAACAGGGGAAAGTCCTCAGTTCCATGATCAGCTTGTCAATTCTTGTTTGAAACTGTAAAATTACCTTTCCTCTTTCCACACCTCTTTTGGTAGCAGACTCTACTGTTGTAGTTGAAATATTCTAGGGGAGTGAATGATTTAAGAAAAATCACTAAAACTGCCCCAATAACCTTTTCCAAAAAGGTTACTTAGATGTTTTTGAAGTAGACGTTGTGTGTGTGTGTCTCTATGAGTTTGCACATGCGTGGGCTTTTTTTGAGGAGGTGGTATTCATTAAGAAGTAAAGTTAAAAGGACTTTCAAATTTTAGATGGTCAAACAAAATCAAGATCTTCCCAATTTTACTCAATATAATGAAGTCTTAATAAAGTGTACTTTGTAGGGTACTGAAGCAAATGGACTCTTCTATACCGATGGGGATAATTACAGTATAAGAGCTTCACAGACTAGAAATTCTAACACAGCCTTTTATCAAAAGCAGTCACTCTACCTCAGCCTGACAGTTAACAACATATGATCTGATAAACAAATACGTTCACACAGAACAAAAGTGCCATTAAAGGCCAAAACTGTCAACACAAATTCCATTCTTACAAGAGAAAAAATACATAAAGTGTTGATCACCTCTGGTTGTCTTAACTAGCATGGAGGTTGTCATGGTAACATTTCTGCGAAGTTCACAGTGATGAAATACAAACACTTCCAGTTTAATTGCTATTAGGTTTAGCATACCAGAGTTTATTTATACTCAGTGTGCATTATGATAAAATGTAGTAGAAATAAAGCTTATAATGATCTAGCATAACAATGCCAACATTTCCTTTTAAAAAATTAAATGAAAATGAAATTCAATGGCAGTTTAAAATTTTTCCCAGAAAAAAATTAATACTCAATTTTCTCAAATACCTACTCTGATGTTTTTGTACTTTTTCCATAGTTGATGATTTATTAAAAATACTTTTGTATTTTTACTTCTACAGCATGTGTTTTACCAAAATACCTCCTTCACACACCAAAAAAAAAAACCCACAAAATATGTTTAAAAAAAAAACTCTCAGAATGGCAGACATTTAAATGTTCTAAGTTACTTTTTCATATCAAGGATATGCAATTACTAACATTAAAAAGAGGAATTTTGTTTCATTTTATGGTTATAAAATAGTAGGAATAATTTGCCAAAATTTTCTTTTTCTCAGTTGTTTCCTTAAAAAGAAAAGAAAATCTACAAAAATTCTGAGAAAAAATAACATCATAGGCATGTATACAAAATAACATGTTCATGGACTTCAATTCAATAGATACTTAATTGTGCAGAATTTTTAACAGCAAATCTTTCTGATGTGTTCTAGAGGCAGATTTTTCTAAAAGTTCGAACAAAGTTTTTTGTTTGTTTCCCCCTCAAGAGAAGTATTTAGGTTCCCTTTTACTACATTTTAATGACATGCAAAGAATATGCTTTAAGATTTAAAATAATTTTTAAAGATTTTATTAAATGCCTAATATGTGCCCCACAGTAAGATAATAAGGAGGTAGGATACAAGAGGAGAATAAGATAATTCCTGCCTTGACAAAACTTAAATTCTAGTTAATGACAGAAAAGCAATTACATAACACCACAAAGCAAAATACAGTTAGGGATAAATTATGAAGTTCAGCCTATACGCTAGAGCTAATTAGTAGTAAAAGAGAAATGGACTGGCATAGGTTTCCAAGTTTTCACAGACAAATAAGATCACATGATCTTGCAGTTATTATACACCACCAAATTAAAGGACACTTGCTTGGAATATTCCAAAAACTCACACGAGTGGTAAAATCGCAATCTTACTATAATTTTCTAAGAACACTTTTTAGTCTCAAGTTACATGCCAGTCAAAATAAGGTCTGCCATCTGGCACTGACTCAGGATCGTGCAGTGCCTCACAGACTGCGAATCTGCAGTATCATTTCATTAGCTAATCATCAATGTGTGTGCTTATGGCAAAGATGCACAAACTAGTTGATATCAACTGTGTTGCCAGGTCTCAATAAACTGCAAGCAATACACACAAGATAATAATACTATCCTGGCTCACTAACAATAAAATACAGGGCTTGCAGTTCAAATCTTTGGATTTTAGTCTGGAGTTTTCCACTAAATACCTATGTAAACTCAGACAACTCACTTATTTCTGTAACATTCAAGTAAGAACGTTGCGCAATGTTATTCCTAAGGTAACTTCTTGCTCGATAATTTTAACAGAGTGCTCACTTCCTCCCCACCTTTCTGAAAAGGACAAATGAGAGTGGAAGATGTGATGCCTCTAATATAACCAAGCCAAGAGGGAAAGGTTCTGGCAGCCATAGATCTAAGGTATTTCAGACAAGGGAAGCACAAAGAACAGTGTGTGTGTGTGTGTGTGTGTGTGTGTGTGTGCATTTAATGTCCTAATAAGAAATGGAGAGGATGAAAAGGGACATTAGGTTAAGATGCTACAAAGAAAGAAGACATTTCAGAATACTAGAGAATCTTTACAATATTATGATTCTATATTTGGTTGTCTGAAAATTCTGGATTTCCCCCAGAGGACTTTTAACTGGATTTTCATCATCAGAAAGCATTTAAGGAATGCCTAATTATAAGAAGTGCTACACAAAAAGATGTACATAGTGATGGCCCTTGAGTTCCTGGGCTTTTTAAATCTAGGTCAAACAACACAAAAATGAACATGTTCAGGACCATACAGATAACAGATTAAATATATTTCACCCAGAAATTTTTATTAAATTCAATTTTCAGAGTGTTTTGATCCCAGACTAATGAGAAATCTGAGGGTAAAAAGAAATTTTCAGAACTAAACAAAAAATGAAGTTTTAAAAAGTAAGTTAATAATAGAATATCTATACTGAAAACATGAGAAAGGCTAGGTCTAAAAATCTGGTTCATAGACAAGAGGTGGGCCATTTCAGGCAGAGAAAAGAGCTTTACAAGAGTCTATTTAATAGGAGTTTATATTCAGGTAAGAGTTGAATTCTGAAGTTGAATTCCCTGTTCTTAATGACTACATTTCTTTCATTTCAGGGTAATACGGAGCCAAGATCAACCACAGATGATTATGTTAATTAAAGTAAGAGAAATGCATTGATTAGGAGTTGGAGAAAATCCCCTAGGTTTGGTTCCACATTAAAAGTGAGGTCTTTTCCTAACTCTGATGGTAAAACAGCAGTGATTGTTGAAATACCCTTAAACTTTAAAAGGTATTAAAGAGCAAACAAAGCACAAGGGAGTTTATCACATGCAATTCTCTGATCATCATTCTACCCAATTTAATCATTAACCCAGTGGCCTGTCCCTAATATTCCAACATATGCAAATAGCTGTGTCATGCACCTGTCAATTTTCATTGCTAAAACCAGTTATAAATTTTATACCATTACTACTTTATTACTCATGAAATATTTAACAAGGAATGTGTTCATTTTATTTACCTATTTATTTTTATTTGCCAGTACTGACTAAACATACGCAGCTACTGTGAAACATTGAATAAGGACAACTCTGGAAAAAGTAAGAGGGAAAGGAACAGTAGGGGAAAATCATGATTTAAAATTCTCCTTAAATCACAATGAAATTATAATCACAAATAGTCACATGATAGAACATCTTGGGGTACCACCTCCACTGATCTCTATATAGTGGAAGAAAGCAATAAATGTTTTAGATAAAGATAAAATTCATAAACTTTTTTTGTTTGCATGTTCTACTTTGTTGCAATCATTTCTATCTATTTTATCAATTCAGTGACTTCTTAGTGTCTTTATGTTATCTGGATATTAAAAAATGAAAAGCTCTGATATCATTTACAATTGTTCACTGACAAGTAAAATTAACTGTTGATGAGTTCCATCCTTTTGAATTCTACATCTTTTATGTATCATTATGGGATAGGTCTATCCTACCCAAAATAAATCTTAGGCATTGTAGCAGACCCACTCTAAGACGGTCCCCATCATCTCCACATCCTGGTATTTTTGCTCTTATATAATACTTTCTCCTTGAGTGTGGGAAAGACTGCTGACTTGTTTTTAACTAAGTCGGTCCACCAAAAATGATGGGATAACACTACCATGATTATGCTACATAAGCCTGTAATTTCCATCTTGCTAGCAGACTCTCTCTATTGACCCTCTCTCTTGTTGACTTTGATAAAGCAGGCTTTCATATAGAGATCTACATGGCAGGAAGCTGAGAGCTGCCACCAGTCAACAGCCAGCAAGGAACTGAGGTCCTCAACACAAGGAACTGGATCCTTCAAAAACCATGTGAGATTGGAAGTGGATCCTTTCACAGCTGAACCTTCAGATGACACTTCAGCCCTGACTGACACTGTGACTGCAGCTTGTGAGGGACAATGAAGCAGGGTACCCAGCTAACCATGCCCAGATTCCTGAGCCAAAGAAATTATGAGATAATAAATGTGTTCTCCTAAGCCACTAATCTGCACTAATTCGTTACTCCACAACAAACAACTCACATAGGTGTCAGTAAAAAAGTAAAGAGATTTGGGGAGAGGGAACTGAAAGCATCTAAAACACCTGCTTAAAAGGGTAAGCCAGAAAGTTATTTTGTTTTATCATTTCAAGACGACATGGATAGGAACATTTGACTTATAATGTATTCTTCCATGTAGCTTCCTACTTATCCAGACTAACCCAGGCTAAACCAATTAGTGTTTGAATACTATACAGCTGCCAAGGTGCTAGACTTAGGAACTTTCACTAAAATGTATGTCCCTTCATGACCAAGTTATTCTAAAAATCTATAGTCATTTCACTGTAGCACATGCCCACGTGTTACTACAAGAACTGTACGGGTTATTATACTATTTAATAATGACTGCCAAGAGTTTTAGTTGCTAAATCCAACATCTAAGTCAAAATAACATTGCAACAGAATAAACTAAGGGAGAGATGTTTTATATAAAAGCCTTCTATAGTATCACATTTTGTGAAAACAAAAATATTTAAGAGGAGTGCATGCTAATCTCACTGCAACTATGTATTTGTACACACACATCTGTACAGACCACATTTATATCACATAAATTCGTACTGACAATGTGTGCTACTATATGTTTGAATATTTATATAAATAAAACTATTAGGCATCTATACATTATTCAAAACTCAGGCAAGTGCCATGTCTGTATTTTTTTTCTGAAGCTCAGAACATTCCTATAGGCTGCTGATGATCTATTTAACACTTAATTCATTTGGTTTACATTATACTTACCTATTTATACATGTATCTTTCTGATTATATTTTAAGCTCCTTGAGAGCACTACCATGTCCTCTTCTTCTTTAAATTCCCCAAAGACTTAGTATAGTACCATCCTTGCATGCAGAGGTTTTTAAAAGAATTCATATGAAATTCAAATTAGCTGTTATTTCTTATTATTCTCACTAAAGAAAGGTAACATTCTTCACCAGAACCAAATGCCTTTTGTCTGATATGCACAATTTTCATAGTACATATAAATGAATGTTTTATTGAATAAGGGTAACAGTGTGATAGGCATGTGCACAAGCTGGAATGTTACCTATCTAAGACCAAGAAAGGGAACTCTCTACTGGATAACCTGCTCCAAAATTAAACAGTGATTGGGCTTTAACAGCTCCTACAGCTCAATATTAAAGAAACAAACAACCCAATCAAAAAATGGGTAGAAGAACTAAACAGACATTTCTCCAGTGAAGACATATAGTTGGCAAACAAGCAAATGTAAAGATGCTGAATATCACTAATTATTAGAGAAATGCAAATCAAAACTACGAGGCATCACCTCACACTAGTCGGAATAGCCATCAACAAAAAGTCTACAAATAATAAATGCTAGAGAGGGTACAGAGAAAAGGGAACCCTCCTACACTGTTGGTGAGCATGTAAATTGCTGCAGCCACTAAGGAGAACAGTATGGAGATTCCTTAAAAAACTGAGAAATAGAGTTACTATATGATCGAGCAATCCTAATCCTGGGCATATATTCAGAGAAAACTCTTAATTTGAAAAGATACATGCACCCCAATGTTCACAGCAGCACTATTTACAATAGCCAAGACATGGAAGCAACTTAAATGTCCATCTACAGATGACTGGATAAAGAGGATGTGATGTATGTGTGTATGTATGTATGTGTGTGTGTATGTATGTGTGTGTTATATTTTTATATAACTTATTTATATGTGTGTATATATATAATACATATTTATATATATATACACACATACATACACACACACTACTCAGCCATAAAAAGGAATGAAATAATGTCATTTGCAGCAATATGGATGGACCTAGAGATTATCACACTAAGTGAAGTAAGTAAGACAAAGAAAGACAAAAATCATATGATCTCACTTATACGAGGAATCTAAAAAAAGTGATAGAAATGAACTTACTTACAAAATAGAAACAGACTCACAGACATAGAAAACAAACTTCTGTTTACCAAAGGGGAAAGGAGGAAGCAGGGATAAATTAGGAGTTTGGGACTAACAGATACACACTACTAAACAACAAGGACCTACTGTATAGCATAGGGAACTATATTCTATACCTTGTAATAAACTATAATAGAAAATAATATGAAAAAGAACATATTTATATATATATGAATCACTTTTTTTTTTGCTTTTGTTTTACCAGAAACTAACACAACATTGTACATCAACTATATTTCAATTAAAAAAATACAGGGAAAAAAGTGGTTGGGCTTTGTTTCTGTAGGGAGACAGTTAGTGGGGAGGAAGGTTAGGAATTCAGATTCATTGAACACCAGGGATCCAAGCTACAGTGAGGCTTTTACAGTCTACAGCAACATTAGATAACACAGAGGAGATTTCTAGAGAATTAGGCTTCTCAAAGGATTTTCAAGATTTTTGAATTCTCCACAGTCATCATTTATTACTCCCTCTCCTGGAAATTTCCAGGCCTGGAAGTCCAGGGTCCTTTGCTGCCACTATAGGTTCACATTTTAGATCAATATAATACTGATGAGCTGTAAGCCAAGTCCAATAGAGAAGATTCACATTCTAATTAAGCAGGCAATTATTTAGGAAGATGGAATAACATTCTCCAGTCATTAACTTGCTATTGTATTGAGTCTGTATATTGACTAGGAAAAAACATGCATTTCTCACTTTTCAAAATACTGAATGAATTAAAAGATTGTTGACTACATCACTGGGCTATACAATAAAATTCCAATATAAGAGCCATTCATTCACTTGTCCACTCATTTAATCAAATTTTTATTTAGTGCTAGATATAAGGCAATGTGATAGATGCTTTAAAAAAAAATTAAATACTGGATCATGCAGGTTTAGTGCCAGAAACCCACAGTCTGACTCAAGGCTGAGTCTATAAGATTTCATGATTGAAGTCAGCAGTGGCTAAGAGCACAAAATTAGGGATTAGACCTGGATCTGAGCTTTGACTTCACTACTGATGAGTTGTGCATCACAGTTGTGTGAGAGAGTTATTTTAATGTTTATATCCTTGTTTCCTTATCCATAATATATTTGCCTCAAAGAGTTGTGGAGAGGATTAAAGTAATCATGAGTTACAGTAATTATCAACAACATACAAGATAAAGATGACAATATAATGCTGAGAATGATGATGCAGAAGAAGACAGAGAAGGAAAAGAAGAAGAGGACGTAGAAAGGAGGGAGAATGGGGAGAAGAGAAAGAGGAGGAGGAGGAAGAGAGAAAGAAGAAAATGTATCTGCTTTCAAAGCTGCCTTTAACAGGACAAGCAGAGTCTCACCTGACTCTCAACGTACCACTCGGCCTTGGACAAAGAAAGATCAAATAGAGTCCCTGATCAGGAAGATCTCAAGTCTATTGGAAAGCTGATCCATAACAACAGATTGTGTCATGTTACAATATAGATTAAAACAGAGTTCTTTGGGAGCTTAGAAAGGGCAACATACTAGTGCAAGCAAATAACAAATAAATCTCCAGATATTACAAGAAATCCCAGGAACTCTGGGGGTCTACCCTAAAAAATAATTTGGATTTTAAAATTAAATTACAGAATGGTTTTTAACATCATGCTTTGATCCTCATGAGTAGAATAAAAGTCAATTGTTTTTAACAGGCTAGTTATTATATTATCATTTTTCAAATCCAGAGATTGGCATACATAGCATTTAACATGAAAATAACTCCAGGTTTATTAAAACAGTACAATTATATTTGCAGTGAGGGGTAAGGGAGGATAGACTGTGTTATGCAATTCCCAGTATTCTTTTCCTCACAAATCTACCTACTCCCTAGGGCCAAACAATATAACTCCAAATAATCTCTTTGACTGTGGTTAGAAGATATGTTTACACTATGCAAATTTTACAGGCAAACACACACACACACATACACATACACACACACACACGCTGGGATAAAAATGGAAGAGAAGCCCATAAAAGGAAAACCAAGTCAAAAATATTTTGATAAATCAGCTCCTAAGCATGTATGCTCATTTTGTAAATTCTCCCATAACTCCACACAGAAGACCAATTTCATCTTGTCAAAAAATCTTTTAATGTATGTAAACTTCCTAGAAGCATGGGTTCTGTTATAGCTTAACATAATGTCAAAAATCTGTTTAATAAGAAAATGCTGTGTATGGTAGAAAAACTCAAATACTTACTTTACAAGGCTTTTTCAAATGCTGTACAAACATTTACGTACTTAAGAATAAACACAAGACCTTTATCAAACTTTCATATTCCATACTGAATATTCTGTTTGTACACAAAGCTAAGAGAAGTAGCAAAGTTGTCCATCTAACATTTATAGTGCCTAAATGTGTAACACATGACTAGTCACAGAGAGCCAGATCATGTTCAAACAAGTTACTAATACATTAGCAAACATCACACTATAATCAATCTATGATGATAAAAGATCTTCTTCCTAATTAAAATACATTTTATTTAAAAAGTGGTAAGTTTATAGTAGTTGGCTTTTCCACACTGGTACTCTCATTCATTTTTTAAAAATCAACATCTTTCTTGCTATGCAATATATGAAGCTGACCACACAAAAAGTGGCAAAGCCTCAGAAATATCTATTTATTATAAAATTTCCAATAACATATTAATTTCTTATTTTGAATGTAAACTGTACTTTACCTCAGTTCAATACTAATTGTCAGCGTCAAAATAATTCAGAGCAAATAAACTTGTGGGAAAAAATCAAGAAACGTACAGCATTAATCACAGTGTTGTTAATAATATTTACTGGAAAAATCATATACAAATGAGTCATTCTGTATCAAATTTATAACTGAAGAGTACCATACCAGTCCTTAAAAATTATGTGTATTCAAATGTTATGTATAGCATAGCATATAAAAAGTCTTAGATCTACTAAGCTTTCATGCTGATCCATCAGCTTAGAAAATGTTTGTAAAAATTTTTAAAATGCAGTGTAAACATTTCAGCCCTGAACCTTCTTTCTATGCCTTTGAACCTTCTCTTTCATGTGCAATACCTGAAGGCCCACTGAGAATAGCTGCTGAAAGCCCCAAAGATGGGTAAAACAGAATTTCTGACTCAGGAAATAAAGATCAGCTGAATAGGATTCCCATATGGCAATCCAGATCAATGGAAAAGCAAGACCAGAAATTTACAGTATCTATCCTACACAGTACAACATGAAGGTTGTATTTCATTGCTGGTAACGAAACTCCCAGTGGCCAAGAAAAAAAAAAAAAAAAGTAGATACAAAGATTGTAAATCCGGTAATGAGAAACTACACTTTATTTTGACATTTCGCTCTAAGTGGAATTAAAAACCACTACCTTTATCTGGAATCACTGATATGGTAAACAATTTCTGCAACCAAACAACTGCACCCTGCTAAAACAACTAAAGCAGTAATGAGAGATGGGTTCATATTTAGGGAAAATCCTTACAGATTTCCAGCAACTATCATCTTAGATGGTAACAGCTTATGTGCTTTCTGCAAAGAAAAATAATGATTTACTTTGCTTTCAAGTTTTGCGAGGAAAAACTCAGAATAGACCTATTAATAATTTATAAACAAATTATAAAACAAACTAAAACACTTTATTACAATGCTGTCGAGTTCTGATGGACTCAATAACCCATGCAGAACAGGAATTAGCTCTATAAAACCTTTACGGGGTGGCACTCCAGGTAACATTGCAATATTTCCTCTCATAGGCACTATCTCATAAGGTAGTCCTTTCCTACCTTGGACATGTTTTTATTCTCAGCATATCTATAACTGCATAACTTGCATTAGGTCCTATTCTGGTCTATTTGGTCCTATTCTGACTACTGTGGCTACATAAATTCCCTGTTCTACATAAGTATTCTTTAAAACAGCATCCACTATCAAACCTCCCTGAGTCTCCTTAATTCTGCACTAAACAATCCAGTTCTTATCCCAATCTTCTTACAACACCGTTCCCCAATCCTCTGAAACCATGGTTACCTCTAGATAAACCTCAGTTTCAATTAAAACGTGACATTCGAAACTGAACACTACTACAGATACGGTTTATCCATTTCACAACACCCTTGGCATCTCATCTAGCCACCGTGTTTTTGTGAGTTTGCCTTAGATTTTTTACAGTCAAGATCCATATATTCACTTGCCCACTAGATATTTTCACTTAGATTTCCTACAGATTCCTTAAACTCAAAATGTCCAAAATTGAATTTATCCTCTCCCTTGCCCTTCACTTTCTGACTCCATCACACTCCAAATACACTTCACCTCCTGACTTTCGCGTATCAGTGTCTAGACCAGAAATGGCTAGAAATCTGCTAGCATCCTAACCTCCTTCACCCTGGTATTTGTCATCCAGTTCCACCAAATCTACAATGCAGTTTGAGAGTCTGAGCTCTAGGCCAAACCACTAGAGTCTAAATTCTTGCTCTGCCCCAACCAGTTGTGTGGCCTTGAACAAGTAACCTAGCCTCTCTGTAGCTCAGTTTCCTCATTTGCAAAATGGAAATAAAAATACTCTCCTCATAAGCTGCTGTAAGGAATTAAATTAACTCACATATGCAGCCTGCTTGAAAGAGCGATCAGCCCACAGCCCATCACAAGTACACAATAAATGTTAGCTGCTACCATAATCATTATCGTCACTGCCTTAGTATCTCTCACATCTGTTTATCATTCTCATCGCTGCTCATTATTTAGTTCAGGTCCCTCATTGTTTTTCACCTGGATTATTGTTGCAGCTTCAAAACTGGTGTCTATGCTTCCCTTCCCCTTCTGGCATACTCTTGTTTTCACAATGTTGATCAGGCCATCCCTTAGAGATCAACTTTAATCTGCTCACAATCAGAGGCTCTCAATCTTTTTCTCTTTTCTTTCTTTTTTTTTTTTTTTTTTTTGGTGAGTTACTGAATTTGGCCAAGATACTCTGAGACTCTGCTGCTCCACCCACCTACTTATCCCATCTTATGACTGCTTACCTTTCAGTCATAACTGATAGATGCCATTATACAGGAATGTTTTCATGGGTTTCTACACATCTGCTTTAGCAGGAATGATACAGATCAAAGGATGGCTGACAAACGAGCATCATCAGCATTGCCGAGAAGCTTGTTAGAACTGTTCACTGTCAGACCCCACACAGACTTACTGGACTAGAATTCCTGGGGGTGGGCCCAGGAATCTCTTTTGTGACAAGCTCTCTGGGTGATTCCTACTCAGGCCAATATTTGAGAAGCTCTCATGAAAATGGCGCCTGACTTACCAACTATAAGTCACACAAGAGCCAAAAATACTATTGATATAAATATGAATGACTAAACACATTAAGTAAAGGATACAACCCTGAAAAACTTATGATGATGAGTCTATATTAATCATTTATAATTCACAAACAAAATAGAATTTTAAAGCCATGACCAATTTAAGACAACTCAGCTGATATACTGGTAACAGAACATTCTGTGAGAAAACATTGGTAATTCCAGCTACCCACTTTCTGGGCATGAGCAGTTGGAGCTCTACAAATTATTTCATTGCACTTATTTCCTATATTTCTGATAAAATATTAGAATCGTCAGTAGACTTTGGTAATGAGCTGAATTTCAGTAAGCTTTAATATCCAACTTAGGTTATTAGTAAGTAGTCCTTAACTGTTCATGGAAGTAAAAACCAATGCAAATTCCTTCCACTCACGAGAATGAAAGAATGGATTTGCATTTGGGGATTAATTTAATTCTAAAATGGACCGTCCCTGCCAATCAGAAGATGGTCAACCGCTTTGAGAATCACTGCTCTAAAGAGCCAGAAAAACCTTCATCTCCAACATTGGTACGTGAATCAAACTGCCTGTAACAATTCAGCGTTTTCAATTCATCTGGGAAGGCTCCCTTCCCTCTCCCCACTCGAGCATTCTGTGGTACTTGTCCCTTCTCTGTCTACCCTAGCATCCTGTGCAAACCTCCGTAACTGTACTTATGGTGCAGTGAAAGGATCTGTTAACTTTCGTGCCTGTCAAGATCTTTTCAAAGCTTGGCTCTGCCTAGGTAAAGAAACGAGTAGTCAAAAAAATTCTAGGCTGATATATAACCAGTCATTTACTATACCTGTCTATTCTTAGCTTCATCACATACTTTTTCTAACTCCAGTCATTTTGAAAACCATTAATTTTCCCATTTTGAAAATCATGCTTTAATGATGACAAATTTCACATAGAATAAGAAATTATGCATAAGGACAGTATGAGTGGCATAAATTCTCTATTAATTCATTCATAATCTGGAATGAGAGCACAGTTTCCATTAAAACTTCACATTCTTTTTTGCCATTCTTATTCATAAATGTTACAAAACATTCAACCACTGTGACACCAAGAAACAGTGAGTGGAAATATGGTAAAAAGGCTTTGGTAGAAGACAACTATACTAGGAATCAAAAGATTCAGGTTTTAATCTCAGCTGGACTAATAAATACTAGTTAAAATAACTTATCAAGACCTCAGATTCTCCTACTCTACAAGTTTAAAATAATTAATGTTTAAGTTTCTTCTCAAGGGAAATAATGAAAGTATGTTATATATATGTTATATACAGGGTGATTCAAAGTAGTCATTTGTTAAACCAAAGTAAAAATTTTCTCTTGAAACTGCAAAATTATTTCCAACTGCCAGGTTTAGAGAGTTATTTAGAAGCGGGCTCTTGCTAAAGCATCTACAATCAACTCTGAGAACATGTCATGTAAAAAAATGGGGGGCGCTGTCCCAGCGCCAACAGGTATTCCCCAAAGGGTAATCTCAGACACAGACATGTGGAAGGCATGGGAGACAAAAGGTCCAAAGCTTCACGAGGTGATTCTCTTGTGTACACCACCCATCTCCAATCTCCGCCTCATAGTCCCCCTCTCATCACTCTTCTTCCACGTGAATCCTTAATCATAATATCCCTATGCATTCAAAAATTTATAATCTCATATACCTTACTATTATTTTTGCTTATTGTATACTGAATTTCTTTATCTAACTTTCAGCTTCTATTCTTTGTGTCACATTTTTGTTCTTTTAATTTGTAACTCTTCCCCCTATTTTCTGGAATTGTAGTTCTAATCTTTTCTTTCCCCCTATTGTTATCATTTGTAGTTACCATTTTAAATGTCTTAAATGTTTTCAAATGTTTAATTCAATTTTTAATTTTAATAATACTATAATTGTCTCTACTTTTTTCCTCCGTTGTCACTTCTGCATTCTATTTATTGTTATTTTTATGATACGTGTTTTTATATGGCCAGCAAAAAGCGAATCCAGAAAAGGGCTATAAGTAGAGAAAGCCATTATAAGCCAGAAAGGATGGGAGTTTTCTTCCTTGCAACTGCTTCTTCTGCCACTCTGATTCCCCAAAAGGTTCCTCAGACCAGTCCTGGAAGGACTTTAGCACCCAGGGGACAAGGCCAACCAATCCCCTCCTGCAGGGCCATAAGGCTCACTGTGCATATGGCATCTGGACTTGCTCCAGTGGTGTCATTTGTTAACTTCTCACATTAGCCAGGTTTTATATGAGCCATTCTGTGCATTTAAAATTTGTAACTCCAAAATACATAACCAATAGACTTTGGGTCAGAATGACCTAAATGACCTTAAAGAAATGCAGAGACATTATAACCAGAGGGATGATATGAAAGTAAGTGTTTTATAAATATCATTCATTCATTCAACAAATACATATTAAGCAACTACCATGTGCCTGTACTCTGGCAGGCACTGACACTAGCAGGAAGGAAAAAAAGATAAAACAAGAAAAGCCACATACCAGAAACATGTAAAGTTAATACATATTTCAGAAGACTATTTTGCATGAGCCAAGCAAGAGCTGAGTGTCTTAGACCCTGATAGTGGTTCTGGAAATGGAGAAAGTAGATTGACGGGTGGTATTTAGGGAGTCAAATGGATGCTTCAGTAATTATTGATTCAAAAGAAAAAAGCAAAACATTTGTGCAAGTTATGTCCTTGTTTCACACAGGTTTATAAATTTCCAATTGCTTAAAGCAGAGAACTCGATTTCTTTTCTTTATTTCAGTTGTTTCATGATTTCAGTTTTTCTATTTGGTTACTATTCTCAATCTCTGATTCTCTAATACAAGTCAAAAGTTTAGAATGATACAATTTCAATTTTTTCAGGCAATCAGACTCTCAAGTTCACCAACCATCACTATTAGGTTCATTCTGAGAGCAAAACATCACTAACTATAAGGCAACGTTGGGCTAGAAATAACACAATTTAACCTTCTTGAAAGAAAGCAATGTTTTACATTCCAACCAAGAAACTCAAAGAAGAAATGTTATCCAGGAAGAGATGCACAGCACACTGCTTGGAAGCATTCATCTGTATCACAAAGGAGAAATTAGGGATTAAAAACATAAATTTGGAGTTGCTATGTCAAAGGATCCAACTAAAGTCCTGGAAATTAATAAAGTCAAATAGGTAACTGTATAAGGGTAAAATTAAAAAGCATACTAAGTATCTTAGTCTCATAATCAAGCTTAGAGTTGTACTTTGATAATGTATCTCTGGGCTTTACAGAAATACACAAAAGAGACCCTTCAGAAAATCTATTGCTGGAATGTAGTCGAGGACATAGCCCCTTCTGTCACTCATTACTCTCATGTAAGGCCTGACATGAGAAATCTCTTTTAGAATTTAGTCCAAAGAATGGCATTCCTTTTCTTGAAGAATGCCATTCTTCTTTCTTTTTCAAAATGGATATTCTATAACTACATTTCACTTTTAACCACGAGGAACCTCAGAAGCAAATTAGGAGCTTAACTATAGGTCTCCATATCTTTGCTTTCAGTAGACATCTGTCATTGTTTTGACTTTTTGTATTGCGTCCTGTGTCTGCATGCATTCCTGTATCCTTTTATCAACTGCTGCATAACAAACAACCCCTGAACTTAGTGGCCTAAAGCAACAATTTATTATTTCTCACAGTTCTGTGAGTTAGCTGTGTGGTTCTCACGGGGACCTGGCATGGGCTCATTCATGCAGCTGCATTTACCTGGTAGGTCAGCTATGGGCAGTCCCCTGGGCCTGCTGGACCTTGAACAGGCCAGATCTCTCCACGTGATCTTTCATCAAGGAGGCTAGACCAGGCTTCCTCAAATGGTGACAGTGGCATTCCAAGAAGGCAAGCTCCAATGTGCAAGCACTTAACTCTCTACATGCATCATATTTGCTTATGTCCCATGGGCCAAAGTAAGTAACATAGAAAAGCCAGAGTCACTGTGGGAGGGTGTGGCTACTGGAAGGCGTGACTCACTGCAGGCCATTAATGTAACTCTCTATCACAGCAGTCCCCTAATAGAGCTGTTTCTTATTCCTCTTCCAATCCTTCTAATACTTGAATGTCATTCTTTAACAAAGTTTCTTTCCTATCTGCTCCATATCTTATCTTTTTAAGAGCTAAAATATCCTTTTTGAGTGTTCAAAGCTCATACTAGTCCAACATATCAGTGAATGAATGCTTACAGAGGATTCAAAAGTATTTTAAAATTTAAAACGCACCATATGCCACAGCAAATGCTCACTCCTAAATTCTTAAAGCTCTCATAAAAGGAATAAAAATTCCTTTGAATTTAAGCACAAAAGCCTTTACAAACATCAGAGCCAGTAAGTTCCCCCACCAGGAAGAAATGCATCATTCCACTGGTGATGTCCCACACTCACGCTCTTGAGGCATCCCTGGACCTCTAATCACTATTGAATGTATTATCATAAAGTGCTCAAGATGCCTAAAATCTTTAAGTTAGAAAAAGAACCATTATCTACTGGCTTCTACACCAAGTACGCCAACTAGCAAGACAAGAAGATGCTGAAAAAAATATAAAAGTGTTAATCTGAAGGGAAGTAAATAATATAAACAAAATAGCAAAAAAAAAAAAAAAATCACCAAAGAGAAGGTGTAAAGATGAAAGAAATGTATTACACTAGTTTCATCTTACAAGTTGTTACTATTTTTAAGATGCTATATGAGAACTTAAAGATAAGGTGAACAGGCATCAAAAACATTGAACTATTAAAGACATGACTATACTTCCTGTGATTAGTTTCAATACGTATTTTTTTATTCCCACTGGCTTTTTTTTAGACACCATTTCAAATTCAATTCAAGATTGTAAGTTTTATGAAAATGAATGTGTTTTGGGAAAAGGTGCATGCACACGTGACTCAAAGGGTGACTAAACTGACCTCGGGTGAGGTGGGTGGGTCTCCGGACCACCGAGGCTTGTGCTGTGACTGGGGCTAGCATACGTAAGTGAGAAAAAGTCAAAGCAGCCCTTCTGGCTGCAAGTATGATGCCAAACAAGATGCTGTTCTGTGAATAGGTGGCAAAATGCTTCAGAGATTTTCCACCAGGGGAGACAAAATGTGGAACTTTACTTATGCACAGAAGACTTTTTTTGTTGTTGTTAAATTAGGCCAACAGCAGAGTTATTTTTAGATCACTTACTTCACTTTCTCTTCTTAATGGGCTGGTATACAAAATAGGACAGAAAATGCACCATATGCCACAGCACATGCTCAAATCCTAAATTCTTAAAGCTCTCATGGAAATAAAAGATATCTCTCTCTTAAAATATAAAATTCCCATTCAGATGAAATTAAGTCTATAAGTAATCTGACAGATATTTATCAGTTAACAATGAATATTTTATATACATCTATTTTTAAAAAACAATAGTTTGAAGATTTTTGCCTTTAATCATTTTTAGTAAAATTAGTTATGAGAAGAGCTGAAGTGTGAATGAATGTATTGACTTACATTTATGATTAAAAGTTAACATTTAAATCATGCAGCATTTTCACATTCTACAGTGACTAACATAGCTCTTGATTTCAAGTTACAACATTTAGATGACTCATCCACTTGCTCTTTCATAAATTCAATGTAAAGTCTCTTCAGGCATCTCAGTTTTGTAGGAAGATCAACTTTTCAAACTTCTTTGCATTTCAACATGATGCATTCTTATTTTATGACTGCTATTGTGCTCCACAAAACTATACTGCTATTTTGATTTATACTATTGTTATAAATTACGAAGATGACACAGAATGCATAATACTATAGATGTGCTTAATACTATATATGCACATAATACATGATATTGGAATAAAAAATTGACTGAAAATGAAATTCTCCCCACTTCTGTTAGTGACGTACATATAATTTAAACTATATTGTGAAATATAAAAAATTATTTTAAAATAGATTAATAAAGTCAACAAATATACTTAGAGAGCAAAACATTCACCATGATCTTTAAAATGCCCTGATTTTATTAAAGCAACAGAACTGCAGGACAACAAAAGATTTGACACCTTCTTCCTGTCTAACCCACTGGACTCAGTTTAGAATGAGGATGAGAAAACAAAGTGCTTATTTCCTTAAAAAAGATCAAGTAAGATATATAAAGCTTTGATATTCTTTTATTATTTTATTAAATTATAGGCTTGTGAGTTCTTCATATGTTTAAATGTGCGAGTCTATTTTTTCCCCTAAAAACAGGGCAAATATTGCTAGATATAGTTCACCATTCTATGTAACCTAGTTTTAAAAAGATTAAATGTAGCAATTAAATGAAACATCTTTAAACCAATATAGATGTGTAGGCATATAGAAATTAATTTCTGAATAACACTGGTCTGTTGCTATGTTGCAATGTGCCAACAAAACAATTTTAACATGTAATCTCACTTAGATAAATGTATGATGAAAAACTAGGAAACAAAAGAATATTATGATTGTTTTAAATGCTGCTAAACTGATAGTACTAATGGAAATTCTGTGTATAAAGACTACGTTAAACATACATAATTCTTACATTTAAAATGTACTTAAATAATCTGCATTTTGATATAATCCTAAACACTTTAATTCTGAGATATAACCTCCAAGAATAATCAGGTCTAATAGCAGGAAGATTAATACAAGGTTGAATACAAAAAAAGTTCTTAGCACTTTAAAGAAATCATAATACTTTGCCAATAAAGTATTAACAAAAGCAAAAAACTGAGTAACTAAAAAGGTAAAGGGCTGCTTTTACACAAAAGCAGACTTTAACTGGGGAAGAGGAACAGACAGGTTTCTATGCACCAAGAACTTCACCACACTTTGTGGCAAACACTGGTCTTGGCCTTGAAATAAAATTTCACATCTAAATTGTTGTTAAATAATTCTTTACATAATCAGGTCAATTAATTTTAAAGAAACCAATCCTGAAGGGTAACAAACAAGAAAGAGGCTATGCCCTCAAAATAAAATTATAATGCTGGACTTTTACTGAACATTAAGCCTGGTTTGGACATTTCTGGGGTTTTTTTGTCAAGTAAATAATAAACACGCATGGCAGCATATACCTGCCATGAAAAAAATTTAAAGAAGTTGCAAAGTATACTGATGCTCTTATTCGGTAATATGACTGTGTCTAAGTAGTTTAGATTTGTTTTTATCTTTCTTTAGTTGCTAACTTCACATTAAGATAACTTAACACTAATTTCACCATATATTTACTTTAGAATTTTACTAACATTGACGTCTAAGAAAATACAATGGAAGCCAAGCTTCTGTATTTTATGAGTAGACATATCCAGGGCTGGACTAGATCTTGAAAACTACCATTACAGAACTTGCATATTGGTTTAAATTCATCCACTATTCCCACTCGAAACGAAGCCCCTCCCATGACACAATATGGTTTAAGGACAGTTACCAAGCACACACAGTAACTGCTTTTGAGGCATATGCTTTTTATTAGGGGATCACTAACATATGCTCCCAACATCTATGACCTAAAGAATATGTACCACTTGCCAAACCTTTCTTCCACTGAGCACATATCTCCTCAGTAAATAATTATTTCCAGACAAATGGGAAAGGGAATTGTGCTTCTTTGACTAAATTATCTAACGTATTTTCCTAGGACTGAAGGGGAGAGAAGAGACATGAGTGTGAAACATCTTCAAAATGCTCTTCCTCCTAGTGCTTCCTTTGTCAAAGCCTGAAACCTCCAAGTCCAATATTCTCCACCTAATTTCCTCAGTGTGCGCACGTTAAATGGTCGTCAGCGGTACACAGACCACAGGACAGAGTATTACAGGACTGTGGCAGTGCTCTGGGAAGCATCATAGAAAACGATGGTCCGGGCCACTGGACACAAAGGAGAGGATCCCAGTTCCAATTAGAAACTGGTAATTAACTAACCTGACTATAAAAAAATAGACTATTACTCTATTTCAAAGCCAGGAAAACTGGCTTCCTAAATTTAAAACACAGCCAAGTTAACACTAAAGTTCTCAGCTGAGCTGTAGGCTTAGGAAGAAGTCCTCAGGACAGAAGGGCAGCGAGCCTGCAAAAGTACCTGGAAACGAAGCTGAATGACATGGCCATTGTGTTAGCCAAATCCATTACTGGAATGCAAGAAAAATACCAACAGGCAAGGCAAACCCATACCCAGAAAGGAGGGCTCTTCTAGATTTATTACATAAGACTGCTTGCAAAACATATTTCTCCAGAAAAATGAGACTTCACTGTAATGGTGAATTTCTTCATTTTAAAACATCATGCTTAAAGCCAATCAATAAGGTATGGGCTTTGATATATATGTGAAAAGAAAATACTGCAAAACTGAGACAGTCGTAAAATGGGGCAACATCTAATTTTGCCACATCTAATAGCTTCAGAGAACTTCATGAATAAACAATTGTAACTTCACTTGCAAATACCACACACAAAATTCAAAATTAATTTTTAAGTTTCAGGTTTCAAGTTTCCAAGGATATACTGGTTCAGGCAGAGACAACGTTTTACTTTTGAGTACATCCACAAAATCAGATTTTCCTCTAAAGAATGTTCCTGGATCAGCTGTTTATAACTTAACTGCTTGGCCAAAGGGTGAAAGAAATGAGGAACATGATGTATCTGCTTCTGGTAAAGTGTCTATTTCCCTTTCTTTCAGTTCCTTAGAACTCATGGGGTCTGGTGTGAGGGATGCTCCCTTCGCAGAGAGGGTGGTTCCATCCTAAACCCTGGCACTGTTTTTTAAGGTGAAAAACATATAAAACAAAGCCAATAAACAAAACACTGCTAAAAAAAAAAAAAATAAAGTTGGGGGAGGAGCCAGGAAAAAGCACAGCTAGAAGATCCATGGGTCCGCTGTTGAAGGGAGGGCACCTACTAACTGGTGGCTATGGTGAGAGGATCTTTACAAACGTTATTTTTAATTCATACAAAAAATACCGCTACATAGACTTCTCGTCCATATTTCACAGACGAGAAAATCAAGTTCAGAGATGAAGTAACATGCCCAAGATCGCACAGCAAGCATCTGGCTGAGCCTAAGCTGAGCTCTCCATCAGTCCATCTCCAAGCTCTCCTCCTGCCATGATGTCAAGCCCACAGCATGGTTAACACACTCCTGCTGGGCCTCCATGCGCACCCACGCCCCAGAGAACCACAAAAGAAACAGAAGACATAGCCTCTGCCCTCCAGGCCATTAACACCTGAGAGGCATTCTGAAGATTCAGATGCCCAGTTCGTGAAGAGCCGTGTGATTTACAGAGAGGGAAGGGCACCAGACCAGGGAGAGGAAGATGACTCGCTCACTTCGGGCTTTGCTATTTACTGGCCATATAACCTGAGGAAAATAGTAATTTCTCTTATTTCATTCATGGGCAGAGACCATGCACTATAACTTTAGACCCTGCCTTAATTATCTCACAGAATTAGTTCAAAGATCCAATTGGATAATATAAGAATCTTATTCGCTACAAAATGGTTTACAAATATGAAATGCTACAAGTTTACACTGTAGAACACAGGGAACTATATTCAGTTATCTTGTAGTAACTTATGGTGAAAAAAATATTAAAACAAATATGTGTATGTTCATGTATGACTGAAGTATCTGCTGTACAACAGAAACTGACACACTGTAAACTGATTATACTTAAATAAAAATATATATACAAAAATATACATATGAAATGCTAATACTGTGATTCAAGTGTCCGTATTCCTGTCATTACAGAACTTTGGATGGAGACCTGAATTCAACAGTAATAAAAGGATTTGTTCACTCACTTTGGTGTCCCCTCCTTTTGGTTTTGCTTTGACTTGGCTTGCTAAGAGAGTTAGTGCTCTGAGGGTTAGGGATTAACCACCTGGTTCTGGCTCTTGCTCCTTGCACTGTTCCAGAGATGGGACGACCCAGAACCAAACCCCTCTCCCCTGTTCTAAATGCACCCCAAGCCAGTCCAGGCAGCTTGCTTACTATTAGCCACAAGGAAAGTAGTCTGATTTCCCTCTCCTTTCTCCTTTATTTCCTTTTCTCCCTTCTTCATCTGCTATTTGATAAAATTAGAACTCCATGCTCATTGTCTAGCCCCTCAAAACCCAAAGCTGTATCCCAAATTATAAATTCTATCAACTCAGAGAAGAGTATGAGATAACCCATTTCCTGAGGGAGACTAGAGGAAACCCAGGGGGTTAAGAGATTCTCTGAGTAGATGTAGAATTTGCAAAACAAGAAACAGCCTTCTGCTGACTCGGAAAGGGTTCTATAAACTAGGTGGTACCAACTACAAGCATTGAAAACAAACAGATTTTCTGTCTTAAAATACTAGTATTAAAACATAATTTCCTATCAACTTTTTCATTGTAAATTAATCAACACTTAGAACATTTTTTTCCTACAGAAAGAATTATTCCCAATTTCAAACAGTCAAATGACAAAGTTCGGAAGACTGTCTAGACTTTAGAAATGTTTGACTGAAAAAGACCTACTGAAATTCTTCAGATAGTTCCCAAATCTTCATTTTATTTTGTGTAATTTTAAGCCAACCATTATGATATAGCATAAACTTAGCTCAATGAAGACAAAAAAAACAAAAAAACTTTAACTAAAATGTCACAAGAGAAATTTATACACACCTGACAAACTTAAATGTGTCAGGCTTAAAATACACACAACTCCCTCTCTC
The DNA here is from genome assembly GCF_009834535.1 of Camelus ferus. Lineage (NCBI taxonomy): Eukaryota > Metazoa > Chordata > Mammalia > Artiodactyla > Camelidae > Camelus > Camelus ferus. Next base: position 31,924,537 of record NC_045702.1, read on the forward strand.
CCAGTCCCCACCCCTAACGTCCTCCCTTCTCTAATTTTAAAGGAAGCTAACAGTATTCCCTCATTTCTATAATTTGTTTTCTACATGTGAAATTGAAAACTTCTTTAGATTACTAATAAAAACCCAAAATGCTCACTGGATAAATAAAAAAAATTGGAAGTGAAAATTGTTAGAACTTTAGAGATTATTAATTTATTCTTACAGGAGTTTGTTACATTTTATATAAATCACAATTTTATTTCTGATAACCAGCGAAATTTAGGTTCCATTTCAATCCCTTATTTAAAAAAAAAAAAAGCTCAGAAATGCCATGTAATATTTTACTCTGGTGTTTCTAAAAGTGTGCTCTTCATACCACCTTCTTTGAATTCTATAGAATATTTTCTTAATGTACAGCTTCCTGGTTCCTCTCCAGAACTATTGATGAATCAGATAATCAAGGTCAGACTGGTCAGCAGTTTGACAATTTCCTCTAATCAATTCTTATGACTAGCAAAATCATCACAAATGATTTTTTTCACTTATTTATATTATGTTTCAGATATTTCCTCAAGAGCACCATCTACGGCATTTCATAAACTATGTTAAGAGACATTAGGTCTCTTTATTTGAATAAATGCTTTCATTTTCTAGCAATAAAAGGTGATTCCCTCATCTAACAATATATTTAGTTTGGTTATCATAATTTACTTGGGCATTTTACAAGGGAGAATTCAACTGCCCCATCAAAAAACACACTAAATTTACTTTGACTTTTACCACCACACATTGAAATTTAAATTAAGTAAGAACTAGTTAAAATGACTAAATGTCCTTGTTGGAAAATGTGATTATAAAACAAATAACAGTATAGCTCTGTATGTAAATAAAGGCTACAAACAAATACAGGAATATTTTTTCAATTAAATCTTTCTTAAATTTGTATCACTATGTCATCAAACAATATTTTTGTTCCTCTAGTTGCATTTCCTCAACCTCTATTAACATTTTCAAAAAAAAAAAAAAGAGAGAGAGAGAACTTCACACTCTGAGGAAGACCGTAACAGTTCATTAGCTTCACGAGTCTCAGCTGCCCCACACCTGACTGCATTAGGTCTTTCTGCACTTTCCGTTTTTAGGTCACAGAAATACTGTAAGTGATGTAATGAAACCACAGGCTTGTCTGTATCTTCTCATACAGCCAAGTCCCGACTCATAAATATTTCATTTATTGTTGTCTTAACTCTGAAAGAGATTTGCCTGTACTTTTCATCTTTTATTTTGAAACCTCTCTCTTCTGAAAGTGATTCTGACCGTGACTTTGGTAAACTAACACACACGACACTATAAAAAGGACTTTCACTCCACACAATGGCAACTACCTAGGCCTATGTACCAAAAATTTTCAAGACTCAGAACTATAAAATTCATACAATTTTGAACTGAGTTATTTCACAAGGAAATTCAATATTATATGATACAAGTATGTTTTCGGAGCCTTAAAATGGTAAGAATTACCGTTCACTTAAGTGCCGATACGTCAAAGAAAGCAAGGTAAACACGAGATGAATTCAGAGGAGATTAGGGGCATTGGGTATTATATGTTAGTTTGGAATCAGAAATCACAAATTACTTGTTCAAGATGTTGAACAGTGAAAGCAAAAAAAGATTAAAATTCCAAGAAATGATGTTTAATTTACAACTCTTTAATATGATAAAGTAACAAATGTTACCTCTAAATCAGGCCTCTTCTCAAAAAGAGAGCTATGTATTCTGAAGGGGGAAAAAAAAGGAGTCAAATAGTCCACCAGTGAGCTGAGTACTGTGGATTTGCCCATGGCAAGGAAGAAGGAACATCAAGGGAAAGAACTTTACTATCTCTCGTTCTTTGTCTTTTCATCCATCTTCCCATCTCCTCCAGCTGATACTGTATAATCTACAAAGTTTACAGCAAATATAAGAAAAGAAGCATCCCCCAAGACAGACTGTGCAAGGTTGGTTTTCTGTTATCTTGAAAATATAAATAAAGAAATACCAGAACATATTAAAAAAAAAAAAAAAACCTTAAAGAGTCAACGTAAGTAAATATAGCAGGAGGTTCTCCTGACCCAAAGGCACAGAAGCAAATCCTAGTTAAACAGCCTTCTGGCTGATTGAGAGCCCTGATGTGATCAGTTTTCAAATTTCTGATTCCACTCAGATACCTCACTCATCTAATTGTGCCCAAGGCGTCTGGTCTACCCCTATGTATCCTCACTCACTGGGTCGTGCCAAAGCTTTGTCTCACACTTCAGGGTGCCTCTGCTAACTCTGATGGTTCATGACTCTTCTTCCCAACCCAGGGGACCTTTCGGACATTTTTGTTTTTCCCTGACTTACAGGAAAACTGATGTGAATGTGGTTCCTGGTTCACTATCTAGACCACTGATGGCTCAGCTGGTCACTGCACTTTATTAACCAGGTTGATGCTGTAGTACTACTGAAGGCAACTGTTGAGCATCTAATGAATTATTGGCTTACTAATAATTTCTTCTCTCTGAAGGCTTAAGAAGCAATGAGGACAACTACTACTTTGGACTTAATAGCAGTGAAAAAGAAGAACTATAATGATAAAATCTGTCACAGAATTCTTAGAAGTCCATGTCAGTTTTCAGCTCATAATTTCAAACCAGTGAACAAACTTTGGCATGGATTTTAGAAGTGGAGTTGAAAAAAGATGTCTATATTTATATGAATAACTCTGCGTGTGTGTGTGTGTGTGTGTGTGTGTGTAGCAAAATATAGTCTGTAGGCTAAAACTGGCTCACTGCCTGATTTTAGATGTTCTGTGAGGAAAGAATGGTTTTTACAGTTTTAAACGGTTGAATAAAAATTAAAAGAAGAATATCTTGTGAAATAGGAAAATCATATGAAATTCAAACTTTAGTGTCCATAAACAAACCTACCAGCACACAGCCACATTCGTTCATTAGGTATTGAATTAGGTATTGTCCATCGCTGCTTTTCTACTTCAATGGCAGAGTCAAATAGTTGTGACAGAGCCTGATGGCCCCCAACCTATATTTATTAGCTAGCCCTTTACAGGAAAAAAATAAAATTGCCAACCTCTACTTACATATAATGGCTTGGCATGAAACTCTAAAATAAAAAGTGGCCTGTAATAAATATCTACTAAAATTATGAATTATTGAAAATGAAATTATGAGCCTCCAGCCTCAGAAGACACAAAGGAAAAATTTTTAAATATCTTAAAAAAACACAGCTACACAGATATTATTCAACCTCTAAAGTGATAATACATGGCAAGAAATAGTATAGAAACAGACTCAAAGCTTTAATAAATACTTAAAATGGGCTGAAGCAAATTCCACTCACCCTTGGGGGGGGGAACACTTCAAGATCTTATTTATATATGGGAAAAATATTAAAAAAGACATGAGCCTTCTGTTTGGGGACAATGGGATGGTAACAGATAACTGAAACAAAGCTGAGTTTCTTGAATCTTAGGTGGTTTTTAACTTCTCCACCAAAAAGAAAAGTGAGAAAACTAAAACAGAAAATCAAATATGATTAGTAAGAAAATCAAAGCTCAGGAATTAATAAGAGGACTGCAAGTCACTTTAAAGAAGTTCAAGTACAAGGATCAATGGATTACAATTTCAAGAATTGTTATCACAGAACCATAGTTGATAACCTTGGAAGAGTTAATACACAACAGGTGAGCAGATGTAAACCATAAGAGGGGGCAACATTATTCTATTTTTTTAAGGTAAAAGGATTCTAGGAAATGAAGATCAGTGATCTTGACACTATTCCCCAACAAAATTCTAGAACAGGTTACTAAACAGATGGTTTGTGAGCACTTAAAATTTTCTTTAAAACCTGCCATGGATTTGTTAAAAATAAGCCATGCTAAACCTTCCTTCCTTTTCTGACATGTATATAATGCCTGGACCAAGAAAAGTGTGGAAAAGTCTCTCATGGCCAACTAGGGGTAGGTCCACTTACCATGTGTGTAACTTTGGGGAAATTTCTTAACATCTGGAATTAAGAGAAACTCTGTCGAGTTTCTGCATGTTCTGTGAACAGAAGCACCGGCAGCCTTTGTTCTAGACTGTCTTTTCAGGAATGTCTGTATTGCAAATAGTCTCTGAAGACAGAGATTGTATCTCCCTCTGGAACAAAGGGGAGATTTGCTTACAGCCCATTATAAAAGATCAGGGTTCCTAAACTTGGGGTTCCTCACCTGTGATACAGAGTGTGCAGCATGGACTTGAGCTACTCTGCAGAGCCTCTGTGGGACCTGGAGGACGAGGAACCAAAACAAACATGAGGCTCATGCCGCTTGCTGTACCAGGAGTAGTAAAGTCCATTGTCTCTGACTCAGAAGTCTTTTGTCTCCTATGATAGTCCACAGAACAGTGGCTGGCTAACTTGTCAGCGTGCAAGTTGGGTAAAATCTCAGATACCTCACAGTTCTTGACAACCTGTGACTCAGCTTTGCCACTGGTAAAATGAGGAAACAACAGTATGATCTTGTAAAGGTAGCAGGAAGATTAAATTAATTAACATATACAAATTGCTTAGAAAAGTATCTACTTCAGCTGCTCAATGAGTGTTAGCCATTATTATAATGACAGTTACGATTAACTTCAAATGTATATAGGTAGGTAAATAATCGCATTCAGAGGATTAATGACAAGTCACAGAGTCCAAACTCACTAACTTTAGAACAAGCTCTATTCTTATTAACCCTGTTCTGCTCAATATTTTCATAAAAAATTAAGTAGAGCTATAAAAATGTATTAATCAAATTATGGATGACACAATTGTTAACACAGGTAACAGAATCAGGATTTTTTAAAAGCTTGACATGCTCAATAAGTAAAGTATAAAAAATTTAACAGATATACACATCCTATTTTTAAAGTAACATATTCAAATTCTATGTTAGTTCCAACTTACATGAAATGAATTATAATTCTATTAACAATATAACAACATGACTCAAAACACAAATTTGCTGTTAGGTTAGAGAAAAATGGAGATAAATTTTCACTGTGTTCTGAGTCATTCAGGCCACACTCATGCTATGGTATTTAGCTCTAGATACATTTTAAAGGGAAACTTCAGCAAAGAGAAGCCTTCCCAGAGGAGAGTAATCAGAAGTGTGAAGGGTGAAATAAATCCGTATAGTATATATAAAGCATAACTGAAGAAACTTGATTTCTTTATCCTAAGAAAGGACAAGTTTATTGAGGGTGAAAATGTTTCAGACATCTGCAAGGTTATCTATGTGAAACAGTCTGTGTAAAACCAAAGGGCAGAGCTAGAAGTAATGGTTAATTAATTGATTCCAATTCAGTATAAGGAAGATTTCTATCAATTAAATTTTTTCAAATATTGAGTACTGAGATAAGTGCTCCATTCACGGATGTTTCTGAAAGCCACCAGCCAGAACTACAGAAATGGGGACTGCCTCTTTCACGTACAGGTATCTTTAAACTGCTCACTTCTTGTCTGTAAAAAAGTTCCCCCACAGGAAGTGGCTCCAGGCCTCTTGTCTATTTTCACTTGTCTATCTTGCCTCCCTGGTTTCTGTTCCATTTCAGCTTCTTCAAACTGACAATTGTTCTTGGCAGCCCACCTGACTTTTTGATTTACCTCTCAGATTATTTCCTCTTTCCATACACTGCAGCCCACAGGCCATGTCACAGAGGCTCCTGGGTAACAAACCCTAGCCCCATCTCTCATTTGGCTTGGAAGGGAGAATGAAAAATTAATTTCCTGATCTCAATTTCTTTCAATTCTAGGATTCTTAGACTCTTCTTATTTCTTTTGCCATTTATAGAAATTGGAAAATGATCAGTGATTGATGAATAAATAAATAAATGAATAAATGAATAAATGAATGAACATTTTAAACAACTGATAATGAGCTTCTTTCTTCCTTAAGAACTAGGTATCTGAATAGGTCTAACATCTTTCAATCAGTCAAACAGATGACAAGGAGTGAGAAGACATGAAAACTAAACACCTGTAGGAACAAAGAAAGCAAGTATGAGAGCAAAAGGGAGACACTAGAGGTAGAAAAGGAATGAGAGCAGACAACCATGGGGAGAACCCCAAAATTAATTCTCAGAAATGATTAACCAACAAAGTCTCTTGTTTATAAGCCAAGCCAATTTATAAGCCAAAACAAAATTTAAGGATATATAAAATAAAAATATATTTGAATGAAAAATGAAAGGACAGTACTAATCTCCTAAGAAATTATGACAAGAACAAGCAATTGCATTCTTGCAAAGGCAAAAATGATACGCACAACGATACTGATCAATCTCAAATGTGTTATGCTAGATGAAAGAAGCACATATACATGTATCCATACATATATACAATGGAGTATTATTCAGCCATGAGAAAGGAGGATATCCTGCCATTTGCAACAACATGGATGGACCATGAGCACTTTATGCTAAGTGAGACAAGTCAGGCAGAGGAAGACAAGTACTGTATATCTCTTATATGTGGACTCTAATAAAATCAAACTTACAAAAAACGGATAGCAAAATGGTGGTTACCAGGAGATGGGGATGGGAGGACAAGGCTAACTCTGTGTAAGGCTACAAACTTGGAAGAAGCAGTAAATAAGCCACAGAAATCTAATGTGCAATGAACACAGACAATATTGTACTATAATTACATAATGTGATAAAATATGGCTACAATGGTAGTCATATTACAAAAAAACCCCACACTGGACACCTTAAATGTACACAATGTTATATGTCACATTCATTCAATTAAAAAAAAAATGTTCCCCCACCAAAAAAAAGACAGATTTGAAAAAAAAATAAACAAAACTATACAGACAGAAAACAGGTCAGTGGTTACTAGACGGAAGGAGGGGTTGAGCAAAAACCACAAGAGAAAATCTTGGAGTGTGATGGAACTGCTCTATATCTTAGTAGTGGCAGTAATTACACAACTATATATGTTTCTCAAAATACAGAGAACTATACACTAAAAAGAGGTGAATTTTACTGTATGTAAATTATCTTTATTTTAAAAATGGAAAAAAATTAAACAGCTTAAAATGCAATTTGTAATGCAATGAAAATATGATTTGTGTCATTAATAAATTACAATAAAAGTCAAAGTTTTGAGAAAATTATCAAGATAATTTCTACAATATGGTAACTGATATCTTAGTTAAAAATGAAACATCAAATGTACAGCCAATAGCTTTTTTAAAATAAATGTATTTTCACTGTCTTATGAATCGTTAACAAGTAAAAATACTCATTCACATTCTATTTTTAAATATCCTCTCATAAAAATCTAATTCTAGTAATAAGAAAATAAACATTAAATATTTTTATCATTTATGTATTCATGGCTTGTTACCATATATTCTCTATTATCGTACATTTGCCCTTAAAATTTGATCTTATATAGTAAGAAAAACAAGTTGTCTCTCAAAACAAAAGCAAAATTTACAACAACAATGTTCCTTTAATACAGTAATACGAGTAAGCATGTACTTAGTCATATTTTAGAATCTGGCATCATTTCAGCCCAGTGGGAATTAGATATTTTCAGGACACAATTAGAGGGATATCAAAGACAACAGATATGTAAAATCAAATACCAACTAGAAACAACAAATTGCATTGCCTTTCTTCTATCTGTGGCATATTTTGAGCAACAGACACCCAGGACCAGGGATAGTTTGACATTACTAAAACCTACAAAACAGCAAAGAATTAGAAGTGATGAGAGGGCAACTTAAAAGCACACTTCTCTGGAAGTAAGGAAATATTATAAATAGATCAAGAAAATATAGGTTTACAATGATTACATTTGGGACAACACAAAGTCAGGCTGTCAAATGAGTTTTATTTTTAGTTCCAGGAATAGACATTCTCTATAACATACAGCAAAGTAAAAGGTATTGAAATGTGAACATTTGCAAGCTCAGAGCACTGCTAAAATCCATCACCATGTATAATCCCTACCTTCTGAGTAGAAACCTGGGGCCACACTCCTTGTCTGTCTGCACAGTGGGCTGTCACAAGGAAAGCAGCCAGAATGAGAAAAGAGACTGTCCTTTCACGAGGGCACACTTCATGAGGTCTGCACACTTGGCATAACGATGCACTTCATGACTGGGGCAAAGCGATGAAGGAATGATCTAGATGAGGCTCTAAAGACTTTTCAGCAGATCCCAGCCAAAGAGGAAAGACGTCTCAAGAAATGTGGGGCCAAACTTCCTATGCGATGCACTATATAAAACCCTTGTGTCACTCCCTTTAAGCCAAACTACAGCCAAGACAGGCAGCGCTCCTGGAGCTGGGAGTTGGGTTTCCTCCTAACGTAGCACACACAAAGACTGGACCAACATTTCAATGCCCAACATTTCACATGGCTTCTAAAAATGTATGTGTGTGTGTGTAAAGTTCATTAAAAAGGAGAGCTCCATTTTTCAAAAGACTAAGTTTATCAAATAGCTCACCCAATTCCACAGTTTATTTCTGGACTGGTGCCACCAACAGCTAAATATATGTATGAGCACAATACCAAGGCAAAATTGTGAAGAAATGAATATTTACGGTATGTTAATGGTATGTGCTTCAGGGAAGAGGACGCCAGGTGGTTATTTGTTTTTCTCAAGCCTGACATGACCACTTCCACACGCACTCCTGTCTCCTCTCTTTGATTCAGGATTCGGCTTTAATAAGGGGAGGCTCCACTCCTGACAGAGGAGGGGAGTGATGTGAAAATACCTTGTGGGCTACAACAACTGAAGGAAAATACCCTTACATTTCAATTGAGCCCCGTGAGCTTCATAAGCAACATAATTTGCAGTAATTTTTGTTGGTTTTGTTTTTACTTTAGGGACTCCTGTTTTCTCCAGTTCATTCTCGTGTGTGCGTTTATGTGGTAGTAAAGAGAACACATGTTCATACCTTCAAATAAAGCTTTCAGGTGAAAGTAACCTAAAAACTAGTCCAGACTCTTGTTAATTTTGACTATCACACAACAGTTAAAGTCAGACCAAGCACCAGAATACAGGTCTTCTGGCACTTAAGGTGGAACTCTGCATAGTAATCCAAGCTGGCCACTTCACTGAGATAATAATTATGCCTTCCAGAAGGGTTCATTTTCATTCACATTCTAATAATATCACATTATTACTCCCAGAGAAGTCCTTTAAATCAAACTTTCTGACTCGGAACAAGGAAAGGAGAAGACACTGGGACTTGGAACAACCAGATGGCAACATGGAGGGCAATGGGTATTTGAGGACCAGGAGAAGAACGGCAGAAAGTGCAGGTCAGTAATATGTTAAAAAGGGAAAAGTGGGACAATTATGTAATAAAACCCCACTTTGCCTTGCTTCAGAGTTTGCCAAGTGCCACATATTCACTGGTGGTATAATAAGTTACCAGAATTATTTCAAAAGATCTCATAATTCAGTCTGGAGGAGGGACAAGAAAGCTGAAAATGAGAAGAAGTGGGCAAAGAAGAGAGACCTTCTTCATTACCAATAGAAAAGATTACAGACTCCTTCTCAAGATATTTAGAACAAAATTGCTAAGCAAGTTAATGCAAATTGTAGATATGGATATAGCACATGAGAGGGAGCTCTCCACAGCATCAGGTTTATGAGAAAATAATCTGTGTATCTTTGTGGCATCATGTAGAGACTTGAGTCACTTATTCACATCTCAGCTGTGGGTGTCCCAAAGGAATCCGAGCACACAAAAGAGTAGGATTTTAAATTTGGAAGGACGGATTTTCCATCAAATCATAAATCCTCAACTTGCTCTGTTTAAGGATAGATACTGAAAGAATGAAAGAAGAGAGAAACTGTAAACTTACGGTGCGTGTGCCTATGCAAAAAAGTAAAGCTATCTAAATCTAAAGGTTTCAGAAGACACCTTGACTTAACCCCAGTCCCTCCATCTTTCTCATGGACAACCCCCAGAAATACTCGGTACATCCATGTTGTACTCATAGTGTAGCCATTAGAAAAATCTATATACACTACTTACGCTATTCATATTAAGATATATGATGAGTTGTGTGAATAAACATGTCAGTTCAACTGTACTGTTATTATATCTAACAACTCAACTATTGAGCATTTGTTGTCCAAAAGCATGAACATCCACTTGCAACTTGCAAAAGTTAAATGTCACACTGTTTCTCAGATCAAGAATAAAAAACAGATACAGAAAACCAAATTTGCAGCATACCTACCTGAGATGACAGCCATGTCCTGGCCAATATAACAGTGAGCAGTTTACCAAATGTGATATGGTATAAAATAAGATGAAAAAGAAAGATGAAAACGAATTTCAATGACACATCAAAAAAATTAAGCAATGATACAGATAATAGTAAGTTCATGGTCTTCCACAAAATCACACATCTCTCCAATCAATATTTAGTTTGAGACTTTCTACCAAGTACAAGGCATGTTCTAAGCACTAGGTGAGAACAGCATACAGAAGAAAATCTTTGGATCCATGGAATGTACACATTCTCATTGGACCAGATGATAAGGAAACAATCTTTTTAATGTCAGTTGATAGTGCTAAGGGAAAAATAATGTGTGATAAAGGTGACAGAGTGTGAACAGTGAGGATTTGTTATTTTATACAGGACAGTCAGAGAAGGCTTCTTATAAGGGTATGTTTGAGCAGAGACCTGGAGTTAGTGAAGACAGCTGAAGATAGAGCATTCCAGGCAGAGAGAACAGACGGGAAAACTCTGAGGTAGATTCAGCTGATTCCATTTTGAGGAAAATCAATGAAGTCAGTGTGTCCAGAGTTGACCAAAAAAAGAAGAAAAAGTTAAGAAATAATGTCAGATAGGTAGCAGGAGTCAAATAATACAGACTTATGTAAGGTCTTTGTCTTTTATCCTGAGAGACACAAGAGGCAGCTGGAAGGTTTATACCAACAGTGGCATAATCAGACATTATCTGTAAAAGATCACTCCGCTATGTGGAGAATAAACCTCTCCCTCTGCCTGGAGGGAGAAGAAAGGGGATCATTAAGGAGCTATTGCAACAATTCAGGGAGTTGCTGATGGTCCATCTGATCAGACTGGTGCGGGGAGAGGGTACTAACTAGATGTATAAACAAGATTTGGGGGGACCATTTAGCTCAACTAAAGACAGACTGAGAAAGGGGGAAAAACTGAAGACAAAAAGGAAGTGAAGAATTGGCTACAGGCAGACATATCTAGATCAACCAAATCCTGGAACATAAATTTGGGTGAAGTAATGGTGAGGAAGAGTTTTTAAGGATGTTGGGGATCTTTTTTTTAAATGAGATGATTTTATGACAGTCTACATATGCTAAGATGTTAAGATATCTGGATTAGTGTACTATAAGTTTCTCCTCACTATCTGCCAGTGAGAAATTTTATAAACACTTTCTCTGAAATATGTCGGCCACAGATTTTTTTCTTACCCCCTAAAATATACTTTAAGAAAGTTTGTTTTTTTCTTAAGTTGAGAAAAAGTTACAAAATGATGGTTGTGGTTGTGTATGTGTACCAAAATGACACAAAACAGAAATGATACAAAAAAAAAAACCTTTCACAGAAAATGCCATCATAAAAGTTAAGAAAGAAAAGACATACATGAATATGAGGAAAACTTTGTTCTTTCTAGTAACATCATTCATTTTAGGAATTTAAAGTTAATTTCCTAAATCTATTCTTAAAAATTGTAGGATATTCTCATGGTACAAATTTTTTAGACTTATGTTAGAAAAAGAAACACTTTAAAAAGAAACACTAAAAACTTAAATAAATTTTAAATCAACACTATCTTCCACAAAGTATATTTTAAGGCTTCCAAGATAGAAATCAAAGGAAATTGAGGAACATTATTAAACTAAAAATGCTGAGAGCTTTTAAACCCCTGGGGATTCATTTGCTTCACAGCAATGTGCTTTTTCAACATTTAAATTTTATTCGCTCTTGCTAATGAAAATAATTTGCTACAGCAGAAAGGAATGAAGATGTCAGCTCCATATGACATATTTATCAATATAATAGTAAAGTATATTCTAGAGATCGTTGGTGGACTGCAAGAAGAGAGAAGTGCACAACTGATTGGGAAATTGAATTCAATCAGTAGAGTGTAAGCCCAAGAACATACATTTCTAGTATCAAGGAGTTCAAAAGGTTGCACCTGGGCTTCCATAGATAGTTTATGGAGAAGATAGATTTTCAATAAAGTTTTAGATAAAATTACATAAGTTGAGGTAATTTTAGAATTCAAATTGCTCATGGAAAGGAAGTTGGACAAATGAGCAAATATAAGCCAATTTAGAGAAAGTAAACATTTAGTTCACAATCATAAAATGAAAAAGTATTAGGATTCAAAGTGAACTACAAGCTATACATCATTAAAATACAATATTGCTTTAAAGTGAAATAGGGGTGATACCAGCATACCTCAGTTTAGAGCACAGATATACTCTGTTAATTTGGCTGCTGGGCAAACTTCTACATAGAAAAACACAAATTCCTAGCCACTCCAATTATAATAGAGATTATGCTCCTAAAAATAATTAGGCCAGTACTTAATAACACCACATTTGAGAAAACAGCAAATCACTGAAGCATCTATTCAGAGAAAAAAAAATAAATGAATACCATTACTGAAAATGTCACCACATACCTACAGGTTTACGTTTTCATTTTAACATTAGTAGTGTTGGAACATAATAAATCTAAATCTTCTCTAAGGACCTCTCTCCAGCATCTTGATATTCTAACGTTAACCTCTTAGGTATAATATCTCTTCACATTTCACCAAAGTTACTCAATTTTTTTGTTCATTTTGTCTGGAAAATTGGGGTCAGGGAATAGATGAATACACTGTGCAGAGCAAAAGAGTATAACGCAAAAATACATCAGAGGTAATGACAAGGCAGAAGGAAATCAGCAAGTGGAAGTTAAGCACCATCTGTTTTAAGAGGTAAGAATATGGACAAGGAAAGATTATGCTACTTATTGGTATTTATGTAATTCAGTAGCAATGAATTTTCACATAACCAATGCTGGCCTAAAAAAAACAAGTAATGGTATTTTTAGGCAACCCTCCTAACTATGCTTAGTTAAGGTGTTTGGAAAAAAAAAAGTCACAAGATAAATGAAGGAGCTAAAATTTGGAGCAACTCTACAAGAAAGCAATGAAAATGACCTAAGCCTCATTAAAAAAAGAGAAAAAAAGCCCAAAGAACTTAAAATATTTTACCTGATAACACTATGAAAGTGATGACTGGAATCTAAGTATATTAAGAGATAAATAGTTGGATCTAAGAAGATATTCATGTCATCTAAAGGAAGAAAAGAAGCAAACTATGGCATATAAAATTTGAATGAGGCATTAGATTATCTGCAGACCATAAGTACTGAAATGTGTTTAAGGAAAGTTTTGAGTACCTGGATTACTTTTTCAGAAGGCTTAAGAATATAAACAACAATCTTTCTGGTTTGGATTTGATCAAGTTTGTTAGAACTTTATGGATTAAGAGCTACATAAGTAAGGTTACTTTCAAAATCTATTCCAATCTTAAAATCTCATTGGACCTAATTTAAGGACTATGCTATCTTTTATCAAGGGGCAGTATGAATCTGGGCACTGGTTAGAACACTTTGGATCCATTCACTTATCACCAAGAGTACTACCATCCATCACAAAGTTAAAGGGGAAGAAAACCACACACACACACACACACTGTGCCAAGAATTAGTATTCAGTAACTGTAATGGAATTGATATTATTTTGGAGTTCTACTGTGATGTACAATTTAGTCTAGCAACAATCATGTCAAGTGAACTCCTTAGTGATATTCTCGTCTTACAAGTCGACAGTCTCTTTTTGATTTAATTCAGAGAGGCAGAAAATACGTGACCACTTCCATCCTTCTATCAGTTTTCTATCTGTGTTATAACTAACAGCTGATCTAACAGAGACCTTCAACACACAAGCAGACCAGCGTGATGAGGCTGGGTAGCTATAAATCTTTCAATCTATCACCAATAATATCTCTTTTATGTAATTAAGTTCCATATCCCTCACATTTTCTCTTGAAATAAAACTGTCTGGTAAATTTGTCTGGCTATGTTCAATATATTATTACCAGTTTAAATCAAAACCATGAAGGTATTTTCACATATTTAAATATACTTTTCATAAAGTACAATTCTAACAGTTACGCAAAGAGGGTTGTTTTGTGTTCTTGAGTTTTTCTTTGTACAAAAGGAACATAACTTCTCATTACAGGTTATCTGAAATTTTAATATTCGCTGTTTTTCCTCTTTTTATGGTGTGTCACATGCTACAATTTCCCCCTATTTTAGGTTTCTAGAATATTTCAAGGGTTTATTATGTTTTATTTTTTAAAGCAAAACCACTATACTACCATCAGTGCAAAGAAATAAAATTCCAAAGACAGTTTACTCAGATATAACTATTTATAAATCTATTCATATCATAATATAATTAAAGGTCTCTTTTCACTCAGAATATGAATTCTATGAATACAATAATCAACTTTAGAATTTCCACCACTCTGAATCTCAAAGTTGAGGAATTTTGAAAAATAGTTTAAAATAGTTAATTGTTATTTGTATATATTTTCCTTTGATCTATTTTAGTATCCACTGTAGTAACATTTAATCATTTATGTACCAAAAAGAAGGCATTTATTGTACTCATATTTAAATTGAATGTTAAAAGTTATTCTTTTAATTTTTTTTGTATTATTGTACTTAAAAGTCAACTTTAACATGATATTTTAAAATTCAGTCTTCTCATTTACCAACAAGGATGTATCATCAGGTTTCTAGTCTTCTCTTTAAAAGTTAGTAACTTAACCACAATTAAACATTTCTTTCAGTTTTCAATAACAATGAAATAGTAGGTTTCTTAGAGAAGTACTGAACTGAACAACTACTAAACATGAGTCTAGTTTAGTAGTAAAAATGGATGGAAGGAAGGAGGGAAGGAAGGAAAAAACGACTTTTAAAAGCTCTAAAGCTGAAATGAAAATTTATGACTCTAATGATCATAGTGAATATAACTTTATACCTACTTTATTAATGTATATGTAAACAAATCAAAATTGTAAATTCTTGTTTAGCAGTATTAAACAAACACTACATTTTAAAATTCCAGGACACTGAGAATATACTTATCCATAACTCATACTGACAGAAAAGATAAACAGGCCCTTTGACAACACAAAACATTTCCTGACGTAGGCCACGATGCAAAGTTGAAGAGAAAAATATCTGAAAGCTCATCTTTGCTTCAGTTTTGACCTCTAACACAGACTTGCTATTAAACACACCCCTCCTGTCTCCACTGGAACCTAACCAAACTGAGTGAGGAGAGTGTGCAAAGATGTGCCTTCCAGGCAAACTCCTGTTTTCTAAAAGTTAATCTCTCCAAATACTTCCAGTTGGAAAACGTCCACTTGAGCTACTTGACACCAGGGCATCACTTTCTCCCCTCGGCTTACCTGCTACTACTTAATTATTCTTCTAAGTAGGCTCTGGGCAAGTTGGGGAGGTGGCTCTTTCAGCACTTCGGGGTCCATGATGACTACATATGTACACACCTTCCACACTCCCACAGGTCTTTCACACCCGTTCTCCCTCCCGCCCGTCCTGAGCACTCACCCTGGCCACTTCCCTCGCCTCACGTCGCCAACGCCTGCCCACCTGAGAGCAAACAGTACTCGAGGAATAATCCTCAAGATCAAGAAACTGGATTTCAACATGTGGTGAGAGAAAATGGGGGAGGGGGTAGGAGCACTACAGGCAGCAGCTGTCCATTAAGTGGTTTAAATCTGTTGGTTACAAAGCTGAATAAACAAATACACAGATGGGTCTAGTTCCTTGGGGATTCCGCAGTCTGAGGAGGCTCCCGCAGTCTGAGGAGGCTCCCAAGCAGTGTCCAGTTCGGCCTCTCTGGCCTCGTCCCTGAGCAAAACGCGGTCAGATTCCGCTCCCAAAGACCCCCGAGTCTCACGTGCCTTTCCCTCCCTTTGCTCGTAATGAGTGTCACCCACGCGCCAGGTGCCTCGAGAGACTTACCTAAGGGATCTCAGAGTCTGAGGAGAGAAGAGCAACTTTTCCTCCCTGCTCTAGTCCGACGAGAATGCCCGCAGCAACCGCGGGTCCACACAGACGCAAGCCCCTAGGTCAGGGCGTCGAGGCGCCTTCCGGCCCGCGGGGGCGGGGACGTGCGGGCGCGGCGCGCGGCCACCCAACGGGTCCGGCCTGCGCCGCCGCCGCCGCCGCCGCACGTGCGCCGCCGCGAGCGCGAAGGGGCGTCCGGACTAGCGCTCCGCCGGGGTCGAAGTCAACCCCGCCCGCCCGCCCTCCGCTCGCCCCCGGCCCCCGCGGACTCACAGGTAAAAGCCAACCGAGAAACCCCCCCTTTCTCCGAAAGGTGTGCGCGCCCCTCCCTCGTGCCCTCTCTGAAGAACCGGGAGGCGCGATTTCATCCCAAACCCACCCCGAGAGTGAGGCGACCTTTCCAAAGCGGAATAAAACTAAGACCAGGACAGACCCCGAGTGAAGCGAGTCTCGCTAGCGGTGGACAGGGAAAAGAGCGCAATCGGGGGCAGCTGACGAGATGCACGATCATCCGGAAGCGTCGCTAGGGACCAGGAGTTTCTTCACTGGAGAAGCAGGAGTGTTCCCTCTCCGCCTCCCGTTCCCAGAGAAGTACTTGTGAAATGTACGCTGAAGTGTCTAACTTAGAGACGAAAAGTGTGCACTTGCCCAACTGAGTAAATAAAGGTCAGCAGTTGGATCAATAAAGTGTGTGCTTCCAACCGCTCCATGTTTTTACTGTTGTTTCTCCTCCTGGGGTGGGGGTGGGGGGGCGAAGAGGGGAAGAGAGGAAGAGGCAACAAACAATAAAAATAAAAGAGTAAACAAACACATCTGGTGTTTCAACACATATTCCTCCAGCCGTTGTCTCTCCGGACAAGGCAACATTTTGCATATTCAAAACTAAAAATCATCCGTGAGCCAGCAGCAACCACCCCTCTCTCGACTCCCCCCTTCCCCTCATCACAAAGCAAAATAAAAAAGAACAAGTGGTGATGCTGGGTCCAGAACGCGACCCCGACGCCGAGCCGAAATTTGACACATGTCACACCCGCCCCGCCGCGCCGAGCGCGGAGGCTGAGGCGAAACTTTGCCGCCGCCGCCACAGCGGGAGGAGCGCGGAGCAGAGTAAAGTCGCAGCCCGGCCCGGCGTGGAGGTGGCTGGGACCGGGTGGGGGACGGAGGTGCGGCGCGCCAGAGTGAGGGCGAAGAAACTTACCGCGACCGGGGACGCCTGGGCAGCGTCCCGGGAGGTGGCACCCGCGGTGCCGAGGCAGAAGCCCCCAAACAACACTCACGCGCGAGTCCCGTCAGCCGCTGCTGCGAGTGGGGGCGCGCCCGGGGGGTCTGGAGGAAGCCGCAGCTGGCGGACGCGGCCGCCGCATAAATAACTCGGACTGGCGCTCACGGGCGGGCTGCGGGTGGCGCGGGGCTCGAGCCGGGGCGCAGCGGCCGCCGCGGAGCTGCACGCGCCGGCGTGTCTCGCGCTTTCTCGGAGGCTCGCGCTGTCTCGCGCTGCCGCTCCCCCCACCCGGATCTGTGTGTGTGTGTGTGTGTCTGTATGTGTGTGTGTCTGTGTGTGTGAGTGTGCGCTGGCGGGCGCGCGCACCCGGCCGCGCGCGCGTGTTGTTGGCAATGCAAACTGTACACACACTGCGAGCGGAGCCGCCTCTTCTCGGAGGGGCAGGGTGGGGGAAGGGACGCCCCCGAGGATTCTAAAGTACTGCTGGGCCACTTGTTTGTTTTTGTTTTACTTTGCCTCGTTATTGTTGATTGTTGTTGTTGATCCTCAAAGTGGTTTGGAACCAGCTGGTTAGGATGTCTGTCGCCCCCATCCACCTATCTCCCTCGGTCCCCCAACTTCTTGAAGGGAGGGGGAAGCGCGGAGCGGAATATTGTTCAGATTTGCAGCGGAGCCTCCTGGCTGACGTCAGGTCCACCTGCTATGTAAACAACTCGCTGGAGAACTTGTTTGTTCTGCGCCAGATCTTCCCCCACCCCCCCCCCTCTTCTCCCCACCTCCTGCTCCGCCTCCTCGCGCTCGGCCCAGACGGCGAGTCGAGGAAGGGGGTGGGGAGGGAGGAGAGAACAAAACCGTATGCTGTATTGGCAAAGCCGAGTTGTGTCTGCTGCTTCTTGGCAGTCCCCAAAGTACGTCCTCTCAGCAGACGGAGCTGCTGGCAAATGAAACAGGGGATTCCAAGTGAAGTGCAGAAAACCTCGAAGGGATCCTAAACCCTCGGTGGCAAGGAGTTAAAGTACATGGTAGTCAGAAAGGGAGACCCAAGCGTGCGTTAAAACGCTGATTGGCCTTTCTTTCAGGGTGTGTGCCTCTGCGGCCCGGGGTGGAGACAGGCTGAGTGTCCTTCTCACTCTTCATTGTTGTCGTGGCTCCTGTCTCACTTGGGCCCGGGAATTCTTGGGCTTCCTCGTGGTCGCACAGCCTGGGTCACCGGCTTGGGGCCGCGCTATGGGCCGGCCAGGGAGGAGCTTGGAAGGAAGGGGCCGCCGAGACTTTTAGGGTCTGAGGCTTTCCAGACGGGCCCTATCAGTGACTAAGGGGAGCAAAAGTAACTGGAATGAAAGGAAAGAAGAAACTGCCAGAGCCGGTTCCGCGCGCGCACTTCAAAGCCGAGGCGCCGGCGTGGGGGATGCGCGGGCCCAGCCTCCAGCGCCTGGATCCCCGCTCCTGTCCATGGGGTGGGACTCGGCCAGCGGGCCCACGCGAGACCGCCGGGATGAGAAGGGAAAGGCCGAGGGAGGACGAGACGGGCCCGAATGGGACGCGTGGCCCGAAGAGGGTTCCCTGGTAGCTCCTTCCCCACACCCGCTGCGGGGAGGCCGTTCCTCCCGCCAGCCCCTCCCTTGCCCGCGGGCCGCGCGACCCTCCAGCGGCCGCGTCCTCAGAGCGTCGCCGCGGAGCCCGCCGCTCTCCTCGCAAATCAGTCGCGAAGCGTGGCATTCCGAAAGGCGCTGAAACTTTCCTCCAAATAGCTGCAGCCGAGAGGCCCTGACGCAGAGCCTGGCCCCCGTCTTCTTCCCGGCCAACTTTAACATCTCTGGTGGCAGAAGAGGGGGTGGTGGTGACTGGGGAGATGGGTGAGCAGGACCAACTTCTGCCTTTGAGTCTTTCTTTTTCTCAAAGAGCAGCGCGCCACACACACACACACACACACACACACACACACACACACACACACACACACACACACACACACACACACACACACACACACACACACACACACACACACACACACACACACACACACACACACACACACACACCAGCCACCAGCAACTCTTCCCTCCAGAACCCGCAGTTCTCCCGGGGAGGAAGCAGCCCTGGCACCCACATCTGTAAACACACCGTCAAGTTTTCTAGTGAAACCAATTAAGTCAATAAGCAACGGGGCTGGTTCTGGGAAGACGGTCCCTGCCAGGAGAACGAGGAACGAGGTAGAGCTGGGCTTTGAATTGCGGGGATTTCTGTGAGCTTTCAAAAAACTCCAGGCAGTCTTTAAATTAAATGCCCTGCTTATGGATTGTGTCCCCACTCTTAAAAATTGTCTTTTTTAGAAATGCAGGCTGATTAGTGAACCAAATTTTTTAAAAATGGGAGCGAGGACAGGAGGCAGAAGTCATTTAAATTACAAAACACCAGACGCAAATGACCCCACGTCGCCCTTTTGAAAGGTGGAGATCATTTTATGTTAAGTAATTTGCGTTTATTCTTCACTAGCAACCCCGAATAAAAAGCGGCTTCTCTGAATTAGCCTGAAACTATTTTGGAAAAGAGCAAACGGCGTCGAAATCCTTGGAGAGCCGAGGACATACCTTTCCACTGCGTTTGTGAATAAAGGTAACAGAACAGTCAAAAGGTCTACAGCTCCTCACTTTTTTTCCTTCTTCTTCCTCCTCTGCTACACCGACCCCACTTACTTCCCTTTCTCTCTAGGGGTCCGGAGGAAGTGAGCGGGATAGGTTTATTATAAATGAGTCTGGACAACTTGGAAGAGAAGTTCAAGTTCCCAACGAGGAGAAAAGAAAGAGGGTTATGCTCTCGAGATTTGGAGAGGAACATTTAGTTAGCCTTTCACTTTTCTGTACACAAAGACACGTTTTGGTGAAATTCACGCCACTGACGTTTCTTTCCTGTGAGTAAAATAGCCAGGCGCCAGGAGGTGCAAAAGGATATCTCAGTCGGAGGAGCACATCTTTCTCAATTGGCCGCGCACCCTGGCCAGGGGTCTTTTTAAGCGGGGCTGAGCCTGCAGTCCCCTTGCGTCCCCCGCTTAATTTCGCCCCCATAATCTATCTCCTCTTCGCCTGCTGCCCTTCTCGGGCCACCCACCCTCCCTCCCCGCAGGGACTACGCCTGGGGAGTTGAGACAGGGGGTCCTGCCAGGAGCCGCTGCCCTCGGCGGACCCCTCGCCCGCAGCCAATGGGCTGGGCCCGGGTTCGAGAGGTGAAAGTTCAGGCCCAGGGCTCGCGGCTCGCCCCCCCCCCCCTACCGTCACCTCCCTCCCAGCCCCCGCCCCCGGCCACACTGCAGACCCAGCCCGGCTACCAGGGGCTGCCACGGTGGCACGTAGTTTGTTGATGGGTGGTCATAAAATATATTTATTTGCAATTCCTTTCCCTCGCCCACCACCCCCGCCCTGGCAAGGCCCGGAACACTGCAGGCTTTGTTCGCCTCGCTGCTGGTGGAGCCGGCCGGGGTTTAGCGCTCTGTGCTAACAGACTCCTAAAAAAGTTGAAGTATAATAATAGGAAAACCGGGTTTCCGCAGCCGAGGGAAACGCTGAAAGGGCAAACAGCGAACGAATAGTTTTCTTTTGCACAAGTCACTGGTCAGCCCGCTGGATCACGGCAGCCTTGAAACGAAAGCCTGCATATCAGAGAGAGGGGGGAAGCCAAATTCTGTCCCTGTAGTCGCTGCGCAGGGTCGTAGCCACAGCTCAAGTCTCCTTTATAGCACGTGGGTCTGCAAAAGTCGTTTAAAGAGGTTCCAGGGGAAAGTTAAACGGAGCTACTGGGTAATTGAGGAGTTTCACCAAGTGGCCCTCGAAGTTCTCTCACAAAAATTTATTTGATTTCAACTTTACTTTACAATGAAACCTCAAATCAACAAATTCCCAGACACTGCTCTATTATGGTCCAGGTGAAAGATAAATTCGTTTGAAATAGTCACTGCCAGCGCATCTTGAGCTAAACAAATCACCCCAAATGGAACCAACTAAAGCCAAGATGAAGAAAAGCAACTTACGTGAATGACACGTATTAGAAACGTTGGTTAAATGCTTCTCTGAATGAACCGCTTGGATTTCTAGTTATTTGTTACAAGAATATAATTATTCACACACTTAGGTCTGTTTTCTCCAAAACTTTCAGTTAAAGAACAATTACATTTTTCTTCTTCAGAGTCGTCTTATTGGTATAATTGTGACTAATACTTAAAACGTAACAGTCTTGTTGGAGAGACCGCTGGGATAAAGGAAAAGGGCAGGGTTTTTTAAATTATTTTTTTCTTGTTAGAGATACCATCTTCAAAATTGTATTACTCACCAAATAGCCTGTAACAACAGTCTTCTTTAAATGAAAGGTAAAACATTTTTCTTTTCGCACAGAAGAACGGGCACATATCAGGTTCCTATTTTTCAAGTCCACTATAGTTTTCTGAAAATAAGCAAATAAACAGACTCCTTTTAGACATTCTCCTATTCCCCACTCTCCTCCCAGATGCATTTTAGGAAAAAGAGCAAATTTTAGTTTCACCGAAGTCAAATCAAGGGTTATCTATGTTACAACGTCAAAGTAAATGTAGAGGTTGCAAAATTGGTGGAGTTACACCACCATCTGTCGTTAAGCTTCGGGACTACAAAATTTGGGACCTATAATAAATCTTAATGAGCTTTCCCAGCTAATTTTTTTTTTAGTCACAGACTATACTTTTGTTTGTATTTTTATAGCACATACCCTAAAATTAACTGGATCATGAATGAACAAATATGTGCTCATAAACCCATGCTTCTACCTGGATTCTCTAGTCATCTCACCTTCAGAAGAAGAAAAAATAGTAATACCCTACATCTGCCAACCTCCAGATAAAGCCTTTTCAAATCAGCTGTGGGATGCAGAGTTCCATCACCCTTCCCCCCTTCACTCACTTCTAACAGACTGCTGATAGCAAATGGAGCTGCAACTTTAGGGACCACACTTGTCCTGGAGTGAATAATAGACTCTTAACTCTCTCTTAAATGCAACTTCATTCTCTGTTAGTATATCTAATCTTGAAACACGTAAACATGGCATTTCTCTGCTAAGAGGTTGACTGTGAGTGTCTTTCAAAAATTGATTGGAAGGCAGTTAAAATCAGGTTCCAGTTCTGGTTAACCTTGCTTTGGAGACAAAGATCAATTGCTCTGGGATAGAATCTTACCAAGTAAGCCTTTATTCAAAGGAATACGGAAAGAGGACCATTACTGGATAAAGAATTCCAATGCTGACTCAAAAGCTTCTATCAAGCAATGAAAACTCTTTTCCCCACACCAATCCAATGGCATATATCTATAGCACATCTATTTTTTTAAGGATCTCAGAATATTTCACTATCTATAATGTTGGACCCCTTTCCATGTTAGGGACTTGATTATTAAATTTATATTTTCCAGAAAATAATTTAAAATAAAATGTAACAATTGTTTCTTACTGGTAAGCTATTCACTAGAAATAATAATATGAAGCTGAATCACACTAAATTGTCCGTATTTGACCAACTTTGACTCACACAAATGACAATTTCATATGCTTAAATTAACAGAACCCAGATTTTTCTGACATATTCTTGTCTGCATAAAAGTAAGCATTAGTTAAATTGCCCAATCCCTGATATTTACTTACTTCCACATTGATTCAAATCTGTTGAATTGCCTGGTGCAAGAGTCCTTTGCTTGTTGTTTCTACAATTAAATTAGTCTTACAGTTTGTATGTCTCTGAGTTACTGTGAAATTTTAGAGCTGAAGGAAGCTTCAAGATATTCTAGTCCAATCACTTCATTTTAAAAATCATAAAGCAAAGATCCAGAGATGAGAGCAAGATCACAGAGCTAGTTAATAAAACTCTGATTATTATTATTGAACAATTTCATGTTTCTAAACATACAATAACCCTTCTTCCTTACTCCATAGAAGGCGTTTTTTGCCACAAACCCCATCTTTTTATGTTTTCCTCATATCCATCAAAATCGATAAGGCTTAGTGATACCTTTCTTTGGATGTCAGTACAGTATTGAAGATGGTTAGCTGTCATGTCATGTCCACTGTAATACACAGGAGAAAAGGACTTGTTTCTCTTGAAAGTCAGTCAGAGTCTGCAAGATTTTCTTCAAGAGTGTAAAGAGGTTCGTCACTGTTAATTCCAAGTGTTCATCATGGAAAAACTGATGGCAAGAGGTGCTAACAGAAACCACAGCTTATGATTTTTTTCAGGGTTAATAATCTTCAGGGACTCCTAGGGGGGCAAAAACCACTCTTAGGGGGCCTTCACTATACTCTTAAGAAATAAAGGCTATGAGACCAAATATAACCTTGATATATTTTAATCTATGAGCAAAAAAAAAAAGAACTATATCAAGATACTGCATTGGTGCAGAATTTTATTTTAATAACTGTATAGCTCCGGTAGCCATCGCAGTTTTCACCCAAACAGTGTACTGAAGTGCTTAATTGTCACAGATCATATAAAAGTTGTCACTTGCTCTCTTCTCCTTCCCCTTTTTCTCCTCCTCCTTCAGATTCTCCTTCTGTAGCTCCTCCTCCTCTTTCCTCCTTCTGCTATGATCTTTATCACCAACCTCACAATGACAATTTCCAAAATGCCCCAGAGATATTTCTCTTCTAAACTTTAGATTTGTTTATTCAGTTGCTTAATGATAGCACCATTTGAATTGTGGAAAGCTACCAACTTGCCCTCTCCTCTCCTTGTCCAGCTCTGCCTTATGCCATCTGATAAAAATGATCAACAAAACCTTAATCCACCCATTTCCTAGAGCCAGATGCCACCTCCTTCTTCTTATATGCAAGCAGTGTTAGGTGCTGTTCACTGCTACCTACTTAATCTTCCATTGTCTTCTATCTATCCTCATTTCTTACTTGGTCATTCTTGATAACTTTCTAATAACCTTCCTATTTTCAGTTTCTCTTTGTTCCAGTTCATCCTCTTCTCTGCTATCTAAAACATATCTAAAACATACGTCACTTAGAATCATGCCAAGCTTCTCTGTAGCCAGTGGAGTTTAATCTTAAATTCTCCAGTCTGATACAGCAAATATGTCTGGCAAGTATGAGATAGTTAATAATTTTTTTGGAGTGAATGAATGAATGAATGCCCCAGACAAATGGATTTTCAATGTTAAATATATTGTCAGACTTTGTCAGATATATTTTTAGCTATGTATCATTTTCAACAAATCTTCAAGTCTACTTTGCTACCCAATCATTTGGCTAAAATAGTAATAACTGAAGATTTTCATTATTTTTATATGAAAGAACTTAGCAGACAGATATAAAAGTATATTCACCCTGACATTCAAATTCCCAATTGCATTATTTAATGGCTCAACAAATATTTATATATTAAGCACTGTGGTAGGTATTCTGAGAACTAAAGATATGTAAGATTAGGTCTCGGCCCAGAGCTTATATTCATCAGAGATATAAGATATATAAAAGCTTATTTTAATAAAACATAAATTTCAATACAGCATAAGATAGGGGTATATAAAGAAAACAATGAAACCAAGGAAATTTATTTCTTAAGGCTATTTTTTTTGTGATGAAAATTTAAGAAATAAATATAAGAATACATCCCTTAATCAAAAATTTATAAACACATGACAGCCTCAGGAAACTTCTAACCTTCAGACAAAACTGGAAAGTTGTGGTAAAAACATGTTTATATCATAAACAATGGAGGGTTTAACAACAGTGAAAATGTATCAGGCAATCCCTTGAATTATCTCATATTACTCTTAAGCATGGAATGCATTTTTATGAAAAAATTAACTTCAAATTTGTCATGATTTCACTACTGGAAAAGAATTTTATAACAGACCAGAACTGAAAAGAAAGGAAAAGCAAAAGAAAGTGAAAAGAACGGAAAAGAAAGGAAGAGAACATAAATATTCTGAGTTTAGAAGGGATTCATATGTTTCCCTCTTCATCAGCCTCTCTAACACTCCAGTGAGGAAAGAATGTTATCCTGGGCTAGCAGGGTGCCCTGGGGACAGTCATAGGAAACTGCACTCCCCAAACTCTTTGCCCCACCAGGCACCTTTTCCTGCCTCATAAGGGTGCAAGCTCTTTTGTATCAGCACTCTGGCCTCAAGTAGAGCACTGGGCACTACTTTCTCAGTTACATCTTACCTCCTCTCTAAATTCTTCCCCCACTGCACACACACTTCTGATTCTTTTTCCTGTTAAGTCAGGAAAACATTTCTCACTAATTCTGTCTCTATCTCTTTTTCTCGCTCCCTCTCTTCCAAGAAAACACACATATGCTCACATGTATCCACACACATACAATGATGGTAACATGTTTAAAAGCAGAGCTAGTGATGTAAGAAATCAAGAAACAGGGAAACTAACAGGAAAATAGAAAACAAAAAACTAATACTATTAGCTTCTAAAACCATGAAAGTCCCCAGATAAAGGAGCAGTGAAACAGGCCCTGCTAGATCCCTCTGAGAGTTAAGCTGATACCATCCAATTGGAAAGCAATTTGGGAACTTGTGTTAAGGCTTTTTGAATTAGTCCCAAAGCTAGATTGCAATCCAAGAGAAAGTTTCTGAAGTACAGATGGAAAAACTCCATGCAAAAGCTGTTTATCATAGAATTATTTATAATAGTGCATATTTGGAAACAATATAAAAGTCAACAATATATATTATGATCTAACCACTAAAACAATATTATGAGATGTTTTAATAATATAGAAAATGTTTTAGTTATATTATTTGGTGGAGAAATAGTATATAAAAATGTACCCCCAAAAGACCAGAAAGAAACATCTCATTTTGATACTATTCTCCAAGCTGGTTCACAATCATCCCTGCCTCCACTTTTGTGTAGTCCCCTCCCACACTGTTTCAGGATCCAGCTGTTTGGTACAAGTGACGGCCTGTCCCTTTTGAGCTTGGGTTGTAAAAGGCTGTGTGATTTCTGTCTGGATCTATCTCTTAGATCACTTGCTCAGGCAAGATGCCACGTAGCAAGAGGCCTATACGGTGAGGAAGTGCTGCCTTTGGCCAGCAGCCAGGGAAGAACGGAGGGCTGCCAACAACCCAGTGAGTGAACTTGGAAGTAGACTTTTCTTTCCCAATTAGGACTTATTGAAATCACTGCAACCCTGGCCAATAACTTGATTACAACCTTGTGAGTGTATCTGAGCAAGAACCACTCGGTTAAGCCGCTCCTGGATTCCTGACCTTCAAAAACTACGAGCTAAAGAATGTTTCCTGACATAGAGCCGCTAAGTTTAGGGGGGTGGGTAATTTGTTACACAGCCATAGATTAATAATATAAACAGGATAAGAAAGGTTATATTTAAATAGTAGAATTTCAGGTGATTATTTTTCCTTTCTACTTTTCATATTTTCAAATCCTCTGCAATGAAGATGTATTGATAATTGGGAAAAATACTTTATTAAGTAACTGTTTTAAAATTTATGTTTGAGAGACAATATCCTAAAGTACTTTTTAGAATTGCCACAAATTTGGTTCCCCCAATCAACATTCTCTTAAAAAAAAACTGGGCTTATCTCAAGCACAGTACATAATTTAAATATAAAACTACATTCCGATGTTCCTTTGTACTTTATGTACTGAATAGAGTGGTATTCTACATTTTGTTAATACAAATAAACATCAGATCCACATATGCTGAGTACCTTTCATGAACTAGCAGGGTATCTGAACACCATTTACAATATTGTTTCTGAGAAAATGCATTCCAAGTTTTACACAACTCACCTTACAACGAAATCTATTTTAACTTGGTATCTTCTTATACAGTTGGCCCTTCCTATATATCCTTCAGTTCCACATCCTCAGATTTAACCAACTGAGGACTGAAAATATTTGAGAAAAATTCCAGAAAGTTTCACAGAGCAAAACTTGAACTTGCCTCGCAGCTATTTACATAGCATTTGCACTGTATTTACAATTATTTACATACCATTTACATCATATTAAGTAATCCAGAGATGATTTAAAGTATATTGGAGGATGTGCATAGGTTATTTGCAAATTCTACACCATTTTATATCAGGGACTTGAACATCCTTTGATTTTGGTATCTGCGTGGGTTCCTGAAATCAATCCCCCTCAGAGACAGAGGGACAACCTTACATACCAATAAAAAGTTGTATCAGTAAAAGACTTTTTAAGCTTTGATTACAGTGAGCAGGATAACTGCTAAGGTATTTTCAGTCTTATTCCAGGTAAATGAATAAAAGCACACTGAGAGCTGATAAAGTAAGACTAGATTCTCACTTCATATTTAATCATAAGAAACAACCACTGTCTCTTGAGGTTTTCCTAATTAGGTTATAGCACCATTACAGTAGTTGAGTAGAGAAGGTCAACACAAGTTCTAAATTAGTTTAGCAAAAATTAGCAAGTCAATAAGTATGTTTTTATCAAATTACAATAAAGATGCTAAAACAAATGGATTGCCTAATCTGTTGGTAATTATGCCTTCTGTCTTCATTAAAAAAAAAAAACCCAAATAATAATTTTGTGCTCAGTTGATTTTTTTTAAAGTTTCTTAAATCATGAAAAAGCACAGACAGTCATTTCTGGATTTTGATAATATTTTTATGTAATCAATTTTGATTAGATCTAAATTGTCCTGTGAATTTAAACAAGCAGATAAAATAGGTACACAAAATAATTTTCATAACACAGGGATAGTATTGCAGGTATATTAATTATTTAGTTATTTTGATAATGTCCTCAAGTGACTATGAACACCAAGTGCACTGTTGAGTTTACTTCAGGAATCTATTACACAGAATATTATCACTGTGTGTATGATCATAAATAAATACGATTCATCCTGTAAGAATATATCATAAGTATCAGACAATTTTCTGCTAAAGCAAGATTTCATTTCCTTACCCAAAGATTCTCACATTTTCTGACTTATTTTTTGAAGTTAAAAAATCTTTTCATTACTTCTATGATCCTTTGTCCATCATGTTGTTGATTCATCTTCTATAACAATTCTCTTTTCCACCTCCTCACTAAATTCTGTGAATCGGGATCAAAGACAAAGATGTCTGAACTGGTGAAAGAAATGTATGATATTTTAACCAATTGAATAAAACTCATTGATACCATCCATGGTTTTTTCAAATAACTAGGTCATTAAGGATCATAAATCATAAAGTATCTTTGCTAGAAAAAAAATTGAGTATCTGTTAAGCAAAAATCCATGCTCATTAGTCTACAATCCTATATGCAATCAAGTTCAGGTAATTCATTTTCAGATAAAAGATATAAAAACTCTATGTTGGGACATAATGATATCGGGGAAAAGACACTAAAATGAATGATTGAAAGCATCTGACCTCTAAAATGTGGTTAGTAAGATGAGCTCTACCTCACAGATTTTAGCAGGGAAATGTGGTGAGCAAATGTAAGACTTTCAAAGGAAAGGAAGTTCATACAGCTGATTGACTGTGAGAATTAGATAAACTGTGGTCATAAAATATAGACCCTTTTACTTCCTGAATTCAGCTCAGTTCAATTCATTTCAGCAAATATTTATCAAGTCTACATTATTTGTCTGTCAATATTAACATCTTAGAATCATAATCTTTAGGTTAGACAAGGGCTTAGAGGTCACCTAATCCAAGATTCTTCCCAAGGAAGGAGTTTGGGTATGGATTTTTGTTATGAAGTGATATTTCTTGGAGACTTTTTATTAAGAGTAGTCAGGAAATAGAGTCCAGAGATAGCTGGCTACCCCAGCTACACAAGCTCTTTCCAAAAATTATTGCATGTCAATGAGTCAATGTCCTCATTGCTTTTCTTGATTGCATGTTGAACAATTTACATCTGGACATTTGTAGCCTAAATTGAAGCTGAACACAGTTATTTAGTAAGTATGCTTTCTGTTTGCCCCAGGCAAACCTAGACTCCCTCCTCTCAGCTTCCTAAAGGTGTTCTTCTTCCTAAAGGTTTATACTGGAGCTAACGTTTGACCCCTCTAGAATGAAGTTCCTTTAGGTGATCTTGCTTTTGCATTGCTTCCTCACTACCAGCTTTGCTTATAGCATAGGGTATATACTATGGGTGCCTTGCTTCCCAACCATTCTTAACTTTGCACTGGTTATCTGAGGGCAGTCCTTAATTCTACCATAATCAAGTTCATCAAGGATTTGATGAAGGAATCATCAAAGATTCCTCTAATGTCAAGAGCTGTCTCAGCTGGAAGAGAAAAACATGTGCTGGGCACATTTGTTGGAACCGGCCTCCTGGTCCACTTCTTTTCTATGGCAGAACCTCAGGAAGTCCTTCCTTGAGAATATTCTGGGCTGCAGAGTATTGTGGGCCTTCACATGGGTGCGTAGGTTTCCTTACTTTGCTCGTTCTAAAGCAGGGCCTTTCCCTAAGATGTTCACTGGCAAGAGGAAATCTTCCTGAGGTGGAAATACAGAACAATCAGGTACACATGCTTCTCCACAGATAACATAGTCAGTAAACATAGGCTGAAATCTAAGGAGCTTGTAAGAAGCAT
This sequence comes from Camelus ferus, assembly GCF_009834535.1. NCBI lineage: Eukaryota > Metazoa > Chordata > Mammalia > Artiodactyla > Camelidae > Camelus > Camelus ferus. The sequence continues at coordinate 31,954,482 of NC_045702.1, forward strand.
GCTGTGTGTGGAGATTTGGTGGGGCAGTCTCAGTTAAGTGTTTTAGGTGAATCTGTCTTTATCATTCACAACCAGTAAACAGAATAGGTGACACTATTATTTTGCCAGCTATGGTCAGTCTTCCCAACCGAGGGATACCAACTGTACTATGCTATTTTATATTAAAGGACTTGAGCATCCTTGGATTTTGGTATACACTGAGTCCTGGAACCAACCTTCCACGGATAACAAGGGACGACTGTATAAACTTAGATTTCTAAAAAACACACTGAGAAAGTCATGTGAAAAGAGAGATGACTGAACATATTAGATCCTGAATATTGTTTTTTGAATAATGATGATAGAAGCAAAAAAAGTCACCATGAAAAATGGTTTGCTTAAATTAGAGAGATTTGAGATTAGCATATAAACAGCATAAAAATTCACTGAAAAAGTATTAATCAACTGGTTTTATGTATAATTCTTAAAATCACATAAGGAAAGTATATTACTAATACACTTTCATTTTTCTTCTCTGTATCCTAACATTCTCTATAGTAAAAATAAATCTTTCTATTTTCAGTTTTTGATTATTGATTCTGGTTTTGGAAGATTTCTGACTTTCATGTAATACATTTACTGGTGTTTAATTTATTGATGTTTAAATGATTACACAGCTAACTCTGGTAAAGCTTATTTAAAGTAACCTGGGTATTATTAGATTGGTCTTTCTTAGGCTAGGATTAAATTGCTTCATTTATTTACAAAGTAGACATTTGAAGAATACCTAGAAAAGGGAAGATGGCTATTACTTGGAAAGAAGAACCCATCTAAACCAAAATGATAGCTTGTTGTACTAAAAATAAATTTGTGAATTGGGCTTATTTAAAACTTAAAAAAAAACCTTTGTTCTTCAAACAACTGTTAGAAAGACATGAAAAGACAAGCTAAAGACTGGGAGAAAATACTGGCAAACCACATATCTGAAGAATTTTGTATCTAGAACACATAAACTACTCTCAAAACTTGAGAGTGAAAAAAGAAAGCAAGCAACAATGCAGTTTTAAAAATTGACAAAAGATATGAGGAGACAACTTATCCGAGAGGATATACAAATGGCAAATAAGCACAGGAAAAGATGTTTGGCATCACTAGCTAATACACCCTTTTTAGGACTGATAAAAATGTTTAAAATAGCGGCAATGACAAATGCTGGCAAGGATGTGAAGAAACTGGATCCGTCATGCATTGTTGGTGGGAATGGAAAATGGTACATCCAGCCACTCTGGAGAATAGTGTGGCAGTTTCTTAAAAATCTAAACTTATTACACAACCCAGTAATTGTACTACTAGACATTTATCCCAGAGAAATGAAAATTTAGGTCCACCAAAAAAAAAACCTGTTCAAGAATTTTTGTGGGAGCTTTATTTGTAACATTCCACTTGGAACAACCAAAATATTCATCAATAATTGAATGGTCAAACAAACTGTTATATTGATACCGTGGAATACATTGTAATAAACAGGAAGAACTTTTGATACACACAACAACTTGGGTGGATCAAGGGCATTTTGCTGAGTGAAAAAGTCAATTTGAAAAGTCACATAGTATATGATTCTATTTTTATAACATTCTCAGAATAACCAAATTATGGAGATGGGAAACAGATTAGTAGTTCATGGTTGGGGTGGGGGCGGGCAGGGGGTGGGGAGGGTTACAGACAGTAGAGTGAGGGGAGTGGTTGTGACTATAAAAGTGTAGCACAAGGGATAATTGTTGTGATGGAATAGTTCTGTATCTTGACTGCTGTGGGGGTTATGCAAATATACATGTGATAAGACGTCACAGAATTGTATGCATGCATTGTACCAATGTCAGTTTCCTGGCTTTAGTGTTAAACTATAGTTACATAAGATGTAACTACTAGGGGAAACTCACTGTAATTTAAAAAAAAACTTCCTGTAACTATATAATTATTTCAAAATAAAGTTTTAAAAAAGTAAATAGAAACAGAGAAAGCCAAGAATTAGAAGGGAAGATAGTGGATTGTAATAAAGCCAGAGGGTATAACTACTGGCACAGCCTGAAAGTCTATTTGTTTATGTTCCTGGATAGTATTTAAGAAAAAAAAAAATCGTCATTCCTTTATTAAACACAGCTATGCCTATTTCTTCATGTCTAAACAGATAACAGTTTAACTTCTCCTGTTCTGGAACTTCATATAAATTGAGTCCTACAGTCTTTTGTGTCTGGCTTCTTTCACTAGCATAATGATTTTGAGGTTTGTCCATGTTATGTATATCAATAGTCATTTCTTTTCATTGCTGAGTGGTATTCTATTGAACAGATATTCTACAATTTCTTAATCATGCACTTGTTGATGACTACTTGGGTTGCTTCCAATTTTTGGATGTTAGGGTTGCCTGAATTTTTTTTTAAATTTTTCAACCAATTGTGCTTATATTACATTGTAAAAAGTAAAACGAAACACCAGCAACAGCAACAACTGTACTAATGAACCCCAAACAAAAAGAAAGCCCTTGTGTCATTTAGGAATTCTTTTGCTTTTAAGCAATAGCAGATTTAATCAGCATATGGACACTTACTGTGCCTTAACGAAAAATTCTGAAGATGTATACTTTCAAGGTTGGCCTAGCAGCTTAAACAGTTATAGGTGACCAGATAATTTTAACTTACTGTTCTATCATCCTTGGTGTGTTGGTTCTTCTCCTTATGCTTGCAACCTTATGCTTGCAAGTTGACTGCAAAAACTCCAGGCGTTATGTTCCCATTTGCAGCAAGAAAAAGAGGGACAGGGCAGTTCTAGCATGGTCTCTCCTGTGCCTTTTTATAAGAAAGAAAAGCTTCCCTGAAGCTCGCAAGCAGACTTCCCTCATGTGTCGCTTCTCTAAACTATGCCACCACTAGCTCAAGAACAACTGGGGAAAGGGGCAAAATCCTAATGATCGGCTTCCCTGAAACAAACAATCACATTTTATCACTTGAGACCGAGTCCATTGCCAAGCCAGACAAATCAGAGCTCCGTCAGCAGAGATCAGAGTGAATGGCTGAGAGATATGGAACTGATAGTGTTTGCCACAACACCTTCCCTTGATCCTTTTATTACTCATATATTTATATTTTTTTTTTCTCAGTTGAGGGTACTTCTCAACTTCTGTCATTTCAAGTATTTTTTTTTAAATGTAGTTCTTCCAATTGCAGTCCTCTAGATATATGCTATAGAATTTGTATTTGTTTGTTTTAAAAGAGACTGTAGATGAACAAAAGTCTACATTTAGGACAAAATATTATCACCAAAATAATTTTCTCTAATTGTGATACCTTGTTTATATTGAAGAGATGCTCTAGAAATACAGAGATACCATCCCAACTTCACTATGTCCCAAGAGGAAATGTTCCCAATTTTCTGTTCAACTTTCCCATACTTAGGCCAACCATTTTTATATAAATCAAAATATTATATTTAATATGTACCAGCTGTATAAGAGCAACCTTGAATTTAAGATACGATAAGACTAAAAAGAAAAGCTTTTATCACAACTTCCTATGTACATTTTCATCAACTCATATGGTACACATCTGGGTCTTTGATAGCTATGTGTTAAAAAAAATCTAATAGATTCAAAATTAACTTTAAAATCCTGTGTTTTTCATCTATTTAGTCATTTTAAAAGGTAAGTATTATTAGCATAATCATAAAGCCATCTATGAAAGTAATTTAAAGACAGTGATAAATGTACATTTTTAGACTTTAAATGTTCTACTTTAAAGAGTAATAATCTCATTGAAAAAGAAAACAAAAAGAAACTAGTAATTGTTGAGCACTTAAAATATTCCAAGCAGTAAGCCTGGTGCTTTGTACACTGCCTTTACTTTAGTCCTCTCCAAATATCTGTGAAATAGATCTTATTTGCTATCTCCAGATGAGAAAACTAACAAGGCTCAGAGAAGTTAAGTAATTTGTCCTAGGTCATATTAAAAAATATATATAGTTCAGTGGATTTATTATCCAGATTTTTTTTAATTAATGAAGGACAAACCACCAACCAACTAAACATCCCAGAGAAGCCATATCAATGCAAACACCTTGATAATATCAAATAACTCTTTATTTATGTTAGACAAATTGAAAATAAAATTTAGGAAATCCAGGAAAACATGAAATTTAAATGGGGACTATGTCTCCCACTTTATCATTATTGCCACCAGTAGCAAGCAGTTTCTAATCATCTAATCTCTAGCAATGTTCAATTCCATTCCACCAAAGGCACATGCCAGGTAAATTCAGAATGCTTTAATTGAAGAAGATTTGTTCAACAACTAGGCAGTTTAAATGGGCAGGATAAACACAGAGTACTAGAAAAGCAAGGTAAAAAATTCACTAGACTGTGAATGCAGTGAAAATATAAAACAAACCTAAAACAAAAATGTCATACAATTTGGGCAGAGAAGGCACTTGAAGAGTCATCAAAGGATTTAACCCCAGTGAATGTTATGAGACACTGTCAGGTAAAAAGGAACTGTGATAAAAGAATAGACAATAACAGTGAGAAAAAGGGTGAGGGGGAGTGAGAGTATATGCTGAAAGAGAGAAAAAAAGAATAAAGGGACTGGGCTGTGTGTATAATAATGGAAAAATGAGGCTCTTTCCTTACAGATGGTGATCAGTGGCTAGAGCCTTGAATACAAAGAAAAGAAGTGTGATGATGCAATTATAAAAGAAAGTTAATGAATAGACAAGAAAAGCATTACCATGGTCAGAGTAACTGGAGGACAAAGCCACCTGGGAGGGGGCCTTTAGGCCAAGTGCATAGCCAAGGAGCAGGTCTGTGCTGGGCAGACTAAACTGCTCTGAGGCAGAAGTCAGTGTGTGTGTGTGTGTGTGTGTGTGTGTTTTGGGATGGGGGATGGGGGTGTCAAGAGAAATAGAGAAATAGAACATGTTTTCCTGGAACTTCAATTTTATTGTCTTGTAAAAAATTGAAAAATTATTGCTAATTATCCTACGATGTAGAATATCAAATTCACAAGAATTTCTAGGATAAATTATTTTCCCAAATTTATTGAGCTATTAGCATATACTATTGTGTAAGTTTAAAGTGTACAATGTGTTGATTTGATATATTTTACATATCAAATGCTTAACTATTGTAGGATTGGTTCACACTTCCACCATCTCACATAATCAGCATTTCTTTTTGTGGTAAGAATACTTAAGATTTACCCTCTTCGTGACTTTCAAATATGCAATACAGTATTATTAACTATATAGTTCATGCTGAACATTAGATCCTCATGACTTCTTTATTTTATAACTGGCAGTTTGATCCCCTTGACCTGTTTCACTCACCCCCACCCTCTCCCCATTGGCAACCAGTCTGTTCTCCATATCTATAACTTTTTAAAAACTTTTCAGATTCTATATACAAATGAGATCATATGTATTTGTCTTTCTTTGTCTGACTTATTTCACTTAGTATAATGACCTCAAGGTCCATCCATGTTGTCATAAATGGCAAGATTTCATTCTTTGTTATGGCTAATAGACACACACACACACACATTTTCTTTATCCATTCGTCCATTGACAGACACTTAGGTTGTTTCCACATCTTGGCTATTGTAAATAATGCCGCAGTGAACACTGGGGTGAATGTATCTTTTTGAGTTAGTGTTACATACCCCTGGGCGCCCAGCTCTTTGTTCTTTGCCTCACTGGTATGCAATATGCTCAGACAAGCTGTTTCCCAGCCTTGCTGACTTTAGGGCAACAGAATTTTTATGCCATTTTTTAAAAGTCAGGTCTATAGTCCAGATACCCCCATATAAATGCCTAGATGGGATCTTTCACTCAGAGTTTTATGTAAGAAACATGTAAGAAAATATCTGTTCAACAGCACTGACCCCACAATATAGCGTGAAAATTTTACACATTTAAAAAATATAGAAATTTATAAACAACAAAAAAATAAAGAATTCCTAGAAGTTAAGGTCAGCTATACAGTTAGAGGACACCACCCTCATTTATGACACCAATTACAAGATCAGGAGGTTCCCAAAACTATTCTGTTTTGATAATTCACTAGAAGTACTCACAGAACTCATTGAAAACTATTACAATTACAGTTTATCACCGGAAAAGGATTTGGATTAATAGGATTAAAATCAGCCAAAGGAAGAGTCACATAGAGCAGAGTCCAGGAAGTTTCCAACATGAAGCTTGCATTTTTATGTCCTTGCAGAGTCAGAATGTGTTACTTTCTCAACATTGATGTGTGACAACATGCATGAAGTATTGCCAAACGGGAAACCTCAGCCAAGTTTGGGTATTCAAAATTTTTATTGGGACTTTATTCTGTAAGTATGATAGCTTGATTATTTCCCACATGGTTAAGCTCAGTCTCCAGGTTGACCAATACTGTGTGATTCAAAGTCCTCACCCTAAGTTACACTGCTGGTCTTCCTGCATGGCAAGCCCATACCTTAGGACAGTTGAGCATGACTGGCCACGCCATGAGTCCAGTGTGGCCAGTCCCCACACTCAACAAGGACACTTCTATCAGGGATGACAGCGATTATTTCCTAGAAACTGAAAGCAAAGTCTGGACCTCTCTTTGGGCAAGACCTAATTCTTTACTACACAGATCACAACCAGCCTTTGACCAAGGCTCTCCTACAGCAAAATAATCAAGTTTATCTGAGCATCTCCATTTAATACAGTATTCATGACAGATGCAGCAATAGTATTATTACAAGTATGCCTAACATTTGGAGAAGACAGTAGAGGGATAGGAATAGATTTTAAGAAGAAAACTAATCCATCCTATAAAGCCATCACATTCAGTCTCACATTTTTGTCTTTTGATCCACCACTATTTGTATCTTGTGACAAATTTGTATAGAACTGTTTAGCATAGAGATAAGCGGATGGTTAGCCAGATGTAGTTCCTTCTCAGGCCAGTCATTTTCCACCAATATTATATCCTGAGGAGGTTCTAACTTAGTTTCCTAAAACATTTGACCATAAATATCATATTATAATCTTATCAACAGTGCCAGTGTTAAAACATATCACAGTATGGTAGAAGATATAACCCTGAAAAAAATAGCTAAAAGATACTGACATATTACTAGATTCTCAGTCATTAACAATCAGTTCAGTAAATCATCATATTATATGACCAAAATATCTCCCAGAGGATGCAACTCTGGTTGGCAGGCTTTGCGTCAACTTGTAAAACTCCAAAAGCAGGAGTAGCCGCACTCTTTCAGGTACGTAGCATAACTAAACTAAGAGACAGGATCATCTCTTGCTATGGGTCTCTTGAGGAGGCAATCTAGCACTGGATTTTCCTCACTGCAAAACCCGTTTATTCTCTCTTTTACCGTTAGCTACTCTTCCTCCTTCTCTACATTTACACCTAAACCTTTTCACCTCTGTGCCAGCCCAGATTGCAGTAGCAATACTAGTCAACCAGGTGCCTCCTGTTCAGCCCGCTTCTGCTCACAGAGATTAGAGCTGCACAGTACAGAACTAGGGAGCTATCCTGACCACTAGGCAATACAGCCACACTGACTGTCAACGCACTTTTGCCAGATGAGATGAAGGCGCAGACCCTAGGAATTCTGATGTAAACTTTAAAAGATATAGTTCCAGTTTCTTACCTGCTGGTTCCAATCATCTTCCCAGCTTGGAAGGGAATTCTTCTGACAAGCATTGTCTCTAATGCCTACCTTTAATTCCCATTTTCAGGAAAAGTCTCATCCTACCAGTGGAAGGAGCTGAAAATGGATCATCATTTTCTGAGAGACTAGATACTTCTTGGGTAACACTGTTCCAGTTCCCCTAAGCAACAGCATCTCCAGTCACAAAATTTACTCACTATGGATTACCTAAAATTGTAGCACGGTGGTTCTCAAATTTTGTCAGACGACAAACACTTCAATTTTTAAAAAAATCATCTGGAGAGATTCTGATTCAGTGGGTCTGCAGGGCAAACAGTGAACTTCCATGTCTAACTTCCCAGGGGATGCTCATGCTACTGGTCTGCAAACCACCCCTTAAGAATAATTGTTAAAGCCCACGGTTTTAGAAATCGTGTTTATTTGTTTCCCTTCTGGAAGGTAAGCTTTTCAGTTGCAGGAACAGTTTTATTCATTAATATGTTCCCATGACCTCATACATCACTTAGTTAACAATCAATAAGCATTTGTTGATTGAATGAATGGTAATGTCGTTTCTAGCTTTGCGATACTGATACTGCTTCTATTGGTGAAATCACCTACCTGCATATTTGAGGATGGTGATATGACTTTATTTTTCATACATGAAGTGTTAGCATTTTAATATATAAATACTAATAAAATATTACTTATTATTCTTTAATAATTTCAGCATGATATATTGCTAACAGTCTCTGCAGAAATATTTTTTACTAAATCACTGTATATATATGTGTGTGTGTGTGTGTGCCCACGTGCTGGGTTTAGAAGAATACTATTTTTCTTTTATTATACGTGAATTGATGGTATAAAATTGCTACATGAAATATTTGGCAGCTGTATACCTTGCAGGCAAAATTAATGAAAAAGAAAAATTTATAGAATCTAGGCTAATTTGAAAGTGTGATGAAACATGTCCTCACAAATTGAAGTTTGGAGAATAGTCGAAAGTACAAAAATGCATTGATAGTCTTTCTGAAGATTTCCCCCTATTCTGTCTTCTGCTCGTTAATTGTTAAATTAATATTCATTTAGATTCTAGTTGGCCTCTTTAATGCCAGGTTCCCAAACTCAAGTGGAACTAAAGGCAAACTACCTTAATTTTTCCTCTTCTACATCACTCTTAAAGTTTTTAAACCAGCACTACTAATTTTGAGAAATTAGCAAACCAAGTTACCCTGGGCCATGACTTAGTCCAATCTCATTAGCTAAGTGACGCCCAACCACAGTGTCACCTGTCTTACTTAGAGCGTGTAATTAAGAGGCCAACGAAGGAAGTAGTGTGGTTGAAGCTACTGCAGAACTTACATGTGTAACAATGAGAAACTGCAGCAACTCGGATTACTTAACCTTGCGAAAGAGAAGGCAAGTAAATAAAATTAATGCTACAAAAGACATAGCAAAAGCTGACAAGTTTCTTCCTTGAACTAGTCCAATGACCCATCAAAGAAGAGTCACTGAATGGTATTAATGGCATATAAATTTAAAAGCAATAAAAAGAGATACTTCACCATCCAGCACAAAAATCAAACTATGAAATTCTTAACCGCTGAACATAGTGTTAAATTCCAGTTAGATTTTTTTTAATGACTTAAAAAATTTTATTTTATTGTGAGTGAAAAACTCACAGTGGACTTAAAACTAAGATTTAAGGGCGTATGTTAAGTTTTGACAGCTGAAAGAACCACTTACTCAACGGAAGACACATGGCTTTTTGATAATTTTACATAATATGGAAATGCCAGGCATTACTGATAGATAAAAATAGTGGGAAATGTGAAATGTGAAATGTCCTGTTTGTGTCCCGTTGGAGGAGATATTTACAAAATGAGTCAAAGCAAAAATCCCTGTTATTACAAAAGGTTTTTTCATTCTTGCTGAGACTAAAATATTAAACTTGATTTCACTAGGGAATTGCAACTTTAGAAAATGAAAACCACACCAGAATTGGGAAGGTGTTTTGCAATCTGGTCCTAGTCAAAGCTATGAACTAGGTGCAGCTTTCCTTTGAGGCTAGCCCGCTCCCCTCTGCTGTCTAACACAGTACTCTCATTCTATTTCAGGGTTGCCCACTTACGGAACAGGCTTCCAAATCTTGCAGGGTCCAGATCTCTAATAGGTGATGATTTGCTAATCCTGTGAAGTAAACTGTGCTGATGTGTGTCGTTCCTAATAATTGGGTAGGGTGCTGGAGACTACGACTTCCTAATTCAGTTAGTGAGAATTGCCGTCTCTTAGGATTACAGGAGATCTTAGAGGTTATTTTCCACACTGTGCGAGAATCCCATGGAAGGTTCCTCTTCAGCAACAGTTCCTGTGACGGGAAGTCCTCCACTTCACCAGGTGGGGAAGTTTTAGACATTAAAAGGTATGATTTATATTAAGCTAAAAATCAAGAGGAATCAGGATCCAGAGGAAAGAATATTTGCTATGGAGAAGATCCAAGGCTAAATTCCAGCCTCCCTTACTCACTATCTGTATGAATCTGAGCACGTTTTGTTTTTTTAAACTTCACTGACTTCAGTGCCATGATAAAGAGGAATAAAAGGAAAACCTCAAAGAATCATGACAATCTTAATTGCTAAATATTTTTAAGACAGCATATAGTGCTGAAGGTACATAGTGATGATCCAATAAATCATGTACTAATTCTATATTTTCTCCTGTTATTCCTAGTCTACTTCATCCTATATGAAACATAAAATTGTTCTGTTCCTTTTATTTCATGACAACTTTCAAAATATCTAAACCTAAGTGTCATACTTCTCCTTTTACCACTTGCTTTTTCAGCCTAAATGTTACCATTTCTCTGGGCCATTTCTTGTATGGCATGTTCTTCCAATCCCTTCCTATCCTTTTTTTTTTGTGTGTGTATTGCACTCTACTTTATAAATATCTTTATGGAACTGTGGTGCCTGTAATTGAGGCTGGTTCTCTAGAGATGGGTTATATAAAATAATTTTTAAGATGTTTATTCGTGTTTGTTCTCCATTCCCTACACCATCTTATCTTTCTCAGTCCCTTTCCCCTGCTTCATAGCATCTTATCATTATTGGAAATATTTTCTTCATTAATGAGCTGGCTAATTAATTCAACAGGTATACGTTTGTTTATTATTTCTCCCTCTTATTTGGACATAAGTTACATTATGGCTGGAATCCAGTCTGTTTTGCTTACGCTCTTATAAAGGCTCTTAGTACACTCTTTGGCATATAAAAGATGCTAATGATTACTTGATAAATAATGAATTCAAAAGCACCTTGAGAAATTGAGGTAGAGATGATGATAACTGCATACCACAGAGGTACTAACTCATAAGTCTTTCATAAAAAAGTAATGGCTTAGAATTTTAAATTTGTTTTTTAAGGGTAAAAATGTACATATGATAGGAAAAAGAGAACAGTGGAAGGAAGTGGACATATCTATCTTTGATGCCACTGATCACGCCTTCCTTTGGGTTAGACTACAAGGGGCTGCTCTCCAGGCATAGAGACTAGTCTCCACCCAGAGACGGAGGAATTCCCTCTGCACACAGAGCAGCAAACTTGCCCAGGATTGAGGGGACCCTCCTCCGCCCAATGCCAGCTTTGGCTGGCAGATAAAGGGGAAATTTCTGGGTCCTGACACGCCTTGGGTAAGCAGTTGTGGCCATATGTCCTTTGTGAAATGAAGATTGCAGTAAAAAATATAGTAGAAAAGTACTTTACAATTTAACAAGGTAATTGTTCAAGGTACTGTTTAAGGGGCTAATTTAGTATATAATAGTCTATGAAATTTAAACTGTTAAAATCATTTTTTGGTATCTCATTTTAAAGTGAGTGTCAGGCTTAAAAATTACACTGACTCTGAAAATATCTAATTCAAATGTCTTTAGTTGCAGCTGGGATGAGTCTGCTCTTTTTCTGCACATAGAAATAGAAGCTTCTAATATACACAAAATGTTATGATAACTCACAGAGAAAAAAATGTGACAATGAGAGTGTATATGTCCATGAATGACTGGAAAATTGTGCTGAACACAAGAATTTGACACAACATTGTAAAATGATTATAAATCAATAAAAAATGTTAAAAAAGAAAGAAATAGAAGCTTCTATCAAATATTATTTCACCATACATAAAAACAATTTGTGTCACAACAAACCCCCAAGGGGTGGTTCTAAACTATTGAGAGAAAAATATATTTTTGGAAGGAAACATCTGAAGATACTTTATTTTCCACTGCTATTTTGCAAATGAAGTGGGCTTGGTGATTCATTGACTTAAATGAAGAAAGCAAAAGGTTAACTTTTAATTTTTAAAAACTGTGTCAAATTTTTCTATGCTTAAGGAATAGTTAGTTCAGGGGTAGTCAAAGTCTAAGGGCTTTGGAAGAAATCGAGCTGAGAACCTCAGGCCATCTTAGGGCAAATGGAGAAGACACCCTCCTTCTAGGTGGTCTAGCCACTGCTTGGTGTCAATGCATTTTGCCACTAAGGAATACAGGCTTAGTGTTGTCAGGTCTTATGATTTTAAGAGAAGCTGTAAATCTGTATTGTCACCTAAATTTCTTAATACTTAAACACTGGCAAAATATACAAAATGTAAAAGAAATCATTGGATTACCTGAACATATTATGTCTGGGTCATATCTAGTAATGTATGAAGTTAGAGAGTGAAAAAGTTCCTATTTTACCAATAAAGAGAAAATTTCTCTTCAGTATTCAGAAATAAGGAAAATAAAACTATAATCAAATATAATTTCCCATAAGATCATCAAAAAACCCAAAACAAAACCATAAACCTTAAACAGACAAATGTTAGTGTTTGCAAGAAAACTATGCACTTTTGTTACAGTATTGGTGAGAATGTAAAGGGTAAAAATCTTTCAGAAGCCCAGTTGATGGGTAGCTATCAAAAATTTTTAAAATTATATATATGTGTATATACACATATGTATGTATATTACATATATATTCTTGGACTAAGCAAGTCAATTTTTAGGAATCTGTTTTAATGAAAAACTCACCTATATGTACAGAAGTAATATGTATAAGGACGTCACTTTCAGAATTGTTTATAAGAGCAAAAGAAAAAGGAAGATACCCCGATATAGGTGTTGAGAAGGTGAGGGAGTCAATAAAGGTGGTCCATCTAAATTATGAAATATTTGACAACAGCTGAAAAAATGTGGAAAACTCATATCTACTTATAAGAAAAGTGTAAGAGATATAATTATAAAAAACAACGTTGAAAGTATGGGTATAGAATAATTATGATTACACGAAGATAATATTTCTGTACATACATATGTATGTGTGTTAAATATTTTAAAGAGTACTGGGAGAGTGGGAATAGCGTTATTATGTTTTAATAAAATAATTCTATGTCGTATGTTAGTTCTTAGCAAAAGAACCAGGTGGGCATAAAACAGAATTTTTTAACATATGTTGTCTTTCAGACGGGAACTTAGAATGGACAGGTAAGAGAGGACTTCAACTTTTTTATAATTCTTGCTTAAATCTTTCCCATAAGGGTATACTCATAAATTGTTACATACATAAAAGGAATAGTCAAAACAAAACAAAATGAAGCCAGTAAAATGGGATTGTCATAATGATGAAAGATAATAATATGAAAAATAAATAATTGCTTATTGGTTGAAATTATTAATTAAGCTGATATGGAAGCTATGCTATCATACACAGAACTCTGTACTGAAATGATTTAAAATATACCTTTTTTGTCTCACTAGGTTCAAATCTAAGGCAATCAGCTATGTGACTTTGTCCAAGATTTGTATATATAATAAATTTTTACTTATAGCATCTTACCAATGATAATTGATAATGGGTGTAAAATACTTAGTATGGTTCCTAATACATTGAGTAAATTCTGTAAAAATAATGGCAATTATTAGTCATTGGAGATTAAAGTTATGAAAGTAAATCAAGAGGATTTACTTAAATATCTGTGAATACAATATTTTTTTTGAGAAATACTAGGAAGCTACTGTTATCTCATTATCTGTAATGCCTCCAACCTTTATTCAATCAAAATAATTGTTGTTTTCCATAGTTTCTTTTTAAATTTAATTTTACAAATTTTAGCTGTATGGCATTATAATTTGACATCTGTATACACTACAAAGTGACCACAAGTCTAGCTGACATCCACGACTATGCAGTTGACATTTCTTCATCCATTTCACCAACATCTAAGGTAACCACTAATCAAATCGCTGTATCTATGAGTTTGTTTTTGTTTTATTTTGTTTGTTCCTTTGTTTTGTTTTTGCAGATTCGACATATGAGTGATACCATATGGTATTTGTCTTTCTCCTTCTGATTTATTTTACTTAACATAATACCTTCGAAGGCCGTCTGTTATATAATCCATGTTATTTTTGTAGTGGGTCAACAAGAGTACACAGATATCTGGCTATGGGAAGGTTAAATATTCAAGATGATGTGTTTGTGAAATTCCTCTTGCCCCTTTAGCTGCTGTTTTGGTATTAGATAGGTCTATACATTACAGGAAAAATATGGCAGCAAAATATAGTCTATTTCTCTGACTGCTGACTTTGCAACAGAGTAAATTTCATCAGTCACTTCCATGCATCTTATAAACATGCAAGGTCATAATACTACCTCTAATAGTGCAGCTCTAGAGAGAAGTCAGTGTTTGGCCACTGAAACCAATAGTGATTATTAGGCAGTTTTTCATGACAGCCTTATGTGGAAAACAGATGACACCCAAACACACACTATATCACCTGTTTGGCCTAATAAACACTGGGCAGAGGTGTTCAAGGATGTATTTTGTTAATACAACATGTTCATCCCTCCTGGAGAAGCATCTGCTAAAAGATCATGCTGGCTGAAGATAATCAGAAAACCAAATATAAAACTGTCTTTGATTCAAAAAAGAGAAAAGAACAAGTAATGACAGATACTGAACAAAAGAGGTGATAGAAGCGACCAAAACAAGGAGAGACTTCAGAGAAGTTGCACAAGAACATCAAGAGCCTTTTAATAATTAAAGTTTATCAAAATAAACATTGCTTTTATTTATACAAACATGTTTTTCTGTTTTAAAATGATAATCTGCAAAAGTCACCTCACTGACAGTTAAGAAAATCTGTTTACTATTCCTACTTCTGATTAGAGAGAACAGAATTTTATTATAATTAAAATCAAGAAATTCATTTCTCCCACAGCAGTTTCTACAGCCATTTCTTAAAAATCTATTTTTTAATTGACAAATGTGGAGCCTTTAAATTAACTAATGTTTGGAAGTAGGAAATCACAAGTCCAGATATGCTAGATTCTGGTCAGGAAAATATAATCTTTAATTTACCTGCTTCCCCGCCCCCCAGGACATAGAAGAAATTTAAAATGCATGCCTCTGGAAAAGGTGCGGATTTGAAATAGAACACCTGCTAAGCCCTTGTTTTCTTCTAATCAGTTTCTGATTGAGAAAATTAGACACACACACAATATGTATGTGTTACATGTTAAGAATATTCAAGCTAATTTATTTTTCTTATTCATACTGAATTTCTATCCCAGATCTCTTAGTTGCTTGAAACCCATGCAAGTTTGTAACCTTGAGACATTTATGTCTGTCTTTATTTTATATTCTACCAAAGCAACAACTTATTTGGAGAGATACTGTATAAATTTCAATGAAAAACTAGTAATTTAATATTACTGTTTTATATTTGTTATAATTATCCATTTAATAACATTATAGTTTTATATAATTGGCTACAGTGTCTTGCAGTTTATAATATAGTATCTTAATCAACATAACATTCAATACATGTCTGCTGAATGTAACCATAATGAACTGCAATACATTTAAGCTGGGTTTTGCTATTCTGTTAATTTCACTTTTTGTAATATTTGTAATAGATACCTATTGCTAAAATATTTCCACCAGTTGAGAAAACTGAAAGAACTCCGTGTTCTGCTAGTCCCTGTCTTCGTCCACACAAATAAACACTATTTATAGAATCTGAATCAAAGACCCACTTTTTCAAGGAAATTCTGTATTGTGCAAGTGAATTATTTTCAAGCCTGAAAATGAGATTGAGTAGTAGAATCCAAGACCTCTAACTTTGAGTTCATCATTGCCTCTTAGGAACTACCTGGGAAATGTCTTAACTGCCAGGATAGGGAATGAGGATGTCGTATAACTTACTTACAAGTCCTAGGCCATGGAGAGCTTTAGAAATTAAAATGAACACCTAGAATGACTTTTGGAAGCCAGGGCTATGCACGGAGCATCTGTATAATGTGCTCTGTGTGGCTGGCATTGCTAAACAGACAAGCTGTCACATTCTGTACTAGCTGAATATGCCAGGGCTCTTCCTCTGTCACCCAAGGTAGAGGACATGGCAGTAGTCAAACCTCAAGGTGACAAAAACCTAAAGGAGTGTGGTGAGCCCTGTATTACAGAGGAAATTTACAAGTGTAGGTGGGAAGAAGCATCTCTTGCCACAGCACCTGTATCATAATCCAAATGCATCCTTGGACTGAGAACATCACTATTAAAATAAAGGAGCATTGTATAATGACAGGGACTACTCTCAGTAAAACAGATTTTAAAATACAAAAGCAAACTTCTAGAAAACGTCATCTTACATGTATCGAAACAAAATTTTAAAAATTATTTATAGTACTGCAATAAGTTAGTGGGAGAAAAGAGTAACATATTTTGAAATTCAACAAAGAATGTTAACCATGAATTTAACAGACTATATGAATATACTTCAACTTATTTTTTTAAGTAACTTTTATTTATTTAGGAAAAATTGTGTTGTTTTTATTGCTTATTCTAAAAAAGCCCAAATTATTTGTTTTTAATTTTTATAAATATTACCTTTATGAGCAAAGAATCCTTTAAAGACTTGCATATGGTTTTAGGATACAGTGTATGAATTATGGCTATTTGGTGCCACCTAGTGGTAGAGGGCTTTCAAAATCAGTTTAAGTTACTTCTGCTTTTAGAAAATTTGTAATGAAAAAATAATTTAGAGATGGCTAAGCTGTCTCCTGAAGGAGATAAAAGTTAAGAGAAAATATATTTGGCATTATAGATATTAACTAAAATTGTCTCTTACCCTCAACATTGAAGAGACATTTGGTTTGACTGATACAGAATGCTTTATGACCAAAAGAGATTTTGGGGTTTCATTCTATTTTTATTGTTTTATTTTTTGTTGGCTGGTTGACTGATTTCTAAAGTCAAAGATAGATCTAAGAATGATATAAACTTAGACACAGTGTACATCTCAGAATTAATTATTATTAATTATAGTATTATCAATATAATATGTGTCACAATGATATGACATATTATTCTGTGGACAAAGTGATAATGACATGTGCCTTAGAGCATGCAGAAGGTATAAAAGTGCCAGATTTTTTTTTCCAGAATTCAGGGATAATGGGCATTCCCATTATTTTAGTGGTCACATAAACATATCTCCTGCCCAAGTACCTTTTTCTTTAGAGAAGCTGTTCCACTCACAGCATCTAGAAGAGAGGTCATCCCTGGGATACAGCTAACTGGACTTCAGTGGGTACTGGGAAGAAATGGAAATAATTGAATTCTCTCTTCTGGTCTTTAGAATGGGGACACTGAGAGGCTAAATCAAATGAATGAAGGTAAGAGTTTAATGTGAAAATTCCTGATAAACCAAGGATGATGCTACTACAATGGAATGCCAATGTCATTTTCAAGTTATGGAATCCATAAAGAAACAAAATAAGTCAGTCTTTAGAGAAATTAGAGCAGTGGAGCCATGTGGAGGGAGAACAGAGATGAGGACTCCATATTTTATGAGAGAAAGGAGTAGCCTTAATTCTCGACTTCCAGTTCCATTCTTCCTGTCCCTTTAACCTGTGGCTTGTCCCTGGTTGTCCCTGATAAACCTTCAGATAACTTCCTTCTTACTTAACCTTGATCCTTTAAATCAAATGATCCCACATTATAGAATGGGATACTTCAATTCTGAAATATTTCAAATCTGGTAAAATACATTTCACCAGATGGGAATGATGTCTTTCCCAAAATGTCTGTGAATATTGGATGTCACCAGGAAATTATAGAAAATTTGACTGAAATTTTAATTTTATACTGAATTTCAATGATCTTTAACTGTGGCTTTGATAATATTTTAAGAATTTTCTTCCTGTTATTTTCCTTTCCCTTCTTCCTGTTCAGCAAATACCTAACTTCTCGCCTCATAGGAGAGGTGTTTGGATGTAGGGTGTGTGTATAGGCTGGGCTGTGTTCATATGGGAGTTTGGGGTTAAGATTATATGGCATAAGCCCAAGCCTTGAAGAAAGAGACACGAGAAAGAATTTCTCTAGTCTAGAAGAACATTGATATTAGAAAGTGGAGAAGAGAGGGGCTTGTAGGACGGACTAGAGAAAAGAGGGACAGTTAAGCCCTATTTCTTGAAAGCATTGCTGAGGAAGGGGATGGGCATCCCTTCCTTGGTGATAAGACCCCAGGAAGGAGATGGCTGTATATTCTGTCTAGGCAGAGGGGACCATATACAATCACAAAAAGTTTTCCTATCTCCGTAATACCTCAAAAGGACCAGCAAAGGGCTCTGAGATGTGCAGGGCCACGTGGCCAAGCAGAAAGACCCGTTCCATAAGACAACAGTTCTTGCACTCCTCATGCATGGGCTGAGATTCCATCATAAAATGCTAGAATATAGTGTTCCACTGCTGTTTTACAAAAACCAGTATCTGCATTAATTTTACAAACACGTTAAGAAATTTTATTTTCTACTTTATGGGCTCAGCATGCTTCTGCTGCACAACTCTGCTTATTTTCTACTTTTGGTGTATCTCCAAAAACTGCCTTCAGGATCACCTTAGTGCTTATTAAAACAAATAGAGATTCCCAGGCTGCACCCCAGATGCTCTGCCTCCCCAGGGTCAGGGCTTAGGGAAACTTCTTGAAAGAAGTGCCCCAGATTCTTCTGATTTGTAACCAACTTGGGAACCAACACTTAGGCTGATTAAATCGTTGAAATCACTCCACGGTTAAATCGGTCTTTATTTCTTAAACCTCTTTTAATTTGGAGGACGTTTATAGGTGTCTATGGGACATTTGTTTGCCTACAAAAAGCAAGCAGTTGGATATGCAGATCTGAAGTTCCAAATAGATGTCAGGGCTTCAGATACACATTTGGAGATTTTAAGCATACAGATTTTAAATGGTATTCTAAAACTCGAGAAAGAATAAGTTCATTCAAAGAGGCTTAGAAAGAGAAGAGCAAGGCTAAGCGGAAACACCTCCGTTTGTGGGAGAGTGACTGCAGGGCGAAAGGTCACACCTGCTCGCAAGTGTAACTCGATTCATCTAGTCGTCGTTGCCTTGGTTGACTTGGTCTTGTTCTATACTTGGTAGTTGTCTTTCTGCATCTCCTGAACTCACTGGCCTCACAGACCTTGAGTTTAAGTGCCCCCAGGCATCCTCTTGTTCCTGTTCACTACAGATGTCTTAGATGGAGTCTCAGCTTTTTGGCACCATATTACTTGTAAAGTCTTTACAGATCAAACCACTGGCTTCAATCTGTTGACTTCCTAGACTGGAACAGTCTTGCAGGTGCCTAGGCCTCCCTGACAAACACAGGGAAAGACACGTGGTGGAATGCACTGGTTTGTAAACTTTTCTTGTAATCAGTGGGATCAATGTTTCAGATGAGCTCTAACAGATGAGAGACAGATCAGGGTGGTTCTGACTCAAGGTGAGTGTATGTCTCAGGACAGGGCTCGCTCAGACCCACTCTTACTGCCGTGGCGGCCCCTTAGGCATCTCTTTAGAACGCCAGGCTTTACAGGACACAGAAAATCACTGTTACAGGGTAAGCAGTATGCGCTTTATGAAACCAAGGGTTTAAACCCTGATTCTGCAGCTCACCGGCTATTTATCTTTGGACCGATTGCTTAGTCTTTCTGAGTCTTGTGTTCCTCAGCTATAAAATACAATTACTTCATGGGCTTGCTAGCATCAGATGAGATAATGTGTCAACGCACAGCTCAAAGGGCATGGGAGCCTCAGTAAATGTTAGTTTTCTTGCTTTCACTGTATCTTGGCCTGGTGGACAATTTATGGAGTCAAAATAAAATAACAGAGGCTTAGAGTGGGAAAGGGTTGAGAGGCATCTAGGCCAGCCACCTCGGGAGTTCCTTTTGAGATGCCCACATCAGATGGGCATTTAGTAACTGCCTGAAGATTGCTTAGAGACTGAGAGCTTAATTTCTTGGTGTGTGTGATGGATTCTCTTTCTCTGACATACACTTTAGACTGAGCCAAATATTTCACAAATTCTTCTAAATTTTATTCTTTAGACCAGCAGATGTAATGGTAGTCATTCAAGTTTTAAAGCCAGATTATCAAGTATTATGTAAACTGTGATCTCATTTTGGTTAAAAGATATATAAAAATACTCACATATGCGTATATGGGTATAGACATTTGTTATGATTTATATTAAAATTTAATAGTTGTTAACTGTGCATTGGTATTATAGAAACATTTCTTCTTCATAAAAATTCTATATTAATTGATTTTCCCTCTAATAACCATGTGCTTTCAAATATATGATATTTTTATCTATTTATTTATTTGGTCTTGATCCTCATAACAATTTTTAATGATAGATAGAGTAGATGTTATCTTTATTCTGTATACACTCACGTACCTGGAACTCAGAGGGATGAAATAATATTCTGAGAGTGATTTTCTGAGGTTTGTTGGAAAAGGTGGAACCAGATTTAAGCTCAGGTTTTCTAACTCTTATTCTTCCCACCACACCTGATGTTTTGTTTTGTTTTAGTTTTTTCTTTATGTCTAAATGTCTCTGTTTCCACAGTTCTGTCCCTTCTGACACAACTCAGATTTCCCATCATTTGGGTCACTCTACCCTGTTAATTTTCTAATTAAAATGCAATATCTGGAAGTATGTGTAATATTCAAGAATACTCTGAAAAAAAAAAACACATAATAGACTAAATTACCTTCCTTGCTTAGCACATCACACAGATTAAATTAAGATATAATGCTTTTGTTAAATATGTATGTTTTTCATCTCTTTTTAACATAACATTTTATATTTCCATTATGAATGTCATATATATTCAATGTATGAGATTTGCTAAGTATAGAAAAAGAAGCAAAAGATCACTCATATATCATCCATAGTTCCTCTACCCAAAAATAATTTCTCTAAATATTTTGTGTCTTTTCACACCAGAAAGGAAGGACTTTGGGAGCAGAACTTTGATTTATTTTGTTCAGTGTTCATTCTGTGCCTAGATTAGTATCTGGTATATATTAATAGGCATTTAATTAAAATTTCTTGGGAGATTCCTTAAAAAACTAAAAACAGAGCTTCCATATGATCCAGCAATCCCACTCTGGGGCATATATCCAGAGAAAATCCTAATTTGAAAAAATACATTCATTCCAGTGTTCATAGCAGCATTATTTACAATAGCCAAGACATGGAAGCAACCTAAATGTTCATTGACAGATGTCTGGATAAAGATTTGTGATGTGTGTGTGTGTGTGTGCATGTGTGTGTAATACTACTCAGCTATAAAGAAAAATGAAATAATGTCATTTGCAGTAACATGGATGGACCTAGAGATAGATTATCATATGAAGTGAAGTAAGTCAGACAGAGAAAGACAAATACTATATGATATCACTTATAGGTGGAATCTAAAAAAAATAAGACACAAATGAACTTATTAATAAAACAGAAACAGAATCACAAACATAGTAAACAAACTCATGGGTACCAAAGGGGAAAGGGTTGGGGAGTTATAAATTAGGAGTTTGGGATTAGTCGATACAAACTACTAAATACAAAATACATAAACAACAAATCCTACTGTATAGCACAGGGAATTATATTCATTATCTTCTAATAACCTATAATGAAAAAGAATACATATGTATAACTGAATCACTATACTGTATACCAGAAACTAACACCACAGTGTAAATCAACAATACTTCAATAAAAAAATTGTTTAAGTAATGAATAAAATATTCCCGCATATACATTTATATTTTTGAGTACACAATAAACTCCGTTAAGTTTTGTACCCTGACATTTTCAGTTCATATCAAGTTATTGATAGTATTAGCATTCTTATCATAAATTCTATCATCATAATAATTGTATAATACTCTATTGAGGGACATGCTGTCCTTATTTTGGACATTTAGAGTGTTTTTAATATTTTGCTGCAATGACAAATAATGTCGCAAACATCTCTTGTGTATAGTTTTATAATTTGGAGGAATTATCTTTTGCAGATATTTCCAAAGTGAAATTATTGCAAAAGTGTGAGCAGTTCAGAACAAACTTTCTTCTCCCCTCTCCACACTTATACAGAATCTGAGTACACTCTGAATTTATGGTCATCTATTGTCATTGGACTTTCAGCTCTTTTCCACCTTACCTTTTACCTAGACAGTAATCAGTAAGTTTCAGGATGTGTTGTTCAGGCAGGTAGGAATTCCTGTTACTGTACATCCTCGTCTGTGTTTCCTCTCACTTCCCAACACCAACCACTTTTTCCTTTCTGGCCAAAATAAAGCAGCAGTTCCTTCCACTTTTTGCTTCAAACTACCTTCTGAGAGATGAAATTGTCAGTGAGGCAGGTCAAGAATGTGTCTGATGCTCAGCTTTTTAGTCTAATGAGATTTCTAGCAGATGTCTTTATAGTGGAAGTGCCCCATTACTGTTGTATCTTTTCTCTGTGACAGATTTTTAATCTGTGTTAAGAAAGCGATGCCCGTATCATTTGTCAGGCTGGGCAGACTAATGTTGGCTCTTCTATTGTATTCCTTCAGTTTCTTTTTCTTCATAAGGCTTTCATCTTTACCTGCCCATACATTCCATCTAGGAGCTATCTTTATGGAAAAAAACCATAAATATTTTTCATAAAAACAAAAACATAATGCATATTTAAGTTTTAATTTCAGTGGTCATACATATCAATCATAGAAAGCCTAGAAAATGCTGAAAAGTGTAAAGAAAAAAATCTCCAAATGACTCATTTAAAAAAAATTGAAGTACAGTCAGTTACAACATGTCAATTTCTGGTGTACAGCACAATGTCCCAGTCATGCATATACATACATATATTTGTTTTCATATTCTTTTTCATTAAAGGTTATTATAAGACACTGAATATAGTTCCCTGGGCTATACAGAATAAATCTATTTTTATATATAGTGAGTAATATTGGCAAATCTCAAATTCCAAAATTTATCCCTTCCCACCCCCTTTCCGCAGTAACTATAAGATTGCTTACTATGTCTGCAAGTCTATTTCTACAATGGAACACTACTGAGTCATAAAAAAGAATAAAATAATGCCATTTGCAGCAACATGGATGGACCTAGAGATCGTCATTCTAAGTGAAGTAAGCCAGAAAGAGAAAGAAAAATACCATATGATATCACTCATATGTGGAATTTAAAAAAAGAAACAAAGAAAAAGGAGAACACTAATGAACTCATCTACAACACAGAAGCAGACTCGCAGACCCAAATGACTTACAATATCACAATTTTAAAGATAGTATTTGTTAACATTTTGCCATCGTTTTTCCAGAGTTTTTCTGTGTATGAGTGTGTGTGTATGTGGTATATGCGTGAGTGTAGATAAAAGTGGAAGAGGACTGTGCATCTCTTACCTCAAGATTGTATTTCGTATCACACTATTAGCATTTTCTTACGGTTTAAAAACTTTTGGAGAAAATAGTTACGTAAATTTAATCATGAAGCAGGCTATAGCTAATTGAATCATGTTCCTGTACTCATTTGCTTCAGGTCGTCCCTAATAAAGATATTCTTCCATAAATATCTTAGTAAGTAAATGTTTATATACCCCTGCGATGATTTCTCCTAGATGTGGAACTGCCTGGAGAACATGCTGCCTGCTTTAGGCAGCGTCTGTGCGGTCCTGTATTCTTCTATCTTTGCCAACACTGAGCTTTTGTAATCTTGCCTAATTTTACAGGTGAAACTGAAGTCTTCAGAGTTTCAGTAGTCATCAGGTTATTAGTGAGGGTGGACTTGCTCATCTTTTGGGCCATTTTTATTCTTGCTTAATTCGAGCTTTGTTGTCTTTACTGTGCTTCCTTCATTTAGGAACTTGCTCTGTCTCTTATTCATATATTTTTTCAATAACTTGCTTTTTAACTTTTTATTTTATCACATGAATTTCTGCATAATTGAAAAGTGACATTGTGTTATAAGGTTTTCAGCTCTTGGCTCACTCCCACCCACCAACAATCCCATTTTTTTTCAGAGGCATCCGCTCTCATCCCTCTTAGCTGTGTTATCTGCTACTTTCTTCCATATTTTTGAATAATATGCTGGGATATCTATTTAAAATATTTTGAATTCAGACATTACAAACTTACTGTTATGAAATTAGCTATCTTATGCACTCCCTTTCCCCCAAATACATAATTCTTCCCCACTGCACCCCTCAAATATAATTAGAGCATGATTTTTGGTTAAAATCAGTAGTTGATGTCTTCGCTAGTATGGCTATATTAATATTATTTATCACAGCCCCAATTTGAGCTATTCACTCCTCAGTCTTGCTTCATGTCTGTCACCTAGAGCTCCCTTTACCCCTCTCTTGCCTGGAATTCCACGTTTTTTTCTTGAGTTACTCCTTTCAGAAGTTTCCTAGAAGAGGGTGTGCAGGCTGGGATATTTTTTGTGATCTTGCATATCGTTTAATTGACCCTTATACTTCATACATAGTTTGGCTTTTTACATAATGCTATACATATGCTATATTGGAAATAATATTTTCTCAGAATTTAAAAAATGGCTCCACTTGTGGTCTAGTTCCAGGGTTGCTTTTGGGGAAACTGACATATCTCTCTCCCTACCCTCTGTACTTGACAGGCATTTTTCTCTCCACTGGCAAGCTATAAAACCTTCCTTTTACTCTTCATGCTCTGACATTTCATCCTGTTCTGGTATGGCAAATCAGCTGCCTCCTCAGCTGTTTCTGTCACTCTGCGCCTTTAATGTCTCCACAGAGTAAACCTCCTGTATTCTGGGTGGGGAAGGAGTAATCATCTAGCTTGAGAAACAAGCAAGGGGTGGTGTTTACAGAGGATAAGGGTGGTTTCCTTTGAAATTTATTCTTCCTTTGTTGGTCCGTTTATTTGTTCTTTCAGTCATTCATTTTTGCACTCAACAAACACTTACTAAATACTAAAACTGTGTCAAGCATGGGACCTGACAATGGGGATACAGTGGACATGCTCTCTCCTCTCGAGGAGTTTATAGTCTTGTTCCTTTTACCTCTCGTTAGCATTGTGGTTGTGATATTTTTTTCTGTTCTTTCACTTGAATATTACATCCTAATATATACACCTATGTTTTGACACTAATTTTAACTTTTCTCCAACCACTTGGTATATTTTCTTTTCCCCCCATGATCTGATTCAACAAACACTTATTGGCAGCACACTCTGTGAACACTCAGGGCTTGGGGTCAGGGATACACAGGCGAGTAAGGATAGTTTCTCTGCCTACACATTACTCTTCAGCGCTCTCTGTTTGCCTCTCCTGTGCCCCAGGAGGCTGAGAGAACACTGCGAGAGATTTCCTAACCTCCAGGGCTCCTGAAAGTGAGCAGGGAACACTTCTCTTTTCCTGTTAGATTCATAATTTTAGGTGGGACTTTATTACCTCACCCCATCTCCAATCCCAGAACTCTATCTGAGGGAGTCCCTTCTCTCTCTTCCTTCCAGGATCAGATGTGTATCGAGTGTGGTGGTGGTACTCAGAAGGGGGAAGGTAGGTTTGATGCTACCAGAAAGACACCTCCTTAGACAGGGTTTATGAAACTTAAAAAGAAAAAATTTGATAACTTGAGATAATGGAGGTTGGGTTCAACCATGAGAAAGGGCAATATCCCAGGGCAAAAATGAACTATGGGAAAGCACATCAATCAATGACACTCCATTTTCTTTTTCTTCTCATAATCACTCTCTCCATTTCTTTGGCAGTAAGATTGAAAAATGTCTTGTCAATTACTTTACAAGCTCTGACCTTTGTGATTAAAGCAACATGACAAAGTTTTCCCTGACTCTTGCATTTTCATGCTCTGTTACATGCACATAAGTTTTAGGGATTCTTGAATTCTTCTACTGGTCTACTAAAATTTAGAAAGCTGTCTCAGAGAATTCTTAAATGTCTTTCAAAGGAATAGTTGAGATAGGATGATCTCAGGCCACCGTTTGTGATCATCTCCAAACCTAAGACTCAGGAGAGAATACATTCACTCTTATCACAATTCATCTAGTACAGGTTTAAAAGAATTTACTGTATCTGCCAATGTCTTTGGTTCTTTTAGTTTGTTTCTTTTTTATAGGACTAACATTTCAGGAAATTTACAATTTCATCCTCATAAAATAAATTTTATGTTTGATTATATCACATTCAATATCAACACACATTTTTAATACCATTTTCAACTCTGTGTCTTTAAAATCTCCTTTTCATCATGGATCTGTGATGGTTTCATTAGAAAAATAGCAACAAAAATGCAAAAGAGAGCACAAGCAGACTTCAAGTCACAACTGTGAACACTTGCACATACTTTACATGATAAGCAACTGCCGACTTCTGATGGTAAAAGCTCTACAGATTTTGTATGTTTTTTAAGCAAGGAAATACTTTATGAAATTTTGAACTTAAGATAACATTTTTATTTGTATTTTTAAAAAATAGACTTTATATAACAGTTAAAGATTTTTTATATAAGATGAAGTAGAATTAGACAAGAGGAATGAGACAATTTCAATACTTGTTTATGAATCCAAATATGGCTTGATTTTTACTTAATATTTTTAAAGTACTTAATAATTACACAATATAATAGTAATGGTTCTCTATGTTATAAAGTATTAAATATTTAAAATGCTAGCAAATATATTATAGTAAGATACCCTTTTAACAGTGCAAAAGTATGGAAATACCTTTATTTTATCTTTGTATTACCTAAACCTTCAGCGGTTTAATCTTATCAGCTACATTGGGCAGTAGTGTTTGCCCAGATTCTCAAGCATCAACACTCTCACTGTAACTTAACATGGTCTTATGACTAAGTGTAGAATCTATTTTTAAACAGTAACTTCTGTTATAGTCCTTTGTTGCTCAGTAGATTTCCCCCACACTTATACATTTTTGCTGTTTAGAAACTCCTAGATATTTAATCATTATTTTTGTTGCATTTACTAGTTACTCATTTACTGCAATCAATTTAAAGAAGTAGATGTCCTCTATTTAAATGAGACCTAAAGGTATATTGGCTAACTCTTTCGTTTCAAAGGTCCAACAAACATAATTTTAGTTGCAGGAAATGTTGATGAAGATGATCGTCTAAGTGTGGCAGATACACTTCTGAGTCAGTAATATTGTTTCTCATACTTTTTATACTTCCTGATGCTAATGATGATGATGTATTCTGCACATCCATTTCACAACCATCTTCCCTGTTACATAACTGAGCCACTACTTTCACCTATTTTCACATGTCTTTTCAATTTCCCAAATACTCAGTGGCTTGGTAACATTTAGAAATTATCATTGGCTACTGGTTATTTTCTGCCTTTATCAACTTTATCAGACTGTTTCCTCAGAATGATGGTGACTTAAAATTCTGCTTGGTACATGCATGTTCATGTGTTCTAGTTGGTGCTTTGTCAACATATATTAAAATTTTGAGAGTGTTTTCTAGTTGATTATCTTTGGGAAATGTTCCAATTAATATATTAGATGGTTACCTTTTAATGCCACAGTGTATTAATTAAGGCTCTTTGGTTGAAAGTAACAGAAAACAACTTTATTCACTTTAAGCAAAACAAAGCAATTTATTAAGTGGCGACAAGACTGCCCACAGACTCCAAGACTAGGAAGAAGTTATAACTAGAAAATGGAATTCTGTGAAGAACTCAGATCTCTTGGCTTTGCTTATCACATTTTGTGAGTTTCTCAATAAAAATTAGACAACTCAATTTCAAAGATAAAAACCAATCTAAAAGCAATGACTAGCAGACTAAATAATGCAGAAGAACAAATAAGTGATCTGGAAGACAGAATAAAGGAAATCACCCTATCAGAACAGCAGACAGAAAAACAAACAAACAAATCAATGTAAAAGGTCTATGGGATGATATAAAGTGTGCCAACCTATACATAATAGGAGTTCCAGGGGGGGAAATAAAGAGAAAAGGGAATGGAAAATGTGTTTGAAAAAATTATGGCTGAGAACTTTCCAAACCTGAAGAAGGAAAGAGATATCCAGGTATAGAAAGCACAGAGTGTCCTAAACAAGATGAAGGTAAGCAGACCCACATCAAGACAAGAGAAATGCAAATCAAAACCACAATGAGATATCGCCTCACACCAGTCAGGATGGCTACCATCAAAACATCTATAAATACTGGACAGCTACATGTAAAAAGATGAAATTAGAACATTCTCTAACACCATACACAAAAATAAACTCAAAATGGATTGAAACCCTAAATGTAAGACCAGATACTATAAAACCCCTAGAGGAAAACATAGAACATTCTTTGACATAAATCACAGCAGTATTTTTTGGATCTGTCTCTTAGAGTAATGTAAACAAAAGCAAAAATAAACAAATGGGACCTAATTAACCTTAAAAGCTTTTGCACAGCAAAGGAAACCATAAACAAAAGGAAAAGATAACCTACAGAATGGAAGAAAATATTTCCAAACAATGTGATAAACAAGGGCTTAATTTCTAAAATATACAAACAACTTATACAACTCAATATAAAAAAAAACTACCCAATCAAAAAATACTCAGAAGACCTAAACAGACATTTCTCCACAGAAAACGTACAGATGGTCAACAGGCAAGTGAAAAGATGCTTAACATCGTTAGTTATTAGAGAAATGCAAATCAACACTGCAGTGAGGAACCACTTCACACCAGTCAGAATGGCATCATCAAAACGTCTGCAAATAATAAATGCTGGAGAGGGTGTGGAGAAAGGGAACCCTCCTACACTGCTGGTTGGGAATGTAAATTGCTGCAGCCACTATGGAAAACAGTATGGAGGTTCCTTTAAAAAATTAAAATAAACTTACCATATGATCCAGCAATCTCACTCCTTTGCATTTATTTGAAAAAAAAAAAACCAAAAAACCCTCTAATCTGAAAAGATACATGCACCCCAATGTTCACTAGTGGCACTGTTTATAATAACCAAGACATGGAAGCAACCTAAGTGTCCAACAACAGGTGAATGGATAAAGATGCAGAGTGTGTGTGTGTGTGTGTGTGTGTATATTTGTATACACACACACACACACACATACATATACACAATGGGAATTTATTCAGCCACAAAAAAGAATGAAATAATGCCATTTGCAGCAACATGGATGGACCTAGAGATTATACTAAGTGAAGTAAGTCAGACAGAGAATCACAGCTATTATATGATATCACTTACACATGGAATCTAAAGAATAATACAAGTGAGAATATATACAAACAGAAACAGACTCAAAGCCATAGAAAACAAAATTATGGTTACCAAAGGGGAAAGGGAAATGGATGGAGGGATAGATTAATAGTATGGGATTAACAGATACACACCACTATATATAAAATACATAAACAAGGATTTACTGTATAATACAGAGAAAAATACTGTATTTTCCTATAAAGGAAAATAATCTGAAATATATATATATACATACACACATATATGTGTGTATGTGTATACATATGTATATAAATAAAAAAATGAATCACTTTGCTGTACACCTAAAACTAACACAATACTGTAAACCAACTATAGGTCAATACAAAATAAATAAATAAATAAAATTGCACGTGTACCTTCCACCAAGCTAAGAAATAAAACATAACACATATACTTTGAGGCTTCTGGGCACTCTTCTCTGATCATACACTCTTATTCACTGTGCCATCCATTTTCCTATCTCTCCTTGTTACCAATATACTGAATTTCAAGTTTATTTCTGTGCCTATATTTGTGTCACAACTAAATTGTATGAGTCCCCAAATCAAAATTATTTAGCTTTATTGATAATTGCTATCATATGGTATCTATTTTTTTACAACTTGCTTTTCTCCCATAACATCTTACTTGTTAGAGATTTTCCTATTGATACTTTTAGCTGTAGTTCACTTCACTTTTGTGCAGTAGTTGAATATACTACACTTTATTCGTATGTTCTCCCCTTGATAGGCTTTTAGGTTGTTTCTAACTTTTTACTTTTTACAAATAATACTATTAGAAGCATTCTCATATACATCTCTGATGGGCATGTAATGGTGTTTCATTGTGGTTTAACTTTGCATTTTCTTCAGACTGAGCTTTTATATATCTGTTGACTATTTGAGTTTCTGCTTATGTCTATTTTTTTATTTTTATAACACATATTACTTCCTTAAAAATAACAGTAAAGGAAAAAATTTAAATGTAAAGATGTTAACTTTCTCCACCACCCTCAAACTTTCTCCTCATCACCCCCAAATCCATGAGCCTTATCAAAGCAGACCTGTCTTGTCTTCTGCCTGAGAATTTGGGCCTCTGTGTATGCATTTCCCTCTGCTGGACTGAGCCTCCACAGGCTCTTTCAAAGCGTCCTTTCCTGGTGCTCCTGTGGCATTCTCTATTAACACAGGAGGCACATTATATTTAAATAACTTACATTATGGTTATTCCATTCCTGCCTTTCCCACCTCCCTGCAACTGGACCTTAATCTCCTGAAAATCAGAAGTCAAATAGAATAGTTTTTGCTCTCCCAGAGCTCATCATATTGCTAGATATGAATTGAGTTCAGTAACTCCATGGAGAATTTACTAAGATCTTGGAAAAAAGTGTGCCCCATCAGCAAATCTATGAGTGGATGCTTTCTAGTGGTGCTACTAATAGGGTAGTGTTCTCAGCTATTCACAGAACTAAGACTGTTCTAGAGTAGTGGTTCTTAGCCTTGGCTACTCATTAAAATCACCTGGGGAGCTTCAACAACTACTAATGCCTGGCTTCTGCCTCCAGAGATTCACATTTAATTGGTCAAGGGTACACCCTTGGAATTGGGAAGAGTCAAAAGAGTCTCATGTGATCCTAATGTGACTAGTTTTTTTTTTTTTTTAAATGCTATGGTTTGAAAAGCACAGTATTACAGATGGAGGTATTCGTAGTTTTAATACCAAAAAATGGCCTCCGTTGCAGGCAAGGGAAATGTCTCAGAATGGTTGCAGGTGTGAATTGCTGCCCTTTTCCTAATGAACACCATTAGAGAAGCTGAGGAACCACTTAAGAGAGGTACTGTTACCCAAGGAAGATGCTGCCAATAGGTGGTCAGAACATGCTATTCACATAGTATCTCCTCTAGTAGCTGCTATAAATATAAGACTGGGGAGACCTTAACGCACCAAGGTTTCTTTTCCTCCTTTCCATTCTAGTGAACAACACATAGCAATGAGGGAAGACCAGAAATCATATGCTTTCTTTGGTGGCAATTTATCCTGAAATTCAAGGGACTATCTGAAATGTTATTTGCGACAATAATTAAGACTTTGACTCATAAGTCAATCTTCAGCTTTTCAAAGAAAATAGATGAGTTTGAAGAAAGTGAAATACACTGAGTATAGCTTAAATTTAATGTTTAACACAATTCCTTAGTAAATTTATCTATTAGTTTATCTATAGTTATGGTAAAATTATTCCCAAAGAAATGCTCTTATATAGGAGCCAATTTTAAGAACCACAATAAAGTTAAACATGAAATATTCTATTCTCTAATGTCTACATCATGTTTTAATTTCCTCATTGACTTCATGCATTTCTTTACCTAAGAGATGGAGCAGGAAAGGGGTGTGTTATAGGATGAGTCAAGTGGTAGTTATATTATGTGCTGGTTAAATATTGCTGCATAACAAAGTATTCCAAACATTTAATACCCGAAAACAGCAGCTTACTGTTACCTCTCACAGGTCTACGTGTTGGCTGAGCTCACCTGGGTGGTTCTCATTTGATGTCTCCTGGGTTTCAGTTGGAAGCTGAGGCTGGTGTCTCTGAAGGTACAATTAGGCTGGACATTCAGGTGACTCATTCACATGATGGCAAATGTTGCTGCGACACAGTCAGCAGGGAGCTTACTGGGGCTGTTGGCAGAGATGCTGGCAGGACACGTGGCCCCTTCCATGTGGCTTGGTTTTCTTACAGCGTGGCGGCTGCGTCCTGAGAGGGAGTGTCCCAAGAGTGAGTGTTCTAGGGTGCAGGGATTACAAGCTGCCAGTACTTTTTAAACCTGGGCTCAGAGTTCTCAGAATGTCACTTTTGCCCTATTATATTGGTCAAAGCAATCACAGTGTCCACCATTTCAAGAGTATAGAAAATAGTCTTCACTCTTTTTCAAGGTCATATTGGCAGCAAGCAAGAGATCATTTTGGGAAACAATCTATCATACAACGGCTCTATTTTTATATTTTTATTTCTGTTAATAACTTGACCAGAGAAATGTCACAGAGTTATTGAAACATTCACTATTATGGTAAAATCCTACACTAATTATTAAGACGGTATGTAAATTGTGATGGTGACTTGCTTTCATGTTGCTGTGAAGTCAGAAACGATAACTTCAGAGTTGTAACTTGAGATCAGTTTTAATAAGTGCACCTCAGAGAGATGCTTTGTTTATTTAATGAACTAACTTAGAAATAATTTTGTCTTTTCAATAACATCATTCACAAAAGTTACGCTTATTATTAGCCTGTAAATGTTCAGTACAATATTCAGCACATTATGACTGTTTTATCTTTTTATGTGGGAAGGGGGAAGTATGCAATGTTTGGTGAGAAATCCAATTCACTACAAATGTTATTTTTAAAGATGAAATAATAATTATAAGCTAACTTATTCTCTTATTTTTAGAATCCTATAAAATGGCCTCAAGTATATCTTTTTGGATGAAATATACATATACAAACATATTATTCAAGGTATGTCTTCTTGGTATGTAAGAACAAATTTGTTGGATTTATTAGACCAATAATTGTTCCATGTAGTCAACTGACTAGTGTTCTGGTATTTTAAATTGATGGGAAGCTACAAAATTCCCACATAACTTTATGTTGTGATAAGACTGTAGTATGAAATATATAATTGCTCAATGGGCATTCAGACTTGCTACATTTTTCTGTCAAAGGGAAAAATAATGTAACTAAATTCTATGCTCTCTTTTTCCCACACCATCTCTATTTTGTTAATCCCTCTGACAAGCTGAGGACATTTTTGTCAGTATATGAAGGGATGGAAATAGCATTTTGGCTATAAATGTGTCAAAATGATTGTAGTTTAAAAAATGGCAGTTTATGGGACAGAGGGTTATTCTCTGAAGAAGTATTTAGAATAATCTGGGAATTGGGAGTAAATAGGTCAAGAAGTCTTTTGATGTATTGCAAAAAGAGTCATTTAAAAAAATAAATTGATTTGTAAGGTCTAGAAAGTCACTGTGGGAACTGAGGGGCTTAATCCTAAAAACAACAAAATGGAAAATACCTTGGCTTTCACACGTTCTTTTATTCAGCTCATTTCTCATTTCTTCCTCAAGCACAAACAGGCTTCAAACTTAAGCGAAGCACTTTGTTATCACTTCCTGTATTAGATTTCCCCACATGGACACCTTTGGGAATACCTAAAAGAGAGATGCCATACAGATGCACAAATTCAAAGGCATCATTACTCCATACTGCTTTCAGAAGAGAAGAAACAGAAACAAACTTACTAGCAACATCTGAGTAGCTAATATGGAAAATTAATCAGACTAAAAGCTTTGATAAAAATATTAATGAATTGGCAGCAATGAACATTTCCCAATCAATTAAATTGGGCTAAATTGGCTAGAAAATTTTACTTTTTAAACTTCTAATTTGGCCCTATTCACTTGATCTTCCCTTGATATTCTACTTCATTCCTCAGTAATGTTTGCTTCTGTAAAGCTGATATGCCTTTATAAGAATGAACCATTATTCTTTGGTTCTAAGAGGTCACCAATGGTAAGATGCTCCATTTGAATAATAGTATTTCAGCAAAAATATTCTAATAAAAAAGATATTACCAATAGTGACCACCTGCTGCTACAGACTGTGAGACACATTTCAGGGGAAAAAAAAGAGCTTCTTAGATTTTAATATATGGTGTATGTGTAACCTGAATAACCTCATGGTCTTCACCTTTATTCTATGTAGTATAAGGAAGTCCTGTCCCCTTGCTGGAGTAACTCCAAACTCTTCCTCTATATTTCATTTTTGAGTACCTCAAAGCAATCTTGGCCTCCCCTCTGATAGTAATGATGTAGTTAAAGCTTACTGGCTACTTTCTGCCAGAAGTTATCACTTTCCAGCTGTCTCTTAGGCTGGCAGCTAGGACCTACTAACTTCTTCCAGAAAGCTCCTTTTTAGCTCCTTGGTTTTCTGAGTCTCAGAGGCCCAGCTCTTGCTACTGTGTAACGTAGTTTAAGCCCCTTCTTTGACTCAAATGTATCTTATTGGGGCCTAAAAGAAGTCCAAACACAGCTTTTAAAATATGAATTTTTCTACTTTCCATATATAAAGGATTATATTTATTAAAAATACAAATGGAATCATGTTATACATTTTGTTCTAATGCACACACATATGTGTGTATGGATATGTGTGTATATGTGAATGTCTATTTTGTGTAACAAAATATTATAGGCAGTTAGCTTAGTAATCTACTGGATTGCACAGTGTTCTATTGTATGAATATATAAAACATCAATTAATAAATATTTATGTTGCTTCCATTTGTTACTATTACAATATTGCTACAATGAACATCTTTCACACACACATATGTGAAGATGTATATGCCTGTGTATGTGTGTGTATCTTTGAACACTAATGTGAGTATATATATACATATATATGTTAAATAAATAAATTTATTTGTTACATTCTTAGAGGTAGATCTGGTGGCTCAGTTAACATAGATATTTGAAATTTTGATATTTTGGCTAAACTGTCTCCCATACAACCTTGAAAGCAATTCTAAAGTCCTAGGGTGGAAGTCACAGAAGAAGCAAAGCCTCTTGCTTTGCGATATTTGTTTGCATAAGACACTGCATAAGATGAAGAAAATATTTAAATCTGCTTTTCCTGGAATAGTAGTATTTTGATTAAAAATCATAGTGAATAGAATAATTTTGGTTTAGTGATTTGGGACATCAAAAAATTCTATTGGAATAATTTCCTGTATGTCTATGTCTTCTAAGACTAAAAGGATGTCACTATCATTGGAAGTATTTGATAGATGCTGATAAAATCTAAATGGTGATTTGGGGCATGCCAGTAACAATCATGAATAAAGATTTAGAGGTCACATTTTAGCCTTTCCTACTTATTGAACCTATTTTTATTGTATTTGCTGTGATTGTATGCACTTATACAAAACTTATTATTAATTCCATTTTTCCCATTTTCAAGAAACTCTCTAAATATGCAGATAATAGCAGAAAATCAGCTTGACACAGATATCTCTGCTTTTGCAGTGCAGCGTACTCATCAAGCTGACTGCTGAATTATTTCATGATAAGATAATTTTCCTTCAAGTCTTAATACCATAGAGGCCACGTGGTCTGGTGATATTCATGAGGGAACTGTCACTTTCAGCTCCTAGTATCAGTCACTTTCTATCTATATTTGGTTTATGGATTCAGGAAAGTGTGATAGCAGTTATTAGCTGCTCTCAGAAAATCCTCCTGCAAGATAGATTTATTTCCTGATTAATGATGGAAATGATCCAGTATTAATTTCAGTTTTTGATATCAACAATTTTATGTTAACATCATTCTTGCTATGTTCACCTTTCAAATTACTATGATCATTCTAATGATTAAAAAGCTATTATTTGATTTAGAGTCACTCTGTAATTATCACTCCTAGCATTTCTGACATTTCTTACTAAATTTGGGTTCACGAGGTTGTACTCCCACTAACAAAAGACTTTCCTATAGAACCTTTTCATGTGCATTCAAGTAAATTTAAAGCATAGACTACCAGGGAAGTAGTATTAGTCATACGTTCTATCCTACCTGAGTATGACTTTTGACAGGTGCAGTGAAATTTATTTTATTGCTTTTTTACACTTGAAATTAGGATACCTTCTGCAATCTTTTGTTTGTAATCATAGTTTTCTCAGCACTTATAATAACACCAAATTGCTTTTTCCATTACTCTATTTTTAAAGTTGCACTCTTAGACTATTTGACCTTTATATTCCACATTATTCACTATGATTAATGAGACAGCTTTTAATTGCAGCATTGAAAACTACTCTCAGTTAGTGTCTAAAGAATGTAATAATTACCTGAATACTTCTCCCTTTTGGACATGTTCTTATGAAGTATATCAATGAAGGCTGCAAACAATTTAAAAACAAGAAAGTACTATACAAAATTTTATATTCCCTTTCACTTAGTGAATTCTGTGAGTGTGAATAGCAGATGTTTATGAAAAATTTTCAAGCATACATACATCTTTACTTTCTGTTTTTCATGTGGTTTATAGTCAATTGCCAGGGTTTTTTTTTTGATAACATCATAATATCTTCTCCAACAAAGTATCTGTTCTTTACTGCTCATTTTGTTAGGGTGGATTCAAGTAAAAAAAAAAAAAAAAAAGAAGTCTCATTTGTTCCAAAAATCTGAGGACTGCAAATAACAAGACCACTTTTCATTAATATCCTTGGGTCATTTATACTTACCCAAATTTTAGTATTGAAGTTATTTCCTTTGAATTTTCATATTCTGCTTTTAATGCATTAATGTATCATCCACAGTGAATCTTCATTATGGGAACATTTGGGTAAACTTCAATAATTACTCTTCTTTACATACTGGATAATCATTGAACTGAGAATCTTGAAGGTTAATTAATCAGGTTCCTTTGACGTCAGTCTGAATTTTGTGATTAGATGGCCTTAAAAAAATTAAAAAAAAAACTAGATAAGAAATTGCAATGGCATTAAAATTTAGAAGTAGAAAATATATTTTGGGAAGTTTATTCCTAATGTTATTTCTGTACAGCAGCAAATGAATGTGACATAAATAAGTATCCTTGGTTCTACTTAATGAGGTCAGAGCCATTGGTTGATAACCCCTGAGATGTTCTCTGAATATTATTACCATGGAAAATTGTTTCTAAGATGGAAACTGGTCTCCACACTATATCAAAAACTTTATTTAAAAAACTATTACCTTAAAGAGAATTTTCCATTTAAGAGCAGTAAAGGAAAGATCAAACTTACATTCTACCTTATTTGAACATACTTTTAATCCCTATATAGATTTAAAAAGAAAGTGAAAATAGTAATTTAGATCACTCCATAGAGAACGATTTAGGAAAAAATGCTTATTTAGTAAAGACACGATTTAGTATTCAGAATTCTTTTCAGAGTTGATTGATTTCTAAAGTTCAGACTGAGAAGACATTATCCATCCTCTTACATTATACTCAGTTTATTGACTCCAAAGAATGAAATTGGAAATGATTGCAAAAGGTTCATAAACTTTAATAGATGACAAGCTACTCAGTGTTAGAGGTAACTCTGAGAATCAGTTTCCAGGTTCT
Organism: Camelus ferus; assembly: GCF_009834535.1. NCBI lineage: Eukaryota > Metazoa > Chordata > Mammalia > Artiodactyla > Camelidae > Camelus > Camelus ferus. The sequence continues at coordinate 31,991,943 of NC_045702.1, forward strand.
TAGTCAAATGTTCTATTACAAAATGCTGCTTCTAACTCATCCCTCACATAAACCTTTCGTAGTTGTTTAACATAGTCCCCTGAATCTCTGTTTACTTTTGTTTTTTAGCCATTATCATCTGTTAGAAAATATAATTAATGTTAAATTGCTCATGATGCAACTTATGCTCATTTTGTGCTTTTTTAAAAACTTTAGAAATATTGACAAACAGCATAAACTTAAATATCTTCTTCCTCTAATGTAAGTAATATTCTAATTAGTTTATGATACTAAATTTGCTTCCCATTGCTTTTACTTTGTAAGATGTTGAAATTAATATAGAAATGTTATTTAATGATTTTAAGTATAAAATATGTCACTCTTCTCTTTTTCTGTCTCTGTAAAATATGCATAATATAGGTAAACAGCCCCTGTAATGCATAAGATAACAAATAATATGTTAATACATAATGTATTTTTTATTTAACCTCTACCATATACCCAGGTTCACTGATTTTCTTAATTTTGCCATTTTCTATTGACAACAATGTCACTAATTTTTATTCATTTCAAATAAATCATTTTCTTCCACCAAAATTTTCACTTTGTCCTCACTTCATGCTTTTTTAGATTAACACTCTACCTAGAAAACATTCCGTCTGCCTTATATAAATCCAGTTTTCTTGTCAATTACTGCGTTAACCTTTATAGAAAACATACCACTATTAACTCTTCTGATGATTCTTTCCTCTACTCAGTCTTTCAGAATCTATGTGCTCAGTTTATACTGTGTTCATTTTTGCACCTGGTAATGGTGTTTGCACATGTATTTCTTTTTCTTTAGGTCTGTAAGAGTATCTTATGTGGATTCCATCTCTTCAATGAGATTGTAAACTTTAAATTGAAGAGTCATATCTTTGCATTAGTTTTTCTATTTCCTTCCTCTGCATCCACCCTTCTGCTACTAGTTTTGGTACTCAAAGGTGGTTGACTTTTTGATTTACTGAAATGTAAACAGGATTTTCTCATTGTAGTCACAGTAGTTTATTATTTTGAAAAACTATGAGTGCTAGTTCCAGATTCGGGATAATGGCTTAGACTAGAGAGTACACATAAAGAGGAACTAAAATTAATTATATAAACTTATCAAGAAATAAACACAAAGAAAGCCTATAATACTGATTTTCTTGATATTCAGTAAGATACTACAGATTATTATCTTTTGAAGAAATATAAGTCACAAAACCTGTACAGAAGCAGTTTATCTTAGTTTTAAATGTATGATGTCATTTTCATTACAAATATTCAGCATCATTGGTTGTATGGCTGCAGAAATAAAAAAGGGAACATGCCACACTAGTTCATCAGAGCACATACGACCTCAATACCAGCGTCTAGCCTTGGACTCAGGCATTTCACCTGGGTGAGGCTGTGAGAAGGTGCCTAGCCCAGTTTGCAGGTGTGGCAGAACCAAGTACCCCTCCTCTTTAACCGGCTTAGTTTCATCAGCCTCTAACCAACCTCAGAAAAGTTGCCCACTCATTAAAAAGGTTATAGTTAGCACCAGGCAAATTTTAAGTATTTTATATTTTATTGGATTTTATGAAATTGATTTGCTTTTAAAGGCAGTAATGAATAGTCCTAAAAACTATTAAGTCAATTAATGTCTATTAAACAGCTTGTAGGTACAACTGGCCCAGGTCTGAGATAAATTTTTACTGACATTACCAACTAAACGGTAAATAACGGTAAAGAAAATAATGAATAGTGATTTTACTTAACACTGTGGAAAACTACAGTGTTTATTACATATTTTATTAAATGATTTTTCTTAATATTATAAACAACTAACTACACATTCTATGTAGGGGGATCTATTTATTTGCTTGTATGTACTTGGAAAATACTAATATTTAAAATTTAGTATTAATATTCCTAAGGCATGCATTAAATTGGTCCTTGTTAATTCCCTAAGTAACATAAAAGATACTAAAAATAATTAAAAACTAAATATAGAATCAAGAAAATGACCTTTATATTTTTATTTTCTTTTCTCTGACAAATGAAAATATGTATATGGAATAAATCCTACAGTTATTGATTTTTATATAATTAAAAGGAAATCATTTTAATTAAAATTATTTAAATGTATTACATACTTACAGTAAAAATTTTATGTATCTAGCTCATTTGTAACAAATGGTCAAAAGAGGTATTTACTATTTATATCTTTATATATATATATCTTTATATATATATATATATACACACAAATAGGGAGTATAAGGAGTAGAAACAAGACAAAGTAAAAATTATACTTGCCTAAAAAATTAGATTTCCTACTAATTATGGTAAGAAACAGTAGATGTTAGATTGTACAATTAACTAAACTTTCACAGCAACAACTTAGTTTTTCTAACAACTTAAATACTTTTTCTAAGTCTTCATAAGTCCAGTACTAATAATAACTTTGTTTCAGATAAAATATAGTTATTGTTACATTTGAAATAAATATTTAAAAATACTGTAACCTTAATGAACTATTAAAATAAATTGTTTTCCATGTAGGGTCTAGGAAATAGGACTTCACTTGATAAAATAAAACACAGACTATAGACAGTAAAATTTCCGTAGGGACCCAAATAAATCTTTTGTTGAGATGAGTCATATTCCCTTTGTTTTCCTCACTTTCCCGATTTTCTCTGTGAGGAAAGTCATCAAAGTTGGCTGGGTGAATGCTTCAGTAATTCCCTTTTTGTCTTCACCTTTGCCTATGTTGATGGCACAGTCATTCAGGGAGAAGCTGGTCTCCACTGTTTCTCCATCCTTGGTCCTGGTTCTGGTAGAAGGGAAAGTTGTCCTCAATGCATTTAATTGGAAGTAAAATAAAGTAACTTTAGGTGATATGTAAATGGTCTTTGAAATTAAGGCCAGTAGAAGATAAAGATGACTTTCTGAAGCAACTTCTTCGTGCTGTTTGAAACACACTGCTCTGCAAAAATTTAGAAGCGGCACCAATAGATGTGACTTTAGAAACCACTTGAAACTCTTCTTTCTCATGAACACTGACTGCCTTTTGATCATTTGGAAGTGTGTCTTCAGTCATTACAACAGACATCAGTTATCTGTTTATATTGGCTTTTCTAAGTATAAAGCAAATTTGTCAGACAATTGACTGATGGAATCTGGAACACTGTGGAGTCAACATCAAGCTCCAGTGGTCTGCTTTAGTTGTAGATCATCATCTTTTTAGACCAGTGTTAGGTCAATGTACTAAATAATTAAAATAGAACTACTGGTATTAAAAAAAAAATAAACCACTAATTGGAACTAAAAAACTTACCATGCAGTAAGTATGAAAATAAACAATTTGTAACATTAGTCTTTCACGTTTCTATTATCTTGGAAAAAACACTTCAGAACTCTCCATTAAAATCTCATGATTAATGAAAAAAGGGTTGTAGTCAGACAACATTGTGAAAGGATTCCATCCTTCACAGGCATGTAGAACAAATGAAAACTACTGTTTCTTTTTCTGGATTCTATACCTAGACAAATGTGTATTTAGAGAAATACATGTTTTCTTTACATATTTAAGAAAAGCCACAAGAATGAAATATCCTATTAAAGCATACTGTTGATTAAACCTAAAGGAATAATTAATCAGTTATTCTCGTTTCTTGTAGGAAGTACTGTTAGTTCTTAAAATATGATCTGCACCCTTACTTGCAGCATTGCACTACATATCAAGAACGTTTTCGGAAAAATCAAGAAACAACTAACACAAAACCTTAGATCTTTAAGTGATATTTGGTTTTGGAATTTGTAACACTTTGGGACAAAACATATGAGGGCCAGAAGAGCAAAATGATAACAAATACATACTGTGTGAGAGAGAGAGAGAGGCAAAGAGAGACAGAGAGGGGGAGAGACAGAGAGGTGAGAGGTATTGAAGGTTAATTCATTTCACTTTTTAACTTTGAGAAATTAATTCCATCATTTCTCTCAACCTTGTATATTTTGACCACTGTTCAATATGTGACTCATATACTTAGTTTTCCCCCACATTCTTATCACCACACTACTTGGTGCTTTCTTTCTTTTAAATTCTCATATTTCCCTGCCTTTCTCTTTTATTCTATGTTAAAATTGCCCAATTCTTCGTAAGTCCCACATCTGCTTTCTTAGCCCTTATATTTGGGAAACTGATTTTTGCTGAGGAAAATCACACAACCCTATGGATTAATGATTCTAAAAATTCATCATCTCCAACCTGTACTGGGGCCTCAATACTGTTCAGGAATATTTCTATCACACCTTCCACTCCTGTTCCTTTCAGGGTGCTTTAAAACTTTCAGAAAAAACCTAAATACTCTCGCTTTTAAAATATTACACAATATGGTTATTTCAGATTTCATTTTATTTTCAAAGAGTAAGTAAGAAAGAATGAGTTGCTTTCCTCCTTTGCACCATTATTCATACTGCTGCTATAATCATGTTTCTAAGATGCAAATCACTTTATTTCTTTGCTTAAAATTTTCAGTGGGCTCCCAGTAGCCATCGGTTTAAAACCTAAACTCCTGAGACTGGCTTTTGAGACTTCTGAATGACTCTAGTCACTCATTGAACAAATACTTATTGAGCACCTACTGTGTTTAGTCACTTTTCATCATGTTTGAGACACACCACTGAACAAAATGGGCAAAGATCCTTACCTTCAAGGAGATTACATTCTAGTGGTAGAAGACAGAAAATAAATGATAAATAAAATAGGTAGGTGCTATAGATGAAAAAAAGGTAGTTCAGGAATTCTGGGAGTGGTGGAGGCAGCTTGTGGAATAATGCAATGATCAGGGTCACCCATATAAGATTTGAGTGCATGTCACCACCGCACGCACCCTCACTTCTCACTACAGCCCTGGTTCTGTCACTTGTTCGCACTTCAGTTTTACATGAAAAGTCCAATTTCCACAGAAACCATGTTTTACTCAGCACATTTCTGCTTTTGATTCCACATTCTACTTTGGGATCATTCATTCCATCCCAATATCTTTCCCTGACTCCCTCCTTACTCCTAGATCGAGTTGGCTGTCCCTTTTTAGTACATCTATTACATACATTGTTTTTGCAATTACTTGCTTACTTTTGTATTACTATTTCTTGCTGGAGCAACAAAGAACCCTAAATTTCAGTGGTTTATTTCTCATTCATTACATTTTGGCTGCAGCAACAGAAAAAATGTGGCTCTGATCCAAGTGTTTTCTTTATTCTAGGAGTAACCCATATTTGGGATAAGTATTTCTCATGGAATAAGTAAAGAGAAATAGTCAAAACATGTAGTGGCTCTTAAAACTTCTCGGGTCTAGCATACATTACTTTCCATTGGACAAAGTGAGTCACAGAGCTAAGCTCCAAAGTCAGTGGGGCGGCCAAGATTCCTACAGAGAATCCCTGCAAGTCACATGACCATGGATGGACGGTAGAATATGCTTATAGGAAGGGAGTGTGAGCAATACAACTTGCCACATTTGTATCACAGTAGACTCCTGAGAAGTTTCGTGGCTTTCATCACCAAGTATATTTCCTAGTGCATAACAGTAGGTTAATACACTTTTTTAAGTGAAATAAGAAAAACAAGAAGGGGCCTAAAATTTATTTATTGTCACTGTATCAGGCTTTATTAACACTGTGTTACAAACTAGGCAGATTCCCAGGTAAAATAATTTGTGCATGAAAACAGTTAAGAAGCAGTGGATCCAAGATTTTCACTCCAGTCCGTCTGATTCTAAAGCTGCTTTTTACTTCACCATCCTGCCTTTGTAGAAGTATATAATCTACAAATCTTATGCAGTGATTTCTTAATATTAAAATAAAGGAAAGAGATAGATATGGTAGTACTGTGAATGGTGGTTCTATTTCTGTACCAAATCTTGCATTTCCTCTATTCTTATCGTAACTCCCATCATTTTTCTATTTCAGGCATTTGCTACATCCCATTTAAATTTCCATAATAACCTCTTATTTCTCTCTCTCTAGGTCCCTTTCACACCTAAGCAATATTCCCAAAGCATATCTTTTATCATGTCATTCTTCTGTTCAAAAGTGTTTCAAAGTTTCTAATTATCGATACTACAAATTAGTTTATGCTCTTAATCTACATGGATGGTCTCACTGTTGTTCCTCAGACACCCCTGAGGAACTATTTACATTTTTGGGATCTAATTATCTCTGCTCACTCCACCTGGGATAATCCCTCCTTTTGCCATCGTTTATAGAAATGCTTCAACCTAAAGTGAATACTGCTTACTCAATAAATACAGCTCAGGTCCACACCTAAACATGGTCTCTCCCTCCTCTGTTTCCACGGAACTTTGTAGCTGTGTGACAACTGAAGTTATTGAGGATATTCAGACTCTGCAAGAGTGAATTTGATGTGACGACTATCTTCAGATATTTGAAGGCCCCTCAGCTGGATGAAGGGAAGGCTCCCTTCTGTAGTTTTACAAGGAGGCACACCAACCGACATGGATATGTTGTGGGGGGAAGGGTGCAGGACCTTTAGTATCTGCTTCAGGAAAGAGTGAATTCTTTCTTCAAAGGAAGTGTTTCAGCAAACTTTGGATGTTCCCTAACTGGATACTACAGGATTTATGCTTCAAACACCAATATTTACCTTACTGTAAGTTTGTGTTCACGGTGTTTTCCCTACTAGATTTGAGCTCTTTAAGAATAAGGACTTTTGTCTTACTTATATTTGTGTCTCTCATTGTGCTTATTGGATTGGTTTTGTTACACCAAGAAGATATGAACACATACTTCTAGTATCACATGGTGTAAATATAAAATAGATTTCATTAGGAGAAAAGTTTTTAAGCAAAGAAATAGCAAAGTGAACACCATTTTCTAAATTCTCACAATCCCAAATAGAAGTGGGTTTAGATTGTGTCTAACTTGGCTGTGTGCACCATGCAAAGTGCTCAGCTAAAGGGGCATCAGGGGTACATCTAGTCAAGCATTCTTCCCCTGTGGGAGGAACTGGCCTTGTTAGAGAGAAGGGGCCTCTGGATCCTAGCCTCTAATATCAATCTGTTCTTCCCTTGAGCTAGGACCTGCTGAGCTAATTTCTCCCTGCATTATCCAAAGGGAGGAAATGAGTCACCTGGACACCCAGATCTGTTTTGTCTTACGCATGCAATGCCTTTGCATGAAAACAAGGACTCCATAACAGTGGTACTGAAAATGAAGGAAGGTAAATAAATCTCTATCATTTTCATATTTTTATTTGGCATAAGAAAAGAGAGTAGAAAATGGAAATAAGCCTTCAGATTTTTGTATCCAGTTAGAAACTACTAATTAATGGGCTCAGTAAGGAAGTGTGTCAATTCACTATCAATTGTGAAAAACAGAAACCAGCGACTGGCTAATGGGAAAGGTAAAGTTCTGCAAGAAGAAGGGCACTAACTGAGCAGCTGGGATGATTGGAGCACCAGGCTTGTGAGGTGCAGAAGCCAAGGCAGGAGCAGAGAGAGCTAGGAAAGGTCTGGGGGCAAGAACAGACTGGTCAGTGCCAATAATGCTACCACCGAGATGGAGCTGGAAAACACTGTGCTGAGTGAAAGAAGTCACACACAAAAGGCCACATGTTGTATGATTTCATGTATATGAACTAACCATCCTACACAAATCCACAGAGGCACAAAGCAGACCTGTGCTTGCCAGGGCTGGGGAGAGGGGAGAACTTGCAGTCACTGCGGAATGAGTTTGGAATTTCCTTTTAGTGTGATGAGCACGTCTCAGAACAAGATAGAGGGGATAGCTGTACAACGTAGTGAACATACGAAACGGCAATGAGTTGTGCACTTTCAGATGGTTAATGATGAATTTTATGTTAACCTTATAAAATTTTACCTCAGTATAAAAAAAAAATTGGTTGGAACTACCCTGGGAGAAATGGAATTCCAATTGTTTCTTCTTTTTTTGGCTTCACTTACCCCAAATGACAACTTCTCAGTTTGGCCAAATATAGGCCATGTGCCTTTCCTCTTGTTGTGTAAGGGCAATGAAAGAAAGCATCTGCCTCTGAGGCTTAGTGGGAGGCAGGCCCCCAGATTTCATGGACCACCAAGATTTCACAGACAATGGGGAAGATGTAATCTTTCCATAGAACTAACAATGCTATTAGGAACAGATAGTGGGTATTGGGCATACACAGGCACACTTAAAATATTCTTATTAGAGGCAAAAAATTCAGTAATCAGGCATAAAACAACTTTTGTAAGCAAAACTGGTTAAGATGTCTTAAAAAAGGAAACAAGAATCCTAAAATATATTTACTATTTTTAGAGTTTCTTTTCTTAAAAACAAATGTATCTACTTTGTATGCAAAACAAACATTTTGGAATACACAAATAGTTAAAATGAAATTCTGTTCTCTTTGAGTAGTTCCTAGAATGCATATTGTGCAAAATTCAGAGGATAAACAGAGCTGACATTCAGCCCCTTTGATGTCCATTGGAACGTAATACGTATTTCAAAAACAGTATGGGAAAAGAGATGTCGCAATTAGCTCTCTGCTTTCCATTAATCATAGTTCCTAGGAGTCTTTGTGGAATTACGTTTTGCTTAAAACTTGGGAATTCAGATGAATTTCCTTGAGGTGTTTGACAGGTCTGAAGAAGGATTACTGAGAAAAATACCAGTAATAATGGACATGATTTTTAGGATACAAGGAGCATAAAGAATTCAACTGCGGTTCAAGTCTGTTTCTGTTCCTACATCCAATCTGAGCAATGTGCAATGATGCTTATTCTCCTGGTGACTGAGAAAGCTGCACCAGACAAAGCCCTTAAATGTTGTACAAAATTGAATATAATCAGACCAACGTGACTGTTTTATGTATCAAAGAAACAGCTTGGTTAGTCAAGACTTCTTTGTGACAGTATTTACTGCAATAGGAATTTACCTGAAACACAGACGACCTGTATTGTACTCTTTATACTATAATAATGTATCAGACAAGAATTCAGCCAAATAGGGAAGGAATTAATTTAAGCTTTATAATACACAATATAGTTATCTTTTTTCCTTACTGGCACACAGGTCAGAAAATGTGCAGACTTGGCTATAGTTATAACAGAGTAGAAAGACCACTGGGTATGGATTCCAAAGACCTGAGTTTGAGAGCTGAATGTGCTATCTTTGTAAATTGAGGCAGGTCGTCTGAATTCTCTGTAACTTAGTTTCCTGCCCCCGTGATGTTGTGCAGGGTGTCATCCAAGTGTTATTTGTCATTATGATTCTTCTGGGGTTTTTTTGTTGTTGTCATTTATTTTATGGAATCTTCTTCAAGAAACAACTCCATTTTCTCAAAATACTCTCACGATTTTAGTGCTGCTCAGGGTAAAATGAGGAAATAGAGAAGCTGGGTAGTGCCCATTCTTAGAACAATCTTATTCTGCACATTGCTGTCCTTCCATTGGCAAAATCACACATTTGCTTTTATTCTGGGGGAGGTTAATCTGACAACAAATAAGTTTTGACTGTGGCTGCCGCTTTCTGCTAACTTCATCGCTTACTCCCTCCTCACTGAATGCTTCACTCACAGTAAGTTTATTGACACTGTGACACTGGTTCTTGGTTCTAGCCTAGTTATCTTTAGGGACACAGTTCCTGAAATTAAGATAAAACAAGAGCCAGAAAACAAAACCAGCATGAAACCTGTAGGTAGCCGGGTACAACACTAGGGCAATGTGTATGGAGCTGGTAATATTAAGTAACAGATGGAGAGGGGTGAGCATTCCCTTATCCCGGGGCATGCTGGGAAATGGGGTGGGAATTGACAGGTGAGTAGTAGAGGGAGGGGGAGAACAGTAAAGGAGACTGGAGAGACTGGGCCGAATGTGAGGAATGGGAGGACAATCAGTATCAGTGTCCAAGCCCAACTGAGTATACCGAGATCCTATTTTAGATTATGTCAAATAATACTTTTATCCATGTAGCTACTGGGAACTGACATTTAATTAGTGAATTACAAGCAAGAAATAGCAAGGTGACATGGAGCTACTTAAGAATAAAGCCATCATTATCTCTCTTTGTATTGTCCTTTATTAAACTCTCACAATATTACTGTGAGAAAGATGGATCACAAGAACTAGCTATTCACTCTTCCTTGTGGACTAAACAAGAGGAAACTGGCTTAAATAGTAGTCAAGTAAAAATGTCTTGGCTAAAAAACCCATATCGGTCCTAAAAAATATTTCCTAATGAATTGTCCATTTTAGAAAACAGCTATTGAATTCACTAATTTTCATTTTTCCAACACATCAGCTTTAAGCCAGAGTGATTACACTGGAAGACCCAAGGCTGAACACAGACACAGAAGGCAAACTGTGTTTAACACTTGCTTGTCCTCACATTTTCTCCCCAAAGACTGTCACATTTCCTGAGATTTTCACATTACTGATTCTTTGCGATGAGTCACTGAGGGTCCCCACAATGGAAAACAGTATCTGGATTACACTCTACATTAATTTTAGCCATCTGTATTCACCCAGATATGTTTTTTTAAGAATAATTTCCAATCATCTAGAAAAATTCCAAGAGAATGGAACACAAGGACAGATGATTTTCAATGGAGTGGAGAAGTGAATCAAGAATCACTTAAGAAAGAAGTTACTGGGTGAAATTTCCTATGTGAACATGAAAATCCCTAGAGGAGACCAGCCATTTGAGATTACAAAGAACACACCCAGTAACTGAATTATTCACTCAGCAAGTGTTTATTGAGTGCATATAGTAAGGCAGTAGAGACTGTCCTTGGTGCTGGAGCAAAAATCCCTGCCTTCATGGACCTTCAGTTCTAATGGGAAAGACAGACAATAAACCATGATAAATAAGGCAAATGTATAGTGTGTTAAGTACTGACATAGGCTAAGGCGAAGGTGAAAACAGGGAAAGGGGACAAGGTGTGCGTGCGCGCGCGCGTGTGTGTTCCCAGAGGGGAGCTTGTAATTTTACATAAGAGGGCTGTTTTATGGTGAAGGTTATTAAAGAAGCCAGGAAATGAGCCATTCGACATCTGGGGGAAGATTCTTCAAGCAGAGGAAACAGCCAAAGGCACTGGATAATCTCATGAGGGCAAAAGGAAAGAGGAATTTCAGGAGGAATGATGAAACACTGAAATCCCTTCCTTCCTAATTGTGTTCAATGTCACTCTCACCTTGAACTCCCTCTTCAAATGAGCACACAGATGACAGTGTTCGCTTTGTCTCACCGCTCCCTTTGCCACTTCGGGCCTTTTGTTCTTTATGAAAAGTACTGCTGTTTACAAGCAATCTTCTGGAAATCTCATCTCTTCTCAGCCTATATCCTCCTCTCCCTCGAGTCATCTATGTGGTCAGGCCATTCAAGGTGGCTGTTCCCTTGCTCCCAGTACATCCCCTGCTCGACCTTTTCCTGCTTCACCTCCACCCAACTCACATGACTGACCTTCCTACATACTTGCCCCAGGCCCCAGCCAGTGGCTGTTCTTATCAAAGAGGGAGGGATGCTGAGGGGTGTGTCCCTCTGCTCATCTCCCTGGTAACCAATGAGCCCACCTGAAGTCGGTTCCCCTGGTCACCGCTAACCTCCCCCTGTCCCTGGGAGCAAAGGCTGCCACCATGCCCTGCCCACCATCCACCACACATGGCGGGCTGATGCTCCAGGTCCTTGCTTCAGACTTGTAAGCTCCCTGTGTCCACTAAATCACTGATGTCTCTGTTGCTGACAACGGGCTCTTTCTCCAGTGAGTACAGGCCTGTGAGCCTGCGAGGTGCAGCCCAACATCATTGTTTGACTGTTGGTTTCTCCACCCTGGAACTTGATTCCTCTGTTAACTTTTGTGACTTCACTATTCTGTCACCACCATCCTTAATGTCCAGGTTCCTTGCTTTTCTGGCAGAATCGGTCGTGAACTGCCAACCTTTCATCATCCCCACCACCCTTGCCTTTGATTAGGTCTTCATCCATCATCTCCATCTCCATCTCCGATGGCAGTACATCTTCCTGACCTACTCCCATTGCCATGCTCTCTCAGCCGATCCTGTCACCCTCCCTGTGAACCACCACTGTGCTCTGGGCACACGCAGTGGCTGCGTGGGGGGGGGGGGCGGACACTGGGATTGCTCCTTCTGCCACGTGGTACTGCTCAGGCTTGGTCCACCTCATGCTGAGCAACGTGAAGTTCTGGTGCAAGAATGGCTACCAGCTGCTCCAGATCACTACTCAACTTCTCAAAGTGAAGGCAGCCCCATTCCCTTCCAGGTGTTTGGAACCCTTTATTCTCAGCTTTGCCAGCATCTCCAGTGTGCTAGCTGATATCAGGAATGCTAAGTGAGGGCTGGCTCCAGAATATGACACCTATCTGCATACAAACCCTCCTCAAAGGAAGGTAAGTTTTCCTTTTAAAATTCCCAAATAATTTTTCCTGAGGTAATGGGCTGCTTGCCTCCTTTACTGAGGGAGGCTCCCCACAGGGACTCCATGGTGACTTGTCCTGTAAGGACTTGTTGAAGAATACAAAGGTCATTCTCTGGCAGCTTTCAGTTGAGAAAATATGAGAAATGTCCCCCATCATTCCCACCACCCTCACAACATATCAATTTCACCTCTCATGGGGTGCCCAGCCTCACAATAGTAAAAAGAAGAACTGTTCCAAATTTTTAAGGAGTTGGGTAGTTGAGAAAACTAAGTTTAACTTACCTTAAAGGGAGGAATGCTGTCTCTCTTTGGCATCTCTTCACCCAGAGTTCTCAATTATTTGCTGGCATTATTGCTGCATTAAAAACTGAGAGAAAAAAAGAGAACTAAGTTTCAGATTTTGTAAAATGTATAAAAGACCATTCAAGTGGAGACATCTAAATAAATAGTAAAGATAAAAAAGGCATAGGTGAGCTTTTTGACCTGATACAGGGATTAGGGTATCATCTATGTAGTGATGAGAGAGGAAAAAAAAAATTAGACTGTTACCCTAAAGGAAGTTAGTTCCTGTTAAAGGCTGCACTGCATGAGGTTTCAATATGTAATGACAAAATGTGTTGTTTACTTACTACCCTGGAGCTATTTCATTTAAACCTCCCAGCAGTCTTATGGGGTAGATAGTTTTACACTCCCTGTTGTACAGACGAGGCTCAGAGAATGTGGGTTACTTTTCCAAGATCATATAGCATATGGCAGAGTTTAAGTTAGAACCTAAGAATTCGGGCTTCAGAGTGGCATTGAAAAAGACTAATGACTTGAAGGCTTCTGCAGTTCTGTATATTGTTACATATTGTGAATTTTTTTATGTATGCATGTATAGATGTATAGGTGTTTGTTTGGTTCTGCCCCTGATTCTTCAACAAATCTTGTCTCTAATCAGAGGAAATAGATAAGATCCTCGGCTTGTAGCACAGAGGCTCAACCTTGTCTTCTATTCTTGACTCATTCAGGTCTTATACTTAATTTTAGGGACTGAACTCTTGTCTTGTGATCAGCTTCCTTCTTGCGCCTTTTTATTTCCATTTTGGTCATGGGCTGCATTCCATTTCTGATTCTGCATGCTGTTCTGCTATGAAATTAAAGTAGTCAAGTTGTGTGACCTTGAACCTTGAATACTTGAATCTTCCAAGTATTTAAGTTTACACAAAGCTCAGTCTGATTTACCCCTCCACCATGTGAGAGAATAAATCCAACACTTATCAGTTGGTAGCAGCCCTGGTGACTGATTGCATCGGGGGAGGGAGTATATCTTCATTGCTACTATCACTGCCTCTCTAGCTAGATAGATGAGATGGATATTGAACATGACTCTGCTCCACACTTCTGGCCTGAATTGTTGGATGGATGCTGATGCCTCCATATGGGATATAGAAGGAATTACAATTGAAGATGAGACCAAGAAAAGGATCAAGAATGAAGCCATTTTGATGACTGGTTGGATAGTGGTGCCATCAACTAAAACAGAAAATCTGAAAGAGAAAAATGTTTAGGGAGAGTGTAGTAAGTTATGAACATAATTTTGGACATAATAAGTTTAATATGCCTTTGACAATGAAGGTAAGTATATAACTCGAGTTTAGGACAGGGTTAGTGTTAGAAGAAAGATATGAGTGTTAGGTAGATAGGTAAGTGGGTGCACCAGGCAGATGAGTAGAGGAGAGGAAGAATGGTCTGGAAGATGGCACCGTGCCCGCCTCCAGCATAAAGGGACTTTACTTCTAAATGAGCGCCAGCAAGAAACCGGTTAGAATCCGACAGCCACGACTGCGCGGTAGCGGAAAGGACTTAATCAATGTGACCCAATGTTCATTGTATTATAACTAACATGGCGATTTAGGTCAACCCCAAGGGTTTTTCTGTATCTGTCATGGGCAAGGACATGTGCAAAGGGGCCAAACATGACTAAGCACTCCGGGGACAAGAGCTGTCAATCTATCAAGAGACCGCCTCTAAGCGAGGGTGTGAGAGAAAGGGGAGACAAAAACCGCGACTTCTCCTCCCTTGGATCAGCCCGCCTCCCGTTCTTGGAGGTGTGCTTGTCCTTTTCTAAGTAAACCTTTTAAAATCTTTCGCTACACAACACACCATCTCCCTATTTCTCTTCCAGGTATGACAAGAACTGGGGTCTTTACCTTTTCGGGTAACATGAAGGTTATCCACCTAAGATTTTATGTCTGTAGTGGCAAAGCCACTGAATGGTTTGAGGAACGGGGAATATATTAATTCCCAATAATATTTTAAACTACATCTTATATAAAAATACACTGGCCCCCTGTATCCGTGGGATGGAGAAACTGTTGATATGTCTGACCGACTACAGTGCACCATTTTATATAAGTAATTCCAGCATCCTTGATTTTGGTATCTGCGAGGCAGCCCTGGAGCCAATCCCTCACAGATACTGAGGGACAACTGTAATGAAAACATTTTCCATGTGAAGATTTGTGCTTTCTTATACTTATGTAAAAGCCAAATAAGATTTTATAAAACACTGATATTTTTATTGACTACAATATACAACCTAAATTAAAGCAGTGAACCTGCTCTGCAGCTGTGACTTCAACTCAAGATCCTCGGCTTCACCAGATCTTCACCCTGCAGCCCAAATTCTGCAGAGTTTTGAAACCACCGTTGCTTGTCTAATATACAAATGTCTGGGCTTCCCTTTCATTAAGATAGTCAAGACTTTGCTGGTTACAAATTCAGTATGTTTTAAGAGGAGGTTCTACTTTTATTTACTGTTGAACAGCATATGAGATAATTCATGAGGACAGTAAGTAATTCCCCTCTAAAATTACAGAGTCAGTGGGAGCAGAAGTGCAGCATGGTGTGTTTCTGAAACCCAATCTTGTGCCCACCATTTGCAGTAATGCTGGAATTTATAGAAAGTCATCAATTTAAATACAGCTGTAGATGATAAATTTTATACATGAGTGGCTGATTAATCAAAGATGATATTTGTATTTAGTCATAACACTATTACTTCCATAAGCTAGTTTTCCTACCAGCCTCATTTCCATTTATACCATATTTTTGTATTCAATAAACTAAATTTTACATAAAAATTAGCACTGTGGGTTAAGAGAAAGAAATAATGTTCACTCAGTAAATGGAGAATGATTAGTTTTATATTATATTTTCAGAACTGTATTTTGTGAACTCTTCTTACAGTGTTATGAAATTAAAGAATAATGAGTATAAACTTATACATTTAAAAATACCTATTGGACAGGTGATTAAAAGTCTTAGTAATTATTGTGAACAGAATTTCAATAGTAAGCATTTGTGCCAAAATACACCCTATTCTACCTATAATCTTTCAACAAGCTTTTATCTCATCTTTCTTCTCATAGAATGCAAGCAAAGGGCTATCTGTGACTGTCTGAACAACTGGATAGATGGGACACCAGCACAAGGGTTAGTCCAGATTTTCCTATGAAATACTTGACTTTCATCATTTGGAAAATTATTTTTTAACACTACTTAGTGATTACAACACTCCTTCCCTTCTAAAATGTGTGTGCCCCACTATACGCTAAACATTTTCGACTAGCATGCTTGTATGTTGCTTGATAGTAAGGAGTGTGTCTTTTCATTTTGGGCAACACCTGGCACAATTCCTAGCATGTAATAAATAGGTGCTTTACACTGTCTGCAACCAATGGTAGATTTTTTTTTCAGATTTATTGAGTATGATCCATAATTCTCAAATAATCCTGTTGCTGTTAATGCCTATTCTCTGGTGATACAAAAACGTGCCCAATTTAGACAGGAAGCATGGCTGTGCATTTTTAAACTGTGTCACTCCTAAAAATATTTTAACAAATATTCCTTTCTTCCTTCTGAATTCAGCGCAAAGGTTATCTCTTCTGGGAAGCATTTTTAAGTCAGAATCAATCATTCACCTCTAGCCCCTCAGCAGGAGTATAATAGGATCTATATGTTGAACATAATTTACGTGGTGCACTCTTTTGCCTTTCTGAGTTAAACTCCACTGAAGAGATCGTTCTGCTTCGATTTCGTTAAGGTTTCTTCCAAAAGAAATGAAAAGGAAAAGTCTGAGGTAGTAATTAGTATTCAAGAATAGAATTTGCAGCAAGGCCATAATCTGGATTTCAGTGACCGACAACTGGACTTTCCAAATTTCATTATCTATCATTAGCATAGACTTAGGAAAGTGGTCCATAGATTTTTACATATGCGTTCTCGACAGGAAGAGGATAGGGAAAAAGCAGCCTGTCTCCTTCTGGTCCTGGAAAAATGTGTCAAGAAAAGAGAGACGTGGGAGGCTACGATGAAGAGACACATCCTTTCTATGAGTAAAGATATCACTGGAAGCAGAGTGAGGCCTTGCCCCCATCCCTACTTGGGACTCTGCGTGGAGGACCCCTCAGACTTTTCTTTGTACCATCCTGGCTGGGGCTCAGCCATAACAGAGTTATGTTAACGGCACAACCTGGAATTTTATTTCTCCAATTCACTCTTACCCTTTCCTGTGTATTATAGGCCCCTGGGTAGCTAAGAGTCTGACTGGCAGTGTGCCAACACATGGCAGTGTGGTCTGTTTCTGTGAGTGGACCACCTAGGCTGGTACTGAATGCGACACTCAGCTTAGTGTTTATAGCAGCAACACAAGCAAAAATGAGGCTGAACCTGCTAGGAGAGCAATCTGCACATCGTGGAAGCTAAAAGAATGGTTCACAATTTTCTTGCTCAGATTTTAGCACTGGAGGACTACAGAGCATCCAGAAACTAGGCACTCAAGGAACATCACTGGAAGAGCCAGACTACTTAACAAAGGAACTTCCCATCCCTGCCACCCTTACCCAACACCCAGATGCCCTGTTGGAGAGGAACCTGGGAGGCAGAACAAAGAGTAAGAAATCTGAGAGACTGGAAACAGTTTCCTGGAGTTCCTGAATATTATCTCAATCTATTATTTCAATTGATGTACTGGATTAAGTTTTAAACTGGGTTGGACAAGTAGTTAATGTTTCTCCCAACAAACCAGAGGCAAGGTCTCTTGAAGAAGACCAGGTCAGCTATAGACAAAGCAAAGAAACTGCATGTTTTCTAAGAATTAAATTTTGTAAACTAGCTTCATATTTTTATTAAAGAAAAATGAAATTTATTCTTCCCAAATATTTAATTTATACACCTACTGGTTCTTTCCATATTCTTTTATAGAAAATAATATATGTACCCGTCTTTGTATTAGTCTTCAAGGCTGCCCTAAAGAATACCCCAGACTGGGTGGCTTCAACTACAGAAATTTACTTTTGCACAGTTCTGGAGGCTGGATGTCCAAGATCCAAGCATTAGCAGAATTGGTTTCTGGTGAGACCCCTCTCCTTGTCTCCTTACTATATTCTCAAATGACCTTTTCTCCATGCATGGGCACCCAGTCTTATCAGATTAGGGACCCCACCCTTATGACTTCATTTAACCCTAATTACTTCCTTAAAGACCCTATCTCCAAATACAATCACACTGAAGGATAAGGCTTCAACAAAGGAATTTGGGGGGGGGGGACACAATTTAGTCCACAGCAATCTCTTTTACTATATTACTTATCTGAAGATAGAGACCTCGTCATTCTACCCCTAATCACTAGCAGGGTGACTGACACACTGTAAGTGCTTAGTGAATGATGAAGAGACACAAAGGTAGGCAATCTAAGCACAATGTCAGTATAATGTGGTAATTAAAGGCACAGACTTCTGAGACTTTTCTTCAAGTTCCAGCTGTCATCCAGACCCAGTTTTTAAATCTGTAAAATAGGCATAATAATAATGCCTCTCTTTTCCAATTGCTGGAAGATTAAATGAGCATGAGTGTCTGGTAAACTATAAGTGCTCAATAAATGTTAGTTGTGATTGCTATCATTTAACTGTGCTTCATTTGATCAGCCTACTTTCATTTGCACACCAGCTCAAACTGACAACTTTCTTGTCTGATCGCAGGATCAGAGCACCCTGGGTTGTAATCAAGGACTGCCCTCGTGGGAGTAGAGTGGGCATGTCACGAAGCCATCATCCTGGACAGTCATTCTCCAGGGATTGTTTCTGTCTGCTTGGGGGCGATATTTTGGCCCTCGTGATTGGTAATATTCTTAGTGTTTTCAGGCAAAGTTAGGCTGAATTAATTTTAGAACTGACCCACTTACATATTTTTAAACTTTAGACTACGGCAGCTGAACAACTAAGTTGGACAATTTACAAACTGTATTATGGCTTATATGGGGCAGGCCACTCTCGAAATAGGACCAAGAGGCTTGGGAGCCTGAGTGAGTGGTTCTTGACAGATTCAAAATATCAATTAATTCCTTAACCCTTAGTTGTCTGCTTGAAATCTAACAGTTTGAAGGGGGAAGAAAAGGAAACATGATATAGGTCTGAATAGATGGTCTGAAATGGCAGATTCTTAAGAGAGAATAACTAAAGGAGTTGATACCTCATTGTCTTTAACGATATTCCTTGCTGTTCCATCAAACAAAAAAATCAAATCTAGAATGTCACAGAACTGTTATCAAACAAATAGAAATTTGGGCAAGTTTCAGTTACACGGAACTATATTCACTTGCCAAATTTCAATTTTAAAATTTGAATTAACTTGGTAAACTTGAAAGCTCTTCAAGTGTTCAGGGAATGGTAGAAGACTGATCAATGTGAAAATACTATTTCTTTAAACAGCTGAGACATATAGAAGGTTTTATCCATTTTTCTTAGAAGATAATTACAAAACTTAAAACTGTATAAACTTTACATGTCTAATATCACAAAGAACTATTATATTTAGAAGGAAATTTAAAGATATTGGAATTTTGTCTCACCAACCAAACTAAAGAATACATTTACCTCATATGCTAGGATTTATTTATTGGCAAATAATTTCTTCCTGTCAAAATTCTATTAGGATCTGATTTTCTAAGCCTATTAAAAATAACAGGTAAATCAATAATAATTTAGTGAACAACTTCTTTCTACTTCAACATTCTTCACACAAAATGAATGAGAACATTCTTTTTGACCACTTACTGACAGAGGAACAAAGTCACAATCTGTTGGCATGGAATCACTGTCTTCTGTTCTGCCTTGGCCTTGCTATTTTATCTAAAGCAAAGAGCCATTGCCTTGTGAGAATATTTTGGTGTAAGTACATGTGTTTTAAAATTAATTGGTAAGCCTTATTATTCAACTAAAGAAAGTCACAAAAGGGACAATTTAAGGCTGCCAACATCACTCTAATAGTGAATATTGTGGTCAAAAACGTCTGAAGTTTCAAGTGTTTATCAACAGCAGTGGATTAGTTCTGATTAAGGATCACATTTTGATAGTATGTTACTAGTAACAGCTCTACATAGCTCTCTCAATCCAAGGAAAGAAAAAATTGCTTCAAGGATATGTTCATAGTTATTGGAATTTATTGATTATTATCTATATTATGTGAGAAGCACTTCCAAAGTACTTACCAATATAGACCAAAACCATCAATCACTAATGATGGAGTAGATTGCCTAAAAGCACTTTTCAATGACAAAACAAAAAGTCTATAATTTAAAAAATGGAAGCATAAATGTCATTCAAATTTAAATTACTGAAAAATTAATACAGCCCCTTCTGTAAGTGCAGCCTGTTTTCATTCCTAATGGAGAAATCATGGGATAGTAATTCACTTCTTTATTAAAATATCAGTATCCCACTCTTTTTCTCCCTTAGAAAAATAACGTTGAAAACTAAAACCACATCAGTTTGCAACTTTGTGTTTCTATAACTGTTAAAAAGGAAAAGTGCTGTATCACTTGTAAGCTTGATGAAACACTTTGAAAATTTTCATCTTTCTAGTTGCAAAGTTGTACAGGATGTTTTTATATATATACGTATTTTAGGTAGATTAATTAAATGTATAAAAGGCAGAAAGATACCAAAGGACTCCAGAACATCAACATTCAACTCCCCCCTGCTTTTAGCCCTACCATTGTTTTTAGTTCCAATTCTATTTTCAGTTCTTTGTTCTTAGGACATATTTCGAACTCCGTATGAAGACCTTACAGGGAGTCCAGGCATGGAGCATGCCTGCCACATGCTGGGCAAATAGAACCCACTGTAATTATCTCTGTTTTATAATGGGTGAAACTGAGATGCAGAAAGGTTAAGCCATTTGTGAGAAACCACATATAAGTAAGCATTCTTTGAGATGGAGATAGAAACCTTTAATCAAGAAGAGGTTAAAATGTCACCATTACAAATCTGAAATAGACGGTCTGAAATGGCAGATTCTTAAGAGAGAATAATTAAGGGAGTTGATGCCTCATTGTCTTTAACGATATTCCTTGCTATTCCATCAAACCATTGAATAGATAAGAGGTGAGCAATAAGTTTCAAGCTGATCTTTTGCGGAGCCAGATAATTTAGACAAAAGCTCATAGGGATGGTGTGGAAAGCAAATTTACCTGCCTGGCCTCCAAACTCCTCAACTTTCAGTAGAGGGTGAATGAGTGACACCTGGACACGTGGAGTAGAATAAAATGGCTGTATATGCTGGTTTCCTTTTTGGAATTTGCAGTGTTGGGCCACAGACCATGTATGCTGACTGTAGTAATGTGAACCTTGGAAACAGACTGTTATGCCACTTCTGAATTTTAGAGTGGGCAAATGAACCCTACTCATATTCTGTTTTCACTTCACCTGTGCTTAGAAGACTTAACCTATAATTACATCATATAAAATGGTTAATCCTTATTCTTTGTCGCAGTGATGATAATTTCCAGTGTTTAGAGGGTGGAAGAAACTATCACCTTCCAAGTAGGCCAGGACGTATTTTTTTGACCCTTTATGTCTGGGAAAGTTTTAGATCAGAAACCTTGTAAACACCCCCAATTTAAATTCTGATTAGACTCTTGGGGAAAGGAAAGAGGACACTCCTAAATTAAAAAATTTTTACAAACAGGTGGAAGTAGTGACAGTATGTATTTATCATGTCTCCCCTAATGATTCCAATTCCCTAATATCAGTTTTTAATGGATCATTTCCCTCACCTCTTTATACTTTATATGAAACTATACTGGAAAGTGATCTAATGTTAGTCTACTTGTTCATGGATTCATAACTGTTTTCTTTTGTACTCTATTGTCCTTTAAAGTTTCTTCTTTCTTTTGATAAGTCTGTATAATACATGATACAAATTTATCCCATAGGGCTTCTTATATAAATGAGTATGGTAAATAGCTTCATATATGTGAGACCTTCTATGGTGACTGCTTAATACATTAAAACCTGTTTATTGTTATTTTAAAAGGAGTTTTCCAGAAAGATAAAAAGCACAATCCTTTAGACCCTGATAGGCAGTGGAGAAATCAGCTCCAAGATGGGGTAAGCAGAAAAACGATGACATACCAGTGTTGTCGGAATCCTTCATCAGTTGAGGAATCATCTTTGGACTTTCTCATTGTCATGGAATATGATAATGATGCCAGTATGATTTGCTTTGATTAAGAGGACAAATACCACTCCCCTTTAGGGAACTTGATTGATTCTCTGTGTTGTATTTTATGGACCATCCCCATCTTAAGTATGGATGCAATAAAAATATTTAGTAAAGAAGGGTTCAGCTGCTAGTGATCAGGAGAACCCCTTCAGGAAAGGCACAGACACATTTCAAGCAGTCCTTTTTAATTAATAAACAAGATCTACTTAATGAGTTTGAGGGGAAAGACAACTGAATTGAGAGCCAGCTGATCAAGTTCTGGTTTTACTTATGCTGCTAGTGCACTCATAAAAGTGAGGGTGAGGGATTCTCTTCTTTCCTATAGACCTGCTTCTTTTCACAATAAAATGAAGCAGAGGATCAAAACGTTCTCTAGAATCCCTTCCGGTTTAAATATGCTGTAGTACACAAACATCTTCTGGTAAAGCTGTGTACTTGGAGCTGTGGGAGACAAGATGTCATATAAGTGCTTTTCTAGCCCTTCGATAGCTAGCTCACACTTCAGCATATGTGAAAACAGTAGAGAAAATTAAACTGAAATTTTGAGCCAATCCCACAATACTATTCAAGTAATGGAAGAGAGCTGATAATGCTGTCTGATCTGAACCTGGTGATAACTAAGATATTATCTTCATGGTCTGTTTCTTGGGCATGAAGATTTTGTGATAAGATTGAAACACTCACCACAGCAATCCAGTGTGTTTCAACCTGACCCATATTTGATATAGGCAACTTACATAAATAACATGTGGAAAGCTATCTACTAAAATTTTAAAAACTAAGAGAAAGTAACAATCATCAGAAAAATGCAAATCAAAACTACAGTGAGATATCACTTCACACCAGTCAGAATGGCCATCATTAAAAGGTTCACAAACAATAAATGCTGGAGAGGTGAGGAGAAAAGGGAACCCTTCTGCACTGTTGGTGGGAATGGAATTTGGTGCAGCTGCTATGGATAACAGTATGGAGATTCCTTAAAAAAACTAAAAATAGACTTATAGTATGATCCAGCAATCGCACTCCTGGGCATATATCTGGAGGGAACAAATTTGAGACTATGTAAGTACTTCCAATGTTCATAGTAACACTATTTAGAACAGCCAAGACACAGAAGCAACCTAAGTGTTCATTGACAGATGACTGGATAAAGAAGTTGTGATTTTATACACACACACAGACACACACACAGACACACACACACACACACACACACACACACACACACAGGAATATTACTCTGCCATAAAAAATAATGAAATCATGCCATTTGCAGCAACATGTGTGGGCCTAGAGATTATCATATTAAGTGAAGTAAGTCAGACAGAGCAAGACAAATATATGATATCACTTA
This sequence comes from Camelus ferus, assembly GCF_009834535.1. Classification (NCBI taxonomy): domain Eukaryota; kingdom Metazoa; phylum Chordata; class Mammalia; order Artiodactyla; family Camelidae; genus Camelus; species Camelus ferus. Next base: position 32,015,281 of record NC_045702.1, read on the forward strand.
CATGTGGAATCTTAAAAAAGGATACAAATGAACTTATTTACAAAACCGTAATAAGACTCACAGACAGAAAACAAACTTAGGGTTACCAAAGGAGAAAAGGGGTGGGGGGGATAAATTAGGAGTTTGGAATTAGCAGATACAAACTACTATGTACAAAATAGATAAACAACAAGGCCCTACTGTATAGCACAGGGAACTATTTTCAATAGCTTGTAATAACCTATACTGAAAAAGAATATGAAAAAGAATATATATATGCATAACTGAATCACTATGCTGTACGAGAAGCTAAACTAACACAACATTGTAAATCAGCTATACTCAAAAAAAAAAAAAAAGAAAGAAAGAAAGAAAGAAAGAAAAAAGAAGAAAGAAAGAAAAAAAAAAGCCACAGGCTGATAAACATTTCAGGAAGTAAGATGATAAACTCTAGTCATTGTTTCTAAAAATATTTGTCTAATTCACAGTGGAGAAGATGTTTAAGTGACATTTTCTGTAATAATTTATGGTACCCTTGAAGGCAAGGGCACTTTCTTATTCACCTTTTCACACAGTTAGTAATATTGATAAATACTTACTAAAATGAATCTTATGAAATGAAAGTTTTGGGAGTCAATCAATAATGCCTGTCCCGGCGCACACATGTATACACACAATGAACAAATGGAACAATTCAATATACAAATTTAAGCACGCTGCAATAAATTTCATGGGGCATAGAGTCAGAATTAGAAGATTAAAAAGGACCTTCGAGATCAACTAATTGTTTTACAATAGTGAAATTTTCTTTTAATGAGAACATGACTAGAAATCACATTCTCATTCTGTGGGAACTGGGACTGAGAAAGAATTTATATTTAACCTTTCTGAGGGAATTATCAAATTAAAATAAGTTTAAATTCCACAAGGATAGAAAGCATCATATCAGATCCTTCCCATCCCTACTTCTTTACCCTTCAGGACTCTGGGAACTTCTTGTGTTCTGTTGGGTTATTGTGGTGTGGTTTGGGAGTGTAGGTGAATGTTTTTCAGATGGGCTGACAGGATTTGAGAGTGGGAGATAAGAAGATGGGGAGTCGACATCTTCAATGAGATGAGATAAAATGATTACAACTCTTATTTATCTTCTGTGATTGTTCAAGTACAAACTGAATACTATAAGTTACTGTCTTTAATAGAAAGTTACACAAGCAGAAACAGAATCAAATGTCATAAAAGTGATAATATCTAAGGACTGTTGCACTTTGGAAAAAACGTAACATTTTACACAAGTTTAAGGCACAGAATTAACCTTATTTTTAATTTCACTCTATGTTATTTCTAACTGAACATCTGTTATATGCTAGGCACTGTGCTTGGCCTTTAAAACATATTGTCTCCTTTAATATTCATAACAATACTGTTATCTTTGTTTTACATACATATAAAGACAATGAGGATCCTTTAGAGAAGTCAAATACTTGTTCAAGTTCACATGACTGGTAATGTATGAACCACAGTTTGAATAGAATTCTCCAGACTCTAATGCTCTTTTTATAATATGCTACTCTCTCCCTAGTGGATTTCAGATTAATTGAATTCATTGTAAAGTGGTGAGTAGATGAAGGGTACTAGCTCTGGGACTAAGGCCATCCTTTTACTAACTAGCTCTGGTCGAGTCAAGATACTCCATCCCTCTGCCCTTTAAAATCTACATTTCTAAAAAAGAGAGACTTAGTTGAAGTTATTTATTGCTCTAGACATATGTTCTATTTTATTTTTTCAAAGCCTTTCTTACTGGAGACCATCTGAAAGATACAGACATAGCTTCTGAGTTTTTTTCTTCTATTTCAGAATAATCCCATAGATTATCATTACTTGCTGACTGGAAGTTTGTACATGCAGGGGTGAGGAGATTTGGAAATACTACATCTAAGGGTCTGAAGAGAATTTAGATTTGAGAAAACTATACCTTACGCTAGGAATACTTGTTGTAACAAAGCTGAGTGCTAAAACTAATACGAAAGTGGATGCGATAGCAGGTGACAGAAGTTGACAAGAATCATCTTATCTTACATTTAGGTTCATAAAATCAATTTCACTAATATACATTAAGGGAGAACTGGCCCATTTAAAGAAAGAAGAATTAACTTCTTTTTTTCTGTTATGATGCCATAGCTTGTTATGTAATTCTGCCAAGACCAATGAGAAAAAAGGAAAAATAGTTATCAGACATGGATTTTTAAAATCACCATGAAAACAGTGCCAGAGAATAGTGCAAGATGGAGAATTTTGCCAGAGAAATAAATTTTTAAAAACTGAGATATAATTCACATACCTTAAAATTCACCCTTTTAAAGTATATAGTTCAGTGGCTTTTTAGTATTTTCACAGATATGTGCAACACCACTATTACCTAATTTTTAAAATTTTCATCACAACAGAAAGAAATCCAGTACCCATTATCAGTCACTTCCCATTTCTCTTACCCTCAGCCTCTGACAACCACTAATCTATTTTCTCTCTCAATGGATTTGCCTACTCTAGACATTTCCTATAAATGGAATTGTGGAATATGTGGCCTTTTCTGTCTGGATTCTTTTACTTAGCATGTTTTCAAGATTCATCCATGTTGTAACATGTACTTCATTCCTTTCTATTGCTGAACAGCAATTCATTGTGTGGATACAGCACATTTTGTTTATTCATTCATCCACTGATGAACATTTCTTTTTTTTTTTTTTAAACTTTTGGGCTACCATGAATATGCTACTATAAATATTTACGTATGCGTTTTTGTGTGGGTAGCCGCTTTCATTTCTCTTGGGTATATACCTAGGAGTGAAATTGCTGGCTCACATGGTAACTCATATTAAACCATCTGAGAAATCACCAAACTGCTTTCCAAAGTGGCCATAGCATTTTACATTCCCACCAGAAGTGCATGAAGAATTCCTATTTCTCCAAAGGCCTCAACACTTGTTATCATTTGCTTTCTGGTTTTGTGGGTATGAAGTGGTATCACACTGTGGTTTTGATTTATATTTCCTTAATTACTAATGAGGTTAACCCCCTTATTTTCATGTGCTTATTGGCCATTCATAAACCTTTTTTGGGAAACGCCCATTCAAATATCTTTGCCCATTTTTTAATGGGGTTGTCTTTTTATTGTTGAGTTGTAAGGGTTCATTATATATTGTACCTATGAGTTCTTTATTACATATTATTTGCAGATACTTTCTCTCATTCTGTATAGTCTTTGCATTTTCTTTATAGTGTCTTTTGGAGGAAAAAAGTTTTTAATTTTGATGAAGTCTTATTTATTATTTTCTTTTGTCATTTGTGCTTTGGTGTCATACCTAAGAAACTATTGTTTAACCCAAGCCCATAAAGATTTATGCCTATGTTTTTGTATAAAAGTTTTCTAGTCTAAGCTCTTAAAATGTAAGTTTTTGATTCCTTTTTGAATTAATTTTTGTATATTGGAAGATGGGGTCCAACTTAATTCTTTTGCATATGGATATCCAGTTTAACCAAAATAAATTTCATACTTCATGGTGAAATATTGAAATCTTTACCATATAGATGAGGATTTAGTCAAGGATGCTAGTTACAGCCACTACTATTGAACACCATATGTAATTTTTTCCCCTAGTGCAATAAAGCAAGAAAGTAAAACAACAGATAAAAGAAATAAACAGCCACTATTCACAGGTTGACATTACATTGTAAACATAAAATACAAAATAAACTACTACAAATAATAAATGAATTTAGTAAGGTCACTAAATACAATGTCAGTTTACCAAAATCAATTGCATTTCTTGTACCAACAAAAGGAAGAACAGAAAAAGAAATGCTTAAAATGACACTACATATGCTAGCACAGTAAATCAAATACCACAAAACAAATCTAATGACACATGTGAAAGGGCTCCTCACTGCAAACTACAAAATATTATTGAAAGAAATTTTTAAAAAGCTAAAAATAGAGGCTAAATGATATTTACAGATTAGAAAACTCAAATATTGTAAAAATGTCAATTCTCTTCAAATAATCTATAGACTCAATGTATTCCAAATAAAACCTTAGCAGAATTTTTTTGTAGAAATTAACAAACTGATTCTGAAATATAAATAGAGTTGCAAAGGGTCAAGAAAATTCTGAAAAACAAGCTGGGATTTACTTTAGAGAATATGAAGACATTATGAAGCTACAATAATTAAAATGTAATATTAACACAAAAATATTAAGATAGAACAACTGTCTAGATAAGAGTACAGAAATAGACTTTCACACATATGGTTGCTAATTTTATTACAAAGGTGATGCCACGGTAGAGGGAGAAATAATATTTTCAATAAGTTATGCTGCACACATTGGATATTCTTATGTAACAAAAATAAATCTAATTTGTATCCATAAATCAATTCCAGATGGACTGTACATTTAAATGTGAAAGGTAAATCATAAAGGATTTACCTAAAGGACTGGCAAATAAACTCTACTTAAAATAAATTCCATTCATCAAAGACATCATCAAGAGTGAAAAGGCAGGTCACATAATGGGAGAAATAATACACAGATAGACATACACAGATGTATTTACAACAAAAAATTATATCTATCTATCTATCTATCTATCTATCTATCTATCTATCTATCTATAATCTTGAAAAGTCAGTTTACAGAAGCAGACATCCAAATGTTCAAAAAGGCAAAAAACACTCAATTTTTAATAAAATTAAAATGAGTAAAACTTAAATAAGAACAACAGTAAGATGTCATAACTACCAGAGTAACAAAGAAAACTACTGACCCGATACCAAGTGCTTGCAAGGATTCAAAGTAACTCAAACCCTCACACATGGCTGTTTGGGAGTATATGTATTGGTCCTGCTACTTTGACGAACTGCTTGGTAGTAGCTATTAAAGGTGTACACTTACTTTATGATCCAACAAACGCACTCCTGGGGATATATCTAATGCATACACCTGTGCACCAAATGACATCTATAAGAATGTTACTGCATAACTGTCTTTAGTGGTTCATCTATTAACAAATCAAATGCCTTTCAATAATAGAATGAATAACAAGTTATAATCTAGTCATAAAGTAGAATAGTGTACAATAAAGAGAATAAATGAATTTCATAAACATTGTATTAAGCAAAAGAAGCCATACCAAACAGTTTGGTCCCAGTTAAATTAAGCTTAAAAAACAGAAAAACTAATCAGAGGTGATGGAAGTCAAGACAGTGATTACCTTTAGAGGCACAGCTATTGGGAGTAGGTATGAGACGGATTTCTTGCTGGAGTTGATAATCTATTTTTCGAAAGAGTTGGTTAAATGACTAAGATCACTTTGGGAAAAATTCAATGAGCTGTACACTAATGATGTGAAGTTTTAGTATAAATGTAGTACTTTAAAAGTTTTGCTTCAGTTGACACAAATTTTTATGAAGACTTTGGTTAACACAGTGAGTTCTTATGAGGATATCAAATGCTGCTTTCGAGACAAAAATAAAAATAAAACACAAAAACTAATGTCAATTAGACTGTAGCACAAAATGACAGAGATTTTATTTATTTTTTCAAGTGGAATGTGACATCTTATGAAGCAATGAGTTTCCTATCACTGGATTTATGCAAGAAAAAGAGAGAAGCATTCCTGTTGATAAATCTTAAAAGGGAGTCTTTAAAGGGTGGAGGTTGTACAGAATGACTTCCAGGGAGCTTTACAACTCAAAGACAAAATAATGTCAGCCTTATAATGAACAAACACAAACTCCTAAGTGGGTTACACCAAATAATTTGCCAAACACATCAATGATCAAATCATTTAAACTATCAAGCTGATTCCACTTCAAAAAAACATGTATTTCCCTATATGTTTGACAACTTTGTGTTATATGATTTAAAAAAATATATATATATATATATATATATTATATATATATTATATTTTAAGCTACTGGGTTAAATAAGAGATTATGCCTAGATTTTTTTTAATTCTTAAGAAAAGTCTAAAATAATCCAGTGACAGTTGATTGCTCCGTTGGTAAAAGATGATTTGCCATGGGAAAATTTAGAATGATGCTAAGTATATCTGTTCACTGTGCCAGGAATGCCTTATGAAAAATTAAGCAAGCCCTATTTATTTCTCACCTAAATAGTCAGGTTAGATATGCATTATGTATGTATGTGTTGATATAAACATCATCATGTATTATTTTATATTACACAGCAAAGAGATTTGGATACTGATTCAGTTTGGGCTGACTTTAGGTGCATAAAAGGGACAGACTGGCACATATTCTGCTTTTAATTCAGAGGACCAACTCCTCCTGATTGTCCAATAATTATTTGCAGATATCAATAATTCTTAAAATTTTTTTTCAGAACCTGGAATAAAAATTTGGTATATTCAACACAGTAAAATGTAGACATGAATAAACTTAACATATAATTTTAGAGAATTTTCAGACCTTTTGTTTTCCATCCACACACCCTGCAGTGTCCCTGTATCACAGGTTCAAGCTCCTGGCCTGGTAAACTAAAACAATGTCCAGCTGAGACCACTAATACCAACAATTTTCCTGACTTTGTTAAAATATTAACCACTATTAGGCACCCTACTTATGGTAAATTCAGTTTAAGATTCTTTAAGTTGTTGCAGAAGCATTAAGTATTTATCATCGCCCAAAACTATGCCAAGCATTACATAAAGCATATACCTATCTCTGAAATTTTTGGAGAAATTCATAGTTAATGCTGAAGTTTTGCCTGTATTAAGTAACTCAAATGACATTAGACATAAAAAGTAAGGCATTTATTATAGTACTACCCTGTAAATAGTTTGAAAAAAAATGTTGTTACCTGCATGCTTTTCTAAGGATCCCATAATAAAATTCCAGACACCCTTAATTTTCCAAAATCAAGTTTTATTTCCTTCCATGTTATATGTTGTTTCATCCTAAATTAAACCATTTGTTGAATTTAATAACAACAAGGAAGGGCTAGTATGGAGTGGAGAAGGAGGTATGTCTTCTACTGGTCTGAACTTATGGTGACTCAGTTCAAAGAAAATATATGCCTTTAAAATAATGCAGTATAAAATGAATCTGAAGCAACTTCTTTTGCTTTTATCTGGTGCACATAATAAAAGGTCACCAACAGTATGCATTGGTTTCCACATTCTGTTTACTGTGGAATGTATCTGGCCTGGACAAAGAATAGAGTATTCTACTTAACAAAATATTTTGGTGGGTGGAGAATTGCCACACATGAATAATCATTTTTTAATAATTTAGAGGTTACTTCAGGATCTTACATTATAAACATTGATTTTTACTGTCTTAAAGAACAAAAATAGTAATAAAATTGGTAGAATGCCAGAAAGGTGATGGATTATGTTGAAGTCATTCATTCTTCCTACCATCTACCCACTCACACATCCATCTATCCATCTATCCATCCACACATCTACCCATTCATCCATTTACATAATACGCAATATATGGAAATACAATGGTACACAAAATGGATACTTTTTCTCATGGAACTTTCAAGAAGGAAAATGTAAGAAAAATACACAATGACTATACTAGATGATTGGCTTTTTAAAAATTTAGTGAGATATAGTTGACATACAAAATCATGCAAGTTTAAAGCGTACAACATGTTGATTGGATACATTTATATTTTGTGGAATTATTACAACTGTAGCATTAGGTTACACCTCTATCATGTCCCATAATTTAGATGCTGGGATTTTCCTTGTAAATTTTTAACCACCATAACTATATACTTTTTATTGCTTCATAAACTTTTCATTTATTAACTCATTTGATCTTTGAACAACTCTTGGAGGTAGGAACTATGGTATTACTATTGGACAAATAAATGTGGAAATAAAAGCACAGAAAGGTTAAGTAATTACCTAAAGTCATTCAGCTAATAAACTGAAGCAGGATTTGAGCATAAGCAGTGCGTCCCCAGTGACTGTGTTCTTAAATCCCACAGCTGAATTCTCTCTCAAGAATGGAGGTATGTTAATATGATCAACAATATTGCAACATTACCTTCAGCAAAAATAACAGTAATAATACATACAATTTTTATTGTTTATTTGGGTTGTCATTATTGGCAACTGCTTACGCACATGTTCTAGTTTAATCCTTACAACAATCCAGTGACTTAAGCACTATTGTGCTCCATTCACAGAATGAAAAATGAGGCACAGAGTAGTTAAGCATCCTGCCCAAGAGCAAACAGCTTATAAGAAAAACAGAAGGCATTTGAACCAGGTCTATTTGACTCCAAAACTCACTCTTCCATTTTATTAAACTTCTACCAGTAAAATATGTTTAATGAAATAAATATTTCTGACTGAAAAATATGACAAGTATGTCCAAGAGTGTATCCAAATAAATAGTATCTAAAATTTAACTACTGGAATTTACAACTTCAAATAATTAAGTTAGTAGTTAAAATAATGTTTGATAATTTACATTAATATAATTAGAAAAAATATTGAATTTGTTGTTCTTAATTGAGTAAAGCAGTGATTTTAGGCTAGGGCTATCTATGTCATACATATACATATGTACATATGCAAATGAGAGTGCAAGGGATTTGCACTCTTACATGGGCTCCTAAGTATTTCTTAGCTGATGCCCTCACCTCACCTGAAAATGTGGGGTGAAAATTGAGCACAGCATTTTTGGCTAACACTCTAACACTAGATTTCCTGAAATAAATAGTCAATAAAATCAACAAAATAAATAGCAGCCACAAGAATCAGTATTTTATACTATTTGGAGGCTGAGCTTCTTTAAAAAGGGATGGATCAGCCCTGGCTGCAGATAAAAGAATTTAAAAACCTGTCTATGAAACAAGAGTCCAATTCTAACACAATACAATTCTAACACAATAGAGAGGAGAATGTTGTAAGCCAAGCCTACAAGGATTATTCCCATGATTTTCCAATCAATGACTAAGGCTATCAGGGCAACAGAGTGAGCTATAACATGATGGAGAGTTTCTCCTTGCTGTCTGTCTCTCCCCTGGCTCTCTCTGCTCAGCTGTTGAGAAAAGATTCCATATTTTGTATTTAACGTTGTAGCCTTAGCATCTAGCACAGTATGTGGCACAAAGAAGGAAATCAATGTATGTTTGCTTCACATGTAAATAGCAACTTTCATAATAAAAGGGTCAAGTGTCTGCAGATTTCCAATTTTTGAGGAGATCTTAAAAAAAATCCAGACATTTAGACAAAGCAGCTAAATGATTTCTAGTGCCATATAGTTTCTTAGTGATAAATGTGACTCCAGAATTCAGGCCTATTGACTCCCAGTGCAGTGTGCTTAGCTGTACTTTTTAGTATCAAAATGCATATACTATGGGCATGATTTTTATAGGTCAATGAACAGTTTACTAAGATATTATCAGATGGTATCTGTCTTCAAGAAGTTTACAGTATGTTTTCCTTTTAGGGCTAATGCTGAAATCACCAACAACCCCGAGTAAGAATTCAGTTGACCACTTGGATTCCAATCGTCTTATAGGTAAAATGATGCTTGCTTGATAACTGAACTTAAAGCTCTAGATTTCTATAACTACTATATATCCATATGCTTTTATTTTGACCAAAGGAGTTTAAAGCTTATTGGATAATCCATACAAAATAAGCACTTTGTACTTAAGTATTTTACTGGTTTTTCTTTTATAAATTAAGCTGAAGAATCTGGATGCTGCCTTTGGTGGCAAACTCGTCTGCTATAACATGATCAATTACCTGTACTAAATGATTCAGCTCTCTGTGGAATAAATGACATATCCCTTTAAAAATTTACCTGCATCTGGCAAAGTTTTCATTTTCTGCTGACTGATCTGTATGTTTTATTGGTAGATATGAACACTTGCAGAGGATTTTTTTCCATTGATGGCCATCTGATGAACAAATCTGTCTCAAACTATGTTTGAAGTAGTTCCCTTTAACGAACAGTCCTTTAAAATAATAATTATCAATGTTAGTTCTAAAGAGATCATATAATTCATTTTTATAACTGAGACCAGTAATTCCCAAATAGAAGTATAGCAAAGCCTCTAAGGGAGAGAGAGAAAACAGTGTAAAATACTATATTTACCAAAAAGGCATAGGTTGAAAAAGGTTGAGAGAATCTGCCACAAAGAAAATTTATCTGGACACCCCTGGAGATCCTCCATCAAATGGAAAAAAGAAAGTTCACAAAAGTTAATTGATTAAAAAAGAAAACTAAATCTAGAACAAATGAATTTTAATGACTATTTTTCAAAGGATGATTAATTTGTTAATTATGAATTCTAAAACTAAAAGTTGGTGTATGGATGGTATAATACGGAGAATACTGGACAGAAAGCAATAGAGAGCTGAGTTCAAGTCCCTGATCTGTTACCAAATGATGGGGGTCCTTTGTTGTTCTGGATTTCAGTTTTCTTATGTGAAAATGAAGTGCTAGTCTAGATGATTGCTAAATGCCTGAAAGTTCTGCTACTCTGTAACGCCACAAAATTTTTTGAAAAAGTATTTTATAGGGTCGGTATAAAAGAAAGCATGTGGTACCTGAGGGATGATAGCTTGCTCTAACTAGAACCTAAGTCCTTGACCCTATGGCCAAGAGACTAGTAGATGACGCATATACGCCAGAATCACTTGTGGGGCATCATCAACCTGGAAGTTCTCATTCAGTAGATTTGATAGCACACCTGAGCCTGTGAAGTTTGAACATCTCACCCAGTGATTTTTGCTGTGTATCCCTTGTTCAGAATCACTGTTCCAGGTTCTTTTCTGACAAAATGCTTCTAGAGTGTAGGCTACAAAGACTTACACTAACACGGGAAACAGATGCGACGTTAAATTAATCTCAAGAAAGATCACTAGTCATCTGTGGATAAGCTAAATATTCCTTATGTGACTTTCACTAGATCAGAGCTTACAGATCTTAAACATCTGAAATTTTTTTGTGCTGTGACAATAAAAGATTAGGCAATAGAAACTCAGTTGGCATTGAGATGGAATATATATGAAGAAAGAGAAACACATATACACGTGCTTAAATATAGCACAGAAGCACACAAAGATAAGTAAATATGAAACTTTTAATCTCTAATATCCTTTGTTTGCTCTTCCAAATCCACCCACCACTTTTTTTCTTTTACCCCTTTCCACTCTGCTCTCTGCTCTCAGGGACTGATCTGAATGAACTGTAATAGAATCCATAGTCTCCGGCCAATGGGCAGCCCAGGAAGGTTATCACAGGAAAGGAGAAGAGTGAGTTCAGTGTATTTTTGCCCATGCATCACTCCTGGCAGGGTCATCTTCAGCTGGTGTGTCCCTTGACCAAAGAACACTGATCCCCCAGTGACCCCACTGCCCCCCCCCCCATTTATGGCACTCTGTGCTTTCAAGTTTTGATGATTGTCCCCTTCCTCATCTCTTGAGGGATGGTAACTGCTCTGATGCAACTGGCCCCAGTTTACTGCACTAGCCCTTGTGGCTTTTCTGCACTTACACTTTATAAAGAGACCCTTGCAAATAAGCCCTCCTGGAATTATCTTCTATTTAGCATGACATCTATTTCCTATTTATGGGGATCCTGATCGAAATGGTCTTTCATGTTAAAGGTGCCTTTGAGAATCTTTGATTAATACAAAGGAAGTAGAATATGTGGAAACTTGAGCTGCAGTTTGGTAAAAAATAAATAAATCAATAAAAATAAAAAGTCATAACTGATAAAAACAGTAAACCTCAGGAATTGATGAAGTAAAAAGTCATGTTAAAATTGAAGTAGTAGTGAATATGAGAAAACAAGATGTGGGTCTGATCTATGATATGGAAAAAAGCAAGGAGATGTAAATTTTAACCAAGTACAAACACCAAGTCACAACGCTGAAACTGGCAGAGTTTCTTTACATGCCCCAGAGACACTTGATCTGTGCTATTGCATTCATCTCGGGGCAGCTCATTAACAGAATAATATAGGCAAGCTGGAAGGAGTTCATAGAGGAGTAACAAAACGATAAAAAGCACTGGAGGATTGACATGTGAGAAGAGATTAAAAAGATGAAATCACTCTGCTTTAGCTAAGTGGTGACTAAGGGGGAACATGTCAACCGTCTACAATTATGCAAAGGTTATAAACTCCAAAAGATAGGCAGTGATTACTACAAATCAAGGGAGCAGTGCTCTGTGGAAAGAGAAATTAAGAAAAGGAAAGTTTAGCTCAAATAACAGGACCATTTTCTAATGCAGAGCTATTTTATGTCTTGCAAAGCTAAACGTTATATACTATAGCCTTTAAAAAAGACAAAAATGAAACAAATTACAAGCCATTAGTTAGTATTATGTATGTGGATTCTCTGTGTCTATCTATCTGCCTACCTATCTGTCTATCCATCTATCAATCTGATCTATCTGTCTGATCTATCTCTGGTCTATTGATGTATCTTAGAAATCAACGTTTCACAAACATGTATAGAAATAAAAATAATCATTGCTACTATTACATAAATTGTGTGCTAAACATTTAACAAGCATCTCATTTATTTGTTAACACTGCATTTTAACAATCAGGGAAACTTAGGGTAAGAAAATTTGAGCAACATTCTGAAGGTCACCCAACTAGTAAGTGTCAGAGCCAGTGTACAAACCTAGGGGCTTTTATCTCCATGCCTCTGCTTACAATCCCTGGATAGTTAAAATAATTTAGTACATTATTATATCTGCAAATTTTCTTTATTCTGTTATTTACGTGACTGTATGGATTACTGACAAATGCTATGAAGCATTTTGTTACGAATTTCCTTGAATAACTAATGATACATTTTCGGTACTTTGGAATATGGCTACTCACGGCTCATGGTCATTATGTTTGCAAGGGGTAGTCATTTCCACAGCCAACTTACATTCTTGAACAATCCATGTGGTCACCACACATTCTAGCTATGAGGAAAAGCTTAAATAACTTCATTTCCTTATCCTAGAAGCCACTTATTTTTAATTTTGAAAAAAAATTTCTTGATCTACTATTGTATGCAACTGAAATTATTCAGTAAGTTATAATGTATTTATAAAGCTGCCATTTAAAAATATGCTATTGGGTTCTCTGTTTTTAAAAAATAATCACCTTTCACACTTAATTTAGTTAATTTGAGTTGGAGATATATTGAAAGAAAATCTTGCTCATGGCTAACATTTCAAATAGTACAGAAACCATAAAACGAAATGATAAGAGTCCTTTCCCCTTGCAACCTTCAACCTCTGTGGTTAGAGATAACCACTGCTAACAGTTTGTTTTGTGTCTTTCCAGGAATTTTCTAAGCACATATCTGTGCACACTTTCTTTTCTTCACTTAGGCATTTATCTTGGTTGTCTTTCCATGTCAACACATAAAGTGCTATTTTATCCTTTTTATTGCTGTAAAACATTCTATTATATGGGTGTAACATTATTTGTCCATTTCACTATTGATGGATATTTAGATAGTTCCTAGAATTTTGAAACTAATCAATCCTATTATGAACATATATCTACATTTATCTTTGCATACTTTTTCCTTACTGATAGGGCAAATTTCTAGCTGGAGCATTTCTGGGTCAAAGCATATGTATGTTTAAATTTTTTATGGATTTTTTCCCAATTGCCATCTCTAAAGTGGGTTTTACATTAATACAAAAATATGACAGTGTAAACAGGCTGCACAATTTAAAACTTACATTGAACTCCAAGATGTCCAAGGATTAACTTCTGCTTTGTGGGTATCAAACGGCAATTTGCCAACGATGAACATTTTATTCTACAAAAATATTTCACTCCTTTGGGCCCACCCAGGGACGCCAAAAAAAAAAAAAAAAAAATTTCACTCTTGGGCCAGGCTTACTATTGCTCGCCTATATTTTCAAGTCAATAACACATTACTTGTCTGAATTTTATTTTTCCATGGCTTAATTAAAAGAAACTTACTAATGTTTAACATAGATTTGACTAATTATTTGTTCCAAGCCTTGGCTTAGGCTATTTCTTCCACCTGGAAAATCCACCTCATGTACGTCAATCCCTGCATGTCTATATCCTACCTACCCTTTATGGTTTATTTCAAATGATACCTTCACCATCTAAATCATGTTTCTTTCCTCATGACTCCCAGCATCTCTACTTAACCGTTTAGAGTTCACATCATCCCTGGTAAATGGTAGCTATCATTATTATTAGACATCAGATCTTTTCATTTCTATAAATATTCTTGCTCTCTCCTGTCTGCTGTTGCCTGCTCCAATGGATTGATTTAGCTCAAGCTATATATTTAATATTGTGATACTACTTTTATTTTCTTTAAAAATAAATAGTCCAAGTTTTAATTTTTAATATCAACTGGTTAAGAAATATTTTTATGCTAAAGTTTCAGATTTTTGAACACAGCAGATGATTTAAAATGTCTCTTTGGAACTCATAAACACATGCAACTTTAAAAATTGAGAGTTAAATCTGAAACATGTTGGTGAGAGTAACATGGATGCTATCATATTAAAGGCCTTTGGAGGCGAGCAAGCATAGTTTACACGCCATCGGACCTATTTATAGAGCTGACTCCTTTTTGCAATGTCAACTGTAACCTTATACTTATTTTAAGCCTCAGTGTCTCAAATATCAGCCTCTACTAGTTGTACAGTTCTCCCTTATTTGATATCAGAGAGCCCAATGGAGCCTTCTGAAGAACCTAGTCAGATTAGCAAAGATAACTTTTTAGAAGTTCCTAATTTATCTGATTCTCTTTCTGAAGATGAAGAAGTTAAAGCTACCTTCAGACCTGGTTTCTCCCCTCAACCTAGCAGACGAGGTTCGGATTCGTCTGAAGACATTTACCTGGAAAATCCACCTTCAGGTGCAAGAAGAGTTTCATTTGCTGACACCTTTGGATTCAATCTTGTGTCTGTTAAAGAATTTGATTGCTGGGAATTACCGAGTGGTTCAACTGATTTTGACTTAAGGAAGGACATTTTCCACACAGAAGAATATGTTTTATCTCCACTATTTGACCTGCCTTCTTCAAAAGAAGATCTTATGCAACAACTTCAAGTACAGAAAGCGATACTGGAGTCAACAGAGTATCTTCCTGGGTCTACAAGTATGAAGGGAATTATTCGAGTTTTGAATATTTCTTTTGAGAAGTTAGTATATGTGAGAATGTCCTTAGATGACTGGCAGACATATTATGACATATTAGCAGAATATGTCCCAAATTCATGTGATGGTGAAACTGACCAGTTCTCCTTTAAGATTTTATTGGTTCCTCCTTATCAGAAAGATGGCACTAAAGTTGAGTTTTGTATACGTTATGAAACTTCTGTTGGTACTTTTTGGTCAAATAATAATGGCACAAATTATGTATTGGTTTGTCAAAAGAAAGAACAAGAGCTGGAGCCTGTAAAACCACCGGAAGAAGTTCCTAATAGACAAATAAAAGGCTGCTTAAAGGTAAAATCAAGGTGAGAATATATCTTACATTCTTTACTTTTTATAATCTTAAGATTTTTTAAATGTCATTTTTTATTTTACTGGTTGTAAAAAGTAGCCATTCTGTTTAAAATATACTGTATGTTATGTATAAAACAACCGTGGTAGGCTTTAACAAGGTCAATGCTATTCAAATGTAGCACTGTTATTTCTCCTCCAAAGGTAAGGGAAATATAGGTATAACACAATAGATGGAAGGGGGGGGTGGTGCGTGCAATGTGTATATTGCCTCCATAACCAGTTTAAATTGCTCAAGTTCAAACTATGGAATCTAGATTCAAAACATGTTTATATTGTCTTTTAAATAGTATATTCATTTTCAGTAGTTTTAAATGTTTTTGCCGTACTTCAAAACAATTCTGAATAACATAGAACTGTGTTTCAATATGTGCTCAGAAATTCATAGACTTCCCCCAAAAGCTGTAACAACATTTTTAAGACTGACTGAGTCATACAAGAATGTTTGGAGTGATAACACGTTAAGTTAAATCGTAAGAGCTATGACTTTAATGATAAACTAAGAGAAAAACAGAAGTGTAGGAGTGATGTATGAATTACACATAAACATTTATAATTCTAACCAATGTAACATTATGGAACACAAAGTAGTATAATTTAGAAAAAGTAAATGGAGCAGAATTTTTAAAAAATGACCCAAATAGAAATGAGGATGTTAGCTTTATATATTAGAGATTTGGGATATGACCCCTCATTAGTAACCTTGATCTCTTATTAATATGAAAAAAAACAAAACAAAAACAAAAACAAAAACAAAACAAAAAACACCAAACCCTGGGTATTCAGCTCTCTCCATTGCAGGCCGGCTAATTTCCATGACAGTAGGCTAATAGGTAAAACATCTAGGAGGAGATGGACCACTCCTGTTCCTCAGAGTTACCCAAAGGAAAAACCCACCAGGCCTCACCAGCCACAGGCAAATGCTTGCTTATCCTCAGGGTGGTTCATTCTAACTGTCCTTAGACCCAAAGATTCTAGTAACTGCACCAGAAATAGTGTCATGTGATGGAAAGGAAACTGTATTAGGATTCAAGACTCCCAGATTCTAAGAGGCATTAAATAAAAACATAAAGAATAACACTGTGACATTTTTAACCTCTTATATTTTAATGCCTTGATCTATTTATATGCCAATAAATAATAACCACTAAATGTGCTATTCTAATGGATTAATGAACTAAATAATGTAGGTGGAACAGTTCAATCACACAAAATACTTCAATTTTCATTATCCTTTAAGGTCATTTGAAAGATTGGTTTACCTGACTTTGTCAATTATGCCAACTTTCTTTGTCCAAATAACTTTCTCAGGTTTTAATCAATGCTACTATGAGATAAAATAATCATAATCTCTATGTGTTAAAGTAATAGTTCTGGTGTTTATGAAATTACTTAGCAACATGTTAGCTATGTAGACAAAATAAGTTCAACACTATTTAAAAAGCTAATTTGTATACATAAACATACACATATTAACTACTTCACAAATGAGATCATCAGTGAATACCTAATAAACAGGCTGCGACTTGCCTTATATGTTAAAGAAAAGCAAAACTTAGAAAAGGCACAGCCTTATTGTCAAGAGACCTTATAAAAGAAGTCCTGTTCAACTCTGGATTTTTCTGCAGGCTAGAAATGCAGCTTTAAAATTACAAGCATTACATCTGAACTATGGTATAGACAGAGGAGTCCTTCGATGGACCAAACATGATACCAAATACAAAAACAGGGTAACTGCTAGGGCTAATCTACACCAGTCATGACAATATTGAAACTTCTCCTAGTCTAAGATATGTATAACTAGATATATATTCATACACATATTTGTATTCAGAACAGTAATCATTGGACTCATAGCGGACACCATTCAAGTTTTAATATTGCTTTGGGGAAAAACTTGAGAAGAACTAAACCACAAAATGGTCTAAAGGCCTGTAAAGTTTCCTAATGAGTTATAAAAATGGAAAAAATCTCTCTCCTTCAAAACCACAAATACATTTTCTGCACTTCTATAACTTAAAAATGACCAACATAATTCAAACCACATTTTGAAAAAAAGCATTTGCCTCTGGAGGAGGCCTTTTGTGCTGAGTTTCAGTCCAACACGAATTTTTACATCTGATTTATATACCACTCAAAATGGAGTGTATAAAGGAAATCCTGACAGATCCGTGGAACAGCATGTGCCATAATAGAATATTTATACAGCTTTTCCATGATATAATTTATATGCAATGGGGTTTCAAATATTCCTAAAACTCACACAAGAGAGCATTATCAAATTTCTAAATGAATATTGCAGTTGGATTTCATTGTGAAGAATTTGGTTAGGGAAAAATTGCACACCTTATTAGTGTTCTTTTATAAAATGTCTACTTGGCTAAAGCAAAAATGAACTAATACTTATTTGATCAAAAAGTTAAAGCTTCTAAAATATCTTCCTCCTTTCAAAAGTTTACAGAATCTAAATGGGTCTGTTTTGAGCATTTCCACACTTTCTATGTAACTTAATTTGGAGCTCACTTCTTTGAGAAGATAAATACAAAAGAGAAATGTATGTGAATTTTTACTTCAAACATGCATGTAGATTCATAATACTGTGTAATATAAATCAAAGTTAAACTGAAAATAGGTCTGTCTTAATGAAGAGAGTAACAACTAACCTGAATTTCTCTTAAAACCAAAGTTAATTTGCTATCAGGGTCCCAGAGACTGTATCTTCTGAAAGTCTTAATAACCCCTTCTAATGAACCACAATAACATATTTAGTGAGGCAGGATTTCTTTTCTGTCAGTTACCCCAGGCCTTATGTTTTCTCTATGGAGCTTTTTTTTCAGGTCAGAGATTGCAAATCTCCACATTGATGTGGTTGTTTGTTTTCTTTCTTATTAATCTATCCACTTTGGACAGAAAGAAATATTTAGAGGGAGAAGACAGAGTTTGTAACTCATAGGCATGTGACTGAGAGTGACCCAAATGTATTTAATTGCACTGAAAGGCATGCATCAGGAGATACCTGCTGAGTGTCACCACATATGTGGCCCTGGGGTATGTGTTAGCAAACAAACTAAGCAGATTTCTGATCTACATCTCATAGGCATTATTTCAAAATAAACTACCAAAAGAATTAAATAACATTAAATGTACATAGATAAATAAGCTAAAAATAGCATGCAGAAGCAGTTAAAGTTAAAATTGGGGGCTTCAGAGTTACACGTATCTGGGTTTAAGTCCAAGCTGCACCACATGCTAGCTGTGTGACGTTATGCAAGTTAAACTTGGTACCTCTTCTGTTAATTGTGAATAATAATGGTACTATCTCAAAGAGATTAAGATTTCCATAAAGTAATACACATAAAGTTTTGGCACTGTGTCTGGCACATAGTAAATTATCAGTAAATGTTAACTCCTATGAAAATACAAGGCTAACTCTAGCTTTAGATGGATCTGAAAAACCCTAGAAAGGCTCAAACTGCCCAACAGTTCCTCTCCTCTTTCCTTTCAGGGTTTCTAAATTTTCAGCTTTAGAGAGACATTTCTTTGTCTTTTGCAGGATTTTAACCAACAAGGAAACCCCACTGAATAGTAAAATTTTTGAGATGTGTCATCTGATATCTGAAACATCTTAAAGGTGGAAGAGATCTTAATGACTATGAAAATTTCCACGTTTAATAGATGAAAAAATGGAGGACCTGGTCAAAAGGGGTAAAAATGCACTGATTCTGGCATTGAACGGGCACACATGTTAATCCCAGTTAATACATGCCTAATAACTATGTGACAGGGACATATTACTTTAATTCTCAAGTCTCAGTTTATTCATCTGTAAAATAGGGGTAATAATGCCCAATGTTATAATGATTAAACTAAAGTAAAATGAGATTATATTTTTAAAGCTTCTAGTAAAGTGTTGGGCACATATAAAGTCGTCACCAAGAGCCACATATTAATTGCCATCATTACTATCAAATCGTGTTCAGCTAACTAATTTCTTGCTTCTTGGACTGTGTTATTTCTCCTGACATCACAGTCTTCCTTGTTCAGGTTTCAGAACTCATTCCACAAGTGTTTATTAGGGCCTGTGTGTCAGGTACTGTGTGGTTAGGCACAAGGCTGGAAACATGACCCCGTAGAAAGGAGAGGCCCCAAGGGAACAGGCCTCACAGGGGGCTAAGAGAAGAGGGTGGGGAGAAGAGAACACTGAACCCAAGCTCAGATTCTTTGGGTATACACAGAAAGCCATGGATAAAAAATGAAAACCACTTACATTACATTTCAGGTTTTCTCGAATCCATGATCTATAACTGATCTTGTGTACTGGCCAGGGGACTGACCTTTTCAGCATTATTTTTTTTTTTTTCCCTCCCAACAGCTGCTAAATGTATGTTCCCAACCATTGGGTACAAAGACTGACTTCATCTGGTTTTGTATTTTATTAAGTGAAACCAATTTATTATTTTAAGTAATGAAACGACATGATATAGGTGTTGGATGGTATTTATAACTTGGCCAGGTGAATGCAAATAAATTCCTGAAAGATTTCAATGCCAAGGGAAAAAAAGCGATCAGTCTTCAATTTTTGTACCTGAGGAATAGAACCCAGGCACATTCACGAACGGCAAAGAGAGAGATACTTTGTAAAGCACAACTTTAAGATTACAGAAAGTTTATCTTTCAGGGTGGTAAAATTGTTAAAATGAGGCCAAGAAAAGCATTGGAAAATGGGGCATAAGGTATGGTCATGCAGCGTGTTCCAGTCAGAGCCATAGGATTGTGAGACTTCCTTAATTTACACTTACAGTATAATCTGGGATCCTGGAAATAGTCCAAAGACGTGTAAATAGGCCCCGCGAGGCCTTTAGGATTTAATGTATTCTGTAACTAACCTGTTTTGAGTCCACACTAATTGTGGAAGCCTGGTCTGTTTAAGGGAGGAACCTCTGGCAAGGCCAGACGGTAACATAAAACACAGCTGCACAGGACCCGTCAGGAGGACTGTTTGGAAGCTGCCAGCTGGTTGACAGCAAGAAGCCAACTAGCTTAGGGTTTCCTTGGAGATCTACTAGGGTTTTGTGGCTTCCTGATTTTGTGGAAATTCATACCCCTCTAAGCCTAGACTTTCGCTGGAGGAGTTCTGGACCTTTTCTGAGAGAAGAAGAAGAGCATCTCATCACTCAGGGTTTCTCTCAAGCTCTAGCTAAAGGGGATCTTGGATGCCAGGCCTCTCGTGGACCCTCTGGGATCTCTACAAGCCTATGTTCCCACCTGAAGCCCATGTGCAGCCTGTGAAAACGGAGCAGGGCCCAAGATTTCTGAGCCAATAAAGCTCCAAGGAAAAAATTGTGAAGCAGGATACTTAAGTTTTTTCACCTTCTTTGACTCTTGTGACTCTTGTTCCTGTTCCAAGGTTTTACCCCAACATCCCAGCAAGAATAATATAAGGAAAGTGACCTCCTCAGTGGCAGACACCTGAGGGGGGCTGATTGCCAGTGACTTGTCAGACTTAAAAGATCATACAGATATAGGTGTGTGTGTCTGTGTGTTTATATGTGCATGCACACTTCTATATAATACACACACACACAGAGATTCCTCTCCTTAAATGCAGACACCTCTAGGATGGAAGGGAATATCTTTACCTTACACTCAGTTAAAATTAGCTGCACAAATGGGCTTTGGGTTTGGACTGAGACAATGGAAATGGCTAGGTTTAGAGCAGAGAGCACACTCTGGGATACAAGGCAGACTTGAGTACAGACTGGTAGTCAGGTCTGGAGTGTGTATGTGTATACGGGAGGGGAGGAGGATTCTAAAAAGAATAAGGCATATTGGAAACAGCATGGGCTTTAAAATAGGGCAGATCTGGGCTTTCATTCTAACTAATTGCCGTGTGAACTTGGATAAATTACATTTTGTATCCATCTTATTCATGTAATTTCTACTTGGCAGAGTTTCTGTGAGAAATAAATTTGCTAACATGTATTAAGTCTCTATCCCAGTTGCTGACACTTTGTAGATTCTCAAAACAGCATTGGTGATAAATTCCAAATTTTAAAATCTTGTATGTCGCTAGTCCAATGCCCAAGATTCATGAAGGAGTATTTTTTCCCCTCAGTATCATACCTGCTGCCAGGAGCCAGGTTGGGTTCAGTAAGTTTTTGCGTACTAACCAGGGACTAATACTTCATGGCATTGCTTCTAGGGGGAAAAATGATTTCCAAATTCCAGCAACTTCCGGGTTACAAAAAATTTGGAACATCAACTTTTCATAAGTTGGACACTAGCTTTTTTTTTTTAAAATGAACTACATGTTTTTTCTTAAGGTAGTTCTTCTTAAGATGGTGTTTGTGGAAATAACTGAGTTGGCTATACAGTTTCACCTTATCATCCCCGTACACCTATGAATAGAAGATGAAATTTAATTTGAAATAATTATATACCACTGCATTTTGGTCATTTCTTTGTTCTAAAGCATTTGATGTATCCCACCACTACATAAAAGAGAAAAAGCTCCTCAGGACACATCTCTCAGATCTTTTCAGGTTTTCATTCTGCTTCTCTAATGGCTTTTGCTTGGGTAACTGGCATGGTAGTATTACTATCTATGATATAAATGATAACTAGTTTTTTGAAACAATCATACCATCCTGCTGTTTAAATATGCTATAACAAGTAGAAATAGATTGCCAAATTGGACTATTCTACAGCATTGTTTAGCGACAGAGACCAACTGGACATTAAACAAACCCGTCTTGGAAAATTTTACCATTCCCTCCCTCTCAAGTTACTCTGAAAATGGTGTCTTTGTTGTACATCAGACCGTGCTATTCCAGTCAAAACTAGAAATGGAATTCTAACATCATAAGACAATGAATGTCCCATGTGCAGTTGTGGATCTGAATTTCATTTACCCCTTCTGAAATTTGCAGTAGTAAGAACAGATCAAAATATCCCCCAAATTTACATCTGTAAAGCATGCCAAATTGTAGATGTTTTTCCTATTTAACACTGATGGCACTCTGTTTCACAGAATTAAACCATGATAGAAAGCTAACCTATTGACTCTAGATCTGTAAGAAAAACTACTGTGGATGCCTTCACACAATCACAAATTACACAGAACTGCTCAGGTCACTTTCAGTTCCGTAAGCCAGAGACGAAATGAAGCTGAGTATTTTCACGTCTTACTAACATCTCCTTCTGAGGATTAATGTTTATAAATAAATGTATAATGTATCATTACAACTTGAATCTCTTGACTATTTGCCAATGGCTACTTAAATCTCTTGAGTATTTGCCAATGGCAAAATTGCACAGAATTTTAAAATTACATTTGGGTACAAGCAGAAAAAAAATATGATCTTCACTTATAATCTTGAGTAAGTGTATAAGACTATTATGTTTAGTGTAAATAAAGTTATAATCATGGTCTCCAATGTGAAGACAAGCGCTTGATTTCTGAACAGTCTTCACTGAATTGCATTGTAGGAGGCGCCATCCAATTCGATCCTTTGCTTTCAGGCAGAATTATTCTGAAAACCACCCAAGCCAAATGTTACACATTCTCTTCTTAACCATCTCCTGGGAAGACTTTGTTCTTCAGTAGTGTATTCTGTCGAGGAGTAATATGTCTTTCATAAGGCCATTCATGCTAGTCTATGTTTTAATCCTGTCATTTGTTTGCTCTGATTCTCAATGGAATTAAACACTGGGCTCCCTATCCTTACATTCTAATTGTGTTGAGCGCCATTACACTGTTTCTGTGACTGATGTCCATTTCCCATGTCAACTGACCAGCCCTGATAACTTTAGATGTACCCTCCTGAGTTCCTAATTAGTAAACTAATAAACCAGTTTGCAGTATTTCAGCACAAAAGTCAGAGAAGAAAAAAGGCATCACCAACTCGTGGATGATGTTACTATTACAAGGAAGGTGCGTTGCCAGAGCTAATGTACCCAGGGCAGCTGAGTGGTCACTACGCTAGCTAAGAAGTTCTTCCAGTCCTGCCCTCTAGCTTTGCACCCTGAGTACGGGACTCCTATGGGAATCAGAGAAGGAAAGGAGACTTTATTTTACAAAATTATAAAATTGAAAGTACTTCAGAAGATCACTCAGTTTATTTCTCAGTCTACTTAAAAAGATAACTGTATTAGAATTGCTGAATAATTTTGGACAAATAATGAATAATTTTGAATAATGGTCACACTACTTTCTAGAAAACTAAGTTTTAATAAAATTTCATTCAATAATATAATTGTGTAAGTACATTGAAAAGAATTTTCAAATAGATCTGTAAAAATCAAATGTAATATAGACTAGCTGAAATTTAAACTGTGTTATCTTTGTAGAAAGGTTAATACTCTGTCTACATGCAGAACTCATTTGAATGTATGTTAAAATTATTCTGCATGTGTGCGTGTACATTTTTAACTAAAAGCTATTATTCTAAGCAGTGAATGCATGTAGAGGACTGGTGCAGTCAACACAGTTGATAGTTTCTTTAGTAAACTGAACAGAGGGAGCAGTGTAAGTAACGTCGCCCACCTACATTCAAGTTATCCTTAACGCGTTGCTTTTCTGCATGAAAAAAATATATACACGTATATATGAGCTTTTCACTTAAAACTTGTTTCTTTCACAGATGCATGTGTGTGTGTATGTAATGCATATAATAAAGACATTCTTCAAATAGTTCATATTTTATATTTTTTGTATTAATAATATCTCATTCAAAGCTAACTTTGGCAAACCAACTTAAATTTTAGACAATGGCAGTTACATGAACATTCAAGGCATTTGTTTATAAATCTCTTAAAACTGGAGTAGTTCAACAGGACTACTCCTGTGGTCAATTTATACATGTTATGGGATTTGCTTCTGTCCCTTCATGGCTTTGCTATGCTACCTTTAAATTACCAGCATTTCTGGCAGTATCTTCCCATGGAGTAGCTATTCCTATGGTACAAAATAAAACACTTTTCTTTAAATGAGAAGGTTTGCCATGTTTGCATCTGATGCAATTTTTTTTATGGGCAAAAAAAAAAAAAATTAACATTCAGCGAAATGTACTATGTATCAGATATTTTTAGTTGGAAGGAAGAGGACTTTTGTCATATATCCCTCTATATCTGTTTAGTCAGAATGTTTCCAGTGGTGACCTTTAAATGGTGGTCTTTTCCCACACTGTTAGCAGCTTTTATGTGTGTGCCGTCTTCCCAGCTGGACTGCAAGATCCTTGCTGGTCAGGAATGATGGATTAGTCCAGGCGTTAATCCCCACTGTGACTAACAAAAGGTCTTGTGTGGAAAAACTGAAAAAGTATCAATTTAAACCTGATAACTGCAAAGCCTGGTAAAACCCAAAAGTATCCATTCTGAATAATTAAAGAATGAATTATGATTATAGTTCTAATGATGAATGCTTTCATTGTTTTCACAATCATTAAAAATTGGGTGCCTAGGTGCTTCCTGGTCATCTCCGTCTGGATATCCAGGTGGCAAATTAATTCCCTTACGTCCTAAACCAAAGTTACATTTCCCTTCCAATCCTAATCCCTCTTCCTTAATTCTGTGTTTTGTTTAAAGTCATAGTCATCATCCCAGTCATGCAAATAAGAAACGTCAACATAAGTACTGATTTGTCTACTGCCAAGTCCTGTTAATTCTAAACTCATATTCTGTTCTATTGCCATAGAAGTAATGATTATTCATTTGATTAAAAATAAACATCATTTTAAAAATTAAGAATAGAATAGAATATACAAAGTCCATTTTTACATAGTATAAAAATGACAGATAAGAGGGAAATTTGTCTCTGCAATAACTGCATATTTGTTGTTTAAATTGACTCAAATTGAATATAGAATTGAACACATTAACCATATTAACATCTTGTAGTCAATCCAAATTTAGATGATTACTTTCAAGTTGAGAAATAAATTAATATAATCTACTATAGGATACTCTAATTATGTAGTCTTTCCTTCTTTCCTGTTTCTTTGAGTCACTACAATGCTACTATTCTGTAATGTTAAGTAATCTTAACATCTCAAATAAAAGAAATATTCATTGGTCAACTTTTGGCTTCCTCCATACCACAATCCAGACCAGTGAGACCAGAGAAAAATCCAACAGGCTGAATAATAAAATACCAAAGTCAGATATCGTGTGTCCACTGATTAGAACTGAATTGTTCATTTTTTATTTTTGCCAGAGCCAGAGACAGGGCCAGGGCCAGGGCCAGGCCAATACTCCTGTTCGTTCTGCTGCTGCTGCTCATGGCACTCACTGATTCTGACGTCTGTGGATTCTGGGCCTGGCTGTTGTTCTGTCTGCTTTTCCTTACCTTAATGACTTCCTTTGACTGGGTCTTTTGCCTCTACCAGATTCCTACTGTGTACCTAAACCTAAACACCTAAACCACTGTCCTCTCTGTCTTGAAATTGCGGAATGCTGGTCTTTGCTTATATGAGATCACAAAAACAAGGAGAAATAATGCAATGCATGTAAAGGTTTAACTGCAAAACCTACGAAAAGGTAGTGTGATTAATCTGCTACAATCTTATCAAATGCTTAAAAAAATTATTTTGATATAATTTTACATTTAAAGAAAAGTGACAGGAATAATATGAAGATTCCCCATATTCCTGTATACAAATGTTTTAAAACTATATAAAAGGAGTCCAGTTGCATTGATTCTTGTAGGCATAAGCATTTACCTGTGAAAATCGTAAGCAATGGTAACTTTCTAATTTGTAGTTAATTTTTGATTTTTGCACAATACAAACTACATTTAAAGTATTTAGTGAAAATACTAGCAAACTCAATTAGAAATAGTACTATTATAATTATAATGTTTTCTTTTTTAAAATTATATTATTTTTCTTTTATGATATAAGAATTGGGAAACAAATATATATATAGAAAATTAGCATAAATTATTACATATTTTATGTGACAAAAATAATAATATACCCCATCTATAATGACATATCAGGTAACTCTCACATCACTACCCTCAAATAATATCTCATAGTTTTCATTAAGAGTTTTACTATAAATTTCCCAATATCCTAAAATTTTCATTGTACAAAACCTGAGGTTTCTATCCAAAGTATAAATATATTATTGAGGTTGGTAACACATGGCATTTGTAAATAGTTAATGTCCACTCTCTCAGAAGAAGTGTTTTAATGAAAGTAAAGTTTTATCATTTCTATTTGCTGTTGTTCAGTTAACTCTCAGTATACAAATGTGGTTGGGTTCCTACTGCAAATGGCACTTGTGAGACTGAATTAAACAATTTCTGGGGAAAGCTTAGTTATTGACCAAGCACTCTGGAGGAGTAGTCTTTTTAGCACAACAGAATAAACTTGTCTGTAACTAGTTGTAATCTCTGAGGAAATTATTTTTTTTGAAAACCCTTAAAAGTATGTTGGTGTGATTATGAGTCATTTTTTCTGTGTTATTATTCAATTCCTGGGGAATTCCTTGACCACTTATGGTAATTCTGGATCAGTCTGCTTCCATTCTGTTAATTTTGTATCTGAGAATCTGTAACATTTGTCAGAATCTGTCTACAAATCAGGTGGGACTCTAATTTCATGCATGGACTGTAGCCCATCAACAGCTTTAATTCATGATATTTTACTACTTTAATAAGTGAGCTTGTTCTTTTATTTAAAATTTTCCAATTATATAAACTTAAGGAATGCATGTTTGATATCTCTCTCTATTATTATTTCTTAAGTGATACAAATTGTCTCCCATTAGATCCCTTTTATGCACTGCAGTCAACAAAGCTAGTCCCATTTCATGTAAGAAGAAATTTAGGCAAAAGAAATTTATTTTGTTAAGTCCAGGAAATACATAAGAGGAGAAGCTGAGTTTGTGTCTTTAAGTCTCTTAACTCCCTAAGGCTCTGAACCACAGGGCCTCAATAAGTCAGTTAACCACCAAGAAATTATGGAGTTCTTGGGGTGGGGGTATAGCTCAGTAGTAGAGCATGTG
Source organism: Camelus ferus (assembly GCF_009834535.1). Lineage (NCBI taxonomy): Eukaryota > Metazoa > Chordata > Mammalia > Artiodactyla > Camelidae > Camelus > Camelus ferus. The sequence continues at coordinate 32,042,845 of NC_045702.1, forward strand.
CTTACCATAGGCAAGGTCCTGGGCTCCATCCCCAATACCTCCATAAAAAAAGTAAGTTACATTTAAAAAAAAAGAAAAAGAAATTATGGAGTTCTTATTTTATGTTGAACTCTTCTAGGTAGCTTCTATCTTTAAGCATTATTTTGGTTAAGGAATAATATTTATATGCAGAGAAGTTAGCTATCAACACAGTATGTGCCAGATGGAATGACACATACTCAGAGGAGAACATTGGAGATACAGAGCAGCAGGCATTAGGGAAAGGACTGTACTGCAGGTTGCCCTGATTAGGGACAGCATTACAAAGGATTGAACTTGACGTTGAAATGGTAAAACTTGGGTAGGTGAAGAAGCATCAGGAGACTGTTTACACAGAGTTAAAAAATACTTCTGGACATGGCAGCAAAAAAGATAAGTCAGAGGTTTTGTTAGTCAGTCATACTGCCTGGAATAGAAAGAATTGTGGGCATCAAAATTGAAAAACAAGGTTGAAAAAGAATTGCACAGTCTTGCTAGACCAAGGATTTTGAACTTTAGTCCCTGTGCTCAGGGTCAAAGTACTATTTTAGTTATATTAATCCAGAAAGTATATACAGAATAAATCAGAGCGAAGAGCAATGTATGAACTAGGTCAGTGTCAGTAAGAAGGGATATTGATTTTCTATGGTCCTAACCATTTTTACTTACTATCTCTGTATGTTGGAATGTTTAAAACATAGGTTTGATCTTTTTCACATTATCAATATTAATTATTGAATTCTGCTATAGGTCATCTTTAATGTAAACAGGTGTGTGTTATGGCACTAATTTTTAGATCTTTCTATACTATTTCATGGGAGATTTATTTTACTACTCTGATGATGCTTAGGGTAAACTCATTTTTATAATTGTTTTTGATCCAAATTCTTCCTTCAAAATCTAAGGTTTATGTTTGAATTTAGTGAAAAAGGTTAGGCCGGGCCTCTCAATCTCTCCTCTTGGATGGATACATAGAAATTACACTAGTATGCTTTTTCTATATATTGATGACCTCAAGATTGAGACAGTATGGCTCTCAGTTCACATGAAAGAAAAAAATCATCAAATATCATCAGTAGCAAATCTCTTACTATGCTTTTCAGCTTATGCATTTATAGAGAGTAAAAAAAAATCAGTGGCTAGAAGAATTGGACATAGGATCTTCATACATTCAACAAATATTTATTGAACACATACTATGTGCCAGGTATTATTCTAAGCACTAGGGATACATCAGTGAAAAAAGGACAATCCCTTCCTTATGTAGCTTACATTTTAATGGAGGGAAAGCTAATAAATAAGTAAACATAAAGAATAAGCAAGTTATGTTAGACTATAACAAACACAAATGAGAATATAAAAAGCAGAACAGCATAAGAAGAATAGGAGTAACGACTGTACTTCACTGAGAAGGTGACAATTGATCAGACTTGAAGAGAGTCAGTCATGAGGAAATCTAGGCAAAGAGAATTTCATGCTCAGCAAAGCAGCCAGTGCAAATATCCTAAGCAAATTCAACTGAAGGACCTCCCCTTCTGTTTGCATTAGATTCTCATGCTTCTTAGGTCTCCTATAAACCCCTGGGCTTATTTTCCACAGGACCAGTCAGTCCCTACCCACAAGGTCTCTGAGAGAAAGGGGGAGTGCAGGGTTTATCCTTGACACCAAACTCTTTTAGGTCCATCCTTTCCACTGCAGTTTTGTCTTAGTGAAGGTGGAGTTGTGTTATAGTTCATCTAATCAAAGAAGAAATTCCATTTCTTTCTCTTTCAGGAGATTTAAACAACTAGTGTCCTTGGCAATATACTTTATGACAATACACAATAACTATTTGGGCAATTTGCCACATAGTACAACTGGAAAACATTTTACTAGCCCAGGTCTCAATCTTCAGAAGCATGATCAGTTTCATAATGAGCAATACAGTTGTTAAGGTAGAAAAGATTGTCTCTTACTCTCAACAGCATCTAGATTTCCTTTCACTTAAAAAAAATTATTTAAATTCACTGATGTATGGGTTGGCAATTCCCATGATGAATAAAAATTAATTGCTTTGTAGACCTAAAAGTGGCAGACGTATAATACCTACAAAACTTACTTTAATGCTAACCTGTTTGATTATGTATATCCTCTCTTCCTACTCCACAGAAAAATCTTAGTAGTAGAATTTTTTACTGAAGGATTTATTTTCACACTGACAATACTTTGATACAGTAAAAACCAGTGTAGAATAGTAGTATAAACCATTATTTCTTAAACATGGCTGTACATAGGAAGGGGAAAAATAAGGCACTCATACCCAGATCCTAGTATAAGACCCTAATTTCATTGGTCTGGGGCAGGTTGCAGGCATTCACATTTTTAATAAGCTCCCTAGGTGATTCTGATATGTGCCAGTGTTGAGAATGATATAAACAAAAGACTAAACACAGGTGTTCTGAGTTATAATTTAAAAAAAAAAACCAAATTGAAATCATTTAGTCTCAATATGCACCAAAAGATTAATACTGTTAACCAAAGAAAAAATTAGCAAATAAAATAATATTTTTGCAAATATGGCATGACGGATTTTTAAGCATTAATAATAACATTAAGGACTGTGGAAATTATGATGCAAAAGGTACGCTTTATAAATAATACATTTATTAAAGAAACTTTGCCCCATCATTTGTGATGCCTTGGGGAAGGGGAAAAAGACACATTAAATAGCATGGTAGAGTTAATTTCCATTTAGAATGAAGGAAACTTTCAGAAAGTATTTACCTTTCTTTTTGAAAAGTATATATTTTGCAATTCAGAAAAATCCAATTTTAAATATGATCTGTAATCATATTATAGGAGGATCTGATCTTTTTCCAGTCTGAAAAGCCCATGTATATACACAGTTGCTATTGCCTTCCCTGAGTTTGAGCTATGGATCTTACTACAGTTGATCCTTGAACAATGGGGAGGTTAACGATGCTGACCCTCTGTGTATTTGAAAATCTGAGTATAACTTGCAACTGGTCTTCTGTATGCTTGATTCTTTGTACCCATGTTGACAAAAGTTTGCATAATGCAGTTCAAACGTGTGTTGTTCAAGGGTCAACTGTATTTTCTTCTCTAGGACTCTGTGTTTCCTTAGGCATGAATGGTACAATTGTGATTTTAAAATGCCAGCTTTCATTTATCCCTTTTTAGGCTATAAACTCTATGAAGGCAGAGTTGGTTCAATCTCAGATTGTGCTAGTGGTTTAACTTCTAGCATGATGCCTAGCACAGACTGACGATTTGTGGAATGAATACACATTGAATTTTGTCCAACATTATTCTGATAGCATGATGTCCAATAGAAGGACTGAATCCTTTTAAAATACTTTATAGTGGTGTTCTTTAGAATGTTGACTGTAAAGTCTTGTGCTGCCTAGTTAAAAGTGTGGCAGACAGCCTCATCTCTGGCAACATAACTGCATCCCTGCAGGATTCAACTTTCGCACCTGACTCCTTCAGCAATCCCAGCCTGTGGCCCACCTTCTTTAGTCACCTGTTCCTCGTCTTTCAGTTCATGTCTGGTTCTCAACTTGTCCTTCCCAAGCACTGTATTGCTCTTCTATTAATAGCTAACTGTGCTCTGTCTTAATGAGCCCTTCACACTTCATCTTCTTAGAATTTCCTGGTAATGAATCTTGCTGTATTTAATCAGGAAACCAAAAGCCTTCAACTGGGAGAGCCACCTTGGCACTAATGAGCTTCTCCTGAATACTCCACCTTTTCTAGTGGAAGCCTCCAGAGGAATAAGATGGTATGTGTACTTTAAGCTTCTTAATTCAGTCAGACTTCTTTTCTTGAATCTATAGGTTCATTTACATCATCTCTGAATCTGCTTATAATCTACTCCAGTCTAGAACTTGGCTAGGACCAATAACTGGCGGATGTTTTCTAGCATTTAGTATTGAAATTAACATGAGCAAGAATGTGAAATGCAAGTAATTCCATGTGATAATTATATTAATAAAGATTATTTATGTTAAAAATAATATTGCTTCCCACTTAAAGAGTTTTAATCAAGTAGATTCTAGGATCTTTGCAAGGTAGCAAAGACCTTAAAGCTAATTTGAAAATTCTGTTACTTGGACATCATCCAAATTAAGCACTTTTACACTTAAAAGAACGCAATCAAGACCATGAAAAAACAACCTACAGAACGGGAGAAAACATTTACAAATCATGTATCTAATAAGTAAAATGTCCAGAAGAACTCTTACAACTTAATAATAAAAAGACAAACCAATGTTAATATGAGCCAAAGATTTGTTAAGCATTTCTCCAAAGAAGATATACTAATGACAAATAAGCACATCAAAATTACTCAATGTCGTTAGTTACTATGAAAATGCAAATCAAAACCACAATGAAATATCATTTCACACCCACTATAATGATTACGATAAAAAAGATAGACAATAAAAAGTGTCAGTGAGTATGTGGAGAAACTGAAATTATAGAATTACCATAAACCCAGCAATTTCACTTTTAGGTATCTCCCCAGGGCAAGTGAAAACATATGTCCATGCAAACACTTATAGGTAAATGTTCATAGAAGCACTGTCTACAAAAGCCGAAGGTAGAAACAACTCAAATGCCCATCAAACTGGTGAACAGGTAAACAAAGTGGGGTGTGTCTCTATAACGGGATACTATTCAATAATAAAAAGAACACCTGATACAGCCTACAACACTGATGAGCCTCAAAAACATTTTGCTCCATGAAAGAAGCCAGCCACAAAAGAACACATTTTTCATGATTCTCTTTACATGAAATGTAAAAAACAGAACAGACAAATATACTGAGACATAAAGATTAGTGTTTGCCTAGGAAGTGGGTGAGAGTGAAGAGTGACTCTGATGGGCACAAGATTTCTTTGGGGTGCTAGAAATGTTCTAAAATTAGATTTTGGTGATGATTGCACAACTCTGTAAATATACTAAAAATCATTCAGTTGAACACTTAAAATGGGTGGATTTTGTGGTATGTAAATAATACCTCAATAAAGCTGTTAACTTAAAGAATTGTATTACTGATTTTACACGAGGATGCAAATAGTTTTTGTTAAACATATACAGATTTCTGTACGTGCACTGCAGAGTTCAGGGTTTTTAAGTTTAGAAATAAGGGTCTGTTTCTCCTGAAATTTAGTAGAGAATTAGTAGTAAAAGACTGTACTGTATTCTAGATGAGGCTAGAATAAAATGGCAAGAAAATGAAAGCCCCAGATGAAAAATTATAATATATTTTCCATACATGGTATTTTCCATACATGATAAGCTTTAGAAGATACTTGAATAAATTCCCATGAATTCTGCAGCTAATTCTGCTGCAGGAATAAGGAATATAAGTTGGATCCCTTTCTTCAGAGTATGTTAATTCAAGGACTCAACAACTTTCATTCCATAACATTTTTCTTATTGTTTCAACAGGGAATGTGGATATTAACTACATCTTTTTGCAAAGTGCGAAATGCCAATGTAATAATAATAACAGCTAATACTTATTGATTGCTTGCTGTATGCCAGACACTGAGTGATTTAAATCCACGTCCTCATTTAATGCGTTACATTGCTATGAAAACCTACTCTTCTTACTCAGTTTAATTGCACCTCCCTTTCTTTTGTCCTATTTCATGGACTTTCTCTGCTCTCTTTTTCTTTTTTCTACTCCACATTTCTTTCCTACTCATCTTGAGTGCAAATTATTCAACTGCTGGTTACACTATTCATGTTTCAGAGTGTCAATTTTTTAAAAACAAGTGCTTTGTTCACATTGCTCTGCCTTTAGCCAAAAACCAATTTGACACAGGAGAAAAATATCAAATCAGATTTTGTGCTGAATTTGGACTGATTTAGTTAAAATGTTCAAGTGGTTTGTATACATAAGTCTGCCTTAAATCAAAGAAATGTGGGTTGAAGGGGAGGAGGTCTTTGAATGCTAAGTGGTAGGTTCCACACGAGTATGGAAACTTTTGCGAAGAAATATGCAACAGAGGACAGAAGAAAGAAAATACTAATTCACAAAAGGTATGGGTGAAGGGCTGGCAACCCCCCCACCCCGTAACACAAAACGTGGACATTTGTGAGTATGCCTCAGTGCCTTGCATTAATAATTTGCATATTAAGAAGTCACGAGTCTTCACGTTAATGAATCTCTAACTAGTCTCTGACACAATAGACTGAGCGTCCCTGGAGGAGTCATTATGGCCTCTCATGTCAATGATCTGCATATTAATGACTCTCTTACAGGCTCATCAACAGGTAGCCTAATGGGCTTCCATTGAGTTCTTTTTCATTTGCTTTTTAAATGTATCCTCTCTTCCCTTCCTTTTGTAATACTATTGTGAAGAATTGACAAAAAGGTGCATTAAGATGATTTTAATGCGTGACGTAAGTTCACAAAAGCATTAGATTTAGAAATAATGCTTGAAGACTTCCTGAGTCTGCCTAGGAAACTTTTCAAATGTAGTTAAATACAAATCCAGTTTGATAATAGAGTTCTTATTTGGATTTTAACACAAACCATCCAACTCAATTTACCAAATTTCTCTGTTCCCTGATATATCAATTTATGCTGTGATTAGCATAAGTAGAAGAGCTAATTTCAAAATATATTTGTGAAACTGAATTTCTTGAAAATAGGAATGAATTCCAATGGATTTCATATCATTTATTAAACTAAACATTTATTAAAACTAAAAAGCAGTAGCTGATAGTATAAAAAATTTAGAAATATGAAAGAATTTTAAATATAGAGAAAATGCTAGACATATATTAACTGAATTGCAATAAATAAATGATCCCAGGATGTAAAAAGATGACGTAACTTTTAAATTTAACACTTAATTAAAAGCAGTCACAGGAAGGCAGTGAGTATTTTACCATTTCTAACTTGATTTGGCACACCTTGACTTTTGTTGGCCCTAATTGTTATAGTTAAGATATCCGGTGATTTTTTTTAACAAAACATAAAACCTATGATCTTCTCTATGAAATACTGAAGAACTGCTTTAACCAGTATTTGTGTTGAATTATACATCATTTCACCTGACTTACTCTCCAGATAAAGGGAAGTGTATTAATACATGCTTGAAATTCTCTGTCAAGAGACAGGAATGGGACAAAAGCTGGGGAAAATATTGGAGAAGTTTGGCACTTTGTTCCCCATTTAAAGAAACAACCAACCATGTGTAAACATTACTATCTTGGGGAAACACAAAGGTCACAGATGTTCAGGTGAGTGGCTGCCACCCTCAGTTGGGCAACAGATCTTTTTGAAAGATGTCATGTCTGAAGGATCTGATTTCAAAATCTGAAAGTCTCATGCCCCTTTGTTTTCGTTTCAGCTGCTAAGCCTTCCAAATAGAACCCTTCCACTCGTATACTGGAAATATCAGTTTACATTTTAAATTATCTTTTCTTAAAACAGTTTCAAAACAATATGTAACACAAATTCTGTAGTGCTTGTATGTCAAAGCTCAGTATTTAACAAACCAAATGACTTAGGTGATACTTATATGCAGATTTCGCAGAGAAAACACGTGTCATCAGGATTTCTTTAACTGCAATTAGTTGGCTCATAGTCATGACTCTGTGATAATGACTTTTTATACAACCACAAACAAATCAGTATTGCTATGAGTAAAATAATGCCGGAGACTTAGTATTCTTAGAAAAAATAGACCTTAGAATGCTCTGAAAATTTTTGAATGATGGGTGCAGTATGAAGCTCACAGGAATCACTTTGCAGCGGAATTGTGCAGAATGGGAATGCCAGATTTCTGAAGTGTAAGACTCTCAGCTGGACAATCATTACTTTCTTGTCACCTACATGCTCCGTGGGTAACGATTAATTTCCATTAAGAACCCAGGTAAAATAAGAACATTAGGCCAATAAATTTAAGATTTTTTTCCTGATATCTCTCCTATGCATTCTTTAGTTTTTCCAGTATCCATCACTTAAAAACATTTATTTTTCTTTCTCAATAGAATATAATTGGCAGGTTGTGGCAGAGAAGTCCCTTGGGCCAAGTTTACCTATAAGTCTTCTTCCAATTAAAATTCATGGATTCTGCTTGTAATTACATCTCTCCCAAAGCAACCTACCTTTTTTTTTTTTTTTTTTTGGTTTACATGTGAACCTCCAAGATTCGACTTAATTATGCACTAGATCCTCACAATTTAATACTTGTTTAGAAGACACTCTAAAGAGATCACATCTATACAAAATTGCACATGATGCCCAGACTCAATCACAGAATTAAATCCAAAGAGTTTTTTCTCCCTGATTCCTGTGGGGTGGAGTGAACAAGGAAAAATAGCACCCCCCACTTTGATGTGACAAAGCAGAATTGAAAACAGCAATCCTTGTCAAGTGACAAAGGTGAGGAAACAAAGAAACTTTGAAAAGAGACTTACAAAAGAATTCTTCAACCAGGGTATGTTTTTTCATTGCTTCTTTCTCTGCTGTTGCAATTTCCTCCATCAGGACGGCATAGCACCATTGTTTTCAGTATGTTTTCCAGATCCAGCACTGAGGCAATAGGCAATGTTCTAATTTCGTAAAAGAAACAGAAGATTTTTAGGAACATAGCAGTTCAGCTTTACGGAAAACAGGAAAGTGACTCAATAAAACCATCTGGTCACTAATGTGGTGGAATGTTCTTAGTTACCTGAATGCTTGAGCACTTCACTAGAGTTTACTCAAGGGGCTTGTGGTTTGCCGTGGTTTATGATTGTGTTTTTAAAGTAATAAATTAGTTTATATAATATATAGTATCCAATACATTTGTTTATCCCAATCAGTTGTAGACATTGGTAATGTTCCACTATTTGAAAAGTTTTACCTGGACTCAGTAAAACAAAGTGGGAATAAATCATGGTACAATCTGCCTTATAAATAATGTAAGACTAGCTCACAAACTGTGTGGGTAGGATTTCTGTAGGTATTAAATTTGTAATTCTGACCATAAGATTTAATTGAGAATTTATTTTTGACCATATAGCAATGTGATAACAGTCATTTTTTATTGATCCTACTTAGCATTTATATATGTTTTTTGAAAACAAATTTAGAAAATTTCCAAATTAAACATTTCAACACTATATTCATGGAATACTATAAGTCATATAAATCTGAAACTCTAAAACTAGAAGGCACATTATTTAACTTCAAAACTGAGAAAGGCAAACTGTTTCCAGTCGGATCAGTAAAGGGGTTGATGGGTAGTGGCGGCCTGACTATGCAGCAAAGGGTGACAAGGCTTCAGTCTGGTCCCAGCAAGGGAATCCCCTTGATGTGTTATCAGTGCTTGCCATGGGTGCTGGAGAGGGAGGCCAGCATGAGGGTGTTGTATTTGATATCCCTAATCTAATCCAGAGCTTTCACTTTGAAGATAAGGAATGTGATGCCCACAAAAACCGTGTTCCTTACCGTATTAGTTGTTAGTCTCTAGAGTCAGCATCTAAGGGAAGTATAAAGCCATTTAAAACTTTTTGATGTTTTTTTTCTTTGAGATTATTTCTTGCTTCTTTCAATCCCTATTATTAATGCAGAACTGTCTTCATTTTGTTTTCCTTTCTGGCATTATCATCAAGAAACTGAATTTAATTCATCTTTTCACCCTAAATTCCTTCTTGCATTATGCCTTTAATTCTTTTTTCTTAGACACTTCTGTTCACAATTAGACATTTCTCTAATTGTCTCTTTTTTGATCAAACATTTCCCTTCTGTTTTATTCCTGATCAAAAGAAGACTACCTGTATTGTAACAACAAAGGAATAGGTATTAAATTTTAGTAGTTGGTTCATGTATTTTGAACTTTACTTCCTGTTAATTACAAGTTTCTGCTTTCCTCCTTCCTCTAATGTATAAGTGGCTAAAATTGTCAATATTAGAAAGTCAATTTTAGAGAAACATCACCATAATATTATAAAAATTAATAGTACACAATATGTCATTATTTATTGCAGGAAAACCTTTTCAGTATTTCTCTAAGTATCCACTTAACAATGCCAATACTAATATATTCTTCTTAAGTGTCTCTTAATAAAATCTCAAATAAGGTACCTATTATTTCTAACTTAAAAGCTCTCCATTCATTTAACTTCCTTTCTTTCTTTATGGAAGGAAAGTAGAGGAAATCAAATGAGACCACAAGCTTTGAACAAAGAGGGCAGACCCTTACTTCTTGAGGAGTTCAATATTTACTTTTCAGCTGTTTATCAGAGAGTGAGGGTGATGCTCAGGAATTCCAAGTTTGATTCTCTATAGGCAGTCGTGAGTATTTTCGAGCAGAGTGTTAAGGAGACACAAGGTAACATTCATGACTCACTTTGGAAATGATCCTTTTTTTATGCCAACTTTTTGATTCCTCTTGGAACAGAATTACACTTCAGCTGCCTACAGCCTAATCCTGACATTTACCCTGACTGTTTGGTTAGTTCCATCATATCAGACTTAGATTGTGTGAAACAGGTCTCTGAGAGGTTTCACTCATATTTTAAGAGATATATGCATTTTTAGCACAGTAACATTACAGAAACTCAGGGGAAACGTTATTATTACTTATACTAAAACCATTACATTTTGACAGTGTGAAAATTAACCATAGCTCCAGAAGCACAAGTGCCACATACCCAGTAACTGCAGGAATATTAACATGGTGCCTAAATTTTGACACTGAATAAATCAATTGGGTAATGACAGAAAGTGTGAATTAGCATTCCCATGTACACTGTATTTGGAGAGGACACTTAAATAAAAAGTTACTTTCATTAAAGATCTAATGATTTTTCTTTGGAAGATGGGTCTTCTGATAATAAGGGCATATTAAAAAGACTAGGCAAGTATGCTATCATGGGCGGCAAATTTTACTCTTAAAAGTAACTTGTGAATTAAAGACATAAGGGAATGGAATAAACTTTAAAAAATATAGGTAATTCTAAGTAAAAGGAGAAGCATGTGAATTGGATACTATGGTAGTGTTGAACTAAATGATCAGTGTTGTATTTACCACGTCACTAATAATAACAACAACAACTGTAGTGGTAATAATAATATATTTATTAAACACTTTCAAATATTGAAAATTATGCTAAATAATTGTCCTGTGTAAGGACTAGGTAATATTTTGGCGAAAAATGAGAAAGAAAGAGGTTAAATATCTCATTGGAGGTCAGGTCACATGGCTAGCAAGTGTCTTAGTAATTGATAAATAACAAGAAATACTGAGATTTGAATCAAGGTCTTTCTGCTTTTTTTCACTGTGAATTGACCAGGATAAAGGCCAGGAACCTAGGCATAGGTTCGCACTTGCTGGCAAACAGTGTAGGTACATATATCAGAGATTAGAGAGGGAGGCTGAAAGCAGTGTCTCCTTGGGCACCTGAGAAGCAGACTGCCCAGCCTGAGAGACATCAGAAACCAGCCAGCAGGCTAATTCGATTCGTCACCAACTTGTAGTGCGGGAGCCCAGGTAACCATCAGACTTAACTCTCCCTTGCTTAGGTCTTGGAAAGGGCAATGCCAGATTTCTAAATCTCATGAAGGCAACCAAGTTTGGGCAGAGAGGACACATTTTTAAAGTCTGTGTGCAGGGAACTGATCGACAAATTGATACCACATCAAAAGTTGTAACTCAGATTTGATTCCTTGGCTCTTTCCTCATTGCCATCACCTTTAATCCTCATCATTTGTGCCTGAAATATTGCAGGAGCCTTATGACTTGTCTTTCTGCTTCACCATGGCTCATCCCATCCAGGCTTTCCTAAGAGATATCCTTAAATGTACTTCCAGAGAATGGTTCCTAAATGTAAACCTGATCGTGTCTCCTCCCATTTAACTCCCCACTCGCAACCCAAGCATTGGTTTAATAGCACATGAAGAATTCAGACCCACTTTGCCTGGCAAGCTAAGCCGTTTAAACCTGGCTCAAACTAACCCCAGTTTTATTCCTTGGCATTCTTTCCCCAAAACAGAGTCCAAAACTTCCGAACGCCTCATTGTTCCTAAGTGGGTCTCTTCCTTTTGTGCTTTCTTACCTTTAAATCTTTGACCACTTATTACTCCCTCTGCCTGGGATGACCTTACCATTCTTCTCTGAGAAACTCCTACTGTTGCTAAAACTTAGTTTAGAATGTTGCTTCCTTTGTGAAAACTTCCCTGATTCTCCCAACATAGTGCCCTCCTCATTTCTGTTCTTTCTTTCTCTAAAAGTGTATCTATTGTATCCCATTATTTATTATAATATCTATCACATTATAATAATTGTCTGTTTTGATGTCTCTATTTCCATCATTACATTATACCTTCCTTGAGGTAAGAGGATATAGATTACTCATCTTTGATTCCCTACTGTTTATGGGAACTTACAGCATATAGTGGGTGTTCAGAATATCTACTAGAAGAATGAATAACCCCTCTTACAATTAAATAATCCTAGTGACTATGTTACATGATTTAAAGTGCACCAGAAGTGAACTATTCCTCCACAAAATAAATACTTTTTGTTTTTTTAATTTCTAAACTTATGTTAGAAGATTTTAACATTTTTGTTTAATTATTTGAACCCATAACTGAAAGTATTGCTTTGAACTTTGGAAGAGGTAATATTTTAAGCATTATAAGACACACAAAAATATGCATGCTTTAATTTATTAGACTCTTATATGAAACTAAATTTTAATGATGAAAAGAAGAATAACATCATAAGAATGTTGGCAGGAGATGGAGAGAAGGGAAGAGCAGAAAGGATGCTGTGCATTTACCCAGCAGCATTTATTAGCCACTATTATATGTCAGGCACTGTGTTAGCCACTGGAAATACAGATAAATAAGAAACTCCTCTGCTCAAAAATGACTCAGGGGATATAAAGGGGAGATTAGAAACATCCACTAATATCTTTCATTTATACCACAACTGTATATAGTTCTGGGTCTATCATCATCAACCATCAAGTTCTTTGTCTTTTTCCTCAACTTTTCTAAAGTTGTTTTAATTATACCCTTTAAATGTAATTGGTCATAAAACAAGTATCTCGAATTTCAGAGTGGGATTTTATTTATAGACGTCTTCTGTAATTTAGACCAGAGAACAATCCATTTGTCTTAATACATTATCTGAAAGTAGAATTTAACTAATTAGATATTCTAAATAATATAGTAAACACCTGCAAAATTACAATTCAAAACAATTGACTTAAAAGCATTTCCTTTCCTCTGGCTTACCCTACCTAATGTAGCCATAATCTTGAAAATCAAGTTTTCTTGTATATATGACTTTTTATTATATTCAATCTATAATTATTTTAATGCATATATTTATTTTAGTAGCTTTTAGCTCAATAAAAAAAGAACATCCTCTGATGTAATGTTCTAGGACTGTTCATTGAATGTTAAGCTTTATCCATATTGTTGCATGTGTCTGTGGTTTATTAATTTTGAGTGCTATACAATATCCCTTTTTGTGATATGCCATAGTTTGGTATCTACTATTCAGTTGATAGCAATTTTTATCAATTAAATAGGTATAAAATAGGATCTTCTTGTGGTCTTCATTTGCATTTCTCCATTTTCTAACAATGCTGACCATCTCTTCGTGTACTTCTTGCCAATATTATTTTCTCTTCTGTGAAATGCTTGTACCTCCCCCTTGATTCTATTGAAATGTTTGTACTTTCTTATACTGATTTCTGGAAATTTTTTATATATTCTTGGTATTTATTTGTGTTGATTTTATGTAATGTAAGGATCTTCTCCCAGTTTGTAATTTATATTTTTCTGTTATAAACATGTCTTTTAATGAACAAGTTTAAAAAATTTTAATTGAGTTAAACTGAAAAGCCATTTTTACAGTCACTGTTTTTTTTTTCTTATTTAAGAAAACATTTTCTACTCTGAGGTCTGAAAGATATTCACATATTCTACTAGGAATATCATGGTTTTTGACATTTAAGACTGTAAGCCATTTGGAACTGATTTTTGAATATATGTTGTGCTAGTTTCATCTCTTCCTAATAAGGGTAGCCATTTTCCCTATCTCCATTTACTAAAAATTCCCTTATTTCCCTGCTGTCTAACATGCTATATTTGTCATATACCAAAGTTCTAGATGTGTGTGTATCTATTACTAAGTTCTCAGTGCTTGCCTGTCTCTGTACCAGGATAACTGTCTAATAACTAAATCTTCATAAGAATTCTTGAAACCAAGTAGAGCAGGTTCCTCCACCCTGCTATTTCTCAGAAATATTACAGTTGTCTCTAGCCCTTCATTCTTCTCTTTAGAATCGTATTTTCAAATCTTCTGAAAACCTGTTCTGGAATTTTTATTAGAACTGAACTGCATTTGTAGATCAAATTTGGGGACAATATCTTCATAGTACCTTCTTCCTATCTATGAACATGGTATATTCTCAGCTTTTCCAGGTCTTCAGTATTTACTGATACTATTTTATTCTTCTCCTTGTAGGAGTCTTACATATCTTCTATTAGTTTTTTCATAGATATTTGATATAATATTTAAATTTCATCTACTTCAGCTTCTCTTTTCTTGTATTTATCCCTGAAGCTAAGATTTCCCCCTTATATTTCTGTATTTGCATGCTTTTGTAAGACACCAGTATAATAATACAGTTTGGTACCTAATTATTTGTCCCCAAAGTGAGTTAAAAGCAAGTTCCTTTCCTATGATGCATCATTTAAAAAAATTAAAGCAGTTTAGAGAATTGAATTAGAAAAATGACTGACAGCATTTTGGTTAGGCAAAAACAAAAGGCTTTAAGTGGTTATGATTATCCCTACAAATGAGATTTTCAGCATTGTTATGGGACTAAACATAAAACAGGAATAATTAAATGCTGCTTAATGGTTTATATAGTTTTAAGCCCACATATTTTTACGTGTGTGGAGAAGAAAACAATGTGTCAGCTTGCAGTTAGATTCCACAAAACTTAATCTTTGCATAGTTATTGGCCTCATTAAACAATATAGATTTATAGATTAAGTCAGTACCTATTATGAAAATGCTAATTTTTTCTAATCAATTTATATTTATGGGGAAACATTATTTTCATTTCTAGGCCTACTGCAAGGTACCAAATAGTTTTGGTAAAGCTAAAATTAAGCACCATAAATATATTCAAACTGAATTACTTCTTACAAGATGGAAGAATTTGTAATTTTCTTATGATTTGTCAAAATAAGATTAGCCTTCTAGGGATATGGATCAACACTGCTCATGCAATGAAGACTAGACTCCGTCACATAAATTTATCAGCCATTGTCAACTCTCTAAATGTCTTTTATTGCTAAATGTCACTAAGAAAAGTCACACTGAGAAAAGTTAGCATGAGAAAATGTAGCTCTTGAGCCAATCATCTCAAATAGATTGACTTGTGCCATAATTATACACAAAGTGGGCTTTTCACTAACATTTTTCTTGTGGAGTGTCAATGACAAATCTGAATTCTTATGATTCCACAAATACACCTACAAACAGATTACATTTGAAAGAAAAAGGTATTTACAGCTCTCAATCAGTGTGCAGAATACAACAGGAAAGGGAGTCTAACAAAAACCATTTTAAAGAGAGAAAATAAATGCTTCCTTATGAGCAATCTGAAGTCTTGGTTATTAAACTGGCCTTCGGCAATACACACATGAAGTCTTTAAACTGAGTATAAATTTAGCTGCCTTGCAGTTTCTAGTAAGTTTGCTTTCTTCCCTCCTTTTCTGGAAAGAGAGAGTTAATGTTATATCAGTCCTACCGAAAGAAATTTGAGTAAAATGAAACACAAAAAATTAATAAATGAAATGTTAGAAAGCAATTCCAATGACCACAAATGGACTGTCAGTTCATAAAACTTTAAATCATTTTAAAATCATTTAAACCAAGAGAAAAATGTTCTCACTTGCAAAGATTAAATTCATGAATGATAGAATAGCCTACATTTACATACATTTTTACTTTGGTTATGTAAGTTTTATTATCTTAACAACATAATCTTATTTAGAAATATAGCATTGTGTAAATAATTTTTACATTCTCCTACAACTAATATATACTATTGTATCATTCTAAGAGATTGATTTAATTTAAAAATATACAAAGTAAGGCAAGAAAATATGACAGGTTATATAATACTTATTTGACTTGTATTTGGATTGAATTTCTTGCTGTATAAAAAAACTTAGAACTGTAGTCCCAGAAAAAATGTTTAATGTTTTGTTTTAAATTTAACAGTAAAGAAGATTCATCAGTAACGTCAGATGAGAATAATTCTGAGAATTCAAAGATTACAGGTAATATTTTTTTAATTTTTAAACAGAATCTATTTCTTTTGTTAGAGCCTACAATTATAACAATCTTACACAGGAAAAATTATCTTAACTTTTCAGATACCTATATCCCAACAATTGTTTGCTCTCATGAGGCCAAGGAAGACTTGGAAACCAGTGATCAGAATGTAAAAGATGTAAACAGGGAACATGATGAACATAATGAAAAAGAATTAGAGTTGATGGTAAGTGTTCTGGTTGCCACGGTATTAGAGAAGATGAATCCATTTATGCTTCAAAGATGCTGCCATGCCTGCCTTTCAATAGCTTCAACTAATATAATTTGCAAATGTGAAAGCACAGCCTATTCTGTCCTTGCATCTCTAGCTTGATCAACAAGGCACTTTGATTTCAGTATGTTGCTTCTGGTCTCTGCAATGGTAAATTAATGACATTCGTTTCTTATCTCTTTACCAGCGGCTCTGAGTGATAGTTTGTAGGAATTACAGAAGAGGTAGCACTATCCTGAGGTGCATTTCTAATCTTTGTGACAAGTGTACACTTATCATAAACTCGTCTGCAAAATGAGAGGGCTGGGCTAGATGATTGTTAGGGCTATGTCCAGCTCTACAAGTCTGAATCTTGCATTTAGCAGCACTTTTTTTTTACTTCCATTTTTGTGAGAATTCATAAGTTCTGTATCATTGGAAACTATTAAATTACCAAATGAGGAGAAAATAGCCTGTGCCATATTTTTCAAACAAGAAATGAATTCAGCACTGTACAATTTAGTATTAAATTTGTTACCATAAATTTCACACTTGGTGAACATTCAATCTATTTGGAATTTGGGGGGGGGATGGTTTAGATAGCATTTTTATCACAAAAGAAGAAATAGGAGTAAATGAGTCACATAATGCAATTTTTCCTTTTCTGTATTTGGTTGGAGCTCATATCATTAGGATACATGGATTCATAATCATCTAAGATTAAAATGACATTTGCCTCTTCAAGTGTCAGTGCTGAAACAGAAAAGGAATAGAGCTCATCTCCTTCCCCACACATTCCACCCTTTCTATAGTGATATGGAAGCTGCATCACTAAAGTATGCAATTTACTTTGCTCCAACTTTAAGAAATTACAAAGTTGTCACCCATTGTGAGAATTCTCACTAGCTGAAAGTTAACATCACCATTTTTTTTCAAACCACAGAATATAATGAAAGGACCCTGAAAAAAATCACATACTTCACCAATATACCTCATTACAATGAGCAGGCTCAAATATAAAAGTTTGTTTAGAAGTTACTGAGATTGTAAGTCCAATAAATGAACAGGGAGCTGTAATTTAGATGCTAATTTGCTCCATGCTGACGTTAATGCATAAAACAATAAAGCTCTATAATAGATGGAAATACAACCAAATCTGTGGAACCCACAGGCATTGGCTTACAAGACAGCTGTGCAGTTGACAAGTAACATGAGCCTTATGTGAGAAGAAGGGGAAAACGTAAGATTTGCATATAATTATTGAGATCATGCAAATGTCAGTTATGAGGAGAAAAAAAAAAAAAAAACACAGGCATCTCACTGTTAAATCCTGACAGTTGGCATCACTGAAGAGCTCAAATACATTTGAGTACCAGTTGGCAGAGGGTCATTAAAACAGAATTTGCAGAGACATTAACTCCCTCACTTTTCTTTGAGTGACGTTTTGCTATTAATAGTTTGCAGAGGCTTTGCAGAAAACATATTAATAAGAGAAACTGTAATAGGGGCACCCACAGCAAGTGTAAATGCAGCAAGGGGCACCCAGGAAGCTGCTCTCTAATTGATTAGCATGGAGCTATCAATGTGTATATCCTAAGTGAGGAGAAAGTGCAATGACAAGCAAGAATAGCTGAATAATACAATGTGATATTTGGCAGCTGGGAAGGAGAATGATTAATTTTGGCCCCTTTTCTTATTAATCTCATTCCCAAATCATAGCCTACAAGGATCCCCCCCAAAACATCTGGCTTTCAGAATTTGTACAAAATCCACAAATGAAATGAATCAAGGAAATCCAGATAATTACTAGCCAAGTAAATGAAACCTATCTAATTCACCTTGTATATTTAAAATCACTTGGTCATTATTCTTTGTTGCTTTTATCCCTTAAGATAAATCAACGCTTAATAAGAAGTACTGCTTCTGGAGATGAAAAGAATACAGTCAATTTTCCAAATAAAGCTGAGGGGTTAGAAAAGAAGCAAATTCATGATGAAGTATACACTGACTTGTTTAAAAGACCCTTGTCTTCAAGTTCATCAGCAGAGAGATCCTTAAAGGGAGATTTTCACAGAAATGAGTGTAGTCATCAACCTTCAGAGGAAATTACTCCCATACTTACAGATATGGGAGAAATCAAGCCATCATTTGGAAATACTAGTAGTGATGAATTAGTGCAATTACATATTGGAGGCAAAGAAGTACTGGATGATAATGCTAATCCAGCCCAAGGGAAAGGCAGAGCGCAAATATCTTGTCTGTCTGCAGATCAATTAATGGCAGACAATCTTAACAAAAAACTTGAAAGAGAAGCTAAAAAAATTGAAACAAAAGATTGGGAATGTTTAAGAAGAGATTTCCATTCAGATTTCCATTCAGAAGAATCGACAGAAAAAGGATCTTCCAAGAAAGACTATGGCAATGGTAAGAATAAGGAGGAGCAAAGAACACATTTAGGTCTTAATGAAAAACAAAGCAAACATTTTCAACCAATCTTACACGACCAAGAAAGGAAGATGAGCCACTCTGAAAGTTTGGAAGGGGTGGGAGCTAGTACCAGAAACCTAACTGCTCTGCCGAGTAAAGATACCACAATTCACGACCAGGCAATCAGAGCAGATACAGTCCTTCCACCAAGGACAAATATAAACTGGGAAGAAGCTGTGTTAACAACCCCAGACTGTGATCTTTCGGCTAGCGGAAGCACTACTTTAGGATGGATGTCTGGTCGAGCTTGCTCACCAAGAACAAGAAGTGGAAATGTTTCGAGGAATGAGTATCTCTTCCAAATTGAAGAAGAAAAATCAGATTGGATCGATTCTGAAGATCAGAATAAGAACACACAGCATAAACAAAGTTGGAATGCTCCGGAAAGTCAAAGGAAAGGAAGAGAGAGTAAGACACATATAACAGAGGAGACCAAAGAGCAAGCAGACTGTGAAGACACGTGGGAAAAAAGAGACAGTACAGGAAGTTTGAAAGCTGCTCCTACAGAAGAATTGTTTACCTTCCAGGAAGCAGCGAGCTGTGAACTGTCTTCTCTAGCTGATCATGGTATTACTGAGAAAGCAGAAGCAGGTACAGCTTATATAATTAAGACAACATCAGAAAGTACTCTAGAAAGCATGTCTGCTAGAGAAAAAGCGGTAATTGCCAAGCTACCTCAAGAGACAGCACGAAGTGACAGGCCCATCGAGGTAAAAGAAACAGCGTTTGATCCACATGAAGGGAGAAACAATGATTCACATGATACCCTTTGTCAACGAGATTCAGCAGCTGTAATCCATGACAACGACTTTGAAAAGGAATCACGTTTAGGTATTTGTAATGTACATGCAGATGAAACAGAGAAGGAAGAAACCACATCATACAATCCCGGGAAGACACGTGACAGGAAGAAATGTGGCGTTGCAAATCCATCTGTGGAAGAATCCTCACAGGTCATTACAGACAATCAAAAGGCAGCCTCCAAACTAGATTTACATTTGGGAATGTTACCAACAGACAAGAAAATATTTCTAGAAAATAGAGATCATGGGCAGGTCCAAGAATTATCAAAGAAAACGAACAAAGATGCCGTTCTTCCTTCTGCTTTAAATTCAGACACTGATAGGGCTTCTCAGGATGACTCTCACATTTCCAGTCACCATGCTCAAACCTCAGTGCCATCTCATGAACAGGCAACTGCTGTAGAGAATGCAGTTGCTGCTGCCATGCCTCTCCAATCTGTTTCTCCTAAATCAGAATATAATTGTAACCCAACAAGTGCAATCCAGGGTATGGAGAAGCACCCTCATCCTGCATCTCCATCTGAAGAAGATTCCAAAAGTTCAGGAATAGAGACATCAGGTAGCAGGAGGGAGAGATGTACAGGCCAGATTTTCCAGCAGGGAGAATGTGGTGCGGAGACATCTCTAGGGCCAACTATTTTAATCAGCGAAGCTTTTGAGAACGTAGAAGAGGCAAGGCATGAGGATGAAGGATTAATAAACTCTGGGCAATCACTGTGCTCTCCAGGTGACAAGGCATCTGAGAGCTCTGCCTCTGATAGTCTCCCTGCCCAGGAAAGTCAAGCTCAAAGCAGTGAATCTCTGCTTTCGAAATACATCAACTCTAAAGTACCTTATTTCCTTTTGTTTCTGATATTTCTTGTGACCATCTATCAGTATGACTTAATGATTGGCTTGGCATTCTACCTTTTTTCATTGTACTGGCTATCCTGGGACGGGGGAAGACAAAAGGAGTCTGTCAAAAAGAAGTAACCTCGGCACTACTGTCCTTCTCTCTTAAAAGATGAGCTATTGGGCCCCAAACATTTGGATTGGTGAAAGAGACTATTCATTGTTCAAAGAGCCAGTGCAGTTTTCCTCTTGAAGGATCATTTAAAAAGGAATGCGTATGAAGTTTGCTCCTTCATATAAGTAATTATTCTATATAGGACCATTATGTTTGGATCATTAAATACCTATATGAATATGAGATCTGAAGCACGTCAAGTTGAAATTAGGTACAGCTGTTGCTCCTTAGCAGGCTATGAAGTTTCAATGCTTCATGTCTCTTCACTACTTAAAGTGCCATTTCTTGCATTCAATTCTTTTGCAGTAAAGTTTCATTTTTTTTTTTTCCCTGAGAGTATTTTTTCCCTCTACGGTTTTTAAAATATCGATAAAACATGGACAATGGCAGAGGACTTTTTTGGTCTTTTAATATTGACCATGAAATTTGCATTTACCACTGTATCAGCACGTTTTGATAAATCAAATCTGTCAACTTTGATTTCATATTTTTTAAGAACAACACCCATGTATATTGAAATGCATAAATTTAAGTGGAAGAAACACATTGTTTGCCTGAATAGTACTTTATACACATACATGTTTTACCTCCTGCATATTTACAAAGTCAGGGCATTTCATCAGACAAATCTGACAAAGACTGAAACAATCAAGAAACGATTGTTCGGTTCCACAAAATTTTAAGAATGGCCTATCTTTAAGCAATGTTTTTCTTTTTCAAAGGGAGACCGTATAACACAGCTGGACAATTTCAACGTCAACTATTATTCAGAGCTGGAAATTTAAAGTTCCACAAGCAGTGCTTCAGAATGAATTTGTACCTATAAAGCCTAAAGCATTAAATGAAAACAATAATTAAAAAAAAAAAAGATTTCCAAACAAACTATTCTACCTGGTAGTATTTTTTTTGTCTTCCAACACATTTTTAATCTTTTCTCATGATGAAACTATGAATTATTCCTCAAGGTGCATTCAGAGAACAAACAGCTAAATCACTGGTGATATTTACTATACAATTATCAGGTTGTTATATGATAACTCAAATTTTTAAGTAGACAAATAGGTAGGTATGGAAATCTACTGAGGGAGAAATGAGTATCCAGTGTAGCAGTGACTTTGCTGTTTGTTGCTGTTATTATCCTGGCTGAGTCTGTGAGATAATGGAACTAATCTTTAGTCACATAGGGGTAATGCAAAGATTCTTATACGGTGGAATTTAACAACTTTTACTGAATGACTAATTTATGCAAAACCTTGTCCTCTGTTCTGCGACAGAGCACTGGCTTTGATATGCTGAATGGCTAGTCCTCTGGGAGGAGGCATCAGTTTGTAGTTTGATGCTTTTGACTTGGCCAGGAATATGGAAGAGTGTCACATGGAGGGAGCCCATTTAGGTGATTTCTTTTTTTATAGGAACTTCTTGCATAGAGAATGCAACATTGATCTTCAGAGAGAAAAAGTAACCTGTTTATTAACCTGTAAAGGTAATTGTAATGAGTAACACTTGCATACATCATCCCACACTTCTAAAAAACATGCATTTACAGGAAGACAAAATGAGAATGAAGCAATAAACTGACTTTCATGTACCAGTAAATGATTTCCTTAATTTTCACCGGGTACACAACTATTTCCAAATCCCCCAGTAGCATGCTTGTCTCAAGTCCCACTGAAATTGAGTGCTTGACTTCAACTTTTTAGCTGAACAAATAGAAATATCATGAAGTAGAACTTAGGGCAAATATTTGATTGAGAAAGCATATTTTCAATAAATTCAAGTGGAATATTGTAGGCTGTACCTAGAATATTATCTCTAAAATTGCTGTCTTGATAATTTTGTTGACAGATCTAGATTACAATGAATTTAAGGTTAGCATTTTTTCAGTTCCTTAATGGCTTGGTTTTTACACTCTACCTTTAAGAGTTTCAGTCAATATGCCATATCTTATTAATGCAAAGAACACGATATTACTTTATGAACACAGGTGCCCTAACTGTAATTATTCCCTTATATGTAAAAGAATGTAACTTCCTTTATCTCTTTTATTTGACTTTTATTAACTTACTAAACCTTCTCATACATATTGGAAATATGACAATAGTAGTTTCAAAGGATTTAAAATACTCCATTGTGTACCTCTCTGCATGCAATGAAGAAATAATTGGTGATCTAACTGATTTTCCAAACATTACTTATGAAGAATTTGAAATAAAGTCATAAGAACTTAAGAAACTACTGCTAGGTGGAGAGGTTAAGTTTTGCATCCTGTTTTGGTCACATCACTATGTTGAACAAGAAAAGTGGATCTCTGGAAGAACTGGCAGTCCCTGGTTAATAAAGATTTGACTGTGAATCATTATGACAAGGGTCATCTTTATAAGCGTAGCTGCCTTCATTGTTTGAAGGCCAAAAGAGGGTGTGGCATGAGAATAAACAAAAAGAAGTATATTGTACACCTGCTTCTATAGTGCATAAGAAATGTAATATAATAACCATCACCTTTTATCTTGCTGGGCTTCTATTAGAAACAAATTTCTAAAAATTAATTGACAAGCAAGCGTAGGTAGTAAAATCAACTATCGTTAAAAATCATATCTGTATAGGCCACCAATATTTCAACAGATTTTTCAGTGCAAGAGGAAATGAGTTAATGATATGAAATTCACCTCTCAACATTCAAGAACACTGAGTTAATGCAAGTGTGCTTCCCCGCTGAGCTCCAGTATTTTGATTGTGAATTATTTCAAAGAATATGTGTGTGTGTGTGTGTGTGTGTGTGTGTATATATATATATATATATATATATATATATATATATTATTCTGTCACCATTTTGTGAGATAAACAGGGTCATCTTTTATTTGCCATCTTAAATCAACCTTCTGGTTAAATGGAAAACTTGAAAATATCCAGGCCAAATTTGGGGAAATAAATGAAATCTTTTTCCCAAATAGCATTCATGATACTTTCTTAATAATTTTTTTTCAGTCATAAAAACTATTTTATACCATCAGACTGGTTGTCTTCTCTATAAGACTCAATTTGTGCATATACATACATCAAAAAAGCAAACAAAAACTAGCGGGAGAACTAGTAAAGATGCAAACAGGAGAGCTGTCATTCCTAGGGTCAGTTCATCTACTGATTTCTGTTATCATGATCTCCAACCTTCTGCAATTTCACTGAGTGAATATAGAAATTGAACTATGCAATAAAAATCGTGGTTTGTTAAGTCTTGTCTCAGCCAGCTCTGTGGTACTAGGGAATAGGATTGACTTTGATTCTGCAACAAGATACGAAAGAAATAAGACAGGCCATGCTCATCCAGCATCTACACTGTTGTAGTCCTATATGAAGAGAACAGCTAAAAAAGTTATTTCTATTTATTTGATTGAATTAAATGCTTAATTTTTTTTCTATTTTAAGAAATAATTTATAATAAAACACATAGCAACATAAGTTACTTTTCATCTTTTAAAACTAGATTTGGTCATTAATATAGTATGTTTCCATAATTTTACCCAAAACTTTTTAAATAGCTAATCAAATTTTCACTAGATTTTCAGCCTAGCTTTGAACATGGTTTACAAGAAACGTCACTATTGCAGTGTGTTAAAGCCTTATTAAACAAACAATTCTTTAAAGAAAGTTCAGAATTTTTATATTGTGTCATTTCTGTATTTGTTAGATTCATATATATTACTTTCATTTTTTCAATATGAAACAACATATGATGTGCAAATTTAAGGAAAAATTCCCAAAGTCTTTTCCTAATATATTCAATTCTTTATTCTCATGATAATAAAGTAATAGGGGCATGGGTAAATCAGTAGTGGATTACAGAGAAATCATTTTTATTTGGCTGAGATACCTCCAAGATCCGATTCTACAGCATATTTTAATGCCTAATTAAGTTACTGGTCATGGTTGGAATCAGTGCATCGTTCTTCTTGTCACCCCATCTGAAACATGTGGCCTTTATTCTCACTGTTCTTTGCTTCAAGGCCACTGTCAGTCAAGCAAGCCATATTGTCCCTAGAACATGCCGTGCTCACCTGTTCCTATGTGACTGCTCATGTAAGCCCCTCCGTCTAGAAGGCACTTTCAGTTACCTTTACTCCTCTCTTCCTCCCCAACACTGTACATTTTCTTTGTACTGCTTTAGTCCCCATCCTTTTGAAGTCCTTTACTATGTTAGTTGGTGGGATCTCTCCGTTTTGGGATCTCTTATGACACTAATCATCTTGCATGCACTAGGTATTTGACCAATCATCCTAACTGGACTGTCTGCTTGGACAGGGCAGGAGCATAGCTTCTTCCCTCCCACAACCTCACCAGGTCGAGCTTGTAGAAATTTTCAGTCAGTAACTGTGGATGGAATCAGATTGCAGCGGTGTTTCCTTCCTTCCCTATCCTTGATATGTGGACAGGATACTCTGAGGTCTGATTTTAAGACGAACGAACTCAATCAAAGCAAAGCTAGAATGTTTTCATAAACTACCAAAGACAACATAGAAAAAGGCAAAGAGAATACAGCTCCAGGACAGAGTGGTACACTGTATTAGGCACATGCGAAAGAGAGAAACGATCTTTTCTCTCCATTCCTCTTAATAATTAATTTGATTTTCTGTGTCTATTAATTCTTCCTAGCACAGGAAACATTCCCTTTATTCTACTTCATGGGAAATAATATACCGATTATATATTAAAAGAATAATAACGCATACCTTAAATTCACTGGCTAATGTGAAAATTCATAGAACAAGACACGTCTTCAGAGAAAAGTAGCTTAGTAGCTTAGGAAGCAACAAACATCACAAGGTATAAAGTGTAAGAAACTCAATCTTCCCAACTGCTGCCATGCCCTTTGAAAATGGCTGATCTCTCAACTTCACACCTGTTCTGCATGTCAACTTTTAGGATAAACAGATAGAACAACTAGCAAAGATACTCAGTGGATTTTTAAAAAGAAAACGTTCACCTGATCAACATAGCAGAGTATCTATATATACTCAAACACGCACATACATCCACACACACACATACATGTATTCCAACATCTGATAAGTGACAGGATAAGTTAACAGTCTCCTGATACAACGTGCAGTGATGTATATAATATGTAAGAGGCTTATCCATTCCCTGAAGAAACTCTATTATATTTACATATGAAATTAAAATAGTAACACAAAGATGTTATTTTGGTGGCAGAGTCTAAAGGAAAGCAGTATACGGCCTGGAAATGTAGTAGCATACCGTAACACAGCTTAAGACCATTAGCAATCAGTTTCCTAAGACTCAAAGAAAAGCCAGGTACATGTCTACTCTATTACAGAATTCATCAATATCATGTATCGGTTGACTTGGTTCTGAGTGGAAACAGCTTTAAAATTTCCTAAAGACATACTCTATAAAACATAATATCAAACAGCAGAGAGATAGTGCTTAAAAATTACTATATGAGGCTAGAAATTCTCTTTGTAAACACTTAAATAACCCATAACATACTTCTAATAATTCTATGTGGGAGACTTGTAATGTACAGTTTATAAATTTTTCAGCATGGTGCATTTATGAAAATATCACACATTTAAATCATTTATACATGTACATTCTAAAAATGATATTGTTATTTTGTTACTGCACATTAAGTGACTCTTCCCAATTAATCCATAAATCTTTGGGAAATTCAATTGTCATTTTTCAAAAAAAAATTGTCATTTTTCATTATGCACATAAATTTTCTATATGTTAATGAAACAATTTCAGGTCCTAACTAAGGAAGAGAATAAAGGTTAAAGAAAAAGGAATTTATTTACTACGTTCACAGATATGAGTGGAAATATTTTAAGTACGTTTCTACTCTTCGAAAGTTGGAAAGGAAAATAAGAAGATAAGAGATTATAAATGTCTTTTATATTTACTTCATAGTCTTTAATATTTGGGATCAGGCCAATTTAAGTCAGTTGTCTTCTCCCATGTGAATTCTTTGGCCTACCTGATCATACTCCCGTCCTTAAATTACTATTTAAGTGCAATATGTTGATTTTTCATTCTGTGAATAAGTAAGAAACCCGGTTTTAGCCTGAATCTTTGAGTATAACATCTACATCTGTATCTTTATTGATGTACACATGTGAGTTTCAGTCTTTAATAATAAAAATATAAGTAGTTATAATACAGAAGCCAACTCAAGTGTTTACAATCATTGGGCCCTGTTCTAAGCTCTTTACGTGAAACAACTCACGTATGTTTTACAACTTCGTGAGAGAAATAATATTGCTTTCCCATTTTACAGATAGAAACAGATGCACAGAAGCTAGTTTTTTCAAGGTTACATGCTAGTCTAGATTCAGATTCCAGAAGCCTTTCTCCAGAGCTGATCCTTTTAAACATTGTACCACATTGTTGCTTCAACCCAGATATACCAAGTTATCTTATGAATTGCTATATATTAGCATCCTGCATGGTGCTATACTGGTATATAAGTACATTACATGTAACACACCCTACCTCTTGCACATATAATCCTATCTTTATTAATGCTCTTAAAAAAAGAAAGTTCCTAAAAATATTCTGTTCTTTTCAATTTATTCAAATGACTTCAGAAAATACACATTGACTTCCTTCCAGGCCACAAGCATTGCACTAGTAACAGATCTTACCTAGCTTGATATAGCAAAGGAGATAGAGACAAAAAACAGTCATTGCAATATCTTATAACCAGTTGAATAATAGAGGTAAGACCTAAGAACAGAAGTGGCACAAAGGAAGAACTGTTTGGTCCTGTAAACAGTTTTGTATTTCAGAAATGTGCCATCTTTTTACCACTATAATTTTAGGTATCAAGGAAATCACAATAAAATCCGTCTAAATGCCTCAGTACAGTTGAGTTTAACAAATTGCAATGAGGATATATCTCGATGTGACTGGCAGAGTGCTTATATATGCTTGATGCTCCAGTGTAATTATTAATAGCCCCTCTTTCACTTTCAAAAGTAACATAATTTGGATGAAAAATGGTAAGGTCAACCTAAACATCCAAGAAAATATCTTAGCCAGTAGGTGTATATCATTCTGTGTCACATGAATAAAAGGAAGCAGCTTCCAATACGAATACCGTCTATAACCTACAGGCAGAATTCTTGTCCTCAGGATTGTGTACAACATAATTCAGATATATCAGCCCCTGGTCAGCCTACGAAAAGAAGGGCAGTATTTTCACAGATTCACTATTGCAGAGGGCAATGATTACACAAAAAGTAGGGCCACTTCATAAAGAATAAACTGGTCAAAATCCTTTAGAAAGAAGTCGGTTACATTCCTGATACAGGATAATTATAATGCTGTGGAACCTGATACTATAGCCAATAGCCTAGTCAGAGGGCTCAGGACATGATAATTCCGTCTTCCAGGACAGTCAAAGTGGAACTATATGGAAGAATCTTTTGTTAAAGTTGTGGAGGCCACTGTGTGTTACTCAGAATTATAATGGCAAAAATTGCTGGAAGCTGTATTATGAGCATACATCCTGCTCATCATCTGTAAGAGGAATAAACATTTTTTAAAGAAATAAACCAGATCATATTACCTGCACTTAGCAACCATGTGGTAAGCCAATAGTATTTCAATAGCAAATGTAAATTAAAATATAAACAAATGACACAAGATGTTCAATAAGAGACAAAGACATTTTAAGGCAGAACCAGTGTCACTCCATCTAGTTTTGACCTTTGCAATAATCTGCCCTTTTGGCCTCACTTCATACAGATGTGCTGTGCTGACACTGTGAATGACAACAGATTGGCATTTCCTTCACTTGTGCTTAAGGGATATGTGTATTGGAACCCGATCCAAAGAACTACCACCACAGTTTAAGACTACAAACTATGTTCATGCTGAATGAATGGCAAAAGGCTGGCAAGCTGCCCTAAAAGAACTGTGCCTCTACTGAATTCCCCCCGGCCTTATCCACACAACACATGGAAGAACAGTTTCTGAATACTGGTCATTCTATACACACTCTTTGCTCATTTAAAAATATCACCCAGGTCAATGTTATGTTCTACCCTTAAAGATGTGCGGCCAATGGCATTTTATATAGTTGGACATTATCATTTTTAATTCTTAGGACCAAGGGAAATCTGATAATAGTCAATGTGTATCCTACAAAGCTCTTTGGTTGGAAATAACCAAAACTCTTCAAAGTAGTTTAAGAAAAAACAACACACACACACACAAAACATATCACAAAGAAATACTACCACTACTCCAGGGCTAGAAGTGGGGGAAAAAAAAAAAGTCAGTGAAAACAGCAGGGACAAAATCCAGGGCATGAAAAGCCGACAGAAATGGAATCTCTCCTAATTTTCCTGTTTTTCATTTTTCTGAGTCCACTTCATTTTTCTGTTTTTGTCAGTTTTCTCTTTCTGCTTACTCTTCAAGATACCTGGCCCCTTCAATAGTAGTGTTACAACCTGATTATATATGTCTAAAAGTTAACTGGTTAGAGTTTTCTGGATCTCAGTTCTAACCTCCTAGAAGAGAGAAATTTATTCAGATATTCGTTCTGTACAATCCACCGTATCCCAGTAACTGGAGGAAGAGAGTGATAGAGGGCTCACTGTAAAGGAAATGTTTCTAGGTTTTCAGGTGGGAATATGAGATTTGTAATGTGTAGCTCTAAGGTGCCAATTCTCATATTTTTATGGATATATTTCTGCCTCTCCTTCCTTTTATAGATCTACACGGCCCTAATTTCTATAAATTTATAGTAGATCTTGATATCAGGTGAGGCAATTTCCTATACCTTGTTCTTTAAAACTCTGTAACTCTTGGCCCCTTGCTGTTTATATGACTTGTAGGATCAGCTTATCAAGTTTCATGAAAACCTTCATTTTTTTAAAGGATAGTTGAGTTATAATCTTGTGTTACTTTCTGGTGACCAGCATAGTGATTCATGCTTTCCATATTTTTTTTCATTATAGGCCATTACAAGGTATTGAATAAAGTTCTCTGTGCTATACAGTAGTAAACAACAAGGTGCCTCTGTAAAAACTTGACTTTTAATGGAATTTTACTAAACATGTTCATTAATTTGAGGAGAACTGACCTTTAAAAATATTGAGTCTTTCCATCCATGAGAATAGTATATTATTATTCATTTTTTTGTTCTCTAAATTATAATTTATAATATTCTCCATAAATACATTGCACATTTACTATTAGATGTATTCCTAGGTACCTTATGGATTTTGTTACTATTGTGAATGAATTATTTTTTTCATATTATATTTTCTTTTGGGAAATTATTGATATTTTGTAACACTTGATTTTTATAGTTATTAGTTTGATATTTTAGCATTATGACCATAATTTATAAGAACACTACTGATTTTTTTATATTCTTTTACAAATTTTGCCAAATTCTATCATTAGTACAACTAGTCTGTGTTATCTTTAATCACTTCTATTTTCTTTTTCTTGTCTTCTTGAGGTAAATGTGTATCTTATTATTTTTTTAATCCTTTCTCTTAAAGAAACTTTATTTAATACTATAAAATAAACCAAATATTTTAAACTGCATTGAACTGGTCTTGAGATAATTATTTATATCTCAAAACACATATATAAATATAATATAATATTTTAAATATTTTTATTTCCTTTTATTTTCTGTTTCCCACTATAATTCCCATTGGAATTTAACACAAATGTTATTGAACAGGACATTTAATTTTTTATGATCTTTTATAATTGGTGCAAGTTACATTAGGCTATTGTCATAGAATATAGTTTATTGCCAATTATTTGAAATTGATAACACTTCCTTTGTGATCTACTACATTGTCAATGTAATTATTATTCTTTTTTGGATACAGAGCTCTTTATATATTTATTAGGTCATGCTTCAAATTAGGTCAAACAAAATTAGTTGCTGTTCAAAACCATGCTCTAGTATTTAGTTTGCTTCTACTATCATTACTTGAAATCTCCTACTAATATTACGAAAGTATCCATTTCTTATAATTGTGCCAGTTTTGCTTTAAATATTTAAGACTCTTAGTTCTTAGTTGCAAATGAGCTCATTGTTGTTACCATTTCTAAGTGAATTATTTCTTTTATTACTGTATATGATATCCTTATTAATACTTTGCCTTAAATTACATGCCATCAGATATTAATATTGTTGTACTAGTTTTCTTATGGTTAATGTTCACATAACAGCTTTCCCCATCACTTTACCATACCTCTTGCCAGCAACTTATAGCTATATTTTAAAAAATTCCAACCTGTAATCTGTCTTTTAATAGAGGAGTTTGAGCCATTAATGGTATTTTGATCAGCTAATATATTTGGATTTATTTTTACCATGTTATTTTGAGTTTCAATTTTATATTTTTCTCTCTTTGTTCTCTGCCCTTAACACACTTCTTGCAAAAACCTTTCCATTCACTTAATTTTCTCTTCTACTCTGTCTAATACACAATTATTTTTCAAGCTTCATTAACCATGGTTTTTATTTAAATACACAAAATTCATTTTTCTCACACTGAGTCATTCTCAGTTTTTTCTTTAAAAAAATTATGTACACCTGAATCTAACACAATTTTGTAAATCAAGTATACTTAAATAAAAAATTCCTTTCCATTAAAAAAATAAAAGTTATTCTTTCATGTATCAGTCTGAGTATCTTAAATGTAGATATTCAAACACTTTATTGGAATACTCCTTTAGTTTGAAGTGAATGTGCCAATTTTTGATTTGGTTAGCTGTATTTGGTGTTTCATGTCTTCATGTATTTTAGAAATTTGATTAATAAGTTTGTTATTTCTCTCCTTCTCTGAGTTTGTTTCTCCCTGTCTCAATACTGTTTGTCATTATCTTCACCTGGCTTCTTGATCCTCACTTAATACTATCACCAGAATTGGGGGTTTCTGTACTGTGGGGATAACAGAAATACGGCAGGTTCTGTCAACTGCAGTTAGTTGGTTGCTTTGTGCTATTATTCTTAGTAGGGAGGATAAGTCTGTATTTTCCTTAGGCCTAGAGCTTGTTAAAGTTACATGTTAGGTTTTAGTTTGTGTTTATTCATTAAAAGAAAGACCACTTTAATCTATAGTTTCAAATTATGAACACGCCTTGCGTCACATAATTAAATATTTTTAGTTATTCCAATTTTGTATGTATCATATCCTAGGAAATGGCAGGAGTGAGAGTCAGGAGGAAGAAAAATTCAGCCCTGAATATTAGCTAAACAGAATGCTAAAGGAAGAAAGAAGATATTGTGTGTAAACTGTGCAGACTGTCTCTGTTTAAATACTGTGTACATAGGATTACCTCACAGCCCGATTTACTCCAAAGAAAGGCTTTGTTTAGGCTTAATTGATCAATGCCAGTTTTAACAGCAGTAAGAGTTAGTGGTGGAGTGTGTTGTTTTTTAATTCTCTTTGATGGGCACTAAGAGTATCTTAAAATTAATAAGAATTTAGAATTAGATCAAACAGAGATGATGTGTGAAATTAATTTCTCAAATATTTATGATAAGTTACACCACAACCTATCCTTTTATGGATTTTGAAACAAGTAGAGCTTATATTTGAAAATCATTATGCTTGAAAGAGAAGGAAATGACCTATCATTAAGGGGTCTTAGACATGTGATAAAATGCTTATTTCATTGTGATACAAGGATTCCCTAGAGCTTGAAAGGTATAGGTCTGGATGACTGGTGGGATCGAATCCCCTTTGTCATGAAGTCCAGGTACATGCATTTGAAGTAATAGATATTATTTTTCTCATAGTCCTCACACTTGTGGCAGGGAAACTGAAAGTGGCCTGTGTAAGGGAACACAATTACACTGAGAAATCTGAAAGCTCAGCTTTTGGATTTTTAGGTTTTATCTTTTCCACTTTCATTTTATATCCCACTCTTCCCTTTTTTCTTTCTACCTTTGCCACTATGATTATTTCAGACGTTAAATACATATATATAATATATATATTTATATTTATACATACATAGGATCTTATGAGATTTTAGGACTGAGTTAAAGCAGGTAAGTGTCTGCTATGGTCCCACTAAAGTATGATCCCACTAAAATATGAAATAACACCTAATATTATATAGTTTATTCTCATTAAATAGCTAGGAAAAGAGATGAAAAATTATTTTGGTGCTAAAAACCACATTAGGCAATGACTGACTTAGACTTCTGTCATGTTTCTGTTTCAAAAGGCATGACCAGATTCAGCAACACCAGAACACCCCATTGCAGCCTCACTGCCGGTTATTTGTGTCAGTCTCCTGATCCACACTATGGAGTATGGCTGCCCTAACAAGCTATCAAGTCCTGACAGTGGTCAAATCCCTTTCATCTTATTCAGGGAAAATGCCTGGTATATATTTACTTTTCATTATAGGAAAATACATCTTTATGGATTACCTCATCAAAAATATGCTTTAATATGACCTAGAAAATTGAGTATGGGTCCTCAGATACCAAAACAATTCCTGTATAGGAAAAGATTGAATTAAACTGGGATTTTAACAGCATATTGAGTAAACACTTCATCTTTGATATGTTAATGCTACCTGGGGACCTTGAGAGATTTTTTTCCTTCCAATTTATAAATTATAATTCTGCTGTAGTTGTGACCAGGTATAGAGTTTTGCTTTGTATAGTCCCACTCAGGTCTTCCAAAATATCATACCTACCATAAGAACAGTTTTTACCATAATTGAGGCAAGTCAGTAGAAAGATTTGAATTCAAGACATAAAATTTAGACAATCATTTTTTTTATCATGAGAAAAAGTTGATAACTCTACAGCTATTTCTCACGTTACTGCAACTATAGCTGATCATAACTATTTCCTAAAGTAACACATGTTAGAGTTAGCTGCTGTGTAAGGTTATAAGCATACAACTCTGAAAATAATAATCCTGGTGGCACTGGGAATGATTTCACAGAGAAGTGTGCTCATGGGCAGGTTCCTAAAGCTAGAACAGTATTTTAATAGGAGGTGAGAAAGTAAGAAGCGTTTATGCCAAGAGGGTTGAGTTAATTTAACTCAACAAATAGTTAGAACAAACTATGGTAAATAGAGTTGGTAAACTCCTAACCAGCACTGCTATGTGCTTGGCACTACTCTAAATATTTAACATGAATCACCTAATTTAATCTATTTAAAAACCCGTGAGTTAGACACTATTAATATTTTCATTTTATAGATAAAGCCCTGAGGCACAGAGAGATCACTCAGCTGTTAAGTGGTAGGATCAGGATTCAGTCCAGAGCAGCTGACTCCAGAGCCCACACTGCTAAAAACAAGGATCCTGGAGTCAACTGCCTGGCCTCAAATTCTGACTTCATCTACAGCACTTAGGATAGTGCCTGCCACCACTGGGTAAGTGCCTAATAAATGTTAACTATTTTAATTATGTTTATTGTTATTACTAATGAACTGCTATGTCATTGCTATTTCTCTTTGGCTATGTATAAGTTACTCAGTGTACTGCAGATAATGCAAATATGCTAAATTGAAGGTCTCAGTCCTCAATGAACTTTCAGTGTTTTGGGAGCAATAGATATATACCCCAGAAGTAAAACAGGCCACGTATGGGAGAGATTAATTTCAACTGGAAGAGATTAAGGAAGACCCCAGAGGTGGTTTTTGAGCAGAACATAGGATAGATATGCTTGCAGTTGAAGAAGTAAGAGGGAAGGTGTTCCAGGGTGAAAAGACCGTCTTCACAAAGGCACGATGTTTTAGAAATTTTCAGAATGTGTTTGTAGAATAGTTTGGCTTATATTTACTTTGCATAAGGGAGAGGAAGACCAGTGAGAGGAAGGGCAGAAAAGCAGCCTTACGTTAGTATCTCGCGGAGCCTTGAAGAGGTCTTTAAACAAGTCAGTGACAGTTTGAAGGCATTTTTGGAACACACTTAAGTAACAGAGCACAGAGCAAAGGAAGAGAGGGCAGGGTTATTACTATAGACATGAAAACCAATTCAGGCTTGCTGCCACTGTTTCATCCCACCTTCATAATTCTAACAGCACACTCTGTCATTAATTTCTTCTGTGTTACTGGACAAGTCACTTACTATTTGGTTTGTCTATTTCCTCACCAGAATAATGGAGCTGAACTGATAAGTGTATGATCATCAGCCCCTAGAAGCCACAGATTCTCTTTTCTTGACTATACTTTCACATATAATTTTTGTTCATGGTGGTGGTTCACAGATATGAGTATCTTCCCTCTCTTAGTAAATTCTTAATTTTATTTAATATTTCCATTCACTGGCACATAATACTGTATTACTGATTATTATTTTTACCTCATTTGCATTTCTTCTCAACTAACTGTATGTTCACTGAGAGAGATCATATTTTATACTTTTATATCTGAACAAAGATTAGTATATAATATAGGCTCAAATAATATTTACTTATTTGATTAATGGCAATATGAAATTCTATGCATTGATTATGGTCCTGTAACAGTGAGTTGAAAAATTTACCAAGTCCAGCTTTTAGAACAAACTTTATATGTAAAATTAAAAGGATAATTTGTTTTATCACCACTGCTTATGTAAACTAAAAAATTGATATTAATTTTTGTTGTGTGTACTTTTATATTTTACCTCCAAACCAAAAGACATACCACACAAAAAAAGAGTGGAAGCAGAAGTTTTTTCTCAAAATAAGTATACAAATCCATACAGTAAGAAACAGTTATACAAAGATTACTTTTAAGAATGTGAAAAGTCTAAATATATTCTCTATTCCAAGTAAGAAAAGCTTATCTCAAGTTAAATGGCTTCTATTTGAGAACTTTTGTTATGACTTTTACATTGTGACCATTTTTTCACATTGTTTTCTGGACTAGAGTAAAA
Organism: Camelus ferus; assembly: GCF_009834535.1. Lineage (NCBI taxonomy): Eukaryota > Metazoa > Chordata > Mammalia > Artiodactyla > Camelidae > Camelus > Camelus ferus. The sequence goes on from NC_045702.1 coordinate 32,078,628, forward strand.
CACAATATCCTTTAATATTTGAAGTCTGAATGTCCCCAGGTACTCTAAGATGCTACAGCAAACAAAGTCCTGTTGGTCTGAGAAGCCACTAGAAGTAAATCTTAAAACAAATTAGGGTTCTCCTGCTGAGAATTTCTTTAAGAGCCACTTTCTAATTTCTGTCAAACATTTGCAGTTCTAGTACAAATACATTTTTTTTCAGAATTAATTCACTTGCATTTCAACTTCAAGCTACTGTTTGCCTATCATTGTGAAACAGAGAAAGGTTATGAAGAAATTTCCAAGGAATTAAAAAATTAACTTTTAAAATCCTATTTAATTTTGCAAAAACCTAATGGATCGAGTCCTAACCATCATAGAGTTACACAGTTATCTGAACAGATTTAGAATGGTCTCACTACCAATTTGGGCTTTAAAGAAAAGAAAATCAGGTTTATAAAAACAAACTCTCTGAACTGATTATATTGCTCATCTAAACTTTAGTGGAAGATTACTAAACACCCTTTATTCTTTTGGTCACATTTATTATCTTTCCCCACAAAAAACTAAACACAGTAGCAATGAATTCCCTGGACTGTGCTCTGACCAACACAGCTGAATTAGAGCTGCCTGTGAACAACACATCTCCCCAGTCAGAAGTTGCGTGGAGACATCTCCCGTTTAAGGTGTCTCTCTGGTTGACATTATTTTTTGTTCCAGAAAAGGGAGAATATTTGATTTAGTCCAATTTGTCTCCAATGTCCGCATCTTAACATTGGTTCAAAGAGAAGAAGCAGAATAAACAATAAGTCTAATCAGGCCGTCTTCACCAACTAGAAACTTGTTTTTTAAAAAATCAACACTTGATACTTAGGAAAATACCATATAACAAGAATTAGTTAGATGAATACAAAAATTGAATTGTGTTATTGTGAAATGTTAAGGTTTCATTTCAACTAAATAATTCCTGGAAAGCATCTCTTCTAGCTCTAATATATTAACAGCTGAATGAAATGAAGGTTACTGTTTAGAATTTCCTAACATTATCTAATAAACGTGTAAAGTTAGTTTTATTAACTAGGTTTACATAATGCACTTTTCTTAGGACAGTCTTACCTCTTATGACATTCAAAGATATATCCATTTAATGAATTTTAAATGAATGACTCACTTCTTTTCTTGGCTCATTGTCATTTGACTGAACCCCACAGTTATATCCAATAAGAAGTAAGTTAAAAATGAAGTTTCTGTCAACTATTTTCCACTAGCAAACATAGTGACTTACCTTCCAAATAAAAGCATATCAACATGAAATTTTCCCAAGGGTATATTCTAGGTCATAATCTTTATGTTAATGAATTCCTTACTGAATAGTAAATCGTAAGAATATATTACCTTATTCCGACAATACATTACCTGTCAGCAGGTAATTACCCATCAAAACCTAAACAGAGAGGAAGATTGCCCTGCGACACCAGAGACCCCTACAGGTAAAATTAAAGAAAAAAGTGCCCTCTAAATGGACAAAAGATACCACTGCATACCTGAACGTAGCTAGATAATGTCAAAGCATAACATTTATCAGTAACTCCCTACAAGACCTGTCATTATTATTTTCTAATCGTCATTGGAGATTTTGTTCTCTGTGGAATAAATCAGGCATATGTTTTTGGATTTTATTAGCTCTTATTGAATTTACTTACATCTTGCATATCACTATAGTATCTAGAGAACCTTGTCCAGACAGGACCTTTAAAAAGCTGTTTGAAGTTATTTGATGAAGGAGTTGGAAGAGATCGCAAATGGCCATCTGGTTTATCAGCCTGCCGGATAATTAGCTTCAATAACCAGCTAACTGGGTGCTTATGATGTATGAAGTATTGCACACACAGACTGAAGGACTCCCAATGAGAGAAGTAATATTATTCACCTGTTATAGGAAAAATGGTTAAGTGGCAATAAGTTGCAAAGCTGGAAAACATCCCCAAGGTGCCTGTTCCTCAGCATTGTATTACAGGGTGAAGGTCAGATTCAGGGAAGGTCACACAACTACACAACCGCTACTTATATTTCAATTCTCAACTTAATGGCATACATTTACTCACCACTCACGTATTTAACATGTAGGGAATGCCTCCTTAATACATCATTATGGATGGGCTTGGGTTTTGAAGAGGTATGAAAAATAGCCAACAATGAGCATGGGTCTTTTTTTAAAAAGAATAATCTTTCACATTAATATTTTATATGAAAGCAATTTGATACTCTAACTGATGGTAATAAAGAGAGTAGCCACCAATTCAACCATATCATATATATAATTGAAGCATAATTTGTAGTACTTATATCAACATTAAAATTCTCCAGCAATCTATGAAATGTATGAACAATTTTTATAGCTACACTTTCCCCCCCGATTTCTTGTGTTATTTTTCATAAGGGATGGAGAGTCATCTTTTTTTTAATTTGTGCTTTGGGGTTCACCATTAACTTGATCTTTGTCTCTTATGTTCCCACTTTGCCCACATAAAATGTAAGACACAAGCAGAAGACCAATAATTTTTGTGACTCTTGGAATATAATGATGGATGTGTGTGGTCAAATATTGTCTTTAAAAGAGCTGCCAATCAACTATAAAACTCCTAAAATCTTAATGTTGTCACTTAAACAATCACATAACAAACAGCAAAAGTAGCACATCCAGTACCTTGCTATTTCTTTGACTTTTGTCATACAGTAGTTGGCAAACTGCTAAAAACAAAAATAGGATTAAGAATGCACCAGGAGTTCACAGGGAAACCGAGTGTTAAATGCCTTTTTGTTTTTTTCCATAAATATTTAGTAAACACCTAGTATGTGCCAGGCACTGAGACAGAAATTGGGTGTATTGTGGTCAATAAAACAGACATATTGTCTGCATTCACAGAGCTTACAGTCTAGACAGGGAGCTGGAACAACAGGTAAACAAACAAATAACAAAAGGTGTTAGGTGTTCTTAAGGAAATAAACAGTGCAGCAGGAAGTTAGAGAATGACATGGATGGAACCTATTTAAAAAGAGTAAGCAAGGAAGACATCCGTGAGAAGTATTCCATATCTGAGCTGAGGTCTGTGATAGACGGAGCAGCCATGGAAGAGCAGAGGGAACGGCTGGAGTGGAGCATCCAGGAAGGGAACGAACGTGCTCTTGTTGAGGAACTAACCACAAAGAGGCCGGTGGGGCCATGTGGTGTATGCGGGGCAGCGGGACAACGGCACCGAGTTAAGACTGGCAGCATCTTATAAACCATGATGAGGAGTTTGAATATCATTTAGCGTGTAGAGATGAACAGAACCTCCCCTTGCTCCCATGTAGTGACAAATCATGGATGGAGATGACTGGAACAGGGAGAGAAGAAAGAGGATATCACATGGATAGAAGCTAAATCTTACCATTAGAACAGTCAGTCATTTCCTCAGGTTCCTGTAAATGGACCAGGTCTGGGGATTTCGTCTTAAAAATATCAGGATGTCATATTAATTCTAAAATTAAAAGTTTATGTAGCTTGAATTAAATTTGATACTGGTTATACTAAGTAAACAAATGCACTGTCACATTATAATGGGTTGCAATGCTGAGTGTGTGCTCAACAATTAAGTAAAATAAAGTTATATGCCTTTTAATTTAAAAAAAAAGCAGATTTTTTTTCACTAGTCTTTCAAAAGACTAGTGGAGAAGCAAATCTTCGAAAAGGTAAGTTGAGGGTGAATTTTTCCCTCTATAATAAGCACAGCCCAAGCATAAAACAGTAAGTGTTAAATCTGTCTGTACATAATGCCAAACATCCAGTTAAGTCAGTGAGGAAAAGCCAGTTACTTGGCTTCAGGAAGAATTCAAAAAGGTGAGCTTTCTGCATTTAAGACTTTATAAGAGGCAGTTGGCTTTGTGTAACTATAATTACTTTCCTTACTTACATGTAAAATGGATAGAATAATGCCAACATAATGGGATTTTAGGGAGATTTGTATGAAAAACTTTTTGCTCAGAACTAGCACATACTAGGTATTTGGTTTATAACCAGACTTTCAAGCCCATCTAAAGAGAATAAATTAGGGGTTTATGGAAGCTATGCTGATTCATTAGCAGTTACTTGGTAAACCAGAATAATCAATTTCAGGCTATTTTAAAAACTCCATCAAACAAATCATAAACTAGGAAACTCCGTTTTTCAAATATTCTACAATTTTCTAAATATAACAAAGTGAGAATGCTATAATTAGATTGAGAAGGTAAGTGAGGCCATGAAATTCAAACATAACTTCAAGTATTCTTACAACTTTGTTCTTCACTGAGATGTGCTTTTCACCCTCTTACATGCAAACGTATCACTCAAAACATGTAAGGTTTAGGAGGAAAACAGCTGAGAGTTGCATGGGTTAAACTGTGTCCTTCAAAATGATATGCTGAAGCCCTAACCCCTAGGGATTCAGAATGTGAACTTATTTGGAAACAGCGTCTTTGTAGATGTAATTGGTTAAGATGAGGTCATATTAGAATAGACGGGGCCCTTAGTACGTTATAACTGGTGTCCCTATAAGAAGAAGGGAACACAAATACAGAGATACTTAGGGAAAAAGATGGCCATGTGACAACAGAAGCAGAGACTGGAGTGATGTGTCTACAAGCCAAGGAAAGCCAAGGTCCACTGGCAACACCAGCCGTTAGAAGAGGCAAGGAAGGATTCTCCCCTGTAGAGTTCAGGGGAAGGATGGCCCTGCTGGCACCTTGATTTCAGGCTTCTAGTGTCCAGAACTGTGAGACAATAAATTTCAGTTATTTTAAGCACCCAGTTTGTGGTACTTTGTTACAGCTGCCCTGGGAAACTAAAACAGGAGTAAGAGCCACATGGACACCTAGCTGACTGTAGACTTCATTGTACGGTTTTTTTACTCCATCAAACAAGAGAAACCAAAGACCACAAGAAATGAGAGGATACCAAAGAGCATTTCACTCTTAACCTTAAATTTGGTTTGGTCAACAGCATGTGTTACCAAAAACAACAAAACCAAATAAAAAAGCAAGCAAGCAAACACCCCTCCACACACAAATTAATTGCATCTTCTCTTCTAAGTCATTTATGTCTCATTTACGTGACAAATGTTTATCTCTGCTGGACTTCCAGAGCCTTCCCAGCTGTAGAGAAATAAGGTCTATTCCACCGACTTTATGCATCTTTAACAAAGGTGCCATTGCGGTCGAACCCCAGAAATCTCTTTTATTGGCGAAGATGTATGAGACTAAAAGAACACAATCTGTCTTTTTTTTTTTTTTCCAGACCCCAGTACATGACATTGAGCTTACAGTGCTGCAAGTTAGGAGAACCTTGTTTTTAAGGCTGTAAACGGCATATAACTTTGTGAATATATTCATATGCATGATATTAAAATAGCGATGTGTGCCTAAAATCCTAGATTATAAAAATAGCATCTGGCTTAAAAACTGGATTTTCTTAAAGTTAATACTCTCTCTTTATCCGTGTCCTGTCTTTCCTGCACAGTCTAATTTGCCATAGGTCTTAATTCATTTTCACAAACAGATTAAGGCAGAGAACCAGATGAGGTATGTGACCTACTCTCTATCGCCCACCTCCCTGTGCCTCTGTCAGAATCAATAAATACTCATTCAAAGGAGGGGGGCTAAGCAACTCATTAATCCTACTGCTCACTGCTTCCAAAATATGGGTGGCTTGTTAGGTGCCCTCTGAAATCCACAGTGCTAAGCGCAGCTCTTGGGTCCTGTTAAAGGGGCAGCATTACAAGCGTACAGTACGAGGAGAGGGACTTACCACTGATAATTAGACTGAGGTATGTGTGTTCTGTGATTCACCACTCACGGCGTTTTCCAGATAATACTTTTTTTCTCTTTACAAAGGATATAGATTGTCTGTTTTCAAAGACTCTTCCAAGCCTGATGTCTCCTCATTGTTTAAATCTGTCCTTGAACATAAACAACACTCTGGAAATTTCCAATTTCATGCAACACTTTTCAAAGCACATAAAAGGAAAGTTCTTCAAACTCAAAAGAGTGAATAGTGATTGCTGACTTGTTTAGAGTGAAAACTGAAGGAGAGATGCGTGTTGTAACTCCTTCAGCGATTCATGTGAGGAATGTGAATATCAACACCATAGAAAGTCACGTGTCTTCTGGGGGTTAAAGGAAACCAGACAAATAAGACTTTGAATGAATCTATATGCTTAGGTTTCTCTCTCCTTGACCTTAAAGTTAGAAGTGTGGATATCTCGGGTTTACTCTTCTAATTCTTTTGTTGTCTCCAATTTGGGGGATTTTACTGTTACTCCTCTTGGATTTTCTCACTCTAACAGAAGTGACGTGAAAAATAACATCAGCCTGAACTCAGTAACCTCTACCTTATTTTATTTTATTTTTTTAGTTTGACTTGGCTAAAAGCCAGTCTAGTTGCTGTTTATTATTTCAAAACACCATTAATGCATACTATGTGATTCATTTCCATGTAAATTTTTCTTTTAGAGAGCTTTGATTTAGAGCAATGTATGCATTAGCAGGAAAACATCATATAATTATTTACTCAAAAAACAAGAGAGAAGGGTTGAAGAAAGCATATCCCATGAGATTTAAGACTGACAGATTAGCAGCAGAAAACCTTTTGTCTGGAAAGTAAGAAAATGATCCTAAGAACTAAGCACAATATACCTCTCGTCTTGTCAAAACCAAAGAAGGTGCTTTATATGTGCAAAATGTCCAATTCTCTACACAACTAACTTGGAAATTCATCTGACTTGGAAAATAACCAAACTGAAAATAAAACCTGCAATCATAAACACAACTTCTTTTAGATTAAAGAAAAAAGCAACCGTTGGATTTTTCAGAAGTAGGATTTTGGTGCTCTGTATTTTCAAATATTTATTCTAGTGTTTTAGCTTATTGGTAAAGTATAACAAGGTGATAGCTTACAGTCAGAGAACATAGAGCATCAACATTTTAAGTATAATGAAAACATTAGCTGCCACCTTCTAAGCATTTAAAATATTCCAAGCATAATGCTGAACTCTTAATTTAAAGCTGTCCCTCTAATCCCCACAATAAAACTATGGATTTAATGGTCTTGTTTCCATTTAATAGACGATGTTATCTGAGAACCACAGAGGTTAAAACTAACTTGCCCAAGATCACATAAGTGAAAAATGACCGAGTTGGGGGGGTCACATGCGGGTTTGTCTACCTTAAAATAGGTGTTTTGTCCTAAAACAGGTGTTTGGTCTACTGTGCCCAAGCAGCCGTGCTGACCAGATGTCAGAGGTGATGTCTGACAAGTTCACTGGATTTCCTGAACTCAAGATTATCCCCGTTCTTCTAATCTCGCTCCCTTTCTTCCTTCCCTCTCTCCCTACCTCCCACTTTCTCTCTCTCTCCCTTTCTCCCTCTCCTTCCTTCCTTCCTTCCTTCTTGTCATTCTCTCCAAAAATTATGAAGAGACTTATAATGAAATGCACGTACAATAGGACCACTAAAGGCTCTCCCAAAGATTATACATCCATAAATTTGTATGATGACAAAGATTAAGAATAATAACAGAACGCCTCTGAAACACTGTCCTAACAAAACAGTTCCAACACTTTATTGATTAATTTACTGTTTACTCATTCAGCACCATATACTGAGCCGCTCCTACATTCTAGGGATGGTGATGAGTCCTGGGAATGTGAAGATAAATATATGCAGGCCTGCCCTTCATGATGTGCCCTGTATTATAACAGTTCACACACGTTAATACACGAAAGTGCTGGGAATAGAGAGTCACGTGAATGTGTTCCAGAGAAATGAAAAGGTTCCACAGGTGAGTGAGCATTTCAAAGGGTCATAAAGAATAAGGACAGATTTTCCAGGAGAGAGATGAGAAAAAGGTCTTTTTGGAAAAGGATGAGGGAAGGCTTGACCAGCTCTGCAGCTAAAACACACGGTTATTGCCAGGGAAGCAGTAAGATGCAAGGTAAGATAACAAAACTGGAACGTCTGTGGATTCGATGCTAAGCAATTATTGAATGATTACTAAGCTTTGTAATTTAAAAAAACATAATTTGAGACAATCTCCCGTTTACAAACAAGCACAAGTACATAACAAAAAACCTTTTTTCCCCTTGAACCACTTGGGAGCACACTGCTGACCTGATGACCTTTACCCCTGAATTATTTACTATGTCTCCTAAAACAAGGATATTCTCCTACATAACCATAATACAATCTCGAAATCAGAAAATCAACATTGCTACATTATTGTCACGTAACTTTCAGGCTCCATTCAAGTTTTCTCATAGTCCTGATGGTTCTTTACAGAGGACACATCCAGTTCAGAACCACATACTGCATTTAGTCTTTCTGGTTGTCTCCAGTCTGAAACAGTTCTTCAGTCTTTCCTTGACTTTAATAACCTTGACACTATTAAAGATTACAGGCCAGTCATTTTGTAACTGGTCCTCAGTTTGGTGGCTGATGCTGCCTCGAGATTTATCTCAAGTTGCACATCCTTTTGCAGGGACATCACAGAAGAGGGCTGTGCTTTTCTCATGGCATATGTGTGGCATGTAATTTTAATGAGTCATATTAATGATGATGTTCACTTTGATCACTGGATTAAAATGGTATTTTCCAGGATTCCTCATTGTGAAATTCCTATTCTACTTTTGTACACAATAAATATTTGCATGGGGAGGTCATTTGAAACTATGTACACATCCCATTTCTCACTAAGCATCTTATTTATTTATTTAATTCAATGAATTATAATTGGTTACTTTATTTATTTTGATGTCCAAACGGTTCCAGAGTTGATCAGCGGAGTTCCTTTAAGCTGATTCCTGTGTCCTTTTGGCATCCCTTATCATTCTTTGATTTCTGTCACAATGAGTGGTTCTAAACTCATCTTGTGTTTTCTCTGGCTCTTGAATCAGCAATTTGTCCAAGGAGCCCTGGTTCCTTATAATGATGAGTGATATTTGGAAGTCAAGATCTGGGCACTAGGTGTGCTCCTTGCTGTTGGAGTAGAGTGTAGTTGCTGCTCTCGTGCCCTCTCATTGGACATAGTTCTGGAATATACACACAAACACACACACGTGTGTGTATATATGTATGTGGCTGATTGTATTTTCCAAGATAGAAACAAGATCTCCCGTTCCATATGATCCTTATGATCTTTGCACAATATAACGTATATGCTCCTCCCATCCAGAAGTGAGCGCCAAGCTTGTCTCCTACCTTGGCCTCAGGGGTTGCTGTGGACTGAATTGTGTCCCCACACATTTATATATTGAAGCCCTAACATCCCAGTTTTATGGTATTTGGAATGCGGCCTTTGGGAATTAGTTAAGTTTAAATAGGTCGTGAGGGTGAGGTCCTTATGATGGAATTAGTGCCCTTACATAGAGAGACACCAGCGAGTGTACTCTCTGTCTCTCTCTGCCACGAAGGGACACAGTAAGAAGGCAGCTATCTCACTGGAACCCAACCATGCTGGCACCCTGATCTTGATTGCCCAGCCTCCAAAGCTGGCAGAAAATAAATTTCTGTTGCTTAAACCATCCCTTCTTTTGTATTTCTTATGACATCTCAAGCTGATTAATACTTGTAACTATAGCAGAAATGAGGCTGTAGGGCTTCCCAATCTAGCACTTAAAAGATTATACAATTTCTTTTGGGTTCTCTTGGGATGCTTGCTCTTGGAATCCAGTCAGCATCCTATGGAAAAGCAGACAGCCACAAGGAAAGGACAGGTGGACACGTTCCAGTCAACAGCCCCAGTGGAGACCCCAGCTGACAGCCAGCATCAAATTCTAGCCTCTGGATGATTCTCACTCCCAGCTGCCAAGTCATCCCCAGCTTTCAAGTCTTTGCACCTGAGCTCCTGGAGATACACTGTCCCACTGTGCTCTTTTCAAGCTCCTGATGAACAGAAACCACGAGAAATAACAAGATGATTGTAATTTTTTTTTAAAGCACTGCATTTGGAGGTGATTTGTGACGCATTAACAGATAACCAGAACATGTACCTCCGATTACAGTGCAACACCATAGGGTTCATTCTAGGTGTCTCCTTTTGCTAATCGGCAGCCTTCCTCTCAAAAACTGGGAAACCTGACTCCCATTTTCCTTAATAACTTAAGTTATTTGATCAGCATTCCTGTATGTGACCGATCTTTTATAACTTATATTGCCCCTTCTTTCATGTACATGCTCTCCTGGCTCAACATGGACCCTGCGATGGCTCTTCTTCCCTCCTCATGGGATTCAGACCCTCGTTGCCAGACTGCCCTCAGTGCTGTGTGGATGCCTTACTCACCCCGTTTGGGCCCTGACTCTCCGCTTTGGGCAACTCTTATGCACAGATGCCTGCCTTACTCTGTCTCATTCAGTGGCTTTATCATTGACTAGTTTAGGGAAGGAAAGGAAAAAAGAAGGGGAAGGAAGGAAAAGCAGCAAAAAGAAGGGTAAGATATGGAAAAGAAATCACATGGGCAAAGTAAAACTTCTGGAAAATTTTAACTAGATGACTGATATGATCCAAAATGCATTTTAGAAATATCACCAAGACTGTTTTCCAACAGTTTACTGCTAATAGTTTTTTTTTTTTATGAAATGTGTATCTTGAGTAACTGATGGAAACAGAAAGATTATTGTAGAACAAATAACTAAAACTATGGTCCCTAATCCAAAAACTTTCTAACAATGCTTCACAGCAAAGAAGTAGGAACTATATTTCTATTTGTCTCTTTTTCTTTTGGTTTGCTTATTTTGTTCAAAGATACACACAGGGGGTCCAGTTCAAAGTCAAAAGAAAACCTCTGAAACTGCCCCCTACATACCACATACCACATTTCTAGTTGCTTCCCCCTGCATTTATCTACATGTAAAGCCAAATTAACTAAAAAAATATAATCCATTTCTAATTATTAAGTTTACTGATTCATAGTTTTAGTACCTACCACACTACCAAGTATATAGCAAGCATTAGATGTGTTTCTTGAATGAATGAGACAATATGGTAGTAAGACTATATCTGAGCAACTCTTTAAAGTTCCATAAATGGGACTGACATCAGAAAATAGATTTTTTAAACAAGTTTCTTCTGTATAGCACAGGCAACTACGTTCAATATCTTGTAATAACCTTGAATGAAAAAGAATATGAAAATGAATATATGTATGTATATGCATGACTGGGACATGGTGCTGTATATCAGAAATTGACATGTTGTAATTGACTGTACTTCAATTTAAAAAAAATCAATCAATCAAGTAAAAATAAAAATAAAAAAGGAATAATAAAAAAGAAATTCCATAGGGATACATTCTAGTACAGACACAAGCCATGCATGTCAGAGGAAACAGAAGGAGACAGTCTAGTGATTATAACCAGAGCTGGGATCACTTTTGACCCTCTTACTGTATTTCAAACATCTCTATTAATATACAGACCATTTCTTGATGTATCTGTTTGAAACATGTATTCAGTTCCTGAGAAGACAGACGAGAAATCTAGCTGATAAATGACCTCAACTCCTTGCCTCACCCATTCTCCTCAATAATTACATAGACATTTTAGTTAAATCAATGAAGCATATTTACATAATTAGGCCTGTTCCTATTGTACACTATGGAGCTAAAACTTTCAGTTTTATTTATTTTCTGTTATTTATTTATTTATTTATTTACTTATTTACTTACTTACTTACTTACTGTTTTAATTTTCAGTTTTCATGGTGCTACTTGTTACATTTCTTTTTTTCTTATGCTCTATGACCTTGTCATTTTTTCCCAGACTTTCTGTCATATCAGAAATGATCTTTTCCCCCAAAATGACTTCCCATTTTTCCTGCTTCCCCTGGGCTTAGTTGCTTTCCTGTTAGTCTGTTGCCCAGCAGTTCTTCTGGGCCTTCCTTTCACTGCTCTCCTGGGCTGCACCCACTTTTCCCAGCTCCTACGTCTCTCTCTTTCTTGATTTTTGGTGTCACTATAGCTGCTTCTTAATGTTAGGTGTTAGGAGAAGTACAATTTCTGAATTTCTTAAATGTATGAAAATTTCTAAAGGATAATCTTTACATAAAATCTAAAGTAATTACCAGGCCACTACATTCAAATACATGTGTAATAAAATAATTGCTTTCCCTAGCTCCTTTTCCTTAACCAGTTTTGACTGAATTATGGGCAAAATATTAGAGAAATAATAACTACTTTTCAAGACCATAGAAATGACTTGGAATATTTTTTATGAATAATATTTGGATTCAAATTTTAATTAATATTGAAGCTTTTCATTGTATATTAGAATTCATTCTCTCTGGAAATGGTTTTTATACCTTCTCTGCATAAATATACACATGTATTTATGCACCTACAACTAATCTGCACTTAAAAATAGTTGCCTTTGACTCATCCTCTTCTTCTCATTGGTTCCCTCTTCCCAATACCACAGCTGAGAGAATGAGTGTAGGAAAAATTCTGGAGCTTTTAAAGAACTGTTTAGAAGGTAATGAAGTCAAGAAACTTGAAAAGCAGAATTAATTTAGAAGGGCTAACCCTGGGGATACCTGTATATGTGGTGATTCCCAAGTCACCCTATTATAATTCAAGTCACATTTTATTGAACTTATAACACCCTACAGATTAAAAATTCATTTGGGTTAACATGATTTCTCCTTTAAAGGAGTGAATATTTCTTACAGAGTTTAGTAAGTGGTGTCAGTTAGCCCCACTTCAAAGAGAATTATCTCCCACCCTCTCCCCTCCTAATACCTAGCTGAGATTAGTAGTGTCAGGGTGGAGAAAGTAAAGATAATTTTAATGAAAGGTACAGCAGACTCAGGGAAGGGCCAAGGCATCCAAAATGTGTACCAAGCTAATGTGACTCTGGCATCAGTATCAGGAGGCGGAATCTGTCAGGTAAACCCACAAGAAACAGAAGCAATTTTAATAGGGTAACTGATGGTAGAGGTGGCTGCTCCATCACTATAGGATAGCAGATGGCAGCTTGAGGTAAACATGAGCTAAACTGGCTGCTATAAGACTGGGACATTTCCATACATTTCCAGTGGTCTCCATGACACTTAAAACCATACACTCCCAGGATCTGTTTGGCTCTACGGAACCTGGTCTTTGTTTCTTTCTTCAACCCCCATTTCCTACTACCATCTTCTTCTCGGCTCACTGAACTTCAGCCTTGCTGGCATTCCAGCTATTCCTCAAACATGCTAAACCTGTTCCTGCCTTAGGCCTTGGCACATGGTGTTCCCTCTGCTGGGAACACCCAGCCCCAGATCACCTGGTGTCTTTTTCATGTCATTTGTGGTCCAGCTCAGATGTCACTTCCTTAGAAAGGTCTTCCAGTTTAAAATAGACACTAAATAACTAAATAAATGAGTGGCGGAGATGATGGAGCAGGAATTAAGACAGAACCTCAGCTAGCTGATCTGAGAGGGTGAAAGGAGGAGGGGAAAGGAAAAACTATGAGGTAGTAGACAGTGTGTTCAGGATGGAATAAAACTCAAATTTGCTGCTCTGTAACGTGGAGAAGTTACTTATCCTTGCGAATGTCAGTTTCCTCAGCTATGAAGTGATGATAACTATTGTATATGTTCAATGTGAAGATTCAGTTAGCTGAAATGATGAATATAAAAATGTGTACATAAAGGGTAAGGTCCAGAGAAGGTTCTCAATAAATAGGAGCCATTATTACTATCAATATTGGGCCAGATGAATTTTTGCACGCTCACTATGTTGACACTGAGGATGGGAAAGCTTAAGAACTCCCTATTCAATTTTCTTATTTTTCTAAGATATGCCTTTTTATAGGATTTATTACATGTTTATAAAAGTAACAGTAACTTTAGTGTATTTTGCATATCAAATAAAACATTCATATAGTCTTGGTTTTCAGATGCAGCCAAATAATAAATTGGACCATAAAGTATGAATACTGTACCTAGCAATGAAATAGTGGTATACATGAATGGAAGAGACATAATGGTTGGTCATAAAATATGATTAACCTGGTTGAAACAAAAGGCCTTAGTACCTCACAAGTGGTGAACTCATTAGCGGCTTATAGGGGTTCCACATGAGTGAAGAAATCATGTATAATGGTTGCTCATTACATACCCTATTTATTCTTTGGGTGCCTTTTTTTTTTTTTGGAAGATTGTTTTTTCTATTAAGTTTAAGCAAGAAGAGAGAAAAGTATGATATAAGAATATGTCAATTATACTTAAAAAGAGTATTATTATTGGAAGTTGGTCTGTTGTACTAATCAAAAGAAACTTAACCCTTAATAGTAAAGTGAGTTTGGTGTGTATTCCATGTATGACCAAGCCATTTAACATTGCTTTCAAATCAAGACTTTTATGAAGCAGAACCTTTTGAGGGGCTATTTCTGTTCCCTCTCTCCTTTTTTATTATTACCATTATTGCTTCTGTAGCCCCAGTTTCACCACCACTTTTGGGACTTTGGATAGTATAATTAACCACGCTGGGCCTCAGTTTTCACATCTGTAACATGATAAGAAGGACACCAATGTTGCCTACCTCATAACTCAAAACATGACAATACTTGTGAAGGTTGGAAGCACTTTAAACTACCTTTACACACAATGTTCTATTATGGAGAACTCAGTACTGTGCCTTCTGTATAACGACAGTATGATAAATATTAACTGACTGAACAGAGCAATTGTGACAACAGGGCCAGACTTCTTATACAGAGACTGGTGGGGTAGGAATCTGACTTACCTTTCTTATGTGTATTTTGTAACTGTAAGTGCTGGGTGACAAAGATGGGAACCCTACAAATGCTTCCCTTATGTTTACCTCCATTAAAATATTTTGAGGATTAATATTTAGCTATATTTCACTAATGCTAGGGGTTTTTATTTGTACACAATAGCAAATGCTTCAAATTTTTAATTGAAAACTTTGTACCTTTTAAACTGGTTGTTAATAGGAATTGGTAATTTAGTAGATTTTAAATATACTGTAATATTTTAACAGACTTTAATATCTGCCAAAAATGTTCATATTTGAATAAAATTTTGTAAATCACTGTTAGACAATAATGTTGTTATCAGAATACTATTTACTCACATTTTCAAGTTCAATTTTTGGACTTTGTTAAAATAATCACAAGAATAATCTATGGTAGTTTATGATTCCAGAGCACAATTAATATACTAAGATCATTAAACTAGTCATCAATTTTCTTTTAATCCAATGAAATAGATTAATATAGCCTATCCATCTGATTAATTCAGATAAAAATATTTTAGTCTTTCTCAAGAACAAAATTTCAATCTGAACCATCCAGTTACCCCAAAACCTTCCTTTAAGTAGCCAACGTGTTGCATTGCTCCTTCACTTACCTTTTCAACAGATTTTTGACTGAATGACAGGTTCAGGAGAGTAGAAATAGTTGAATGGTCCTTATGCTGAAAGAGGTCACAGTCTCATAGGCATTGCTAATGGGAAATAAACAAAATTGCATCTATTTAATAAAGACAAAAAGACTTTGAAGATGAATTTTCAAAGTAACGACTCAAACTCAAAATATCTTCTTTGGGTCAGGTTGTTAGCTTAACTGTCCACACTGATGTTTCGAGTGGCTTCATTTAACACAGCCATTCGGTAAAGGCGACATAAGGTCAGGTTTGAGAGCACAGACCCTGGAGCCAGACATGTGGGTTTGAATCCCAGGTCTAACCTAATGCTTATGAACTTTGTGACCTTGATCTTCATCCTTAAACGCCTTGGGTCTGAGTTTCCTCGTCTGCAAAATGTGGATTATAAGACTACCCACCTCACGGGTTACAAGGTTTAACAGCAAAGCACTTAGAATAGCGCCTGGCAGAGTGTAAGTTATAGAAGTGTTAACTATTACCAGCGGAAATAGAATATTGATTTAAATAAACTATGATATGTATAATTATAACATGACGCATGGTAATTGTATATATCATATAGATATCTACACATCTATTTATACATATAGATGACAAGTGAAGCAATGTTGTAATACTAGTAAACTTAAAGGTTATGTCTTAGATGAGGAATATGCTGCTTACGTTGAGCTGGAAGAATAAATAAGACTTCCTCTTTTGTCTTTCTACCAAAAATTTAAACTCTAACCTTTTTTAATGGGTATGGGTCAAAGGGAAGTTGTGTTGACCTGGACTGGTATATTTTAGCAATCATTGTTGTCCTTCTTAAATACTGAGGATACGGGAAGGAAATATGTAAATCAAACAGAATATTTCTTAGCTGTAGACATGAATATTTTTAATAACTTGATTTCATAGGATTTATTATCTAGCACTACAACACTTAACATCTATTTATAGAGCTTAAACAATAAGTTCTACAGCTCTGGATCTAATTTAGGGCATATGAAAATTATAAATGTTTAAAAAAAAGTACCTCAAGGAAATAGAGCAGCTTCCCTTATTGAAATAAAACACTAAATCTCCCAAGATTTGAGCCAGGTAATGTTTTAATTTTAATGAAATTGGCCTTTGTCCTTGAGAGGGACAAAATAAACAGCTCAGCTAGCTCCTGAACCCTACTATATCCAGAAATTCTTAATCCATGCATAGGCTTTAGAAAAGGAAAGCAGCACCCCTGGCAGCTAATGGTGGTGGGAAGTGAGCAGTGCTCAGTGGGATTACACAAAGGCAAAAGGAAAACCTCAGGAGGAAAGCGTCAGGACTCTTCTCACTGGACAATCTCCTTCCTCGTTCATAAATATTAAAATCTTACTAAGCACTGTCTTCATAGAAAGTCTGTTCTTAGTAAACTTTTATTTTATTTTTAACTACATAGAATTCATAAAAGTATTATTTATTATATGTTCATGCCTTCTTGCAGTTTTTCAAAGTTGGTAATAATTCATATTCTCTATTGCTATACTCAACTGTAATTTTTCCTGCTATTTAATATTCCTTTGGGAGACTATATCATGCTTTAGTTGTCATTTTGTGGGGAGATATTTGTGTTGTTTCTAATTTTATTTTGTATTTTTTTTTTGCTCTTATACACAATTCTATAACAATAATGGAAACATAATATTGACTAAAAAGCAAGGTGTGTTAAGACTGGACGCTATCAGCTGAATGAAACTCAAAAACAAGAAAAACTTTATTATATCTTGTTTGAGGATATATGCACATATAAATAAAACTATTTTTTAAGTGAGAAAATATTAAGCATAAAATTCATGATAGTGATAATGGCTGAGGATGAGATGGAGAGAAGCATACTGATTCAACAGCATTTGTAATATCCTTTAAAAAATGTATTTATAGTGGGTTCAAGAAGGTCCACTTGAAAAATCATGCTTTATAACAAGTAATATTTTGTATGTATAAAATGTTAAATATTTTCAAAATTAGAAAATACAATATTACATTTGTTCTTCAAGCCAGCTCTGTGAGGCAGGCTGAGTAGATGCAATTGCCCTTGTTTAGCAGATGAGGGAAATGAGATTAAAATAATTTACACAAGGCCCAATTGGTGGTTAATTTTGGAAATGAATTAGAAACTTTTTATTAATCAATCAATTGATTAATTCAATAAACATTTCCTCCATTACTCCTCCTCTGTGAGACAGACAGTACCATCCATCTAGTGACTCAACTACAATCCAGAGAGTCATTCATAATGCTTCCCTCTTTCTACTTCTACAACTAATTAGCTACCAATTCCTACTAATATCATCTCCTTAATAGACTTAAGTCAATTCCTTTCTCATTATTCCCATGGGCATGACCTTATGGATCAATCCATCTTCATTTTACCCTCAGATTGGGACAACCATCTTCTTACCTTGTCTCCTGATAATTACTGCTGTCTTATCTCAATCTAATCCATTGTCAAGGTGAAAACAAGAGTGCCCCTTTTAACATGTGACTCTGACTCCATTCCTAATACTTTTTAATGGCTCTGTATTCCCTCCAGGATGGAATCTGATGCTTCTCATTACGACATTGCAAAGCCTTCCACAGCCTGTCTCCTGCAGATTCATTTGTTACTGTTCCACCCATTCGTGCCACACTCTCTAACTACCTGCTGGTTTCTAGGATACAGACTCTTTTAAAGACTCTCAGAGGCCCTAGGAACAATTCCTTTCGGAGATTTATGTCTTATTGGACATGTTACAGTAAACCGACGTTCCATGTGAAAAATAGCTTACAAATAACAGTAAAGATGTGAGCAGAGCTGCAGTTGACTGGTTGACATAATGCCACATTTTATAAAACTGAGTTAAATTTATTAATTCATTCAATAATTATTAGATGGCTAACACAGGCCAGTCTCTGTTGTAGGTACTGAAATTCTTTATGGAACAAAACAGGTTAAGTTCTTACTTTTGAGGAGTCTACATTTAAGTTTTTACTATATTTTAATATAGTTATTGGTTGTTTTGATTTAAAAATGCCTCCCCTTTTCTATTTAAGAACCAAAAAAAAAAAAAAAAAGGTTTTCTTTACCTCAAACATTTTAGCCAATCTTTGAAATATCACAGACGCTTGACACTGTGCCTCTAGTGCTACATACTGGATAAACAGCGCAGTCAAGGCACTGCCATGGCTCCTGCCCTCAGACTTTATGCGTGCTGCTCCCTCTGCCTGCCACATTTTTCTACCCCATCCCCTATTCCCAGAAACCCAGCTGAGCTTATTCACTTGGCTAGCTCTTATGTGTCTTTCCAGAAGAAATTAAGACTTCTCTGTCTTTAGAAATCTTTCCTTATCTAGCCCACCAGCTTCACCCAAGTCTTGAGCAACTCCAATAAAACTGAATCATGTTAATTTCTTGTTCAAAATCTTCCATGGGTACCCATCATGCTCAGAATAAAGCCCTGAGTCCTTACCATTTTTTTAAATAAGATTTTATATAATCTGTCCATTGGCTCATTTTCCTAGTTTATTTCCTTTAGTCTTCTTGTTGCTCTCTTTGTTCTGGTTACACTGGCCCTTCTTGA
Source organism: Camelus ferus (assembly GCF_009834535.1). Lineage (NCBI taxonomy): Eukaryota > Metazoa > Chordata > Mammalia > Artiodactyla > Camelidae > Camelus > Camelus ferus. The sequence goes on from NC_045702.1 coordinate 32,097,639, forward strand.
TGTTTTGACATATGCTAAATATGCTCCTGCCCCAGGACCTTTGCACTTGCTATTATCACAGCCTGAAATGCTCTTTTTCATATACTGGCATGATTTGCTTCCTTACTTCATTCTAACATCTGCTCAAAATTTGTCTCCTTGAAAAGTCTTTCCTAAACACTCTATCTAAAATAGAGTTTCCTGTTACTCTCTTTCTTCCTTCCAGGCTTTTTAATTTCTCCATTGCATTTATCATTATCCTGACTTTACGTTACATATTTGGTTGTTCACTGTCTGTTCCACTCACTATAACAGTGTGTTTTGTTCACTGCTAAATCCCAGGACCTACAAGTATGTCTTACATACAGTGCTCAATAAATACATTTTGAATGAATGAATGGCATGGTAAGCTGTAGTCTCTGCAGGTATTGAACCAGAGGGATGTGTATTCCTCTATGTTCTCTTCTGCCACATTAGTGACAATCTCTTGTTTATTTGTCTCTTTCCCCACTATACTGTCAATGCTAAAGGGCAGAAACCATATTATTCATTTCAGTGCTTTGGATACAGCAGGACTAAAGCAAGCTTAATAATATTTGCTCGTAGAAAATGCATTCAGTGGATTTTATCAATCTAGAACCTTTCATGAAATTGGCAGAAGGACATTTTGTAACTCTCCTGTAACAAATTCACTATCACAAGAGGTTGCATTCTGGTTGGGGTATCATATTTCTAAGGAAAAGATCTTTACTTTGCATATTTCAGAATCTATGTTTTCCTGCTCAGCCGTTGCTCACAGTTGTAAAATTTTAAAACAACTTTTACAGAAATTTAATGAACTAAAGATAAAAACAAAAATTAATTTTAGTTCATTTAGCATCTAGAACATGAGTATTGTCTCATTTTATGCACAGTTCATTGAAGGGAAAGAGAGAGGCAAGAAACCCTTCAGGATGAATTCTGGAAAATGGTGCCATATACTTCTAGGGCACATTCATTCATTCATACATTCATTCTTTTCTTCCTTTATTCAAACACGTTTTCAAGTGCCTATTTAGTAAAGATAGATCAAATAAATCATTTCTGGACCTCTGGAAATGTACTGTCTTCAGTTAATCCATAACTTGTATTTGTCCCCTGTGATGTTGCCATTTTCTGTCTTCTCTTCCTCTGAAAGATGGTAGCAAAGATGGTCTTAATGTCCCCCTCCACTCGACTAACTGATAGATTTCTGTCTCTAAGCCCCAGACTTCCCTTTTCTTAGAGCACTTACTTTAGCAACCTTGCAATTGTAAATTCTTTTTCTGCCACTTTGAGATGTAAATCTTGCCTCGCCAGTCTTACAGCTCAATAATGTTTTTCTCAAGGAACTGTGAGCAATCCCTTTAAAATGTACTCCTCAAGGAAGACTGAGCTCCTATCTCTCAGTCTCAGTGAGAGGTAGGAACCTTAATTTAATTAGAACCAATTAGCATACACAGATGGCCTAACACACTGACCAACTGCCGTACGTTCTCTAGCACCTACTCTCTTTAGGTCGCCTCAGTGCTTAAAAACTTGCCCAGCTTTCATTTCACCCGAGTTGAGTTCAGTCTCTCTCCCTTATTGCAATAGTCATAACCTTTGTTACAATAGTCTTGAATAAAGCCATCCTTGCCTGTTTAACTCTCTCCAGTGTGATTTTTCTTTGATAGCTTCTATCGTGTCTTTATTCTCTCTTAAGTTTCTGCTGCTCTGTGACATAGTAGGAACCAATTTATTTTCTTTAGTAAAGCATGTATCAAACCTGAGTCATGTATAAACCCCCTTTTTTTAAAAAGGCAAGAAAATAAGCTACTTGAAGACCTCCAAACCTATAAAAATGTCTTTTTTATTTAAAATGTATACCACAAAAGAGAACTTCTATATTGGTAATTTTTAAAGAGGCCATCATCAAAATGAAGACACAAATTCGAAACATTACTGTGAAAATTTTAACCCTAAAATTGTGTGCCCTGACCCCTTCCAAGCTTTCCAGAGATCCTGGGAAACCAGTTTGAGAAACTACGCTAGAGCCTTAACCAATTCTCTTCCTGGTGAGAGAACTATTTTTATGCAAAATACATGCTAATGGTCACCTTGAATTTTGTTTTAACTTCCTATTTTAAAGAAATCGTACTTTTAAGAGCCAAATAAACGGACCCACAGAGGGACCATTCTATTAAAGAATCCTGATCTTTAACATGTAAAGCTATAATTTAGAATTTCCTTTATTTATTTTATCTGCTCTCTGGTGTACATATTTAAAGCCCTATAATTTTGCCCTCTAAGTGCGCGGACTTGGCCATTGATGCAAACTGTCAATCAGCCTTCTGCTCCCCTTTTGGAAGGACTGTCAATATCAAATGGCCTGACGTGTGACAACTGGCAGATGACAGTCTGGGATTACTGCATATGCTGAAACGAATGATTTGCCCATACAGCACTGGCCCAAAGACTCAGTTTTAAAGTGGGAGCATTTACTTGAATCCTAGGGGAAAACTACTAATAAGTTGATTTTGCTTATGATACATTTTTAAAAACCTGTTTTTTTCCCAAAAAAGTGCCACCTCTGTCTTAATTAGTGATAACTTTTGTCAGTACTAGGCAGGGATTTTTTTTTAACTTATCCTTATATAATATATAGATAATGTACTTGAAAATGTGTTAGGATAAACCGTATAACATATCATAGGAAAGCATAAAACAAGTGATCAAAATCAAATTTCTAATAAACCCTTCCTCCCTCAGATTCATGTTCATTCCTGTACAAAATAAGTTACTCAGACATGTCCTGAACAAACCAACAGAGGTAGTTATTTAATATTTGCCAGTTGGTGTTAATGATTTATAATGTAAAAGAACTGAAGTATAACTTATACACTATTTACAGAAACCTGGACATAAGAGGGGGGGGAATGCAGAAGTATATCAGGCACCTAGGACTTTTTCTCAAAGAAATATCAGGAGCTATGAGAGGCATGCAGGTGGGGTCGAAGGAGAACTTGACCACGGAAAAGCAAAAGCAACTAAAATATAGATTCTGTTCAGGGTTGTAAATGCCAAGAATGCGGAGCTGAAGGAATTCCTGAAATACCAACTCTTGAAAGATTTGTGGATTTCAGATTGTTGATATTAAATCTAAATATGCTGGGATGAAATCGTTGGTGGATTTTTTTTTTTTAATGCAGCTTGGTCACACTATCCTGATGTGTGCATATAGCATGTGGTCCTTAAATATGGATTTACTAAAATACAAGAATCTTCTGTCCCTGATTCTGGAAAGTACACATGTGTTAGCTTTTCTACTCTGAAGAGAATGATAAAATCAGTGTCATTTAAGGCAGCAGTGGCTTTAATGAGGGTGAGTCATAGCACTCAGGGAGGCAAACCTATTTATTTTTATTACACAACACTTTAAACTGGGACCATTTTAAAAAGGCGAAATGACAAGGGCCAAGATTAGATGCATCCTCAGTAGACAGCTGGCATGCCCTGCCAGGAGGATGATTTAGAGGAGTGTAGCTGGTAAGAAATAGCCAACAATTGGGGGAGGGGGAAGTGGAGAAAAATAAACTCCCTGAAGAAAGTAAAAAAACAGGTCACAGTAATTTCCCTCAGGACTAAAATGTGTGACATGAGCTTTTGCATTAAGTCAGAAATTTCAGAGTAAGAGGAACTAGGAAAGAACCAAAACCATGGGGAATAATGTTGCTATTGTATTTGGGAGGGCTCAAATAAAAAGTTATTGAGTCCTTTCCAAACTAACCAGCTAAATGGTGTGCCATTTCTCAAAAAGAACTTGCTTCTAGGAAAGAGGAATTAGGCTTGTTTTCCTATTTCACATTCAATTATAGTAGTGAATTTATTAACTAATCAACTAAGGTGCATATGGTGAAAACAAATTTCCTTGTACTACAGCAAAAATGTATTTCAAGACTTATCAGGTGAGGCTAACTTATATTGGACACATGACGTCACTGAAGCAAAGTCACTGTTGGTCATTCTGGAAAGTTATAATACTGTTTCTAGCTTCTTCTAAAAACGACTGTCCTATCTACAATTAGCCTTTCCAAGAATGTCATTCTCCTGCATTTAAACTAAGAAATAGTTTAGGGTAGAAATTTGTATTTGTGTTCGAGGATCTTTCCTTAAACACATTTTACTTTTTTTCCAGAAATAATATAGAAATGATTGTCTAAGAAGCTTAAAATAAGTGAACAGCTCCCCAGGAATAAATGGTGTACAACTCTGAGATATGTGAATTCCAGAAGAGGCAAGGGTTTCATGCACGAAATAAACATAGAAAAGAATCAACAGCATCTTCTTGGTCCAAACTAGAACCTGTGGGGGAAGCTGGAGTTGCATTTTATAGCCGTGCACCCTTGGAAAGAGACTGGACTCTGCCAGGAGATCCTTAGGGATACAGGGGAACAAAGTGATAACTTGGTATTGTCAGGAACTAACATATTGTCTGGAACTCAATACATGTTTTTGAAATAATAAGGAATGACTTTTGATATGGCACTTACGAATAATTCTGCACACTACAAAAAAACTGCTACAGGTAAAGTTAGCTAAAAAGCCAAATAAAAATCTTCTAGTAGGTTGAAACTTGTATAGTTGTAATGTCTCAAAAAAGAATTTGGGAGAAGATTGAGAAAACAGATAGTGGAAATAATTTATAGTGATTTTTAAAAAATTAAAGCATAAGAGATGAGGACTTTATTATATGCTATGTGATGATTTTAATTCAAAACTACTTAAGGATAATTGTTACTTGGATGATATATAGTTTTCTTATATATAATATATATTTATGTATATCATATATTTTTTCTTAATAGCGAACAAAATGAATATAAATTTAAAAATTTAAGTAGAAGTGATACAATCATCCCTAACAAACTGATTTTCTGGTATATGAATGGTACAAGTCAATGACTATATCAAAAGACTAAGATGTTGAGAATACACAGCTATTTAATACATAAAGCAATGGATTTATAGCACAGAGGGCTGATTCAATTTTGAGGGGAGAGTTCCTCAAAAGGAACAAGTTCATGATCACTTTGCATGTGGAAAGATGGTTCTCAGGGCAGCCCGTCAATTAGTAAGGAGAAAAAAAGAAGAAGGTTATTGTGCATTAAAAATTCTTTAGTTTCCTGAGAGAAGAGTTTGGGGGGCTCAAAGTAAAGTAAACAAAGAAGAAGAAAGAAGAGTAAAGAGGAAGACAAGAAAAGAGGACTTAGGGAGAGTGTCCAAGTGATGGGAAATGGCTAAGGGACATGAAAGAACAAAGGTCTGATCTTGAGCTAGAAATTGTTTATTATGCAATCCTGAAAAAACTAAACCTCATGTTTGACTTCAGACCTTCAGAGTTTGGTACAGACATTGCCTTTCATATCACAATTTAAAATATTTTACATACACTATGGTAAGATGTGCTTCAGACTATCAACTATATTTTTAACATATATTTGATGCTCTTTTAGAAATTTTATTATGGAAAATTTCAGTAACATAAAAAGTAGAGATTAATACAATGAAGTTATCACTTAACTTAAATAATAATCAACTATGGTCAATTTCGTTTTATAAATATCACCTCATCCTTTGCCCAGGCTTATTTTGAAGCAAATGCCAAACATCACATCATTTTATCCATAAATATTTCAGTGTCTTTCTTCAAAATATAAGGACTTAGTTAAAAAAAAAAACCCACAATATCACTATCACACATAAATTTATACCAATAATTTATTTTCATAATCATTTAGTTAGTGTTCAAATTTTCCTGATTGTCTTGTGTTTTTAACTGTTTTTCGAATTGAAATCCAAATAAGGTTCAAATTTTGCAACTGACTGATGTATATCTTAAATTTCTTAAAAAAGATTTCATTTTTATCTCTTGCTCTTTTTTTCCCTGTAAGTTATGAAGGTAAGTTTTTTTGTCCTTTAGAGTCTAAATTTTGTATCACTAGTAGATAATAACAAAATTTTGAATTTTGCCAGTCTATTAGGTAAGAAACTACCTCAATGGATTTTAATTTATCTTACGTGTGATATGAAGCTTCTTTTCATGTATTTGAGAGCCACATGCATTTATTTCTTTTCCTGTGATCTTGCAAGTCATATCTCTTGTCCATTATTCTATTGTATCACTAATTGTTTTCTTCTCTATTTTTAGAAGCCATTTATATATTAAGGATACTCATTCTTTATGATACAAATTGCACATATTTTTGACTAGTTTGTCATTTGTCTTTTGACTCTGCTGCTGATGGTTGCGTGTGTGTTTGTGTGGTCTTAGTATACCAAATAAAATTTTATTTTTATGTAGTCAAATTTATCAATTTTTTTTTTTTTTGCGTCTAGAGTTTGAGTTACCGTTAGAAATATTTTTCACCTCTCGCAGGTTTTAGAGGAATTCATCCAAGTCACAATGTTTTGCTGGTAGGACTCTGAAAAGTAAGTAATTGCTTTGGTGGAATAATATGATATAAAATAAGAATGCCATGTATAATAAGTGAGACAGAGTAGAGATAGAGAACTTGGGGAGGCTGAAAATTAAAAGGTAACATTTAAGTCCACAGAGAATCTCCTTATCTATAGGGGCAATGAAGTTTCTTTTCCAGCAAGGGGAATAAAATCACTTTTACCTGAGAGTCACAGCAAAGACTTTTTCTGAAATAGTGAAGGCCTGGGGCTTGGGTATGACCAGGGAGTGGGCAATTGGGTTTACATACAGCCATGTGCAGTATAATATTCATAGCACTTTTCCATGGCCTAACTATATCACCTCAGAGGTGAAGTGACAGGTAAACAATTTAACCTGTACCTGAATATCGGCGTGTTGAAAAGGAAGAAGTATCTGATAAGTGAAAAGCCTTTTCAAAAAACATAATAAAAGCATTCATGTTATAACTTGAGATGTAAATTTGACTATTTTAAAATCAGTATTAGGCCCGGTAACTCTGTGGATGTTAATCCCATGATGACTGACTTGACTTTCTTGTGGTTCCAGTCTATTTCACTGCCAGATCTGTGAGTAAGAAACTATGCTGCTTGAGTGGTCTTAAGTGTATTCATTAATAATATAGGCAAAATGGCTTTTAGAGTTTTCCTTGGATTGACACACACACTGGCACACATACTCCACAACTTAGTACCAAGCATACCTGTAATCATACTGTTTATGATGAACAGAAAGCAAAATAGTCTGAGCTTCACATTTTCATTTCAAAGTAGTGTATCTTCTCATTGATGCACATGGGACACAACACATCTTATCCACATAAGATACAGCAAACTGTGGTGATTCAAAACAGAACCCAACACAAAATTTTCCCTGAAAAAATTGTGAAGGGATAGCTATGATCTCAACTAGTCCCATATAACTTCCTTTCTTTCCCTTTGGTCTCTTAACTAAAAGGCATGCTAACTCTTGAAAATAGAAGGTTTTGAACGATTCCAACTATAACTGGTTAATGCCCACTGTGCCGGAGTCTGCATATTGAAACGCATATGGCTCAAATCTCTCTTCTCCTAAAGCCAAGTTGATTTTTCCTCTGGGTTTTTCCTTTTTTTCATTTCAGCTTTACTGAGGTATAGCTAACAAACAGAATTGTAAGATACTTAAGGTATACATTGTGGTGATTTGATATATGTACACATTGCGAAGGGATTTCCCCCATCTAGTTAATTAACACATCAATCACCTCACATATTTACTTCTTCTTTTTTTTTTGGTTAGAATATTTAAGCTTTACTCTTTAAGCAAACGTCAGTGATACAGTACAGTGTTATCAACTATATTTCTTTATTTGTTGAATGAATTTGATAAGTTGATACTATCTACCTTGCAGGATCTTTGTGAGTATGAAGTGAGCCTGTCTGTATAAAGTTCCTATCACTTGCTGGCTATATAATAGCTGTTCAATAAACACGAGTTCTCTCTCCCTAACACCCTTTTCTGTAATGTATACACACAACCTAATGATACAGAATGAGACATGTATTTGCCTTGAGATTCTAGGGGAGAATACCTTTTCCTTGGGTAAGGTCATTGTATGTCAAATGCTGTCCCAGGAACTGGAGCTGCATCTCTTAACCTTTTCCAGTTTATAAAAAATCTCCTTGGATTGCCAAAATGAACAGAGATATTTACTGGCTCTTATGAAGCATGAGTTATCAGGTTAATTTAAGAACTCAAGTGTTTCAGAGGACATTTGTCATTTGGATTAGAAACATCTCTACTAAACAGCAGAATTTACCATAGCATTACCTGGCTTTATAATTAGACACTACTAGGAGTGGTGGGGGGAAATTTACAAGGTAACAGTAAAAACAATAGTGTGGGTTTCTCTTCCAATGGATGCAAAAATTAATGTTCCTTTCAAAGGTGAAGGAAACTCTGGTTGATTCTGCATTACAATCCCTGCTTGTAAGGAGACAAAATACAAATGCCCACCACCCACTTTGCCTTTCAGAGTCATTCATCAGTTATGAAAATCGGGTATGGGTTGATCTGGAGATTTCCTGGACAATATCTATAAGGAACTTTTTAAAGAAATAAATTAAAAAGTTAGACATGTATATTTAATTTAAGAAAATATTTATTTAGAGACACTTATTAGTACCTATTTAAAAATGATGGAATTAATTACAAACGAATCCCTTCTCATTAAATTAGATTTTGAAGGACCTTCACTTGAAGTCCTCTTGTTAACAGTTAGGCAGTAGTCTTCATTTTAGCTATTTCGTTGATCACCTTGGAATTAACCCCTCAAATTAGTCTGGATCAGTGTAGATTTACATTATAAACTACAAAATTTGGTCTACAGGTCTGACAGACGTGGCAAAAGAAATTAACACTTCAAAACACCACCAATTTAGTGACCTACTTTTAGGGAAGATTAACCTATAGTGAGGATGTGAAACTAAATTAAATTCCAGTTAAATACAAATATTTTTCTTCACATACTGAGTCATCTGATTCAGACCCCGCAGGGTGCAGTGTTACTTTGCTTGGCGAACTGCATAATTATTTATAGATTTTCTCAACATTAAGCTTACCCCTTATCTAACTTTACACAGGCAGTCTAGTTAGTGACTCTTAGAGAGATACCCTGCTGCATAAAATGGTCCCACATGGTAGGTCAGGGCCCAGCTGCCCCTTTTTCCATTCTTTGTTGATGGTTTGAAAATATCAGGACAATGACTGCATGCCACATTGGTTTTATAATTCCTAATCTAATGTCTCTAGAGGGGACTCTAATTCCATATAACGTATATAAAACAAAGAGATAAATGTTACTTATTATTGAGAATGGAGGTTCAAGGACCTATTGTGAAGCTTTGTACTTATTGATGGAATTCTAAAACTAGGCTATAAAGAAGTCAGTTCTTGATGAAGCATTAATGTTAAATAACAAGCCTTCAGAAGGCTAAAATACTTAACACTCAAAGACATATCCATTTGAAGCATTTTAAGAATACGAATGGAATGAAAATTGTATTTCTCATAAGGTACAATATTAGTTCTACAGTGAAACTCAGTGTTAATTGAGTGAAATCTTTAAGCTCTTAAAAGTAACAGTTTGTATGTATGTGTGTTTTAGAGAATAATTTTTGACTTAAAGGATGCATACAGTTGGGGAGGGTATAGCTCAAGTGGTAGAGCATATGCTTAGCATGCACGAGGTCCTGGGTTCAATCAGAGGTACCTTCTCTAAAAATAAGTAAACAAATAAACCTAATTACCCCCCGCCAAACCCCAACCCTCCCAAATTAGAGGATGCATACAGTTGACTCTAGGCCAACTTGACATGTTTAAGAATAGAGGAAGAGAAAAATTTCATAGAAACATACTGGGGAAAATATTTTCTTACTGTTTAATGTGGAAATAAATAAGAAAATAATAATGTTATCTAAAGGAAGGCCTCCTGGAGCCAGACAGAATCAGATAAAGTACAGATTAGACTGTCCATTCTCTTGAAGGCCATAACACTACCCTGAAGATAGCCTTAAGAAAACTCCTTAGGATAAATGGCATGCACAATAACTGAGGGACAGATACCAGAATGTCAATGAATTAATTTGCAATTAGAACAAGAGCAATCAGATAGAACTAGAGTACTCTATTGGCTTGACTAGCATATTCTGTCTCTATAGACAAGCAGCATAGAGAAATGAAATCATAATCAGACAGGTGCTATTTAAGAGTAGAACCTGAATAAAAGGAGTTAAACAATATAATTATGGAATTGCCTCATTCTAAGGTGGCTTAACACACCTCTCCCGCAACATAAAACGGTTTGCCAATAGCGCTAGAAATCAGTAAAGTCCACCAATTATCATCAGCTCCATCCAACTCCACTGGAGGGACAGACATGCCATATGGACTGCAAATACCTCATGGCTGAGGGCCAAGTCTTTCTCTACCTAACAGAGTGTTTGAATGGGCACTGCCAACAGTTGCTTCTATGACTGTTTTCACTTTTATGCTGACCAATTGCTTTTCTGATAGACGTAGTCCTTTTGAATGTGTGTGCAAGTGTGTGTGTGTGCATGCATGTGTGTATAATTGGATTAGAGTCAAACCCAAATGTATGGCCTATGGCCATCCTATTTCTTTCCAGTGATTGCTTATGTCTTCTCTGATCCATTACTTGTTGCTTTTATAATTTACTTCTCCATTGGACAAGTTCATTTTACTCATTTCCAAGTTCCTTGGGGGCCATCTTTGTGTAACCTCATACTTATTAAGAAATATTATACACTTTTTCTCACCAAAAAAATAAATAAATGGCTCTGACACAACAATTTTGACAACTAATAAAACTGTTCTACCTCTTCAGGTAATGAAGTCTTTTTAGTAGTGTTAAGCAAATTTCCATTCAATGGTTACAGTGATTTAGCATAATGAATCATTTGAATTATCTGTGGTGGTTAACTATCTGTTGAATGGTTTATAGCACTTGAGCACTGCCCATATGAACCCTATATTAATCATCATGTGAGCTGACTTACAGCATCAGGGAAAGCGAATTTGAGACTGGTTCCCAAGGTTAGGCTCCATATGACTACCACTTAGTCCTTGTCTTGGTTTGGATACTATGACATAAGCATTATGACATTATTATGAAAGCAAAAAAAATATTGTACATTGAGAAGTGGAGTTTTAACCAATAAAAATACACTATCCCATTTAATTTTTCACAAACTGTGCTCCTGGGATTTATTTGAAAGTATCACTGGATGATGCTGAGTAAGACTACATGAGTGAGGGCTCGGGTGCTGTACTTTGAATTACTTCCTGATGTTTGCTTTAAAAAGAGTAACTCCACTTTCTAAATTCTATTAAAAAATCAATATGGTTTCTAACAACAGTACTCTAATTTGAAAATTTCTCAAGACATTAGTCAACCTTTTTGCTAATAACTGATTCCTTATGGGCAATATCAGCAATTTAGATGCTACCTCATTGAAACCACAATGCTGGCTGGCAACAGAGTGCTTTCTAGTATCCTAGAAAGAGCCCTAGACTAGGAGTTAACAGATCTAGATTTTAATCCTGACTAACTGTGTGATTTCAAATTATTTAATCCCCATTTATTTGCCTTTGTTGTGGATTGGATTGGTTTGTGTCCCCTCAAAAATACACATGTTGAAGTCCTAAGCCCCAGGACCTCAGAATATAACCTTACTGGATATATTCAGAGGTAGTCAAGTTTAAAATGAGGTTGTTAGGGTGGGCCCTAATTTGTATGACTGCTGAATCTGTAAGAAGCAGAAATTTGAATACAGACAATCATTCAGGGAAAACACTATGTGAAAACAAAATCCAACATCTGCCAAGTCCAGGACAGAGGCCTCAATCATATCTTCAGAGCCCTCAGAAGAAACAGACCCTGCCAACAACTTGATTCCAGACCGCTAGCCTCCAGAACTTTGAGATAATAAGTTTCTGCTGTTTAAGCCACTCAGTTTGTATTCCTCTGTTACAGCAGCCCTAGCAAACTAATACAGACTCTTAGGCCAAAATTTCTTCTATAATATCCCTCCTGACACTTATTATTTCTCTTTCATGTTAATGAAATTATTCTTTTACCCCTGTGCTTTGCAATCATATTTCTGAAATACAGATCTGATCTTGCCAATGTCCTGCTTAAAGTGTTCAATGGAACACCTACAGAGTAAATAAAATTCACACCTCCACATGTGGCCTGCAGGGCCTTCCTGTCTGCTCCAAAGCCACCTTTTCAGGTAGCCCCTCTACCCCAAATGCCAGTATTGTCTATTTCCTCCCTGGACAATTCTGCCTTTTTGTTGTTGTTGTTGTTTAGGAGATTGAGACCAAGTGCAAAGGAATTGAGGGAACAGGACCCTGGACAGTGTTGGGGCAACCTAAAAAAGAAAGTAGATGGGAAATGGAAAGAAGAAAGGAAAAAATGGTGAATTCATATAGTTTCTGTGTAAAAATTTGTTGACTAATGTTTTCAAAGAAATGAATTTGAATGTGTATATATTCAGATTTTTTATTTTGTTTCGTGTTGCCAAATTTTTTCCAGACTTCCAGTGGCATGAATGGCTGCTTTGTGAAACATTTTTAAAGTTAAAATTGGAGTCTTTTATATATGGAAGCAGGTATCTTAACGAAAGCTTTCTATATATCCAGGAAAGACTAGTTGGCTTTGCTCAGTGTTGACACAGAACACCGTCTAAACCTCTTCTCCATCATGCATTACAGGAGGCAAATATAGTTTCTTACCTCACAAGATTGTCAGCTATTTGAGGTCAAGGACCACATCTTAAATAATTCTTTCAATTCACTATATATAGCACAGTCTTGACACTTGGTACATAGCAAAACAAAACGAAACTAAAAAACAAAGTGTATTTGAGTTTGGGCTTGGTTTAGGTCTTTATTTCTTCTCTTGAAATTCGCATTTGTTCTCCTCCAGAAATATTTTGGTCAAAGTGTGAAACAACATAAAGCTATCAATTTATACCATTTTAGTAACAATATAAATAATATTTTTGAGAAACAAAAGTTACAATATGGTATTGTCGTATACCAGCTGGACACTTCAGAATTGCTTGGAGCAATCAAAGACCATCTTTAAATATAGAAATCCTTGCTACTGCTCACCTGTAGGAATGCCCACAGGAGAGGCAGCCCAATTGCAAGTCAACCTCTGGCTTTTGGGCTCATAATTGTATATATTTCTTGACTGCTCAAATGGAAATTGAATTATGAGGAGTTTGATACTGAGGGAAAAACCCTCCAAACTTTAGCAGCTTAATTGGTAGCTTTAAAAAAAATATAGTAAAGGGTTTTAAACTACTATTCCAAATTCTATGAAATTGAGCCATTTTAGTGCTTCTAGACCCTATTATTTTAAGTTTTAATATTTTTTCCTGAAGTAAGTGTGGAAGATTAAGGTAACATAATTTGGCTCCTGGGTCAGCCTTGGCATCCTTCACTTTGCCCAGATGTATATGATTACATTTTCTATTATGCAAGCCACGGGGACATATGGTATTTTCATCAAAAAGTGATGAAAGAAAACATCTTTAGGAAAGTTGAAAATATTGCCTAACTTAGGAAACAAGGTTCTGAGACTGGGGCTTTTTTTTCTGCGTGGCTACCTGGCAGTCTAAGTGTTGTATGTGTGTGTAGAGTGTTGAGGGGTAGGGCATAGTTGGGGGAACAAGCATGCAAACAAATAAACCAAAAATAGCAACTCAAAAAATGTGGTCAATTTCTAGATTGTTCGTGATTGAGTGATACGTGTAGAAACTGATAAATTTTATTTCTGAAAAACTTTGGCAAATGGTAAAGATACCTGCTAAAAAGTGAAACGACTCATATTCCAGTGTTTCTGGACTTAACTATTGATTAACTGGAAAAGTAGGCTGAAGACTATGCAGCTGTTCTGCCATTGGCACTTTGACTGAACAAAAGTTAGGCTTAAATTCCCTACTTTACTTATTATATTAGGAATATAACATGATAATTACTAGCAGATTCCACAGTGAGGTTTGAGTTCAGCCTTGACGTCCCCGTAAGCACTTTGTGAGCTAAGCACCCGGCGATAAACTTTGGTCATATGAAGAGTCACTATGTCCTCACAAAATGTTTGCTCTCCTTTTGGGGATTTTATTGTACACTGGATTTAGCATTCATATTCACATTCTAAAGACTATAAAGCATAGGATTTTGGTAATCAAACATCTAAATAATTAAGTGAGTGGGGGACAGTATTAAGACTATTTTCACCACACATTCTTCTTCTTTTGTTTTTTTTCATGATCCCTCTGCAGCTAGAAGTGTTGTTTTTGTTTTGTTTTGTTTTTTTCCCAGAAAGTGAAATGCAGCTAAAAGTTATGTTAATGTAGCATCCATTTCACAATATTGTCTGATCATATTTTCTAGGAAGTAGCCTTCTTTGAGAACACGTTTTAAAGAATTGATGCTAAAGCTGTTCTTCAAGGTACAGGTACCATTAAGACATTAAATAGGAAATTTATCTTGACATGAAAGTATTCAAGAAATAAAGGATTTCTGCTTTGATATCAAATGTTTTCCTATGAAGATGATAGTCATTAGGTACAAGAATGTGGCTGAAGAAGTATTCATCTTGGCAATTATAATCATGCTCTTATGTTAGCTACAAACACCAAGCACATTATCATTTGCATTTATTTATTAAAATAATCTAATTTAAAAATCTATTTCCAGTACTTTGTTATGCAGGAGCCATTTCTAAATAGAGCACGGGTCTTTCAAATGGAAATACTTTTCTCATGTGCAGACCACTCTGTTCTATTGCTCCTGAAATGATAATGTAATTATAAACCTAGGCCAATATAAATATTAGAAAGTGCATCAAAGTACTTATTTCAGATGGATGTGTTCTCATAAATATTTTTCATCCTTCCCTTTAAATATTTTTTTCTTCCCTAAGAAGCCAAATGCTAGAAAATCAATAACTTTGGGTAGAAAACATATAAATAATGTTCCAGGAGATGTAGCAAGGGTAAAAAATCTTTTGGGAAAAATGCAGATTTAAAGATAATTACCAAATAATAAAGATGATAATAATAATAATAAGGAAAATAATGTTCAAGAGTAAATGTAAGAGGCATAAGGGAATTTAGTAGCAACAGAATTACACTCAAAAAACAAGTCATTCTCTGTGTTAATTATGTATTTGTCTTTAGGGTACTGAAGTTCAGTGACAGTTCCTTCGTTAGTACTTTTGCCATATGCTCATGATCCTGCACTCTGAATCTATATGTTTGAGCTAATTTCTTATTGATAGCAACTAATCCTTATAAGCACACATAGGTCCTCTGCACTAGTCTTACTAATTAACCCATAGAAACAGTGCATCTGTTTTGATCTAATCATAATTTTTAAACCACTGGTTCATGAATACAGCTCACTTTTCTATTCAAATAACCTTTTTTTTTTTATCAAGGATAAAGTCCTTGGTGACATTCCTTTTGAACAGCTTCATCCAAGGCACAAAATATGAAGTCGTATAAAATACAGAAGTTTAATAAGATCTACTCTTTATATGAAAGTGGTTTGCTTTAAGGAGGAAGAGTTAAGGATTTGAGACTAACATTAAAGCAATAAATTTCAAAGTACAATGATTGTCTTAGCATAAAGAAATGGAAATTTGGTATTTTTCTGGTACGTTTGACAAATAGGCAGAAATACTTGCAAATTTCACTTTTTTAAAATGTGTACACAACAACTGGTTTTAGAATGTATTTGAAATTGTCCTTTTTACCTCACTTTACTCACTGGTTAAAATATTATCCTAGAGGCAATTTCACAAGATGTGTTTTCAGAATGTAGTTATAGTACAGAAACTTGATTTCTTGAGGAACATTTTTCAAGCCCCATGAAAGCAAAATTGTCTTTAATAAATATTAAATTAAATATTTATATATTAAATATTTATAAAATTTAGTATATATTAATTAAATTTAGGTATAATTAATTTAATTATCAAATATTTAATATATTAAATTATATCTTACATGAAATTTTCAAAGCAAATAGGTCATTAATAAATCTAAAAGCCATTTTTAACACTTATTATCCTCACCTCTTTATAACGTTTGCTTTAATTTACCAGCTCCTTCTATGTGCAATACTGGCTTCCATGACATCGGAACCCTTCTTGTCACTGTCTATCACTCCCTCTTTTGGGAAACAGTGTACACAATTCAACACCTCATTTCCTCTGACAGCTCTTCTCATTCTGTCTCCATTACCCTGGCAGCCTCTTCTCCTCTTCCTTCTCTGACCTGTTTGTGTCCTAAGGGTGCACACCTCGCCCTCTTTCCTTTCGCACAACGCAGTCTCCCTTAGTAATTGCATCGCTCATATTACCAGCCATAAACTGGCAACTGCCAACTCATGTTTTATCTATAGTAGAGGACAGCAAACTTTCTGAAAAGGGCAGATAGTAGACAATTTAGGCTTTGCAGGCCATTCGGTCTCTGGCACAACAACTCAACCCTGCTGTTGTAGCACAAAAGCAGCCATCGGCAACGTGAACGAGGAGCACGGCCATGTTTCAATAAAACATTCGCGTTTGAATTTCATGCAGATTTCACATGTGATGACAGTTCTGGACTGTGTCCCCTATCCCCAAATTCGTATGTGGAAGTCCTAACTCTTAGTACCTCAGAATCTGGCTTTATTTGGAAATAGAATCTTCAAAGAGGTAATTAAAATGAGGCCATTATGACTGGTGCCCTTATAAGAAGAGGCAATTTGGACAGAATGATACAGAAGGAAGACCACGTGACAACACGGGGAGAAGACAGCCATCTACAAGGCCAGGAGAGATGCCTCAGGAGAAAAGAGCCTTGCCAACAGCTTGTGGACAGTTCAGACGTCCAGTCTCCAGAACGGTGAGAAAGTAAGTTTCTGTTGTTTAAGACACCCAGCCTGTGGTACTTTGTTATGACAGTCCTAGAAAACTAACACAACTTATTATTCTCATTTTGATTTTCTTCAACTGTTTAAATTAGGCAGAACTACTTTCAGCTCACAGCATGTACAAAAGCCTACTGGGCCAGAACGGGTCTGCAGGCCCTAGTTTGCTGACCTCTGATCTAGAGTTCTTCAAGATTCATTTTCTATAGTGGATGATTACGTCTTCACTTCCTCAGATTCCTCAGTCTCAATCTGTCCTAAGGAATTTGACCTAATTTGGCTTCTACTCTCTCCTCCTTTGTGTTCCCTACCTTGTTGAGAACCATCATCTACTTCGTCACCCGAATCTTAAACCTAGTAGTTATGCTAGATTCCTCATTTCTTTAATTTCCCACATCTATATGGGACAAAATCTTACTTATGGTCCTTAATATTTCTCTGTCTACTGGATGTCTTCTATCACTTAGTCTCCTGTAACACAGTGCAAATATTTCTTGATCTTTAGTTTTACTGTCCACATTGCTGCCAGAGAGACTGTCTAAAATTTAAATATAATTACATTGTTCTTCTGATGAAAACCTTTTAAAGCTTCTCTGTTACCTAAAACCTAAGCTTCTGAACATGATATGCATTGTTTTCCATGAGGTCTTTCTTCATCAGATTCATTCCTTGATGGCCTCCTCTTTTGGCAACAGTTCACATGAAATACCATATCTAGGAAGGGGTTACCCACCTTCCTGCCTTTATTTATGCTGTTCTCTTTGCAATACTTCACTTCTCCCTCACCTGATGGACATTTGCTCCTTGATGATGGGAACTATTTGTCATCTTTAGCTTTTAGACAACACTTCACAAAAGGCAGGCTCTTCATAAATACATTTATTAATGAACTGTGATCGAAAGAGCTGTGTGAGTGATACATGTTATTATCGCTCACACAGCTCTTTTGATCACAGTTCATATATATATACACACACACACATAGTTGCACATACATATATATGTGATGCTAGCAGGTGTGTAAGTGTATGTGTTTATGTTAATAAATGTATGCACACAAAATCTCTGCTTTCTGGCCTAACCAGCAGTGGCGTAACAGGTGCGACAACTTTTAGAGTTGGACTGAAGGACAACTAGACTCCACAGAGTTTGGGTCCAGGACCCCACCAGTTCCGGATGTATCTGGAAGCATCAGGGAAAGCACCCCTGTCCATCTCCTGCTCACTCCCTCCTCTAAAGCCCATTCCAGGCATGCACTGTCTTCTGTTTCCAATTACCCAAGTCCTACACGACCTTCAAGGCTCCATTCAGAGTTGTATTCCTTCAGGGATCCAAAAGCCTGTTTCCCCTTTTCCAAAATTTACTGACTATTCCTTTTTTTCTTGTAACAATTAATATTCACTGTTTAGTACTAGCTTTTAAAATTTTCTTCTGATTTGGAAGCTTGTCTTCCTTTGCCTTATAAAGTACTTTGTTAAATGGTCATCTCAGCACATAGCCCTGTCCCAAGCCCCATGTAGGCAATAGGTAATTGAAAGACCCAGGGCAGAAAGAGTCCTTTGTTTGGTCTGCTTTTACAGTTCTGAGACTCTACCCTGTATTGCATACGTGAATTTTAACATTTGAGGGGTCACTGAACTATTTAAGAATCTAGAAGATAGTGTCCCTCTTCTCAGAAAAACCATAAATGTACACAAACACACAC
Organism: Camelus ferus; assembly: GCF_009834535.1. Taxonomy (NCBI): domain Eukaryota; kingdom Metazoa; phylum Chordata; class Mammalia; order Artiodactyla; family Camelidae; genus Camelus; species Camelus ferus. The sequence continues at coordinate 32,116,310 of NC_045702.1, forward strand.
ACACACCACCTACACACACAGTTTTGCATGTAATTTTAAGAATTTATCAACTCCAACTGACCAGACTGCAAATTCCTTTACCTACAGAAAATATGTTGTGTTTTTTAAATACTTAGCACAGTATCTAGCTGCTCAATAAATCTTGTCTGAAATAAACAGAATTGAACTCTAGTCTTTACTAGACTACATTTCCTATATTTGTATTCCATGCAGCACTTAGCACAGTGTCTTGGCCAAAATAGTAATTTAATAAATATTTGTTGAATCAAATTGAATTCTGCTTTTTTTGTATCTCAGAGAAACACCAATTACAGTGATGTAAGTAGATGGGGCTAAATAAATATTTAGAATGACTCTTTCAACACTTAATCTCATTGTTTTAACATTCTACAGACTTGAATCCACTAATTTAAGTATAGTAGTGTTAATAGATACACTCTTTTAATCTTTTTTTCATGAAGTGTTTAAATTTTAAAGCATTTAAGTATAAAGAAACAAAGTAGAATTCATCTGTCCTTTTATAAATGTCACTACGTTCTATTTTGAGCATAATGTGAATAAAGGACCAGGTCTGAGAATTCTGAAATAAAGCATTTCTACCAGTGAAGGGAAAGAATGAGGCACCTTTTTCTTCCACAATCAACCCAAATGTCTCACCACTTAAAACAGATTCTCTTCTGCTTGAGTAGCAATCCTGTTCTTAGCAGTTTTTGGAATAATGAACAACCCTTTTCATAATGACAGATGTTTGAGCCTTAAAAATAAAATAAATAATTAAAAAGGAGAAGGGAGAGCTGACTGATTGGAATGACACCAAATTTTTATTTTCAATGGCACGTGTAGCTGCTAGAAGTGACACAATTTGTGTCAGTCTAGGAACTCGAGGTAACCAAACATGAGTTGTAACTGACCAAATTAAAGTCAGAAGAATTGTAATTAGTTCATTAAATAAATGATGTGGAGAATTTACCAACTTAGCAGCAAGGTACAAAACAACAGACCATCTACTGAGTGGAAAACAAGATGAAAAGGGATAAAACGAGAATAAAAATCTAACTTTCTCTTCAAAGAAAGCAAAGAAAAGACAAAGGAAAGAAACATTAAAAAAAAGAAGATTCAATTAGCAAGGAAGGGAGAAAGGAGAGAAATCCAAGCGGGATTCTCTGGGAAAGAAAAGAACGTGATGAGAGTTTAGATCATAATCTATAAATAGCCTTTTATTTTATAAATCCTTCATGCGATGCACAGATTACACGGTGAGCCTCCCGTGTCCTTAATACGTACAGTCTCACAGCACATCCCTTTTAAGGCAATAGTAAGCACAAAGAACTAGGTCTGGAAAATGACTTAGGCGTCTCTCTTTCAAAAACCAAGAAGAAAATTGATGAGGAGAGAATCTGGGAACGTAGCACAAATTGTCAGGAGGGCACAAGAGGGATAAGCTTTAGTCGTCTGTAAAGTATGTTGGAGAAATACTATGCCCTGCTTCTTCTAACTTACTAGTGTGAGGGATAATTTTAATTACCATCTTGTAATGAGCCTTCCTCCAAATAACACAGGTGACCACTTTACCTGTCATTCTTCACAAAGTGTCAGGTCCTTTGTTGTTTGTCTCTTCTCACCCCTTTGTTCTGAGTTTCAATTCTAAAAGAAGCCAGCAGTGGTGGAAGGGGGCTGAGGATGGAAAAGCAGAAGAATGTGAGAGGGTAGATATTATACAAATAATTCTTTGATATGTTTTGTTGTATTTTCAAGGACTCCTTTCCATAACATTTCCAAACACTTAAAAATATTGAGACAGTCTTTCAAAACCTATACCAAACATAATACTCTCTTCCAGTTTTTTTTTGCAGGGCAATGAATTGGCAAATGTAACCATCACCATAGTTGGCACTTGTCTAAAATACTCTTTATTACCGGCCCTTATAATTTGTTTTTAAAAAAGAGCTGTTATTTTTAAAGAGGAATTAAAATAGATCCTGATACACCTGAGACAGGGATGAGTTGTACACATCTGCACTCTTAGCTCTCTCTTCCCATCTGGTTGGGAGGACCAGAGTAGCTGAGAAAAGAGCACTCATCTGTGGTTTGATGAGCATGGTCAGTGGATTTCCCCTCCTGTCAGACAGGTTTCAAGACATTTAAAAATCTATGCCATCTTTTTTTAGGAAGATAAATACATCATATCTCCCTTCAGTCACTTATCTTGAGAATCACTGTCTTCTAAACATTTCTTCTTGCCAAAAAGATTATACAGAGTTTTGTTTTCAGCATTTTTTATTACAAAATAAATGTGTTGTATTATAAGAATTAAGAAATTTATAATCTATACTCCCCACTACATTTTTTCACTCTAAATATCTAAGTACCATTGGATTTTTCAAATTGTCCACGGAAACAATGATTTAATACAATGTGTGCTGATAAAAGAAGTTGCATTTCTCTAAGGATTAGCTTCCCTCTTCTTCAGAATAAAATACGCTCATTCTAAGAGCAACTTTCTAAAAGTCTAGAATTTCTTTCTAAATTCAGTATCCCTACTTTCATTGTCTAAACTTCTTAAACTGACCACAAAAAATGTTGCTTTGTACATTTCCATCTTTGGAATTTTTGTCATATTGCCTATGCACTCTCTGGGAAATCTCATTCTGTACCATAATTTAAAATCTTTTCTTTATATCAGCAGCTCCCAAAGCTACACTCCCAGCACATAACTCACTCTTCAGCTCTGAAACTATAGGACACGTTCACCTGCTTGTTCAACATGTTTTTAAAGAAGATTGTTATTCCCTGGTAACCTAATCCAGACTGGTTCCCTCTCCCAGAGTCCATCTCTCAATTAAGATATCACAATTGATCCAGGTATCATTTTTAACACCTTCTTTTCTTCACAATTCCCTTTCATCCCTGCTTGACATAGTGGCATCCAATGATGTACTGCTAATTTTCCCTCTGATCCATCTCTTGAAGTCATCCCATCATTGCCATTCCTACTGCTAGTTTCTCTTACCATCTCTTGCTTTAGTTTTAGGGACAAGAAAAATTAATTATGCCAGTAATGACCCATAATCTAGAATTTTCAAAACAGATCTATATACCTCCCCTCATTTTGATTATTATGATCATTGTCCAGGGAAGATGATCCATTTTTGTAGAAAGCCATATTCGGTGACCAAACTGTCTTCCTGAACTGTATGGACCAGACAAGGTGAGGGAGTTAGAGTCAGAAAGCTTCTGAAGTTAATGCTTTATGAGACTGTTCCAACACTCCACAATATTAGATGATTGTGAATTGTAGAGTGCATGGAAGATCATCAAAAACCTTGAATATCAACCTCTTGTTCACTGGCTGTTGTGGTAAGAGGTGCATGGATGGACTGGAAAGCTGAAGATATGACATCCAATAGTGGCCACAGTTGACTGACTGCACTGGTACAGCAACACCATCATCGGAAAAGGTATCAATGATGGGCCAAGAATCATTAAAACCCCCATAATTAGGTTTATCAAGGGTAGTAATATCTAGAGCTATGAGAACTGTCTTAAGCTCTGCCCCACTGAAAGGGGCAACCACAGGTATTTTTGGTTCTGTACAGCTGGCACTGAGCTTAAAGAGTCACAGCATCCAAGTGAACACCACCAGTTTTCTGCTCAGCTGAATTGTTCAATTAACCAGGCTCAGATACTTAGGGGAACCTCTGTGAATTCAGAGTTACATTTAGTCAGAAGCTTTGCTTTTTGTTGCAGAGATGACAAAGAAAGATAGGTTAGGTAATATTTTTATATGTCTCACTAGCACTTCTGCCTAGTCTCCCTTTTCCTCCTAGAAAAATCCCCCTAGACTTTATGAACATTCACAGTACCATTATGTGAAACACTGATTATCATTTATACATTCAGCAAGGGAAGTCATGGAATAGTAGATAGAATTAACTCAAAGGGTCCCACCTATAGATCACCTTTCCCCACTGTAAACCTTGCCCAAACTCTATCAGTTGAATTTGGGTGTCCCTTTTCCCTCATGGGACCATATAGGATAGTGAATTTCTGCCTGTGCCAAGTAGAGCTGCAAAAATTTCAGTCCTTACCCTCTCCAAAGCTCCCCAGATTACTAGGATGGGTATGTATGGACTTCAGTTCCCTTTCTGAACAAGAGAACTTTAGCCTTTCCCCCTGATTCTCTTTCTTTTTAAGGCAGCTGAGTCAGGTTAGAGAAGGAGAGAGGGAACAGGGAACGTGCAGGGTGAGAGTGGAACTGTGCTATTAAGTAAAGCACATTTACTTTAAGTCTCCAGTGACAAGGTGGCTGCTCATGGCTCAATCAAACAAAATTCCCATGCTATCGGTCCATCAAAGGCCTATATGGGGCAGCAAAGTCTTCATCACTGGCACCAATATTTCAGCTTTGGGGACCCTCTGATTCAGCAGCCATAGACAAACCACTTTGAGACTGTGGCCCTGGGGTTTGCACCCCTTGAATGACTTGGGCTTAACTCACATAGCAGTCTCTTTTTAAAAGGAATCTACCTTAATCTACATCATTTACTGTCCTATTATCAAAATAGTATATCTTAAGTTCTTACTCACTTTCAACATAAAAGCTAGGGGAGTCTTCTCTGGTGTCAAGGCTGACTGCAATAATTTATTTAAATGTTTCTGGGTGGGTTTCTCATTCTATAGTGGGTGAACTCCATCAATCCACTAGCATTATTAATCCTTTCAGGGTGATAAGAGTCCAAAATCTAGTCAACGCCCCATCTGGGGTTTCTCATGGGAGCTTGTCTGTCTCAGGGAAATTTTCCTGAAAGGGCATATCTCCCATATAGCAGCTATGACCCACTGCAAAAAACAAACAAACAACAATAACAACAACCAAAAAAACCCCAAAAAGTCTCTGTGAACTTCTGCTGTCATCTCTGGATGGATGTAAGTTAGTCACGCAGTTAGACTGCAGATGGGGTTGAGCCATCAGACTGCCCAGCTGTTGTATTCCTCCTTAACAAGGAATTAAGTGTCCTGCCTCTCATTCCCTCCTCTCTCAAGTAAACTAGCCAATGTTCTAAAATTTGCCTGGATCCTGCCCATACTATTCATGAATTTTCCTTCTTTCAGCCCAATCTAGTTGTAGTAGGGAAGAACAACTTGACTCCATATTAGCTCTGTTCCTTTACCTCTAACCCTGTGCTGTTTCCTGTGCTTAGTCTTGCTAGTTCTGCACCTTTTATAAAAGAATATTGCTTAGAACCTGTAATATACAGGACAGCCCATTCTGAAGGCTCTGACCTTTAAGGGTATAACACTTTCCCATTAATATAAAGATAAAAAAGTTGCAGAACAGAAAACAATAGTTGTCTTATTGGAGGCTTACAGGGACACCATGACCTGACCCACGTGGACAGCTGCCAAAACAAAGGATTTCAACACCAAGAAGTTTGCAACAATCAGCCACACCCCCTCCCCTTTTTAGTATAAAAGGAGCCTAAATTCTGACTTGGGTTAGATGATTCTCCAGAACATTAGCCTGCATCTTATTGGCTGGCTGACTTTCCGAATAAAGTTTGTTATTCCTTGACCCAACACCTTGTCTCCTGATTTATTGGCCTGTAGTATGGTGAGCAGAACGAGTTTGGACTTGGTAATATAATGTACATTCTTTAGCGTCTAAAATGGGTTGAAAATATCTGCCTAATCCGGGTGACTCTTAGTATTAAGTTGTCTGGATGAGGATGGCGCAGACCTGAGAATGATTGCCAGATTGTCAGAGAATCCTTTCCCTCCACCTTAGGGGAAGAGTTAGCAGCAACCCGGGCACCATTCATTTATCTGTCTCTGAACTTATTTCCTCCTACTTGGCCTACAACCACTTCCCTGGCACTTCCTCATTGATAAGTAATAAAATAGAAGACCATTTACTGCCAGGCATATTGACCAAATTGTATGACTAGCCTGGCAGTAAATAGTCCTATTTGATTACTTACTACTTACTTAAAAAAATAAATATGGGTATAGTAAATGTAATAGATTTTAATTTACTTTATTAAAGATTATACTCAGTATGTTTAGAATATGGCTAGAGAGAAATCTACTTTATTCAGGACAGCGGCTATTTAAAAATCTAGGAAAGTATAGGCTGTACCCTAAATAGAGACGGAGATGCTATTGTTAAGATTATGAGCAAATGCAGATTTACATTCTGCACAAGATTTAGTATTTGCTATTTTCCCTCAAATCTGAGAATTGCCTTCTATAATGAAGTTGAGGAGGGAGGAATCTGCTTCATATTTCCTTTCATTGACTAAGTTTTTACAGGGAAGATAGGATTTCAATTCAATAACTAAGACATGTTGTTTCAGTCCCTTACCTTAATACCTTCAGTCAGGTTCTATATAAGATGTTTATACAAAGAGATGATGGGAAACCAGGGTTTTGGTATAAGATCAGAGTAAATGTTAGGATATCTATAGCAGAATATACTAATAGTTCAAATTAATTCATTCCAACGGGATGTACTTAAACTGGGTCTAGCTCAGTCATAGGAAAACATGAGAAGTCTGGAATATATACATAAATCCAGCAATGCATGATCATAAAAAATTTCCTTATAAAATAAATAATTGAGGGCAAGTCTCCCTTCATCATCCCAAAAGTGTAGTGTATTGTAATTTAAAGAATTAAAAACAAATCCTAACAAGTTAATATCAACCACTTGTCTTTTGTCAAACTACCCACGGGGAGGTTGCTCCTTTACAGAGTAAAAAGGTCTAGAATAATCTTGGTTTCCATTTTCTTTTTAATGAAGTGTAACCATTTCTGAGATGTTATATGACTTTAGAAATACTTAACATTTCTTTAATGATGAGAAATCTCAGCATTTACTGACAGTGAGATGGAAGGGATTATGTTTTACACCATAAAACTTGCTTTCCGTTCCAGAATTCAAGTAATATGATAAGTGAGGCCTATGACACGTCCTTAAAGATACAAGGACAGAAAGTCGTTTCATTTGCTTCTAATTTTAATTGTTGTAGTAAGCAGTAATTTTCCAGCTCCTTGTCAAAGAAGGGAAAAATGGTAAATTAAGTTCTTATGTACAAATCCACCCAAGAACAGGATTCTTCTGCCTTCATGTAGAAACCACTGGATCATCATAAGGTTTACCTGCGTCCTACAGAGAAAATTATTCAAACTCATGTCTGGATTGCACAGGTGATCCCATCTGTCAGCCTTCTGAAACCCTTTCTGCTCTCTCTGGCCTTAGTTGCTCTCTGTTTTCAGGGATTCTTCTGGCAAGAGAGCAGTAGTCGAGGCAAGCTGGGGACCAGAGTGTCATCAACTTGTTTGTGATGCTTTCTTACCTGGCTTTCTGCAAAAGCTTTAATAACAAGGAAAGGTGGTATCGGCCTGTTAATAATTAATAGCACCCAGTGCAAATGAAGCACTTCTGTCATAGGGCTTCATCAGTAAGGTCACAGCACATCGGGGGCTGCAGGTTCTGTAAGCATCAGTGGTATTTGCATATGTCAGAACAGACCTTGCATGCTAACAGCACAAACACATCACATCTGCTTCTGTTTACTCCCATGCTAACACCCCAAAGTACAGAAGTCCTGTGTTAATTGCTCAGTTACACACTGACTGTTGATGTGTTCTCCACAGAGCTTTTCCTAAGTGCACTGTTGCAAATAAACTGCTAATGACTTTGCTTATTCCAAGCACCCTTTAAAGGAAATCTAAAACACACACAGAGAGATTAATGATTCCTCTATTTAGCAGTGTATCTTGTGACTAGGTTTGCATAGAAGCAGTATCAATTAAGCAGCAATTATCTGCAGAGTGGGAAAAAAAAAGAGGGAAGATATAAATAAGTAATGAGCGTGATGCTAAAATCTCAGAGAACAACTAAAATTGAACTCTGAGGCAAGGGCACCGACTAGTGAACATTTTTTTTCTCCATCTTTTCTTATACCTGAAACCCACAGAGCCCCTGTGAAATCTAGAACAAGCACAGACACTTAAGTTCTTAAGTGATTTTTTTTTCATATTTGATTTTCAAGGTGATGACTATTTTGACAGTACAAAGAAACAAGGGAAAACAGAGTTGCATCTAAACACTACTAATAAGACAGCTTAGAAAAAGAGGAAGGGAGAGAGAGAGAATTGGCCCTATAAATGTTTATTTTGTAAAAGGACCTGACTAAAACATACTATATTTTCTATGTGTCTTAGAAACTGAGGTCAGCACAATGTCCCAATTTATCCATTTATTCTTGTCCAGTAATAACTTTCATCAGTAGCTCATAAGACTCATGGAAAACTGCATTATCTGGCTATAAAGAAAAAGAACAAATGGAGTTCTGAGGCAATGCAAGGTGTCCAAAGTGGTAGGCTTGGTAACAAACATTGTAAGATCTATTTTTCTTTATTAACCTTGGCTTGTAACAGCCAGCTAGGTTCCTTCAGCTTAGGATCCCCTCAGGAGATATACGGAAAGGCAGAGACCATAGTGGCATCCCTGTAGGGCAAGGGACTGGGGCCATTTGGCTCTGGTCCTTATCAACCAGGATGGTTTTGACCTCACTCTTTTCTATTAACAATAATGGATTGGACAGAATGTGAACTCAAGCAGTAGGCCAGTATTTTAAAGTTTCTCCAGAGAATCTCAGGCCTAGTAATTTCTTTGGTAGTGTAATAGGGAAGAACAAATCTGACTCCATATAAGATCTATTCCTTTAGCTCTAACCCTCTGCTTGTTTCCTGTGCTTAGTCATACTGGTTCTGCACCTTTTGTAAAAGAATGTTGCCTAGAGCCTGAAGTATCGGGGATAGCCCATTCTCAAGGCTCTGACCTTTTCTTAAAATTTACTTACTTACTTACTTACTTACTTACTTACTTATTTATTTATTTATTTATTTATTTATTTATTTATTTATTTATTTTTAGTGAAGTACAGTCAATTACAATGCATCAATGTCTGGTGTACAGCACAATGTCCCAGTCATGCATATACATACATATATTTGTTTTCATATTCAAGGCTCTGACTTTTAAGGGTCTAACACTTTTCCATTCATATGGAGATAAAAATTTGCAGTACAGAGAATAACACTTGTCTTGCTGGAGGTTTACAGGAACATTATGACCTGACTTATGCGGACAGCTGCCAGAACAAAGGATTCTAACACCAAAAAGTTTGCAAGACATTTGCCACAACCAACCATACCTCCTCCCCTTTTCAGTATGAAAGAAGCCTGAATTCTGACTTGGGTAAGGTGGTTCTCCAGGACATCAGTCTACCATCTTCTTGGTCTACTGGCTTTCTGAGTAAAGCAGATATCCCTTGCCCCAACACCTCATCTCCTGATTTATTGGCCTGTGGTGTGTTGAGCAGAACGAGTTTGGACTCGGTAACAGTATCAGAACTGCACTAAGGGCCAAAGTCTCCTCTCACTTCTTCTCCCTCTCCCCCTTTACCTTTCAACAATATCCCCTCCAATATTTGCTATAGGTTCAAGCTCATTTAGGTGCATTACTATCTTGCAACTGAATAGTCTTTAAACACCTGCAGGTACCTATTCTCTTATCTGAAACTCTTTGGGCCAAATGTGTTTCTGAATTCAGAATATGGTGCATCTATATTTTATTATATACTGACCCCATTTAGGGTATTACACAGTGACTATGCAGTGAAATCCAAACACACACACAAAATAGGATAAATAGAGGTTATACATGATCGCACATAAATAGAAGACAATTTTTTGCCAATAAATAAGTCGGGGTGGTTGGGTATAGGTCAGTGGTTGAGCACATGCCTACCATGCAAAAGGTCCTGGGTTCAATCACCAGTACCTCCATTAAAACATAAATAAACCTAATTACTTCCCCACCAAAACAAATTTTTTAAAGCTTAAAAAAATACATCTAAAATAAATACATCTAGATCAGGATGGAACTGTCTCTAAATAAATTACCAAAAAAAAAAGGTGTTTGTTTTTCAGAGCTTTATGGATTTCAGAATTGTGAACCTGTATCTTTTGCACTAATGTTAACAGTTACTTTACTCCCAGATTCATAACTTCCCCCTCCTTACTTTATTGAGATATTAGATCCTAATTCAATAGTTCTCAAGATTCAACATTTCCTGGGGGCAGTTTTCAACTCCCAAATTCTTATTCAGTTGGTCTAACATAAGGCCTGAGAATTTGCATTTTAACAAGCTGGACAACCCACATCCCCATCTGTGAATCTGATGCAGAAAGTCTTGGGATTCACACTTTGAAAATACTGTTCTAGACTTCAAGTTCACATTTCACTATGGTAAACCACTAATGTCCTTAATGCCAGGTTTAATCTCCTGAATTTTTAGCCTTTTTGTTTTTTAAACAGAGAAACGGCTAACTAACCTATTCTCTTGTTCTTCCTCTCTGACTCTGGCTACTTTTGCAGACAAGTCCTATAGCCATTCACCTCCTAGTGTGGATATTAACTTCACCAATAACTGTTCAGGGATGTTTATCTTGTGATGGCAGGAGTCAGCATTTTGAACTGAAATAGAGCTGAATTGTTTCCACTTATGTTTGAGTATCTGTCTCACCAGAGTATTTGAGCTTATAGAGCTGTGCAAGGAGGCCCCATTCCCATTATAGTTGCAGTTATAGGTAGAAAAACTTTAGATAAATTCTAATGGGTAAATGAATCCACAACAGGTGTAGCAGGACAACTGGCATGAAATGAATTTGCAAGTGCCCTCTCAACTCAGCACTACTTTTAACTTGGTTCTCTTGCAGGACCAATCTGCTTTTGAAGGAGTAAAAAAAATGGTATTTCTAAACTTTCCTTCCTCCTTCCAAAGAGATTTCTGATTTCTATTTTAAGCTGAGTGCTTCTTGAAACCGGAGACTGATCAGAGCCTGGAAGGTGATATGCTAAGAGGAGAGGTTAAGGAAAAAGAAAAACATTTTTGTAAAGGGATCTGGGTATTTACTTGGGCAGTATGTTTTCTGCAAACAAATATTTGCTCCCCTCTTAATAGGAATTTAAAGTCCTCTGCTAAGTATAGCTTGAATGGTTATTAATATTAATATTAATAAGGGGAAACATAAGAAAAACTAACTCCAAAAGCATCCTTTAGAATTACATGAATACCGTCGTTTCTACAGGTTTATAATTATCAAACTGAAACTTATAACATTTTGCCAGGATTTAACTGGAATTAGAGGTTAAAGGTGGTGTATATCCCTGGAGAAACAATTTTAAGAAATGTTCGAAAAATTAGTAATTTTTATGCTAAAATAAACACAGGCATTATGGTACAGAATACAAAGTTTGTATGCTTTAATTAGTAAAACACATGCCTGCTAAGAGATAGCATAAATAAAAACTGCCTCTTGAGCCCAAGACCTCATATCCCACAGAGGTCTGTCTTCTTTCTCACTGATTCAGGGTAAATTTGTGGGAAAGGTTAGGAAACACTTCAGTTGACTGTGACATGTGCGGTTAGGTATTTCCTGTAAAGAGTGTAAACGAGCCTACTTTGTTATTCTAGTGCCCGTTCTTGAACTCTCCATCTCAACTTGGAATATATGGAGCTGAAAACTGTATGAAAATCATGTGTTTCAGTTGTGCTACCAAGGATATGCAACAGGATGTTAAAACTGAACTATTTCTGACTCTGTTTTGGCTAAAGCCCCAAGACAATATTTGCCAACTATTCCACATTCTGAAGTCAGACCACCTATGTAGGACTTGCAAAGAAATGGAGGAAATAGAAAAGGAACCCACGAGGCCCCTTTTTCCCCTTCAGGTAACAAATCTACAGGAGGCAAACGGGGCTGAGGAACGGCCCGAACTTTAGATGAAGCTTGATCTTCCATGGACTGGACATCTTAATTGTTGAAATGAGACTTTCTTTCTGTGACTAGATATGATCAGAGGACCTTTTATTACCTATGAGTGACTCAAAAGTCACGGTATTTCCTTTCAATTTCATCTGAGCAGCAGAGAAAATAACCTTACAAAGTGGGTTGGAACGGGCATTAAAAAATAAAGTTGTCTTTTTTTTTTCCTGGTAGTACTTGCGACTAGGACATGAATCAGGAAAAAAATGAACCATATAAGGAACTATTTATTTGGAGATTTCTACCAATTCTTTTTGTTTGTTTTAAGGGGCTACAATGCTGACATTTATGAACCCTAAACTTCCACCAAAACAGGACTTTTCCGTTTCACTTTACGTTTTCTGCTTCCCTCTGCTAAAGGTCGTGAACTCTCCCCATTCAGTGCTGTTCTTGGCGTTCATTTTATCCATATTTCACTTGATTTAAAATACTGGGTTGATAATGTGGTACCATTTCCTTTAGGGCCCATATTCTCCCATTTGATAATGCTGGGATGACTTTCTGATTTCATGGCAAATATCTCCCAATTTCCAGAAAGACTTAAAGGCTGAACACAGAAAATTATATATATATTTTTAAATATGGTAAATAAATGACATTTAAAACATCCCAAAAAAGTGTTTAGCACTTAGTCTACAAATTCCTAACCCACTTACCAGTTTATCTAATAGGATGAATAGACTGGGATCCAGGTTATATAAATTGATCCAAACCTATTATTATGAGAACTCTGACTTCCAGATCACAGGGTGTTTTTCCAAAGTGAGCAAAAAAAAAGAATTCATTTTATCATCAGGGAAAATATTTTTTAAGAAGGTCTTTTTAAGTAAATGAGAATTGTTTAAAAATTCTCTAAAACTAGAGACATAAATTCACACTGAGATGCTTGCTAAAGGTTAAATTTCAAATACTGAGGTGCTGTCTCTGCCTTACCATGCAAATGGAAAAGGGGTTAAACTGAGGGGCCCCCATAGTTTCCACCTCCTTAGCTTTGTAACCATGACTCTTAATAAACTGGCTTCTGTCTACATCTCCAGCTTTAGTTTCTCCCACATCCCACACATACGCTGTGGTGCAGGGTAACTATTTACACTTTCCTAAAATGCTCTGCTTGCCTTCAAACTCTCTCTTTGCATATCCCCTCTTTCTTCACTGGGTTTCTCTTTTTACATCGTAACTCCAGGGAATTTTCTCCAGCTTCTCCTCTGTAACTGTAAAAATTCTACATTTTTCTATTCTAGCAGTTATTAAGCTGTAATATAATCGAGTAAAAATCCTTTGAAGATAGGACAGGAAAGTGCAGAGATACAAGGGTGGGTAGTAGGTTTCATTTTCATTTGATGCTACAGTTGTTCTGGTGCTCTGAAAGCAATCTGAAGACCCAACACTGACGACAGCATGTACTCAATTCCTGCTTCTGCTGTTCTCTCCTCTTTCTTTTGCATATGCTGCTGCTCATTAAGTGATTCTTAATATAACTCATAACCTTTAAAAAGGAATATTTTAATAATATATAATAGCTAACACTTAATGATTATTTTTATTCTAAGTATTTTACTTATATCAATTTATTTAATTCTGAAAACAACCTTATGGTATTATTATAATCCTATTTAATTCATGAAGGAAAGAAGCACAGAGGACTTAAATAACTCATCGAATTCCACACCCAAGGCTAGGCTTGGGATACGGTGCCAGACAATCTGGCTTTATGGCCTGAGCTCTCCATCCTCTGTCCAATTGGTGTGGCAAGAATGATGACATTACTTGGTATCAAAGAATGTGATTGCATCAGTCAGGATCCAGGTAGGGAAAACAGATTACTAAATAACTATACTAAATACGGTTTGTTTAACAGAGAAATTTTAATTTGGTTAAGTAATATTGGAGAATGGAAAAGGCAGAAGGGAAATAGGGAGGTTACAGAGATTATAATTACAGGGAGTAGCTTCCACTGCTAGGGACATTAGACAAACATGGAACAAGGTGAGTTATTAGGATCTAAAAACTTAGGTAAGAGACTCTAAGTAGCTGGAACTCAAAATGCTGAGGAGATAGTGCCCAGCTAGGCTGGTACCTCAGGAGCTCAGAGGAAGAACTTCAGGGAGCCTAGAGCTGGACTTCTGAGAAAGGTGAGCTACCCAACTGGTGATGGCATCTCAGCAATGCAGAGGAAAGATCCTGCAGAACTAAATTTCAGACCTTTGAAGAAGGTGAGTTGTCTAGCAGGTGCGGGTGCCTTAAAGGCGGTTGCCCAAGGAACTGGGATTCAGACTTCCAAGGAAGGATGCCTATCAACTGATGCTAGAGATTCAGAGGGCTTTCATAAATCTGTTTGAGTCTCTTTCAGGGAGTTTGAGGGAAGCAAGAACCACCTGCCCTGCTAGGGGGTGAACTATTGTGGAGATGGGTGAAGAACTATTGTGGAGATGCTAACAAGCAAACAAGATAAAGAAGTTCCTTCTCTTGTTCCCCTGGCTCCCAGTTACTCTATAGTATTTCTGTTGGAAGAACTTAACAGGAAGCCAGCTGGCAAAGAAGAAATGCAGCTTGCAAACAAAATGAAAGTAGGCTGGGTTTACTAATCTAAAAACTTGGAGAAAGGACCTTGTAAAACTGGGACTCAAAATGCTGAGCAGAAGGTATTACCCAGCTAGAGCTGGTATCAACCCTGGCATCACAAAGCACTGTACAAAAGGGTGTACTTGGAGTGAGAAACAATGGTTTAATAACTAACACAACGACTTATATGTGCCGAGCCTATTAAAAGGTGCTCCTGCATCTGAGGCTGGTCCTATCAAGGTACTCAGAAGAAGCTGGTGTTATCTGTAACAGACACCTGCATTGCTTGACTGAAACACTTCTGAGCAATTGAACATCTTAATTTTTCTCCTTAAAACAATTAATGAGTCCTAATTCACTCATTCATCAAAGATTTTTCTGGATATCTTCTCTGACTCCTAACCTGTATCTGCTTCTGCTTGGTAAGCTACAGATGGGACAGACTTCACAAATGAAACATGGTGCAGGTGTACAGCAGGTTCACTGGTGGAATTTACAGACAGAGGGTCAGTAAAACACATGCAGTCTCCCTAAGTCTCACCATCTAACAGAGAGTTGTCCTGGGGCCTGGTGTGACTGGATGCACAATGGGGGTGTAGGCCATGCCCTCTGCCACCTTTACCCCTATTTTACACATACTCAGCTCTATGTTTCATGGAGAAGTTAAGGAGGCGGCAGGAAGAATCACCAGGCTGATAGCCTGTCAGTCAGGGTCCAATCAGGCAAAAGAGACTATACCAGTTATTTGAGCAGAGGGATTTAATATAAAGAATTGCTGACTCAGTATAAACTTGTTAAGCAGGTAATCCATAGGGTACAAGGGAACTCTGAGGTGTCACTGAGCTAACAACTGCTGGACGAGTTGCTGTAAGGGAAAAAGGGGTGTGGTTGAAATGATAACAACTTAGAAAAGGGGTTCTAGCAGAGTTGAAATTCAGACCACAGAGGAGGGTCCCTCTGAACCTGAGACCCAAGCTTCTCAGGAGGAGGTGTCATACAGCTGGTATTGTTGTCTTAACGTGGGAGAGGGGAGATCATGATGAATTTGGTTTTGCAAGTGTTTGAAAATCCAGAAACCAGATTCAGCTGCTTCTGTAGGAAAGAATTGCCAGGGCCAGGATGAAGAGTCATTGCTAGGATGATGCTCAGAGGAACAGGAAGCAGATAGGAAGCAAATCAGGAGACAGCAATGCTCTTCTTCCTCCTTTATCCTAGCAAAATCCCTCTAGTGTCTCCTACTGCAGAACCTAACATCCTTCACCGTGGCGGTGAGGGGCCAAAATGTGCTTTGCAGAGTTTCAGCATCAGCATCACAAAGCCCAGTATAGAACAGTGAGTTTGGAGGTAAGAGACAACAGCTTGATAAGCAGCACAAATGGAAATCAGAAGGTTGTGGGCTGTTTGAAGGAAGGGGCTTGCTAGACAGAGGACCTTTCTAATTTCAGTTGTAATTCAGTGCCTTGACGAGTTTGCCCACCAGCCTAAGTTGCAACTGGACACTGAGCAGCCCTTCCTGATGAGCCAGCTGCTCTGAAGGACAGCTGAGGGACACCATTCAACAAATGGAGGGGTCCGTCTCCTTAATGCTTTTGTAAATTTCAGAAATAAGTTAAAGGTGGGATGGTAAGAAATGCACTCTCTCAAATACCAAGGGGTCTTCCCAGCAGACAGCAAGCTTATCCTGAGACGCAAAGATTGGAAGAGCTGAGTAACTCTTTGGCCTACAGTTTCAGTGGGTGGGATGACTGTGGATCTAAATTGTCTTTGGACTCCATGTCAAGAGATTTTCTCCCAGTTCCTCAAGTAAAGGGGCCTGTGAGAAACAAAGATAAAAGACTCCGAATTTTTTTTAAGTAGTTGATATGATTTAAGTAGCCAATATGATTAAAGTAGTCCATTGAAAAGATTAATCTAGCAGTGATGTGACCTGGTAGATAAAAAGGAGGAGGGGGAATCTGGATAGAGGAAGGCCAATTAGACAATGAAGCCTATGGTCTGACCTATGGTTGTGACCCGGGAACTGGGAAGACAGAAACATAAACATCATGTGAGAGGGGAAGGAGAAGCAAGTAAAATTATAGCAAATGAAACTTATCACATTGTTTTATAGCCTGTTGTTAATATGTCCATCTCCTTTGCTAGATTTTGAACAGCGTGCTTACAAAGATGTTTTCTCATTTATCACTGTTACGGGAGGAGGAGGGAGACAAACTCTAGAAGAAGGGCTGTAACATTGCTAAAACACCGAAAGAGCAAGACTTCTCTGAGAGCAGCTTAGTGAGATGAGTTCCCGTAGTGGAGACTTGGGGGAGGCCACCAAAAAATGCGAGTAGTGTTTGCAGCTGCTGGACGGTAACCTGAGCTATGCTGGCAGACTCTACCTGTGGCAATTGGCAAAGTCATGAAGTCCAGTGTCATCAGCAACTGTCATGATGCAACAGTAGCTGAGTCCATGAGGCTGTCAAAAGGATTGAAAGGGGCACATATTTCTGCAGTGCTTGTAATGGCTGCCAAAGAGAAGGTATCTAAAAACTCCATAATCCTGTTACCTGAGGGACCACCCTGGGAATAGGACAATTGTAGTG
The DNA here is from genome assembly GCF_009834535.1 of Camelus ferus. NCBI lineage: Eukaryota > Metazoa > Chordata > Mammalia > Artiodactyla > Camelidae > Camelus > Camelus ferus. The sequence goes on from NC_045702.1 coordinate 32,133,355, forward strand.
ATGATGATGGTGCTAATGTAGCATCTAAATGTTGCTAAGCTCCTCCTATGAGCCAGGAGCTAAATGTCACATATACAGGATCTTATTTAATCCTTATACACACCTGTAAAGTAGATAACCATATTTTGCTCTACGAATTATGGAACCTGGGCTCAGTAAATAAAGTAAATTGGTCAAGATTACATGGATATAAATGAAGACCTAAGTTGGCTGTCTCAAAAGAACAAGATGTGAACTACTGGGTTTTGTAAAGAAGCTCAGGACTAAGAATAACTTTTATTACCACAGTTACTCCTGCCTTGGCTCCTTGTTTCCTCCCAGGCTCAAAAACTGAGAGTTTTGTAATGATGGAACAGGCTTACTTAACCCCAAATTCCTAAGTATGTTTGGAACTGCAGTGAAAAATAATGTTTTATAATTTGTCAGAAAAGTTATCACAGGTATTTTAGAGCCCAATAAACTATTAGACAAAGTGAAAATAAGTTATTTGGTTATTGTTTGGCTTTACAATGCAGATATGTGTTGGGTACAAGTTATGAAGTGCAAGTACTTGAAAAGAATGACACCTGTATCTTACAGAGAAAAGAAATTGGATATAAGTTAGAAGGTAACTTTGGTCTCTGTATTTTGACCTCATAATCACTTGTGACCCTGGGGTGGCACTAAGCCTTCATATATTAACTGATTCTCTCTGGTGTCTGGAAAAACAAGCACTGGGTAATTCCAGCCTCTGCTGTGGAAGGTGGTTTCCTCTAGCAAGAAAGGGAGGTTGGGAGACAACTGAGAGTCCCTGGCATGGTTAGCATGTGAAAATAATCTGGGGATGAATTCATCAAGACAATACTATGTAGTAGGTTATGACTGGTTTGTAACATTTATTCTACATTTTCCAAATTTTCAGAACTATTATTACAGTATTTTCATGAATAATTTATTTAACTGAAGAATAATTATATTTGGTTGAGCTAGATGTAATAGTTCAGAACAACTTCTTTTTCTTTTCTTAAGATAATGAGGTCACCCTGGTTGTCTCCTTTACAGTTAGCTAATATTTCTGAATTGACCAAAACACTGATTTCTTACAGCACATTTAACATTTAAGTGAACCAGCCGTTAACTACCCATATTCTTCCTTTCACTTCTTCAGTTTCATTACTGATAGTAGTAGCACCTGTTTTATGATGGAAGTATGAAATTATTAGTGTGAATAAATATTTTTCTTTAAATAAAATGACAAGAAAATACATTATTACAAAAAAATATTCCCAGCTACTAATAAGTAGTCAGGCTACTTACTATACCTACTATTTCTGAAAAAGAGGGGAGAGGGCATTAAATTAGCTTCCACATTAATTCCCTTTTCAAAATCTTAGTATATTTGAGGTTAAGCAATACTAATATCTTCTATCCAGACTCCTTAAAATACATTTTTATACCTTTGTAAGACAGATATTGGAATATACAGTGAAGACTTATATAACATCACCCATCCTATATACCCTGAAAAGTGGAATTTGGTATAAGGCTGGCTTAACTTATACTAACTACATTCATGTGAACTCATTACTGTCAGGATAGATGAAAGAAACATTTCAGAGCTGTGATTCTTCCTTAATACCAATCCTGAGATCATGGAGTAACAGCAAGGCCTGTTATACTATAACCTCCAGCTGAAAAGTGCACATAGGTAATAAAATAGTGGTTGTATATTAATCCTAAACTATACATTCCATCTCACAGCAAGATAAGTTTTTTTTTTCCTACTTCCTCCATCTATTGATATTAAAGAATCTACTCTATCCTGAGACTGATCAGGTTAAGGGAATTTGACATGCCACCAAAAACCTTTTTTAATTCATTTAGGATCCTAATCTGTATCAGGGATCATGCCAAGTATCTGATATTCAAAGTTAAGTAGGATGCAGTTCCCAATTTCACTTAATGTCTAAAAGAAGGACAGACATGCAAATAATACACGTCCATCATATATTTTTAGCACCAAGTTTAGAATCTGGAATATGGAAGTCACTTTATTAGTAACAGTAAAATAGTGGTAACGCTACTGCTGTTACTACCACTACTATTACTGCTAGCGGCTGGCATTTACTGAATACTTGCTACATACTAGACACTTTTCTAAGCACTTCATTTTATTGTTCTTAAAAAGGCAATGATGTAAATGCATTATTTGTCCATTTAATTGATGGCAAAACTGAAGCCCAGATATCCATTGTGTCAAGGTCCTGATTCGGTACTATGGCCAGCTCTGTTCAGTGATACCAGGAAAAGTGTCCTAGATGTGCCAGACCCTGATAAGATAACGAAAGTTAACCAGTCTAAGAATCAAGGTGGTAGAGAGGCTAAGGGAAGTTAGTGTAAAGAGGCACGAAGGATAAAAAGGAGAGAAGCTGTGTTTCAGTCAGTCTCAAATTTAGGGTCAAGAGAGAGAACAAAGATGGCTTGAGGGGCAGAAAGATGGCCAGTCAAGGAAGGAAGAAGATACTACTTCTAATACTGAGTTTGGGAAATGAGAAGGGGTTAGATGGAGGAGATATTTAAAAGATAAGGATCATGTAAGTGTCAAAAGGCATGCTTTGGCTGAAGGCACTTGGCAGGTCTCTTTGTTATCCTTCCAATCCAATCCTGAAAGACCCAGATTAGCAGACTAGATTACACTTCAATCATAGAGACCTGGTTTGGTGCTGCTGGGTAGTTCATGTGGAATCATGGAAAGAAAGGAAAAAAAAGAAAATAATTTAGTGATGTAATTGGTGAGGGAGAGGGAGGAGTCTGCGGAATTCTGGGTCTCTGGCTTGGATGAGTGGGTGGATCATTCAGAAGAGCTCTACGGAAAGATGGCAATTTTAATTTTAGATATGGTGATTTTGAGTGGTCTGTGGGACATCTTGGTTGTATGCTCAGTAAATAGATAATCCAATTTGGATCTCAGTAGAGGAAGCTGCACAGGAGAAGTATAGATATATTATTGTTGTTTATGCTGTTAGCCAAAGCCCTGGAAACAAATGAGGGCACCTTGAGAGAATGTGTAGAGTGAGAAGAGGATGGTAAAGGAAATGAAGTAGCAAAATAGGATGAGAAGGAAAGACAAAAAATGTAGAAGAAAGAAAAAGTTAAGAAGCAAGAGAAAATGGTGTATCTGAAGGCAAGAGGACATCTTATTCCCTTGACCATGCCACAACTAAATTGTCCCTCAGTATGAAAATAAACGATCATATGGGAAAAGATAAGCACCTTAGTTGTAACAGTTGACACATTAAAAAAAAAAACTGTGTTCTTGTTTTACTCTAAAAATCCCTTCTTTTAATCTAAATCTTATTATTCTGGATTCATTGACGATGGGAAATCTACAATCACTTGAGTGTTGCCATTCCCTTAGATAATACATGTCATTAGATATGCACTGCAATTAGGCAGTTTATGATCATTTTTTCTTTCTTATTTCATAGTGTCGTATTCTGGAAAGATAAACAGTAGTACATTCAGGTGCTGCTGGGCACAGCACAGGGTTTTGTCCTAAGTATTTTTCAAAAATGTTTGTTGAAAAATCAATAAATGAATTTAAAAGGGGGCCATTTCTCCAAGTCCTTTAAGGGTAGTTTCGGTCATACCTGGCTCTTTTAATTTTAGAACATCTGCTTTAAATGATACCTTAATTTGGCCTTGGCAGAATAAATTGAATGCTTAGAGAATGAAGCATATTTAGAGCAAAATGGCACCAACTCCCTATCTTAGAATGATGTAATCAACTGCCTCATGTAAGAAAGTTTTAACCTCACAATTCCTTTGGAAGTTAGAAAACCTGGGAACGATAAAAAGGTATTACATACTTTCTTGTGTGTCCAGAAAATCACATGCATTTTAAATTTAGATATCTGACATGGAAATGTTACATGTTTGTGGCAGAATTAATTTTTGCTCCGTCAGAACTGACTTGATGCTATAGTTATTTTAAGCCCTAGAAATAAAGAAGTGTTATGGTTGCCAAATACTAGGTGCCATCTAGCGGCCACTGAGAATTAAGACAATGGTTCAGAAGAATTCCAAAGTATTCTGATTATCTTCCTTTTTCTTTTTTTACGGTGAGTTATATTTATCGCTTTCTGAATGATATAACCCATTTTGACCAGGTTTTAAGTTACTCAAATTTATATTCCTACAAGTGAAATTACCTTTAGGGCTATTGGTGTCTGGTTAGAATCTTAACCGGTTTAACATTTCAACTTCTGTGTTAAGAGGTTCTCTTACTTGATTTTAGAAGGGATATTACCATCTAGTACATTCTAATTAAAATGAATGTTAGAGATTATTTTGTTTTCCAAAAGTCTAAAATCTATGTTTTCCTTTTCTTCTCCAAATTTTATCTGAGTATAAATTGGGTGTGCCCTACAAAGGGTCAACTAGAAGTATTTGACTGACATTAATAATGCTCATAGTCATTTTGAATGTAGAAAATTAACAGCTTCAGATTTATACAGAATATATCTATAAAGTCTCATGAAAATCCTTAACATTTTAGAGTTCCCAAAGTTTGAACTAGAGAGAAATGTGGACAAAATCCAGTTCTGGTGAATGTTAAGAATTCTATTTCCAATAACTTGTTAGAAATAAAAGCTTAATATATTATAGTGCATCTAACGTTATGTTGTTGATAAGCATAATAATGTGATGCATTGCTTGATACTGCTACTTATTCTGATTAACAAAAATCTATAAAGAAATGGTAAATGAGATTACAATTCATTTTATCAGATCAAAGTGAAAACTGAGGCAAATTAACATTAATACCATCTTGGCATCTGGCATTTATATATATATGTTTACCATATAGTTTAAATATAACATATTCATTTTATTTTGGTAACAGTTATCACTCATTTCTGAGGAGTCAATTCCAACTTAGGAAGCTCTACATTAACGCTATAAAGCAAAGGTTTATTAAGGTTCTCTAATCTGGAAGGACATCACTTCTATGTTCTCCTGGTGAGTTAATAAGAAATAAAATATTTAGCACTTATGAAATATCATTTGTTTAGTAGAAATTATATATAAAATGCATGGGCAAAGGTTACCTTCAATCAACAAATACTTATTGAATATCTACTATAAGCAAGGAGCTAGGGATGCATCTGTGAAAAAGATAGACAATGTCACCTTTAAGGGGATAATATTTTATGAGTAATATTTAGGAAGATATTTGGTGGATAAGTGAAAAAAATAAACTCATGGTAGATTGGAAAAAAGGAGACTATTTAGATGTAAAATGGAAAAATAATTAAGGAGGTCTTTAACAATTTATTTGATGATTTGAAAAGGTTGGGAACTACTTATCTAGACCCATCTAGAAGCACTTAGAGATTTATATTCAGAGAGTAGTCCGGTGCAGTATTTTTGCTTATCATAACTAATGCCATTATTATGAGTTAACACCAGTCCCTGAGTTTTAAAAATCATATACTAATGAAAACAATAGCCCATCACTATAACTGTGTCTCACCATCTAAAGTTTTGAAGAGATTTGTGTAACCAGGATATTGAAATGGTCAACTCTGTAGGACATAACATGAAATTGTTTTGTTTTATTTTTTACCAATAACTGCCCCAACTAGGACTACGTTAAATCATACTTTCCTTCTGGGTAACAGACCTCCTAAGAATATCTGAGCAGATTTCCATACCTTTCCAGTCATTTCCAGCTATTAAAATCTCAGTCACTCTTAGTGTAATTTATCTCCTCCCAGCGAGAACCTGAATCAGGGAAAGGGGAGGTGAACTGGCATGCTACTGCACTCTTCATCCTGCCTCTGATTCTAGACTCTTAAATTTGAGATCAGGTAGAAGGATTATGGAGAAAGGGCAAAAATCTCCTTCCTAAATAGGCACATGGTTGGAGTGTTGTGATGGGTGATGCTGCTTTCTTAGGTAACACTGTATGTGGGCAGTGATTGAAGCTGGTCCTCTTCTAGGAAATGTGCCTTAGCCTTATAGCTGCCCCAACTCAGTCTTGCCCAACTTCCTTTTATTTCCAGAATAAAACTCTAGCTCCAAAGCCAACTCTCAGCTTCTACTGCAGGGATCCCAAGATGATTCAAGTTCAAGTATCTTCAGTTGTGTCCACTTAATCAGTAGGAATCTGATGCATCTTTGCCATGCCAAATAGTGGGGGTGGGGTTTTGATAGTTTGGAGGATATGGAGCGTAACACATGCTAAATTTAGAGAATGAGAGGAAGACCTGACTCGAATACTAATACTAATAATTCCCAAATAAAGGGGAGAATAGTAGTAGTTAGGTATTGTGGTGAAGATTAGGATGTGTGATACATGAAATCGTTGCCTAATTTATGATGGAAGTGACCTTTGATTCCCCAGCACTCTTAGGTGTTTTTAATACACAGGTATAGCCTAAGGAAGACAACAGGCAGTAAGCAGTGTCATTTAAACTTTTTAAGTTGAAGACCCACCGGCTGCTTCCAGATTCAAGTTACCAGATTCCAAGGAATCTTGAATACCAGAAACTGGAAAAGGTTGAGTGGAAAAGGGAGAACAGATGAATTCAGTTAAACAACCAAGTAAAGTGTGTCACTGACACTAGTAGCTGGTTATTTTAAGCAAAATTACTTATATAGATGCTGCTTTCAGGGCCATTCCATACCATGTAAAATCAGTTCTACAATACTTAACGTTTTTGCTGCAAAAATATGATGTTCTTATTAAAGAGGTGATGAATAAGTATAATCACTTTTGAAACTCTATGTTTTCTCTTTTGTTCATGTCTTACTCTAACTGTGAAACATGCATATTGAAACCATGTCTAGAAAATCATTTTGAGTTCCTTAGAGAAAATCATCTATAAATACAAGGGTTTATCATTATTACATAGTGGGTGTTAGACAATAAAAAAGCCCACATGATTCATTTGTATTTGCATGGCACTTTATTTATTTTTAGTTCAATTGTCTTTACAATGACATAAGATGCCAATATGGGAAATAATGCTCTATTAAATCAGAGCCTACAAATATCCGTGTGAATAATCTATGAGCACTCTAGATCACACCTGATTAATGCCAGTATAATTGTGAATACAGCTTTAATGCTGTAAGAAAGTTGGTTCTACTTATTTATCTTCATTATTTTTTATGATGGCAGTAAAGAAGAAGAAAGACTGACTATGGAAATTTTGCTGGTAACATGCTTAAATTCCAATTTTCATCAATGTTACACTACTTGTTCAGGTGTGGAAATACGGCACCTTTATTCTGAGATGTCTTGTCTCATTTGGGAATAGAGAAATGATATTTACAAATATGCTATAAAATATTACTCATTTGTCTTGGTGTAAATTCCTCTGAAGTGGATTATACACACTCCAACATTCTTAAAATTAGGTAAATACAATAACACTTGCTTGAGACAAAAGCAATATAAAGTAAAACTACTAAAGGTAGTTACGGGAAGGGGAAAATGTATTCCAGGGAGTAAACAAAAAATATATATATAATAAAATTATTTAAAACAAAATCAATATAAGTTAAATTTAGTAATGGCTAGGAAGGGAAAGGTGTATGTCTGGAAGTAGTAGCAGCAGGGAAAGAAAGGCAGGAATTGAAGAAAAACCTCTTTTAAAAATTTCCATACTATTGCCTTTTGTCCTCCTCTTTACTGGAGACTAGATAGAAAGGAGGTAAAGACTAGCATTGGGAAAGTTTAAGATTGTTGATTCTTTTAAAAATTAAATTGAGACATCTGCTTAAATTTAAAAGACAGGCTTCTTGTGTTTATTTCCTACACCTACTTAAATGCCATAAAAATTACAGAAGGGAAATAGTAAAGTGTTAGAAATAAAGGGAAAATAAAGCTGGGAGAAGAAAATGAATGAAAGCTTTCAAAAGTTTTAAAAAATGAACAAAAGGTTTCAACACAGTTTTTAAAAATGAACATCAGAAGGATAATTGAAAACTAAAGGGGGAATTGAGGCAGTTATCAGATAAATGTCTAAGGAGGGGAAAGGAAGCAAAACAGCAAGAGAATTTGTTTCAAGAACTCCTGAAAACACAGCAATTTGAAGCACCAGCTATGAGAAAAGATGGAGGATGAGACTGATGGTCGTATTCAGAGGAATCAGGGCACTCTCCTCATATGGTGAATCAAGACAGACCCAGGACAAAGGCACATCGTTAAGACGTTTCAGGACACCATAAAGATGTTCTCAACAAAGGAATAAAAAGAAGGTCCCCAAAGTGACAGGCAGGACAGGTCACAAACAGTAACAGGAAACTAGAATGCAGTGGGAATCCTCTCAAGAATAACACTGGAAATTAGGAAACAATGGAGCAATATTTTCAAATTTCTGAGGACAAGTTGTTTTCTATTTTATAGAAATACCCAGCCAAACTATCAATAGCCAGTAAAAGTATCAATCAAACATGAAAGTAGAATGAAGATATTTTCTAATGTGCATAGGCAAAAATGTATAATTTCAATACATCTTTTCTCGGGAACCTAATAAAGGGTAACTATCTGCAAAATGTAAACTAAAGAATAGGGAAAACCTAGGATTTAGGAAATGAGTGACTCAAAACAGAAAATTGATGAAGGTAAGTCCTAGGATGACAGCTCTATTTCAGGCTGAGAGAAAATCAGTCCAAACTGGAGAAAAAGGAAGATATAAGGAAAAGGTCTTCTCTAGGGAAGAAAATGGACCTAAGATGAGTTTGAACATTTGGAAAAATACTGTTAGGTGTTTGACAGATCTATCAAAATATTGGGCAAAAAACTTAGTGAAAGCTACATCACCCATCACTAAAATTAATAATAAGTACCTAGACAGCTAAGCAAACAGAAACAATTAAATGTTCTTCGTGAAAAAGAAATTCTAATTCATTACTTGGGTCAGCTCAGCACTGAAAAGAGTTGCATGGTCTTAATATAAACACTGACTATTGATTAAACCAATATACAGACAGCAAGGAGGGAGCAGAAGTGAGTGAGTGGAGGTGTATAGTAGTTTAAAAGAGTTAACTAATTAACTAGCCATAAATTAGGAAGTTAAATTGATATTGTATGATACTGGTAATTCAAGCATATCTAATATAAATGTAATATTTAGGAATATTTAAGTTAATACCTGAAGAAATAGCTAAGAAAGTTGAAAGATCCTGCCTTAAAGTGTAGGACTGGTGATGGTGGTAAAAGGGTTGGGTAGGAAACTAACAGCTTTGTAAATATAAGTAGCTTAGTCATTGGTAAATTGTTAACTCTATATATGCATCACTTTGATCAAAATAAAACTTACTTTATACAATTACAATTACTGATTTGAGCATCTCCATTTGGAAGTTATTTCAACCACTAACTCAATGGAATATTACTTGCATATGTTAAAGCATTCTGTATCATCCATATAAAGCAAATCAACAAATACCCAGGATGGCAAAGTATTAGGCAGTATGTTTAGTAATACCATGTTACTGCAATTCTCTTCTTATACCTGGGTAAGTTCCACAAAGTAGAGCTGGTCTATTTTTAGATATGATAACTTTGCCTGAAAATGTAATTATTTTAGAAGACTTCTCAATTGCCTTCTGGGATTTTTAACTTTGCCTATTATAACAGTAAAAACAAGCAAAAAAACAACAAAAAAAACTAATGTGAATGAAAGAAGGTAAGGTTTAAAGGTATGCTACTCCTCAGACCTCCAAGAATTCCTCAACGCCTACATTCTTAAAGATATCATATGATCTCTCTGATCTCTGCTCTCATTAAGTGTTTTCTTAGTGTAAATGGACAAAGCCTTCTGCTAGGAGCTGGGCTTAAGATCTGACCTTTCTATCAGTGACATTAAATTTCATTCAGTTACTTTCTGGTCAAGAAATACATCTCAGATATCACACTGATTTGAAAAGATCTCATTGAAAAATATTAAGGCATTATAAATAATTTTTAAATGATAGAATAAAGATGTTCTTTTTGTTACAGAGAGTCCTTATGGGCTAGTTTTGGTTACATTGATAAAAGAAGGAGCCCATTAGACTGAGATATCGCTAATGCCATGGTGACCTATATAAGGAAACCAAAATCTAAGCCTGTAAGTGCCCCAAGGTTACAAAGTTGAAACCTACGGACACTTGATCACAAACAGCCAACTAGGCCTTAAGCTATAGCCAATCAATAATTTCCTTACTTTGCTTTCATCTTTTTTCTTTTTTTTTAAGAAACATCTCCCTCTGAGCTCCTGTGGGGTTCAGTGCTCCTAACCACTGTCAGTTTCGCACTACTTTGTTCAAATCAATTTTTGCTCAGACAAACTCAGCATTTTTAATATGCCTCCATTTATCTTTCAATATTCCCACTACATTTGTTTGGTCAGTTTTAATTTGAAAATTAAATAGTTTGAATAATAGTTCTTTCGAAACTTTGAAAAAGTAGTTATGTTACATACATCAATCCATAAAAAAAGGAAGGCAGCCTCAAAAACTGTATTCAATAGCTGGTATTATCACCCTCTTACAGTTCAGAATAAGGCCTGATGTCATATTTTTGTGTCACTGTATCAGTAATAGTTCTGCTTACTCCTAAAAATATTTATTGGTTTCCTCCCTTATGAAACAGTATTTTTTTTCCTTCTTGTGGATGAGAAAAACAGCTAACCCACTGAAAAACAGTCCAGAATTTTGTGTAAAGAGAAGATGAGGCACAGGTTGATTCAGAAGGATTATTGCCAGAACAACCTTGGTAGTAATTTATTGAACTGCCTTATTGAGAGGATGCATTATTTGGGGGCAGCAAAACATACAGTTCAAGAATGTGATAGGGCTTGTCAACTGAAAAACAAAACAAAACAAAAAAACCCCACAAGGTAATTTGAGTTTATTCAGTATCTTACTGAGGACTATAGCCCAGGAGACAGGTAGCTCTGAAGATCTGTTCCAAAGAGGTAAAGGGAGAGGCCAGTACATGTGATTTTGGCTAAGGAGTACCTCAATTCAGTATACATCTCAGTAGAAGGTTACTGCCAGTCACAAGGAATAGACACCTCAGTTGATGATTTTAGGGCTTTTCTAGGTACGGAAAAATGCAAGAGTCCAAGTTCATAAACAATTTTCTTTCCTGAAATACAACGATTTTAAGGCCTGTATTTTCCCAAAAGCCTGGAGTGCCTCATCCTGTTCTTCATCCTGAATTCCTTTCAGGGTGCACTGTAGGTCAGCAACTGCAGAGGCTCATGATTTAGTCCTTGTCCAACAGGATGGTGGGCAACATTCTTTGTTTTGAAGACTTAAAATTTTTGTCATATTGACAATTGGCTCAAACACTCCCCTTAGAATTATCTTTTACCTAGCTATTTCATAGCTCCTCTGATGTATGTTCAAATGTTTGATTTTTCAACTTCGTGTTAATCCTTTTTAATAAGAACCCATGCAGAGTATATATGGGTTGTTGCTTTCTGGGGTATTGCATTCAATTTTATAATTTTGTAGTGGGAGTATGATTGTATTTCCAAAGTTGTCAGGTTAAATTTATATTTTGTGTTTCTGGTCATTTAGAATTTTTCATTGTTTGTATAAAAGACTCTAATGGCTATAGCCAACTTGGCCATACCTTCCGTTTTATCCCATAGGGTGTCAATAAATTCTATCAATCAGTTGTACCTCAAACATTGAAATATCTTTTTCCTTTGTCCCAGAGACTAGAATCTCACGTTAGAAGAGAGTGATTCTAACAAGCCTACTTTATTTTAATCCATGTATCCTTGAACATAATTTAAATTAGATATTTGAAGACTTGAAGAATCTCATTGATGGAAGGGGCACTGGAGGCTACCGACTGCAATCCCATTCCAAAACTGAAATCTACTCAAGGAATCCAAAGAAACGAAGTGGGACAGGAGACCTCCCATGGAATGCCCCTCATAGGAAGGGATATTCATTCATCAACTTCTTAATTCCTTTATTCACTCATTTACTTATTAAGTATTCAGTCTTGTTCAACACCTCTTTTGAATTTAAATTTAAAAGAGTAATTACAAATAATCATTATCTAACAGGTGGTTCTGTTCACAGACCATCTTAGATGTTGGTATTATGATACTGTATACTTTAACAGCAAATACAAATTAAAGATAAGAGGCTTAATTTTCCCTGTTAAAAACTGGGAAAGATACGCCCCTTTTCCATTTCTTAGAGCATTTTCTTTTGTAAACTTGTAACTGTAAATTCTTTCTCTGCCCCTTTGAGATATATGTAAATCTTTTTAAAAGCCTCTTGCCAGTTTTACAACCCAGAAATATCTTTCTCAGGGGGGGCCTGTGATCCATCCCTTTGGAATGTAAACATCAAGGGAGACAGTGCCCCTATCTCCTGGCTTCTGTGGGCGGTAGGAGCTTAACTCCAGTTGCAAAACTACCTCCTGTCATAAAGATATGAGAAACTTGTTTTTCCTTCATGTAAACCTAATTACCAGGTAAATTTAGGATGAATTGTGTATGACAAATGGTGCTGTCAAGTTCTTTTACTTGAGAACTAGCTATTGTTTATCTTGAAAACCTTTACATAATGGGTCATATCTGCGTGGCTATATGAAAGAGTGAGATTTCTTTCTGTTTTTGCAATCTCTTAGCAGATTGCCTGTGATGTACATGACATCCTGGTTTTATGCTTATTCAATAATAGGATTGTTTTCTTTCTCTTCTACCTTTGTGGAGAGGTTTTCTGAGTTGGGAAGATTTTGCTTTTAATTACATTTCTCCAACAATACTTAAATGCTTTCCAAGAAGGGCTGTTAATATGAGTCACTTGAGGGACTTATAAACAAATTCCTTCCACAGACCTGCTGAGTTAGAATTTCTCGGGGTCTAAGAATTTGTGTTTAAAAATAAATGCTCCCTGGTGATTCTGATGGATGGGAATTGGGATTCTGGGCTAATTTGATTATTTGTATTGACTTATATAAACATCTACTAAGGCATGTGAGACATTTTGTGTCCAACAAAAAGATAAACTACTCAAGATCAGAGGCCCTACCTTATTTGAGTTTTGACTTTTATATACAATCAGGCCATAATGGTGCATGGCATATAATGGTGACTCAATGAATCCTGCTCTGTTTGCTGGCATTTTGACAATGACACAGTAAAAAACTTCTATAACTTCTCTCAGAAATCCACCCTAATTTCTCTTTTTTATCCATCTTTAGCTACTTATCATCAATTCCTGATAGTCCACTTAAGTCCCATCATTCCTTGTTAGCATATTTAACATACTACATTATAAACTTAAGTTTTCAAAATATACATTTACCCTAAATTATTATTATTTAGGTCCATCTAGTTTATTCATATTTAATTACCATAATAAAGCAAAAAGCAAAACAAAACATTTGGATCATTTTTCTTAATTTTCTGGTAGTTGTGAAAAATGATACAGTACCGTAAAATATTTTTAGTTATATGGGATCTTTTATTTTAAACTGTTCACTTATTTATTAATGTAATACCATAATTTATGAGATTCATACATATTATATTCTATGGATGGGTACATTTATTTTGCACAGTAACCTGTGTTGGGACTATAAACAAGAAAAAAGTAGTTTATTTACCTAAATACTTAAACTAACTAAAAAATTGAACTGCCAAATACTATATCAATAATCAAGTTTATTTCTAACTTTCCCTCACTCACCTTAATACAAGTCTTATTAGGACAAAGTTTTCCAAACTAATGTATATGTTTATATTTGGGTTTATTATTAACGATATGTGTTTATTATTCTGCCCAATTCTTTTTTAAACAATGGGAAACCTTGTCGTGTAAGGAGGATTGGAGTGTCACAACCATTTATTGATTGGAAATAAACTACATTATGTAATTTTTGACAGTTTCTCTCAAGATTTCCTGGGTCGAACTCATCAGAATTACTCATTGTTAAAGTAGCGCCTCAGGGTTTAGCTCCTGGACTCTATTTTTTTAAATAGTTATTTAAAACATAGGTTCATTTAGAGGCAAATTGTAATTATCCAAAATTTTGCTGATATGTGTGTGGATGTATGGATGTGTTTTTATAAACTGTGCTGGCTTATGCAACTTCTAAAAGAATCTTCAAATACAGTATTATCAAGTTGAATATTACCTAATTAACCAATAAGGCCTAACAGACTGGGAGGTTATCAGGAGACAGTCATAGCCCTCAGGTGCTGTGAGGCGCTGGGTGCAGCTATGTGCCTCTAATTCCCCAGGGGTGTGATTAGCTCATGATAACAATGCTCCCTTGAGTTGTTTTATTGCTTTTCTAAAAAGTCTTTATTGTGGAGACAATGTTTATTTTTATGCAGGAGGAGGTTGGAGTTGACAGTTTAGACTGTTGAGTGAATAGCAGTTCATTCTGACTTGAGCTACATGCCATGACAAATCTGCTCATTTAGAATGCTTCCCAGCCAAACTGGATGTTTTGACTACCTCAGTACTTCTGCAATGAAGTCCAGCTTCCATACAGGATGGTTGTAAAATTGTGTTTTCAAGTTATGGGTGTGTGTTCTCTAAAATTAGTAAGTGATCCATTTTGTAGAATAGCTGCTTGTGAAAGACTGACCAGTGATTCAGTACAGAACAATACTCTGTGTATGCAAATGAATGGCCCTGAACCCCAGGATTAAAGACATCAGCTGATGTGGGGAAAAAATACAAATGAATACAGGTGAAATTGTGAGACAGACAACAGAAAGCTTTACTTCCCCTTGATGCCTTTCTGTTTCCTCCCCATAAATCCAACCCAGTGGCTTTCCAGGTCAAGCAGAATAAAATCTAAACTTTTCAATATGATCTGAAAAGCCCTGTGGACTTAAAAAAAAAACCCCAAACCCTCAATGATAAGGGTTGTGAGTTGAGTTTATTCAGTGTCTTATTGAGGACAATAGCCCGGGAGACAGACTCTCAGAAGCTCTGGGAAACTGTTCATAGAAGTAATGAGGAGGTCAGTATATATACACAATTTTTGGTGAAAGGTATGGGTAATCAAGCACACATCTTGGTAGGGGTTTGCTGCTAGTCACGAGAAACAGATATCTTAATTAATGGTTTTTCTAAATACAGGAAAATGCAAGAATTTGGGTTCATAAAATTTTCTCCTGGATATGTCTATCTGAAGGTCTGTAATGTCAGTTTTCCCAGAGTACAGAGTGCCTCATTCCTGATCTCTGCCCTGAATTCCTTTCAGGATGAGTTGAAGGTCAGCAATGATGGTGGCTATTGACTCAGTCTGTGTAGAGCCAAATGACAAGTGACATTTAGTTGGCAGCTTCACATGAGCTAGTCCCAACAACTTCTCAGACCTCATCGTTTACCACCTCATAATATGCTAACTCTGCAGTCTTTCTTCTCTCTCTTGAAAAGACCGAGGCATTTGCACTTACTATTCTCTCTGAAATGAAACATTCTTTCCCCAGGTGACCTGGCTGCCTCTTTTCTCCATTCCAGTCTCAGCTGGGATATCACCATCTCTGAGAGACCACCTCCCTAAAACCAGCATCTCACACACATTCTACCCCATTGCCCCGTTTCAGTTTCTTCATTGCACATATTAATCATGTAAATTATATTATTAACTTGATTGTCTGAATTTACCAAGTAGAATATAATTTCATGAGGGCAGAAACTGTCCCTCTTGCTCACATTTATAACCCCAGCTTCTAGAAGAGTGCCTTCCATGTAATAAACAGTCATACCAATATAGGTTTAATTAATATATATCCAATTTGTTACCACTGTATAACTTTTTAGTTGCCTATTTATCATCCATTTTTCTTCCTTATTCCTAACAGAGTTCCTAGGTTGCCCTTTTCATCCTTTCTCCTGCAGCTGATCTGTCAGGGCAAATTGGACCAACGCCAGTTTCAGGCAATGAGTTCCCTTAGGCAGTGATCAAGGGATGGGCATGTGACCCTATTTGAGCCAATGAGACTTGATAAGGAATTTGACAGAGACTTCTGAGAAAGTTCTTCCTCACTTTTTGTAAAAGCTTCAAGAACATCTTTGCTTTTGTTCCTCTGATCATGGTCAATGGGAGTCATAAAACTCACATGTGATGAGTGATTTAAAAAAACTTCATTTAATCAAGAGTATTTACATCATATGTCAGATATAATTTCTTCAGTGTCAGAACTGAGAAACTGGACTTCCATGAGAATGTAAGTTTATTGTAAAGTTATTTTATGACGCTTCTAGGATCCTCTGATAGAGAGAAGCAAGGAGTGATCTTACCTAGAAGGCCATTTTGCATGTACAAACAAAATCAGGCAAATTAGACCGTAAAAAAAAATGAGTACACAGTCTCTATTTGTTTATTTATGTAAACAGTGCTTCATGTTTTATTCTGCAAACTCTTAAGTGTATTTACAATGTTTTGATTTCCCATTTTTACTAGCAGAGTAGGTTACTAAATAAACTATTTAAGAACACTAAATAAATGGTTTTATCTACTATGGTGTACCAGAAATGAATACTAAATTCTCCAGAATTTCTAAACCAGCCTTTGAATCTAAAAGTCAACATTAATAGGGAAAGTTTGGGGACCAAGAGGCGTAATATCTGAAAACTAAACATGATGTGTATGTCAGTAAAATAAATTAGAATTGAAAGAGAATGTATTTTGAAAACTAAACATGAACTGAATCTTAAATAGGAAACTAAGCATTTAATTTTGAAATATACAGAAACATATATAATGGATGCCATAACAATGGCTAGGCAAACTCTGTGTAAGAGTACTTATATAATGCCCCTCTCCCCCTAAAAAAGTTATAGTCCTTAGTCGTCCAGACTAAAATGTCATACACAGACTATTTACTAAGAAAACCTTGTAGCTCTGAATAATAATGATAGCAGCCAGCATGTAATAAGTGCTTACTATGTGCCAGGCATTGTTGTTCTAGGGATTTGTGTGCATTAACTCAACTTAATCTCTAACAACCTTAGGAGAAGAGGAAGTTATGCAGCAAGGGACAGTGATTGGGCAACTAGGAGAGGAGGGGCAAGATTTTAGCCTAAGCAGTCTGGCTCCAAAGTTTACCTGCAGAACCAAATTATGTGGAACCCAAGGCTGATCTGTAAACAAAAAGCAACAAAGCAGATTTTCAGCCAAAGAAGACTCCTCTAAGTGTGTCTTTGGACATGATCTTCATCATCTATTAGTCCAACTTCAGCAAATAAATTAATCATTACCTGTCTCCTGATGCAGAGGCTAGTACAGTGAGAATACTCACTGAACTTAAGTAGCTTATAACACAATATGGTGGTTGTTGATATTATGCATTCTTAATTGAGTTGAAAAAAGCCACAGATATCATTTCACCATGGTGAATAAAATTAAAATAGCATAAAATGACTCTGGCATTTAAAAAACAATTTTCATAATTAATATTCTATTTGGTCCACAAAACTGTCTTGACCCCTTCTAAATTTTTATTTACTCTTATTAGGCAAGAAAGGCCATGCAAATGACCGTGGCTTGCATATCTAGAGATTTGCACCACAAAAATGTTTCCTATGAAACCAAATTAAATTACGTTTTGAAAATAGGGATTGATGTCATATGATGCAATGAGAAGGGCACATCAAGTTTGTGACATTCTTCCCCCAAATCCAATTAGCTCAATCCAATTGTGAGAAAACATCAGACAAACCCAAACGGAGAGGCATTCCTCAAAATACTGGACAATTCCTCTGCCAAAGTGTCAAAGTTATGAAAGATAAAGGAGAGATGGAGAAATCATCACAGATCAGAGGAGACTAAGGAGATATTATGACTAAATACAATGTGGTAACTTGAACTAGATCCTACAACAGAAGTAGAAAAATGGGAGAAATCTGAATAAAGACTGAGGTTTAGTTAATAGTTTTACATCAATGTTACTTAGTTTTAAGAAATACAACCTGGTTATAAAAAAAAAAAGTCAACAATTGAGGAAGATGAATAAAGGTTATATGGTAATATTTATGCAATACTTATATAAATCTAAAGTTACTTCAAACAAAAAGTTGAAATAAGTACAAAGAGATAAATAAATCCCCACCATCCCTCTCTCAAAAACGAGGGGTGAGACTATCTCTACATGAAGACTCAGATTGACTTCTGTGATTTGACTCCTTTCACACACAATGGCAATTATCAAAGTAAGTTTAGATGATCTTTCCCTCCCAAATGATCAAAAGTTAATACTGGTGCTCTTTTATGTTGGGATCAGATTGATTGCCTAGCTTAACTTGGATGCAGCATAGACACAGAGTGTAAACTTCACTACATGGCTCTAACAAGTGATTTGTTTAGGACCTAAGTACGTGTGCAGTCGTGTATGATTCAGTACATACAAGTCACTCTGAGAAACAAAGTTAGAGAATGTTTTTTATTGACTTTTCTCATTTGTACTTCATTGTAATGGTGATGATTTGAATATTTTTGTTGTTGTTCCTAAGGGTCCAATAGTAACACTGTGACTGGATCTTCCATAAAGTCGCCAAAAAATCAGATTTTTTTTCATTTGTATGACTTACACATTGGTACCATTGAAATGCATGCCTGTCTTTTTCCTTCCGTCAACAACCTCTCCCCACCTAAACTGCATACTTCTGTTAAATTTACCTTACATTCCACTTCTCGGTCCCACCTCATATCTCTGTTGTTTCAGTAAGAAATCATTTATAAGAGTAAACTAAGAATGCAAATTTCACTTTTGATTTTGATTTTATTATTCATTTTTCTCGTACTTATTTTCTTGTAATACTTAAGAACATACAAAAATATTGCCTAATCACACTTAAGAGCTAAAAACAATTAAAAAAATAATGTTAAATATTTATTATCAGGTAATAATGGTTCCATTTCCAAATCCCATCAAGTTCTCATTTCTGAAATGCTGTCGAGAGATTCTTTCCTGCATTACTATTAAGTGACCCTGTTCGCTTCACAGTCACAATCTTACATCTCTTCTGAAAATGGCATTAAATAAGGTGCAAATTTTCTAATGCATTTGCAAAAAAAAAAAATATTTTCTTTTAATGACTCCTAATGAACCTCTGTTTTATGCAGGATGTGAAAAGTTGCCAAGATGTGTAAAACAATTAGGAAGACAAAAAGCATGAGTCTTAAAAAGCCATTTCACTTGGGCGATGTGTGTGAAATGCCAGAATAAGTCCTGAGGGAAAAATTAATTTTAATAAGCTTTTCGTCTTGCTTAGAGACTGTAAATTTAAGGCATGAAGAACTGTGTATTAATGTATTAGGAATCATATGAGAGTTTCATCCTGTAGAATAAATCTATTTTATCATCAGCTTGATACCTTACACTTGAACTATAGGGACATTTGGTTATTTACTAGAGAAAATGCATGTTATGTCTCCTAAAAGTGCACTACTGGGTAAAAAGTTTAAAAAAGGTGAAATCATAAATAATGTTCAATGTGAATTTATTTATTCATTATTAGAGAACACTGCTTATGCTAAACATTTTAATTTTCAGATCCAGTGAGGGATCTGAAAGCTTTTTCTCCCCTACAACAGCTAGCATTTATCAGGTATCTCCTAGAAGCTGGAAACTGTACTAATTTGCCAGCGTTTATTTATTTTATTTTATTTCAGCCTTAATTCAACACTGTAGGATAGATATTATCATAGAGATATTATCAGATAATTATCATACTATCTGAGAGGGTAAAAAGGAGACCTATGCAGAATTAATGACCAGTTCATGGTCCCATAGAAGGAAATGGCATGATTAATATCCCAATCTTGGACCTGACTATTTGTATCCTTAACTTTCCTTACAATATTATTCTAAAAGAGCAATTACATACATCAATTCAAAACTTTCTTCTATTCTAGACATGCAGTGCGGCCTGGGACCAAAACTTTTTCTTGAACTCAAGAAAGTACAGGAGCGCAAATTAAAAGTGAAAGATTTGCAGATATGTGAATTAAAAACAAAATATTTCTGTGTACATCCTTATGCTAATAACTATGAAAATGTCAATTAAATAGATGATTTGGGGAAAACTATATATTTATATAAATATGTATTTTTACCTCATAAATCCCAGATTTGGGACTTAAGAAACAGGCAACGTGGAAATGCCAATGGATGCAGATAAAAATAACCCAAACAAAAGCCTGCTCTCTCTAGCCCATGACCAAGTAAGGGGCAAGCTGGCAACAGAGAAAAATTTTAGAAAATAGCTGCTCTACTTTACCTAAGGACCATAGACAAAAATGGTGGCCCCAGTTCCATCTACACCAGCAAAGGCCATGTAGGGAGTCTGGAATTCCACCCATGTCAAGCCTTAATGAGGTGGCCCAACTTCTCCCTTACTAAGGTGGTGTCAGCAACAGCAAAGAAGGGATGGCTAATAAAAGAACTTCTCCAAACAGAAAGTAAATGATAAAAGAATTAATTTTGAAATATCAGGAAGGAAGGAAAAACACAATAAGCAAAAATACTGGTAAACAGAATATTCCCTTTTCCTCTTGGGTTTTCTAAATTGTGTTTGATTGTTGAAGCAAAAATTATAAAATTGTGTGATGTGCTTCTAAATGAATATAGAGGAAATACATAAAACAATTATATTATAAAGAAGGGAGAGGCAAAGGATGCAATGGGAGCTAATATTTCTGCAGTTACTCAAACTGATACAATGATAATACCAGTAGAATGTAATATTAAGTAAACTATAGCTATTATCTGTCTAACTATCTAACTACGGATACTACTAACTATCCGTAGTAATAGCTACAACAATGTCCCCCAAAGCTATATATGCAAAGAGATCCATTCAAAAACGCTGTAACTAAATCAGAATGGAATTTTTAAAAAATGTTTAAACTTCGTAATCCATAGGGAGGCAGGAAAGGAAAACAGAAAAAAGAAATCATAGGACAATTATGTATACATTAGAAATGGGGAAAAGTTTTAAATCATTAATCTCAGGTCTCACCTAAAGAAACTAGAAAAACAAGAGCAAGATGAACACAAAGTGAATAGATGGAGAAAAAGAACAAAAATAAGAGCAGAAATCAATGACACTGAAAACAGTGAAACAATGAGGAATGTCAACAAAACAAAGATCTTGTTTTTGGAAAAGATTTGTGACGCTGAACAAACCTCCTACAAAAGTGACAAAGACAAAGAGAATACATAAGAGTAAAATCATAAACAGACTTACCCATGAATATGGCAACAGAAATGTTTAATAAAACATTAGAAAATATTATATATATTTTGTGTACTTCTATATACAGATACATACACTATGCATGTATGCATGTTTTTGAATGTATGCATATATATGGGTACACATAAACATATACGAAGAATTATTTGTTATTGCAAAGTTTTATCACATAATTTAATACATTAATTAAAATTAAAAATAGATCATCTCATTAGGGGCAGAACATTTTTGATAAAGTTATATTCCTTTTTCAATCCAAAAAGAAACAAACTAAAAATAAAAGGAGACTCTTAACCAGATAAAGGTTATCTAGTAAAAATCCGTAATATTATACCTAATGGTGAAATGTAAAAATCATTCCCTTTAAAATCAGAATGAGACAATATCTATTATCACTGTTTCTATTCAATACATTTCCAGCTTCCCACAATAGCAGCTAGAGAGGAAAGAGAAATGAAATTGTAGGATTTTGAAAGGAAGAAACGAAAGTATACTCATTTAGAAATGCTGTAGTGGGCTAAATATATAATGTAGCTTCATCATATTTATGTGGCTGCCCATCTTCTCTTCAATTGCCCTGAAAGTAGAAGGCTGAACTCATATTTCCAGCTTCTCTTATAGCTAAGATATCACCATGTGACAGCTAGATACATACATGCAAGAATCCTATCTGAAAGTGAATTATGTGAGGAAACATGTTTTTGGAGAGTTTTAACTTATGCACTCATTGGCACTGCAGAGGCACCATGAAGATGTCAATTCTATCAAAATTCATCTAGAGGTTCAATCAATTCCAATCAAAACACCCACAGAGATTTTTATGCAATTTGACGAACTAATCCTAAAATCTGTATTTAAGAGCAAAGGTTTAAGAATAGGTAAGATAATTTTGTAGATGATTAACAAGGTAGAAGGATTTACCCTGTTAGCAAGAAAGACATATTAAAGTTATAAAAAGTTATTACAAAACAGATAGACAAATAGGCCAATGAATAGGATAGAGAGCCACAGAATAGACCAACTTGAAACATGAAAACACAATACAGAAAGGAATTGTTATTCAATAAATGGTGCTTTAGTAATTGGCTATCTCCATAGACCAAAAATCCAGTTAGTTGTCTATATCAAAAATCAGGTCAGGTAGAATAAAGATGTAAATAATAATGGCAAACACTTGATGCTTATTATGTGCCTGGTACAATTTTAAGCATTTTACATATGCCAACAGTCCTCATAACAACCCTGTGGAGTAATTACTATTAATATCATTCCCAACAGCCTATGGAATGGAGGAAAATATTTGCAAATGATGAGACTGACAAAGGCTTAATTTCCAGGCTATTCAAATAACAAACTTAATAACAAAAAACCAAACAACCTAATCCAAAAATGGGCAGAAGACCTAAACAAGCAAGTCTCCAAAGAACATACAAATGGCCAATAGGCACATGAAAAAAAATGCTCAATATCACTATTAGAGAAATGCAAATCAAAACTACAATGAGGTATCACCTCATAGCAGTCAGAATGGTCATCATTCAAAAGTCCATGAATGATAAATGCTGGAGAGGATGTGGAGAAAAGGGAACCCTCCTACACTGCTGGTGGGAATGTAGTTTGGTGCAGCCACTATGGAAAACAGTATGGAGATTCCTCAAAAAACTAAAAGTAGACTTACCATATGACCCAGCAATCCCACTTCTGGGTATATCTGGAGGGAACTCTAATTCAAAAAGATACATATGCCCCAATGTTCATAGAAGCACTATATACAATAGCCAAGACATGGAAGCAACCTAAATGTCCATCAACAGATGACTGGATAAAGAAGATATGGTATATTTATACAATGGAATACTATTCAGCCATAAAAAAGAATGAAATAATGCCATTTGCAGCAACATGGATGGACCTAGAAATCATCATTCTAAGTGAAGTAAACCAGAAAGAGAAAAACACTGTATAATATCGCTCATATGTGGAATCTGAAAAAAAAAAAAGGAAAAAAAAAAAGGGCACTATGAACTCATCTACAAAACAGAAACAGACTCGCCGACATAGTAAACAATCTAATGGTTACTGAGGAAAGGTGGTGGGAAGAGATAAATTTGGGAGTTTGAGATTTACAAATGTTAACCATTATATATAAAAACACATTTTAAAAAAGTTTCTGCTGTATAGCACAGGGAACTATGTTCAATATCTTGTAATAACCTTTAATGAAAAAGAATGTGAAAATGAATATATGTATGTATATGCAAGACTGGGACATTGTTCTGTATACCAGAAATTGACATATTGTAACTGATTTTAAAAAATCTCCCATTTTAGAGAAAACTGAGACAAAATATGTTAATTAAATTGTCCCAGGTCACAGAGCCCTATGCAGAAGAGTTGTGATTTGAACTAAAGTAATCTGCCTCTTGAATCCCTGTTTAAACCACCACACTGTACTCCCCCTCTTTCACATGAAAAGTGAGGACAAATTTCTTGAACAAGATTAAAGAAGTGCAAACCATAATAGAAAAGGTTGTGAAAGGAAGCAAAATTTGCCACCCCAGAATATGTCTCTTTGGTATAAGGATTATTTTAAGCTATTTATTAAAAAAAGAGCAGACACAGGAAAAGTTCTAAAAACTGAGTAGAATTTACACTTTTGTAAGAGACATTTACATTTATAAGCGTAATCTCCATTAGTAATGCTTTTTTCCTCTGTACCAGGGAGAGAATGATGACTAAATCTCTGGAAACTCATCAGTGCAGAAGACCATGACAGAAACCTGCATAACGACCTTATCCTGTTTACTGTGCTTTTCCTGACAGCCACCCCCTCCATAACTGGCTCCTCCTCACAACATCCTTTGTCGTTGGCTGGAAATGGTACTTAAGGTGGTAGTTTGTGCCATTTGGGGGAGTTACACAGTTTTCCTGGACCTCTCTCACATACACAGAAGGTAAACATTGTAAAACAAAGAATGTTGCCTGCCATCTAGTTCTACAAGAATCAAGCCACTGCATTTGCTGACTCTCAGTACACCCTGAAAGGAATTCAGGACAAAGATCTGGGTGAAGTATTCTGTGTTTTGGACATATGGGCCCCAAGATAGTTGAGATGCACATCTAAGGAAGAATTTCAATGGCCCCAGATTCCTGCATCTTCCCATACATAGATAAGCACTACAAGAATTAACTTGAGAAATCTGGGTTTTGTGTGTGTCTGTCTGTGTGAGAACAGCAGTAATCTTTCACCAAGATGTATGCTTGACTACCTGTATAACCCAGTCCCACCCCTCAAAAAAGTTATCTATATGGGCTTCTCTCCTACCTCTTCGAAGCAGTTCCTCAGAGCTATCTAAGCGACTGACTCCCTGGCTATAGTCCCTGAAAAAAACTGAAACTCACTGCTCTTACATTGTGAGTGTGTGTGTGTGTGTGTGTGTGTGTGTGTGTGTGTTTTCAGTTGACACCATACTATTCAACATCTATGAAATTTTTTTTTTCCTATTAATTGTCTTTTATTATGGGGGGGGGGTGGTCCTCAGCCAAAAACCTATAAGGGTAGAGCGAAAATTAGTCTTCCTATCCTAGAATTGATACTTGGACTACATTAAATTTAAGCTCTTCTTTTCATCAAAAGACCACAAAGACAGTGAAAACACAAGCTACAAAAGTGAAAAGACATGTATCTTTTCTGACATATATCCCACTAAAGAGCTCCAATAATTAATGAGGCAAATAACACAATTCAAAAATAAGCAAGTGACAGAAAATCATTTCACAAAAGAGGAAACCTGAATGGCTAATAAACATTTAAATACTTTCAAAGTTATTACTTTTTAGGGAAATGTAAATTTTTAAATGACTTGGTCTTACTCATGAGATTGGACGAAATTAAATATCTGTCATTCCCAGGAGCTGGCCAAAACCTAAAACAAAAAGGTACTCTCATATTTGCTAGTAAGAGTATAAAATAACCACTTTGGAAAGCATTTTGGCAATAATTAGTAAAGTTGAAGCTCTTCAAAATTTGTGATCTAATAATTTCACTCCAGTATCTGCTCTCTGAGACACCTCCTGCATTGTGTGTAAAAGTATTAAAAAATGGAAACATCAATTGTTAGAGCAAGCACATAGCTAGATATGCGCAGAGAAAGGGGAAACAGGCCAAATGGCAAGAATTGGGCAAAAAGGAGGGGCACAAGCCAAACGTAAGAAACCCTATATCATGAAAACAATAGGGGCCCCCAGGCAGAGAGAAATAGCAGGAACCTCTGGGCTGATAAGTGGTCATGCATTTTGGAGTGACAAATGGCCAGGAGGCTGACAAAGGTTGGAGAAGGCAGAAATTTCCAGTGTTTGAATGTAACCTTTTGCTCATTATGCCCTCATTAAATAAAAGTAGCCTTGCAGAGTAGAAGTACCCATGATGCACCAACACCATGACACTTCCAATCCAGATAAAACAAGGACAAAAATCCCTCCTCCCTTAGGGAAGGTGGAGTTGGGGTGAAAATCAGGGAAATTGACCCCAAACCCTTCCCTTCCCAATGAATATTCTACTCGTTTATTTTTACACCCTATGTAACCAACTTGCCAAAGAAACTCAGGGCAGCTACTCACTTGAGCCTGCCTGTTCTTCCCTTGAGAGTGTACTGTCTACCCCTTAATAAATCCTCCCTTTACTTTCTTAACCTCCACGTCCCATCTCTGAATTCTTTCTGCAATGGGGTAAGAACCTAGTCACCACAAGCAACACAATGATTATAAAAAATGGAAACATCTATGACTATCAAGAGGAAATTCGACAAATAAAATTAGAATATTTCTACAGTGGAATACCATATAACAGTTAAAATGAATCAACAGGAATAGAGTTCAGAAACAATGAGTAACAGAAGCAGGGTGCAGAAAGATCTGTACAGTGTTAAATTTTATATAAAAGTAAAAACATGCAGAGGAATACCACAGCTTATTCAGGAATACAAGCAGGATGGTGGTTACCTCTGAGGCAAAGAAGAGAAATGTGTTTGTTCAGGAAGAAACAGAAGGGAGTTTCAAAGGTATCTGTGATACTTTATTTGAGTTGCTTGATTTATTATTTTCCATACTTTTTTGTGTAGGTATGAAATCTCGTATGACAACAAAAGCAAACTTAAGGAAATCTTGCCTTAACAGTTTCTGCTTGAAAGCGCAGACTTCACTGCAATCTGACTTGGGAAGAATATCTCCAATCTGAGAAGGTCAGCTCCCTGAGGGATTCCTGTTTGATGACAGGTTTTCCAAGCTTAAAGGGCTTGAAACAAACTCTCATTCTCTGATAGTCTTATTTCAAAAATATGGCTAATACAATATTTGACCCTGTGACGAAGGCACTGAATGAATATTATATGTCAGTGTTAAGGTTATAGATATCAAATAGAGTTTAAGTCGTTTTAAAGCCACACCCTTTTTCTATAGCTGAAGTAGAGACTTTGATCCCAAGCCAACTTCACTGTAAGACTTGGTTTCTTTTTTTGGTTACTTCCTTATTTCTCATTATTTGTTTGTTTGTTTTGCAGTTATCTTTGGGTATGTCTCTATCTTCCATCACACTGTGAGTTTGCTGAGGGGAAGAACTGTGCTTCTGGCATGTGGAAGAGAGGTGGCAACTGTGGCACTGTAGTCTGCATAAAACCAAAAGTTCATGGGTCTTGTTTATTAATGGACCTTCTTTCATCATAAAGACTAATGGCATTTATTCTGTAATGAACTTCCAGAGATCAAAGAGATTATCTTGTTGGAAATGTGGATTTTGTTCTTATCATTAACATTACAGATGCCAAGGGCCAAGATACATGGTTTACCTACCTCTGTGGAATGTCATTTTCCACACAAGGGATAAGCGGCTCTTGCCTGGATACGTGAGCTGTGGCAGATACATTTCTCATGGACTGGCGATGGGGTGGACCTAGGGATATAAAAATAGTGCTTGAAACCATGCCTGATTGTCACATGTTAGAGACTGAAAGAGGATATTATTTCAGGATCAGGCGCTTCTGAGCAATCCTGCCCCAGCTGCTGCATGGGGAAGCCCTGTCTTAGGAGACAGTGACAATACCTGAGAAGGTTAAAAGAAAGATACTTAGTCGTTGAGAGTACGTGACACTTTTGCTCACCATAATTTTTATCTGATTCCTCTGCTTTTAAGATTAAAAAAAAATCCAGTAATAGTTCTGGTTTGCCATTAAAAAAGAAACAGTCTAGGAGAATGTAGTGTTAAGGCAGTGGTTCCCAAGCAGGGTTGACTTTGCTCACCTGAGAGAAATCTGGTAACACCTGGAGATATTATGTGGTTGTTACAAATTGCTGACAGGGGAGGCTGTATTGGCAGTTATTGGATAGAAACCAGAGATATTACTAAACATCTTATAATGCACAGAGAACCCCCCACCAAATAATTATCTGCTTCAAACATCCTTAGTGCCAATGTTGAGAAACCCTGCTCAGAAAATCCTGCTACATTATTTTTTAAAGGTTCCATGTGTCTGCATGATTGTCACACTTACATACATACAAACTCTCTGTGCATTGATATCACTGGTTCTCACCACCCCCAGCATACACATATATATTTTTGGTTTCTTCTTACTATTTGGCCATTGACACAGAAAAATTCTTTAAAATAAAAATTGTTTTTGTTGTTTGTTGTTTTTGCTTTTGTTCATATTACAAAGCAATACTTGGTTTTAGTAGAGATATGAAAGATTAACAAATTTATAAAAAATAATCTTGGATGATGGGAATCCATATATTTTTGCTTATTTTTGTATTTTTTCCTGAATTTTCCCAATTAAAAATTAGACTGCTTATCCAGTTTTGTATCATTTTTAATTTGATATTAACCAGTCAGAGTTTTGCCATATTAGTATTTTTTAAATCATGATTTTGATGGCTACATAATATTCCATTACAGGAGTCCTCATAATTTTTTTAACTGATACCATATTTTGGACATTTCTGTTTCCAATTCCTCCCTCTCCACCAGAAATAGTGCTATATTTATACCTTTATGTGCCCCTCCTGATATTATTTCTTGAAAGCAAAGTCCTAAATGTTGAAATTCTGTGTCAAAGATTAGGAAAAAAAAAATTGGAAAGCCTCTTGTTACTTATTACTCATTTAGATTTTATAAAGATTATACTAATTTAAACTGCCATTGAAATGTATGAAAATGGCAGTTTTCTCTACTACTTGACATAAGTATTATTGTAAAACATTCCTGAGCCTGTAAAGGAGCTGAAGGAGTAGAAGACAATGAGGAAGACTAGAAGCTGCTTTCATCTCAGGTTGCATTTATTGCATTATTTCAAGACAAAGCAGACAATGCCTAGGCTCAGAGGTCACCAGCTCAAACTTGTCAGGATTCAGGCTGGCAACTCACGTGTCGTGGAGGCCTTGGCAGTATGAGTGTACCAGGAACCGCCAGACTGACCAAGCTGCAAATGGAGATTCACTGAAGTCAAACTACCTTTTCTCAATTCTGTTTAGAGTTTTCTCAATCACAGAGTGTTCAGATAGGAGGAAACTTCAGATAACTTAATCCAACTACTTCATGTTACAAACAAGGGAAATGAAATCCAGGAAATTTTAGGGGTTATCGGAATTCACAGAGCTGGGAGTAGCACTCCAGGCTGGCTGACTTGCAGAGCTAAGCACCTCTTACTGGATGATTTGGCTTTGATTCAGCCTTGACTCAAGATAGTGAGAGTATGCAAACAGAAACTGAGAAGATAAAAGGACCCAGAGACGCCTTACAGGATATCAAGTTGTTTACTTCGGTAAGTTATTTCTGGCAGGCTTTCACTCAGTTCCCTTTAAAATGTACTGTCATGAATTTATTCTCTTGGTCTGGTTGAAGAGGCAAGACTGACAAAGATTGAGGACAATGGGAATTGCCACAATCGTGGAGGGGACCACATGGGTGGGTTAAAGCCAATGGCCACACAGTTTAAAATAAAAGCAATACACAAAATTCATCAGACACACAAATCCATTACATAAGACCAAGTTAGAGAGCACTCCTTGAGCAACATCAACTTTAACCAAGAGACAATTTATGTGGCAAGAATTACATATAATATAGTACTACATTAATATATCATGTGTTACACATAATTATAAGCAACACACACACATACATACATATTTTTTTCCTGTTCTTGGAGGCAAGAACAATGTAGAAAATAAATATCTGAACAAGATACAGGTAGACCCTAACAGCAAAACAGAAAAGTGTTTAGCAAAGTCTTAGCAACTATCACATTATCCTGTGGAAAAAAACTCAAGGGTATTGCACAGACCTCCAAACTTGTAGGTCAAAGGAACTGACAAGGGAAATGTTAAATTGCTTTGCTTTCACCTGCCCTAAATTAGTATTCACCACACCCCACAAGAGAAAACAGCTATTAATAAGATTTTCCATTATTTTCAAAATAGCTTAAATATGTACTGGGCTGTGTTTGTCAAGTTAAATAAAGCTATTTTTGGATGTCTATCAGACACTTAGAAATGCGTTAACTCTTTCAGTAAAAAAATTAATGATCATAAAACAATCACCACTGTTTTAAATTACATGTTCCAAGGATGATATCTAAATGGAAACAGACGGATAATTCAGGAAATAGATTAGTTTGATTTTAGACTGTAGTCCTTACTCTCTTAGTGTTTAAATAATGAAACTTTTATTGTCCATTAAATAAATCCTCATTAACATTAAAAGTCTCTTGTCTGACTACCTTAGAGCTGTATATCATTATTTAGGCAAGCATGCAGCTACAAACTCGGTTAAGCCAATTGATGGATATCTTGACTAAACGTTAAATATTAATTGGGATGGCTAAAATCCTGGTAAATGAAAAATAATCCTTCAGGTAGGATAGATAATTTACACGGACATAATTGAAGGATACGTCTCAATTTGTTATTGACAAAAGCTGGGACAGAACTGTTCTGCCACTGATGATAATCAAGGACAGACAGTTTGAGAATAAGGATGCCTGGAGAGAATAAACTTGGGTTCAGACGTATTTAGTATCAGGTGGCAGGAAGATAAATATCAATAGAGCGCATAAACTGCGGAAACTAACCTACAGGGACAATTAGGGCTAGGCAAAGTTTTTTATAGTCACCTAGATGATAAAGTCTTTTAAAAATAATTATAGGTAAATGTGAGAACTGTAGGACTGGGGACAATAGGGTAGATGATGAAATCTGCAAATGTGGAAAGTAACAAAGCTTTAGACAATCATGAGTATACACAGTTGCATATACTGCTACTCAATTAATTTTGAAAAAACAAAGAAGTTGATCAATATTATCAAACCATAAAGCACAGAAATCATATTTGCTGATTACATTATTTGAGTACTTTTTCTTTTACGGGAGATGCAAATTAATCATGAAATGGCCATTATTCAGGAGAAGTAAACGGTAAATTGAAAAGACAAAACTATCAGCTGAATCTCTGAAAAATAAAAATATGATTGGGGTGGTAAGAATAGTCATTTATCATGTCAGCTCAGTTCTAATAGTTATATCCGTGAGTTAGAATGTTAAGGTCACCACTTGATATAGAAGAAATTGGAAACCACCAGTGAGAGCAAATGGTCAAGAGGTCAGTGCACATTAGAGTTAAAGGTCTTTAACAACTGTGTGCAGATTGCACGTAGAAGGTGATGTAATATCATCCCCTGTGAGGTTACATGAATAAAGCTGGTCAACCTCAAGTGGAAAAGCAAAACTTCACAGTGATATGTCAGAAACTACAATGCCAGTTCATTTGTAAAAGAGTCACTGTGTTATTAGCTACATATTTTTTGCAAACATTTCTGCTGCTTATTTGTGTTAGAGGTTTTTAAGAGATGTGGGCTCTTTCTTTCTGGCTCAGATAATCTCTTGCAAGATTTTGAATCTAAACTCACAGGTTTCCAAAGTCGTGCTATTTCAGAAATGGTTACCTATTCTGAATAGGTTGTCTAGAGGGGAAGGTCTATTTCTATTAAACAATTGGTTTAGATTGGAAAGGCAACAAAACCTGGCTATATAGCCTGATATTTTATAGCATTCTAATGGTTTTAATGAGTTTTCATTAAAAATATAGATTTTTAATATTCTATTCATTTTTAAAAATGGACATTCACAGAAGGAATTTTAATTCAATTCTTTTCAACAAATGTTGAATGAGTATTTACTATGGCCAAGGCTCAGAGCAGAAATTTCAGAGATACAAACAGGAATGAGAAGGAAAACTGCTTCTTTCACGATGCTCACCACTTCCAGAGGTGAGAAGGCAAGAGAATACAGAAATATATGCAGAGTAAAATTGTGATATTTAATTGTCTACTACTGTTTCATGTGTTTTGCTATTTCCTGTGACATTTGGGGTGGTCTTCAGTAAATGCTCTGACCAAAATTATAAAATAAAACACAAGCAAATATGAGTATCTATGTCTCTGACTAGGAGATGTTACGTAGGAAATCTGAAATAGTGGGGAATTGGAAAACTGTTTATATTTAGTTCCAGAATTGTCTTTGTTCTTATGTATAAATAGTCCTCTCATACTGCTCCGCCACCTCAAAATGCATGAAACTCCAAACAAGACTTTAAAGCCACCTCACAATACCCAACCCACAAGTCACTGGATAAGCTGCTCTCTCAACTTGCTCAGCTGCCCCCCATTCTACAACAAAGACAGCAACAACTTTGATACAAATAGTACTGAAAGCTACAGTGTATGATCAACTTTGTGGTTTAAAAAAATCCTAGTTGTAAGACAAACTAAAACCAAATGCATGGAGTAGTACAAGAAAGTAAATGCCAGCGAAGAGTTGATATATTCATAACTAAATTACAATAATATGAACAGGAAAGTAAGGTTTTATTAGACTTTGTGCTATGAAAAATCTTCTTGCAAATAAGTTAGCCATCCCAAGTCCAGAAATATTGAATAGCCAGGATTTGGCTAAGTATGTTTTTAAGGTTTGATAACAATTTGCTTTAGGTAGAATGACATATAACCTTAACTAGCATAAACAAACATATTGTTCAGATTGGTGCACTATTTTATGTGTAACAAAATTTACACATATTAATTACAACTTTTTAGGGCCATTATACAATGGGCAAACAAACCAATGGAGGAAGATCTCACTTTTTATTTTAGAAAGGATTAAAATGATAGACATCTAACAAAGGAAAAAAATTTAATAAAACTTGAATAAAAAGTTAGTTAGAAAATAATTTTAGTTTTATTTACTGTTGATGTAACTGCATAAATATAAACAGATACTATAACGACTGACTTGATAATTTTGATCTGGACGATGAGTTGAGGGATTCCTTGAGAGAAGTATTCATAAGTGATAGAGATCTAGACCTCAATAAAACAAAGAAATAAATTAGAAAAATAAAGAAAAATTAAACTAACATATGATATTTTTATAAGATAAATTTTAAATTTTAATCATACCACCCTATTAATGAAGTGGTCAAGAATAAACAGAATAAGATTCAATAGGAAAAAAATGCCAAAAAATTTAAAAGAAAACAAAACACATTGCAAGAATGAAGACAAAAAACATCTAGACAATAGTTGTCAATCATATTCAGTCAACAGTCAATAATTTAACCAGCTCAGATAAAAAGGGAAAATAAAAAAGGAGCAAAAATATTTAAATGAAACTTTCTGCTTATTACTTCCAAGTTGATTGGGGTTCATTCATTCATTCATGCACTGTGCCAGACAATGGGACTCTAACAGTGGACAAGACGAACATGATGCCTCTCTTCATGGAGCTTATAGTCTACAGAGAGAAACAGTCAGTATGTGAGTAATCAAATGAATACTTATGATGAGTGCTATGAAGGTGACAAAGAAGGTAATAAGATGGAGAATAACAGGTGGCTGCCTGCTTTAACCAGGCAGTAAGGGAAGACCTGTCTAAGGAAGTGATGTTCAAGCTAATATCTGCACGACAAAAAAAGAGCTAGAAATTGGAAGGTCTGTACAAAGGGAGTATTCCAGGTAGAGGGAAGAACAGTTAAAGCCTTGAGACAGAGACTACGTTGGCTCCTGGAAGAAGGAAAAGGTGCTGTAGCAGAGTATGTATTTAAGAAGAGGAAAAGGGAAAGTAGATCTTTATACAAGGAGCAACTTACAGGGAAAGACATATGAACCTACATATTAATAAGTAATTCATCAATATAGATTTTAAAAAATCCTAAAAGTTATCTAGTCTGACCCCTTCCCACTTACTCCAAGTCTCATTTTTCCCAAATGGATAGAACAGTCCTCACCTATGTCAAGGAAGGAGACTAGACAAAGGAATTCTCAAAAGAAGGTATTTGTGTATCTGGTTTTCTGTATGTTCCACCATATCTGGAACATTTAGCATTCCTGAAATTTGTATTTTGGAGGGTCACTGGAAAACCAGAGGCCTATGTAATCAGTTTACACAGGTTGCATAAAAGTTTTAAATTGTAATTTGTTTTCAAAATTCTGGAGATGACTCACCTGTTTGGGTGGCCATATCGTATTAGACTTTCAAAAAAAAGTAGCCCAGAGTCCAGGATAATATTTTTAATTTTTATTAAAATTTCTACTAAACCATAGTCCAAGTTGTCTTATTTTTCTTAGGTACTGTGCCTGTGGGGCTTCATTGATTTGCCAGGACGTCCTACTTCAAGCTGATTTCGGAGACAGGGTAATTTGTCACATTTATGGAAACTAGGTGAATTTCCAGAATTGGGCCACAACAGTGTAAAATAAATGACTTTCAAAGTAAAACCAAAATAAATAGTCTTTGTGTGTGTGAGAGAGAGAGAGAGAGAGACAGAGACAGACAGAAACAGAGAAACAGAGGAGGCTCCATTATTGAATTTAGAAATTTAGATAAACAATTCTCTCATTTCTTTTGTCTGAACAGTCTCTTATGTAGTAAGAATGTAGTTGCCTCTTTCTTTATACTAAAAAAAGGAATGATTTGAAGGGCAGAGGCTTTGATTTCTATGTGGAAACTGAAATATTGATACCCTAACATCTTACTGAAAGTTGTCTTTGGGGTTGGTGGTGTAGGGCTGCTGTAGGGACAAACCCTCCTCCTTCCAACCAGTTCCTTTACATACAGCAAAAAGAGACACCTCTTTAGAGAGAGTGTCAGACAGACCTGATTTCTGTTGACTTCTATTCTCTGGCAGAGGTTTCAGTATGTTCTTCATAAAAGTACACACCACCAAAATTTCTGGGCACTATGTTTCAAAGGAAAGCCTTTAGAATCCCAGAGAAGGCTGATGAGACGCTTATGGGTAGCTGAGACATACAAGGTGTAAAGCCATTAGGGAGGGTGCCTGTACCGCCCAGCAGTGGGACCCAGAGCGTGCAGCCATGGCTGCTGACTGCACAGCTTTCAACGACAAAATGGAGCATGTGGACATTTAGGCGCTGACTCCAGCTAAACTGGTTAATGACTAGTATCGTCCAAATGAGGTAGCAAGCTGAAAGACTCATAATCTCTCCCCGTGCGAGGATTTTAATTAAATAATTATAATGTCCTTGTTGTAATTATTTATCAGTAACTGTGCTCCTGAGTATTGCTTCTTTCGCCTTCATCTGTTCTGTCAGCTCAGCTGAAAAATGCAACATTCACTTGGCCAAGATGAGAGGAAAATGAGTGATTCTTATTCACCACAAAGCAACACTTGAAAAATTGTGTAAGTGAGGAAAGATTCTAGGTTCTTCCATTTATAACTCTGTACTTTTAGGAGAGGAACCCCAGTTTCCTGATGTGGTCTTG
Source organism: Camelus ferus (assembly GCF_009834535.1). Lineage (NCBI taxonomy): Eukaryota > Metazoa > Chordata > Mammalia > Artiodactyla > Camelidae > Camelus > Camelus ferus. Next base: position 32,168,419 of record NC_045702.1, read on the forward strand.
TCCACTGTTAGAGTTCCATTGTCTGGCACAGGCTTTCTAATTGCTTGTTCCTAGCAAATATAAAAATACTCAAGACTTGCATATAGATTTTGCTTATACAATTATTTTTCATTGTTCACAGTAGTTGCATTCCATAAAGTCACTGTTAACACTGAATTAGAGAATACTGAACCATGGATCCTGGGGGAAATGCAGACTTACCTTCTTGTGAGTTTCTGGTCACAACATTTTTGTCAATTGATCAATGCATAACCTTATTTTATGTATGTGTCTGCTTAAAAACACCTTGTTTAATCTATACTGTTGATTCATTAACGTTGAATTCACAGTCAAAAGCATTATAATTCATACCTGAAAAAAGCTAATCTAATTTTCTCTGTAAGGCATATCACAGCCCTCTTAAACATAGAAACACAAGGCAGCACCTTCGTTCTATTCCCCAGGACCATTTTAAACAGCAAAATCATCAACAAAAAGCACAAACTTGCATAAAATATAGCACTAAGTAGACTGTGAAAAGGGCACTCAAAGTCTACTGTATGAGAGCTGAAACAAAAAGGCAGAATGTCACCTTGCTTGATCCCAGCTGGGAACCTGTGTCGGGCAGCTCAAATTTTTCACCCTTTGTTCGTGTTCACAAATGACCATGAAATTGTTACCTCTATTGATTTTGCTGCCACAAATAAATTTTAACAAGAAGAAGAATTCACAAACACAGAATTCACAGATAATAAAGATCAACTGTGGTGATTTAGCTGTATTCCCTCAGTTCTAATAATATTTTTAAAATTTTAGAATATACAATAGTGAGTACAATTGTGAATGATGATAGTATTTTTGATCTTTCCAGTCTATTAAGTTTTATTTCTTTATCTTTTACCTTACTTCACTAGATAGGAACTCTTGTGCAGTGTTAAGTACAGGTAGTAAGAGCAGGCATCCTCTTCTCAGTTCTAAACTCAGAGGGAAAACTTTTAATATTTTACAGAAAGTAGTGTTTTCTGTAGGGTTTGTTGTATGTCCTTTTACCAGTTTAGAAAAGTTCCCAAGTTCCCTTTTACTTTTAGTTTAGAATTTTGTTATGAATGAGTGTTAAACACTATCATATTTTCTGCAACTGAAGAAATTATATATGTGCAACTGTACATATGTATGTATATGTGTGTATATAAAAATATATATATTTCACCTCTGGAATAAACCAATTTGGTTGTAATGTATAACTTTTCTTCATATAACTTTGGATTTCACTTGCTAGTAACCTCTTTAGAATTGATTTACAATGTTGTGTTAGTTTCTGGTGTACAGCACAGTGATTCAGTTATACACATATATTTTCTTTTCATATTCTTTTTCATCTACATGTGACTGTCCAGCTTTCCCAACACCATTTGCTGAAGAGACTATCTTTTCTCCATTGTATTTTCTTGCCTCCTTTGTCAAAGATTGATTGACTGTAGGTGTGGGAGTTTATTTCTGGGCTCTCTATTCTGTTCCATGTCACTGTTTTTGTGCCAATACCACACTGTTTTGATTACTGTAGCTCTGTAGTATTGTCTGAAGTCTGGAATGGTTATGCCTCTAGCTTCTTTCTTTTTCTTTGCTACTGCTTTGGCAATTTGGGGTATTTTGTGGTTCCATATAAATTTTAGGATTATCTGTTTTAGTTCTATGAAAAAATGTCCTGGGTAACTTGATAGGGATCACATTAAATCTGTAGATTGCTTTCAGTGGTATGGCCATTTTAACAATATTATTTCTTCCAATCCAAGAGCATGGGACTCTTTCCATTTCTTTAAATCACTTTTAATTTCCTTTATCCATGTTATATAGTTCTCAGTGTGTAAGTCTTTCATCTCCTTGGTCACATTTACTCCTAAGTGTTTAAGTTTTTTGGATGTGATTTTAAAAGGGATTGTTTTGTTTTTACTTTCCTTTTCTGATATTTCACTGTTAGTGTAAAGAAAATTGCAACAGATTTCTGTATGTTAATCTTGTATCCTGCTACCTTGTTGAATTCTTTTATCAGCTTTAGTAGTTTTTGTGTATATTGAATATATAAAATAGTAATAATATCTGTAGGATTTTTAAAACAGTAATTCATATATCATGATAAAAAGACTCCAAATATCAATACATATCTGAATATTTCTAATTGCAACAAAATTTCCTATTCAAGCAGACACTTTCAGCAGAGTATTACAAACATATGTTGCAGCACCATCTAGCAAACTCCTAATGTATTTACCATATCACAAACATTTTGTCCTTTTTCCAGTAGTGAACATATTTTTCTGAATATCTGCAGGGTCATGGAAATTTACAGATTTTATGAAACATGGAAAAAAAGAAAAACCTCAAGTATAATACAAAAAATACCCCATATTTACACTTTTAAATTCTGTTTATTTTACATATATATGTATATGTATAAAATATACATATATATGCTTGTGGGTTAAAATAAAATTTATGTGCTTTTATTCTTTTAAACAAAACTCTTTGGATGTAATTTTAAAATATGCCACAATTTGACATTTTTCAGTTGTTTATTTCATTGGTGGATAGACAAAATAAAATTAAGGCTTGGTTTATTATCTAGGTAATAATAATAATAGTAAGGTACATAAATAAACTTCAAAAAAATCACCATTTCTGATGGCAGTACAGACAGATTAGTAAATGGAAGATAGAATTGCAAGTGGGAAAGCATGAGATTAGAGATAAATCAACTTACTATTTTTATGACCCTAAGCAAATTATATAACCCCCTGAATCTTAGTTTCCTAAACTTCAGTGTGCCAATGAGGAAAACAACATTAATAATAGGGTTATTGAGAAGTGCTGTATACAGCATATAATTCAATAGATTATTTTTCATAATTTATCTCCCAATAAGTTTATTTTCAACTATCTGACAAGTTAATCAGTTAAGAGAGTAAACTGAAAAATAACATTTACCAATTACCCAGTTTGTCTTGGCTGGCTTGACTCACTTTGCCTGATCTCAGACAAAAGTTCAACATATTTTGCACATCAATACCCCAACATAATCATGGCAAAACAGACATTTCTGACAGTTCAGTGAATTATTTGCAGGTCTTTGTCTAAAAAAAGAAACTATTTGATTAATTGAATTTTTCCAGCTTTTCAACTGGTCTGAGTCTAAAATTATATCTAGATGAACAAGTCACTTGGAAACAAAAAAAGTTGCATTCCAACAGAACATACTGAAAATTGCCAGAACTCCATGAACCTGTTTGAGTGGCCTGATTTGTAGACATGTAACTAGCTACTAGGTTAAAGAATTTTTTCCACTAAGCAAACATACAAATAAAATAACCGCCAGGTTTTTATGTATAGAAACTGTTCTCATTGTGTAGATTGAGAGCCGATTTGAAGCTTGGGTCACAAGCATCGTAATGTCAGCCTGCCAACTATCACATTTCTCAAACACAGCATCCGGTTACTTTGGACAGGGACTGGCCTGCTGGAACCTGACAGTTCAGTCACTGCCAGCAGTTTTAATAGCTGAAGGAAACTGCAAACAGTAACCTTTTCATTTAGCACTGACAAAAATTCTGCCCCAAAACCCAAAGCCTGAGAGACACCAAAAAAAATTTAGCTCAAGTCAAAGTTAAAGTTCTCGTTTAATTTTATCTTATTTTTTGGTCTTTTTTCTTTTTTAAAATTAATGGTTGTTTGCAACCAAGGGGACTGTTTACAAACAAAACCACTAGGAACACTGAAACCATGAGTCTTTATGATTAAAAGTCTTGTGTCACCTGCTTTGCCTCCGGCATTAACATCTAAATAACACTATTCTGATGACATAGGAATGAAAGGGTACCCTTTTATCACTGGACTATATAAAAGTGACAGAAAGAAATTAGCAGTAAAGGCTTTTCGGAGAAGGTTAGCCTCCTGGGTATAACTAAGCAACCTCTGAGAAACAGACAGTGGTATTTCAACACTTGAGTACCATGCTTTGCTAGGTGATTTCAGACATTACAAGTAATGTATTGTTTAGTTGTACGCATGTACACCATTAAATGCATCACAGTGTGGCATGGATTCAGCAAGTTTTAGTCATAACATGCCAGCTGGAGAATATTAAGGGGGGAAAAATCCGTTTCCAATTTCTGCTTAATGTTCTGGTGAAAATAATGTAAGTCACTTCTGTGAATGTATTTACCTTCCAAACACTTTAACTACTCTTCAATACATAGGTACTAAAAGAGAATTTTCAGTAATGCGGTGTTTGCTCACCCCCTCTTCCTTTCTCAGTTTTTGCATTCCTTTCTTACTCTTCATTGATGCATATAAATTTCAACATGTTTCTTTTACTTCTAGAGTTAATTAACCTTAACGCTAGACTGACATTGGCAAGTTTACGGAGCAACAAAAGTGTCTTTGTAGGCAAGAATTATACAAACACCGTGACTGTATTTTGCAATCGTTTTCCTGAACTTTTTTATGGCTATTAAAGCCTTATGGTGGTCTTCCACAATAAGTACTGTGGACTATGAAAAAAGATGTGTAATTTTCACTTTTGCTGTTAAAAATAATTTTCATTTGCTTTGCTGCCCCAATCACTAAAATCTACCCAGAGGATTCCTCCTTTTTTCTGAGCATGTCTACTAAGTACTGCTCCATATTTAACTCGCTCTTAGATCACACCATGGCTTGAGAATTCTTTTAATCTCTTTTCCATTTATAACTGTACTGCTTGACCTTTTTTCAGCAAGGTGTCTTGTATATAAAATGTCAGTGAGAGGATTACAGACATGGGACAAAGATATAGTTTAATTAAAAAAGGTCCTGTGAGATTGAAAAAGGTTACTGGCCTAGATCACAAATATTTAATGCCAGATGACTATTTATGAGGCTAAAATTAAAAAAAAAAAAAAAAGATTTACTGGCTATTTGTAATTGACCAACTATTAAATTTACAATAATTATATTATACTTCTGATGAAAACTTTTGCTTTGTATTTATAGTAAATTAAAACATTTAAACTATGAACTATGCCAGTTACAAAATAAAAATTAATTCAATTTCCCTGTAAGTGAGACAATATAACAGAGGTTTATAGACCTGGTTATTTTTAATGTCAAGGTTTGAATATTATAAAAATTTATTCATTGTTCAGAAGCCACTATATGAAGCTATGTATGGACTGATTAAACCAAATGCATCCATGCAACAAATGGCTTTCCCACTCATTTATCCTTCCAACCAACCTCATGTATATGCACATGTATAGAAGTCAAAATATTGAACACTAAGCTATTTAACCACTGATTTGACAAAGATGCCAGTTATTCAGAAGGGATACCCAAACAATCAAAAAAGAATACTATTATTAAAATCTAGTGACTAAAATGTGTGAGACCAGCAGAACACACACACACACACACACACACACACACACACACACACCTATCAACATAAAGCTGAAGCTGATATGTCAACAACTAGGAATCCAGCAAGGAGGAGCCTTCTTTGACTCCAGAATTTGGTACCTAAATTTATACCCCTTCATTACTATCATAGTATGTGGGGATGTCAAAAAATGTTAGAGAGAGATACTAGAAGTTTCATTTAAACCATACAGTTAACAGTCTCACGATGTTCTAAAACCAAATATGGAAACTTCTATTTGTTATTTCTCTGAAACCCCAAAGCTTCCAAGTACCAGACATCTTACCTGAGCATTAAGAAAATCCTGGGCTGCGTCTTCCAGCTTGAAATAAAGATTAGGTTTCCTAAAGCCATGAATTAGGGATCTCATTCTTTGCAACCATCTCATGGTATTCACTCTGATCAAACATTTCTTCAGGTGGAGGAGAGTTTACCATTCTTCTATTAAAGATATTCAAATGCTTTGTGGACTTATAAAAGGCAACTTTTGGTGTTTTTACATGACTTCAAATTCAAAACTTCAAAAACTCCGATGAAACTCTGTAATTAGCATTACATCTGTATCTGGATGTTTCAGGTACTTTAATGTTTTAGCCATAGCAGCACCAACAATAGCAACTGTAGGAGAAAACAAAAAAAATTTCAATAAATCTGATCCATTCAGTATCTGCATGAAATACATCCAGGAGGAAATTTCTCATGCTAGGCAGGATAAAAGAATGTATCTAGTCATTCATTTATTCAACAAACAGATACTAAATTTAATTGGTAACTACTATGTGTCTGACACTGTGCCAAGTGTTAGGGATAAAACAGTGAACTGCAACGTATGTATTTCCTGTTCTCATGGAGCTAAGAGTCTATTGAGGGTAAAGGAGTGACAGATTGTTGTCAAATAATCATAGTAACAAAAACATAATTACGAACTCAGGTAAATGACATCAAATAAAAAGTACTCTATGAAATCCTGTGATAAAGGAAGTTGATTTATATATGGTGTGAGGGGAGTGCAGGGAGTCAGTGGTCAAAGACGGCTCAAGGGTAAGACATTTATCTGAAAACCATGGAAATTCTTAAGACTTCAGGAGGAGCAACCTTTGCACAGATATTTTTACAACTTAAGAATCCCAAGTCTTCCCCACCATGATGAAGTTAGCAGGGGCAGCACACAAGAAAGTTAGCTCCCCCAAATCTGGATATGATAAACAACCTTAAATGTTGTAAAATAAGTATTTTTAAATAATTTTAAAATATCAAAACAGAAACAGAAACCATAATGTATATAATAGGATACTATGGCCATAGGCAGGAAAATTTGGCCAAAAAAAAAAAGGATCAAAATTTTTTAATTCTTTAAAGAAATAAAATAATTTAATGGAAGATTAAACAGATTAGGAGCTGCTCAAATGCTGTTAGTAAACAGGAATCTGGAGCTGAAGAAATCATTTATTAGATTATAAAAGGCAGCAATTGTGGGGGCTAGTGAATCCCAAATACACAGGGTAGGCTGGCAGGCTTACAGACTTAGGGAAGAATTGAATTGCAGTCTTAAGTGAGAAGGCAGTCTGAAGGCAGAATCTCTTCCTCCTCAAATAATCTCAGTTTTGTCTAGAGTCCCTCAGCTGATTGAATGAGGTCCATACACGTTAGGAAGGGTGATTTGCTCTACTCAAAGTTTACTGATTTAAATGTTATCACACTAAAAAATACATGACAGCAACATTTAAACTGGTGTTTGACAAAACAACTGGGTACCTTAGCACAGCTAAGCTGACACATGAAATTACTCATCACAATGAATATTGAGAGATGCGGAGAGTAAAGTGAGAAAGCCTCATCTGTCTGAAAGGTGGTCTATAAGGAGAGATAGGGACTAGAAGTGAGTCAATATTCAAAGCAATATTGCCTGAACGTTTGTCAAAATTGAAAGAAGACATGAGATTTTTCAGATTGAAGTGTCACACAAACTTAGAGCAAGAAAATAAAATTAAATCCACAACTAGTCTGTTGGGGTGAAACTGCAGAACGTAAAAGATAAAAAGAAAATATTTAAAGGTTTTAGAAGAAAAGACCGACCATCTAGTAAAGAAAGGTAATTAGAATGAGAACAGACTGTTTATTGGCGTCAAGAGCTACACGGGGTAATGGAAAGATACTTTTCAAAGGCTCAGAAGAAATCAGTGAACAAATTGGCTTTTATACCCAGCTGAATGACTGGTTAAGAGAGAAGGTAAAATAAAAGCATTTATGCAAGGTCTGAGAGCTTTTTTAATCTTTGGACTTTGCTGAAAGAAATATTAAATGATGCATTTCAGTACAAAAAAAAAATGCTAAAGGAAAAGACTAGGATGCAAGAAGCAATTCTCCCAAAGTAATTTTAAATATTTTGATAAAACTAAGTAAGTTTTAACTGAAAATTTTGACCTTATTTTTAAGATTTTAAAAACAAGTAGCATTGAAAATATTAGACAACTAATATAAAAGAGGGGAGGGATGTGTTAGAAATTAATTTTCTAATCTTTTTGAGAGGTTATTATTTAATATTACTTATGATAGTATGTATTGTTAAACTTTGTTCTGTCAAGGAAAAATGTTAAAAATAAAAGGACAACTGCTATAAAAATGAAAATAGAACACATTTCTAAACTAGTAGAGGAATAAGAAGAAAATTAGAAAACTTGAGCAGAAAAATTAAGCAACAAAAGTATGTAAAATACAAACAAAATAAGGTGATGGAAATAAGTCCAAATACATCATAATATCAAAAATGTAACTAGATTGATAAAATATTAATTTTTATTATTCATATTGGATTTGTTTAATCTAGCTTTGCCTCATGAGAATATCTAAGCATGAAAACACAGAAACGCTAAAAGTAAAGAGATTGTAAAAGATACAGGGAAAAATAGTAAACAGAGAAAGCCATGGTTGCTATGCTAACTTCAAATAAAGCAAATGTTAAGTTTAGCCCCTGGAATAAACTAGCCCCTTGAATAATCCCAAGCCACTGTATTTATATTTGCTGGGAGAAAATTAGTAACTTAATTTATTAAGCTGCCAAATTTTGGAAACTCTGACAGGTTCTTAGGAAACGTTCAGGACAGCATCTTAGGGAATGTCAATCTGTTCTGAAACATTTTTATACAGGTAGAGTGTTGTTCTGGGACAGTGTGATATATTTGGATGCCTTCTCAGCTCTTTGAAACTCCTTCTTACTGGTTTATAGGACCCAGTGCTTACTCTCCGGTTTAGAAAAATAATATTTAAAATGTATAATTAAAAATAAAAGTTAAAAATAAAAAATAAAAATAAAATAAGAAAACAATTTTTGTTATAGAATGAGAGCAACATCCTCTGTATCTGAGACATTCGTATTAGTGCCTGGATGATGGGTTTAGCTGTTAGGCTCTCTGTGTGACTTCTGACTGCAATTCAGGCTACCTACCACTGGATGGCATGTTGCTTATTTGCAAAGAGCAAGCCTCTCAGATGGATCTAACAAGTAGCCACAAGAAGGCAAGTTGTTTAATAGATGGAAGGGTAATGATCATAAATATCAGAGAGATAGATAGATGATAGAGATACTCTACCTCTGTTAATAGAATAAATATGAATTAAATATTAGTTACATACTTAGAGTTAAAATCAATTATACTAATAATGGTATCAATATACTCAATTATAAGAGACTGGACTGGAGAATGTAGGCTCTAGACTCTGCAACACTACAAATGTGATTTTTTTAGATGAGTCATGTGACCACTCTGGACTTCTATGTCCTATTAAGTGAAGAACGAGGTGATTTCTAAGATATTTTTCCAGTGCTGCAATTCCACAATTTGAGGCAATATATAAAAGAAAGCAATTCAATTTATCCAGATATCTCATGAAATTTATATTTGCTTTTAAAATGCGTTTTACTTACTGTTCTAGAAAAACTATTTTAATTTTTAGAAATTCCAGATATTTGGCAACCACAGTCCAGGCTAGTCTCATCTGTGCTTGGATTCTATAAACTCTTATTTTATCTCCAAATGCCAAGACCTGCTCAAAGTCTTGTCTGAGGATGAGCTCCAGTGAGCAGCTTGATAGCTGCTGCTGTGAGATAAAAATCCTACCCTGTATTTGTGGACCCGTGGGGTGCCCTGAGGCTGTCCCTTCTCTGCAAAGATTGTGCCTTCACTGCAGTTTCCCAGGCTAGGATGTTATGCATCAACCATCTCTGCTTGGCATATGTCTGTCCTTGCCTCTTCCATTTCTGGCACTTCTGCCCTCACTGCAAGTCTTGACCTGGACAAGTCTCTTGGTTCTGCTGTATCTCTGTTCCCTCATCGGCAAACTGGAAATAACAGAACTTGCCTCTAATGGTTATGTGAGAATTAAAAGATGAAATATATGTAAAGTATCTAATGCATGGATATAGGTTGACATATACTTTATAGAATTAATTTGTTTGACTTTTTAGAGAAAAAAAATATTCAGAGATAACATGAAATCCTGATGACACAATCTCAAACAAGCCTGATTAGGAATAAAGAAGGGGATAAGTCTACTCAACTTGCTCTCAGAGGAGCCCAGAAATGAAATGGACAAGGAAAACTTGTTTCGGTGATCTTTCAAGATAAAATGAAGTTTGAAAAGAAAACAAGGAGTAAAATATCATTCAGGTGAACATAGGAAAAAGACAAAACTATTTAGGTGAAGATCAGTATTAGTTACCAGTGCGATAAAGGCTGCCCAATAGGCTGATGCCGCCTTTGACCCTGTTAACAGAAGTGAGTCTGCAATGAAGGAAGTGCTAGTCTTATTCTCTTTGGCTCAGGGTCATATCTCCAGTACAGGACTGTGTTCAGTTTAAGTATTAACACCATCAAAAGTTTATGGGCTGTCATACCTTAGAACATAGACATCCACGACCTGGATGAATAGGAGGTGAGGGGGTCCCAAAGAAACAGACCAACTGTGTTTGAGAGAGAAAGTCCACTTTGGTGGTCATGGTTTACTATGTGAAGGTCACAGTCAAGATTAGTAGACAAAATTGTGGGTAGGTGAGGTTGCCAGATAATGTTCAGAACACCCAGTTAAATTTGAACTTCTCATAAGCAAGAAATATTTTTGCATGGGACATACTTGTACTAAAATAATTTGTTGTTTATCTGAAATTCAAATTTAGCTGGGCATTTTGTATTTTAATTTGCTAACTCTGATGAACCTAGGGGTATGATATAAGGAAAGGGGTGTTCAATGGGCAGGAAACACAATGACAAGGATTTCAGAGGGGCGACAGTTAAAATCCATATTAGTGAATGAAATACTGTAGCAAAATGACAGTCTGTCAGTATTTAATTGATATTACTATAAACATTTTAATAAAATTTATTGACAATGGTCAGAATTTATAAAATTAAAAATCACTGACATTTAATATAGCTTATGTACTAAAACTTTTGGAAAAGTTCCTCTGCTGGTATCAGCCTGGCTGTGTTCATATATTCTTCAGTTTCCTGTGCCAGGGGTCTATTCCAGCTGGGTATCTGCAGAGCACAACTGTTGGGCTCAGGTCCTTCGCACCCTCTTAAGCTCCCTTGAGAGCCTTTGGGAACACTGCGCAGGAACAGCCAGTACTCTCTGACGCCTACTCAGCTGCCTGTCTGACAGCCTATCTAGCCTGGGACCTTTCTCCTTCCCTTTGCTAGAGGAGACTGGAGGGATCTTGGAGCTCAGGGTTGGCAGTCCCCAACTGAGTGACAAAGGGAGACTAGGGGAGGACGATGCTCTGTGATTAAGGTGACAGTGCCGGAATGAATGCAGAAGGGCAGGGAAAGGGGATGAGAAAGAGAGTGTAGTGAACATCTAAAGGTGAATGAAACTGCTGACTGATGCCTGGAATAAAGATTCATGCTAATAAAAGTAAGCACTACACTATTATAATATGTATGAAATCCTGAGATACCAGAGAACCAAAAACAGATAGAAATTCAGCATCAGGAAATTTTCAGCAAAGTATAAGATACTGGCAATAGCAACTGACAGCTCTATTGTTCAGAAATTTTATAGCTAAAGATAAGTGAGATAACTACACCAATAATTGCACATATCAGTTGTAGGTGATTGTATTAGTCAGGCTTCTCCAGATAAACATAACCAATCTTTATGTAAAGAGATTTATTATAAGGAATTGGCTAATGTGATTATGGAGGCTGAGAAGTCCAAAATCTGCAATGTGGGCTGATATGTTCAAGACTCAGGAGAACCAGTGGTGTGAATCCAGTTCTAAGGTTGGCAGACTGGAGACTGAGGAGAATCAATGGTATAGTTCCAGTCTGAAGGTCAACATGAGGAGACCCAGGAGAGCTGATGGTGCAGATGAAGACAGAAGGCAGTTTTCTGGAGAATTCCCTCTTGCTTGGAGAGGCCAGTCTTTTTGTTCTATAGTTTCTTCAACTGCTTGGATGAGGCCCACCCATATTATGGAGGACCATCTGCTTACTCAAAGTTTACCAATCTAAATGTTAATCTCATCCAAAAATATCCTCCAAGTTGACAAATTAAACTAACTGTCACAGTAGGTACATATCACGTTTTGTTTATCCATTCATCTATGGATGGACATGTGGATTGTTTCTATCTTTTGGTTGTTGTGAAAAACACTGCCATGAACATGGGTGTAAAAATACCTGTTTGAGTCCCTGCTTTCACTTATTTTGGACACACACCCATAAATGGGTTTGCTGGATCATATGTAATTCTGTTTGATTTTTTGAGGAACTGGCATACTGTTTTCCACAGAATCTGCACAATTCTACATTACAACCAGCAGTGCAGAAGTATTCCAATTTCTCCACATCCTGGTCAACACTTATTTACCTATTTTGTTCATTTGTGGTTTTCTTGTTTTTCGTTTTTATTTTAGAATAGCCATTTTAATGGGCTTGAAGTGGTATATTATTGTGGTTTTTATTTTCATTTCCCTAACATTGGTCATGTTGAGCATCTTTTCAGGTGCTTATTAGCCATTTGTATATCTTCTTTGGAGAAATGTCTATTCAAGTTCTTTGTCCATTTTATAATCAGGTTGTTTGTTTTTTGTTGTTGAGTTGTAGGAGTTCTTTATATTTTTTGAATATTCATCCCTTATCAGATATATGAATTACAAATGTTTTCTCCCATCCCATGGATTGACTTTTTGCTCACTTAATAGTGTCTTTTGATGCACAAAAGTTTTATTTTTTATTAAGTCCAAATTTATCTAGTTCTTCTGTTGTTGTCTGTGCTTTGATATCATACCCAAAAATGTCATGAAGTTTCCCCACTCTGTCTTCTGAGAGTTTTGTAGTTTTGGGTCTTATGTTTATGTCTTTGATCTGTTTTGAATTAATTTTTGTATATGGTGTAAGGTAAAGGCCAACTTTATTATTCTGCATGTGGCTATCCAGTTTTCCTAGTGCTGTTTCTTGAAAAGACTGTCCTTTCCCAAGGTTGGATTTTAGGAAGTGGGAAAATTAGGAATAAACTTAACATGAGGTTAAGTAAAACCAATCTCCAAATGATAAAAGATCCAACTTCTCAATTATATCAGAAAACTTTCTGTTAATTGCTTTTCTCAGTCAAAAACAATCATATATATAATTTAAATTAGTGCCAGTTTTATATTGAATATTATACTTCTGTCTTGTTCTAAAATAGCTGCAGGTGATATTCTGCATAGATTTTCCTCAATTATTGTTGTCTATTTCATACTTAACTGAATACTCTTAACTGTTCTTTTCAGAGGATTATATTTTTCAGCTTATTTTTTCAATGAATTTTTTTCTATCAAAACCATTATTTTATTTTAACTTTTTTCTAATTGAGTTATAGTCATTTTACAATGTTGTGTCAAATTCCAGTGTAGAGCACAATTTTTCAGTTATACATGAACATACATATATTCATTGGCACATTTTTGCTGTGAGCTACCACAAGATCTTGTATATACTTCCCTGTGCTATACAGTATAATCTTGTTTATCTATTCTACATATGCCTGTCAGTATCTACAAATTTTGAAATCCCAGTCTGTCCCTTCCCACCCCTCGCCCCCTTGGCAACCACAAGTTTGTATTCTATGTCTATGAGTCTGTTTCTGTTTTGTATTTATGTTCTTTTCTTTTTTTTTTTTTTTTTTTTTTTTAGATTCCACATATGAGCGATCTCATATGGTATTTTTCTTTCTCTTTCTGGCTTACTTCACTTAGAATGACAAAACCATTATTTTAAACTCTCAAGGTCAATTAGAATAGTTTTCTCATTTTAAGTAACATGCACTGAAACTCCTACCTTTAGATCATCTGCAAAAATGCATTAGTGGGTTATACTTCCTCTCTAGAGCCATTAATGAAGGTGCTAAAATCATTAGCTTAAGAGATAGATAATTCTAATGAGTGATGGATGTACAACAGCTCTTTATGCTGATGACACCTAACTTTAGCAGAAATTCTATAAAGCCACTGACCAAAAGTTGAAACTGCCTCAAATGTAATGACTGGAGAGATGTAGATTGCTTAAGATTAGTTAAATAAATTTATGCTTCAGATATTTATATACAACTTCCTTCTACAAATGAAGTTCAATTGGACTACCAGACTATGTTTGCTCCCATAACTTTATCCTCAGAAGACAAAATGATTTGCCTTATCATTAACAATGGAGTCCCACCGTGGTTAGGAAAACAAATGATTTTACAGCATTTTGCATTTTGCTATGTTTATTGGTGTTCGTGTATTAGAAAGGACAGTGAAACAAATGGAAACCTTAAATTATGTATACTTTTCCAGCTGCCTAGTTTTTTAAATATACATCCAATAAGCCCCTACACAGGAATCTTCCAAGCTCAGTTCAATATGATCCACTTGTATTTATGTTTCCAGGGTATCTATGCTTTAAACAGTTAACAAAATGTATATTTAACCAAGAAGGTTGAGGGGCAGATACACGTGTGAATCTAATGCTGCAACTGAACGAGAAGTTTAGCAATAAGAAAGGGGGCAAATTTCATCTATTCTGGTTTTTAAAATCTGTCCAATACAGAGAACAACTTAAAATTATACCAATGCAATTAGAGTTGACACTTGTATGTCAGTCTTCAGGAATGAGGATTAAAATATATTTTGGGGATAGGTGTGACCATATTTGCAAGATTTCTATTATAGTGATAAATCAGCAAGTAAGAAATTCTATACGCACATATTTAGAAGTCAGCATTACTACATGCCAAGTACATGTTTTTACCAACCTCAAAATCTTTCTTTAAAATTTTATTTTAAAAATTAGCACAGAAAGGCAAAATCTTACCCTAAAAGTTTAAGCAGCAAGAAAACTCAATAGACACATAGATAAGACTCTGAAATATGCTGTAACCCCTCTGGGAATCATAAAAAATATAAATAAATCAAATATATAGCTAGATTAATTCAGGTTATGGTTATTAACAGATAAAGTATACGAATATTGGGTTATAAAATTATTGGCACAAACATTAAAATATTTCAATAGTCAGAGTGGGATTAAAGTTAATCTGCAATTGGTGGTAATAAGGTCAGAATTAGCCTTATCACGAAAAAGCTAAAATGCACTAGAAAGGCAATGCAATATAATGAAATAGTGACACAGGGACTCCCTGCCTTAATAAATGAATTGAAGTGAAATCCTACAGGGAGAGTGAGCATTTATTATAAAAGGCTTTACCCAGAAGTAAAAGGATAAACATACCCTAAAGGTTTGTTAAATAAATAATAATTTTTTATGATTTATGGAAAAAAACTGAAAATTAAGTATTACCTTTTATCTGATTTTGACTTATATAAACTTGTTATTTCCATTGGAATGTTGAAATACGTATTTTAAGTAGATATTGACATTAAGTAGATACTGAAGTGGAGAAAGAATCAATGAATAGAGATTTAAAGTCCCATATTTAAAAGCACAAGATTATCTATTTTATTTCCATTTAAAATAATCAAGGGGAATAGCACTGTAACTTGCACATTACAGCACCATAATTTGCATATAGTTGACACTCAATAAACAAATATGTATTAATTAAATAAATGGATAAATTAAAAGCAGTACTTTTTTTCTAACACAATTTTGTAGCTTTCAGGTTGTTAATTTAGGAATTAACATGTTTTCTTAATATCTGGCTATCCCAGTAAAATAAGTAAAATTTAAAAGCGTGAACCTCTCCCCTCTCTTTTTTTGCCTCACTCCCTTCTTTCTCTTAAATCTCAACACAAGCATGCAATGTCATTTGGAAATGGATTCTCATGTTTTGATTAATTTCTATTAACTGACCATTTGACTTGAACTTATTATTATAGCTGAAAACCGAATAGAAACTGACCTATTTGCTTTTAGATCCTGACACTTGACAATGTGGAGTCGTTTTTAGGCAATAGAAGTACAGCTATGAGAGACACGTAACATTTACTATTTAGTTCCATTTTTTGGTCACCCATCCCTATTTGAACTGGCAGCTCTGAAGTGTTAGATAAGGATTACCCATGTGGGGCTTTACTTAGCAATCTGAGGTCACACAGATAGATGCATTTTCTTTGGTTGAAAAATCCAGACCAGATTAGAAAAGGAAAATAGTAGAAATCCCACCCAACGATTCCTACTTTCTCTTTTAACCCTTCCACACTCCTTGTAGTGAAATTAGTCTAGTTCTCAGGCCAAAGATACTAGCACCCCACTACTGCCAAATATTAGGTATCTAGCCTGCAGTCAAAAAGAAAAGCAGAAAGTAACTTTTCTTATATCAACTGCACGCAGAACAAAGAAGGTTAGACAATAATACAGGATAATCATGGACAAACTGTGGTAACTATGCAATTTTTTACAAATTCTGTCTCATGAAGTTTATCCTGAATTTCATTCGGTGGCAGTCTTTTTTTTTTTTAAATAATGATTTTCAAAGTTTAAGAAAGATCTTAAAGTCATTTAGATATGCTTAAAATATTTCTCCATCTTTCTTTCCTGGTATCATTGATTTTTATCAGTCAACTCAACAGAGTTACCTTCCACAGAAATATCTTAATAGCTTATTTTTTATAACCCAACCAACCAGTTTTCATGCACATGTACACTGTGAAGGACTAACTTTTGATTTTGTATGAAACTCAATGGCAAGTAAACAAAAAGACATACCTATTCTTTAAACAGGAAATCCTATGTACATTCAAAACAAAAGGGGTAAACTAATTATCAGGAACGTAAATTTGATTGACTCAGAATATGAATATTAATGTACACAAAATATGGAAAAATTTAGATTCATTTTAAAGCCAACCAAGAGAGGTACATAATTAAAGGAGTATTGTTAAAAGACTTTAATAACTTGTTATAGAAATTAAAATACTTGGAATGAAAAAAACTACTCAGTAATGCCAACTGAAATATTAGCATAAATTATCATTTTTAATTTTTATATTATACTCTAGTACTATTGTTATGAATCAAACATTCTTGAAGCACAGTTTGTCCTTATGGAGTCCTAGATTTTAAAAAAATTATAATGCATGTGCTATGATGAATTCTGTCCTCCAGAGGGCAGTGCAGTACAAATTCAGAGGGTAAAAAGTGCATGGAAAGAACAAACATTATTTTATTCCAGTGGTAAGGACAATATAGCAAATTTCTTAGTATCTTCTATCATGCCAAAACTCCTGGCTACAATATTGATAGTGTTGCCAACCATCCAATTAGTCTGACCACATGTCAATCAATTCAATTACTTTAATGGAAATTGTTGTATTTTTAAAGTAAATTAATTGACTAAATTGATCCTCTGTTGATTGAACACAGTATTGTAGATTTTTTTAAAAGAAGATAGTTGATAAAAATAGTCTTTGGACTCTGTAAGACTTTGCTTCAGGTTGTATAAGCACCTTAAAAAAGAACTATTCCTCTACTTCCTCCACACAGTGGAAGGTACACACTTGATTTTATGGACTTATTTTTTCCTGCTTATGGCTCTCCAAAAGCCTTTTCAAAGTTACAAGTTAAACCTACTCACAGCAAATTATAAAGCAAATATAATTTTTATACTCTCAACGACAGTTCTTGCAAAAACCTTTGCACCAATATTGAGAATTGTTCAGCAAATCAGGTAAGGACATTAACCAACCTCTAATATCATGCTAAAGAACTGAAATACTTGCCAGGTGTTTGTATACATTATTCCATCTAATCGTTACAAAAGTCATATGATTGGGTATTACTACTTCTCATTTCACAGATGACAGAACTGGGTCATAAAATTAAGCAACATGGTTAATGTTTCATTGCACTTTGGAGGGAGAATTAGAAACGAAATTCTGCTTATTCTGGTGCCAAGCTTTTAACCATTATGTCCTTTTGTCTCTCAGTTTGGTGTGATTAGTAGTGTACGCTAATCAGTTTTGGTAAGTCCACTGTCATATAAATTTTAAAGAGGATATGTCACTTTAGAAGTGTCTGAGTCACACGTGCTACACAAATCTGTGGTCAGAGAAATTTGTAACAGTGGTTCACAAAGGGCCATTTCAGATCCACGGCATCCTGGGGACTCATTAGAAAGGCAATTTCCCAGGCCCCATCTCATACCTGCTGATTCAGAAACTGGAGGAGGGGACTGCCTGGCAATTTGTGCTTTAATAATCCCTCCAGGTGATTCTTACGTATACAAAGTCTGAGAAACGCTAGTATATCCATACTGGTTAAGAGGGCTTTCTCTCTTAACCATATCTATGTGGATTTAAACCCTGATAATACCACTTTTAGCGATGTGACCTAGAGTAAGTATCTTAATGTTTTTGTACCTCAGTTTCCTCATTTGTAAAATGGGGTTAATAATAGTCAACTCTTATGGTTGTTAAGAATGTTGTATTCAATGGATAACACAAATAAAGCACTAGTGTCCAGCACACAGAAGGGACTCCATAAGTGTTAGTTATGGTTATTATTTAAATATAGATATATAGATAGGTAGATAGATAGATAATAGAGCGAGCTTGAAAAGACATATATGTATATCTAGCTATATATGTATACTTACACAGACAGATCATGAAAAACAAAATCCCTAAATGTCTTAGTTCCTTCCATTCATTGTATTTTTCATACATCAATTAAATAACTAACTTAGGTTTGCAGTAAACAGTTTGACTCTATTTCTGATATTTGATTTTAACAGTTTCCAAGCCCCACCCCGTCTCTTCCTCTCTTGCTCTGCATCTGGAAAGCCAATAAGAAAGCCCAGATGTAGCAAGTACAAATTACACAAGAGGAATCCTCACCCCATTGCCACCCCCTGACTACAATACAATCAAAGTTAGTGTCCTTCCTTACTACTGCAAGCCATTTTCAGACCTGCTGGAGAACTTGCTCCATTGTCCCGAGAAAGCCCCGTTATGGGCATAATAAACCCCTTCGTCATACCCTGTTGGTGTGCGTGTGCTGTGAGGCATTATCAATCTCCACATTCAGACCAAATTTTGGGTGGACAATTGACCCCATTCCCTATGGAGCAATCACAGACCAAGTCTGTGATCTGTCTTTCTGATGCACTTCTCCAAATTCATTCATGCATTTATTTGCTCCCTATGAACTAGTCCATCTGAGAGATACGGAAATTCATTTTTGATTATTGTTTTAACATAATTTTCTCCCAAACTATGAAAATCATAAAAACTAGAGAGAATTAAAAATTATAAGGCAGACTTCCTCTTTCAGTAAGAATATTTAGAAAATGTCTCACAGGAATCCATTTTCACATTTAGTCCTTCAGTAAGGTCCAATTATTCTTTGACAGAGGACTTCCACTATGATTTGCTTCCATTTTCAGAGATGTGCTTTATGAAGAAGGACTTTCAAATGCTATGCAATAGCAGGACTTAGAACCACAATGTGGAATTCTTGCTAAAACAGCTAAGAACTCAGAAAAGTAAAAGAAAATTTATTTTTCCTCCCCATACACTAAAATAGTCAAAGACGTGGAAGCAGAGTGTAATGGTGGTTGCCAGGACCTGGAGGGGAGGAGGAAATGGGGAGATGCTATTCAATGGGTATAAAGTTTCAATTACTCTGGCTGATTGAATTACAGAGATTGCTCATTGCGTCTACTGTTAAAAACACTGTGTTGTACACTTAAAATTTTGTTAAAAGGGTAGATCTCACGTTAAGTGTTTCTATCACAATTTAAAAAAAATTTTAGAGAATACAAAAAATAGATATATTTTAAGAGTTATATCAAATAAATGCAATTTGTACCTTGCTTGGATTTGAGTCAAAACCAGACAACTGTACAAAGATAATATGGAGATAGCCAGGAAAAATGGAAAAGCAACTGAATATTAGATAATCTAAAGAAATTATTACTGTGATAATGGTATTGTTCTGTTTTTTAAAGACCTTATGTATTAGAGATTCATAGTGAAGTGCTTATGGATGAAAAAATAGTACGGTGGAATTTGGCTTCAAATACTCCATTTAAATAACAAAGAGAGATGAAATAAGGATGTTAATCATTTTTAAAGGTGAGTGATAGGTATGTGGATTTTTACAGTTCTTTCTCTATTTTTCAGTATGTTTGAAAATTTCCAAAATAAAAGATTTAATGCAACAAATAAAAAAAGGCCTCTGTTTGCCAGAACTCTTTGCAAATACTGGGGAAATATTTCTACTAAAGAATGAACTATGAGTATGAAATTCATCAACAAAATATTTTCAGTATATTGTAACATACCATTCATAATGGGTAGTGAATTAAAATAATATGAAGGTGCAGGTAATTCAAAACTTAAAGCAGACTTTGTTCACAAGACAATGTAACTGAGCAAAGTACACGGAATTAGACTTAGTAAAGTAATAGTTTATTTACAAGCCATATATGATTTGAGAACTGTATTGGGAAGGACTGTTGAGTCCAAAGTCAGAAGCCATCATTGCCACAGGCAGTCTGCCCCTTCTCTTAAAAAAAAAAATGTTGGGATCACACAGCCATCTGCTCATGTCCCAAGCTGTTTACCTGGCTGTTTGCTATGCTTGTCAGAAAAGTATTTGGATATTCCCACCATGGCATGAGGGCCAGGCTACCCACCTGGTGCTAGTGACCCCAGGGTTATTTTTCTTCTGCAGCTAAATTTTTAGCTCATATCAGCTTGGGACTTGGAGAATTTGGCTGCCCAGCCTCAGCATCTGAGCCAACCAATCCCTCAGGGAGGCTTCTTCTGTGTCCCAAGTCCAGCGCTGGTACTCTTGCCAATTTAGAACTGACAGTACAAAATGTTGATTGGCATTTTACTCATAAATAACTTAGCTGGGACGTGTAATGTTTACTGACTGGCATCAGCATTTTCCTTACATCAGCCTGACTTGAAAGAACTGAAACTGGTTCTAGCTATGCAAGATTTTACTGCTGTTATAGTTACTGTTCCTGTTTACTATTTCTTTTTTGACGGGATGAACACTAATGGATATTATCTAAGACAACGTGACATTAAATTTAATCCCATGCTTCACGAAGTCTTATTAAAATGAATACCGCTGGGTTTATTTTTTGCAAGTTCAATTCAGTGAAACTACATAGAGTACCTCATACATGCCAAACTTGGTACTAGGTATATGGGAAAACAAAGATCATTCAGACATGATCTCTCTCTTGAGAGGCTTACAATTAACCTTCTTGGGGCTGGATTGATGGTGGGACACGGTGGATAACAGCCATGTAAACAAATAACTACAGTGGAATATATAAATACATCCCAGGAATAGTGCAGATGATACATAAATAAATAAACACTCAGAAGTATTAGTGTATTATAAGGGCCTATGACTTACAAAGGCAAATGATGTAAAAAGAACAAATGCCCCAAAGCCACAGAAGTCACATGTTATTCTCTTAAATACATTTGAATAAAATGTTAAAGCTCCAATGTATAATATGGTAGTCACTGGCCATCTGTGGCTATTTAAATTTGAATTAATTAAAACTACATAAAATATAGAGATCAGTTCTTTATCAGCATTAGCCATATTTGAAGAAGCTTAATAGCTGTATGTGGTTACTGGTTACTGTATTGGATGGCACAGGGCATTTCCATCATTATATAAAGTTCTATTGAACAGCACTAATTTACATTATCAAGGTCTTTAACAGTCCCTCTCAGACTTTAATGTGCATAGGAATTCCTCAGGTATCTTTTCCACACGTTAATTCTGATTCAGAAGGTCTAGGGTGGGCTCTGAGATCCTGCATTGCTAACAAGCTCCTGGATGATACTGACTGACTTTGCTGGTCCATAGACCATACTTGGCGTAGCAAAGGTCTGTACTATTGCACTAACACTAGTGAAAAGACAACGTGTCAAAGGGATTTTTCTGCCCGCTTTGCTCTGGAGGAATACTTCTTTTAATTGAGGCATGGTTAAAGTTAGATGGTTACTATGCTTTTAGTAGAAAGAGTTTTTCCTCTAAAATCTTTGAAGTTATATTCTACAATTCAGTCATATTCATAACAAGGTCTAGAAGTCTCTACATTTCAAAAACTTTAGCCTCAAATATAAAGTATAACAAAATATTTTTGCTCTACCCTTGTGCAGTCCACATCCCTCCCCCTCTGCTTTGTGGCAGTCACGAGTCTATAAAAAAGCCAAACAAGTCTCAAATCACTGTTAAATTAAATTGGGTTGAAATTCATTTATCCATCTTAAGTCTAATTCTTATGTATTTCACTACTCCTCTAATAAGGCCTCACGCAGTTGTCTCCTTTGATTACTTCATTTCAAAGCCTTACTTTTCTCAATATATATTTTTTCTAGTTATTAAAACTATAAGGGATTTCATACACACATGAAAATATTCAACTTAAATAGGGGATTCATTTTTGTTCCCAAAAAACAGGCTATTATTATTTAGGAGGGAATGAGAAATGAAAATAACCCTAATTCCTTGTCACTAACCACTTTTATTCCTGCTCCCATTCACTGTCTCATTTAAACTCAGTGAGGATGTACCATTCCAAATGTCAATTCAAAACATCCATTTCCCCAAAACAGATCAAGGATAGTATCAGTTTTTCAGTTCAGATAGGGCTCTCTGGAAAGCTTTTAATTATGTTTTGATGTTGCATAGCGCTTATCGGTGTAGCCTCTAATTCCATGATAAAAAACAAACAAACAAACAAAAAAACCCCAGAAATAAATAACACACCAAAATAAAACAGGACAAAGTGAACAAAAACTGGGCTCTTTTCATTTTTCTTTTATTTTGGAAGTGAGTAGACATTTAATTCTTCCTAAATCTCTTGGAGACATTCTAGTTTCCTCAGATTGTGCCTTATGATATGATAATATGAATTTAAATAACCTGTGTAATAACATATGCCTAAGGGTAATGGTTTTACTAACCACAGAGTCATAGGAAACTTATTAAGTCGTATTATGTGTTTCTCATCTCTACTGAAATTATCCAAATTAAAAAGTTAAAACAAGTCAGAATCATGTTTCCCACTAACAAACAAAACAGTCCATCAGCCGCTCTTTATAAGCTGCTAACTGTGACTTACTCAGAATCTTTTCAATCCTATGATTTACTGACTTGCATAGAACAATAAGAAGAGGGAAGAGTGAGTCTTTAGGGGATAGAGCCAACTATGCTAGACTGGGGAAGGTTATGGTTAGGACCTTAATGAGAGACAAAATGCTTGAGGGTATGGAGAGTACTGTTGCTACTAGGTCTTCTTACCTACTGAAGCTTGAACCATCCTGCTCTTTAGCATTCTTTCAATGGTCTAGGTCAGAAGTAGATGTGGACCAAATTTCCCATGTTTCTATTTGCCCTTCTGAAGCCATTCACAAAGAGTTCCGTTGTATTTGTTTCTCACTGTAATCAACGGACACAGGCCATGTTAGACTGAAAATAAGGATGAACAGGAATAAAGGGAAGCAAGGTGTAAAGGAAAATAGAGATCAGAAGCAAGCAAGCAAACAAACAAAAACCCAGGAAGAATCTGTCTTTACAGGTGGGAAAGAAAAAAAAAAAAAAAAAACCAGAACGAAGGTAAGGGAAAGGTGACATTAATTTAGGTTCCCTGAGTAGTCCGCTTTTTCCCTTGGGAATAGGTAGGAGAGACGGTCTGAGATCAGTAGGATTCCCCTTCTCTTAACTATGTTTGCTTACTGTTATTTTAATCTATGTTAATCATTTTATGGAACAAGAATAATTCCTCAAAGAGTACAATTTTCAAAATGATTAACTGTAATTTACAATGTAGAGAGAGATGCTCTGTCAAGTTGACTGACTCATTAAAGAAGGTAATTGTTCTTTACAATAAATTGTTATCAGAAAACTGAACCAATGTCAATATAATGTCTATTTCTTCAAGTCCTCAATAAATGCAATAAAATGCTTCCCCTCTCCTTCAATGAATGACCAGGTTTGACATCCAGATAAAACAGAACATGTGTGGATCAGCAAGTAGGATTTCCAGTATGACCTAGTAATTTTTATATTAAGGCTACCTATAAGTTACATTACAATACTGATGATTCAGGGATTGCAAATGTATTTTTCTCTCAAGAGCATGCCAGCTAGTGGGATTCATAGTGGTTCTCCTTATGCAAGTAGGTATCTACACACACACTTTGACTTGAAGGGTTTCTCAAGCATCCAGCTATCCAATATAGTTTTCTGTTGATCTATCAAGGTGCCACTGTACTTCAGTACTTTAGGGTTTCAATGATTAAAAAAACACAAATTACTTAGAAGAGAAGGAGAGAGGCCCTTCATAGATAGGATGAGACAGCCAAGATATTTGGCCAAGATCCTGAAGCCAAAATTTATATTTTTGAGGAAGATATGAAAAGGGTGGATGAAAAATCTTCCTCTTTACTATTAGCAAAGGCTTTAACCCCAACTCCCATAAGTAGATAGCTGGGTTAGATCACTTGAGAGACATATAGTTTAGATTGATTGATATTTGTTTGTTTTAAATTCATTTATTTTTGCCTGAGAGAACTAGATGGTGCTAATCTGAGTCCTGCACAACTTTCTGAAAACAGCCCCTCCCAAAAGGGAAGTAGCCCTAGTCCAGTTTACCTTCCTCTACCAAAATTGTGTATGAGAAATCTAATACGTAAAGCTTCTATGAACACTCATGGATAAATATTTTTATGGACATGTATTTTAACTTATTTAGATAAATATCTAGGAAAGGAGTTGCTGGGTCATATGGTATGCATACATTTAACTTTATAAGATACTGACAAACTGCTTTCTAAAGTGGTTGTACCATTTGATTGGCCCTACCAGCAGTGAGGTGAGTTCTAATTGTCCCACATATTCAATAACATTTGTTATGGTAAGTGATAGTTGGCAACGGATGAATTGTTATTCTATGTTAACATAATTTCCATATTAATATAATGAATAATATTCAGCGTCAAAAAGGAATAAACTACTGAAACAAAACAACATGGATATATCTAAAAAACATCCCGCTAAATGGAAGAAGCCAGACACAAAAGGATACGTATAGCACATGACTCCACATTTTTTTTCCCTTAATTAAGGTACAGGGGGTTGAACCCAGCACCTTGTACATGCTAAGCTAGTGCTCTACCACTGAGTATACCCTCCCCTCAACAGTTTTGAAGTTTCAGAAAAGCCAGAACTAAGCTGTAGAGACCAAAGCTTATCAGTGGTTGCCTGAGGCAGAAGGTGTGAGGTGATGGTGGGGGACTGACTGGGAAGGGCACGATGGAACTTACGTTTGCGTTGATAGAAATATTCTATATCTTGAATAAGATGATACTTACATAGGTATGCACCTGTTAAAATTTATCAAATTGTACAGTATTTAAATAGGTGTATTTATTTTATTGTATATATATATAAATTACATCTCAATAAAGTTTTAAAAAATGTAAAGAAAATCAATCTAGATTTGAAAGTTAAAGAAAGGGAGAAGCCAGAGAAAGGTGAATCCAAAAAAGACCAATGTCCAAAAAAAAGGCTTCACTTTGTAGCAGACTGGCCCCAAGGACTCTTGAACTCCTCCTGCTCCTTGAATGTGGTGTGGAGAGTGACACCTAAGCTCTCACTAGAAGCCGGCTGTTAGTATCAGCTGACAAGATGGGTGTCTGGCTGCTAAGGTAGGGAAGACTCTGTGAAGGGGAGGAGGGACGGCTCCGGAATCAACTTCCCCTCATTCACACACTGGCTTTGTCTGAACCTCGTGGTATTAACCTCTTCGACTGTCTTTGTTTCTTGGTTCTCTCTGGTTCTAAATATTTGAAAAGTTACACTACTTGGATCACATGCTGCTTGCATTCTTTTGACTGATTTCCTTAACCAGCCTCTCTCTTTGGTCCTGGTTTCTGTGTGAAATTTTCTAATTTTGTCTTCTGGGATATGACAACAGACCTTTGAATATCTTTCTGCCATTGGTATATTCAAATACCCATTTTCTTTGGATGCCTAATTATGCAATTCTAGTAATACCCTTTTTTTTTTAACTATGATTCATAACATCAAAATTAGGGCTTGAGTTAGAGGGGTTTTATAGTTGTAATCTTAGAATCATTTTTATGGTACCAGCTAGAAAATATTGAGAAACAAATATTTAGTTGTATACTTTTCAGAAATAAATCCTGACTATAGTGTAAAAATAGAGTTAAATAGATTTATATTTATTCTATAAGAAAATAAATGTAAATATTGACTGTATATTTATATTTACACCTAGAGAATACTATTTTTTCTATAATCATTTGTGGCTTATTTACTCAAAGCACATGTGTACATGTGCATAAATATTAAGCACACAGGAACATGTGTATAAATATTCTTTTTTGCATTTGTAAAGATAGTTCTAAAGCTTCTTTATATTTTTCTCTTGTAAATATCTTATTTCTTATATTTTTATTTTTATGTATGTGCAAGAGTGATATGTAATAAAAAAAATCTATGTTTAGTTAAATCTAAAAGGGCTCTTTCCTTAAGTAGAAACTTAAAAATTTAAATTATAAGAAAACATTCTGAGATAACTTAATTGGCAGTATTTTTTTCTTTCTTTCTTAAAATGATGGCCTGTTAGAGTCAAAGAATATCATAATTCTACAAATTTACAGAGAGTCATTATATGCTCTACCCTTTGGTACTGACTGTTGTGGGTCATCTTTCTGACGATACCAGCCTTCACACACATGGTAGGGCCACTTCCCAAGGGCTGTGCCTCTAATAATGGCACTTTGTATTTGGGGAGCCACAAAGCAGAGTTGATATCAAGTCACGGCATAAGGAAACTTTTACTGGAATCTTGCAGATGTGAGAAAAAAATGTAATACTATACAGAAAATTTTAACCTGGAATATTTGATAGCATTGTGTTTAGAGTACTTCTCCCTGATTCTCCACAGAGAGGTCTTTTCTAGATTTCTCCTTGGTCTTGTTTCTCTCTATTGTTGCAAGAAACAGCTTGCCTAGATAAAAAGGGAATATCTTCAGCCAATATTGAAAGCTCACTGATGCTTAAAAACTTGCCAAGTTTTCTCTCAGGTCAAAATAAAGGTGGCCTTTCACATTACTATGGAGAGTTAATTTTCTTATTGACCCAAGTTTCTCCCTTCTAGAATAGCATTTTTGCTTTACTATTTCATGACTAAAAAGCCTATTAAAATGTCTCCCTGTAAGGTGTGTGTATGTTTTCCAAAACCAAAGAACAGTATACTCTTAAAGATAAATTCTGCTTATATTACTAAAACAATAGCGAAAAATATGAGGCAGCTTGTTAAAATAGGAGCATGTCCCTGATATATAAAAAATTCCCTGGAAGAAATATAACCAAAAAAACCCCACTAAAATATCAGAGACCACTCTGATGATCTGAACTTTGATGCTATATTTGCACTAAAAGCTTAATAACACAAATGAATGGATATTAATAGATACTGATATCCTCTGAAACCACAAGAGAGTGAGACAGATTTACAAATGGGATATTGATGAGACTTGAGCGTAAGTCTCCAGAATGGAATAGACTGAAGTTAGGCAAAGTCACCAATTTTTCAATGTGATCTATAAATACTGCAAAAAAAATATGAGCTACAAAGTAGAGCTGTAGTTTTCACATTTTAGTGTATCAAACTTTAGAGACGTAAGCTTCACCAAAGGAGTTTTAAAAACTGGAGAGTTCTAGCTCCTAGCCTCTAATTATTCTGAATTGGTAGGTCTGCAGAAGGTCTAGAAATTTACACTTTTGTTACAAACATATTAAGTGATTCTGATGCAATGGTTCAAGGCATCACATTAAAGAAAACAAAAAAATAAACTGCTATAAAGCCTGTATCTCAAATAGAAAAAAAAAAAACCCAACCAATAACATGTTACAGTAACATGCCCAAATGGTTTGACCATTTGCCCAGATGTCTGGATACACAGTCCAACAATTAGCAGATTCATGACAAAAAATCTTACAACACTTTTAGGCATCACATAGACAAATCAGCCCTTAATATTTAATAATCTTCACAGAGAAAAAAACCTTAGTATGATCATTTAATTACATTACTTGGAAAAGTGTTAGTTTTTAAAATACATGTACACAGAACATCACAGTCTTGGTCTTGAACACTATATTTGTTCAGTAGAAAGTAAATTTCAATAATTATTATCATTATACACTAGCTCCCTCATGCAAGCACGTGACCCATATAACAGCCCCAGAGTCACAAGCAAATTCAAGTTTCTGTGTGACTTCCCCAACAGCCCTTGTGATCATCAGCCTTCTATGTACACTCCTTAGATAAGAACATCCTGCTCTTTTGGTTGGAATTGACCAGTTCAACTTAAGGCCAGGAACCTCAAAGCGTTCCATCCACAGACACTAAAATGTGTGTCCAAGATCCTACTCTCTGTCTGCCCTCTGCTTTGACCTTTCCACGTGCCCCTTGAAGCATGTCCTGTATGTACTTCCTCCAGGACCTGTGAGTAATAAGCTGCTCTATTTCAATTTCTCTTGTGGTCTGTTGTTGAACTTCCATTCACCATCTGGCACCCTGTGCTCCATTTGACAAGTGTTAATTTAACAAAGTCACAACACAAGGCAAGGGTTTTATCATTTCAGGAATCCTCCAGAATATACTCTTGAATAAGTATAAATTTACCTTAATCTATTGCACCACATGTATTTATACCATAATCGCTAAACTTCGTCTCTCTGAAGGTTAATAAATTTTCCTTAACACATGACTCGAAGACCATGGTCTCTGTTTGATGGTGGAAACGTATGTGATTAGCAGTTGAACCAAGTGAAAGTATAATGCTCTGGGCAATTAACATTTTATTTTTTCCCCAAAGTTTTACTTCATAATATTCTTACTCTGGATCAGAATTAAATCAAGGGTAGGATGCATGACCTTTTAAATTTCCTCCCAACCTAATGATTCATGAATATTAAAGAAATTGACTATTCTTATGATGCAGTGGTATGCAAATAACTCTACCCTTAAAACATAAAAAAAAAAAGAAAACAAATACTTTCTCTTTTTTAGATTTAGGTCCAATTCTTGTTTGCTCCAATGCTCCCGAACTCCTTGGGGTTGTTCCAAGGTTGTAAGAGGAGACTTACTGATGGGTGCACAATGTAATTATACTGTAGCCAAGCGCCTGCCCTCCCACTGCCTGAAAAGCAGAGGAACGTCAAGAATATGCATAAGAGAATTCAACTCATAACTATTCATGGACCTAGAAATATAAAGTTCCATATACATAGCATGACAGAGCTCATGTAAATCAATAACCGTAACAGAGCTACAAAAAGAAGGAATTCATGTCCTTTCTAAGGAGGGGTCTTTTCATTCCCACTCCCAGCCCGTCAACCCCCACTACTTAGACTTAAGCCTCGATTTTGCTGATTTGATGGATATAGAAGAAAGAAAACTAAAAGAACACGAGAGCTGTAATTGCTCTACGTTAGAAAAGGCACAGAGGTATCACTGAGGAAGAGGAGGGAGTGAGAAGGTGGGAGGACAGGCATCAAAGAGGGGGTGGAGTAGAGAGAGTGCACTTGACTCTAAGCGTGAGGAAGAGAGCAAAACAGAGGAAATTTTAGAGTTGCCAAGGGAAATGGAATTCGAGTGGAGAGAAATGTAAAGGCGTATTTTGTGAAGCTCTGAGCTGTATTTTTGTTATTCTACTTCTTGTTTCTCCCTTGTTAAGAAACTTTAGTGAAGACTTCTTACTCAAAATAAAAATATTATCTAAGATTTTGCAATTTGGTTTGATTTTTTTTTTAATGCAATGAAAAGGGCCTTGAAGCAAGACAATAAGACTCGTATTTTCAAGTTATGTCAGAAACAGGTATTATTTAAGTAAAATTTCAGATAACACAAAAGCCAAGAACTTTGTCTTCCACAACAAGTGCAAACCTAATGAATATATCATTAGGGAGAGGGACTTGCCTCCAGGTGGATTCTGAGTTCTGGGTTCTGAGTTCTGAGTAATCAACCTGTCTGAGACACCAAACCTACTAATTATTTAGAGATGAACTCAGGAAAGAGGAAAGAATGAAGAAGTGTGTGTGTGTGTGTATGTGTGTGTGTGTGTGTGTGTGCGCGTGCGCGTGCGCTTGTACCTAAAAAGACTTCCTCTCTGGCTCGTCAAGTATGATGGTTCACACTGACAGTAGATCTCCTCAAAATGCTCAGTTATTGCTTTGAGTTACTGAACTCTTGAGATAGACTGGCATGTATCCCCTCGCCTCTGGCAACCACTAGTTTGTTTTTCCTACCTGTGAGTCTGTTTCTGTTTCGTTATATTTGTTCATTTGTTTTCTTTTTTAACACTCCACATATAAGTGAAACATACAGTATTTCACTAGGCGTAATACTTTACAGATCTATTCACGTTGTTGCAAACGGCAAGATTTCATTCTTTATTACGGCTAAGGAATATTCCACTGTATGTATATTATTTTCTATAGTGGCTGCACTAATGTATATTCCCAGCAACAGTACATAAGGGTTTCCTTTCCTCCACATCCTCACCAATACTTGTTTCTTGTCTTTTGGACGATAGCCATTCTGACAGGTGTGAGGATGTATCTCATTGCGGTTTTGATTTGCATTTCCCTGATGATTAGTGACGTTGAGCATCTTTTCACGTGCCTGGTGGCCATCTGTATGTCTTCTTTGGAAAAACGCCTATTTAGGTCCTCTGCCCATTTTTTAATTGAATTGTTTGTATTTTTGATATTGAGTTGTATGAATTATTTATATACTTTGTATATTTATGCTATATAAGACGTATCATTTGCAAATATCTTCTACCTTTCAGTAGGCAGTCTTTCCATTTTACTGACGACTTCCTTCACTGTGAAAAAGGTTTTTTGTTTGATGTGGTCCCATTTGTTTGTTTTTGCTTTTGTTGGCCTTGCGTGAGGAAACAGATCCCCAGAAAATTGCTAAGTCTGATGTCAAAGAGTGTACTGCCTATGTTTTCTTCTAAAACCTTCGTCTTACATTTAAGTCTTTAATCCATTTTGAGTTTATTTTTGTATATGGTATAAGAAAACGTTCTAATTTCATTCTTTTACATGTAGCTGTCCAGTTTTCCCAACACAACTTGTTGAAGAGACTGTTATTTACCCATTGTATATTTTTGCCTCCTTTGTTGTAGATTAATTGACCATATGTGTGTAGGTTCATTTCTGGGCTTTCTATTCTGTTCCATTGATCTATGTGCCTTTTTTTGTGACAGTACCATACTGTTTTTATTGCTGTAGCTTTAAAGTATAGTTTGGCATCAGGGGTGTGATACCTCAAGTTTTGTTCTTTTTCTTCCTCAAAATTACTTTGGCTATTCAGGGTCTTTTGTGGTTCCATACAAATTTTAGGATTATTCTTTCTAGTTGTGTGAAAAATGCCATTGATATTTTGATAGAGATTGCACTGAATCTGTAGATGGCTTTGAGCAGTATGGACATTTTAACAATATTAATTTTTCCAATCCATGAACAAGAAATACCTTTCCATTTTGTTGTGTTGTCTTCAATTTCTTTAATCCATGTCACATTTTTCAGAGTACAGGTCTTTTATTCCTTGATTTATTCCTAGGTATTTTATTCTTTTTGATTTAATTGTAAATGGAATTGTTTTCTTGATTTCTTTCTGATATTTCATTATTGCTATATAAAAATGCAACATATTTCTGAATATTAATTTTGTATCCTGCAAATTTATGATTTTATTTATCAGTTCCAATAGTGTTTTGGTTGATTCTTTACAGTTTTCTATATATAGTATCATGTCATCTGCAAATAGTGATAGTTTACGTCTTCTCTTCCAATTTGGATGCCTTTTATTATGATTTTTTTTCCATCTGATTGCTGTGGCTAGGACTTCCAACACTATGTTGAATAAAACTGGTAAGAGTGGCATCTTTATCTTGCTCCTGTTCTTGGAAGAAAAGGTTTCACTTTTTCACCATTAAGTATGGTTAACTGTGAATGTTAAATGGTCTTTATATACTGCGGTATGTTTGCTCTATACCAACTTTGTTGAGAGTTTGTATCATAAGCAGATGTTGAACTTTGTCAAATGCTTTTTCTACATCTATAAGGACAACCATGTGATTTTTATCCTTTGTTTTGTTAATATAGTGTATCATGTGGATTGATTTGCGGATACTAGTATCTCTTGCATCCCTGAAATAAATCCCACTTCATCATAGTGTATGATTCTTTTAATGTATTGTTGAATTGGGTTTGCTAATACTTTGTGAGGATTTTTGCATCTATGTTCATCAAGGATGTTGGCTTGTAATTTTCTTTTATTTTAGTGTTTTTGCCTGGTTTTAGTATCAGGGTAATGCTGTCCTCATAGAACGAGTTTAGAAGTGTTCCCTCCTCTTCACTGTTTTTGAATAGTTTGAGAAGGATAGGTACTAACTCTTCTCCAAATGCTTGGTAGAATTTCCCTGTGAAGCTAACTGGTCCTAGACTTTTGTTTAGTGGGAATTTTGGGGTCATGGATTCAGTTTCATTACCAGTAATCAGTTTGTTCAGACTTCTTATTTTCTCCTGATTCAGTCTGGGAAGATTGTATGTTTCTAGGAATTTATCAGTTTCTTCTATATTGTTCAATTTGTTGGCATATAATTGTTCATAGTATTCTCTTAGGATTGTGTGTATTTCATGATATCAGAATGAGAAGTTGTAACTTCTCTTTCATGTCTAATTTTATTTATTTGGTACCTCTTTCTTTTTTTTTTTTGATTAATTTGACTAAAAGTTTATCAGTTTTGTTGATCTTTTAAAAAAATCAATTCTTAGCTTCATTGATCTTTTCTATTTTCTTGGTCTTTCATTTATTTCTACTCTGATTTTTATTATTTCCTTCTACTAAATCTGGGCTTTGTTTTTTCTTCTTTTAATTCCTTTAGTTGTAAAGTTAGGTTCTTGTTTCTTGAGGAAGGCCTGATTCCATAAACCTCCCTCTTAGAACTGCTTTTGCTGCATCCAGTAGATTTTGGAAAATTATGTTTCTATATGAATTCACCTCAAGGTACTTTTAATTTCCTCTTTGATTTCTTCCTTGACCCATTGGTAGCATGGTGTTTATTAGTCTCTGTGTATTTATTTTTTATAGCTTTCTTCCTGTAGTTGATTTCTAGTTTCATGTTGCTCTGGTTGGAAAATATGCTTGATATTATTTCAATCATCTTAAATGTGTTGTGACTTGTTTTGTGACCTAGTATGGAATCCATCCAAGAGAATGTTCCATGTGTGCTTGTAAAAATAAATATATTCTTCTGTTTTTGGGTAAAATGTTCTATACATATATATTAAGTCCATTCACTCCAATGTGTAATTTAAGGCCACTGCTTCCTTATGCATTTTCTGTCTCAGTGATGTGTCCACCGGTACAAGTGGGGGTGTTAAAGTCCCCTAATATTATTGTATTACTGGCAATTTCTCCCTTTATGTCTGTTAATATTTGCTTTATGTATTTAAGGTTCTCCTATGTTGGGTACATATATATTTATAACTGTTATGTCTTCTTTTTGAATTGATCCCTTTATTCTTATGTAATGCCCTTATTTGTCTTTTGTTACAGACTTTGTTTTAAAGTCTATTTTGTCTGATATTGCCACCCTAGTTTTCTTTTCATTTCCATGGAATATCTTTTTCAATCCCTTCACTTTCACTCTCTGTGTAACTTTAGCTCTGAAATTAGTCTCTTGTAGGAAGTGTGTAGAGGGGTCTTGTTCTATGTCTATTTAGCAACCCCATGTCTTTTGACTAGAGTACTTAGTCCATTTACATTCAAAGTGATTATTGCCAGGTACATACTTATTGCCATCTTGTTATTTGTTTTCTGGTTATTTTTGTAGTTATTCTTTATTCTTTTCTTCTCCTTTAGTTTCTTCCCTTGTGGTTTGGTGACTTTCTTTAGTGTTATGCTTGGGTTCCTTCCTCTTTGTTTTGTGTGTGTGTGTGTGTGTGTGTGTGTTTGTTTTAAACTGGGAGTCACTTAAGTTCAAACACATCCTAGAAGCTTTACGTTTTTTATTCTCCGCACACCTTTTTTTGGTTTGGATATCATATTTTACATCTTTATGCATATTTCTTTTAAGTTACAGTAATTTTATGACTTTTATCTTTTAACCTTTATACTAGTTTGAGTGGTTGATCCACTGCCTTTGCTATATAATTGTCTTTACCAGTGAAATTTCTTTCCTTCATGTATTTTCTTATTTCTTGCTATAGCCTTTTCCTTTTCACTTAGAGAAGAATCTTTAATATTTCTTGGAAAGTGGTTCAGTGGTAATAAACTCTTTCAAGTTTTGCTTGTCTGAGAAACTCTTTCCCTCTCCTCCAATTCTAAATGATCTCTTGCTAGGTAGATTATCCTTGGGTGTAGATTCTTTCCTTTTAGCACTTTAAATATATCATGCCTCTTCCTTCTGGGCTGCAGTGTTTCCGCTGAAAAATTAGCTGACAGCCTTATGAGGGGTTCTCTTGCATGTGGCTCTGTTTTTCTCTTGCTGCCTTTAAAATCCTCTCTTTAAATTTTGCCATTTTAATTATAATAGATCTTTATATAGATTTTTATCGGTTCTTCTTGTCTGGGACTCTCTGTGAATCCTGGACCTAGGTATCTGTTTCCTGGTTTAGGTGAGGGAAGTTTTCAGTTGTTATTTCATCTAGTACATCTTCCACCCCTTTCTCTTTTCTCCTTCTGGGACTGTTATATGCAAATGTTAGTATGCTTGATGTTGTTCCAGAGGTCCCTTAAACTGTTGTTGTTGTTGTTGTTGTTGTTATTATTATTTTTTTTTCTTTTTGCTGTTCTGATTTGGTGATTTCCACTACTCTATCTCCAGGTCACTTATGCATTCTTCTGTATTACCAAATCTGTTGTTGATTCCCTTTAGGGTATTTTTCATCTCAGTTATTGTATTCTTCAGCTCTGACTGGTTCTTTTTTCATATTTTCTAATTCTTTGTTGAAGTTTTCAATGTGTCCCTCCACTGTTTTTCCAACTTCAGTGAACATTTTTATGACAATTGCTTTGAACACCTCATTAAGTAAATTACTTGTCTCCTTTTCCTTACTTTTTTTTTTTTTCTTCTCCTGGAGTTTATCTTTTTCTTTTGTTTGGAACATATTCCTCTGTCTTTTCATTTTGTTTGACTTCCTCTGTTTGTCTCTATGAAATTAGGCAAAATTTTCCTATCCTGGTCTTGAAGGTGTGTCCCTGTGGAAGAACATCCCTCTGCAGCCTGCATGTTCCCTGTAGCTCTGGCAAAAGAGCTCAAGCTGAAGTGGGAGGGGACCAGGGCTTTTTCCAGGGCACACCAGTGCTGTCACCTTGGAGCTGGGGGTAGGGGGTGGTGGCTACTGCCAGTGGTTGGTGCAAACTGGGCTCTTTCCAGGAGTGCACTGGTGACTGTGAAATTTTGAGGGGTGGGTGGTTAGAGCAAGAGGGACTGGAGCTGGAGCCTGAAATGGGCCAAGGATTCTTCCAGGATGTGCTGGCAGCCACTAACTTGGCAGGGCTGGGTGGGGGCTTCTCTGGGGATGCACCAGTGGCCATCATCTTGGTGGCAGGGCTGGAATTTTAGTGGCAAAAAGGGAACTCAGTGCAAGCTGTGGTTTCTCCTAAGGCACACTGATGGCTGCCACCTTGGTGGGAAGGCTGGAGCCGGAGGGGCCAGAGTGCAGAGTCTGGTCCAGGCTGGGGCTTCCCCTGGAGTGTGTGAGGGCTGATGCCTTCCTTGAGGTGTAGTTGAAGCTGGAGCCTGATGTGGGCTGGGGGGTGTGTTTGGATGGTATTGGCAGGCTGGCTAGAATACCAGGAGTTTTTCAATCTTCTGTCTCTGTGTTGAGACTCGGAGCAAGTAAGTTTGTGCACATGTTCATTAAGAGTGGAGTCTTGGTTTCCTACATCTTTCTGGTTCTCTTAGCATTAAGCCCCACTGGTTTTCAAAACCTGTTAAGAGGGCTCATTTTCCCAGGGCTGGATGCCAGGGCTGGGGTGCCCAATGTAGGACTTGAACTCCTCACTCCTTAGGGAGGATCTTCGACTTTGTGATATCCTCTTCCACTTTTGGGTCACCCGCCTGGGGTATCAGTCCTGACTAGACCACTTC
This sequence comes from Camelus ferus, assembly GCF_009834535.1. Taxonomy (NCBI): domain Eukaryota; kingdom Metazoa; phylum Chordata; class Mammalia; order Artiodactyla; family Camelidae; genus Camelus; species Camelus ferus. Next base: position 32,204,514 of record NC_045702.1, read on the forward strand.
TCTACCCCAATCAGTGATTTTTTTCCCTTATATCTTAGTTGTAGAAGAGTCATTCTCCTAGTCTTTAGGTTGCTTTCAGAGAGAGTTGCTCTATAGAGTTGAAGTTTTGCTATGTTCATGGAAGGAAGTGAGCTCAGGGTCTTTCTCTCTGCCATCTTGATCCTGCCTCCTATGATGGCAGTTTCAAAGTCCCTGTCCATTAATTCTAAACTCTGACTTTGTTTACTTGTTTATTTTTCTATTAACTGCTTTTTATCTTGATTACAAGGCACTGTTTCCTGCTTCTTTTGTATATTTGATCATTCTGGAATTTATTTTATATTTGAAAGAGTCTGGATTATGTACTTTTTTTTAAGTGTTTTGAATTTTATTTTGACTTACAGTTAGTTTACTAGCAGAATTTTTTTAATTCTGCCAAGCTTATTTTTATGCTTATTAAGGTGAGTCTATTTTGCATTTTCCCTTAATCCTGAGGTGTAGTCCTTACGTTAAGCATGGCCTCCTAGGATTTTACTTGAACATGCAGAGAGCTCAGCAGTATTTCGCCACTCTAGCTGGGCTGGTGCTCCAATGTCTCTCAGGATTGTAAGACTTCTGATATCTCTGATAAAATCTCCTCCATTCCCCATCAGCTGTTTGCAGTACTTCATGATATCTCATTCTGTATATGACCCCGGAAAACATCCTTGTGTAAGAACTGTTTTACTTACTTTTGTACAGTCTTAAGTGTCTTGTACACTGCTTGGCATATGGTTACACTCAGGAAATATGATTTTAAATGAATTAAATTGAATGTTTATTCAAGAATATATCAAGAATTTGTAAAACTGCAGACAAGGTGAGGATCCTTTTTAAGGACTTAAATAATATTTTGTCCTTAGTACAGAGAAATAAAATATTTCAAAATAATTTGCAATACTTTGTTCAGAAAGATCACACAATATGAAAAGAATCATAGAAAAGAAAATTTGCATTTACTATTTTGGAATTTGTCTTTTCTTACTATTAAGCTCAGAGTTTATTCATTTCAGTTTGCTAATGCCAGTTGTACTGTCCAAAAACGTTGACGATGGAGAGGTAAAAGTTTGTAAAAATTGCTCACTGGTATATCTTCATCTATAGTTTCATCAAAATATTAAAATTTTAGTTATTTATTACAATTTTGAAAACCATTTTATGTAAGAAAATCTGATTCTAGTTCTTACTTTGACTTTTAACAGCCATTATACCCTTGTCAAATCATTTAGCTAGGTAGGTTCTCAGATTTCACATTGCTAAAATTGAACGTTGTTATTATTTCTTAGAGTTGTTTTGGGGGTTAATTGTTCTCACATGCAAAACTTTTTTGTAATGTGATTTCTTACATGGTAGACACTCATTAGTATTAATCAATTTGGGTTAGAAGTGAATCCCAATCAAAACACTACTTAAATTTGTAATGTCATAATCAAGCTGACTTCTATATGTAGTTATAGAAATACTGAAGAGTTTTTAATAATATTTTCAATTAAACTAAGAAGTTAATATAATACATTTAACTTTCTCCAGTTGTTATAATTTTCTATATTAAAATGCATACATTTTACAGTAATTTTAAACTAAAAATAAGACATACTTTATTTTTATTTCATTGGTTAGCAACCCATTTCAAAAATGATCAAAGAAGATCAATTTATTTTAAAATTTCAGCTACATTTCTAAATATCAACCACAATTTAAAAACATTAATAGATATATTTTCAAAGGAAAACTTATTATTTGAAATGCTTGTGTTCATTTTCATTTTAATCTAAGTTTTCTCTTTTGCTGTATTGATTTGCAATTGAGAAGCAGTGGCTCCCAGTGCTACAGAAGACTATGTAAATTACTTCCTGGCAGGCCTTGGTAGCACATATGCTTCTTTCAAGAATAAACTAAGAAGCAATCTGCTGATTAGTATACTTTATATCCTTGCTTCCAAGTCCTTCAGGAACACTGAATATCTGTGCCACCTAAATAGAACAAATACTCTGACTCCAAGCAAGGTACTCATTCTCATTTTTCCTGTATAACATTCAAAATCTGTTGGGCATAGATACATTCACAAATCAAAACAAAGTAACCGTTCTTGTTTTATATCACACTATAATTTAAAAACAAGAGTGTAAGTGCTTTTCAAATATCCACAGAGAAATATCTTAACGATAAAACTTAACAATAAAGCTACTAATGTTTTCTCTTCACTTTGAAATTAAGCAAAAACTGAATGAAAATATTCATCTGATAAAACTGAAAGAAAATCAGTTACCATAACCTTCAATGTGAATATCATCTTAATTTATGTTCATCTTAACAATTAAAGTAATAAAATTAAGGAGAAAATGTGGTTATGTGTCTCTTAAAACCATTTGATGAACAAATGTCAATATTTGTTCAGGTGAATTAAGGTTATTTTAGTCAACATATTTAACTATGTGTCACTACATGGCATTTTCAAAATTACAAGAGGAGACAGTATTTTATTTATGTTTTCCTTAGGATAAAAATTCAGGTATTTGAAATACTTTACACATAAGTGCTGTGTCTATCGCTCATTTTCTTTCATTTCTAAAGATTTTATAACTTTAGAGAAGAAAAAGTCTAGAATTTTAGAGACTAAAACATTTCCCAGCACACCTTCTAGACTCTCCGTTTGTATTGGTGAAATCAAGTTGTCACTGGCTTCTGCAAAAATAACTACAAATATAATATTACTAGTTCTTATTCTTAGTGCTTCCAGTTGCTTGGCCAATCCTATAAAGAGTTCCCTGCCTACTTAAATATTGAAAAGCCATGCTTATATAAATCTAAGAATCAGTCCTGGCTATTGCTCATCTCCTGGGACACCAATCTGGGACACACCCCAGACTTCACCAAATCCACTGGTCAAGAGGCTCTACCTCTGGTCTTTCCAACTTCTCTCACCACAGCAGGACAGGACAACTGCTGCCCCTGATGTAAAGTATGTCTTGAGTTGCTCATAAGTATCCTGGCAAAGTAGGAAGGAGAACACTCCTATTTTGATATGATCAGTTGAAAGCCCCACAGCAAATCTGAGTGAAATACATGAACGTGATTGAGAAAAAGCTCTTTCGTCTGCTGTGACTTACAAAGCTAAGGTTTAACAGCTTCAGGACCCAAAAACTTCACCGGTCACTTCCATTAAGAGGTGGGATGAACAATCTCATTTTTTTTTTTTTTACAGGTGGAGTTATATGAATTAAAATTTAAGGTCATACCAAAGCTTATCTAAATTCTCTAGTAGTTTAGAATTTGAAGACTGATTTGGAATTTTCCTTGATTTCCTGTGTAATATCTGGCACATTTATTTTGAGTTCTAGTGTGAACCACTTGTGTTATTTTGTCCATAAGTATTTAGAAATTTCACTGCTAAAGTCAGGTGTGTGTGTATTATATTGTTTCTTCTCATGACAGTTTTAATAAGACTTTTTATAAGTTTTATCTAAAACTTCAAATTTACTTTTATGAAGTAGGTCATAATGTCTTTTTATTAGCATTTAAATGTAGGTAGGATAAACAGTTATGTCCTCTTTTTTATTCCTAATATTAAGAATTTGTACCATCTTCTCATAAATTTTTCTTCACTATCTCTGCCAAGCATTTATAAATTGTATCAGTTTCTCTAAGGAGGAACATTTTGACTTTAAAATCTTTAAATTACATATTTTTTTCCTATTTTTTAATTACAATTGTAATGAGATAGTAATTGAAGTACACTATAAGTGTATATATTTAAAACACAAAATCTGATCAGTTTGGGTATATGTATACACTGGTAAAACAACTGCCACATTCAAAATAACCATTTCCCTCATCTCTACAAATTTCCTCACGGTCCTTTGTAATCCATCTTTTCCTCTACCCCCATCCCGTGCAACCACTGTTCTAATTTCTGTTAATACAGAGTCATCTGCATTTTCTAGAATTTTTTATAAATCAAATAATACAGCATATACTTTTTTGGGGAGTGGGCTTGGTTTCTTTCACACAGAATGTATTTTGAGATTCATCCATGTTGTTGCTTCTATCAATAGTTCATTCCTCTTTGATGCCAAATAGTATTTCATTGCATAGGTGTTTCACAGCTTATTCCCTCAATGTATGTTCTTATATTTAAGGTTGTCTCTTATAACTAATACAGATTTGGATTTCTTTTATTCCAATATTACAATCTTGTTATTTACTACTATTGCTTTTGGTTTTTAAAATTTACCATTTTCCTATTTGTTTTCTAATTGACCCACGTTGTTGCATTTTCCTTTCTTTTCTTCTTGGTTTTTTTTTTTTTTTTTTTTTGGTCTGCTTTTGGATAGATTAAGAACTTTTTATTATTCCATGTGTCCTTTCTTTTGGTTTTCTAGTTTCACATTTGAAAACTCTTATTAGTAGGCTCTCTAGAGATTATACCGTGTATGTTTGCTCTATTGAAGTCACTATGGTTAATATTTTTTCAGCTACTTAGATATTCACCCCTTCTTGATTATGTGTACATTTAAAATTGTATCTCTGAGCTTCCTTCTGGTATCCTTTTCCTTCTACTTGAATAATGTCATTTAGTAGATCCTTTGGTGTGGGTCTGCTGGTGAGGAATAGTTGAGTTATCATTTTTGAAAATGTCTTTATTTCCCCTTCATTTGGAAAAGTATTTTCACCAATTATTGAGTTTTAGGTTGGCAGTTATTTTCTTTCAATCTTTAAAAATATCATTCTGTTATCATTGACTTCATTTGTGTTCTTCTATTGACAAATCAGCTGTCAATCTTATTGCATTTTTACAGGTAAGATGATTCATTATTGTCAGATTTGATATTGCTTTATAGATTGTGTCTTTGTCTTTTATTTTCAGCAGTTTCACAGTGATGTGCCTGGATGTGGTATTATTTATAGTCACAGGGCTTTGATTCTTTAGCATCTGTGATTTGATCTGTTAATTGCTTTTAGAAAATTCTTTGCCATTATCTTTTCAAATATTGCTTCTTCTGCAAGCCCCTTCTACCTTCTTGTTTTAAACTACACATATATCCTATAAGTACTACATGTCCCTTTCTCTGTTTTTCATTTTTTGTCTCTTTGCTTCCATCTAGATATTCTCTTCTGACCTATCCTTTGTTCATTATTTTTCTTTTCAATACTGTCTACTGGTGAACATTTCATCACTCTTTATTTTAATTACCACATTTTTTAGTTCTATATCCTTTGTTTGCTTTTTAGTTACCAGTTTTCCATAAAAACTTGCCTTCCATCTTGGCTTTTAATCCAGTGAATAGACACACTAACCATAGTTATTTTAAAGTACATATCTGCATCCTTACTTGCTTAAAATCCTTGTGTTTTCCTATTATATTTTAAAAAGATTGCCAGTGTCCTTCCCCGAGCTTAGATGGCCATGTGGGGTTTGACTGCTGCTAGATTCTTCAACTGCATCTATTGTAATGATCCTCACCCCCTACTCTTTATGCTGTGTTTGACTCTGTGGCTGCTCTAAGCTTTTCCTCAAGCCAAAGTCTTTCTCTTCATCAGGATTTTTGCATCTTTCATGTATCATCTTCTTGATGAACCCCCCAAATTACTCTCAGTATTTGCTTTTTCCTCCTTTCCAGCCTACTCCTCACCTATAATGGCAGTGACTATGTTATCTTCCTATTATAAATCCAATTTGTAGCACATTATTGGCACATGATAGGCATCAAATATCTGTGAATGAATGATTCGGTGAATGACAGCTATACTTCTCCTGTTTATTAATTCTCCTAATAGTAAAAAAACATTCATCTTATTCATCTTTTTATCTCTCAGAGCACCTAGAGTATATTAGATGATTGTTTAATACCTTTGACAAGTTCAGGTGAATTGTAAAACGCTCATGGATATGAAATTTGTAGACAGTATGCGTACCAGTATGATATAGATATATGTATATTATATATCCCTCCAAATCTATATGTCTATATCTATGTAAATGATATTGACCATACCTATTACTATGACAATACCTATTAGTAACATTCTTAAACACTTGCATAATTTTAATGAACTAGTGAATTTGACCTTTCACAGATTTTCACCAATAATTTTTCCACAACTTTGAATGTCTGGAGTTATAGTAACAAAAACATAATTGGCCATGATTCAAATATACAAGCAGAGAGGAGATATTTGATTTGTAGGAATTATTTTCAAATGCTGTTTTCACACCAGTTTATTTTTAATACACATCAACTATTTTTTTAAACACATGTAGAATTACTTGATAATTAATAATTTCCCTTTATTGTTCTAGAGGGGTCAAACTGGCAATCTCTGACTTAGACTCTCCCTATGTTTCCTGTGAACTCATAGAAGAAAATGAAACCAGAATGCTGAAATCCAGAAGGAATTTCTATTTTAACAATAAGACCAAGGAGTTAATTAAAAAGCACAAATTTGGCTTGCACATTCTCTGAAACATAGCAGTCTGCTAGCCAAGAAGTAGGTAGATGGAAATTTTAGCTATTCTATTTTCTCTGGAATTCATCTTAGGATAGATATATTTGGCATATAGCTAAAGAGGTGATTGGCTCACCTACTTAAAACTGCATGAGTACTGCTTCCATAAAGATTTGGTTTACCCTTGCACTCATCCACACCCCATTGTTACTTATCTTTCTATATCTATTCAGATACTCTATTTGCCAATGAATGGTGTGGAAGTTGGCTAGAAATGGCATGCTACGCTTTCAGATGAGTAGTCTCCTTAGGTGAGAGAAAGACAGAAACCCGAGAACAAAATGGCATAATGGGAATGGGAGATTTTCACCTGCTGTACTGGTTCAAAGTGCCCAAAAACTTTGTCATGTGGAAAACAGGATTCCATCTAGTCAGTCAGGGTATGGCAGCAAATGCCACAAGTCACTGGGAAATTTGGGTACTATAAGCCACTTTCCAGTCCATTTCTGGACTGGGGATCTAGGAGAAAGGTGCTCATAGCAACCAAAAGGAGACTAGGCAGGAGTAAGAGTATTATTAACACAATACTGCCACCAGGTTATTTGGGAAACACCAGAGCTGAGATGCAAAGGCTGGCATAAGTATAAGACAAACTTTCAAAGATAGTAAGATAATGTTTCAAGGATACAAGAATACAATCTCAATATTAAAACTTGTTTGGAGGTAATAAACAGCAATACTGACATAGGGGAAAAAATAAAGTGATATAGAATATGAACATGAGATGCTCAACCAGAAGATGGAGAACAGAAGTAATGAGTTAAAATAGTAATAAAGACTACTGTCCATTGCTTAATAGAATAGAAATACAACCTAAAATTAATTACTTATAGTCTTAAGAAATCAAAATACTTAAATAGAATAAATATTTGAAATAGAATCAAAGAAAACATCCTGGAGAGAAAACAGATCAAGCTGCACGTACTACAGATTCAATGTGATCCCTATCAAATGACACAGGACATTTCTCACAAAACTAGAACAAATAATCCTAAAATTTACATGGAATCACAAAACACCCAGAATTGCCAAAGCAATACTGAAGAAAACAAGAATGAAGTTGGAGGAATAACTCTCCCAGACTTTAGATAATACTACAGAGCTAGAGTAATCAAAATAGCATGGTGTTGGTGCAAAAACAGACATATAGATCAATGGAACAGAATAAAGAGCCCAGAAATAAACCTACACACCTATGGTCAATTGATCTTTAACAAAGGAGAAATGAATATACAATGGAGAGAAGACAGTCTCCTCAGCAAGTGGTGTTGAAAAAGCTGGACAGCCATATATAAGTCAATGAAGTTAGAACACACCCTCACAACATACACAAAAATAAACTCAAAATAGCTTAATGACTTAAACATAAGACAAGACACTATAAACCTCCTAGAAGAACACATAGGCAAATCATTCTCTGACAGAAATCTTAGCAATGTTTTCCTAGGGCAGTCTACCTAGGCAATAGAAATAAAAGCAAAAATAAATGGGACCTAATTAAACTTGTTAAGTCTTTGCACAGCAAAGGAAACTATGAACAAAACAAAAAGATAACCTACAGAATGGGAGAAAATATTTGCAAATGATGTGACTGACAGGGGCTTAATTTCCAGAATATACAAACAGCTCATACAACTTAACAAACAGACAAAAAACCAAAAAACAACCCAATCTAAAAATGGGCAGAAGACCCAAACAAGTATTTCTCTCATGAAAACATACAATTGGTCAATAGGCACATGAAAAAATGTTCAATATCATTAATTATTAGATAAATGCAAACCAAAACTACAATGAGGTATCACCTCACACCAGTCAGAATGGCCATCATTTAAAAGTCCACAAACGATAAATGCTGGAGAGGGTGTGGAGAAAAGGGAATCCTCCTACACTGCTGGTGGAAATATAGTTTGGTGCAGCCATTGTAGAAAACAGTATGAAGATTTCTTAAAAAACTAAAAATAGACTTACCATACTATCCAGCAATCCTACTCCTGGACATATATCCAAAGGAAACCCTAATTCAAAAAGATACATGCACTGACTGCAATGTTCATATCAGCACTATTTACTATAGCCAAGACATGAAAACAACCTAACTGTCAATTGACAGATGACTGGAGAAAGAAGTTGTGGTATATATATATAATGGAATACTACTCAGTCATAAAAAAGAATCAAATAATGCCATTTGTAGCAACATCAGTGGACCTTTAGATTGTCATACTAAGTGAAGTCAGAAAGAGAAAGAAAAATACCATATGATATCACTTATATGTGGAACCAAGAAAAATGACACAAATTAACTTATTTACAAACCAGAAACAGACTTTTAGACATAGAAAAACAAAAAACTTACCAAGAGGAGAAGGGGATAGGAAAAAAGTAGGGGTAGGAAGGGATAAATTGGGAGTTTGAGATTTGCAGATACTAACTACTATACACAAAATAAACAAGTTTATACTTGCTGTGGTTTAGGCAAAATTAATATAGAACTAATGACAACCCAGGAACATTTTTTTAAATTGAAAAATAAGAGAACATAAACTATTAGTTGCAGACAAAAAACAAACTAAGAATTTGACTAAGAAACAGAAATCAGACTGGCTTAATGGTTTTTGGTAACCCTAAATGTTAGTCAACAATTGTCAACATGTACATCTTTAAGAGAAAGCACCTTAACCCATGAATAATATATCTAGTCAAATTCCTGTTCATGTAAGAAAGAAAGTAAGATACTTTCATAAATGCAAGGACTTAGAAAATACACCACCTGTGAATTCTTCCAGAAAATAAACTCATCAAAAATTATCAGCTGTTCATTAATCATATCAAAATTGAAAACTGATGAATAGAGAACCTACAGTACACAATTGCTAGTGGCAGTCACTAAAACCATTTAAACAGTTGTGTAACAGATTGTAAATATTTTTTAAAAGTTTTTGAAAGGAAACCTCAAGCTGTAAAAAAGCATCATTTAATGAGAATAATTTCCATCTAAAATTCAGGATTTAAAACAAAGACTAAAGTTGAAAATGGAGGGAAGGTAGATAACTTTTTAAAAAATGGCCACTAATTTTGTTCTATCATATAGGGAGATGTTAGAAGATAGTTTTTATTTTTTATTTTGATGATTAAATTTTTTCGTATTAAAGCATTTTAAAACCACTGAAATACAAACATTCAGCACAGCATAGAGAGTAATAAAACATCCACATGTCTATCACTCAGATTAAAGAGATTTTGTTATAACTGTTTCACATCTATTCTTCTTCTGCTTCACTTTATTTATTTTAAATAAAACATTAAAGCAGCAGTTCATGACACTTTGTATCCCTTCCCTATTTGTTCACTCACCTCCCTTTCCAATTTCCACCACAATCCTGAAGTGTATCTTGCCTGCATTGTTTCTATGGTTACCAAACATGTTTCCATCCTTCACCAAAGTAGAAAACTGATTTACGTGTTTTAAAATTCTACAGAATTTATCATGATTTATGTATTATTTTAAAACAATACTGAGTGAAAAATGCAAACTGCAGAATTATGGAAATCCTTTGCAGTTAAAATGAATGAACTTGAGGTATATATACTAACATAAGTGAATCTTAGAAATGTATTATACAGTATCAAAGCTGGCCTTTGTAATAATCTAGTGTTGATATATATAAATCAAATTTAATAATTCTTGCAGCTGTGTGGTTCTCTGCTATATAAATATACCACAAGTTATTTATACATTTTTATTTGATTAAAGGATATTTAGCTTGTTTCCAGCTATTTTTCATTACAGGTGATTGATTACATAATGGACATCTTTGCACATATCTCTGTGTGATTACATGAAATATTCTTTAGTGTATATACCTAGTAGGAGATATGTTGGAACATTGATTATGTGCATTTTCAACTTTTATGCGTATTTTCAAATTATGCTTCAGAAGTGCTGTACTGGTTTACACCAGTTATATATATAAGAAATCCTACATATGGGTCTCTCTCTCTCTCTCTCTCTCTCCATATATATATATATATATATACACACACATATCCCTTTCGCTACAAATATATTTATAATATATGTATGTATTTCTCATTTTTAATTGGTGTATTGGTATATTTGGTTGTTTTGAGTTTTTTTTTTTTTTTTAATGTAGGTTGCAGGACTTTTTATACGACCTGGATACCACAAATTTATCTGTTATATATTTTGAAAATATCTTTATGCTGTCTGTCATATTTTCACTATTTCTTTTGTGTCTGTTTTATTTTTGTCAGTAATTCTTTTTATTATTTGCACTTTCCTGTCTTGTTTGATAAATTTGTCTATACTCCAAAGTCAGAGATTTTTAAAAATATTTTCTTTAAGAATTTTTAATTTATACTTTACATTTAGGTCTTTAATTAGAGAGACCACATGTCCCATTTTGCCAAGCAGGGTCTCAAGTGTTTCAGAATTTATCCCAGATATTTCATTGCATAATGAAGTATTATGATTAATCGTTACATTCAAATAACCCATTACTTCTTTGGCAGTCCTCCTCTTTAGATTTCCAGCTTCTGCCAGTGTGTTGTCTGGTACGTCTCTTCTGGTATAATGGTAAGAATTCAAACTTCAAGTCATGATTAACTTCAGACATGGTCAGAGATAACTCTCTCCCCTTTCCTAACCTTTTCTAGGTACAATGATATCAAATTCAAGGATAGCATGGCAATGAAGTGCTCTCTGACATTAGGAATGAGGAAAAGCTGGCTTCTTCTGGTGTTTTGTGTTTGTAAAATATTATACTGTATTGTCCTTGCCAGCCACTTGGCGCACCAGCCAGTTGTTCTGTATCCTGTGAGATGCACAGTGTCCCCAGGCTGTCAATCACTGGGTTCAGTGGAGATTATATTGTAGGTGTTTGTAAAATATATGTATGGGAGACAGAGGCAGAGCAATCCTTCTCTAGTGTATATAGAGAGTAGTCTGCACTCTCTTGCTTGAGTAGCTTTGTAATTTATTACACGGTATAAATCTACAACTGTTTATTGTTTGGCTTTTAAATTTTGCAATAACCCCCTTTTGCATCCATAAGCCCAAATAAAAAGTATATATTTAATAAAAAATTAAGTATTACATTTCTATTTCTCAGTAAATTTGATGAAGAAATATGTGATTTGTAGGATAAGCGTGTTAACATTCACCATTCACAACAGAAACTGTAGTAACAGCACCAATCACAAGAAGACCAGAGATTTAAATCTGCTGAAGAAGTATCAAAGTCTACTTCAAAACTGAGTGATTAATCAGGGAAGACCAAAGATGACAATTTAAGATGTGTAGATGCAGAAGGTGGATTATGTATCGCTATGAATACTGACTTTTTCATTTAGATCAAATGGCTATTCTTCTAAATTAATTTCACTCATTTTCAAGTCAAGTTTTTTCATGTATGTGTAAAAAGTGCATCAATAGCTGTTAAAATGTAACTTTAATTGGCAGAACTAAAATTTTGTGGGAGTTTTTTCTTTCTAGTGTTATCAAATGCATCAAACAGAAGCTTATTTAATTTAATTTGAATAACATCTTAATTTTTATCTTATTATTGAAATCAAATTGAGTTTCTGGAAATTTATTCTGTCTGAGGCAAAGCACCAGATCTTATTTTTATAGCTATTATAAATTCAGTTAAAATAAATCAAGAGTGAATAGAAATAATATTACTCATTTCTGGTAATAATATGAATACACATTTTTGTGAAGCACAGAATAATGTAGACAATGTTCTTAATAAATTAAGCATGCTGTTGTGGGAATGTAAAATGGTGAGGTCTCTATGGAAAACAATATAGAAGTTCCCCCACATTAAAAACAGAACTTCTCTATGATCCAGCAATTCCACCTCTGAGTATTTATCTGAAGAATGAAAACACTAACTTGAGAAGGTATCTATACCCCATGTTCACTGCAGCACTACTCACACTAACCAAGATATAAAAACAACTGAAACAACAGTCCACTGACAGATGAATGGATGAAGAAAATGTGGTACATAGATACTGACGGAACATTATTCAGCCTTAAAAAGGAAGGAAATCCTACCATATGTGACAACATGGATGAACCTGGAGGACACTATGCTAAGTGAAATAGGCCAGTCACAGAAGGACAAACACTGCACGATTCCACTTATATGAAGTACCTGAAGTCTTCAAACTCACAGAAACTGCACGGTGGTGGCTGCCAGGGGTTGAAGGGAGGGGGAAGCAGGGAGCTGATTTACAACTGGGTTAGTTTCAGTTACACAAGATGAGTAAGTTCTAGAGATATGCTGTGCAGCACTGCGCCTATAGTCAATAATTCTCTATTGCACTTAAAAAGCAAATATTTCTTACCAGAATAAAGACAGAAGCTTATAAAAACATTAAAAATAGACCACAATTAGTTACAGAGCAAAAAATAACTAAACAAAATGTGATTATGCTGATATTGAATAAAATAATACTTCAGACTGTCATTACATGATTTCTCTCTGTTGACCAACATCAAATGGATGTTAGAAGGATGAAAGCCTTTGAATATCTATTTCAATCAAACTAGATGTCCTAAAACATATTTAACTTTAACATGAATTTGTCTTATAAAGCTTGATTATATTTTATTCAAAATCTTTTGGAAATCTTTCATCAACGTATTCCACAAAGGGATTGCTAAGGAACTTCAGGTTATGGGACCGGGGCAAATAGAAACTAGTAAAAACAGAGCTTTCAAATAAGCTCATCTTTATAAAATTTATGGAGGACCAGAATAAATGAGACCTCAGAGGGCATACAAGATTTATTTTTGAAATATCTTTAACTATTTTGATTTATGGGAAGAGTATTTTGATGAGGCTTCTTTTTAAGTTGGATATACAGTTGTCTCAGTATCCACGGGGTTACTGGTTCCAAGACCTGCCCTGGACACCAAAATCTGCAGATGCTCAAGGCTCATAGTCGGTCCTTGGTATCCAAGGACCCCAATTCATGGGTTTAAGCAACCTCAGATCAGTGTATTACTGTATGTATTTACTGAAAAATAATCTGAGTATAATTGGACCCATGCAGTTCAAACCCCTGTTGTTCAAGGGCCAACTATATTTATATTACCTGGGAATGGAATACAATGGATAATTTCTACAATTTTGCAATATCTTCATTTGCTGAAAATTTCAAAATGTCCTTAAGTTGAAACAACTTATTCTATAATTAAAAAAAATTGACAAACAAAAATATTCCCAATGGAGGAAAAAGGTAACATTCAAGAAAATACTCAAGCTAAAAGTAGTAAAAAGAAAAAACAAAAGAGAAAGAAAATGAGCAAATTTAGTTCTCTGGTTGATCCATTAGGTAAACTGTTAAATATACCAAACTGGGCTTATTAAACATGCTGAGCCAGGGACATCATTTTGATAGAGTTTTAGTCTGATTCAAAAAGTGGGGCAGTTAAAGAAGGACTTATTTTATTTATAATATAAGGGTTATCATATTTCAGGAACTGGAGTTAGTCATGGATGGTTTTATGGCAGAAGTTAGTAAGCATGGTCTGGGCAGAGATTTGTCAGACTCAGAAACTCGGTGACTTGCTAAAATCATCAGTGGTCTTTGAAACATATGGATCTGTGTTGTGTTAGTGTTACCTTAGCTTGACCCATTAATTCTAAAATGAGTTACAACATTTTATTTGTGCTTAGTTTGTGCTGCAGGTTTGATACAGTTTATCTGTTTGCAAGGTACAGTGTTGTTTTTTTTCCCCTTCCTTTATCAGGTTGTTATTTTCTGCTTTAAGTCTCATTTCTACATCAATGAGTACATATCTACACAAAAATTTTAATAAAAGAATAATATTCCAAATATTTGAATGAACCATACTTTTTAAAACTAATCCACTATTGTTTTGTACATAGGCGACTTTCATTTTAATGTAAGATATCACTTATCCTTGTACATCTATCAGTGAGCACTTGTCCAGTTATTTCCTTCAGTTAAATTCCTAGAGTTGAAATTTCTGGGTCAAATAAAAGGAAATTTTTTAAAAAGGTCTCTGATAAAAATGATCAAAGGACAGTTGGCCCTCCATATCTGTGAATGAGAAAGACTGACTGGACCGCACTGTTTTCTATGAGGGACATGAGCATCTTCAGCTTTTGGTGTTTGTGGATACTGAGGGACAACTGTACTCTCAGAGACTCTGCATCGGCTGAGCATAAGTTTCTTTGATTTACCTCTATCAGATCAAGGTGAATTCATTTATGTATTTATTCAACAAATATTGATTTAATGTCTATGATGTGTCAGGTGCTGAGTAACACCAGTTATGTTTTACGAACCATTGCGGTAGAGAAGTTGGAAGAGCTTAATGTGTGCCCTCAGAGCCGGGTGGCTCCATCTCGCCCAGAGAAGTGCAAAGGAGAGAGTCTGCCAAGAGCTGCCTACTGAGCAGGAGGAGGAGACAGTCACAGGGGGAGCGGCTGGCACTGCTCATACTGGCTAGGACAGGGTGTTTGATATTTCCTGTGAGCCACACAGACCCTGAAGAAGGCCCAGAACTGTCTTGAGGGTTGCCTGCAGCACTGAAAGGGCCCTAACAAAAAAAAGACTGAAGACAAACTATAGGAGGAAGGGACAAAGCCAAGAGGGAAGTGGGAGTTGTACACGAGCAGTAGGAGAGTGGTGGACTCGTATTTCAGGGAATGATGTAGTACGGTACCGAAGTCTGCAAAGGGAGTCTCAAAAGAACCCACGGAAACGCCTCTTGGGTGACAGCTGGCATGTGGATGCCTGACCTAACAAAAAGCACCACAGCCAAGACACAATAGCATCAGTCTCATTAAGTCTCTATCTTTTCTCTTTCAACTCTTCTTTCTCTAAGGAGGGAAGAACAATGGGAGAAGTGAAGTCAAACTGACCATGTTTCCATTCCTCACTGTGTGTCCTCCAACTGAAAGTCAGACCTGAGCCAGGAGAGGGAAACAGCTTTGAACTGGATGCAAGTTTGAAATTTTAATTTAGTTTAAGCTAGAATTTTTGTTACCTGAACTTGAGGTGATTCCTATTGCTGGGAATGAATGCAAAGCTACAGGATCTGCCTGAGACACAGCCAAGGCACAGCTGAAGAGATCTAGCAGAGAGGACACTGAAGACAGCAAATAGGTAGAAATAAAGCTGTTTCATAACTGTACTTTAACAAGTTTGCTCTGTGCAATAAACTGGCTAAACAGGAAGATCAACAACTGCTATTGAAGTAAGGTCAGCTATGTCAGCTATATGAGAAGAGTGCTAACCTACTAACCTAGACTTCAAAGCCCATGAAGGCTTCCTGTAGAAGCCTTCTACAATTCTGCAATTTAGTTGAAAGTTGAAAATGCAATTGAAGGAACCCTGACTGTAAGAACTGGCCATATATTGTAGGCAGTGAGCAACCAGCAATGCAGGGGGTAAGAAATGCACTCCTTCAATGCATTATCTTACTTCCAAGAATTTCCAGGTGTACAACAACCCTGAGAAGTGCCCAGGTGAAGGAATGGTCAACTGTGGCATACTCAGCAAGAAGTATAGGAGCACAAGAGGTCCATGTCACACTGCCTCTCAACACCTAAAGGTCCAGTAACAGAATAAATTAGGTCATCTACCTTCTTTGTTACCCTGACAGTTGTCTTACAGTAAAAAGAGTAAATGCATCATAGGCCACCTGCTTCTTTAATTCCTTCCTCCTGGTGGAAATAGAATATGTGCAAGGAGTTACCACCTCCTCCCCCTCTAAAGAGGCCATAGAAGTGAACAGCAACTGGATGTTGATGGGCATTGCAACCCATATTTAGAGAATGCAGATTCAGTCTTGAGGGCAACAAGAGCTGATAGAAGATTTTAAGCATGAGAGCTGCTCTGATTGCAATGAGAAAATTGAATTGGAGGAAATTGCAGAGACAGAATGACCACTTAGGAGGTTGTAGCAGTAATCTGGCTGAGAAGTTGGGAGAACCTGATCTAAGGTACTAGCATTTAAGGACGCAAATACCTGGACACATAACTGGAAGTAGACTAGCCAGGATGTAAGTGGCCAACTGGGTATAGACAAAATAAGAGAATGCTCGGTGGCAGGGCGCCAAGGGGGCCATACTACACTTTATTCATCCTGTGGCACACAGTCAACAGAAATCATAAGGAGGAGGGCACACATACATTTTTAAAATAGCAACTTCTTCCACTTGTAAATATAGCCATATGGTGCCTTGGAGCCTGATACAACAGAATAGCACCCTTCTTCTGTTGGGAGGATTAAGAAGAGGAAAAAGGGAAGATCTCTGAGGGCAGGGGCAGGGAGGATTTTTCTGGGAGTGTAACTGACAGGGAGGGGTTGTTTGGGAATATTATTTTCCCTGTAATTCTTTGTCAGTCCTTTTTAGATTACCTGCTGAAAGGTATATAACAAGCTGAAAGCAGTGGCTTTGTCCAGGAATCATGTCATGGCCAAGTTTGCATTAAGTTATTCACTAGAATTTCTTGAACCCTGTAAGACAGCTTTCAGAAAGGGGGTGGGCAGGGCTCCACACACTGTGGGTGTGATATGGTCATGTTGCCAGAAAAGACCTCAGAGTAGAGTTCACAGTAGTCCCAGGTGCTGGTATCCGTCAGCAGTGACCTGTGATGCTCTGGAAGTCTGTGGTATGGGAGGAAGGAAGATGGTTAAAGGCATCAATAAAAGAAGTTTGTTCTCTGATCCAAATGCTAGCACTAGGATACATGCTTTATAAGTTTTGATTCTAATGCCAGTAGCCACTTGATGATAATCTCTTTGGAGACAGCATGAATTAAGCAGAGATGGGGTGTGGGAAGTGTAGTTTAGGGTCCCTGAAAGCTGACTACTCTCATTGATGAAAAGCAGACTCTGGTCACCTCAGCTCCAAATGCTTCAGCTCATTTTAGGATGAAGGGCCAAATTTAGGCTGGAGATAGTTAGGTTATCTCCTTAGCTTGTGGTGAGACTGTAAGGAATATCTGAAGAGATACCATGTGTTAGTTGCTCAGGGTGCCTGACAGCAGTAACAGCAGATTGATGCTGGCCCTGGGATAAAGAAATGCTCTTTTACTTTTTACTCATATAGTTGATTGGCTTTGATTTGTTCTTTTGATTTTCATGTGCTAAATAAATAAATAAATAAATAAATAAATAAATAAATAAATAGTTAAAACATGTTTATGGCTCATTTTTAATGAATGGGAGTGATGAACTTAAGTATTTTTCTCCCTACTTTTAAATTAGATTTTAAAATTATACATTTACACAAACATGGATAAGATTTTTTTTGTACTGTGAGTTTTAAATTAGATAAAAGAAGGAATCAAAATCTTTTTATTCTGCAAAGATGATTACAAGAGCATGAGATTAAATTTAGAATTGTATTATTTGCAAAGAAGCAGCTCACCCCGAAGCTCCTATTCTTCTTATGTCTCTGCCTATAAGTGAACAGGGTCTGAAATTATTTTTAGGTGCAATTTGCACATCCTCAAAAACACAATGACTAAGCAAAAACACACATGAATAAGCAAATAACAACAAACGCACATAAAATAAGTCTTCAATATTCCAGAAGTAAATTATCTTACATGTCTTGGTTTATGAACTTCAAATCATCATCTCTGCCAATAAGATCTTTTAGTCATTATAGTTATGTAATATTTCTTCAAATATGAATAGTTTTAAAGTCTCTGAACTCTGTCCTTCGCATTGTACATATTACTTTCTTTGGGGAATCATGGCATTTACTTCAAGAGTAATTTTGAATTTTTTTATGAGGCACACTGAAATGATCTGTGATTTGTGATTCATGATCTAAAATTCTAGCATCCTCTGACTATATTGCACAAAATCTTAAAATACCCAAATATCATATCATATGTTGCCAATTGCTTGAGGAGCACCACCCTCTGATATTTTCATTCTACTGCCCTTTGCAATGCTGAAATTTGTTACTGAAGTCTTTTGTAGACACCTACATATAATAGAAAAACATATAGAATTTGGAAGAGATGGTAATGTAACTCCTAGGTATCTTTTATGATTGATCACAGATTCCTATCTGTCTGTAAATGTTACTGTAGGCTTATTACACTCTCAGTCATTCACCAGTAATACGTATGTGCATAAGAAATTAAAGGCATGAGATTGAGCCTTCAGTTGTTTAATATTTTATTTGGAAAATAGACTAACACAGACAGACAACTGTGTACAATGTCAGATGTTATACCCATATAGTTTGAAAATTGTGCATTGCAAGTGTAGGCACTGAAAAGAGAGGATGGTCAATGAGGGCAAGAGAAAGGAAGGAGGCTCCTTAAGAAAGTAGGCTTAAAATTGACTTTGAGAAATGAATAGAATTTATGTAAGGAGAGGGACAATGGCTTATGAAGAAAGGAACTGAACAAGTGCAACGTACGCTTGTGGACAGGTGAAGAAACAAGTCTAACCAGATTTCAGGAGTAACAGTTGTAGGCATAGTAGGAAATAAGATGAAAGAGGTAGACTGAGGCCACATGGTCACACTGTTGCTGGCTCTGGGAAACAGAACTCTATATATTCTTCTCATCACTCAATTCAATAGACATTACGTATCTACGTGGCAGGCAAAGGGAATATGTGAGAGGCAGTGTGGGAAAAATGATAAACAGACTAGAAAAATCAAAATGGTGTATAGAACAGTTATTTCAGCATTACTCTGCAGAAAATAGGTATTTATTAAGAAACAGTCATGGAGAACAAGTTTCTAGAAGGAACAGAAACATTTTAGGGTCCCAAATAATGCATTGTACTAACCAGGGTGATTTGTCATTTTTAGACCATTTGCAGGTTCTCTAACAAATTATTCTCAGTTCTGAATCAGCAGTGTTGCTCTCAGACTGCTCTCAGTTGCTGATTTGTATGGTGAGTTATGCTTGCAAATATATGTTAGTTTCCTTCTAGGGAAGGCTCCCTGGCCAGCTATTTCTTTATCTTTAATTGCTCAGCTGCCATATCCTTTCATTCTTTAGTTTATTTCCTCAAAAAAGAGAGAGAGAGAGAGAGAGAGAGAGAGAGAGAAGATTCTCTTTCTATCACTGAGCTAACTGGAAGCTTCAATTATGTCCAGGAATGCTTCTTTTTCATATAATATTACAAAGCTTTTCAAAAGCAAAATACAATGTAAGCAAATGTATTTTCCACAATTGGTTAGTGTGAGGATGAGGAGAGAGTAGAAAGGGCTAGAGAATATATTTATGCAGTAAAGCAGAAGTTTGAGATTCTCAAAAGATAAAGCAACAATTCAATCTGCCTTCAATTACTCTTGTTAATATCTTTTTCTTTTCCTATGAATAAAACAAGGAATAGAACAAAAGGTTATAAAAAGTAATGTAGCTATGCAACTGCACATGTTTTGGATGAAAGTAGTTTAAAGTATCATGTCTGAAAAAATTTGCTCTGGCATTCTTCAACAGTGCAAATATGCCCTGTATTAGGGATCAATATTTCTTGGTATTATAGTGACCAACTGGGCATTTGGGGGTTAATTATAAGAAAATAATTTTTAAATGCAAGCAAAATAGCTCCTGAGATACAGTCTCAGAGGCTAGCAGGTGATGGGCTAATTTCTTACAGGAAGGAACTGCTTTCCATTTTCATTCACCTAGGGAGATGGGTCAGAGTAATTGGACAAGTCTAAAGTCCCTGGGCTTTGCAAGGGGTGTAGGTGAAAATATAACTTGTGAAAATTGGAAGCTAATTATCTTTCAGCTGTGAAATAGTGGCCAGATGTTTTCTTCTGCATAAAGTGAGAATTAGGGGATGGCTTAACAGAATTGATAGTAAATACATTTTTAAGAATTTATTGAATCCTTGGATTATGCTAATTTGGGTTATAATCTCTAATTTGATGGTAGATGTTCTTGTAAAATAAAAAAATTGGTAAATTGAAATGTGTGGAAACAATGCACTTGCTTTAAAAAGACTCTTCAGCTTTTGGTAATTTAGTAATCTCTGCATGAATAAACTATGTAAACTGGTGCCATTTTCATAGACTGTTATAGATTATTCACTACATTGGATACTGCAAAAAGGAAATAATTTTTGCTACCACTCCTCAGGATATTCTATAGGCAAGAAGCAAAAGATGGTGCATCATTTTCATTTAATGTTTGGCTAAAGAAGCACTTAATGCAGCATTATTATAGATTTTAAGAAACTGAGTAAGTGAACTTTACAGCATAGTGTGATGAGGAGACTTAAAGCAGCTTGGAAATTCTGTTTCTAGTCATGTTGATCATCTTACATGCGCAGAGAACTAATGAAGGCTTTTAAGGATGAAAGTTTCATTTAGGATGACAGAGAGGGTAGAAAAAGTTGACACAAAAAATATCCTAAAATTAATCTAAGTTTTACAATTACATTTCTTTTATGATGAGAAAAATAGTTAAATGTACTTTGAGATAATTTGGCTTGAAAGTGTCTAATTTGGGTATAGTTAATAACTTTGTCCTATACCCATCAAAGCAGTGACGTATCATTTAAAAAAGCATAATTTGTTCCTGGAACCATAAAGGCCACCATGTCTGTTATTGATTGCTTCTCTATTTAGAATTATCTTTTCTTCTAATTTCTCTGTGTTATTTACTGAGGTTTTCTGACATTCACATAATTAAAATATTATCCATAAAGGTAAATATTTTTAGAAAGCATGTTCCCATCAGTATAAACCAAAATTTGATATCTGAAATGATTGATTAGCACAGAGGGTCAGCAATTGAAAAGTATATCAAAATTCTCAAAGAATAGAGAATTTCAAGATTCTCAATCTAAATTTTGCATGACATAAAAAGTCACATGATAGTGTCACTTCTTCATTTGGTTTTCTAATGTGTAAAATCTATATAAATGTTATTATCACTATTTTTCACCTATCTGATTGAATGTGATAAGATTAATTTAGGGAGGATTCAGCTTAATCATCAGTTCCCTGGATCCCATGGCCTGCCAGTCCACACCTGCTTCAGTCTTTGACCCCTAAGTAGAGGAAATCTAAAGATCTCCAGTTTGTAGCTGAGCATTAAGTCACAACTCTGTTGCAAGTTTTGTTCTGACTTTCTTCTTCAGTTACAATAGTAGATTCTCTATTTTATTCCTTGCAGGTCTGCTCAAAACTTTGAATTCTTAAACGATTCTGTATAATTCTAATTTTACATTATATATCCAATGTTCCTTTATCTATTGAATTTTTTAAAAACTTGTACAATATCATGATAAATACTAATCTTATTATCATAGCTGTCCCTTTATACTAGCATTTTATGCTATTTTCAAATATCTCTGTCTCATCCAGTAAAGAGAACATATAATAAATAAGCAAAATCCAGTTTTCCTGTATGCTGCACAATAGCTAATTAAAATATTGATGAAATAGGTTAGAATATATTCATTCGATTAAATAATAGCTTATTATCATTAATATATAAAAAGAACACTAATATTTTTAAGATGCCCAATTAAAAACAGACAAAGAATAGTAAACATAATTGATACAGAAAAATATAAAACCACTAAAGATACATTCAACTGTGAATCCTTAGGGTTTTTTAAATGAACAATCTAATGTATTGCTTATAAAAATGTAAATTGAGAAAAATATTTTCAAAGGTGATTTCCAAAATGCAACTAAAAATCTTGACAAGATCCATAAAATTTGATGAACTAATTCAATTTATGGATATTTTTTGCTAAGGAAAACCACGAATGTATACAAAGATTTCTATACAAAGAAAGTAGAAAAGTGTAAAAGTCTAAACACCAACAAAGGAGCGCAGAATGAATAAGTAATACTGTAGTACAGGCTAGTAGGAAACAGTAAAGGGCACAGAACCAGAATGCCTGAATATAAATCACAGCTTCTCACCTATGGACTGTGCAGCTTTGAGTGTTAATCTCTCTTTATCTTGGATATCTCATTTATGAAACATGGGTAATAATAGTACCTATCTCAAAATATTAAGAGAATTAATGAGATATAATGATTTGGGACAGTGTCTAGCATGTAGAAGCACTCGGTAAAATTTATCTCTTGTTTGATAAAATATTATGATGTCATAACATCATGTTAAATATTAGTAATGTGAAAATTATGAACATGTTAAGTGAAGAATAATGTATCATATATTTCAGTATAATGTATTCAATATTTTTGTACTACCTCCTAATAATTTTCCCTTCTCAGTATAGTCCAGCTTCTTTCCCTGCAGCCCTTCTACACTTACAGCCTCAGGAAATGGAGAGTGAATGCCACCCAGGGAAATATGAACACAGGCAAGTTCTGATATGCAGGAATTCCAGTTACCATAAGCCCCACACCAAAATGGTTTAAATTTCAATGATCATGGTATATTAACTGTGAATACGTGCATAAAAAATAAACCTTACTACTAGTTCTTCAGTCCACAAATTACTATGGAAGTTAACAGATGTATGTCATGATCAGTGACCAGTCACATCACTTCTTTCAAAGTCTGTGGATGATTGGTCTCTGTGAAACTGTCAGCCAGTTCATGCACAGACAGCAAAGCATGTGTTGCCTCCTCGAACCCTAGTGATAAACAGTCCTAATAGTACGTAAGCTTACACCTGACCTCAGAAGCCACTTTGGAAAAGAGGGAACGAGGTTGGGGAACATTTTAAGAAGGACTGATAGAGAGTTTAAATTTTAAATAGACTATCTACTTGATAAAGACACTTTTAAATCAGGATTGGATGGAAGTTTTGTTTGTTGTGCATATATTTTTGCATATTACATATGTGTAAAATTTGACCTCTCCACAATTATATAAAAAGACCCCCTAACGTTACATAAAAAAGCCAAAGAGATCTTGAGAAAACAGAACAATGCCAGAAGCATTACATTTCCTTATTTCAAAATATATTACCTAGCCACAGTAATTAAAACAGACACATATATTGGTGCAAGAGACACATATAGAACAATGGAACAGGAGGGCCCAGAAATAAACCCAAGCATATACAAATCAAATGATCTTATCAAAGGTATCAAAAATTGGAAAAATTGGATATCCACATGCAAAAGAACGAAACTGGATCCCTATATTAAATTAAACCATACACACACAAAAAATTTCAAAATGGATTAAAACCAATTAGCTAATCTCGATTACCAGGAGAATCTAAGATGCATTATGCGTGAGAAATGGTGCTGTCAAGTCCTCTTACTTGAGGATTAGTTATTCTTTGACATGTAGGTAGGTAATGGTTTCTATCTGTTGGGTTATATAGAAGGGTGAGATTTCTTCCTGTCTTTGAAACTCTGTGGATTGTCTGTG
Source organism: Camelus ferus (assembly GCF_009834535.1). Classification (NCBI taxonomy): domain Eukaryota; kingdom Metazoa; phylum Chordata; class Mammalia; order Artiodactyla; family Camelidae; genus Camelus; species Camelus ferus. The sequence continues at coordinate 32,228,412 of NC_045702.1, forward strand.
ATTTATATCACATTCTGATTTAATGCTTACTCAATAAAAAATAGTGTTCCTTTCTTTACTACCATTGTAGAGTGGTTGTCTGAGTTGAGGAAATATTTATTTTTAATTAGATTTCTCCAACACTACAAAATATTCCCCTCAAAGAGCTATAATTTAATGGTTTTAAAAAATAAATTTAGGTTACTTTCAAAATTTCACTATTAAAAACATCATGATAAAATATATTCTTTCTAGTTTCTTCAAATAGCTTCCTAGAAAGACACTGAGTCAAAGATTAAACTTTATTTAGCTCTTCATATATGTATAATAATCTCATTTAATATATACTCCAGAAAATATATACAGAAGTGAAACACATAAAAATTAATCAATAGATTTACATGTTATAATAGGGATTCTGTTCTCAAATAATTACATATTTCTTATATTTACTTTTTATTCCTAAGAAATAATAAAGATATACCTAGTTATAAAAATATTAAGTCAAGTAAGTATTAAATCTAAGTAGATCAATTTTTCTGAAATAATTTCTTACATTACATTCTAGCTCTTTTAGCTTCCTTGAAGTGACCCTTAACAGATAGAGAATCTTTTTAAATGTGTAGTAGAAAGGCAGGCTGATGGCAATTTTTGTTAAGAACTAAATAGCAGGAGATTATAATGCTGATTTTGATGCTGTTTCATCAATTTTCCTAAAACTTTTCAAGTAAAGATTTAATGAAATGCCTGGTCTTCTCTTGCTAAAAGTGCTGCTGTAACCAGAATTCATGTAAAAGCTCTAGGAAACTATGGAATTTCATCTACATGTAGATCACTGAGTGTTATAATTTTTATCATTTCATTATGAAAAAGCCAATCACACCCAAAAGTAGAGACAACAGTTTAGTGGACTCTCATGTACTAGGCCTCAGCAATAATCAGCTCTCACTTCATCTACATCCCACTCATTAATCACCCCAACACTCATTTATTCACTTACAAGTATTTCAGCATAATCCTCAAAAGATTTTTAAAAAGAAAAGAATCTTTTAACAGTGGAACTGTACTGTCATTTTACTATCTCACGATTTTCACATCTCATAATTTAAAATATAATTTCATAATGTCATTACATTTCTCTGATTGTCTTTTAACTTTTTGGGCAATAGTTCAAATCAGAATCCATATAAAGCCCATATATAAATATATGGTTGGTTAGCACATCTTTTAAGTCACTTTCATCTGCAGATTCTCCCTTTTTTTTTCCCTCCCCTTAAAGTTTATTTTTTGCAAAATCAAGTTCATTTTTTGGTGGATTTTTTTTTCTTACACCCTGGATTTTGCTGATTGCATCCCTGTGTTATCATTTAACATGTCACTCTGCTCCCTGTACATCCTATAAAATGATAGTTAGACCAAGAGGACTATTCAGACTCAAGTTTGATATTTTAGAGAGCTCTATATTTCTATCAAAAGACACATAACGTTGATGTGTGTGTGAATGTGTGATGTCAGTAGCCACTGGTGATCATTACCTAGATCATTCAACTCACTAGAAGTTAAAAAATTAAGATATGCTATTTCTATAATTTCTGCTCATATGTCTTAGCTAGAGATTTCTGTATAGAGAAAGTTTTACCAATTATTTGACTATAGTATCATACAGTTTATACAGGAAAACTGAGCATTGATTCTTTTGCTTTATTTCCCTGGACCAATTATTTGACTCTCTACCACGCTCAAACAGTAATCAATGAACTTTTAGTTTTTATTTTACTTTTTGGTATCATTTTGAACTTATAGATTGAATTACATTAGAAGCATTTCAATATATTGCAATCAATATTCTCACTGATGTTCAATGGTAACCATCTTCGATCAATGGGAGCATTCTGAAGTAGGTTTCTGAGAACATCTGATTTGCACATGTATGCTGTATGTGCAATGTTTCAAACAGGACTTTCCCATTTGTTTTCATCCCAATTTCATACAATTCCACAAGAAAACCATAGTGCTTATAGTTAAAATGGAAATACCATCTCCCTGCTATCATGTAAACATGTGGGACAAACCTTTTTGTCGATTAATCTCATTGCTAAGAATAGAAGTTAAAAGGCAGGAAGATAGTGGTGGTAATTAATCTCATCTGATTTTATAATTCCCTGCGATGATTTTTTAGAGTCTTGTAATTCATTTATTATATATAAAAAAAAATCAATTTAGTCATTTCCCTTGCTGGGGGCAGCTAGAAAGAAAAACTTAAACATTGTTATTAACATTTGGTTTTTGTGACTGTCAGTGCTGTTATCTATTTGTAGGATTGCCTCCCTGATCTATAAGGCAGTGGTGAACATTCTGAAACAATATAATCAACCTAACTTAGCTGAACACAAGGTCTTCCTGCTGAGAGCATCTAGAGTAGAGATACTACTGTGAAATTTCCCTTTACTATTACAGACATATTTTCAACTTCTAAGTTCCTTTCTCATGTGTGATATGGTGATAGAGAACCCACTGTTTATTACACCAGCAATATTATTCTGTAATGACTAGCAACTGCAGAAATGCTGGCAATCACTGTATCAGATCACTGGAAAGTCAATGTACTAATGAACACTGGGAAGTCAATGTACTAATTCCAGGAACCTGGTTTACTTTGCTTTGTTGTAAAATTCCAAGACAACCAGACTCTTGAAAATCATGCTAAAATTAATACATTTCTTTCTATCCTGTTCTTAGATTACACATCTAGTTCCATTTTTTCTTGTTATATTTCTTCAAGTTTACTCAGTTTATCTGTTCGGTCCCATCTTCTATGCTTCTCACCTTTGAGTCTCTGGGCCTGACCTTAGCTGTCACTGAAGTGTAGAGTATGAAGAAAACAGCTCTTCTACCTTATAATCCAAATGGAGATATGACATATCTCTCCTCTGCCAGCTCGAGCCACTTAAATAATCCTGCCAACAACATGATTTTGGACTTCTAGCCTCCAGACTGTGAGAACAAAAAAAGTCTGCTGTTTTAAGCCACCCAGTTTGTTGTACTTTATTTTGATAGCCCTAGGAAATTTATACAATGTCCAAAACAGACTTCTAATTCTGTCTCCCACTCCAAAAAAGCCAGCTGCTCTCCAGTCTCCCCAATCTCAGTGTGTTATCACAATTCACTCAACCTAAACACAAGGAGACACACCTTTGATGTTGCTTTCTCTCATTTCCCATATCCATATCTTAACTAAGATCTATAAGCTCTTCTCATTCATACAACAAATATTTAGTAAGCAACTGAATGTGCCAGACACTATTCTAGGTATGAGGGATACAGCTGGAAATAAGACAAGCTGGCCCTTGCACTTACATGTTATAATCAGGAGTAACAGAAGCAAATCAAGTACAAGTAATTAAGAAAACAAACCAGAAAATATTAAATGGCAATAAATGATGGCATTTAAAACTTAATGATGTGACAAGATAGTGTGGGATAGAAGGTAGCACTGAACTACGATAGGATAAGAATGGCAAGTATTGACACACTGGGATGAGAGTATCAGAGGAATTACAAAGATCCTGAGATGAAAATAATCTTGGCTCTTAAAGAAGGGGACATATTGGTTGGTGGAACTAGAATAGGACAAGCAAATAGAACGGAGTTGCCAGGTGCTGATAAGGTGCCAGACTGTGCCCTTATTTTCCACAGGAAACAATATTTTCTTCTAAAGTGCATTGGGTTATACCTCTAATTTATCTTCTTTTCTTATCATTCCTATCACCTAGTCCAAATCACCATCTTTCTCTCTTTGTTGACTAATAACTTCCTGTCTCTCATTTCCTCTTTTACCCCTTCTAACCTCTGCACAGTTATATTTAAATATGTAAATTGGATTGAGACCCTCTTCTAATTAAAATCACTTGGTGACTTCTTATTGGACTTAGAATACATTCTAACACCCTACTATGATTAGAATAAGGTTGTCAAAAAAAAAAAAAATTACTAAACAAAAACCTCAATTAAACAGAGTCAGGAGACCAGAAGGGGGAGCTCTTATGTCCTGCAATGATAGATTCAACAGGAAAAAGAAATATTCTTCTCTTCTCCTAGAAAGGACTCAACCAATGAAAAATCATGGACTCTTTGTTTACTAGAGACCTCCCAACTTTCTTACCTCTCTAAAAAAGTGTTCTCCTTCCCTTGCCATGTGGGAGACTTGCTTGTGTCTTCAGGTTGGAGAACTTGAATTGTAATTCTCTGCTGATCCCAAATAAACCAGTATTTGCCGGAGAAATATCTGTTTCAGTCTATCTGTTTCAGGTCAACACTTTGGTGACCCACATGAGGACCACAGAAGACCCCAAAAGGCTCTGGGTCTGGTGAGCAAACAAGTGTGGGACCCACAGCTGAGCTCATTATTGCTTACTGCTTTTCTCACTGATCCTGGAGTTTGAAGGTATATCTTTCTTCTGGATCTGAGCTCACACTCTCTTTGCATTTGAAGCTCTCCAGACTTTATTTGGAATCTATTTTAAGATTCTGCCTTTCTGGTTAAAGCCTTGTTCTGTATGTGAGTACTCATTTGGCACTACAATTTCATTTTGAGATGAGATTGTTTAACTGAAGCTGGCTGAGAAGCTATTGATGGGCCCATTCCTTCAGGAACAGGGGCTGCTTCACTGAAACTCTACTGGTTCAACTGTCAGCCCATTCCTTTGGAATACAGTCTGTTCTTTGGAAACTGGCTGAAAAGCCTTTGGCCTGGCTCCTCTAGGACAAAGCTGTTTTCTTAGACTTGGCTGGGATTAGCTTGCAAGCTGTTTGGATTGAGCTGTTTGAGCTGTAAGCTGTTTGAGCTTTTTGAACATTATTTTAAACAGAAAATTGTAGAAGCAACTATAACTACAATAAACAGTTAAGGGAGAAACATGAAGATACAAAATATGCCATCAAAGACACAAAATGTAAGGGAAAGGAGTAGAAAAATGTAGATCTTTTTAGAATACATTTCAACTTCAATGACTACCAATTAAAAACAAGTTGATATAGTTATAGGTCAACATATATGAACCTCATGGTAAGCACAAGTAAAAAACTTACAGTAGATACACAAAATCTAAAACAAAAGCACACTACTAATGAAAATCATCAAACCACAAGAGAAGAAACAAAAAGAAATGAACAAAGAAGAACTACAAAAAACAACTGGAAAACAAGTAATCAAATAGCAGTAACTACATACCTAGTAATAGTTACTTTAAATGTTAATGACTAAATGCTCCTATCAAAAGACACAGGATGGCTCACTAGATAAAGACAAAAAGACCTTTCTATATGCTATGTACAAGAGATCACTTCAGAGCTAAAGACACACATAAAATGAAAGAGAGGGGATGAAAAAAAATGATATTTCATGCAAAGGGAAATGACAAAAAGCTGGGGTAAAAATACTTACATCAGACAAAATAGACTTTAATTCAAAGGCCGTAACAAAAGAAAGCAAAAGGTATTACACAATGATAAAGGGATCAATACAGGAAGAAGGTATTATACTTGTTAACATATATGTACACAGTACAGGAGCACCTAAATATGAAAAGCAAATACTAACAAACATAAAGGGAGAAACTGAAAATAATACAGTAGTATTGGGGACTTTAACACCCCACTGATGTCAATGGACAAATCATCTAGACAGAAAATCAATACGGTAACAGTGGTCTTAAATGACAAATTAGACCAGTGGGACTTAATAGATGTCTCTAGGACATATATATCCAAAAACATTCTTTTCATGTACATCTGGAATGTTCTCTAGGATATATCACATGCTAGGCCACCAAACAAGTCTCAATAAATTTTAGAGGATAGAAATTATATCAAGGATCTTTATTGAACACAATGGTATGAAACTAGAAATGAACTACAGAAAGAAAAATAGGAAAAAAAAAAAGTCAATGATGAAATCAAAAAAGAAATCAGAAAATACTTCCAAGACAAATGAAAATGAAAACAAAACTTTCCAAAATCTATGGGATGCAGCAAAAGCAGTTTTAAAAGGGACATTCACACTGATACAGTTCTTCCTCAAGTAACTAGAAAAATCTCAAAAATCTAACCTATCACCTAAAGGAATTATAAAAAGAAGAAAAAACAAAGCCCAAAGTGTGCAGAAAGAAGGAAATAATAAAGATTAGAGAGGAAAAAAATAAAATAGATATTAAAAATAGAAAAGATCAATAAAACCAAGAGCTTTTTTTTAAAAAAAAGATAAATAAAATTGATAAACCTTCAGTTCGATTCACCAAGAAGAAAAGAGAGAGGACACAAACAAAACAAGAAATCAAAAAAGGAGAAATAACAACTGTTACCACAGAAGTTTTTAAAAAAATCATAAGCAAATACTATAAACAGTCATATGTCAACAAATTGGGCAATCTAGAATAAATGAAGAAATTTTTAGAAACATACAACCTGCCAAGACTGAATCAAGAAGAAATAGGCAATTTGAACAGACAGTTCACTAGCAGTGAAATTGAGTTTGTAATTTAAAAACTACCAGCAAACCAAAGTCCAGGACTGGAAGATTCTATAGGGGAATTCTACCAAACATAAAAAGAGGAGATAATACCTTTCCTTCTCAAACTATTACAAAAAATTGAAGACGATGGAACACTCCCAAAGTCATTGTATGAAGCTACCATTACCCTGATACCAAAACCAGACAAAGATACTACAAAAAAAAGAAAATTAGAGGCCAGTATCTTTGATGATTAAAAATGCAAAAATCCTCAATAAAATACTAGCAAGCCAAATCCAACAATACACCCCGATCAAATTGGATTTATCCCAGGGATGCAAGAATGGTTCAATATTCACAAATCAATAAATGTGTTAACTGCATTAACAAAAAGGACATAAACCACATGATCTTCTCAATAAACACAGAAAAATCACTTGACAAAATTCAAGATCCATTTATGATACAACCTCTCATCAAAGTGCATATGGAGGCACAAATCTCAACATAATAAAGGCCATTTATGACACACCCATAGCTAACATCAGATTCAATAGTGAAAAGCTGAAAGCCTTCCATCTAAATTCAGGAGCAAGACAAGAACGAACACTTTCAACACTTCCATGTAACACAGTATCAGAAACTCTAGCCACAGAAAACAGACAAGAAAAAGAAATAAAAGTCATCCAAACTGAACTGGAAGAGTAAAACTGTCACTGCTTGCAGATGACATGATACTTCATACAGAATACCCTAAAGTTTCCCACCAAAAAACGATTAGAACAAATAAAAGAATTCAGAAAAGCTGCAAGATACAAGATTCCTATACAGAAATCCATTGCTTTTCTATCTACACACTGATAATTCGCTATCAAAAAGTGAAAGTAAAAAAAAAAAAAAAAAATCTGTTTGAAATCACATTAAAAAGAATAAAATACCTTGGAACAAACTTAGCCAAGGAGGTGAAAGACCTATACTCTGAAAATGATGAAACATTGTTGACGGAATCTGAAGATGAAACAAAGAAATGGAAGGACATCCTGTACTCTTGGACTGGAAGAATGTTGTTAAAATAGCCACACTACCCTATGCAATTTACTGATTTAGTGCAATCCCTACCAAATATCCATGACATTTATCACAGAACTAAAAGAAATAATCCTAAAATTCATATGGAACCACAAAAGGCCCTGAATTGCTAAAGCTATCTCGAGAAAAAAGAATAAAGCTGGAGCTATCACCTTCCCCCTGACTTCAGACTATATTACAAAGCTACAGTGATCAAATAGGATGGTATTGGCACATAAACAGATACGTAAATCAAAGGAACAGAACAGAGAAGCTAGGAATAAATTCACATACCCATGTCAATTAATCTATGACAAAAGAAATATGAATATACAATGGAGGGAAAAACAGTCTTCAATAAGTGGTGCTGGGAAAATTGGACAGCTACATGTAAAACAATGAGATTCGAATATTTCCTCACACCATGTACAAAAATAAACTTAAAATGGATTAAAGATCTACAGGTAAGGCCAGAAACCATAAAACTCTTAGAGGAAAATGCATTTAGAACACTCTTTGACATAAATCATAGCAATTTTTTAAAAATCTGTCTTCTAAGGCAAAAAATAAAAGGAAAAATAAATAAATGGGACCAATTTAAATGTAAATGCTTTTTGCACAGCAAAGGAAATCTCTGACAAAACAAAAAGACAACCTATTACGTGGGAGAAAATATTTGCAAATGATATAATTCATAAGAGGTTAATATCTAAAATACATAAACAGCTTATACAACTCAATATAAAAAAAAAACTCCATCACAAAATGAACAGAAGACCTAAATAGACATTTTCCCAAAGAAGTTATACAGATGGCTAATAGGCACATGAAAAGATGCTCAGTATTGCTAAGTGTTAGAGAAATGCAAATCAAAAGAATGATGAGATATCTCCTCACACCTGTCAGAATGGCTATCATCAAAAAGTCTACAAATAACAAATGTTGGTGAAGATGTGGAGAAAAGGGAATCCTTGCACTATTGGTGGGAATGCAAACTAGTGCAGCCACTCTGGAAAACATTATGGAAGTTTCCCAAAAACCTAAAAGTAGAACTACCATATGATCCAGCAATTACACTCCTGGGTACATATCCTGAGACCATGAAAATACTAATTTGAAAAGGTACATTCACCCCAATATTCACAACAGCATTATTTACAGTAGCCAAGATATGGAAACAATCCAAGTGTCCATCAATAAATGACCAGATTAAGATGTAGTATACACATACACTCACACATATACACACTGGCCTATTACTCAGCCATAAAAAAGAATGAAATTCTGCCATTTGTAGCAAAGTGGATGGAACTAGAGGATATTATGCTGAGTGAAAGAAGTCAGAAAGAGAAAAATAAATGCATGATATCTGTTATATGTGGAATCGAAAAGATAAAACAAATAACAGTCCCACAGGCATAGAAAATAAACTAGTGGTTATCAGTGGGGAGAGGGAAGTGGGGAGGGGTAAAATTGGAGTATGGGATTAAGAGATACAAACTACTATGTGTGAAATAGATAAGCAAAAAAGATACATCGCATAGCATAGGGAATTAAAGCCATTATGTGGCACTATCTTCCTCCTTTCCTTCTACACCAGCTATGCCTCTTCTATATCCTCAATTCTCCCATATTCATTCTCTTATTGAATGAACTTCCCCTTTTCTTTGAAACTCTCCCCATTTTCTTTTCCTCTGAACTTTTCAGAACCTGTCACTTTAAAACTAAGCCTTCTGAGAATCCAGAGGCTAAACATTTAATTTTTTTATATTCTCTGAACTAAAGCTTAACTGCAAGTCATAGTCAAAGATTTTCCACAAATAACTGAAAATCTTCACAGATTTGCTGAGGAATTTAATATAGCCATTCAAACGTTACCAACCTGGATTTTCTAAACTATATCAGCTAGTGCATATGCTTGTCAGTGAAGGATAGGCCCTATATTGGATGCACTAACTGGGAAAATCTGAAAGATTTCTAGAATTACAACCAGAAACTAGCTTGCTAACTTATTTGAGCAGGCTCCAGCAGTCTCTGGATGACTTCATCAAGCAATTCCCAGGGCTTTTCCAAAGACTGCTGATTGGAACAAAATTCAGGCTTGCACAAAAATCTGCTGAAACTGTTCATGACTATTACAATAAACCAGATCTAGAAAAAAAAAAAAAGAAAATTCTGGTCTTCCTTCAGATATTGATTCCACATGGGAAGCTTTTAACTCTATGCTTATGAATGGGCTGAAATGAGACCTTTCCATTCTAGTAAAGCACACCAGAATGGAATAGGAAACCACATCTACTCCAGACTTAATCTGGCAAACCAGCACTCTAGATGAGTCACCTAAAAAGAAGACCGACAAAACTCTTCATCTTCAAATCCAGCAAATGAAGGCTCCTAAACTGTAGTAGAGAATAACCTTTGTTTTGTTGGAGGTTTACAGGAACACCATGACCTGGCCCATGGGGATGGCTGCAAGAACAAAGAGTGCCTGCAGCAAGAAGATTACAACAATCAACCACACCCCCTCCCTTATTTTTTTGCGTAAAAAGAGCCTGTGTTCTGACTAGAGCAGGATGGTTCTCCAAGACATTAGTCTGCCATCCTCTAGGTCTGCTGGCTTTCCGAATAAAGTCCTATTCCTTGCCCCAACACCTCACCTCGTCTCTCGATTTATTGGCCTGTCGTGCAGCGAGCAGAACGAGATTGGGCTCGGCAACAAAACAAAACCAAAACTCTCCCAGTTTCTGCGATTTTTGCAAAGAGTCAGGGCACTGGAAAAGGGATTGTTACAAATTTAAGTGTTTTAGGTGCCTTCAGCCCTCTAATTAGATTTTTCCAGACCCTCCCAATTCTCAGTGATGAGGCTCTGAGGAACTACAGGGCCTCTTGCCAATCCTCCCTCTTAACTGGCTTGGGGAAGCATTTCTCCAGACTGGGCATGAATCTCTTCCAGTCCTAATTGACACTGAAGCGACACTGTTGGTGCTCAGCCTCACTCCTGTAAAACGGACCCTGCCTGGGAGTCCCAAAACAGTTCAAATAGTGGGGATCTCTAAGGAACCTCAAGAGTTTCCTGTCTCTGAACCTACCTATTCCATTTTGTGTATATTCTTTGACAGATGCACACTCTTTTCTCCTTAGTTCCTCTGCCCCTATCCATTTAACAGGCAGAGACTTAGAGAAATATCATGCTGGAATTTCTTTCCCCCAAAAGGGGAAATAATTCTAGAATTTGACATCAAAGTAGTCATCAAAGTACAAGTATACCTTGGAGATACTGTGGGTTCAGTTTCAGACCACTGCAATAAAGCAAATATCACAATCAAACGAGTCACATTTTTTTTTGCTTTCCCAGTACGTATAGAAGTTATGTTTATACTACACTGCAGTCTATTAAGTATGAAATACCGTTATGTATAAAAAATGTACATACCTTAATTTAAAAATACCTTACTGCTAAAAAAAATGCTAACCATCATCTGACAACACAGGGTTGCCACAAACTTTCAATTTGTAAAAACACACAGTATCTCAGAGTGAAGCACAATAAAGCAAAGTACAATAAAATGAGGTATACCTGCGACCAACCAGGTGAATTAAATAGCCCTTTGACATCTTTTATTTGTTCCATCTCTGACAGTACTAGAGCAGATTCTGGAAACACTGGTCATTTGTCCCCATTAAATCAGCTACCACTATCCTTATGGGAAAAGTCTCCAGTTGATGTTAGCAAAATTCAGAGCTCCTCCCAGCAAAATTCAAATAGACCCCTTAAAACTTCTTCCCAGAATTAATCAATATCTTAAAAGTAAGGAAGCTCCCGAAGACATAAGGCCCAGAATAGATTACAAGGCTCCAGGCCTCATTACCCTGTGAATAAGCTCTTGTCTAACACTCCCATTTTACCAGGGAGAAAACCCAATTGCCAATGGTGGAGGTTTGTGCAGGATCTCTGAGCAATAAACTGCTTTCCCTGGACACCCTGCTGTTTCTAATCCTCATGTTACTGTGAACGAAATTTACTGCAAACCATACCAGTAAACAAAGGATGCTGAAACCATCAAGTCATCAGTGGCTGCGGCCCCTCACAGTGAAGACAAGCCTGCAGCCCAGCCCCTGCAGCCACTCACAATGGTGCACTCTGAGGGGACTCAGAATAAGAAAGGACAGGATACTGGCCCTAGCTAGCTAGGTGCTTGTCAAAGGAATGAATTCAATGAGCCCAAATGTTTGCTTCCTCCCATACAGAGAAAAGCGCTGAATTCTTTAACTTGAGATGCCTGGTTTTCTTTAGATAACAAGTAATCTTTTACTGTTTCAACTACCTGGTCTTTGTTGTAAAACTCCTAATATATCCTATCTCCACCCCTACCTCCGGGGCAGTCCCTCAAAGCAGTCTGAGAGGCTGAGTCCTCAGAATTGACCACCGAATAAAACATAACTCTCAACTTTTAGGTTGAGTATTTATTTCAGTCGACGTTACTAACATCCATTCCCAAAATAAGTAAATTCTTTACTATAATTATTTATGTAATGCATTGTTTAGTATTATATAGTTGAGGAAGCTAGCCAAAAACTTTCTGCCTCCACTTGAGAAAAAAACAATACACTTGGACAGTAATGCCTCAGGGCAAAAACTGCCTTTTACTGAAAGCCCTTCTTACTTCTCATAAACCCTAAAGGCTGATTGGGATGATATAAAGTTTTCTAGGGGTTCTACTTTGTTGCAACATGTGGATAATGTGCTTCTTTGCTTTCCTTCTCAAGCCTCCTGACAGGAAGACACCATTCACTTGCTAAAGCTTTTAGCCTTGAAGAGACATAAGGTCATCAAAGAAAAATTGCAATCTGTCTAAACCCAGGTTTAATAATTAGGGCATCTGATATCAGAATGAGGGCTACAACTAGATCCAGATAGTCTTCATGGTGTCCCAAGTTGCCCTAAACCCCAAACTAAGCACCAGCTGTGAGGTTTTCCTCAAGCTAGTTGATTATTGCTGAAACTGGATTTCAAATTCCTCTCTTATGGCCAAGCCTCGGTATGTTCTATTCAAGAATAGCAACTCCAACTTTATGGGAAGAACAGATGACAGCCTCAAAGGAGAGTTTAATGAGCCTCTCATTAAAATAGAGTTTGATGAACCCATCTGCCCTCGGGCATCCCAATTATCAGATTTCTTTTTCCCTTTTTGTATAAGAAAAGGAAGAGAATGCCCCTGGGGTATTTACTTAAATACTCAGGGACTATTGTTACGGAAACGACAGGCCAGCCAAGAAACAAGCACCACTCGGAGGGTTGGAGTACTCAGGTGTATTACGCCGGCGGGCTCAGAGGGGCTTCTGCTCCGAAGCTCTGAGCACCTCCAAGATGTTCGCATGAGGTTTTACAGGGTAAAGTACAAGCTTGGGGTATTCGGCCAATAGGCATGGAACAACTTTAGCAGCATCATTATCACAAAAGTGGAGGCAGGGAGGCAGCAAACCAACATTCCAAAGCGAGATATATCTCTTTGAAAATCCACCTGGCTAGCAAAAAAAACAAAAAACAAAAAACATGAACAGTAAACCAACACTAATTAACTTAGATTTACAGGTTAGTCCAGTAGAACTCAGATCAGTCTTCTGATACTTAGATTTGTGAGTTATCTTGTTAGCCTAGCCCAGCCTTTCCTTCACATTCCTAGACCTGTGAGTTATCTTGTTAGACCAGCCTGGCTTTTCCTTCACACTATCATTGACCCAGAGAGTATTAAAGCCAGCAGCTGGGCCCTGGGGCATGAGGACACTCCCCAGCCTTGGCGCCATTATGGCCACTGCCCTTTTGGTTAAGACCACTGAGAAAATCATTGTGGAATCCAATTTAACCATTTTTATACCTCGTACAGTAAAAGCTCTCCCAAATTCTCATGCTCAGCATTTCTCAGGAGCCTCACCTCTTAACGAAGTCCTTTTGTTAACTGCTCTTCACATGACTTTTACATAATAATCTTAACCCTGCTACTCTTCTCTCCGCATTACCTAATGAAGTACCTCAGGACTGTTTAATGCTGACAAATAACCTCCTGACTACTCAGGATGCTTTGCAGGAAATTCCTTCTGGCAAGGCTGACTTTCCGTGGTTTAAAGGCAGTTGTTATTTAAAAGGTGAGGATGGCAAATACTGTGCTAGGTAGGCTTTTTCAACTCCTCCTAATGTTGTTGAGACAGCATCTTTACCTACGGGTACTTAAGCCCAACAGGCTGAATTATACACTTTTATATGGACTTGTGCTTTAGCCAAGGACAAAACTGCCAATATTTATACTGATAGCAGATATGCTTTCAGAGTAGTTCATGGCTTTGGAATGTTGTAGAATCAACATAGCAGCAGAAATAAAATTTTAAATGGCACCTATATTCAGGAATTATTGGATGCAGTACTTTTACCTGCCTCTTTACCTATTGTTAAGATTCCAGGGCATTCTAAACTTGACTTTCTGGAAGCTACAGAAGATCATTTTGCTGCTGTTTCTGCAAGGAATGCTGTCCTTAAAGGGACCAGCAGCAGCCAAACCTCTGCTTTGAATATTTCTGCAAATGATAATTCAGAATCCCTAACTAGAGAAGCCCAACAACTGGCCTCAGAAAAGGGAAAACAAGAATGGAAATGTAACAATTCTTGACTGGATGAAAAGAGAAAGCTCAGGTTTGGACCAAGTAACAGCCAAGTCCTAACAAAGACTCTAACATTCCCACTCCTCACCACTGTACATGCATTAAGCTATTGATCTCCTGACAAAATTATAGTCTTCACAAATCAGTATTTGTTGGGGAAATATTAACAGGACTGCAAAAAGTGCCTACCTCACTTGTCTCATTTGGGTGAGGAACAACCCAGGGAAGTGTGTTCATAGTGCTCCCAGACTTTTTAAACTGACAGATGGACCATTAGAGGTCTGGCAAATGGATTTCGTACAACTTCCTCTGTCTCATGGATATCAATATGTTTTACTCATGGTCTGTAGGTTTTCACACTGAACTGAAGCCTTCCCTTCAGATTACTGACTCTCTTGTGGCTAAAGTCTTTTTGGGAAAAAATGATCCCCCACATAGGGAACTCCTCTCAAACTTCATAGAGATCAAGGAACCTATTTTACTGGATGCTGGATATTTCAGCACGTCTACCCTGTTTGGCTGGTTTTACAATACTTTATCTGTGCTTGCCACCCTCAGTCCTCTGGTTTAGCCAGATTCACTAACAACATTATCTAGACTCATTTGGAAAAATTTGTAGAGGCTCTCCAAATACATTGGCCAAAAGCATTGCCGTTGATCCTTCTAAATCTCAGATCTGCCCTTTTGGAACCCATAAACTCTCACCCTTTGAGATAGTCACAGGATGCCCAATGTACTTGACTCCTACTTCTTTTGACCCACAACTGCTAAAAGGAGAGATACTCCAATGTTGCAAAGCCTAATTGCTTCTATTAAAAATAACCAGGCTTTGGTAGAGTGATCTTTTCTCAGTGCGCTCTCCAGAGACAAAGATCTTAAGCATCACACCTTGCAACCTAGAAATTTCACCTACTGGAAAAGACCTTCTGGAGGAACTTTCTTCAGCCTCCCTGGAGAGGTCCCTGCAAGTACTGCTAGCCAAACCTTGTGCCACCAAACTCCAAGGAATAGGTTCTGGAATTCATGTGACATACATAAAGAAAGCACAGAAACCAGATAGGACCTGCACATCATCTGGTGACGTGAAAGTAAAGATTTCCCATAAGTAAACTAATGACATCTGATAAGACACTTTTCCCAAGATATAAGATATCTGAACCCGGCTTATTGGAAGTTTGTTGTCAAATCTTTGATGAAGACATAACACTTCAGATAATCTCCAATGCCTATGATCTTGATGATGTATGAACTTTAGATAAGTGCCTGAGCATTCTCCCTCCTACTCCTCTTTGTTAATTGAGTGTGGTCTCAGTAGGTTTGTAATCTGTGTACTTTCCCTCTGATGTGAGACAGTACACCCAAACAAGGTCTTTTCCTGGAATTGAGGGACAAAAAGTCACCTGAAACTAGAAAACCTCACTTGATCAGTGATGCTTTCAGAGACAGATCTTGGTCAAAAGGGGAAAATATTGCAGCAACATGGATGGACCTAGAGATCGTCATTCTAAGTGAAGTAAGCCAGGAAGAGAAAGAAAAATACCATATGATATCATTCATATGTGGAATCAAAAAATAATAAAAATAAAGTAAAAAAAGGACACTATGAACTCATCTATGAAACAGAAACAGACTTGTAGACATAGTAAACAATCTTATGGTTACTGGGGAAAGGGAAAAATTTGGGAATCTGAGATTTACAAATGTTAGCCACTACATATAAACATAGATTTTAAAAAGTTTCTTCTGTATAGCACAGGGAACTGTGTTCAATACCTTGCAATAAATTTTAATGAAAAAGAATATGAAAATTAGCATATGCATGTAAATGCATGATGGGGACCATTGCGCTGTACATCAGAAATTGACACATTGTAATCGATTGTATTTCAATTTTAAAAAAAGTTAAAAAAGGGGGGGGGAGCAGAAATGTTTTAAAAAATCCACAGAAACCTCAATTAGAGTCAGAAGATAAGAAAGAGGACATCTCATGCTTTTTGATTATAGCAGAACCCAGCAAGAGAAAGAAAAACTCCTCTTCTTTCCTAGTGAGGACTCAGCCAATGAAAAACCATGGACTCTGTTTGCTATATCTCTCCCAACTTCCTTTTCCCCTTTATACATTTTCTTCCTTTGCCACGCAGGGGACTCACACATGACACTCTCTGGCTGCAGACCCCAAATTGCTGCTAATCGCAAATAAACTTAGTTAACAGATACTAAGCACTAAGAGCAGTGCATGGCACACGTGCAGGACACAGGGAATGTGAATTCAACGTCTTTCTATATAAGCATGGCATAACAATTTTTCCATGTCTGGACTAACTTCTATTCCTTTTCTAGAGGGTTCTGCTAAAGACACAAATAAGCCTGCTATGAAGGACAGCAGTGATACCCAGGTCACAAATGCACATATTCACAGGGCTAGGAATGTCAGTGCAAAGTGAATTGCACTGGGTTGCAAGGGAAAATAAGGGACAGTGGAGACGGGAAAGTTGGGTGATATACACAGAATCAAAAGAGGGCTGCTACCATTTAATACCAACTGAGTGCTCTCCTGTGGAGCTGCTGTCCTATGGTTGACAGAACATTTGATTTCTTTCCAAGGGAAGTCAGAGATCATAATTTTATAAGAAATGTCTATATTTGTAAATACTGACATTTAATTAAA
The DNA here is from genome assembly GCF_009834535.1 of Camelus ferus. Lineage (NCBI taxonomy): Eukaryota > Metazoa > Chordata > Mammalia > Artiodactyla > Camelidae > Camelus > Camelus ferus. Next base: position 32,245,289 of record NC_045702.1, read on the forward strand.
CTTCTAAAAACTGTATGGGCACAACAGAATCATCTATACCCCAGAACCAGCAGTTAGCTGCTAGTATGAGGTTTTTAATCATCTGGAACTGGGGGGGAAAGGCTCTGATGTAATGGCACACAAGACAAGTAAGTTTCAATGAGGGTACAAGAAAGAAAGATTTGGATCATTTAATTTTGTTCAAGGAGAGCAGATCCAAGGTCTTCAGCTATGTATCAGATAATTCTGTTTGGTTTTTTCCCCAAGTAATAAAAACCACACATCCTCAACATAGTCTCTGTTCTAGAAGTATTACATATATTACTTAATATTCAAAGCTACCCCGAGAAAAGCAGTTTGTTTTACCTCTTTTTACTGATTAAAGGAACTGATAGCCAGATACGCTATGGATGTGCCCAGGATCCCACCTCTAGAAATGGATGGAAAAAGACTGCAGGGGAGTCTGCTGCTGAGACCGAAGAGCACTACAGGAAGGAGGATATGAGACTGATGAGGCACTGTGTAGTTCTGCCTAGGATCTGCCTTATACCGCGTCCACTGATGATCACCAGTCCCAGTAGGCCATCTCTAGGAATTTCAAGACATCACATAATGGGCCTGTCCTAGCTTTAATAGTAAATAGGCCAGCTTGTATGCTGTTCGGTTCTGCAAATACTTATACGTATATTGTCATCTTTCTTCCCTCATCATCATGCTGTCCACACCAGCCCATCTGTTCCATCACCCGCACCCTCCTCCCATATGAGGGTGTTACTCCATCCTCAGGGAGTGCAGCCACCAACACTGAAGCAGAAGAATGCAATGACATAATGGGGACTGTTTTTTCTTCTTTTTTTTTTTTTAAATCAAATTCACACAGAAAATGCAATGCCAGCAAGAACTCTGTCAGGTCACAGCTGTTTCATGGTGAGTCATCCATCACTTTGAGGACTATCCCACATGGACCAAAGCAATGAAATCCCACACACAGGGAATAAATAAAGTTATGCTAACTCAGGAATGCCTCTCATCAGATATTTGCAGGAAACTTTTAAACTGGTTAGGTGAAGAGTATGCAGCATTGCTGTATCAACAAACTATGAGTTTTTTTTTTTTTTGAAGGAACTCTGAGAATATGAGAATTTTGAGAGTGAATGATTTAGTTTTGCATAGAGAGAACTGCATTCTACCAGAGCTTTGGAAATTATATTCTTTCCTTTGCCAAACAAGAAAAAAAGATTCAATAAATTAAATTGCTTTTAATAGGACACACCAACAGACCCTTAATAAGCCCACTAGGAGAAACAGACAGCTGTCAAATAGTAATATTCAAATTTGGTACAAAATTTCTGACAGTCTCAGAATATATCAACCAATTGCCTGCAATGAAGCATTGAAATTTCTATTCTATTAGGATAAGGCATCGTGTTCATGAAATAGTAATAAGTGGTCATGAAATATATTAACACAGATTGACCTTCTCTTGCAAAACGGGTATCTTGGGTTGAGGCTCTGAATGGAGACTTTGGGTAGCCCTAGGCATTCAGTGTGCTGCCCAAAGGAGAAAGGTTGTCACTAAGAGAAAAAGAAGATGCCAAATAAAATTTCTCCATTCTGATACATTTGCCCAGGGCTGGTCATCTTGCCGTGAAGTTTTCTTGGAAAATAAAATAAGAAAGGCAAAGGAAGAGAAAAGTAACAGAAAAGGCAATGATTAAAAAACAAACAAAAAAGAAAAAAGGCAACCAGCCAACCAACCAAACAAAATTCACTATCACTTCCTTGAAACTGGTCTTTCTTGTCAGTAACCTCCATACTGATGAATTCAACGATGAGTTCTCAGTAAGACTAGACCTTACTAACTTATCTATTTTTCTTTCCTGAAACTTTTTTTCTTTCAGGAAACCACAGTCTCCTGGGTTTTCTTCTGTCTCACAAATTCCTTTACTGATTCCACCCACTTTTCCCTACATGTAAACATTAACACACATTTGGATTGAACATTAGAATTCAGTCCTTAGAATTGTTTCATATATACAGTCACTTGCACGATGATTTCACCTAGTTTCAAGGCTTTCAGTGTTACCTCTTTGTGGGCAATACTCGTCTTCATAGCTCCAGCCTGGACATTTTTCTTAGTCCCAGGCTCATACATCCAATGGACAGGCTGGCTTCCACTTGCTTTATTGTGTTTCTTCTGGATTTATTTTCTGGGTTTATTTTCAGTGTTATTGTTGTAAAAGATGAATAATACATAAATTTAGACCAAAGTAAGTATGATCAAAAATCCTACCACCCTGAGAAGACACCAGTAATGTTTCAGTGATCATAAGAGAGTATATGTTTTCCCACATCCTTGGTAAGTATTGTTTTGAAAAATACACCAAATTTTTCAGTGTAGTGTCATTTTCTCTTGTTCGTGCAACTGAACACATTCTAATATGTTCAAGGGCCATTTATATTTTTTTCCCTATGAACTCTCTGCTGCCTGTTTTTCTATCAGGCTATTGATCTTGTCTTTATTTCTTGCGCTCTGCTTCCTTTTACATAGTTACACATATCACTGACTTCTTGCTACCCTCAATGGTTGGACCCCCTCCATTTACACAGTTTTGGAGATTTCTGGTCATCTAGTTTGTTTGCTTGTAAACCTTTTATTTTGATATAATTTCAAATTTATAGAAGAGTTGCAAAAATAGCACAAGGAATTCCCATATAATCTTTACCTAGATCATCAGTTGGTATAGTTTGCCCCATTTACTTTCTCTCTCTCTCTACATGTATATGGTGAATTATAAACATACATACTCACAACTTCAGTATGTATTTCTTAAGAACAAAGACATTCTTTTGTATAACCACGGTACAACTATCAAAAATCAGAAAATGTAACTTTGATAGAATGCTATTATCCAATCCACAGTTCATACTCAGACTGTCAGCTGCCCTAATATTTACTTCTTTTTCCCATACAGAATCCCATCCAAGATCACACATTGTATCTAGGTACCACATCTCTTGCCTCATGTAATCTTGTACAGCTTTTTAGTCTTTGTTATTCCTGATTTTAACGTTTTTTGAAGAGGACAGACCAGCTATTTTGTAGAAAGTCTCTGCATTTAATGTATCTGACACATTCTTGTTAAATAAAGCTTACACATTTTTGGCAAGATTGCCACAGAAAATATGAATGCTTTTCAGCATCAGCAAAAACGTGAGGTTGGTTTGGCCTGATACTGGCATTGTTATCTTGCATCACTTACTTAAAGGCATATCCACTAGGTTTCTTTACCGTGAGGTTACTTTTCCCTTATGTAATTAATGAGTTATTTGGAGAGAAATCTCTTGTATTATATAAATACTCTGTTTTTCACCAAGCTTTCACCCACTAGCTTTGCTATCCATTAATGATTTTCTAATTGCATTATTTCTATGTTTGTTAGTTGCCATTTTATTTAAGGAAGAGCTTTATTTAATCATCCTTTACTTATTTGTATTCTGACTTGTATCAGCTAAGACAAATGGATTCCTATTTCACAATCCATTTCTATCATTATTTCAATTTATCCTCAAATTATCACAGGTTTGTCCAAAGGGAGATATTCAAGTTGGCTCCTTATTTCTTTGACTATATCCCCATCATTTTTTGACACTTTATTAGTTTCTAACACAACAAGATATTCCAGATTCATCTTCTATCCTCCATGATGCAGATCTGGGATCAATTATTTCCCTTCAAAGTGTCTTTGGTGACCAAAACGATGTACTTACTTGGAGCAGGACTGCAGAAAAATTCCAGAGCACCTGAGCAAGAATTGTGGATGGTTCACAGAGGGGTTCTGTCTGAGCTTTAACCTTTTGACGACTCCTATGGGAGAGCAAGGGGAAAAAGTGAAAACATGACATGGGAAAGAAAACAGGTTTCCCTGCCCAAAGTAGGGGATGGTGCCGGCTGTCTTGGCATTTTAGAAATGTCAAGAAATCTGTTGGATTTTTATTTTTATAATTTTATAATTCTTATTTTTTTTAAATTATTTTTATATTTGCATTTCTCATTTTGATTTACTTCCGGATTTTTTAAAATATAATTCCCCTATTCTCACTGTTTTTGCTATTTATTTGTTATTCACTTTCTTTTTCTTTTTGATTTTGGTTATTTTGGGGGACTAGATTATATTAGTCTGCTAAACCTGTATAAAACAGTAAAAAAATTTGTGAAGGCATTAGTTAAATTAAGAAATCAGCAAGGACCAGAGAAGTCAATGTTCCAAAGAGAACAAACATGTAGATAAGAGAATCCAATATTCTGCTTCTTAAGGCATTTTCAAATCTATAACATATAGCTGAGAGATTGAGAAGCTGAGCATAAAACAGTAGCTGGGAGGCTGAAAAGCTGAACAGAGCTTTCAGAAGTCTTATGATGCTGGAAGAACAAGAATAAGAAATTAAAAATCACAAGGAGGTGGGACATTGGTTACCAGCCCAGGATTCCACTGGGACCATTGAAGAGTTACCATTTGGAGGGTGTAAGTGCAAACCAGAAATAACACACCCGTCAAAAGTATTGAAATAGCTGTTTGAATTAGGGAAATATCCTATTGATTTAAGATTATCAACTCAGTTATTAATTTTCTGCCAACACAAAGGAAAATCTAAGTGGAAATTAAAACACCTCAAATTATATTTATGAGAATTTATAAGCAGTGTTTCTCATCCCAGCAAAAAATTTTGCACACCAGGAGACATGATCAGATGACCAAAACAAAAAGAAAAAGCATAATGTAGAAACAGACCATATGATCCAGATATTGGATTTAATTAGACATCAACTCTAAAATAAACGGTATATTGAAATAAGATGTTTGATAAACCAGAGAACAAAATGAAGAATTTTGGCTGAGGGCTGGAAACTCTGATATAGAATCAAATGGAAAATTTAGAAATAAGAAATGAGAACTAAAATTAAGATTCAGTAAGTTGGTTTGACAGAAGATGACCCAAAGTAAGGATTAGTGAACTAGGTTAGTGATCAAAAGGAAATAAATATTCACACCAAAACACAGAGACAAAAAAAAATTGGAAGTACAGAAAAGAGCACAGAGAACAGGAAAAGAGAAGGTGTTACCAGAGCCTAGAACCCCAGGATGTCCCATGGGAGCTTGAATCACAGTGAGGAACACCTATTGAGAATTGGGACACAAGAAATGGGGCAGGGGTGTCTGAGAAGGAGCAGGAGCAGGAGTCATGGATGATCCCCAACCACTACAAGGATACCCTACTGAGGAGACCTGCCCTGGTTTCTGTTCATCTTCCACCCTCTAATATTTCACATATTCAACATAAAAGGCAAAGTGCAGAGGAGCTCGGGAAATGTAGCTCCCTATGTTACAGAGTGTGTGTCAGGGTGGATGGATATGAAAGCAAATTACCAGTTAACCTGCACAGATGCCAACTTTTCAAGTTTCCAGGGATGAAGCTAATTCCCCCATACTCCTACTTTCTTATTTGCATTTGACCACTTCAATAGGGAGATAAGAAAAACAAAGTTCAATGCCTGTGCTCAGGATGGTATTTTGTTCAGACCTCCCAGATAGAGTTTATTTTGAAAAAAAAAATTGAGATTAATCCAAAAACTACCAGGGAATCAAACATTTTAACTGAACTGATGGATTAAACTCTTTTGACTATTTGGGGACTAATGAGTTTTGACTTTTTTCATCAGCAAAAACATGTAAACTAGCTTTTGTTCCAAGATACAACATAAGCTTAGGCACAGCTTTCTCACCAAAGAAGTTCCACTTATCTTAGCTCTTGGTGTTTAGTTTGTGGAACAGGGTGTCTGTGAAAACAGCTTTTCATAGAAAAATGGTTCACTGTATTCTGAAAAGATGTCTTCAAATGTTTGTGGGTTTTTTTTTTTTTTTTTTTGGTAAATTATATACCATCTTCTATAGTACTGAATATTTAATTTCAGGTACAAACTGAAATGTCATTCAGAACTATTTGTCTCAAAACAATTTGGAGAAAATTATTTTAAGGGAAACTGCTTTCAGGCAATGAAAGAAAGATTGGAATGACTCAGGGGAATTGACTAAATACATGATTTTTCTCTAGTAATGAGCTCTCTACAATGAACTGGTAATCACAAATCATGCTACTCTTGCTTTCTGCATAACTGGCTAGCAGGTAATGAGTTTGAGAATGTCCTCTTTGAACAAGGGCCAGGACTCTAAGCTGTAACATTGAGTACAAGGTAATTAATGTTCTTAAATTTTCAAACTGATTCAGTCATGAGCAACTACCATGTACCAGTCATGGTACTAAGCACTAGACTTAAAAGGTCAGAAGACGGTCTCTAGTCTCAAACTGAACACAGTCTAGTGGAAGGGGTAGATTATTAACAGATGTTAATTTATGAGGTGTAATTAGTACAGTTTAATGAAAGATACATAAATGATACTATGAGATTTTGAGGAAGCATCCATTGTATGATGCTAAGTAGAAAGAACAGGAATTAAAGTTATGTTCATAGTATATTCTAATTTGTTTAGATAGATAAATAGAAATTTTCTAAAGAAAATCATCAACTGTTGAAAGTAGTTACTCATGAGTTATGCAGTTACAAGTTGCGTATTTCTTTAAACATTTCTGTATTTTTCAAATAATTGCTTTTTTCTTTCACGGTGACTATGGATTAAATTTTATTTAGAAAAAAATAGGAGTTGTTGACAGATGAATCTATTATTCACTAAAAACGGCATTTCTCTGTTCTAAGGCAGGGTTTGGGAAATGAACCAGCAGGACAAATCAAGCCTACAGCCTGTTTTTGTATTATGGCTCATAATAGATAAAATTTGCCAAATCTTGACCTAAAGAATGCAACCAATGAATATACATTCCACCACGACCCTTTACTTTTCTCTACTTAAGCAGAAGAGTGAGAGGAAAGTCATCAAGATACACTACAAATTAGAGTCCAGAAATTGCCTCAAGGTCACTTATTTAGGCTAGAGCTAAACTTTTTGAACAGCACTTTAAGCCATGCAGTTTATGTGGACTATTGGACTTAATTCCCAAAACAATATTCTGCAGCGTAACACTTCTTATTCTGCTTTTAGTCATAATCAAACTAAGGCATGGAGAAATCATGGCCAAAGCAAGGAGTGAGGCCAAAATTTAAATCCAGGTAAACTATTCCAGGGCTACAATATAGCCTTCTCCATGTGAGGGAATCTGAAACATTACATATCTCCTAACTGGAATGGAAGTTGGCTTTGAATTTAGCCTTTACAAGGTAGCTACCAAAGGAGTCATCATCCAACTTAACCTCTACCTCTAATTGGAAATAAAATGCAGCTGCAATAACCTCTATAGATCAAGAATTTCAGCTGTAGGTTGGCTGCATTCTCCTGGTAGATGGACTCAGTAAAGGGCTGAGTTGACAGAATGTATATAAAGATGAGATGTTGTTTCACCCTGGAGATTTTCAATTTGAAGAGTTGTAATAAATTACAAATGCCTGCAAATCAAAATCATTTAGAAGTATTCTCCTATTAAGAATTCATGTCCAATTAATGATGATAAAGAAAAGAAATTAGCATGATATGTATGTGACTATGCAAGGCTTTCCACGGTGATTTCATCACCTTTATTATAATCAAATGGAATACGACTTTAAAGACGTTTGCTTGCTATTTCTATGCCCAACATTGGAATTAAAACATACATGATAACTGTAAATTCACTGGGAAGTCTCACGTTGCTTTATAAAACCTTTTTTTCCCTTAATATCCCACCCAGATATGAGACAACTAAAATTATGCCAAAATAGAGACAAACATTAAAAAGAAATTCTAGAGAAAAAGGACAGTATAGTGTGTTACCATGTTATGAACTATCAGCTGACACAATAGAAATAAAAAAGGGTTTTAATTTTGTTTACATAATTTGAATTTTTCTAATTTTATAACCCAACAATGCTAATTATAAAGTAACTAAGATGCTCCCATTCGAGTTACAGAAATTCCGATTTATGAAGTGTGACAAAGCATTTGACTGATTTTTTTAACATTATATCTGGCTATACTGGTGTCACAGATACAAACTGCATCTTGGTTATTCCTTAAATATGCCAGATGATTCTTTTTATAGGAGAGAGATACAGTTTTGCATTACAGTGTGAAGTCATGGAAAAGAATTATTTGTCCCAGGGTTTAAGAAATGTCTTTTTGAAGCTTTGCTAATATGATGTTTGTAACATGTAACTATCTTTAAAAGTACCTAAGTGACAAAATGACCAAGACATAGAATTCTCTGCTGTATGGTATTTTACATGGTGTTGTTTTCATCTTTTTTTTTTTTTTTTTTAGTTATTTGAATGATGTAAAAGCCAATAAGCCAAGTTTCTGTGAATAACAAAATAAGTTGCATTAAGCTAAAAAATGTTTTATTCCATATCTGGTTCTAAAAGAACTGTAAATCTTTGTTCAACAGCTTTCTTTGAAGATTATATCCATGGTCAGTTCTGCTTTTGTAATCTAAAAACCTTTAGAGGCAAAAAAAAAAAAAATCATTTGAATATCTATGTTATTCTAAAATAATTATCTGGTCCCCAAGCCATTTTTCATAAGTTATTAGTGATCTCACATGAATAACTTTGCTTGCCTCCTTTATCTAAGACAGATGATGATTCTAACACCTACTAGTGACAATTTCAAATGAGGATTATTCAAGGATTATTATTATGGAATGTGAATGAATGGAACAGAGGTTGAGATTTCAGATGCACTTTCCTTAGTTCTTAAAATCCGTTTCTTATCCTAATAGTAATTATAGTCCATCTTACATTCTAATTAAATTTTTATCGTTACTTTAAGGTACAAATACACACACACAAGCGTATCAGGATGCTACTGTTTTCTGTTATATGCTCACTGAAATAACTGAATTTTTAAGTCATGTACATTTGATACACTGATATCATAAAAATTAAAGAAAAACTAGCAGTCTTAGACTCTGGTAATAAAAATCTAGAACTCAGGAAAAAAATAAGACTAAGGTATGCTAGTTACTATTTTGTTGAAGGTTTTATTTATTCTACAAGGGACAATTCTTCTGTACTAAAGATTGCTATATTCCTAAAAACACTAGTTTTATAAAATATGAAATTCACTTTAAATTCTTTAAATGTTCAGGGAGCATCCTCTGTATATGCTCAAGCTATTTTCCTCTTGCTTGAATATTTCAATAAATTGTTATGGAATATCTCCTTTGCATAAAACACTTTGGAGAATACAAAGATGAATGAAACATAGCTCATATCCTCACAATGCTCGGAGGATAGCAGAAGAGATGGATTCACAATAACTAAGCTTCAGGAGAGAGTGATATATCATAAACTGCAGATTCCTGATCAGCAAACTGAAGTACCTACAAGTGGCTAAAGAAAATATAAATGTGTAATTTGAGCAGGAGAAAGGGAACAGGGAGGAGAGGAGCCTGTGAATGGACTTGGGGAGTCCATGCCCTACTTAAAGACTTTCAGAGACATTGAGTGTGTGTGTATGTGTGTGTGTGTGTGTGTGTGAAATGTTGTAGAAAGCATTATGTTTTAAGACATAAATAACTTGTATTTGAATTAATATTTATGGCATTGAGAAAAAGTGGCAAATTGTATGTGGATTGGACAGAAAATATACATTCAACTCAATTATGATTTATTTTTTTCTCTTTTACCAGAATAGTTATTTTATGGAAATGATAACATTACTAAGACAGAAAATAAGAGCTTATTTATGGATTGATAAATACAGAGTGGGATAATCAGTGATGGAGATTTTCCTTTTGACGTTTAAGTGAAACCCTAGGGATTTCCTTCATGTGTTACGCACACCAGTGCACAGGAATCCAAATCACTGGCAAGATTTATAAAGTAACTGATATCTGCAGTTTTCACTACTCAAAATATCTTAGGGACTTATTTTGTTGATGCTTATATGAAATGCTAGCCCATATTTAAATATGCACAATATTTGCCATGATAGCAACTAAAATACAACAAAATAAAATTGAGAACACTTTCTTCATGGTAACTTGTGTGATATTAAAGCTGGAGTTTCTTTAATATTTTATAGAAAACAACAAATCAACAGTAATATATCTAAAAATTTTTCAAATACCTTGTTTAAGACACTAAGCTGAGGAGTACACCATAAAATATTCAAAAATAAAAACATAAAAACCTTAAAAACAAAATAATTCTTCCAAGAAGAAACTGATTTTCTAACACACTGATTATTTTTAAAGTCCAACTAATATTCTAACATGATTGTCTTCAGGCAAATGCAAAGAAACATCCATTATATCAAAATAGTTTACTTGCTTTTTTCTTGGAGCAATTCATTATCATGGTCAATGTATTCCTGTCAAGGTGTGATATTATAGAATACATATACACGGGTCTTTGTTCCCAGGTCCTGCCGTAGAGTTTCTAAAACCCTTGTAATATCCTAAGTGATAAGAGCACTAGGAGCATGTTTTGTTCTAATATTTGGTCTTTGTCCCCAGTTCCAGACACAGAACTCCGAAATTCCTTAGAATTTCTTGGGTGACAGCAATATATTTTGTTCCAATGAGGTGAATCTTGTGGGATCCTGCATGGGGGCTAGTTACCAGAAAGATCAAGACATAATTAGAATCTTGGAACTTTAAACCCTAACTCCCATTCTCCAGAGTGCAAAGAGGGGCTGAAAATGGAGTTAATGATCGATCATGCTTACATGACGAAGTCTCCATAAAAATCCCAGAAGTGTGAGGTTCAGAGAGCTTCTGGGTTGGTGAGCACATCCTCATTCAGGGAAGCTGATGCACCCCAACTCCATGGGAACAGAAGCTCCTATGCTTGGGACCCTCCCAGACCTCACCCTATGTGACTCTTTCTCTGGCTGTTCATCTGTATCCTTAATCATATACTTTATTATATAATAAACTGGTAAATGTTTCCCTGAGTTCTGTGAGCTGTTCTAGCAAATAATCGAGTCTGAAGGTGAGGAGGTCATGGAAACCTTGATTTTTAGCCAAGTTGGACAGAAATTGTGGATAACCTGGGGATAACTACTTGCTATTGGCATCTTAAGTGGAGTGGCAGTCTCATGGCAGCGAGCTCTTAACCTGAGGGATCTGAGGCTACCTCCAGGTAGACAGTGTCAGAATTTAAATTACAGGACGTATACATAGCTGATGTCACAGAAAATTGCTTGGTATGGGAAAATTCTCTATACATCTGGTATCAGAAGTGTTCTTAAGTGTGGTGGTCGTGTGAGAGTAAAGGAAAAACACATAGGAGGAGGGCTGAGATTTTTCCCTACTCACAATGCATATATAATTGACATTTCCCCCATTAATGCCCTTAAAGAGAATAAAATCAGTGACTATGAAGAAAGACAGTGAGTTACAAAAATTGGAGGGGTGGGGAAGTGTAACAGTAACTTTTAGTTGACTTTGTCACCTAAGTGTGTAGATATGAAAGGATGCACAAATATGATGAGGTAGAATTTCTCATGTTTTAATGTTCCCAAGCCATTGTAGATGCCTTCTCGTGCCAATACAAAAATCATCTGTGCTCCTCTTAAAAGTATGACTCCTGTAGTGATGGATTATTCTGTAGTCAACTTGGTGGAGCCAGCAATTCCATTTCTCAGAATCCCCTCCCCCATATGGGGATGGGTTCTGAGTTGGTCAAAAGAGAATCTGCATAAAATAAGCTATGGAGGCAGCAGTGAAGCAAATGTTGCTGTGGTTAGATGTGGTGATAGACAGATGCAAAGGTGCTACTGAGGTTCACGTTACTCCCTGTCTTTTCCACTCCGTGGCCAGATCTTCTTCCTGACTAATGGCTTGCTGTTCAACAACAGCCCCAGACCACTCACCAGACCCTTAGCTGCAGATACACAGAGGCCGACAACTTCTCATCGAGTCTTCCATCATGGCCCTTCTCTAGTGATTAAACATGCTTGGCTTAGCTTCACTGGTTCATAAGTCCCCTGATACTTCAGTTCCCCAGTGAAAAATCCTATAATCAGTTTCTAATCCTGAATTCATAGTGGTTCTGCTTCCTTGATTGAACTCCACTGCACTTTCAGCCCATAGAAACACTGTATCTCAGAAGACTCTGACCATGACTTTATGACTGTTCAGATCACCACTCAGGAATGTCTAATTCTTCCTGGTCATCAATTCAATAACTAGACTGGATATGGACTGGCTCACACAGCTTTGGTCATTTTCCTTCAGAGTACTTTTCACCTTTGTGACTGAGTAATTCTTTTATGTAGACCTCAAGAATAAACTGCTGGTATTAATTTTTCTATTGCTGCTGTAACAAGTAACCACATGGGTAGTGGCTTAAAGAAATGCAAATTTATTATCTCATAGTTCTGTAGGTCAGAAGTCCAACAGGGGCCTCACTGGGCAAGACCAAGGTGTTGGCAGGGTTGCATTCCTTTCTGGAAGCTCTTGACTTTTCCAGCTTCTAGAGGCTGCCTGCATCCTTGGCTCATGATCTGTCCCCTCCTCCATCTTCAAAGTCAGCCACACAGCATCTCTCCAATCATGGTTCTGTCATCACCTCTCCTCTCACCACAACCAGAAAAGGTCTCCAATTTAAAAAACCCGTGTGATTTGATTGGATCGCTCTTCCATCTCGAGGCCCTTAATTCAATCACAGCTGTAATGTCACTTTCACCATGTAAAGGATCACACTCATCTACTCTTGGGAATGTGATGTAGATACATTTGTGGAGCCTTCATCTCTACCTGCCCACTGCACTGCAGAACACACCGCCCTGCACTTACTAAGTGTGCAGTGCCATTTAGTGAAGAAGTAAATTCTGATATAATTAATATGTAGCTGGGGAATTATTAACATATTTTCTTTAGAGTAAGCAGATCATCACAGATGATTTCTTTTGGGTTCACTCTAATAACCCTTACAAGAGTTTTCTAAAGGGAACACACTATTCTAGGTGTGTCTGGTGACATGAATTCAGTAATTAGCTCCTCCCTCATCATAGTTACTACATTTCTACGACTGTGGTCCTTACAGATATAAGTGCTTTTGTAAGACAATTATGTGAACTCAATTTGGGTGTATTATTAACTATAAAATCAAGGCTTTAAAAAGTGGTGCTTTAAATGTGAAGTAGTATTTCCTGCATTAAGTTTTGGCTAATTCAGGACCTTACATTTATTCTTTTTAGCTTAGTTTGTTTAATTCGTCTATAAGTACAGGATTTTGTTTATTAAATTGTCATTTCTAATACTCAAAAATCAAAGACATTTTCATTGCCTTGAGAATAGGCAACAAATTATCCATATTCACTTAAAATCCCTCACAACTTTGGGAATGTAGTTTTTCCCAAAGTAATCTCTTATAAAGATACAGGATACCCAGACCTTTACACAAATAATTGGTAAAAATATCAAACTACATGGAACAAGGGCAAATTGCTGTGCTGCATCCTAAGCTGTTCCACATCCTAAGTAAACTCCATAACCTTTCGAATATAATCCTTATGTACCTAAACCACTACTGAAGATGTATAATGTAGTATTTCCTATTTTAAGGAATATAAAATGTCAGAGTCTATGGGGATGTAAGAGAGGAAAAGTAAAATGTAACAGATAATGCAAAATCTTGAATATTTTATCCCCTTCTATAAACTAGCCTCAACAATCTTAAAATATGGATAAGGTTATATAAATTGTTTAATTTTAAAACCGACAACATTGATTCTTTGACTCATACCAGGCTAGGAGATCCCCATTCGTTTTTTGAGTGTGGGAACATTTTACTCCTTGGTTGACAGCGATCACTGGACAGTTCTTACAAAGAACAGGATTGTATTTCAACAGAACTCAGCTGCATACAAGAACACTCTCCTTTCTACATTACAGTCACTGCAAATGACCAACTCAATTAACATTCTTTTAGTCCTTAACTTTACACAGGGCACTGCTCATTTTGTCACAGGGAAGGCTGTGATCAATAAACTCCTTCCGTTAAGAATTTTATATTCTAGTAAGAGGAGTAAGACAATTAATAAATACATAGTTTTAGGTTAGTGAAACCATTCTGTATAGTACTATAATGGTGAATGCATGTCATTGTGTATTTGTTAAAACCATTGGAGGGTACTACACCAAAAGTGAACCACAATGTGACTACGGACTTTAAATGATAGGGCGTCGGTGAAGGTTTACCCATTGTAACAAAGGTACCATTCTGGTTCGGGATACTGATACTAGGGGAGGCCGTGCATGCATAGGAGCAGGGAACTCTGTACTTTGTGCTCAAGTTTTCAAGTTTCTGTGAACCCAAAACTGCTCTAAAAAATAAAGTCTATAAAAATACACATAATAAAATGTTATGTAAATGTCACCAGCAAAATTCTATAAGGGTTTAGTCACTTTACGGCAGGAGGAGTTGAGAAGAGTTCATGATGGACGGATAGGACTGACAGGAATTCTAATTAGAGGACACAGGATGAGCAAAGTCTTGGCAGAGAGAAATTTAAAGGGCATTGGGGTAGGATCAAGGGTTTTTGATGACTCTTACCCTCCATGCTTCTGAGGTAATGGCCTGTGGAATATACAGACAAGGATTTATAGCCAAACAAGAACTAAAGCACACTTTATTAATCTGAGCACTCATCCTAACAACCCAGAAAATTCAGGCCTCCTGTAAACTGTTGGAAAAAAACGAGGGCGGATGGATCTTGTTATTCCTCCCATTCTTGGCCCCCAATTGAATTATAAACCCATTGGGAGGTGGAAAATATAGAGCAGGGGCTAATGCACATAACTGGTTTTTTTTTTTTCAATTAGATAACCCTGCCCTACTGTGGCAGGCAACCTGGTGAGTGTCAAGCTTTTCCTGGTGTCCCCTCAACACTGTGGCAGGTGATTGGAGACACTTGTGCTGAACCTCTTTTCTCCTCACGGATTCAGGCAGAAGCATGAGATGAAATGAAGATTAGCTCTTCTCAAGATCAGATTCCCCTCCACCTTGTCTCCAACAATTCAATATTTGATTTGGTGGTAAATCTCTCAGGAAAAAAAAATTGGTTTTTTGCTTACTAATCTGTTTCCATTATTGATACATGCTTGCCGAAACTCCTGATTTACCTTCATTTTTAGACTTCATCTTAATGGAGATTTCCATGTTACAAACTGAAATAAACATCCAGTTTATCTTTCTGCCTCATGATCACCGTAATAACTGAATTGCTATCTTTTCTTAAGATGGCAACCAACAGTAGTAACAACAGCAGTGGTTTTTTGACTTGACTATTCTAGATTCAGACACAAGCATTCTCAGAGGATCTTACAAAAAACAATACACCTTGATAAAGACACTTTTTTTAGGGTGAGAGCAAAAATTAGGCATAGAAAAGCAGCCAGTTGGAATGGAGAAGTAGGGACTAACATAGGTTTTTGTTGAAAGAAAAAGTCTGCAAAGAGAGGGCACCCAGAACTGAAGTCGAGGAAAGTCCTGAAATGAGGCTTTAATGTGGAAAAAAATGTTACTGCCTGGCTTTGGAAGAGTTGAATGTATCTGGCTGAGATCAAGAGCTATTTTAATAAGTTATCAACTCACATACACATTAATAAAAATGCCATACAGAATTTGTCTGACTACGTGGATTTGAGAGCCAGAAATTCAGACATAGGGTTCATCATACCCCAAGCTCCTCTGCCCTATTTCCCAAAATTTGTCTAGTCAAGCACCCAGGCTTCTAAGCAGCCTGCAAGAAACTAAGATGTTCATCCTTCATTTTTCTGTACAGACATTATAAATATTCCAAACAGAATAAATTCAATTGTTAAGTAGGCAAATGTGTTCATTAAAAAATGATATGCATTTTAACCACACAGATAAAAAATTAAACATGTAAAACATTACACCAAAAAAGCGCTTAAAATTCATAGACACATACAGATTAAACAAGCTGACACCAGTTCAAGTGTTGATTAAAACAGTGCAGATAGATCACTGAAGGTCCTTTAACTAAATCCTGTAAGCATACAATCCCTCAGTTAAGTAGTTTGCCTACCGCCATGTGTCCTTTGGGACTAGAGAGTATGGAATGGAGGAATGATACAGAAAAGACCTGGAGGGAGGGTAGCTGCCCAAAGGATGGAAGTCGGGAGAAATCAGTACCAAATAAAGATTCTAGGGAAGCGTCCCATAGTAGGAAATAAAGGCTGTCTTCACTAAAAATTTCCCCGGAGGGTTCTAAAGGAGTCCCCTTCTTAATACTTAGCTCCATTATCTTACAAAGATCAGCTAAAGAATAAGCTTGATTGGTGAGATAAACTTTACCCACAAGCATCTAACTTGCTGCAATTTCTGTGACTGAGCTACGTATATTGATAAATTTCTTCAAATACACACATACACACACACACCCCTTTACAGCTATTGACATATTTGCCCCTCTTCCACAAGGAATCCAGAATAGAAGAGACAAGAAAGCAAACGTGGGATTGTACAACACTAAAACAAAGACCATGTGGAATGGTTCATTCAAAGTGGGTGTAGGAAAAAGAAATCAGTTTTGAAAATAATTTTACAGTAATTGAGCTGGATATGAAGTTTATGTTGGTGCAGGAACAGCCTTGACTGAGGAAACACTACCCACGAAGTTTACTTTCAGGAGCCATTGCCCTCCATCTGTTTCATCTGGACTGCTGGGGACCTGGAGTTCCTTTGCTCCTCAGAACCTCCCATCTGGGATCCCCTTCTGTTCCTACGCATCCTTCATCTTCTTATCCTCCTTTCTTTCTTCTAATCAGAAAGGCTCTTCAAACTCCTTTGCATCACTCTGTGTATTTGACCATCTCAAAATTGAGGACATTGAATTTGAATTAATATAGGAGTTCAGAAATTCACTGTATTCTCCACCAAGAGTAATAATGGTGTCTTTATTTTCTTTCCAAATTGTTTCCTCATTAGTGCAAAAGTAACATGTTTATGGATGAAAAAGAAAACATGTCATATATATCATGTTTTATAACCTAACTTTTTTCATATTTTTAATGACTATCTGGCTTTCCATTATACTCATGTATTATAATTTAGATCATAATGCTTTAAAAATCTTATTGTTGTAATAATATAAAAACATCTCTAAGTTTGGAGTACAATATTTATTTTTACTTCTCATACTAGAAACTAATCAGAAATAATTAGCCTGTTTCTCCAGAGGAAGGAGCTTACTCACCCAAGGATGGTCATGATACTATTATGAGGATGCATGGGTATGATTGGGCTTACACAATGTCAGAAAGCATTCTTGTGGTCAGGGCGAGACAATGAACGGTAACAACAGAGCCTTTATACCAGCATTTTCCAAACTTGGTTCCCCAAGTCTCAAGTGTTACAAGAATATAGCAGTGGGATGGCTAGAAAATGTTTTTAATACTTCTAAAAGCTTGAGAAGAAATATCCATTTGCCTACATAAAGGCAATATGAGCTAAGTAAAGCACTAACTTTTTAGGATTTGCTAATGCTACATTGATAAACTCATAATATTTAGAATTTCTTATTGACAAAATATTTTCCCAAAATTGCTTAAATAGTTTGGGGTAGACAAAAATCTTTCAAATATTGTAAAGCCCATGCTGACAAAGTAATCAAAATGTTCTTGATAATGAAAAGAAATTATTGAGTTATTAACTTAGGAAGATTTCTAAAACAAATACTTATAGATTTTGGCTGAGCCTTTCAATACACTCCTTTGTGAAAACCTAGTTTAGACATTCTCCTGGGACTTCTGCAGCAGGAGTAACAATGCATTTGGCCACCTGGTGTAGGAGAGATAGCATGAGGACCGGTACCCGAGAAAATGGATGTGGAAAAGAAAAGCCCAACAAGTCTGTTTGGAATAAAAACAAAGTATCAGTCAAGTCCTGGTGGTCATGTTCATATTGTGTTTGCAACTCAAATGATTTCAGGGCAGAGAATATTAGGCCCTTGAGAAAGCAGAAGTAATCAATAGAATAAAAATCATGAAGGATTAATGCTACTGTGGAAAAAGTATTTGGTTGGGTTATATTCTAGCCTCTGAAATCAGGGTGACTGGGATTTTAATTCCATCCATCACTTACCAGTGACATGGTTTTGGGAAAGTTACTGAATCACTGTTTCTAAATATCCCCATTTATAAAATGTGGATAATAATATCTAATCCATATCTGCTGAATTTTAAGTGTGTGTTTGTATATGTTAAGCACTCCAAAAAAAGAGTTGTTACTATTTTTTCCTGGATGACCTTGGGCTAGACACTTAAATTTCCTTATTTTTTAAGTGTAAAACAAGGGGCTTTGACTAGATGATCTATAACTCCATGATCACTGAGATACTTTTGGAATGCTTATTTTTTAAATACTTAATAAACAAAAGCATACTAAATTTAAATCCAACAAGGAATGAGCTTACAAAATGAACTCTCATTTGTCAGTGCCCTAATACTTGACTTTCTTCACCAGTGTTGTGTTTTTATACCTTGAACCCCATGATTACCAAGTTTTTCATTGGTGAGTTATTTGTATCATTCTTCTGATTTCAAAATGTCAATATTGGGGTCAGTCTTCCCCACCTTAACTATCCAAAATGACTCCATGTTTATGTATACAAGTATTAAAAAGTCTACTGTTTTTTTTTTTTTCACTGGGACCCTGAAACCTTGGATACAAGGGAGTTGTCAAACAAAGGTTAGTAACTGCTAGGTCAAACTTATCCATTTCCAAGGTAGAGACTGTGATAAGTTAACTCAGCTGGTTAATGCTAGCACAGCCTGAAAGGGAACTGATCCCTCTGCTTTGAATGGAATAAAAAAAAAAAAAAAAATTCAATAGTGAGTCAGTGGTGTTATCTCCATTTAAAATGACCAGCATGTATTTTCCTTTTTAGTTCTATGACCTAAAAATGTTTTTATGGCATTCAGCCAGGAGAGACTCTAACAAGCCATGGACTCATACACAGAACAGTCATCAATCCTTTGCTACCTGAACGTTGGTTTCAAAACCTCTCCAGCAGAATAAAAGGTAAAATAAATTGCCAGGTTTAAATTTAATATCTAGTTCCCATGCTGGATAATTATGGTTGTGTTGGAAACCTTGATAAGAGTGGTAATGTGTAGCTCAATCTATAATGTGCAATGTATCAACTAAAATTTTATACTGGATTCTTTCAGTAGACATGGCTCCTGTGTGACTATGAAATACAAAAGGCATCAGGCACCAAAACCTGAATACCAAGCCTTAGCCCTCTTCTCCCAAATACATGTGTGCACGCAGGTGCACACACACACACACACACACACACACACACACACACACACACAAATATTAAAAAATAGAACAAAATGATGACATTGATGAGAAAACATAATCAAACTTAAATATGTAAAATAATTTATAGAAATGTAGACAAGGAGAGCTTCTGCATAGGCTTTCAGTGTAAAAGAAGCAATAAATAAATAAATAAATAGCATTTTGAAACCTGCTGCATACAACACTCTGAAGGCATGACCCTCTTCTGCTTCAAACCCTTCCATGGCTCTCCAGCACCACCAGAATGTTTAGTTCCTTTAACAAGCTCTGATTTCTAACCTTGTGTGAATTGTAAGTGTATGAAGGACTTATAATGTAGCAAGTAATGAGCTCAGAGCTGGGTCTGCAATGCTGAACAGATACACCATCTGATTTCTTAGATTTTAATCTACTGGGAGTGATAGACATTACTCAAACAGTTACAGAAAGGAATATGAAAGTACATACATAGTTCTTTAAAAGAGAGGTACGTGGTGTATTTAATGTAGTCTAGAGTTTTCAGGCAGAAGAAAAAACAAAGACAAGAGCCCTGTAGCAGAAACTGACAGGATACATTTGAAGAATTGCAAAAGGGATACCGAAATAAAGAGACGATTCGGAAGCTATAGACAAGATGTAGGTAGGTGATAAGAGAAGTAGGTGGGCGCCAGATCTTGAGAAACCCATGGGTTATGTTTTGGTATTTACCCTAAGAGTACTGGGAAATCATTAATGTGTGTTTTAAGCAAGGGACTCCCTTGATCAGTTTGGTATCCTAAAGCAAGAGTTGGCAAAAATGTCCCTCTGGTCAACCCTCACCAACTGCCTGTTTTGTAAATAAAGTTTTATGGGAGCACAGCCATATCCATTTATTTACACATTCTCTATGGATGCTTTTGAGCTACAATGACAGAGTTGACTAACTGCAACAGAAACATCCCACAAAGCTGAACATAGTTACCATCTGCCCCTTTACAGAAAAACTTTGCCAACCCTTATTCTGAAATATTACTGTGGCTTCTGGGTAGAGAATGTACTTGAGGGACCAAGAATAGACATGAAAAGATCAGTTTAAAGAATGTTGTTTTTAGTAGTACAGGCCAGAGATAGAAGCTTAAATTAAGTGGTATTGATGTCAGAGATACAGAGCTACTGATGAATTTGAGAAAGATTTAAGAAGTAAACTGAACAGAAATTAATAATTTATTGGATACAGTGCATGGAGCAGAGGGAAGTTTTAAGGACAAATTTTATGTTTACATCTTGTACTGCTAGATGGATGGTATTGTCATTTACTAGACATGTACCAGATTTAGGAGAAAGACTGTAAGTTTAATTTTGAACTCCTTGGGTTTGAGCTGTCTTTGAAACACTCAAGAAAAGATACAAAGTTCTCAGTTAGGGTTGGAGCTCAGATAAGAAATCTGAAGTAGAGACAGAAGGTTGTGACTGTATGCGAATAGGAGCCATGGGTGTGGAGGAGATTGCCTAGAAAATATTATTGCCCAGGAAGAGAAATTTAGTAGAAGCCTTGAGGAATGCAAATGTTTCTGAGCTAGGTAGAATGAGATGCCCCACAAAGGGAAACAGGAAGGGAACATGTTAGAAAGATGGAAAGAAAAAGTCTGCTTTCAGAGAAATCTAGGGAAAAGAATGCTTTGAGAAGGGCAGAGTAATCAACAGAGGGTGAGCACTAAGCAAAAATTCCATTGGATGTAAGACAACAGAAATCACTGATGGCCTGAGGGAGACTTGTTAAATGTGGTGATGGAAGCTGAAGCAAGACAAGATCAGAAGTAGAAATTGTAGCTGTATAGGAAGGTTGTATAGGCAATTCTTTTAAACAGTTGTCTGAAGAGGGAGAGGCATTATTTGATATCTCCATCCCACTGAGACTAACTGGTAGGCTTAGTTTCCTGCAAAGATTTCTCTGACACTCCATCTTCAACCTTGAGACCTTTTGTATTAAAGCTTACTTACTTAAGTTTCCACATTACTCTTTCCGTAGCACATATTACACTCTTTGGCCACTGGTGGTCTCTTTTCATTAAATCATAACAATTTCAGTGGTAAAGTTGAGTCTTTTTTACAACTATACCCTCAGAACTTAGCTCTTAATAAGAATCTGTTGATTTTAAAAGCAGAACAAATAATGTAATAGAATTCCCACGGCTATATTTATGTATATATATGCACACATGTGTGTATGTGTGTGTGCACACAATCATACATACATTGATTTTGAATTAAACCAAAAGAAACTCCTGTGTTATAGGGATGTAATTAGCCTAAATTTTTTTTATGTCTTAGTTCAAACTTTATTAAAGAAACTGTCTTTTAATTGCTGCTATCACTTAAAAATTCTAAAATTAATGAAATTTAAATACTTAAAATTTTAACATCTTAATAACATGCTATTAGATTATGATTATATTTGATTTATCCTGTGTAAATTATTATATGTCCCAGCGGAATTAGTTACTAGAAACAGAACTATCTATAAGTATGCTTCAATAAACTGAAGACTATATATTTTTTCCCAAATGTGAAAATATGAAAAAAAATGAACATATATCCTTTAGATTTTTTGAGCTGAAGTCAAGTATATGAAATGTCAGTATAAGAAGTGTATTTCAAGAAAATCTAGAAATAACAACATAGAAAATGGTATCTTTTAGTAAAATTTTACAAATTGCAAACCAACTAATAGTGTAGATGTTGTTATTCTTATGTTAGTTTTGAAAGCAAAATGTTTTGTACCAGAGAATAACATGTATTTTACTGTAGGAAACACACTTCCTCACATATTAGAAGAATGGAAATCATCTACCCATCAGCTGTCACTTCAGATCTGAGGCAGCAGAGTGGGCTCCTAGGCAACTGCTGGAAATATCTCAGAAGTATCTGTTCAGAAAGATGTGGTCGGATGCATATACAGTGCAGTGGTATTGCTGCTAACATGGTGTAGGAGCACATTCCTATTATTCCCACCACAGAACAGCACTAGAGAACAGAAGCCTGGAGAAGCACCTGTAACTTTCCTTGCCACTGCTGAACACTCATCATTGCCTTGGACTTTTTTTTCTTCTTTTTTTTAGTTTTTAAAACACTTCATTTCTATTAATGACTTTTTCATTTTATTTTTTTCAGAACAGCTTTAGGTTTACAACAATATTGAGAGGATTTCCTCATTATTAGACGCAGGTTGTGAATTTTGGCAGGAATATCAAAATCTGGTTTTGTGTTCTTCCCAGGGCACATGTGGCACATGCTGTTGATCTGTCACAATATTGCTGATTTTAACTTTGATCACGTGCTGCCTACCAGGTGCACCACCAGGTGTACATACAGATAAAGGTACTACTTTCTGCTATGTAATTAATCATTTATTTGTGGAAGCTATTTTGACGTAATTGTCCTATTCTTCATCAAACTTTCCTCAATTTCTATTGATAATTTTCTAGCTCCATCATTTCTCGGTTTTCCAGTACAAGTAGGAGCTTTTTCTTCTCCTTATTTATGTATATCAGTATCTCTTTATGGATTTCTACTTTACTAAGTTATAGTTCATTAATCTCATCATTTATTTTAATGCACAAATGCCCCAGGTCTGGGAAGCCCATAGCCCCTTCAAACTGTATCCTGCATTCTTTTGATATATCCCTATTTATTTTTTCACATTCATCACAATAATTTCTAAGTTCAGTTTGAAATTTCCTTGTCCATAGCCTTGGAACCAGCTCCTTCTCCAAGGGGGTCTTGATTCCTTTTAGTCAAGATTAATATTTAGAAATCAAGGTCTGGGCACTTAGTGTGATCTTTTTGATTGATTCTTTAAGTGTACTCATAGTATGCTTCCAGGTCCCCTCATTTAAGAAATACACACAGAAATATACTGTAACACATACTCATACAGGTACTTACACATATGTAATTTCTGTCTAACTCTATCTATCTATCTATCTATCTATCTATCTATCTATCTATCTATCTATCTATCTATCTATCTATCTAACCATCCATCCATCCATCCATCCATCCATCCATCCATGTCTTTCTACTGATACCTTAACTTCTAATCCAACACCGTAGCATATGATCTGTTCCTCCACATTTTCCTATTTGTAACTCAGTGGTACCATTACAATCCCATCGGGATATTTCAGAGTTGCAATTGTTCTACATCCTTACCAATACTTAAATTCTTTTTTTATTTTAGCCATTCCAGTGGTTAAATAGAGATATCTTATGTGGTTTAACTGACATTTCCCAATTGCTAATAATGTTGAGACCTTTTCATATTCTTGTTGGTGGTTTATATATCTTCCTTTGTGAAGTGTCTATTCATATTTCCTTCCATCTTTATTCAGTTGTTTGTTTTTTTAGTATCATGTTGTATATGAGTCCATTCTATATTCTACATTCTATATAGAATTCTTGTCGGATGTGTCATGAATATTTTCTTGACAGCCTATGGATGACTCTTCCCATTCCTTAGTAGTGTCTTTTGATGAGCAAAATTTCTTTTCAGACATTTTTGATGAAGTTTAATTTATTGTCTTTTGTCTTAACCCTGAAGGTTATTCTTTTCTGTATCCTGTTCTTTGTTTAAAGTCAATTGCACTACACTACCTTCACAACTTCATTTTTATCATAAAGATTGAAGTCAGGTTTGTTATTTCTGCCAGTTGTGTTCTTCTTTTTCAAGATTACTTAGTTGTTCCATACCTATCACATTTACATAATTTTAGAATCATCTTGTTAATTTTTATTTGAAAAAAGAGATCATGCTGGAATTTACATTGCCTATTAACTTTCATTTTCTAACAAGAAGATAAACAACAAAAAGTAAAATGAGGACAAATTTTACTTGGATTTAAGTTTAAGAAAAATTTTCTTCAGTGAGTCCTGAAACTTTTGAATGAAGCCTTTTTTTAAGCTTTACAAATTTATGCACTGATAGGGATACATGGTTGGTTGGAAAATGTAAAGGTACCATAGAATTTCTAAATTTCATAAACAGCCATCTATAACTTAAGAGTTTCTCAATATAATTTCAGAACTAGAATACTCTGCCATGATTGCATTGTAAGTTTAATGGAAGTGTGTTTGAATATTGCATTGTAAGCTTAGAGAAAGTGTATTTCAAAAGTCTTTATAGAATTGTATTTAATGAAATAATTTTTGATGGAATTAATATTGAGCTGCCATATTTAGAGTTCATTCTTTGGAATTTCTAGTAAGTTTTTCCAATAAATAAAACAGAAAGGCAGCTTTCTCATATAAATAACCTTGCAATCTCAGTAGTGTTCTTGGTTAATATATAATTTTCAAGCCACATTGAAAAGCAAAGCAAATGACAAACAAAAATTTAATACCAGTTCCTAACTGATACTTAGCAAAAGTTTATAAAAGAACTACGTGTGGTGTGTTTCACTTGACATGATCTTTTGTCAAAACCCTCCCTCTTCCCAGCACTGCTAGGGAAAGTGTCTCTAAATGAGAGCCTGAAAACTCAGATCAACACTTCAAAAAGATAGAGATGCTATTAGCACAACTATTCATGGTAGCTTTAAATCCTAATCATACTAACCAGATCTTGCCTACTCTTCAATCTTCTTCCAGGATCATAACATCACAGGGATGGACAAGGAAGACTTAAAAGTCAGAAATGCCGTTTCATTTCCGTGAAAAACTGTTGGAGTCAGAGAAAATGAAAAGAATTAGAACAATGTACTTGTTAACTGTTTCATAAAGTTAAATTTATTCATCTTCTTTCTGTGCCCTTCTTGCTTTTATATTAAAACATCTCCTACTTTATGAAATTGAAATGAAAATTTACATACATACATTTATTTGTTAAAATAAAAAGTTGGTTGTAGGTCACCAAATTCAGGAGAGGAAAACTTTTGATTTTAAGACAATCTTTCTGTCTCTTTGATGAATGCTAGAATGACCCTTATAATATCCTTGATAATAGTAATTATATTAGGTAGATTATAATATGCAAAAGTCAGGATTTATCGGACATATTCTTATATGCTAGAAGTAAGTTGATATGAGTACTAGGATAACTCCATCAGGGTTTACCTGATTGCCTAGAGTCCAGCTCATCATGTGTTTCATGAGCCAGATAGTCTCTTAGAAGGACAATCCATGCATGTGTCACAGACTATGATTACTAATATAGGGAATGAAGCTTTTTAAAAAACTAGACCAAGCCTTCTCAAAGTAGAACAATAAGAAGTCAAATTCCATCACTCTAAGAAACAACTCAGCCCAAAGTCAGAGAGACAGAGAGAGAGAGAGACAGACAGACAAAGAGACAGAGAGAGAGAGGCAGGGGAGAGAAGAGGTGGGCTTATAAATTGAACTTCTTTCATTATTCTGCCTTCCAAGCAGCAACATTTTTCTTGACAGAAAATTATTTTATTTATCAAAGTATTTTGAACTTTTGAAAAATGATTCCCCACCCTCAACCCACAGTATGGTTCAGTCTGAAAAGTGATGTCAAAATAAGGATGACACACATCTCTGCCTAGGAAAGAAAAACTCAGAGAAGAGAAGATGGTGAGCATGAGAAATGGAGAATATAAGGAGGTATGAAGAGTGAGGATCTGAGCAACATGATTTGCAGCCAGTGAAAATATATATATATAACAGCCATGACAGTGAAACAATTTTCAAAAACAAGTTCTATTTTAAGTAGTTTAGATTGTGGTCCTATTAAATAACTATCCTCTTTTATCCCAAATCTTCAGTCTGAGGAAATGAAGACAAACAAGATGACTTCAAGTCTAAATTGCATAGGCAGAGTGGGAAAAGGACTAAATTTTTTTCTGTCTGCAGTGTGAAAAGGACCTTTGGTTAGCTCTCTAGCTCTGTTTCCCCTAGCAACCAAAGGAGTAAAGTGTCAACTGTACAACTTGGTTATGACTTCTGTGACCCATGTTTGGTGAATTGCATCTAAACAGGAAGAAACTATAAATGCAATATCTGACAGAAAGCCATACTGAGAGATATGTACTTGGAAGGGCTCCTGTCAACATGGTGACGATCCCTCTTTCCCTGGAACATCTTTATGAGGAGCAACTACACCTCTCAGTTGATTGGGGTAGCTGACTTCCTCTAACAGGTACTTCCTTATGACTTTAAATCTCACAGTTTCTAGGGAATAGAGAAGCACTTCTAAGTATTGAATGTGACTATAGGAGGAATCATTTAAGTTAGCATTCAAATTCATAGACCTAACAAACATAAATTTAATAGGAGAGAGATGCTTGTTTGTAGGGGGTGTTCCAATTTTTAACCAGGCTAGTCATAAAGTTCTAGGCCATCTTAACCCAGTAAATTGCTGAATCTTAACCAAGGAGTTTTTTAGAGTTTGGGTCCTTCATCCTGCTTGTTCAGGAGACTGAGGCTTCTAAGAGTCTGCAAACATTTGCATTGTTCCAGGGGAACAGTAAAAATAAAATGACCTTTTCTATCCTAGTCAGTGTACTTTTGTATCACTAAAATGGGAATTATACATAGTAAGAGAGCTTTTACCATTGTCTGAGCATCAACTTTCAAAAGGGGAAGACATCAGGTCATCTAGATATCATACACACCAGAAATAAACAAAAATCTCTTACTTTCCGTAGGCATGAATTCTATAAAAGCCAACTTCTACCCAGTTCCTGGGAAAGTTAGCCAGGGCTTCCTGTATTTGGGAGAGCCTTATGAAGAATTTTTCTGACAAAACAGCACATCTTTTTAAATGTTTTGAATAATTTCATCTTTTTTTTTTTTTGTGCAGGCATACTAAGCATCCAGTGCTTCCAACATTCCTCTTTCACTCAGAAAATTTTGTTGATGCCACAACAGCACTAACCAAGCAAATTAGACTGTGCTATAGGAATTATTTTGTTAGGCATTTCTCATGGTTCAGTCAAATTTCTTCTAGACCTTGTTATAATCTGTTCGTCCATTTTCTTTTGTGAAGCATGTCTTTGAAAATGAACAGATTTTGTCTGCTATGTTTTAACAGCAGCTTTTGCAGCTCTGTCAGCAGGATGAACTACTGATACCTGAGCAGGTGGTTATAAAGTTCCTAACAAATCTGCTATCCTTTTTTTCATGAGTTTTTTTCTTTAGTTCCTACTGAAATTAAAACTCTATTTTTAGAAGTTTGCTACATTGCATGACAGATATCAAGCATATATTTATTGGTAGTATATATGTTATGGATTTATTTCAAATCTGTATCCACAACTTCCAGTTCAAGTAACTGCTATGAACTTGCCTGCTTGTGTAAAAACAATTCCAGACAAAATATAGGCTTCCAGAGTTTTACAATAAATCACTATAGCATAGGAAGCCTTAAGCTGGCCATTTTATCTCAAGTACATGACCTATCAGTAAATATTATCAAATAAACAATGTAAATAGGAGTATCAGGTTGGGTTTTTCAAATTTTCATCTCCTCAAAGCTGAGGAAGAGACTATAGCCAATTTCAGTTGTTCAAAAGCCTATTCAGATCCTAGAGACCAAATCAGAAGATCAGGAGAATTATGTAATTTCCCCATCAAGGTTTGGTTCATTCTGCAAAAGCTAGACCACTCCACCTACAATGCTACAATGTTGTACTAGTCCCCAGAATTATCTATGTTTTTCATAGAGGTCCATTTTGTCTGCAAAAAGGGCTGATTCCCAGATTGTGACACATTGTCCCCTACAGCTGACAACAGATGACCTAAATGTTTTACCTCAGTTAAGAAAAGTTCCAACTACTGAGGACTCATGCATCTATGAAGCAAAGAAAATGTCAACAAAGCCAAAGTATTAGTTCTGCATTATTCTTTAGCTTCAGAAGCTACCAGCAAATAATCTGTTTTTGAATAGTTAGACTCCTCTGGTAGGACAAATTTCTTAGTTTCCTATAAATGACTAGAGAAAACATAGAGGAGTCTTGAAACTTGTGAAGACTTTTTTACCATAATTATTGGGGTCCTTCATAAGTAAAATAAAACAAAAACAGACTGGGCCACTAGAAAGAAAGAACACGAGGCAGAATGTAAACTGATCACAGAAAAAGATTTGCAGACAATGGTATGAAAGTCAAAATACCTCCAGGGTCAGAAACTACAGGGATTAATAAGACAACAAACTTTTCTGTGACCTCATACAAATATATATAGGGGTCAACCATATTTATCAAATTTACCTTCCTTTTTTTATTGGGAAATTTGAGAATACTACAGAGTGAATGTCCCTTTTGAAAATTATGTGTTGTCTTTCTAATTCTTTTATAGCCAGTTTTCTTCTTTCCAAGTGAGCTTTTGACACAGGATGTTGTTTTACCCAGGGCCATGGCTTTTCCTTTTCCCAAGGGAGCTCCACAAACACCCCATCTGGAGTACAGAACATGATAATCTTTAATTTGCATAGCAAGCCTCTCCCCAGTAGGTTTACAGGAGATTCAGCAGAAAGAATGCCTGTTTCTCAGTCCGAGAACCTATCTGTATGGGAATTGTGGAGGGCAAGGAACAGGTAAAGGATGACTCAAAATAGCAACAACCTGATCTGTCACCACATGGAAGGTGAGAAATTTCCATGAAAATTGTAGAATAAGTAGCTATTAGAAAAGGCAAGAATGGATCAGCCTAAGAAGTTATTGAGCCACATGGTTCATTAGTTCCCACCTCTGAGATTCTCTCAATCTGTCCATTTTGAGCCATTTGCCAAGTATTTCCTAGCTGAGGGTTGTCATATTAGGTTCTTACAATCCTCTTATCTTTACAGGTCCTACATCCTTCAGTCTCTTCCCTCAATCCCTCTTCCAATGTCCTAGCCTTTTGAAGTAACAATTTGCCATCTCTTTTCTTGCTTTCATCCCTTTATAAATTGACCAGAGTAGGGATTATTCCTTTTAGTAGAGTTCTAATCAAGCAGCCAACACAGCAGTCTACTCTCTTCTTTGTCCTTTTCTAGATTATTCTCAAACTGAATAGTACTGATAAAATTTGAGTTACAGTCTGTCTTTGCCATCCCACCACTTTTTCCTTAACTAGCTTGGACAGTTGGCAAGAGAGTTGAGACAAACGTGCTTAGGGCCAGAGGGAAATTTTGATCTGCTTTTGGATATCTGCCAATAATTTGAGAGTCTCAACAAACCAATGATGGAAATCAGGGGACACTTCACCCACCTTTTGAGCACACAGCTGCAACTTCTCCCAGCTTACCTTTACCAGAAAGGTAGCGAGTACGACTATTAACAGCCACTCAAAGAATCTCTAACAGCTGTCGCTCTTCCACGGCGGGGGAGGGGGCACAAGTTCCCTCGGTGATTATCTAGACTATGACATTTGCTTTATCAAAGGAGGAAAGCCTGCTGGTTGCAGAATTCCAGGCAGTCTAGCTGGCACGCCTCTTCCATGTGTAGAGCTGTAAACTGAAACATGCTCCTGAGTATTTCCACAGATTACTGGGACAAGGGAAAAGAAGCCTTTAAACAAGTTATGTCTGCTAGTGAGAAAGGCACGTACACGAATTAACCGGGAGTCCTGGGTAGCTTCTAAACGGCATTAGATTTGCTGGCTATCCAGATAGGAAGCGCTGATCTTCCTCTCACTGAGGAGAAACGTAACTTATGTGGCACTTTGGTCTCCTTTCCTGTGTTGGTGTGCATCTTCTTAACACCTTGTTTGTTTGCCTTTTTCCAAGTGACTAGTGCAGGTACTCTCCATCCTGCTGCCTTCATAAGGGGACACAGTCTTACACGCAAGTTCTTAATCATTCGATGGTTCTTCTTATCATGTCAGCCCTTCTAGCTAAGCGGTGTGTGAATGCAAAGTGACTCCTGAAGGTAGAATCTGGTTTAAAACATGAAGTGGACCCAAGACTAGGCTCCGAGGTACACAGTCTTGTGTCCTCAAACAGAGCAGGGAATTCATTAGGAGATTTAAAGGAAGTGTTCTCTTCCCTCTTTACAGGGAAAGCCACTAACGACAGGAGCTACCCTTTTAATAGATTATCGCCTCTTACTCAGAGGTAGAGGCAGAGCAGGGAGAAGAGCCAGCAGAGAAAGGAGGAGGAGGTTTCTGTGAAAGAGAAAGTACCTTTAATTCTCGATTCCTCTTCTGTTTTCTTTCCAATTTTTCCTTCTGTCTATGCAAATCATTTTTACTTTCCTCTTAGAATCATATTCATCTCATAAATATCCATTTGCTTGAAATGAGGTCCTTCCAAGTATCTCTACAAATATGTTAATTTATCCAGATTAAAAGAACTGTCCTCAGACCACTGCAGGACTGATTCTCCTGTGTACATCCTTTCAAACTTGACACAGAGTGTAACTGTTTAAGAAAGAGATTTGCAGACAACACTCAAGTCTTCCCATATTTTCCAACTCAATGGTGATCCTTATAGGATTTTAGAGACCATGTGACTCATGCTTATTCAATACTAAAATATTGAATTTGAAGAGCTTGGTTTTTCTTACTAGTTTTCCTGAAGAGAATGTTACTGAAGAGGTTCATTCTGCCTGACGCAAAGCAAGCCAAAACGTTGAGATGCCCAGGTTTGCAGAAAAGAGGATTTAATCACATGGCAGCCAAGCCAAGAAACAGGAGAACTAGTTTCAGATCTGCCTCCCTGAAGATGAAAGTTCTAGTATTTATAGGATAAAGAATAAAGAAGCAGGGTGGTCTGAGGCATGGGGAGTGTGGGGAAAGAGGATTGGAAAAAAGGTGCAGTAATCATCGTTCTGCACAGGTGTGATTCAGCTACAGGTCTCTGCACGTTCCAAAATGGAGGTGCTCAGGAGGATCTGAGGGTGGAGTCTTCTGCCCTCTGACTTTAAAAGGTCGCCGAGAGGACACCTGCTCATGCCCATTTGGCGGGTCAGTGGTCCTATCCAGTCTTAACCAGCTCAGCTTAAACTAGACACAGCTGACTCCAAATTCCTGGAGTCAGGAACAACAACTTGGGCAAACATCTTATCATTTAGCCTCCCCTGCTTGGAGGACAGGCAAGCCTTCACAAGACCTTGATTAGTGAAGGCAGATGAAATGGATTTAATTAATCATTACCCCCAGTTTCAAGAAGTCAGCTATAGGGAAGACTTTATTTTTTTATTGTGGTATAATTGGGTTATAATATTATATTAGTTTCAAGTGTACAACATAGCGATTCAAAATTTTTACAGATTACACTTAATTTAATGTTATTGTAAATTATTGGCTATAATCCCTGTTCTGTCCAGTATATCCTTGTACCTTGTTTATTTTATACATAGTAGTTTGTACCTTATTCTCCTCCTCCTATCTTGCCCTTCCCTCTCCTCACTGGTTACCACTAGTTTGCTCTCTGTATCTGTAAGTCTGTTTCTGTTTTATTATATTTATTCATTTGTTTGATTTTTAGATTCCACATATAAGTGATA
This sequence comes from Camelus ferus, assembly GCF_009834535.1. NCBI lineage: Eukaryota > Metazoa > Chordata > Mammalia > Artiodactyla > Camelidae > Camelus > Camelus ferus. Next base: position 32,277,068 of record NC_045702.1, read on the forward strand.
ATATACAGTATGTGTCCTACTCTGACTTATTTCACCAAGCATAATACCCTTGAGGTCCATCCATGTTGTTGCAAATAGCCAAATTTCATTCTTTTTTATGGCTGAATAGTATTCTATTGAATATATATATATATATATATTATGTATATACACGCGCACACACACATCTTCTTTATCCAGTCATCTGTTGATGGACACTTAAGTTGTTTCCATATCTTAGCTGTCGTAAATAATGCTGCTATGAACATTGAAGTGCACATATCTTTTCAAGTTAATGTTTTCATTTTCTTCAGATACATACTCAGGAGTGGAATTGCTGGATTACATGGTAGTTTTGTTTTTAGTTTTTTTAGGGACATTCCATACTATTTTCTACAGTGGCTGCACCAAATTACACCCCTGCCAACAGTTTACAAGGATTCTCTTTTCTCCACATCCTTACCAACATTTGTTATTTGTGTTCTTTTTGATGATAGCCATTCTGACATGATGAAGTGATACCTCATTGTGGGTTTGATTTGCATTTCTCTGATGATTAGCGATTTTAAGCATTTTTTCATGTGCCTGTTGGTCATCTGTATGTCTTCTCTGGAAAAATTTCTATTTGGGTCTTGTGCCCATTTTTAAATTTTTTTTTGATACTGAGTTTTATGTGCTGCTTATATATTTTGGATAATAACCCCTTATCAGTCATCATTTGCAAATATTTTCTCCCATTCAGTAGGTTGTCTTTTTGTTTTGTTGACGGTTTCCTTCAATATGCAGAAACTTTTAGGTTTAATTAGGTACCATTTGTTTATTTTTAGTTTTATTTCCTTTGCCTTAGGAGATATATCACAGTCTCTTCAATAAGTGGTATTGGGAAAACTGAGCAGTTCCATTTAAAGAATGAAATTAGAACATTTTCTCACATCATATACAAAAATAAAATGGATTAAAGACCTAAATATGAGACTGGAAACCATAAAACTCCTAGAGGAACACATAGTTAATTCTTCTACATAAATCACAGCAATATTTTTTGGGATCTGTCTCCTAAGGCAAAGGAAGGAAGACTTTTTATAATTCAGGGTCTCCTGTCTCACTGTTGTGTGGCCACAGACTCAATTGCCCACTCAATTCAGGAACTGCCAGACTCATCCCACCCTTGTCGCCAAAATTTATGGGGAATATAATTAACAATAAACTCTATCTCAACCCAGAAATCCTCTCCACAAAGATGATAGAAAAAAGAGACATTTTTGTTGCTGAATGCGTATCCAACCAGAATGTGATTTCATCATAGGGAATCTGCTAAGAGATTGCAAGGCAGAAAGGAATCTCATCCTTATATACAACCAAACAGATACAATTACATAGGATTCCAAGATAAACAATAACTAGTCCTCAAGTAAGAAGACTGGACAGAACCATTTGTCACGCACCATTCACCCTGACTTTCTCTGGTAATTGGGGTCTTAGCCAGAGGAAAACAAATGTTTCATGCCTTTATGACAGGAGGTAGTTTAGCAAATGGGAGCAAGAGACTCACTGAAATTAGGCTCCTATCCTTTCACAGAAGCTGGACTTAGGAGTACCATCTCCCTTGATGTTTACATTTCACAGATATGGTCCTCTGGTCTTTGTTGAAAACACACCTGGGGCAGAAAGCAGACAAAAGGCCTATTCAGTTTAAAAAGGGATTTATATACATTTTAAAGGAAGGAGAAAGTGCTTGCAATTACCAGTTTTCTAAAGTAAATGTTCTAAGAAAAAAAAAAATGGAAGGGGTCCCTTCCCTTCTTTTCAACAAGGAGAATTAGAGGCTTCTTATTTTTAATGTATTTGCCTTTAACATACGCTGGGTTATTATTTTTTACCATAAAACATAATCTCCCCATAACACGTAAATAAATAGGAAAATTCACAAAGAACATCCGAACTGTGAAGTTATTAGTATTGAATTATGCTGCATAATTCTTTTTCTCATTTTGGAAAAGCAAAAACCACAAACATGCTTGTCTGTGTTAACAATTTTACTCCCTTATGTATAGATAAAACTGATAGGCAACTTAATAGACAATAGAAACAGCCTCCATGATTCATAATCGCTCTCCCTAGTTATTAAATTCTTATTCTAAATAGCTGATAACGAATGGGAGTATTGGTGATCGCTCTTTCCCCTGCGCTGCTCATTATTCTCATCATCACTGCGTGGACTTTAACATGCATTCACGCTTTACAGACTACTGTTCCTATCCACAGCTATCCAACTAATTAATTATTTTTGATCTTAACATTACTCATATAAGCATCATATTTCACTGAGCATCGAGGTTAACTCAGCTAGTGATTCAACTGAAGCTGCTAAGGGGAATATTTAATTTTTGAAAGGGATCCTCCATCCAGCATACTAGAAATACCGGAAGGACTTATTATCTGTATCATATTCTCCAGCTCTTTTTTAACTTTGGAAAGTTTTCCTGGAGTTCACAGCACATTAAGAAGAATGAATATGACATAAGGAAAAAATCATACCAAGTTTCAATGCTTCTTCGTAAGCTGTAATGACGTATTTTATGGCAATGCTGAGATTACTGTATTCACTAAAGGGAAGTTATAATACAGCCATGATTTTTTTTTTTTGATGGACTGAAATAAATTGCATTAGATAGCCAATAGAAATTCTGTGACTTTTCTTTTTCTTTATTTTTTTATATAGAAGAGTAATTTCAATATTTCTTTCAGACCTACCTCTCACTCCTAAAACTTCAGTTTGAGTTTATACTTTTTTAATAACAGAGTTGTCATAATGCCAATATAGCTAGTCAGTATAGTCAATAGTCAAATGTTTTAGCCATATATTATTCATTCATTTTCACTTGATTGACCTTCTAATTACACATTTAGTGATGTATAGAACACATGGCCTCTACTGAAAACATATGGGTGTAGTGAGGGGTCTGCATTAGAGCTAAGTTGCGGTAAAAGGTCTGAGTCTCCATCAGGCTTCTTCTTGACACAACTCTAGCGAGGCATGGAAAGGGTGCCTCCCTACTGCTGGGTGGAGGTAGAAGTCCATACTCTGACATGGTCTCTACTGATCGTGGGAATGGGGTTTTATAGGAGCCAGTGAGGTTGGAAATCTCGGTCCCACACTCACTTTCTTTGACCAGCAGAAGTGTAAGTCCCCATTTGTCCTTGCTGGCACAGATGGGGTTCGAGCCATAGCCTTTTCTGTGGCGTTTTGCCCGAGTATAGTGGTCATTATCTACAAGATTTTTGTCTTGCTAGATTCTCCCTTTCCTGATCCTTTGGTTAGAGAGAGCAGGGTTTATTGATTTTTCTAGTCTGTGTCCATTGGCATTTCCAAGCTGGCTGCTTCTTCAGCTCCAATCATGGGCTATATGAGAGAAAAAAAACCCAAGGGACTCAGTACCAAACTGATCCAAAAAAAAAACTTGTTTGGTCAAAAAACATTAAATTTTGGATTATTTTGAGGGGAATATCTTCTTTAAAATATTGAATTTCTCCATTCGAGAAAAAAGTATTAGGTTAAAAATATAAAATAGTCAATATTTTAATATCTTGATCTATAAAATCTTCATTTCACTTATTTAATTCCCATGTTTCCTTTTTTTTAAAACAGCACCAGTTGGGAAACTGGTTAATCCTTACAAGAGCAATTTTTTTTTTCTCTCCCGGAAGATGGCATGCTTAATATACTTAAATAATATTAAGTCTTAACATTCCTCAACATCTAATGCTCATATAAATAGCTTTATGTGTTCTAAAACCTACAAACTATAACATGTATAACAGTGAGATGCTGGGCCAACCTTATATTACGCTATACTCAGAAAGGGACTATGAACAGAAATGTCTGCTGGTGAGAAACCTTCCACCTAGCACCCTCAGATGACTTTCCTAAGAAACCAAGTGGTACTGTTAAGCTTCTCAATACACTTTCAAAGGATGGGAAAAGTAGAGGAGACAGTTATTATTTTTAGTGCAAATAAGGTGACTTGGTCTAGAAACTATTCAGGCGACTGTGTTTCAGGACCTGGCTTGAATATGTAAATGCCTGAATGAGATGATGCCAGCTTACTAGTTTCAGTCCAAACTTCTGAGATAGCTGCTGCATTTTAGCTTGTGCCAAGTCACATGAAAATGCCACCGTTTGAGTTCTTTCAGATCTAGTAAATCCACCACATTGTTCTCCAATTATTAAGATTCCTCATCTGGACCATGTCTGGATAGTGTCCAAAACAGAAAAGGTTCTCAAAAATCAGCTTACATAATAAGTTTTAATATTAACGACCACTTACTCAAGTTTTCAAAATCATATTAGAATTTTAAATCTATGTATCTATTCAGCCAAAAATTAAAAATAAGATTTGATATAGATAAAGGAAGAATGGCCACTCTGATGTCCATCAAACTCACCCAAATAGCCGCTTGTCACCTGTGAAAGGACCATGTCCCTTCAGGTCTTGTTCGGTGGGTTGCTAACTCCTCCCTGTTCACACCGGGCAAGGAGAGACCAAAGAAAGGGGCAGACTACTCCAGACTGGTAGGTGGCAATTTTAGTAAGCAAGGGAATTGACTCACAAGTTCTGTCTTGGGCTGATGCAGAATGAGTAGATCTCCTCACACACACATCAGAATCTTAAAGTTTATATCTTCAAGTCTTAATTGGGTTCAGTGACTTATATAGTCCAGATGGTCTCAACACCTCTTTACTATCTCAAGGCTGTGTTCTTGGGTAACTTCTAGCATGGGTAAGGCAAGTGGAGGGCACATTCCAAAGACAGGGGTCGAGATGAGGACCCTCTGATTCCCTGGGTTCAGCTTGCAGGTCAACCAGCAGTCATGTCCTCTCAATGACCTCCTCCAACACTGATAAACCATGTATGATCTGCCTCTACATACAGTACTCCAGAAGTGCTTGAGATAGATGTTTATATTTGCTTACATGTCTTGAATTTTTAAAAAATTTGTACTTACTCCACATTTTTTACCATGAAAAACAGGATCTTTTGGTGAGCTGGATGAAGCCCTATTGAGACAGACTGAAAAATTAATGTCACATCCTTTGGACAATCTATCTCTCAATAGATATCAATTTAATTGGAAAGGTTTGATTAAACTTACTTCAGTGAAAGTTCATGGGAAATCCTGAGACAGGATTGTATCTGGATTAGATCACTGTATTATAAAGTGCTTAGCCCCATCATGCTTGGTTGGATACTCCTGACTGGGTGGAAACTTGTTATTTTCTGTCATCTCTTTCTAAAAAGCAGGGGGTGGGGAAAAGCATGCTGATGACATGGTTCTATTGTCAAATGTAAAATTAGTTTCAAGAAAAACTGCTCTGCCAGCTAATTATTGTTGGAAAGAATAATTTTAAAACTCAAATGATCATTCTTGGCAGCTATCCTCTAACATTTAATTGGTATATCTTTACGAGTCCTAGAGAGTAGGCAAAATCATTTAGATACTTGGAGACATACTTTGAAACCTGTTCATCTTGGACAGTTTCACTACTTGACATTTTGCAACCCATGGGTATGATATTAAGAATGTTTAATAATTACATTGGATGTTTGAAATGCTTTTGACATTTCAAGGCTAAAATGTTCATGTAATACTATATAGCTCCAAACTTTGAGGTTTTGATTGACACTTAGTCCAGGATTTGAGCACCTTCAGTTTTGAGGAAATATTGGCCCCGCTCACAGACACAGCCTCATCTTATCTTGTACCATATGTGAGATAGCCCTTTACTCAGGCATGTGTTCTGGTTAATGAGCATTTTATTTTCAAATATTTCAATCTAAACTTCAATAAAATCAACTGTTTGCCAAAGCAAATGCATGTGACCTAAATTATCAGCTTAGATGATCTGCAATTAAGTTTCATGGAAACTTGCCTAAAGGAAAAGCAGTCCATTACTTCTAGGCATTTTAACTTTTATCTTTGAGTCAAATTATGCTATCAACAAGCTATAATCCTGAACTTTACAATTTTGATGGTTTACAGAATTTTTTATTTGAATTTTCATTGGCTGTTGTTTTAACTTCCACTGAGGTATACTATACGTGTAATCTGAATGTCACCAGTTCCTAAAGAGGGTATCAAAAAAATGGACATAAATTTCAAATTCGTCCAGCTAGTTTGGTTGGTCTGACCAGCACAGCATCAGGGTGTCCACCCCCCTGCAAGTATCACATCCCCACTCTCCTCATTACTACTCTACTCAAGAGTCCAGAGAAGATACCCTATCCATGGTCTGCTTCCACAGAAGCTGTGCTGCTGTACCAGGAGCTACCACTTACCAGAACTGGCCTTCGGGATGCCTTTGCCTCTCTGTCTCCTCCACCAAGCACAGTCTATCTTCCTTTTCTCGAGGGGCGGGGGTCTGTGCTATCAGGCCCTCTATCTTACCCCTTCTATTCCACATCAGGATGCCAACACTGATGAGTAATCTATTATAGCACTAGAGAAAATGAGCCTCCTTTTTACATCTTATTTATGTTAGAGGAATTTCAAGCAGTATTGCTTGAACCACAACAAATCACATAAATAGCTATTTCAGTTTTAGTTACAAGCTTCTATATCCTTAGGACCTGAACACATATTGATGTGAACAGGAATGTTATCATTTGTGTTCTTCTGCTCAGTCACCTTGACGATACTTAGTGACGGCTGGCCACTTTCGGGGTCACGTCTGGCTCCGCTATAGCAGTTTCCTACACACCTAACAGAAACGCTATTCTTGCGTTTTCCTCTGAACATGACACCATGGCGGCAAAACTTCCCTACAGGGTGATGTGTACTGCAGGGACGGGGAGGAGAGGACGGCTTTCTCCTCAAGCACTTGTCATGAAACTTGAAAGTACTAATGCTTGTTCCCATAGTCAAATGAAGTCATTTAGGAGCACAACTCATGTTTATGCTGCTAATTCATCTCGCTAACCAAGTTCCCCAAACCAACTCAAGAAGGGGACAGTATCTGTAACAGCCTTTTCATTCTCTCTGTTGGTCTTTACTAGCTGGTGTTCCTGCACCAAAACAAATCTCTTCTCAACCTCACAAAAACTAAAGCATCCAAGCAGAAAACCACATGCAAATCGACACCAGTAAGGTCACAGGCTCCAGAAATAGTAATTCATTTTCAGCTCAGTTAGAAGTCCAGTCTCTGGCCAGAAAACATAAATTGCAAAAGTAATGAATAAAAAAACCCTGAACCTGGTATCTAAAGCTCTGCCTCCCCAGCTAGTCTCTACATTGGCTGGGTCTGTCTTTCTGACCTCCCATTTGTTGTAGTCCCAAGCTTATTTGCGGAAACAACTGCTTTAATTTCCTCTTTCTGGTTTAACATTTCTCAGACAATGCTCTGACTCTGGCTTAAAGGCCCTTTTTCCCGAACTGTCCCCCAGAGGCCACAGGCTGGCATTGCAGTGCCTGTCCAGCCTTGAAATTTAGCATCCAAACGTGTAATGCAGGGCACGATGGCAGGCACATAGTAGGTGCCTGATGAATGTTTGCGGATGATTCTGAATTCAGTACCAATAATAACTATTTTATTGCGGAATTGTGCTGCTCTGCAGCTGTTTCGCATCCATTTCTGTCACACTCTATCTTTGAGCCATGCTCCCCAAGGCTTTGGCTGAGCTACAACCTAATTATAAATTAGACATCTCTGGAAAGTGTGTTCAAGTTTTTTATGACAATATTTTTTTTTGGTGGGGGAAGGAAGGGGGACAGTTGTTGTGTTGCTGGTGTTGTGTGAAAATGAATACAGCTTTGCCAACAGAAATCCAAGTTAGATAGCTCAAAATGCCATACTCAGTGGGCAGTAAACATTGAGGCAGCACTGCATGTTGCCAAAGGCTTCCCTAGATCTAGCTAAGTGCATTAACCAAAAAGCAGCCTACCTGGAAGAACTGTACAAATGTGAATTAGATCCGTTCTAGTTACAATCAAACACATAGGAAGTAACCTGTTTATGTCTTCAAATGTGAGTGGCATTCCTATGCACTGCTTCTTTGGAGAAATATCCATTATCTCAGAGTTATCAAAACTGATTTACCAAGAATATTCCTTATTTTTTGAATCCCAGTTTTAGACCTCAGTCAGCATAAGCATAGCTCTTAGGAGTACCTACATCATTTGCAGACCTGAAAAATGTCTACATTAACGCTACGGTACTAACAAATTCTACTACTTACAGGACAGTGGCAACTGAGCATTTCCCTTATTTAGGCTCAGGCATTGCACACCCTTTGGAACCCCCCCCCCCCCAATTTAAAATAGACCTAAATCACTCAGGAACATTATGCAATGTCAGCATGTACTACATCTCTATTTAACTGTTAACCCCTCGAGGGCAAGGACATCACCATTCTGTTCTGTTCACTGTGTCCCCGACAACAGAATTATTTCTTTAGCAGCCTCCTGATAAACACTGGTGACTGTACTCTTCCTAAAACAGCACTTTCCCAGGTCATCTTTCAGTTGATTTGTCAAATTCCATAAATCAAGGGTTCTTAAATGGAGGTTCATGCACAGAATTCAGGAAAGTATGTGTGTTCTGATATGCAAAAGGCTGACATTTTTATTTTCACAAACCTCCATTGAAATTTAGCATTTCCTTCAATTATGAAGGTAGGTAACAGCACAGAGCAGTGTTGTTGGTTTCTATACCTTTGTCACCAGTAGAAATCAGAGGTGATTTTACATCATATTACAGCAATTTCTGATGTTTAAGTTTCCTTTATACTCAACTATTTGAAATCACATCAGTGACTGAGTCAGCCGCTAAAATCGCACATGATTAGATTTGTCCACTTACAGATGCTAGTGTAACCTAACTTCCAAACTGTGGGCAACTCTATGCCTGGTGATCATTCTAACAACTGACAATAAAGTTGTATGTGTTTACCTCAGGGATTCAGATGTCTACCTTCTTTCCAGTATTCCATGTCTGCAGTGGTTTGTTCATTAATATATGGAATGAAGCTAGTCAAAGCCCACCTCTGCCCTTAGTGTTCCTACCCAAACAAAGCAACAGTAGTTTGTACAATGATGTGCTTAAAAACATTAAATTTAACTTTTAATTTGTTTGTTAATGCATTATAAAGACATATGTATCTTAGTATATCATAAAACTCTTTTAGTATGGCACAGAAATTTCAATGAATTCATGCCCCGAGGAATAGAAAATGATGGATGTGAAAGCAAATTTAGCTCTTTCCGGTCAGGGATGACTCATGATCATTGGTTAATTAACTTTTTAATTTTTTTCAGGCTTCTAATGGATTAACTTGTCCACAATAGAGAAAATCATGTCCATGTGTTAACATGATGCCAAAGAATTCCATGGAGACTGCACTGTACGGCTGCCATAAAGTTTTTCAGCTTTGAGAAGGGAGAACTGTTCTTTGCACCTGTTAACCTTTCAAAAAGTAGATAAAGTAGTAAATGGTGAAGATGGAAAAGTAAAGTTAAACCAAATATTTGGCTTGTGGACAAAAGAAACATTTCCTCAAAGAACTGAGTCCAGTGAAATCAATTCTGTGGTATAGATGGAGTTTTTATGATCATTTTAATTGAATACACACTTAAGGGCCCATTATTCAGGGATTCATTTCCAAGGTCTCTGTCCCACATTAATATCTAGAATTTTCCCAGTAAGAATTATCATTTATTCAAGCTGCGTGCTTGAAATGAACTGAATTCAATGCTCTAGGAAACAAAGTCACTCTGAGTGGAAGTCAATTGCTGAGCAATCAACTGAAACAGAAACTTTGTGTATGAGGCCATTGATTATTTACTATCTGGCTGGATAGAAAAGGCTTTACTATAAGCGGAAGATTTAGTCACACCATATGGACATGATGGTTCTCTATAGTTGTTACCTTGACAATAAACTTTGCCATAAATAAACAAAAGGACAAGTTATCTGAGGCATTAAGACTCATCCCAGTAGAACACTGCAATTATGCAGATTTCTGTGACAGAATTACTTTCATGAACTCAGAAATCTATTATATGCCATTTCCTATAATATTGCTTTCCCATAATTTTCCTTAGCAGGTAGGACCTCAGCTATACACTTAATGAAAACTGTGATGACAGCATCTGGATTACTGAAAAGTTTCAATAAGTCTTTGAAGATTATAGAAAGTATACAGAACTTATAACAATGCTTTTAGTTCTGTCTCTGTTTCTATTGTACCAACTAACTAGAAATGTCAATTGGACCACAGGGTGATAGATTTAGGAAAAATATTCACAATGCGAACAAATTTTATCTTACTGTCTTTTATATTTAGTTTCATTTACCGTAACACCATAGTTTACATCAATTTGACTCATTTGGCTTAATTTCACACAAGAGACAAAGCAGTTTTGGGACTTACACTTACTTGTGGCATAGGCCTAGAGTTTAAATGTCATGCTTATGGTTTTGTTTGTTTGCTTTCTTTCCAAAGCCCCTGACGATGAATAAACCATGGATGAAACATACACTTTAAAGACAGAAGCTCACTGGATTGCCTAATAGGATATATGAGGATGGAAGAGAAAGTCTAGAGTCCAGATAACTTCACATTTTAGGTCTGAAAAAACAAAACAAAACTGGGTGTCCAATAAAGAAGATTCAGGAAGGAGGGGATTTAAAAGTAGAATTAACAACTCAACATTGAATATCTCAAACTTAGACGCCTATTACATGTCTAAGTAGAGACGGTAAGAAGGAATTTGGTTGTAACAGTCAAGGGAGGGGTTAAAACTGGAGATACATATTGGAAGCCCACAGCACAAGATATAAAACTTAGAGTCATAAACAATGGATAAGATATCTTAATCAGCAAATGCTTAGACAGAAGAGAACAGGCTCTGGCCCACGACAGAGATCACCCTAAGATTTGAGAACTGAAGAGGTGAGGAGGTTCAGCAAAAAACACTGGGAAGGAGCGGCCATTGAGTTTTAGAAAAACCTGGGGAATGTGAAGTGACGAAATGTTTAAAAAAGAAAGATAGAACCAAAAGCTTGAAATGCTACAGACAGATCAAGTAAGATGCAAATGAAGAATTGCCCTTTGAATTTGGCAACAAGGCGATCACCAGTAGCCTTGATAAGAATAGTTTCAGTGGAGAGATGGAAAATAGAGCCTGATTGGGATGGCTCAATACCCATGAGAAAGTAAGGAATTGGAGAGTGAATATGCACAACTCTGACTAGGATTACTGGTGCAGAGGGGAACAGAGAAAGCAGAAGCCTGTGGGAAGAAGACAAAGGTTCAGAATTTGCACCTGTTACAGTTGTTTTAAAATGGGAGATTTACAGTATGTTTCCATTGTGATGGAAATGATCCAGTACAGTGACAAACACTGATGATTTAGTGAGTGGGAGGATAACTGAATTATGAAAATCTTAAGTAGGTGATGAGAGATAGAATTCAGAGCACAAATAGATGACTTTGGATGGGGGGCGGGGTGCTTTGGGAGGAGAGAGTACATTCATTGAAATATTAAAAAAAGGAAGTATGTACAGTGTAGTATACATACAGCTCACTTTCAGGAAGATGTAAAGATTCTTTTATGATTACTTCAATTATTTTGTTGATTTAGTAAGATAAATCATCATCTGAAAGTGAAGAGGCGGGAGGAATAAAAGACTGAAACAGAGTAGACAGGGTATGAATTAGTATCCTCAGAGAATGAGGATGCAAACTGATATGAAAATGGAAGTATTGGACAGCATTGGGGGTTCACCTGAATTTTGTAATATAGAACCTGAAGTGAGACAAGCCAGTTTGGCTGTATTTTCTCCAAATATGTTGCTCTGAGGTTATTGGGAGTAGGCAGAGTGTTTGATTTAACAAACTTTGGAGCGTTGTCAAAAGGAAGGGAGAAAGAAAAAAAAAAAGAATTATGGATATATGCAAAACAGTGATTATAATAGCGAATCATGGAATCTAATTCTGTATAAGAAAAGAAATGAGGGTTTAATATGAGTGACAATGAAAAGTTAATGAGATGAATATATTGGAATTCTGAGTCCAGTCAAAGAGTAGTTAGAATTGGGGTGCTAGAAAAAGTAAGATGGAAGGATGGTGTTAGTTGTCCAAGACAGGGATACTTGAAGTTAAGAATTTAGGCGGGCTGTAGTTATTGCATACTACAAGACCTGGAATACGTCAGATTATATGGCTGTGGTAAGTGGACAGAAAAATCATAGAAGTGAGAGGGTCAAGAAATTAGTAAGTCAGAGTATTGAATTTATTATATAGATGATATATGTGAAATTGGAATTAATCAGGTCGAGAATAGGAATAGCGGTGAAGAAAAAGATCTTGATAAATGAGAATAAAGGACCATTAGGAATGAAGATGACTGGAACAAGGAGGTGTGATGACGTGAGAATCAAGTCTGTGCTTTATATAGAGGATGAAGGAACAAGAGAAATGAGGAAAGGTGGACGTAACACACCTCTAGTAATCTGTGGAATGCCACTACCTGAGAAGGTTTGAGGAAATAGCTTCCAATTCAAACAAAAATGTGAGTTTGTTTACGGGATAGGCAGAACCACGTGGTAAAGAGATTCTGGGTAACAAGAAATGCCTATAAGCCTTGGACTTCTTAAGTCTGTTGACTAAAGTAAACAGAAATAAGGGACATCGTGAGGTTATTCACTTAGGGAGACATTTCTATCTTAGTTTCTCTTTTGGGTCGGTTCTCAGGCAGTTTATAGCGGTAAGTCAGTGAGTGTACCTGGTGGTGATCTTAGCAAGAACATGGAGGTCTCTATGCCTTACTCCAGTTTTGTAGAGAGGAACAGCCTTACTGGGAGCACAAAAACTCAAAGGTTATTAAATAGAGCATTTTTGTCTTAAAACTCATCAGATCCTATAGGGCTTTGCAATGACACTGAAGTACATTAGCAGAATACGTTGAATACCTGCTGTTGAATTTTCCAAGAGAATTCTGAGTTGTCAAATTGAAGGTTGCTCTTTTATGAAAAATAGCATACTTCTGCAGACAGGAATTAAAAATCGTTACTAAATTTCATGCTTTTTCATTACTGTACTCTGAGGTATAACTAAATATTTAGTGGAAGTGGTAAGAAGGAAATAGGTGACCCTGGAGGGAAGTGGAAAGGCAGTGAAGAGTTCATTATTATAGAAAATAATTATCTGTATGCAAACAAATCAATTTCTGCAAAAAAAATTCAAGACTCAAATAAAATTTCATTATTTCAAAACCTCATAATATGTGACTTAAAAAATGTTACCAAGAATAATTTCAGACAGTTCTCTATAGTGTCTACTTCTCTTTGAACTGAATGACAAACTACAAGTCTAAACACATGTCCAATGTTCTGAACCAATCTGCAGGAAGACTGTCTAACATTGGACAGATCATTACAGATGAGGTGCGGTTATCAATCAAGTGGATTTGTTGTCCCTGAAAAACATCTGAGCCTATTATTCAAGAGGTAGGATTTCTGTTTCCATTACTGTCTTTCTGCCTACAGGTCTGTGCTGCTCAGAATACAAGATGTGCATTAGAGAGAAATGCCCAGTTTCAAGAAATAACATAATCTTCTCTCTAACTCTCTAGGAACAGAATGGCAAAGTGATCAGCAAAGCAGAAACAGGATTTAGAATGAAGTCCTACAAGCTTTAGTTCTGTCATCCATATGAAGAAATGCTACAATTTTTAAAATTTCATTATTTAATATAATATAGTACTTTAATATAATTGGAATATAATTTTCCCAAATGTAATTAAAGATTTATTCATTGACTCATTTATAATTATTTTATTAGTGTTCATTCTGTACCACACACTGTGTTAGGAACTATAAATATAACAGTTAACAAAATTTTAGACACAATTCACTCAGAGAGATAGCCACATCAGACACAATGAATACATAAATAATTGGAAATTATAATTAATATATAGATAAATACCAGGTCATCTCAGAAATTATAATATCACAGGGACACAGTTTAGGCTGTGAAGTCAAGAAAGTGAAATTTAAGCTTATATCCCCACAAGTTTCTTGTTACTTACAAATGGGAAAAAAAGAGTGCCTTTCCAGTGGAGAAATCTGGTAGACACTCTAAAAATGAACAAAGTTATCGCCACCAAAGATGGAAGACTGGTGTGATACACTGAAAATATACAACATCACTTCTGTTGTATTCTTGTAAAAAAATGAAAAATCTAAATCCAACCATCAGGCAATTATTGACAAAACCAAAGAAGTGGATTGGACTTCTCAAGAATATCAAAGTTATTAATGACAAAGAAGGGGTGAGGGACTGCTTCAGATGAAAAGGGACAAGAGAAATACAACAACTAAATGTGATGAAAGATACTGGATTGGATTCTGGATGGAAAAGTAAAGTTGTTATAATGAACAAGAGACAGATTGGCAAATTCTGACCGTGGTATATATATTAAGTGATAGTATTTTACTGATATTAATATTCCTTAATATGGCAGTGTACTGTAGTTATATAAGAGAATGACTTTATTCCTAAGAGATGCATGCTGATTATTTAGGGGTGAAGGATCATGGTTTCTGTAGCTTACCCTGAAATAGTCTGACAGAGATCATAGATAGATAGATAGATAGATAGATAGATAGATAGATAGATAGATAGATAGATAAAAACAGAAAGAGAGAAAGAGAGACAAAAAGATAGAGACCAAGAGACAGAGATGACAAAATATATATAAATGATGAAAATATTTACAAATGGTGCATTTAGGTGGAAGCTGAATGTGTGTTCATTGTACTATTCTTACAACTTTTTTGTTTTAAACTTTTCTAAATAAAGTTAAAAGTAATTCAAATTTATACCCAATGGATAGAAGAATGGATATTATCTATATTAAGGTGATTATGGGCAAAAAGAAGATGTGCCAAGGTTCTGAGGCAAGAAAAAAAGAAAATGTCATGCAACTGAAGAGGGCTTAGCCCTTCCCTGAGTTCAGAGAGATTCTTCTACTGGTGTTGAAGAAGCAAGATACCGTAAATTCTATAGCTGCAAAGAAAAGCATTCTGATAATAAACATGTGATGTCAGAAAGGATCTTGAGCCTAAAATTAGATGGAGCCTGAGCTCACACCTTGCCTGTAGCCTTGTGAGAGCCTGAGCAGAGCACCAGAGGAGCCACGTCTGGACTCCTGACTCAGAAACTATGCAAAAATGGCGTTATTTTAAGTTGATAAGTGTGTGGTAATTTGGCACACAGCGATAACAAACTAATTCACCATGCAAATGACTTAGAATAATCTGGGAAAATAGAAGTTGGATAACTCTATCTGATTTCAAGACTTACCATAAAATAAAGCTTCAGTAATGAAGATAGTGTGTTTTAGTGCAAATACAGACAAATATATCAATGAAACAAAACAGAGAAAGTAGAAATAATCACCAAAATAAAGTCAACTGATTTTTAACAGGGTCACTTAGGTAATGCAATAAGGGGAAAAAAAGTATCTTTAAGAAACAATACCAGAACATTTGAAATGAACAAATGAAAAAAAAAAAAATCAGCTTCAAACTTTATCTCACACCATCCACAAAAATTAACTCAAGATACAGTCCTAATTTCAGAGCCAAATCTATAAAGCTTCTGAGAGAAAACATAAGAAAGTATCTTCAAGATCTTAAGACAGGAAAGAATTTTTTAGAAATGATGTAAAATGCACTGAAGATAAAAAGTTAATAAATTGGGCTTTATATCAAATTAAATCTTCTTCTTATTAAAAAATTCCATTAGGAAAATAAAAAACAGGCAAAGTACATTCTGAGAGAAAATGTCTCAATACATATATCTAATCAATATATAAATAATCACAAAACAATAACAAAAAGACAAACAACTCTACTTATAAATTGGACAAATGACATATATGTCTCCAGAAAAGGTATGTAAGTAGCTAACCAGCTTATGAAAATGTGTTCAACATCATTATTCATTAAAGAAATGCACTCAAACCAATTAGAAAGGCTAAAATTATAAAGACTGATAACACTAAAGGTTGGCAAGGATCTACAGCAATAAAAAGACTTCTCAATAAACATTCACTATAGAATTATTTTAAGTAATGAGTTAACTTTAAATACTTATGTAAGTTTTGTTTCTTAAAATGCTTTCAGAAGTACATCCCTCATATAAAATAAGGTGCATACAAATACATGCACAGGTTGAATCCTTTAGGTTTGATCCCAAACGAATGTTGATCACTTTTCTGCACAGGTTAGTGTGGAACCTGAGAAACAATTTTATGCAAGATCTGGAAAGGAGAAGTGAGGCATAAGCCATATTCTTTTATACTCAGAAGGTTGACGCTAAGCACCAGGAGTCACAGCACTCACACATGCTGTCATTTATCCATTTATCTGCTGGCTCAACCTGGTGGGTTGGTGAAGCAACCAAGTCAGTAACTCTTTCAGCACATCTTGTCCAATAGATCTCGTCTTTATATAACTCTTGGGTCAGGTGTACTTTTTTAATGAAAGGTACCACATTTCTTTAATAGGCCACCCCCAGCCTTGAAGCTGGAGGCTTGAATTCCTGTCTGGGATTTTGCTTATACCTGCAGATTCCTGTTTGTTCTTGACCATTCCCCCTATCTGTTTCTCATTCATCTTTCCTTCCCAATTTCCTGTCCTCCTTCGGGCCCCAGAACCAGAAACATGAGCAACAGCCTCATAGAAAGTGTCTAGCTAGCTTTCAAAGTTCTGTAGGGTCAAATTCCTACAGGAAATCACATCATTTCTATGGTTTTGCTCATCTGATTGAATTTTGACTAATACATGCACCTCCCCTGTGACCTAAAAATTCTACTTCTAGATATTTGCCCAAGATAAATGAAAATCTATGTCCACAAAAGTCTTGTACAAAATGTTCTAGCATCTTTACTCATAAAAACCAAAAACTGGAAACAAATTAAATGTTCGTCAACAGGAAAATAGGCAATAAAGTACTTCTACATGCAAAAACATGGATGGCTCCCAAAAACATTATGTTGAGTGAAAAAAGCCAGAAGACCACATGCTCTATGATTCCATTTATATAAAATCTAAATACAGGCAAAAACTAACATCACTACAAAAATCAAAATATCTCCACCCCCAGGGTGCACTGAAAGGGTCACAAAGGAACTTTCTGGGTTATGGAAATGTTTTGTATCTCGATTGGAGTGTCAGTTTCATAAAGATGTATTTGTCAAAACTCACTGAATATATATACATCGATCTATTCATTTTACTGACTGTGAATTTTACCTGAAAAAAGGTAATAATAAAAGTTACAGAATATTATATATTCTATAACATAGGTATACAAAAAGAGGTAAAAAAAAAAAAAAAAAACCTATGAAGAAATTAAATCTACCGGAGGAAATTAGGGAAACTTAATGGGAGGAGAGGCTTTCATGTTTGTGCTTTGGGAATGAATAGGAATTGCCCTGGCAAGCTAAGCTGAGGACGAAATCAGAGCGCTTCGCATGAGGGAAGGCTGAGTGGCATGCAAGTGGCATGGGACAGTGGGAGCTCCACAGAACAGTAGCGAGTTCATACAGTTAAAATGTACCCTGGGAAAGACTAGAGTAAGGAAATCAGGTATAAGCAAGTTATAGAGGGAAGTTTATATTATGCTAATAAACTTTAATTTTGTTCTATCGTGAATGAATAATTATCAGTGGCTTGTGTGTGCGAGAATTGCTTGGTGGTGTGGAAGAGGCACACATTGTAACTGGGAGCAGAATTACAGCATTATATAATCACATTCAGGTTTTTTATGTACCTGGGACCTACCACACCTAGTTTTCTCAATATTTTTCAACAATAACATTTATTTATGCATATGACTATAACCTGCACCAGAGAAGAGTCTACTTTACTCAGGAGTGGTTCCTGGGACTTGGTAGAATGTCTGGCACACAGTAAACCCTCAGTAAGTATTTGCTGAATGCTTTATACTTAAGAAGAAATGGAAATATAGGTTTACTAGCAATAATTATTGAAAAAATTCCAGACTGGTACACTGAGTTTTTTCCCCAAATGTGCTAGTCTACCCAAGAAGAGAAAATGCAGGGCAAACAATTAGGCATATAACAATTATAGAACAGGCTGATATTGAATGACTAGCCTTGTGGATAGAATATTTAAAATAATGGCCTGCAGAACTGTATGAACAGGTGCCACGTACTTGGCATTTGGCTTTGGGAACTTCCCCAGGCCTGTTGGCTTCTCTCAGCTTCAGATCTACATGTTAGTTAACTCTCCTCAGTCTGTCAATTCTTCTTGAAAGGGTGTCTCATTTCAGTCATCTACTGAAAATTTGCCAAACCTTCTTCTACATCGGCAAACCAAACTCATACTGTTGTCTTATATGTTATCTTGGGGTCCTTTAGAACAGTAGCTCCAGATCTGAGTGCCACTGTAAAGAGCAACCTGTCATATATTTGAGATAACTGCTCTGAGGTGAGCCATGGTAGTTCTCAAATTTTGATTATTAGGCAAGAGGGGCCAGATGGTACCAGGAATTACGGTATATGGCAAAGACAGTAAGCAAAAGAATGAGCAGCTAAGACAGAAAATCGAATTTAATCTACACTCTAAACCACAAGGACAATAGAAGGTGCCATAAAAAGAATAGAGTCATGATCACTACAGATTTTTCAGGGCCTCAGATGCCAAGCCATCTGGTCTACTCTGTCATTTGAGTAAAATATATTATCTGTATCTTCATAACTCACGGAGCTCTGACTAAAGTTTTGATTGATTTCTCTGAATTTCTGACCAAAATGGCAGGATGTTTCTGGACTCCTGTGGATGCGCCCCAAAAGAACAAAAGATTAGACATAAAATGGGAAGTCCTAAAATTAAAAAAAGAAAACTTGCACCCCAGTAGGGCTGCAGCAGTAACGAGGCATCATCCTTAGTTAAATGGTGTGTTGAGACAATCTAAAACCAGTGAATTGAGCATTGAAGGTAGGTTTGATCAAAGCTCACATACATAGAATGTCAGTAAAGAAAAATATCATGAACAAATGCCCTGATAATGGATCAAGGAAGGAGCAGAAAGCATGAAAGAAGAATTCAAAACAAAAGTTAGTAAAAATAGTACTGTTTAAAAGTAAAGGAAGAAAGCACATTAGGGTATCTTTAATATATTGATTGCAGTGATGATCTCATATACTTGTTAAACATACATATATGCATGTGTGTGAAAACATCAGATTGTACACTTTACATCTACTCAACTTATTGTCTGTAATTATATCTCAATAAAACTGTTAAAATCATTATATTTGTTTCTTATTTTATCTCAGAGACTTAGCTTGTGAAACATTTGACTTAAGTTACTTATCTCCTCTGCTAAGCAAGCCATTACTTTAAAAATTCTTAATTATGAGATAAAAATCTGTACTTTCTGGAATGAGAACTCTCATGTTGCCTGTAGGATTGATAGCCTAAAAAGTTATGGAGTTGCAGAAAAATATCCTTTCCTCAAACACAATTTTCAGAAAGTTATGCAAAAGAAAAAATAGAAATGTAGTTTAAGAAGTTACCTAAGAAAAATGTATTTAAAGATAATATCACAGGCAACATTTCAGATGACAATTATGGAGTTTTAATTAGCCTGCAAACTTCCAAAATTCCCTGTAGGTAAAATGCAATAGCAACAGATGGCAGAAAATTTGGAAATCACAGTAGCAGGCACAGCATCTTAAAATGTAGACATATACCTAGAAAAAAATTCAACAAAGCCTTACATGTAACTCTTATCCAATGCACATATTTTAAGTAGGTTATTTTTCACTGATAAAGTAACTTTAATGTGGATTTCTCCAAAAGAAGCCTGTATCAATATTCTTTCTGATTCTAAAGGAAAAGGTATCTTTGTAGATTTGATGTCTTTTGATGATGATGAGCATTTGTTGATGTGGAAAATTTCTTTTTCTTGGTTTATCACTTAATCAGAAGCATTGAAAGAATTTAAAATTCCTAAGGTAGACCTGTATCACTCACAAATTGATCACTGACTCAATAAGTAATTAAACCGCCTGACTTCCTTCTACAAGACAACAGAGATAACTAGACTGCAGCACACTGATTTGACTTACTCATTCATTCATTCATATAATCCTACAATACTGTAGAGTATTTAATATATATGAAACACTAGAATAGACAGTAAGGATTTGAAGACAAGACCCAGAAAGTTCCTGTGGCCAAGAAATCTGCTATCTATCGTGAAGTTAGAAAATAAATAGAAAACATGATTTGATAAGCACTGTGGATAGAATTCATGCACGTGGTATTGAGTAAACATAGCTAGGTGCACCTATCCATGGACTGGGGTGAGCTCGGTAGATTTTGTACAAAGAAGTAATTAATGAGGCAAGGAAAGGCTGGTAGAGGATACAGAACATACAAAGCCCGGAATTTAGTGCTCCCTTTTGCTCTTTTTACAACAATATGTGACTGCTTTTCTAAGTTTTCTATATTGTTTAGAGATAAGCCAGTGAATAAGTTGGGCTGAACGTCCAACAAAATAGTCAGGACATCTGTCTAGACCACTTGGCCAAGGCTTCACTGACAAAGCAATATATGTTGTATTTGAATAATTAAATAGGATACACAATTAAAGCTCAGTGCAGAAGATATTCTGAAACTTCTTTATCTTCAATAAATTCCCAATTTAACCTCATAATATTCCCTCCAGTGAAGTGTGTCCTCGACATGGGCTTTAGAGTCAGAAAGACTTGGATTCACCTCCTAATACTGCCATCATAAATTGCTTGAATTTGGGTTTAAGCTCTATCAGCCTCAGTGTTGTCATGTGCATTGCAACAAGAGTATAGTAATATCCGCTTCGTGTAGTTGTTGGTTGTTGTAAGCACCAATGAGGTGAAGTTTGTTAAGTACATTAGTGGCTAATTACCAGAACTCAGTAAATAGCAGTAAGAATACACACTCTATAAAATGCACGGCTATATATTCCCAACCCAAGAGCACTAGCTTTGACATGGTATTTTAGAATCCAGATAAAATAGAAATAGGCTTGAGAATCTTTTCCCTGAGATGGAAGGTTCAGAGATTGTGAACACATGATGCAGGAGCCTAAGGAGTTTGCTGTCTCACAGGGACACTTAGATTCTTGTCTGAAGTATCTGAAGCTCCACAGTGTTTGTGCCAACCTAGAAAAAAATGCATTAACTAGACTCTCTGCATATGCTGAATATCAGTAGTGCAGCTTTTAAGAATTAATCTGTCATGTGGCTCTAACCATCGTGGAGTAAGTGCCAAAAGCAAGGTAGCATCATAAACAGATGTAGCCATATCTAGGTTCATCCTTCCACCCTGCTCAATGCTTTTTCCTATGGTATGAGTAACTATACTTTATCAAGAAAAGTGATTTGTGAAAGAAAAGAAGTTTATGCAACCAGAGTAATTTTTCTATAATGTAGAGTGAGGCTGCAAATTGAATTCATACTACAATCTGGATATTTAGAGCAAAAACTATCCCCGTTATCTTTTTTACAGATTATCTATACTTCTACATAAGTCCCCACCCACCGTTTAGCAGGGAAAACGTAACTAAATGTCCAATATAGTTTACATTTATCGTAATTTAAATAATAATTATGCTCAGGTAATGTCAGACTTCCTAGGATTAGCACAGCTCCCTGGGTAGTGGTCTTCTTCCCTACTCTTTCCCTAAGGCGGCATCTCAAAACATAAATAAAAGAATTTGTGGATTATGAGCTCTCTCAGGGGTGAATTATTTGGGGTCTTTTTGCGTGGTATTCTCTGGTGTTTCACGTGATGTTCAGACATGCTCTCTGAGATCAAGATTTGTACATCTCGGTACCTACTTGACTTTTATGTGACTATCTAATAGATACCACAATCTAAAATGTCCAAAACAGAATTCAAGCTTTATTCCTCTCAGAACCTTCTTCATTCATATAAATGGTCCCATCATCACCTAGTTTTTCAAGCCAAAACCCCAGGAGTCATTCCCTTTCCTTCACCTCCCACTTATAACCATCAGAGTAGCCTATTAGCTCTGCTAAAAATGTACCTAGGATCTATCCTTTTCTTTCCATCATCCTTGCCATTATTCTGGGCCAAGCCTCATCATGCCTTGACTGGACTCCTGGAGTAACTTTTTGTGTCATTTCAGCTTTGTTCTTCTCTTGGCAGCCAGACGGATCTTGAAAATGTCAATCAAATCCTCAATCTCTTTCAAAACCTTCCATTGCACATAGAATGAAATCTTGTCTAATAATATAAAAACTGAGGTCCTGTTCTACAAGCCATAAATGTGAGATCCAGCTCCTGCTTTATCTCCAATCTTATCGCCCTCACTCTCAAACACAATCATCTTTTTCTGTTCCCTGAGCAAGACAAGCTCTTACATGCCTTTGAGCCTCGGCAATTCACTGCTCTGGGTACCTAGGCTCTTAGCAAGCTAACATGTAACTTCAACAGAGAGGCTTTTGATCCCATTGTCAAGTGGCAAGAACTCAGTTCTCTGCTTTCTATCATATCATTTTTTTTGTCTTGCACCGCTTTTCACAATTTGTAGTTATATCATTAATTAATCAGTGTGCTTGTTTATTCTACTAGTTTGTCTGTCTTCACTTTGTTATAAGTTCCATAAGGTAGGGACCTTATCTGTGCTGTTACCATCATATCTTTCTCACTTAATATTTATTGAAAAGAGTAGATGAAATCAATCACACTATATGGTATATTTTGATATACATTCAGTTATGCTTAAAAATTACTTGTCAAATTATACAATGCCTTTCATAGTTGGCGTATTGTGGCTTTAGTCATTTAAAACTACCACTGCGGGGAGGGTATAGCTCAATTGGCAGGGTGAGTGCATGCTTAGCATGCACAAGGTCCGGGGTTCGATCCCCGGTACCTCCGTTGAGTAAATAAGGAAACCTAATTACCACCCTCAAAAAATTAAAAAAAAAAAAAGAATTTTCTAGTAAGCCAGAGAGAGAAAGGAAAATACCATATGAGATCGCTCATATGTGGAATCTAAAAAAAAAAAAAAAATTGAACATAAATACAAAACAGAAACAGACTCATAGACATAGAATACAAACTTGTGGTTGCAAGGGGGTGGGGGGTGGGAAGGGACAGACTGGGATTTCAAAATTTGTAGATACTGACAGGCATATGCAGAATAGGTAAACAAGATTATACTGTATAGCACAGGGGAATACATACAAGATCCTGTGGTAGCTCACAGCAAAAAAAATGTGACAATGAATATATGTATGTTCATGTATAACTGAAAAATTGTGCTCTACGTTGGAATTTGACACAACATTGTAAAATAACTATAACTCAATAAATAAACATTAAAAAAAAAACTACCATTGCTACTAATACTACTACTATTGCCTTTTAAACATTCCATAATAAAATATCATCCCCTGCCAGTGGATATTTGGAACAAGAGCATGGTGCTTCGACTGGGCAGACATGGGAAGAATTACTACAGTGTTGATCACATCTTCCACTTTCACTTAGGACTGTGCCAGGAGCACTTTGGGAGCTAGTGATAATGATTGCCTTGAAGATTCAGTCATTCAGAAGGTTGATATAGTCTACCTTTACTTGGAAGAAATGTATAGCTCCTATACGTAAATCAGCAACTTTATTTGGAGTGCACACTTTGTCCGTAACCATGCAGATCTAAATTTTATGCCCAAAGCTCTGATAAAACAGATATTCCAGATATCCTTTGCGTTTCTATGGTGCTGGGCCATGAAGCGTGATATTGCATGAGACCAGTATCACCCAGGATTCTGCACTTGTCCTGAAGCCCGAAAAGACCTAATGAAATCTAATTTGTTTTGCTGGGAGTACTATTGGCGCAAACATGTTGGATTCATCTGGAAGCTTATCTCTGAAAGCCTATAAACAGCTGCTTTGACATTAACTTTTTCATCCTGTATCACTGTGACTATCATGAATATCTGCAGAAATTACTCACAATTGTACCTGCAGTGGTTGAAACAACACTAGACTTTCAAACATGTGAACTTCCCTAAAATTCATGCACGGGAAGAAAATTCAAGAGAGTCTTTCAGGAAGATTTCTTAGGAAATAATGTGAAGTTTAACCAATGGAGTGCTTATCTTCTCTCTTATTAAAGACTCCTCAGAATTAATTTTCACAGATGCTTCTCACCTTTATACCTTTTGCTGAAACTTTGTTCAGGTCTGGTAAATGTGTTAAATAGCTCAAACTAGCTGACATTATTGTGGAAATTGGCATTAATCAGCCCTTACTTCTGCATTTACTGTGTGCTGTGTGCCTTTGGCCAAGTTTTTCCCACTGTAAAATAAGAATTCTAATAGTTGCTATGGCATATGATTCTCCAGGATTAACTGAGATAAAGCAAGTAAAGACCTTAACCAAGGACTTGCACTAGGTATCCAATATATAGTAACCACTATAATTAGCTATATTGATGGCTGCCTCCTCTATTTGGTTAATTCTTTGTGTCTAAAACATTTCTTTGGCTGTAAATTAGTTACATACTTTTGCAGAAAGTCTGTTGTGTTTTCAATGCTTAAATGCCATACTTACCCTTTTTATTCACTTTTTCCCTATTTTCCTTAATTATTTTGTGTTTTACCTCTTAAATAGGTAAAATCTAAGACCATGAGCATTATATATTTTGAATGTTTTTTCATTACACTGAGCCCAATTTCTAAGACAACTTTCACAGCACGTCACTGGGTACAGTTATGTAACAGAGCCCATTCTTTCCTTTTGCTCATGTTTCAACCTTACAAATACAAAGTAGCTCTGCCTATAGTGGGAATAAACTTTTCCCACCTAGGGGAGTATTAGAGAGACTTCTTTCAGCCCTGTATCTATTCCCTTACTAACTCCTCACCAAAGGAGGGCTGGTGATGCAATTGGTTAGAGCATGTGACAGTCACTGCATTTTCCAAGTGGAGAGTGTTACTGTCTCTTAAAGAAAACCATATGGGGGTCTCTCTTCCTCTTCATCCTATTGTCTGCTAAGAGGATTTAGGTATTTTGTGCTACGATTTATCTTGCTTTTTAATTCCCCTGATAGGAAGCAGCCATGAAAGTGTTTCCAGGAGAGGAAAGGCTGTCCACACAGGTCCTCCATGTACTGGTGACTCTGCTTGTGGATGGGTGGCCACCCTCAACTCCATGAGACTGACTGGGTAAGGAGATTTAGGGCCTATTTGAAAGACCCAGATGTTCTAAATCCAGGGGGTAGGGAGTTAGAAGCTTCTGTATCTAGGTTATCGGAGAAGCCTCACTTTGGGAAAGTTCTAGCTTGCCTGGGAGTTAAGAAATGTATTTGGCTATTGTTTCTTGTGTATGCCATGGCTTCAAAGAATACCCACAAAGAGAGAAGAAGTGAATGAAAGCTTTAAGTCATCACAACCCCTAACATTATGCTCCTTCTTTCAGAACAATCCCAGGAATGATCTCACACATTCAACATAAAGAGCCATAAAAAGAGGACAGTCTATTTGTATTTGCAGATTTTCACTGAATATTTTTATTTTTCACTGTACATCAGTATTCCTAAATTCTACCTAGAAGAGTTTTCACAGAACAAAATTTTGTTTTTAAAAAGACTCCTAACAGTGAAATAAACACCAGTTCTAAATATAACCTTCATGCTCTGCAGAAAGAGGCAGCCATAATCTCCAGAAGAACCCAGCCGTGTAATCTGTTTAATGTCACAAGGACTTGCAGACTATATTTATATAAATTTGCAGACACTGATATGGTTTTAAATATATTTCTAAAACCTCACATCATGCCTCACTTGTGTGCTATAACTTCACAATCTCATGAGGAAAAAGAAGATCGATTTTAATTTTGAAATTAAACTTGAACAAAACAGCAAACTACAGTCACCAAACAAAAGTAACCAAAATGTTTGACTTGGTGTTGCCAGATATGTTAGTGACACACTACTAAAAAGTATAATTTTTAATATGAATTGCTGGAGAACAAATTACCACGTCAATGAAATCTAATGGTAAATTGTTCAAGAGCAAAGGCATAAATGCTGGAGTGAAATAGAACTGGGTTTGAGCCCCTTAGCTCGGTGAACTCAGATGGGTTACGTAACTATTAAAGCCAAAATTTCCTTCTGAGTAGAAAAGAGGTGAGCATTCCTTCCTCATAGGGTTGTGGTAAGTATCAATGATAAAGTCGTCAAGCATGCAGAACAGTGCCTGGGCACACAGCAAGAGCTGAAAAATGGCAGTGACCCATTAGATCAAGTACCTAGCTAGTAGGTCCGGATCAATAAATGAGCTCACAATAAAATGGAACAGTATAAGAATATTTTACTTTCATTTTAACATGTATTTCATAGCTGACTGAAAGATATTTACATTTTTTTCATTTTTATAAAATAAGACAGTAATAATGTAATCAGGGATTTATTTAAACACAGGGATATTGAATGAAAGTAACATTCTAATTTATTTCCCAACTTCTGTGTCTTCTCTCTCTCTGATTTACAGTGCTGCTGGGTTAATCTTCCTAAAGAATAATTACCATCTTGTTATTCTCTTGTTCAAAAATCTTCACAGATTCACAACTGCCTGCTGAAGAGAGTCCAAACTTATCTTGCTTTTCAATACCTTCCACAAATTTGGTTCTAACTTATCCTTCAAACATTACCTGCTACTCTTTAACTTTATAAATCTTATGCTTCAGCCAAACTGAACTCGATTACAAATTCCTGAGTCAGAGGTTTTCACTTATTTGCCTTTGTAGCCCTAATATCTACTACACCACAACGAAACATGTCCTTCCCAGTCAATACCAATATGGGCAGTTTCTAGGTTTGCTGATTTGGTTCTTGTCCCTTCCAAAATTTACCTTGTAATCTATCATCATTTTAAATGCTGCTTTGATCTTCTGAAATGTTAGTGATTCCTAAACAACCCTACTACACACCATTTCAACTTCATCATCAAATAGTTAACCATAAAACTAACATGATCCCAGAGGAAACATTCTAACATCACCTCCAGTATAATGTTGACGCCTTCTTCATTTAGGACCTACCTAATCAGACAACCCATGCCTTCCCTGAAGATATAGCTGCTACAAACACTAACATCTTTAGCTTAGTTTAGTATGTCAGAGTAAATGTTCAGATATTATTTTTTGAATAAATGAATGAGTTAAAGGCCTCAATGAAGTGCAAGATATAAACTGTTTTACTATTTTTTTCTCACTAGTCTATAGTACACCACTATTGCAAAGAAAGAAATATAGTCAATATAAATATTGTTGTTCCAAAAGCCATAATATTTTCCCTCCAGTACATTGTGATTCTTTATGTGATTACACATTAATTTTTCATAGAGTTGTTATAGCTTCTTACCAGGAATGTAATGTGTATAATTGTCCTCTTTTTTCCTTTAAAACATTGAGCTATAATTTTCTTT
This sequence comes from Camelus ferus, assembly GCF_009834535.1. Classification (NCBI taxonomy): domain Eukaryota; kingdom Metazoa; phylum Chordata; class Mammalia; order Artiodactyla; family Camelidae; genus Camelus; species Camelus ferus. The sequence continues at coordinate 32,304,593 of NC_045702.1, forward strand.
TTTTGTTACTCAAGCACTTATATTGTAAGTAGCAACTGACAAATACTGAGAATCTCATATATGTAGAGCACCTTGTTAGATTCTATAACAAATAGTTAAAGCAACAGCTCTCAAAAACAGTATCTGTATTTGCTGCCTACGCTCCTTTACTACCATTCTCTTCTTTCCCCACTGTAATTGGACCTTGGTCCTAACCACTCTGCTAAGATCACTCTTGTCAAGGTCAGTCACCTCCCTCTCAAAAAACCTAACCCTTACATCTCTCCTCTCATCTCAGCATCATCGCCACAACATAGGAAAAGGGCCTCTTGATTTCCCCTGTGCCCAGTACACACTTTTACCCAAACCTCTCCCCAGATCTTCACCAGCTCAGTAAAAGTCCCTGCCCAGTTATTCCAGCCCCAAACTTGAAAGTCATCCTTATTTTTTTCTTCCTTCACTTCCCACATCTAAACCAAAAGAACCAAGTTCTGTTAGTTCTTCCTACAAAATGTATCCAGAGTCTATTTCCTCTTATCTCCCCTGCAACCATATTAATGACAGATTTACTTAAAACTGCTGAACCACTACCGCTATGACAATACCCTCCTAACTGGCCTCCCAGCGACGCCCCATCCCTCTGCAGTCCATTTTCACAGTAAGCAGAACTTCTCGCTTCCCTTCTTAAAAACTTCTAGCAGTTTCCTGTTGGATGTAGGGCAGGACCCCAGATCTTTACCATGGCCCGTGTAGAAGGCCTCCCTGAGGCTCCCCCAACACCAGAAACCTCCCTTACCTCTTCTTCCACTAACAAGCTCCTTGAATAAACCCATCTCCTTCACAGTATAAGCCTTTGATCTGTTTCTGCCTCTGTTTGGATATGCTTTCCTCAGACTTTGTACATTATTTAGATTTCAGTTCAGATATCACCTCCTCAGAGAATCTTTCCCTGCCATGCAGTATTAAAGAGAGTTCTTAGTCCTTTTCTGGCACATCACCCATTTCATTGACTTAAACAGTATAGGAATTAATTTCTCCCTCATGTGGCAATCTTAGCATGAGTGTATCAGGACTCAAAGGCAACTCCACTTGGTGGTGGTGAGCACCGGGCTCCCTCTATCTCGTGATTCTGTTATTCTTAACATGAATCTTCCATTTTGTGGGCTACGATGGCTGCTCCAGCTTCTGCCATCATGTCCTATTCCAGCTGGCAAGAAGGAGAGTAGAAGTCATCCCTCCCTCTTTCTCTTTATGGGCACCACCCAGACGTCACATACATCAACACTGCTCACTGGCCAGAACACAGACATAGGACTGCACCAGATGCCGAGAAAGCTGGAACTTGCACTTTTTGTCCAAATGACAATGTGCCCAGATAAAATGTGTGGACTTAATTCCAACTCAAAAAGGAGAAAAAATGCTGTGGATAGATGGAAGGCTCTGTCAAACACTGACCCAATATAAAACACACACACATAGAATATGAGAAAAATCACAAAGAAAAAAATAATATAAACAACCATTAATAATAATTTAGAATAACCAAGGAAATGGAAATTATGACAAGATATCAGACAATTCTGACACTGACAATTATTAAAAATGCTAATACAATATTTGCAGGTAAACAGGTCTAACCACCCATCCCTATGCTTCAGCCCAGTCCAGGACCCTTCACTGTCACACTTAGTTTTGTACAATTGCCTCCTAACCTTCTCCCTGCTTCAGTTCTTGTTATTCCCAATGAGTCTTCCAAACTATTCTCAAGTGGTCCTTAAGAAAACCCAAATCTTGATTAGCTTACTTTTTCCAGAGTCGGGGGAAAAACCCCAAGGTTCTGACATGGTATAAGACCTTATGTATCTTCACCCTTACCCTACATACCAGCTCTTAGGAGATGCTTACAGTTCCCCTAATGCACCTTTAAGTTCACACTTTTGCTGATTCTGCTTGCTCAGCCTGGAAGGCTTTCCCTGGCCTCTCTGGCAAATGCCAGCTTATCTTTGGACTCAGGTCCAAAGTAGCTTCTGCAAATTCTTTCTGATCACCCTTTTTCACCACATACAGAACTGATATCCTCAGCTCTGCCCCTACTACACCTTGTATATGTTTACATTACTTTTCGTGCATGTTTGCTTTGTTTACTTCACTCATTAAGAAATTAAGCTTTGTGAAACATCGGACCGAACCATCTCTTCTTATATCACCTTTAAGTACCTTACTGCCTGCCACATAATAAGCCTTCACTAAATGTCATTTGTGAAGGTACCAGGACTCAGCTCTCTAATAACAATGTCTCCCTAAATCCTGGATTAGAGTAGAAAGGATCAATCTTACTTGAAGGCTAACAGGAAATTTTACGACAAACAAGATGTCCCCATGCCTTCATACTTGAACGCTGTCCTGGCCTAACCTTCCATGAAGAAAGGCAAAATCAAAAACAACACCATTCTTTCTTTAAGTGTTAAGAGGTCCGCCATTACAATAACTTTCAGTGTGTCCTCAAACTTCAACCCTTCCTATTCTGTCCGTGGCAGCACACTCAACAGAAGTTAAAGGAGCTACAAAATTTTATATGCCAGGAATCTGGTCTCCCCTTTTGATATGAAACATAGACCATGTACAGACTTCTCCCCAAACTATGTATCAATTATAAGAGGAACCTGCATTAATTTTCCATCTATTACCTTTCCTAACCTGTACTCTCTTTGGGGGAGGTAACGTGGGAAGGTTAATACTGCCTAAATAGGAATACTCTCAGACCTAAAGAGATATTTTTTAATGGCAATGAAGTTAAAAGTAGGACAGTCATTGGGAAAATAACCTGACCAGTCATACTTCTTTCCTGAGGATGTAATGTCAGATGCTTAGTAGAAAGTCTGGGATGAGGAAGATTTAGAAACACGATTGGTATTAGGCCAGATCTATATCATTGGGCCTCTGGAACCCCATAACTTGTTAATGCTCTTCAACAGACTGAAAAATGATTAATAAACTTGTGTGGCAGGGCAAGGGGTAAGAGGGAGGGCATGTCAAGAACAAATAACTAAGATCTCCAGCAGTTTTTCCAACTCCAATAAAATTCAATTATAGGAGTTATTTTATACTTTATTATCTCATTATTCATGTATTCACTTTTTTTTAAAGCTATATATTGCTTCTTCATGAAGTCATTAGTTTTCCCTAAATTAAAGAAAGTGTGTCTTTTCTGTGTATTTTGAGACCATGATTTTCTTTAGGGTGACTTGTAAGCATAACATAAACTAACAAAAGATTATCCCTCAGAAGAGAAGCATGATCTGAACATTTATTTTTGTGTTTGTCAACATTTGTTCCGGCCCAAAGCATTCCAGCGTGTCTTGTCAGACACCATTCCTGTTCTCTTGTTCTTGTGCTTTTTCCTTTGAATATTTCCCAACTGGAGTTGAGAGGAAAGCATTTTTCCTCTCTAGCTTCAAAGTTATATAAGGTAAGTCTGGAGCTCCTGGGGGGCAAATCCTTTACTTTATGGCAAGTGCTGATTTAAAACTGAAAATAAAAGGGAGACAGGCAGAAGGTGGTGAGGGGGAAAGAAGAGAGAGAGAAAGAGAGGGTGAAAGCACAAATCCTGAAATGCGCAAATCCCTGGTTCCAGTCATTCCCCTTGGCTACTTCACTCTTGTCTTCTTTATAATTTTATTGTGTGAACCAATATTTCCCTTTGCACCCAAATCTACTTTGAATTTGGTTTCTATTCCTTGCAGTTGAGAGAGTACTAACAAGTGCTATTCAGTCATTGACCATAAGAATAAAATTAAAAATTTTTGGTTTCCTCTCAGAATATATGAATGCAAAAGCATTCATCCAGAAATGAACAAAGAATGCCCTTGGTTTTGTGAATTCAGAATATGCCAGCCACCTCTGCCTACTGCTGATGAGAATCATTATGGAGGAAACAACATTGAGGAGTGTGGGGGGAATAAACCACTGCCCTCCTTCCACAATCTTAACAGTTGTTGAAAGTATTAACATTTCCAATGTCCTAATTTTAAAATGTAAAGCTTATAAAATGTCTAACTCCTGCTATTCTGCTTTTTTGTAGGGTCTGGCACACAGCTGTACGTGCAGAATCTGTGAGGAAGACATTCACGCCTTTGCCTAATTAATGCGCAGCTTTGCTGGACTTCTGTCCAATCCCTGACAATGCAGACAGTGATAAGGGACCATTAAAGCCTAATGAGCTTGGAAAAATTGGAAACCCGAGTTTCCTGTAGAATGTTAAAGCTGATCTACTCCTGTGGAAGAGAAAGGGTCTTAAGACCATGCGTTCTATTCATTAAAAATGCCTTTTTGAATTAGTAGAGAAATGTTCTTATCATTTGATAGCTCTATTATGTAAGTGTATTTTTCATTTTTTAAGCTGTAAGCCGTATTGACTAACCACAGCAGGCAGAAATAAGTAAATTAATCCTTCTTTTCATCAAAAAGCAAAACTGAGTGTGCCTAAATCAAGCTTTTTGTTTCAGTAAGAGGTTCCTGGAGGAAGGGTTGTCTGATTTTAGCAACCTGATGTAAAACCAAAATGTATACATTTTTGTGCAATGCAAACACAGGTTCTTTGTTAGTCCATTATTAACTCATAACGTGTTTCATTAAAACTGAATCTATTATCTTTAGTTGGAAAATTATATAGAGGATACTTAATAAATTTTTAAATTATTCTTCCTTATCCTTGACACTATAACTTGTATTCATTTATTCACCAATTGATGTTTGTGTACACACACACATACACGTTACGTTAGCTCTACAGTACTGTTAGTACACAAGCACATTAGCACACAAGACAGACGCTGTGTCTACCTCTACCCCATATAGGAAAGCCTTTATGGAAAGACTTCTCATAAAATACTGTTTTATAGAATAGATTCATGCAATAAGTAAGATCGCGTGTTACTATGATGTGCTCAGTAGCCTAAGCCTCCTTGGATAAATAAAGAGGACCATGCAATGCTGACACCTATGCTATAATGAATACTGTTATAAAGAAAGTCCTGTTTGCTTCCACAAGATAAACTGCATTCAAACTGGAGAAAAAAAGCTTTCCTGAAAATGACTTCAAGCAAAACACTGTAAATTCACCACCACTTCTGCATTCTCCTGAGAGATTTTCCTCAGGAACTGACATGCAAATCACCAGGGTCTACATATCGTTCCCACTACACACAAAGGACTGTGACTATACAAATTAGCAATTTTGTTCATCAGTAAAAATCAATAAAACACTGCCTGGATATTTATGTTAAAAGTTGTGGGGGTTTTTTGTTTGTTTCTAAATCATTTTCCCTGAGCCAATTTCTACTGACAGAGTCTGTCTACTCACATTAGCGACAGGAAGCAATAATTAACTGTAAGTTGTCACTAGTGATTGGAGGATCCATGAAGTGAGGCACACTAAGTGGGGCAGAGGAAATCCAGGCTGCCCTTCCGCTCATCTGCTGGAGCAGAGTTAAGGAATAATTTCTGAAACATTCCCACATTTCTTTTCTCAAGTTTATGTGAATGAAAAATGATAATAACCTATATTTTACAGGATCTTTAAGAGACATATTTTACCTCTAATCACATCCCCTGGGGAACATCTTACTCTGCGTCTAAGAGAAGGATAAACCTATGTAATTGTAATTAGGGTGAGATCTTAATAATTAGTAAATGTTACTATGTCTAATTGTTAAATGTGATTTTTTTTAGTGGATAAATGGAACTGTTAGTGAATAAAAAAGAAATTGTTATTCGGCCCCCTATTCATTCATTTGACACGTATTTAGCGAGTGCCTTCTGTATCAGAAGTTTCTCGAGTAACTGAGAAAATAAAGATAACTAAAATATAGTAATTCTCCTCAAAAATAATCCCAATCTAGAGAAAGATAAATTCAAAAATTGATGCTTCAGGTTTAGCACTATCAGGGTTATGGTAGCAAAAAAGAAGGTCATAGGAGAAGGGTTAGCAGATGTGAAGAAAGAGGTCTCAGAAAAGCTTTCCGGATCATGTGATCCTTGATTTGAGCCCTTAAGGATACCTGGCAGCTACCTAGAAGACTAAGGGTGGAGGTGTCTCCTGGAGTTCTGGCAAAATGCAGCAGCTGACACAGAGATAATTCCAGAAAAAATTCAGCGACTGCCAAGCCAAGTAGGTTTGAGGCCTTAACACTTGTGAGAAGTAGCAAGTAGTGTAGTACTTCTGGAGAGAAGGATAAGGAAGGACTATTGTAGAAGGCAAACCTAGGGTGAGAGAGCCTAGGGTCAGATCATCAAAGTCTTCACATGCGTCCAGGAGAAGTCTGAATTGTATTCTGAAGGTTTGTCGGGGGCACTAAAGATTTTCAACATGGCTCGTTTTGTATTTTGGAGAGCTCACTCTGGTACTAAGTTAAGAGCTGAGCAAGACTGGAGGCAGAAGGCCAGTTACGAAGAGATGGAGAAAGAATGGAAGGTGCCCCTCTCGTCTCTTGTTAGAAAACTGGAAAGATGTCTGTGCTTCTGCCTGGAAATGGAAACACAGAGGAGGAGAAGTTCCCTTCTTTGGAAGGTGAATAGTGAAGGAAAGGCCAGGTTCAGTTTGGATATTGCACACGTACAATATGTAAAGTGGGCAATGGAACAGACCGGGGACAGGGACTTAGGAAAAGTGTGGGTTAGAAGTGGCTCATGGGCACCACGGTCATGTGGTATTAGTTTCACTGGTCCCGACACCCTCCCCTGTAAGAGGCCCACGCTGCACCAGACGCGCTCTGACAGGTTTGCCCACCTTCACCGGTCACCTGAAGTATTCATTAAAGAAAACCTTAAAAGAAAAGAAGATATTCACTGCTCTTTTCCCAGACCGAGTGAATCAAAATCTTCAAGGAAAGGCTTGAAGAGCTGTTGGTCTTCTTTTGTTTTAAAAATAATACCTTCAGAGGATTCTTACCAGCATGGCATTCTGGAAGCTGCTAGTCTAATAGCAACACTTGCTAAGTACCTATAATGTGTTAGACACTCTAAGTTTGGGCACGTTAAGTCTCTATACCTTACAACAATATAATAAAATAGATGTTTTATCCTCGTTCTAACATGAGGAAACCGACATTCATGGTCTCATTCGAAGTCTCAAGATCAACGAGTGGAAATGTCTGCACTCCTTACATTGAAATATGACTTGCCCTATGTTGTGCTGAAGGATGCTTACCAAGACATATGACAGGTATTTTCTCTTAGTAAAGTACCTATTATATCATAGAGAAAATCACATTATAGGGAAAATTTTTAAAGTGTCAGTATAAATTACGTGTGGTGTTGAAGTCCTCAAACATACTTTCCTCCCTGGCATCAGTACTGCCTTGCTAAGCAGCAATTGTACCCTCAGGTACTTAGCTTCACACCCTTTAAACATTTTCTCTACTATTTTTGTCTTTTCCTCTTTGTTTCTTTTCTCTTTGCTCTTTTGATGAAAGTTAGACACCACTATCCACTGAATTTTGGCCAACCTCAAGCCAAGATAACTGAGCAAAATGGAGGTGATAGGCTACCAAGGTGGGAATGGCAAGGAAGAGGACTAGCGATGATATCTAATAAAAACAGAATGTAATAGAAAATACAAAATACCTGATTAAGCTATATTTCAATGTTAAATACTTCTTTGCTCCATCAGCCTTCTGTTCAGCAAGTACAAACACATTTTCCTCACTACAGGTGTCCTGTTAACTATTAAACTATTCCGACAATTAATAATCCTAGGGTCCTCATCCAAAATCATGTGCCTTGCAGGTTCTTGTGGTCCTAACAATTGGGAAGGTTAAGTCATGTTTTTAGCTTGCTGTTTTTCCTGAGGTTTACAATGCAACAAGCTTTTCTGTGCATGACCATCTATCAGCCAATATTTATCGAAGGCCCCAGGGCACAGCATGGTACAGAATACTACTGAATGGTATGTTCAAAAAAGCACAGATAATATCTGATAGGTTTCAAAATAGATGAGATAGGACACATCCAAGCAGGGGTTCTGGAAGCATAGAGGAGGCTCAAGAAGCTGGTGAAGATAAAGTTAAATAACACTTTATGTTCATGTAGAGACAAAATATCAGAAAAAGTCATCCTTACATGGGCATCATCAAAGGCCAAGAAGTTCTGTGCTACAAACTACAAAGCCTGTGAGTGGAAAGCCTTGTATTGCTGGACAGTAAGGAAGTACCTAAATAATAACAGAAACATGCCAAAAGATCATATGAGCCAGCTTGAACACATTCCCACTAGTTAAATCTGGGACAATCTGAGCATCAAAATAATGACCATAAAAAATCATCACCGATTAAATAAGAATCCATGAATATATGCTGATATGAGTCAATCAATCAATTAACCAATAAGAAAGAAATATTCTTTCTTACAGTAGAATGCCAGCCATTAAATGTAGAAGGAATGGTAGAAAATCATCTTCTGGCAGTCATCAACACAATAGTTGCACTAGGCAAAATCATCAGTGGATGCTAAAAGCAGGGGGTGAATGTTTAATAAGGAATAAGATTTTTATATAGCCTCAAAGTCTCCCACCACAAGATATTTTTGTTTGTTTGTTTTTATATTTTTTAAAATTATAGTTGACACACATTCGTGTCAGGTGTACAATGTAACAATTTGATCTTTTTATAAATTATAAATCCATACAAAGTTATAAAATATTGACTATATTCCCTGTGTTGTACATTACATCCTCGAAATTTATTTATTTTCTACCTAGTAGTTTGTATCTCTTAATCACTTGTACCTAGTTTGCCCCTCCCCCTACCTCTCTCCCCTCTGGCAACCATTGGTTTGTTTTCTATATTTATGAGTGTTTTTCTGTTTCATTATATTGGTTCATTTGTTTTATTTTTTGGATTCCACATATAAGTGAAAACATACAGTATTTGCCAATATCCTCCCGGTCCATCCATGTTGTTGCAAATGGCAAAATGTCATTCTTTTTATGGCTGAGTAATTTTCCATTGTGTATATACAAAGTGTGATTGTGTGTATGTATATATACACACACACCTTCTTTATTCATTCATCTGTTGACAAAACACTTAATGTTGCTTCCAAATCTTGGCTATTATAAATAATGTTGCTAGGATCATCGAGGTGCATATATCTTTTTGAATAATAGTGCTTTCACTTCTTTGGATAAATACCCAGGAGTGAAATTGCTGGGCCATATGGTAGTTTTATTTTTAATTTTTTGAGGAACTTCCACACTGTCTTTCACAGTGGCTGCACCAATTTACAGTTGTTCCATCAACAGTGCACAAGCATGCCCCTTTCTCCACATCATCGTCTCTTTGATTAGAGACATTCTGATAGGCATGAGGTGGTTTTTGTGGTTTTGATTTGCATTCCTCTGATAATTAGTGATGCTGAGCATCTTTTCATGGACCTATTGGTCATCTGTGTGTCCTCTTTGAAAACATGCCTATTCAGGTCCCCTGCCCATTTTTGAATAGAGTTGTTTGGTTTTTTTGATATTGAGTTGTATGAGTTCCTTATATATTTTGGATCTTGCACCTTATCAAATATATCATCTGCAAATATCTTCTCCCATTCAGTAGGTTCCCTGTTGGTAGTTTTCTGCAATGTGCAAGTTTAAATCTCATTTGTTTATTTTTGCTTTTGTTTCTCTTGCCTAAGGAGACATATCCAAAAAATACTGCTAAGACCAATGTCAAACAACATACCATCTACATTTTCTTCTAGAAATTTTATTGTTTCAGGTCTTACATTTAGGTCTTGAATCCATTTTGAGTTTATTTTCATATATGGTGTGAGAAAATGTTCTGGTTTAATTTTTAAATGTAGCTGTCAAGTTTTCCCCAAACCACTTGATATTTACTAACTACAAACTGAAAATAATAACTTGAAATGCTGTTTATTATATTATAATTAATAATAGCGATTCTATTTAATTTTATGTCACAGTTCCATAGGCAAATTAAAAAAAAATTAGTGTGCGTCCAAACTGGAAATTGATTTGAAGCTGATTTTCCTGATACTAATTTCTTTTGCTGTCTTTTGTCTCTAGTTCCTCTAAATATTTCAAAAAAAATTCTAGATAATTGGCTGTTCTAATCAGCTGCATTTTTATCGACTAAGAGTTTACTGAATTTATTGTCTCTAATTTTCAGTGAATTCATAGAAATGATCCATCATTTACCTAATGGCTAGCATGCACCCTCTTTCAGAACACATCTCTTAGAGATGTGAGGAAAACAGCACCTGTAAATCATACTGTCAGAGTTGTGGAGAAGCGGTCTGAATTAACTGTGTGTCTATTCAATGAGTCAGATGGGGAAATTATTTTCAACCCCATAAGTACCACTATTGGATAAGGTACCCATACTGAGCCTAAGAAGGAGGGATTGATGCTCAAGGAAATGAAAGGAGGAGACCTAGCGACTCTGATGAAAAGGCCATTCAACCACAGACGACCTCAAAAGAATTATTTTCATTCTAGCCTTGGTGCATTTTAAAGAAAAGACTTCTTTTAACTGCTGTACAGTATAGCTGCAGGTGGCTTCCAAGACATATTACTATGTTTGGCTGGGGCCATGTCAATTCCAGGAATATAAGTTCTATAATATGTCAGTATATGTTCCCCCCAGAAGACAGTATCTACTGTCAAAGAAGTTTGGAAAAGTTTGGGTTAAACTAGGTTAACTAGATTTTTTTTTTATTGTACAAATATTTTAAGAAAGTTCTTTATCATTTGTCAATGTAAAATGTGGATTTTCAGAAGCCGTGACACCCCATGCTTTCAAAATCATTTGATCATGAAGTTAACCTTCTTTTCCCCACAGAGCCTCTTACAAAACTTGTGTTCCACAGAACACACAGTTGGTGGGAAGCACTCTTCAAGTGAGTAAGAAAGAAACATAGAAAATACCAGGGAAGTCTGTCTTTTACATCAAGGAGAGAAAAGTAGGATTTCCCTGAATGATTGTGGGGAAAATAGAAAAAAGAAATTGTACTTGGTACATGGAGAACACTTGTAGAAAAGCTCTATAAGACTGTATTTAAAATAACTTGTTCTATCCAGCATCTGATCTTAGTTTCTCTAATAAAATGAGCAGGACTCCTTGGGAAAATGGCTAATTCTAGGGCTGAGGCAGGAGAAATACAAGATGACCTTGGATTATAACGTAATAACAGAAATTAAGGAAGTGCTAAAAAAGTTAAGACACAACACGGTTTCATATGTTTTGACACATGTCAAAAGGATATGAGAGCCAACTGAAAGAGCTCCCAGTGTCCAAAGCCAGAACAATTAGAGCAACTAAATAAATAAATTAGTACTGAATTATAACACAAAGTATTAAATAAAATAAATAAATAAAAATTGAATATATAAACAAATGGTGGAGGAGAGACAAGTCTTTCTAACAGAATTCCCAATGATAATTCCTTTCCAGAAGGTGGAGCCAAACTCTGCCTCAGTTCACTCCCTGCTCCCTCCACTTAGTAACTTTCTTACTAACTCTTGAGAGTTGGGTTTGTCTGAGGAAGCCCCACAACGAAGCATTCAGTGTAAATAAGCAACAGTGAAAAGCACCATAAGGGCTTTTTATGCCAAAAACAAAATTCAACTTCCTGGGTGACCACGGACAAACAAACTGAGAACAGAAGGTTCTGTACCACCTAGAAACTATCAGGATAAACATTAAAAGCAAAACAAAATGAAAGACAGGCAATATTTGATAGAGCAAGTTTAATGACAAATTGTACTTAAAGTTATCAAGAACTGGCATTTGAAATTTATTGCAGGGAGATTTGTAATTTTTATTAAGAATTCCAGTAAGCCCCAGACTTCTGGGTAATGTGAATCATTGGGAAGGAATCTGCTGTTTTCAGGCCAAAATTTGATCTCTTAATGATGTAATAAGGTCAACAGATCATGAAGCCTCCATTAACTTACCTTATATTGACCCCTTTAATGACTTTGAAATGGATGATTTAGGCTCTATCAAGGACTGAACTAGGATTCCTACAGCTTTTTTTTTGCATTTAAGGTATATCTGTACACTGTTTTCACCTTTCTCATTTCCTCCTTCCTTCCTGACAATCCATTTTTCACTTGATACTCCCTTATAGAATGACTTGCATTCCCTTCATAAACAGAGGGAAGCATCAGGCACTGTCCTTAAAACTACAGGCAATACATTCAAATAACTGCCTAGTTGAAAAGTCCCTTTTTAATAATCTAAGGGTGAATATTATCGCTCTCCTCTAACAAAACTGAACTAAACCTATAACGGAAGGCCACTTTCAGGAGTGAGACTAACTCCTCCCGGACCAATCCCACTAGATACTCTGCGCAAATGAATCTGGGAAAAATACTCATTCCATACATTTCCCTTGAAAGGCCCCAAGGCACTGCAGACTAAGAGGCTTTGAGACATTCTCAGGAAAGACACATAAGATTTTGTCTTGTCCAGTGTTTCTCATACTTATTTCACCTGGGAGCTCTTCCCCTGTCCTCCCCGCTGACCCCCAAACTCCATTTTAGCAGCAGAACACAGTTTGGAGTTTCCTGATCTAGGATTTTATATTTCCATGTAAAAGGAATCAATCATCTACGTTGCTAAGCTTTGCCTACGCTCTTCTGATTCACTACCAATAAAAAGAATTTTTGCTTAATCAGGCATATTCTGCCTTACCTCTTACTCTATCTAACCAATGCTCTTCTCCTATGCAAATTACCAAATAGCTTTTTCAGATTCCTATGGATTGTCTATTTTTAGACAGAGAAAACATTATTTGGATTGTAATGATCAAATCACAATCTTCCCTAAGCTCCAACTCAACAATAGATCTGTTTACCCTGTTAATACTTAACTCATTTCTACCATTTAAAAACAGTTTTTAATTCACCATTAGCCATTTTGATTCAATCAATGCATTCAGTTAACAAAAAATTAGTATGCATCTAAAGTGTGCCAGATCCTTTTTACCATCCAAACATTAGTGCAGCATGTGCCACATTGCAGCCACTGTGCAAGGTACTGGGGATACCACAGTGGAAAAAAAAAAACATAGAAGTTCCCATGTCTAACATGGAAGATAAACAGAAATTATAAATAGGTAAAGTATTATGAAGAAGTGTAGAGAGCTACAGGCCCATATAATAAGTGGATCTACTCTGGTTTGAAGGATTGTAGGCTTCCAATGACGGAATGATGTTTAAGCTGAGAGTCATTCATTTCACAAATATTTATTAAGTACCTGCTCTGGCACCATATTAAAATTGGAGATGCAACATTAAATAACACAGATATAATCTCTATCTTTATGAAACTAAAAAACTTTGTGGTAAACAAACAAATCATAAGTTAGCAACTATATGAAGTGATAAGTAGTGAATAAACAAAATATAAGGAAAGTGAGACCTTCTGAAGGTAGTCAGAAAAGCACTATCAAAAGAGAAAAATCCAATCTGCGAACTGAAGAACAAAAAACATTTTCGGGTTTGGAGAAGGGTATTCTTGGTGATAGAAGCAGCAGGGCAAAGGTCCTGAGGCAGGGAAGAGCTGGGCCTGCTCCAGGACCTGAGAGAACACAGGCATTTTAAGTCTGATGAGCAGGGGAGACCAGCATTAGATGAAGCTGGAGAGGCCATGTCCCTACATAGGTCATGGTAATACGTGCATGCTGGACTCTCATTGGGAAAGTCTTGATGCATTTTGAGAGGAGTGACATAATATGATTTGGGCTTTAATAAGGTCACTTTGGTTTCTGCACAGAGAATGAAGAGAAGGGAGCCAGGAGAACAGGGAGGCCAGTAAGGAGGATGTTAAAGAAGCCAGAGGAAAAGAGCATAGTAAATGAAAAGGAGAGAAGTAAATAAATTTGAAATATGTTTGGCATTAGAACAATGAAATTTCCAGGCTTCAGCTTTAGTAACTGGGTGGTGGTGGTGTCATTTGTTGATTGAAGAGAGTGGGGGACACCAGATTTTTTGGAAGAGAGAACTAAAATAATGTTTTGGACAAGTTAAGTTTGAGATGTTTTTGAGACATCCAAGCTCAGATACCATCTAAGATACTGTACTTACAACTCTGGATCTTAGAGCAGGTGTCTAGGGATGAATACATCTATTCTAAGGGTTTTTTTTTAAAATAATAGAATTGCATATTTTATTAAATACTGCTAAGAGGTCACATCATGATGAGGGCAAAAAAAGTTTCCATCTGATTTGGTCACATGGAGGCACATATCTGAAAAATGAGTGTGAATAGTTTAGGTGAAAGAAAAGGGCGAAAGAATATTCTACTCAAGAGAAACAGCACCTGTGAAAGTCCTACATGGTAAGGGGAGAGGCCAAGGCACCAGACATCCTGAATGGATGAAACATGGACACAAAAGAGTGAAGGAGAGAAGGCCAGGAGGGAGGAAGATATTTTATTACATACTAAGGATATAAATGTCAGATTACAAAGGCCTTGTTAGTATAAAAATATTTAATAACACTTTAATATTTTAAAAATATTTTAATAGTTTAACATTTTAACAATGTAGAACTCGGGTAGAAGAACTGGGCAGGGTATTCCAGAGAAAAGATAAAACACTCCCAAAAGCCCAGCACCAAGGAGCAGTATGGCTCCCTTGGAGCACTGAAGTGCTTCACCAGGCTGAAGTACAGAGTGCTCTGGAATGTGGGGGGAAATATCCTACAGAGCAGTTATGGATCAGTTAATCATGAGGAGCTACGTATGGCATGCCAAAATGTTGGGATTTTACCCTGTAGACCGTGGGAAGTCTGAAGAATGCTAAGTAGATAAACGACACAATATGATTTGTTCATGTTCTGAAAAGATAACTCTGATAACAGTGTGGGAAAGAACTGGTGAGGCCATGTCTTGAAGTAACAGTCTCAATTAGGGGAAGTTTGTAACAGTATAGGCAAGAAATGTTGAGGGTCTGAACTAAGGTGCTGGCTGTGGGAATAAAGAAGAGGGAAAAGACAAATTCTCAAGATTTTAGAGGTAGAAACAAAACAATTTAATGACATGTGGAGGTAGAGGACTGTAAAAAGACACATTTAAGATTGTTCCCTGGTCACAGGCAAGTGAGTGGATGGATCTTGATGCCGTTTTACCAAAATGGGAACTAAGTCTATGAGATAGAAAGTAAACAAAATGAAGGATTCCATGAGGTCAAAGAGTGGATGTAATCACAGATGGAGTGACGGAAGTGGTGGAAGGGGAGAAGCTTGTAGTCTGAAAGAGGGATATTAGAATTTCGTGTTTAAAAGTGGGAGTGTTCCTAAACAGTGACATGGATCAAGATTTATTACCAAAGAATAAAAAGGTAGAAAAATTAAATGCAGCCAGACAAAAAGCCAGAACAAAAAAAATTAGATGCCTAATGCTTCTGAACATATGTTCAAGATGACTGACAATTTGACTTGAAACTTCCCAGAGGATAAAGTAAAGGTAGAAACCAAATCAGTTACAATGTTCCCAGTATCTGTATGATACAGACCAAGGAGTTGTTTATAAGAAGCCCAGATTTCTACCAGTTCAGGATATGAGAAACTTTTCTCCCATGGTTCTCAAAAGAGGGCACTGACTTTGGTTTTTAAACTGGGGTGTGCTTACCTCTAAGAGTCATGCCAAGTGCCTGGCGCTACTTAGACCAGATAAACACAGTTTATCTTTGTGGAATTTTAACTTATTTGAAAATTTAGATGAAAATACAAATAATTATTTATAAAATCAACACTGATTGTAGCAGCAGAAAATAATGGTAAACTTCTAAGACAAAAATGTGAGGGTACAATTAATTTCTACATGTACAGTTAGATCCCAAAACTAAGGGATACTGATACATTCTCCTCTGTTTCTTGAAGGTTATAAATACTAAGTGCTTTCCAAAAATTTCTATCAATTTAAAGGCTGGATATATAAGATTCTAATAATAACTATCATTATGATTTTTAAATAGATTTTTGTTCTCACAATGGAGGCTGGTGGCCTAATGCTAATGAAAGCAATGCACTAGGGGCTAAAATAACGCAGAATACTACTCAATTCTCTGCTGGTCTGATTTGATCCGAAAATCAATTTTATCAAGGGTTAGAATGCATATATTTTACATAGTCCTTCTAGAGTATTATTTATTTCAACAGTTTTTTTTAAAAATAAATATCAGCAGAGAGTTTAAGGTTATATCATTTAATAAGTATCTGGAGTATATTTTATATTACCAGCTTGTGGTTGATTTATATATATTGATGATAAAAATTTCAGGTAGAAATTTAGATTTACAGAACCTAAGACATAAAGGATATGTCCCTGAAAAGAAGGACACACTAGCTATTCAAGGAAATGAGCTGAAGCATCACAGAAAGCTCACTTCAGTGTAAATAATTCTGTGGGTAACCATGAGGGACTAAATGTCCTTGGAAAACAGCTTTGCATCCATTCCAACATGTACACAAATGGATAATCAAGTTTCCAAAGGATACATCAAGAGCACAGCCATGATCATTTTAAATTGGAAAAAAATTAATCAGGTGCTACTAAACACCTGTTACAGATACGAAAAAAATTTTTTTCAAAAATCCTTCCGAAGATTATTTGTATTTAAATCATGTGACTTCCTGATGACCCTTTAATGTATATTGATTTACACAATGTATCTTTAAATAATGAGCAAGCTGGCTTGCTGAATACAGCAGTTAAAAAAACCTCAATTTGCCTTGGCATCACTTGAGAAGATTTTCTAAACCACAGATCCTCAGGTTCCTACTCCAACACATCCACTCACTGAGAATCTTTGTGGGTGGGTCCCAAGAGACTGTACGCCTAAAATGCTTCCTAAGTGATGCTGATGCATCCGGATTCAGGGACACTGCAAGTCTGTTCACTATAAACCAGATAAAGGCTGGATGCTCATTACCAAAAATGATAACTCTCTTCTTGCAATAGTTGATGATTAGCCATTCTATCTGACATTAATTAGACAGCATTGCTGACACCATTCCTAACTGTGACGGTAATACAATGTTCCCAAAGCACACAAAAGAGATTATTTTCCGCTTCTCTCTAGTTGGTGAGCTAGCAGGTGTCTATGCCAAACTCACTCAAAAAAAGTATCAAGTTACTAAATGACTAGCTGAAGAGGAGGGAAGCCAGTACACAGTCGTGTTTTATCTGCTGGAAATTATTTTCTGACTCATCAGGAGACTGTTTCTAAGTGCAGGTTATGTCAAAAGCTACTGGCCTGTACTGAATTCATTTGTTTAAACCTTTAACTGGTTCACGGAATTAGAGTCAAAGGCTACACAAAGATCAATAAAAGCTACATACAATCCTATGTTGTTCTTGACAAATTTGTCCCATAGATGATAAAAAGCAATAATAGATCCTAAATCATCATCTACCTCTCTCATAAAATATTGTTCTCAGTAACTTCAGCTTAATAATTTATCAAAGAGGAAAGTTTTGCAAGCTTAAAAAAGCCTAAAATTAGCAGACAGTAAAAGTTGCACACTGTTTTTATTATGATGACACTCTATATTAAGAGGAAGACCACAACAGAGTTCATAGCGGTTAATAAATCAACATAGGATTTACATATATTTACTTTTTTTTGTGATTTTGATTACTATTTTTTTTAACATTTTTTATTGATTTATAATCATTTTACAATGTTGTATCAAAATATATTTACAAAACAGAACATTAATGTTTTCAGTCATAAATCTGTGGAAGTAAAGGTTTAACTGACAGAAATTGAGAAGCATGATGGAAAGGTGAAGTGGAGAGAGTAGAGAGACACTAATAATCTTATCAAATAGTTGGGGGATGAATGGTCAACAGATGCTCTCTAAAGTTTCATGCAATAAGAAATAGAGTTTTTATTTAAGATTTTATTTTTAGAGCAGTTTTAGGTTCAAAGCAAATTGAGAAGGCGGCACAGGGATATCCCGTAAACCTGTGGCTCTCACACAACCACGATCTCAATAATCAACATCCCTCCACCAGGGAGGTACACTTGTTATAACTGATGACCCTACACTGACTTCATAATTACTCAGTCCATAGTTTACATTAAGGTTCACTTTTAGTGTTGGTTCCTATGAGTTTGGACAAATGTGTAATGATATGCATCCATCATTATGCTATCATACAATGTATTTTCAATGCCCTAAAAATCCTCCAATGTTCATCCCTCTCCCACATCTTCCCCCAATCCCTGGCAACCACTGATTTTTCACCGTCTCCATAGCTTTGCCTTTTCCAGAATGTTGAAGTAATACCGTACGTAGCCTTCTCAGCTTGGCTTCTTTCACTTAGTAATTTAAGGTTCTTCCATGTCTTTTCATGGTTTGATAGCTCATTTCTTTCTAGCCCTGAATAATATCCCACTGTCTGGATGTTTATTTATCCATTCACGTATTAAAGGACATTTGGTTGCCTCTAGCTTCTGCAAATTATGAATAAAGATGCTATAATCATCTGTGTGCAGGCTTTTGAGTGTACAGAAATTTTCAGCTCCTTTGGGTAAATACCAAAGTACATGATTACTGGATCACATGTTGAAAGTATGTTTAATATTTTAAGAAGAGGCCAAACAGTACTCCAAAGGGGCTGCACCATTTTGCATTACCACCAGAAATGAAGGAGAGTTCCTGCTGTCCTACATCCTTACCAGCATTTGTTGTTGACAGTGTTCCAGATGTGGCCATTCTAATAGCTTTGTACTAGTATCTCATTGTTGTTTTAAATTTCAGGAGTTTTACACAAGTTTTACAGTGTTGCATTTTACATTTTGGTCTGTGATTCATTTTGAGTTAACTTTTGTGAAGGGTTGTAAGGTCTATGTGCAGATTCATTTTTCTGCATGTAGATGTCAGTTGTTCCAGCACTGTTTGTTGAAAAGACTATCTTTGTTCCATTGAATTGCCTTTGTTCTTTGATCAAACTCATTCTAAAATTTACATGAGGAGGCAAAAGACCCAGAATGCTGACACAATAATGAAGGAGAGCAAAGACGGTGGATTGTCATGACCCAACTTCAAAACTTACTACAAAACTAAAGCAATCAAGACAGTGTGGTATTGGCAAAAGAATGAACAAATAGATCAATAGAACAGAATAGAGTACCCAGAAACAGACCTCCCATAAATATAGTCAACTGATGGTGTCGTTGAGTTTAACTGTGTCCCTACTGATTTTCTGCCTGCTGGATCTTCCCACTTCTGAGAGAAGGATGTTGAAGTCTACAACTATGATAATGCAGTCATTTATTTCTTCTTGCAGTTCTATCAATTTTTGCCTCACATAGTTTGATGCTCTGTTGTTAGGTGCATACATGTTCTAGGCTGTTATGTCCGGAGTTGGTGAATTGACCCCTTCATTATTATGTAATGCTTTTCTTTATCCCCAATAATTCTCCTCGCTTTGAAATTTACTCTGTCTGAAATCAATATGGCTACTTCTGCTTTCTTTTGATTAGTGTTAGCATGATATACTTTTCTCCATTCATTTACTTTTAGTCTATGTGCAACTTCAAATTTAAAGTAGATTTACTGTAGACAACATATAGTTGAGTCTTGTTTTTGGATCCACTTTATCAATCTCTGTCTCTTAATTGGTGCATTTAGACCATTGATGTTTAAAGTAATTATTGACATAATTGAATTAATATCTACCATATTTGTTATTGTTTTCAATTTGTTGCCCTTGTTCTTTGCTCCTATTTTTGTCTCCCACTGTATTTTGTTATTTTAATCAACCATTTTATATAATTTCATTTTCTTTCTTTTCCTAGCAGATCAGCTACACTTTAAAAAAAAAACAAAACTATTTTTAGTGGTTGCTCTAGGTTTGCAATATATGTTTACAACTAATCCAAGTTCACTTTCAAATAATAACATATTGCCTCACAAGTATGTGAGTACCTTATAATAAAATAATTCCAATTCCTCCATCCTGGCCTTGTATCATTGCTGTCATTTATTTTATATATATAAGCACACATCAGTATTTTTCTCCAATATTTACCAAAAGAATCTGGTTGAGCTACAGGAGGTAAAACTCATAAAGTATAGGGGCCCCCCATTTGACTGGGTCCCTTGGGATTTTTAACTCTCAAGAGTTATCCACACTGAGCCTTCAGCAATTTATCAATTACAGTTCAAGTTTTCCTACCTTGGCACTGGTTCCCCTGGTGGTTTCCACTCATGAGTCTCTGCTACAGGAAGCCATGACTCCTTATGTTGGCCTGCCTTTTTCTCCAATCTCAGGGGCAGTGATTTGCCCTGTGTCCTCCCCTCTCTCATGGATCCAAGAAAAGTAGCAGTTTTTTTCAGACTGTTCAGCTTTTCAATTGTTGTTATCATGGAGTGGCAACTTTCAAGAACCTAGTATGTGGAACCAGAAATGAAAATACAGAAATAGAGTTTTAACATAAAAAAAAAAATAGTCAACAGACAAATGAAAAACTATAATAACTGTTAAAATGGAGAGGATTTTTGTTGAAATAAATCTTCAATTTTCACAATGCTGAATTAATAAACAGAATCTTACACTGACATCAATAAATTATGTCTAATATTTAGTTGCTTGGTAATAATTGGCATGAAAGTGAAAAAGATACTTTTATGGTAGGAAGAACAAGTAGCTGTGTAAGTTGGTGAACTGAGTGGGATGGTGGACAGTTATTCTCCATTATAATCTCTTCTGCACTGTTTGATCCTTTTAACCTTTTATGCAAGCATTACTTTGAAAAAAATATTAAAAGGGGAAAGAGAAAAAGCTGAATTCTATATATTTTAGAGTTTATTTTGATTTATATAGCTGGCAAAATTATATAGCTGACAGATATCAATTCAAAATCAGATTTCAATGATCTTTCTTGCGAAATTCAGGAAACTGAGTCCTAAAATCTCCCACTCAGGCTGCAGTTTCAATACTGGGTTGGTTATTTGTTTGTTTTTGAGAATATAAGTTTATAATAGTTTAGCCTCCAATATAGCCTCTTTGAAATTTCATTTCCTACATTTCTTCTCTCATCACTAGAATTTTCTTTTGATTGTTGAAATTCCTTTAAAGAATAACAGAAAGGCAAAGCTGTGATGTTGTGATGATCCTCCCATACAAGCAGAATCATCTAGACAAGAGCAAAAAGAACGACTTAGATGGAAAGGTGTATGTTCCTATTTGGGAAGAAATTCTTCGATTTGATGCCTAAATTACTTAAAGAGTAATTTTTAATGCCTCCTAAGTTTTAGGCTGTTGAATATTTTTTCCTGAAGTCCCTGAGGTTTGCACTCCTGTGTATGCCACCTGTGATTCTGCAGCACATTATTCTGGATGATGCCTCAGCACCTGCTGGAATTCCTCTTAATGAGGTTTTTGTGAATAGATGTTAAAAAGCCATACTTGGTGGATTTTGTAAAGTCCAAGCTATTTAATTATATTTTCCCAGATGTGCTCAGTTTCTCTGTTACCAGACCATTCCTATGAATTCTCTTAAAACTGGAAGGTAACTCAGAGCCTCAGAAACAAGTGATTCAGGCATATGCTTAATTGTACCCTACTAACCTTCCTGTCATCTCTGAATGATTTCATACTTCAGTGACAGTAGAAAAAGAGTATGGGAAAATCATATTACCAAAACTTAGGGGAAAAAACAAAAAGAAGAAGAAATCCTCAAAGAACCTTAAATGCATACTAAGTGAAAGAAGCCAATCTGAAAAGGCTACCTACTGTATGACTCCATCCACACAACATTCTGGAAAAGGTAAGACTATGGACACAGTAAAAAGATCAGTGGTGGCCAGGAATTGGTGGAGGAGGTGGGATGAAAAGGAAGAGCACAGAGGGTTTTTAGGTGAGTCTATGTACATAGATATGGCACTACAATAGTAGATATATGTCATTATATACTAGACCAAATCCATGGAATATACATCACCAAGAATAAATCCTAACGTAAACTATGGACTCTGGGTGATAATGAGTCATCAATGTAGGTCCAACAATTGCAATAAATGTACCACTATCATTCAGGGTTTGATAGTGGAGGAAGTTGTGCATGTGTGGGGAAACTACTTTCTGCTCAATTTTCCTGTGAACCTAAAATGCTTAAAAAAATAAAGCTTATTAACTTTTAAAAAAGCCAGTTCTAACACAAGTTACTGTTAACATTTTAAAATTAAGGGGAAGATTTGCCTGTAAAACACCATAGGAATATTTTTTCCTTACTTAAATTTCCAGCCACTCTTTCCCTAAATGTTTGGCCAATTGAAATTGCCACTACTTGGCCTATAGGAAGAATGCTTGATACTCATTCATCTTATTGCAAATTTAACATTTATCATTCTGCTTGGCTTAACACTAGAAGTATTAGTTATGATAATAAGCACAATTAGGTAATTACATGGGCAAATGGAGTGTTTCTCAAAGATCAGAAAAGGAGAAAATGGGATTCTGCTTTAGCCACTTAAGAATGAGGCCTCTGCTAGTAATACATGGACAGACGTGCTGGGGCTCAGTTTTTTTCTTAAGTAGAATCACTGGATGGACACAAATACTTTATTTCTAAGCTAAACTTTAAACCTTCTGTAATTTTCTTACATCTCTCTATACAAAATTACTCCTTTGATTGCCTTTGGGAGCCCGCCTTCAGCCAATGCCTTTACAAATAAGCTGAAGGGCCAGTCACTTGACTGGGGATGATCCTGTTCCTTTGTTCCAAATATATTAAAGCTAATGAAGGATGTGGCCAGGGCAAGTGTAGGTAGAGTGGTGTTTCTCTATGCATCCTTGCTGTGAATTCTCTGACTACCACCAGACTCTCTTTGCGTAAACATAAGTGGTAGAGAAGGCCTATTTGGGGCTGTCAAATTGCTAAAAGTGTAGCTATGATAATCAAGAGAATCACACAAAACAGAGAGCTGAAGGTCAGGCTTTTGTATAGAAAAAATTTAGGAATAAGTATGGAAACTGTGGGAAAACAGTCAGGAGGAGGAAAGTTTTCCTCCTGCCGCAAAGTGGAGCAATGTCATTGTGTCCTGCTGCCCCAGGCAGAGAGTCGGCGTAGCCAAGGGATTCTATTACCTTTTAAGTAGAAAACTATGTCACTGTTGGACAGTTTTACTAATTTAACATGCTACAGCAAAGCCCATATAAAACATTTCTGAAGTCTTTATTTTTTTTTCCATGACTAGTCAAATCTATAAACCTATGTTTCATATCTCACATAAAACATTTTCTTCCTCAACTATTTCTTGTCTTGGCTTTTTGGAAATTACAGTGACGGGGCTTCATGTGACGTTATCTTGCCTTACTGAGGAATTAATTTCATGCATGAAGGGGCTATGCAATATCCCAGCAGGACAGGTCATCACTAATAGTGCAGCTCTGAATCCTGCAGCAGTGAAAAAGAATAAGAGACTCACTGAAGCTTTCTGGCTTGGGATTTTGTTGCTTTCTAACTAGAGACTGAATACAATAAAAGTAAGGACACTGAGCCCACCAGTGTCACTCATCCTCCAGCTTTCCACTTGTTGGTAGAATGTATTATGGGGAAATGAGTGGGAGTGAACTTGGGTTACCATACTTGTGCATTTCACACCTATATGGTAAAAATGTCTTTCTCATCCCCTTGGAAAGAGATAAAATTGATAGAGACAGATGGAAGCTTCGCCTTCTTTCTTTGAGGAGACGAATTAATACAATTGAAATGAGCGATGTGCTTACATCGACTGACTTGCTAAACAGGCTTGTCTTGATATTGAAAGTGTAGTATATTAAAATACAAGTATATTTAAAATATAGATAAATATTTATAGAGATGCAACATTAAAGGCAAGAAATCAGCTGGGTTGATGATAGTCGGAAGGGAGAGGGTCTTCATTAGGTTTCGAAATTCTAGTGAGACATTCATTTGAGAACACAGCTACAGCTTAATTTTAAAAGGACAAACACTACCATTTACTAAAATAGAAATACAGAACAAAAGAGCCCTAACAACTTGAGAGAATTACTTAGTAGTAACTTAAATAAAGCATTTTTTTAAAAAAAAGTCTAGCTTTATCATAGAAAATAAGGTTTACTGATCAAGATAATAATAAATTTCTACTTATAAATAAAAAAACTCAAAATTTTAATAAATTAGTTCTAGCTTCTTTAAGTGGTCTTAAATGGTAGCATATAATGATTCAAGTCTACTTCAAGCGTCAGAAATTTCTGTATACAATGAAATGTGTAAAGCCTTCTTCCTTTGCACAAACGAGAACATTAAAGACAAATGTCCTGGGTATTACAGAATCTTTTCAAATGTACAAACTACAGTATCAGGTGTAAACTATGAAGCCTTAAATATCAAAGTTAGAAGAACTGATTGGCTTTGATTGACCTGAATCTCATTTATTAATTACCTGAATACTGGATAGATATTTCGTTTAATGTAAGTATGTTCCACCATGTCTGATGTTGCAGGGGAATATAATAGACCTAAAAATGAAAAATTAAACAAAACAAAAACAGAACAAAACTGAATTGTGATTCTATAAGAACACATTTCCAAATCAGTTAACTCTCTTGCATTAAGAAATACTAAACCCTCTTCATGAACTTCTAAAAAAAGTGGATATTTATATAGTTGCATTATATCTTTAACGTGTAATAAAAATAAAAGAACTTACTTCACTGAAAGTGATGACCATAAATAAGTTTTTATTATATGAATATGTTGCACTAAGCTCTTTCTCCATTACCTATTTAGTAAGTAATAAAATGGTCTAATGCATTTGGGTTTATATATTTGTTTTTCTACTTACGAAGACCAAGACACTAATGCCAGTGATTAAATGAGCTTGGTGCAGAAAAGTCATTTGTAGGTAGGCATGTCAAATAAGTAAAATATTGTTTACAAAAGTAGTATGATTGTGAATAGAATTCTTTTTAATAAGCTACTGATAGAATTTCCTTCCTCTTTTATGTTATTAATTTATTATTTCACATTAGGAGTAAGATGTTCCCAATCCATTTTCCCCCTTATTTTTCACAATCTGCCAAATGAAATGGTTAGGAAACAGAACTCAGTACTTCTGTTTCTCCTGTAATAGTTTTCTTGGAGGAAGTGTATAGATCTTAAATTTATGGTGATAATGAAGGTTCCATCTGTCCACAAATACACTAGTAGAGCCATTTTTGTGACACTGCTCACTCTGTACTTTCCAGGTCACTGAAAAACAGGACAGAAGGCTCTGAGCTATGTGCTCTGCTAAGTGGAACTATTTTGTTTACATGCACCAGTGCCCCGTATGCAGGGAACCACAATGCAATCAGAGCAAGATACATAAAGGATAGATTTATTTTATAGCCTGGCTTAAAAACAGTAAAGACAAGTCCTCTTGGTTTCAAATGTTTAATTTGTTTGATCAAATGCTAAGAGCTGTATTGCTCAATGGTCTTTTATCATGTTTAGTGACCATGAAGGATAGAACTCAGGTGATGCCTTCTCTTAATCTATTTAATAGAAGTATTCCATATATGACACAAAATTTAAATAGACTGTTCAATAACTGTGAGATTCTTACAATGATTTCACAAAGATTAGATTCTTGGAGAAAATGCTAAAACATGGCAGAAATATGCATCATTAGAATAGCTGTTCCAACAAGCATCATCTGGTTCCAACTTTGTCTCATGCAAGTAAGGAAAACGCCACTGAAAAAGAGGGATGGATTTATCCCAGTGCTTGCAAGCAGCTGTGTAAGAAGCCATCTAACTCTGCGGTCAGTGTTCCTTCTATCACACTTCATTGCCTCTCTTGTACATGTTAGTTGGCAGACAATGAGATGCAATGTTTGCTTTCCTGGATCTCTAATCACCATCCTGAAGTCACATTTTCATGTAAACTGATACTTTGGGGGAAAAAATGAACTAGTAAATAGGGTCAGCTTAAGTTAAATATGCAGTTTTCTATATGGTGCATTTTGAGAGCTCAAATTGAATGAGCTCACAGTCCAAAAATTTATTCTCCAAGTCTGTTGGGGTATATGACTATACCATCATTATAGTCACTGTTAAGGCATTATTGGGGGGGGGGGGGAAGCTAGTTAATATGCAAATTTGTTTATCCCTTGTTACAGAACATATCTGGGAATATGGCATCTAGATAGGAACCACTGCCTAGGGTCAAAAATGCAGCAGAAACATTCTGATCATGGAACATGGTATCCATGAAGCTTAAACACAGGGTGGCAGCTACAATTAGGAGTGGTGGTAGGTGACTGGGAGGAATTCCACAGAAGAAAGCACTGGGTACCCAAGGCTGGCATAAAAGAAAATTCCAAGGATGTTGAATAAAACTATCTCCCTTACTACTTCACCTAGAGTCATTAGTGCTAACACGTATTTTTAAGCTTCTTTGTCTGAAACTATGTGTTCAGTCCTCTGTGCTCTACTATACGGAGAGAGTTTTCAGTCAAAACCTTTTGATATGTAACCATCCCCAACTTGCTCATTTTGCAAAGAGATAAAATACCAAGCTTGGAATCTAAACATTTGTCTTTACAGTGTTGTAATTCCTTATTATATGTGTGGTTATTTATCTTTAAGCTACTCCCAATTTAAGGTCCCTTATCTGTAAGCCCATGTCTCTCTCCCACACCCGGATTTCCATTAATACTTCACTAAGAGGCCAGAGACTATAATAGGACACCGCCACATGGGAAAGGTAAAGGCCGGTCCTTCTCTTGTGATCCAAAAGTATTAAAGGAAGAACAGAGAGAGGGGGAAGAGAGACCAGAAATAATATATAAATGTTCTTATGACGGAGGGCAGGGTTTAACATTCCAACACTGTTCTTCATTTGCTTGAGTTGAGGACAGTACCCAAAAGGCCTCTGATCTTAGACGGAGCAGAAAAAGCAGCTGCTCTGTGAGTCAGCAGGCCTGCTATGGGGTTTACTAGGCCACAGGCAGGATGGAGGACGTGGCAGAGGTTCAGTGGGTGCAAGGCAATGGTGGGAGCCAAGTGAGATGAGGGAAGGCTGCCAAGCTCCAATCATGCCAAAAGAGGCCAGACCAGATGTGTACACTGATACCCGAGTTCAGTCTGAGTGCTGACAGACTGATCAGAGCACAGCAGATGAGGAGCATCCTTGTTCTGGTCCAGAATGACCAAGGAAGTCCATGGAGATGGCCTACTTCCCCTCCCGCCAGAAGGACACAGTCAGTTCTCCACATTTCCTAGAGAAAAATAAGGGGAAAGAAATAGAGGCTTGCAGAAAACTGAGCAAGGGTACAAGTGAAACAAAGTGACCACTCAAATGACTACCCTGGACTAAACTTTAAACTGAACTAGATTACATGTATTTTGTTTTTATTTTCTTGCTATCCAGATCATTTACATTAGTGTGGTGTGAGTAATTCTGTAACATCATGCATGCACACATAGTCAAACTGGCTATGGATTCACTGAACCAGATTCTATCCTGTTGTTTAATAAAGGAAAATGGTTATTGCATTAAAATGTATCTTGCGGCGCCTCAATACAACTCTAGAATGATTGTGTTCCTAACAGAAGGTAAGGAACAGATGTAAATTATATTTAATTAATTCTACTTAAATTTGTTTTGTTTACATAAACTTTAAACTAGGCATTTGGGATCATATTCTAATTAGAAATGCTATAGATCATAGATTCCTAAACTTTCTTAGTTCAAAGCACCTTTAGGGTCTTAGTAACATTTTTAACAAGTCACCAAGACCAAAGCAAAACGAAATGACAATTTAGAAAATAATGTTAACAGTTCTTTTATCCAGTCTTAGATCCAACAACTTAATAATACATTTTTGTATCCTAACAAAACCATTGTAATTTGAAAAAGTAATGCAATTTAAAAAATTTTTAAATTTTACTTTTAAATAACAACAATTACTTACTAATGAGATGTGTATGCCTGTTGAGAAATGCACAATTTTTCAAACTATGCTATCAGATTGGATATGGCTAGTCAACCTCTTTTTCTTTTCCATATTGATTTTTGCATAGTACATGTTTGTAACTGATGAAAACACAGCTTTGTGAAGGTATGATTTTAATTAAAAAGAACTTAGTGTGATTTAACGTAGAAACTGTGAAGTATTTCAAGTGATGTCTGGCAGTTACTAGGTATCACCGTGTTTCCCTTAAAAAGCCAATATGCCCCCATGTTGCCTCTGCGAGTTTGTTGCCGTGCCCCAGGGCACCCTGGAGTATAGAAGTGTGTTCTTTCAGAACATCGATTAAAATTGGATAAGAATAGTTGGATTGATATTATTTACAACATTTTTAGAACAATGCTTGGCACTTAGTGAGTACCTAATAATCGTTACCTATTAAAGTGGGTTCCTCCTCCGCAGATACAGAGGACCAACTGTAATACGATTTATATACAGGACTTGAGCATCTACAGATTTTGCTATCAGGGGTCCTGGAACCAGTCCCCCTGCCAATACCGAGGGACAACTGTTTAATTACTATTTCTAAGTAAGACTTCCTCTGATGGAAATTAGCCTATTTTAGTGATCAAGCACCGCAACTTTTGCTTCATCTCATTTATTGAACAAAGCATATCTTGTTTAGACATGCTTTGTTCACATATCTACTGTAGCAGTTATATATAACTGTCATTTCTTCGTGTCTGGCTCTACCTGCAAGCGGCTCCAGGACAAAGAGCACTCTTACTCATTTGACATCCCTAAGCCTTGAACTTTGCTTGGCATAAAAAAAGTTTAATAAACATGCATGGAATGAATGAATGATCAAATGCAGCATAGCAGTTCCCAGTGGTACTGAGCATCAGGTCATAAAAAACATGACATTTAATTATCAAAGACCACTTAATGTTGTAGATCTATTCTTGAAGAATTTTGATCTTAGAGTAGTCGGCTTGGCTTATTGAGACTAGTCAATTGAAAGGTCATACCCAGAGAAATGATTTAAGCTTCCAGATTTGCAGCACTTGATTTTTTTTCTAGACCACTAAAGAAATCAATATGCTTGTCAGAATGATCTTTATGTAATCATGTCAAGCATTAGATCCTTTCAAATCTGAGTATTAAGAATTTGATAAAATGTAAAGAAGGCATCAGAGAATGTGATAAGTTGGCTAAATTTATTTCTGAGGTAGAATATAAACTTACTATACCATCTGCCTGAAAATACTTGTTCAATTCAGAACAAGGAATTAAACAAAGGTTTTCATTCCAGGCATGCTTCAAATTTTTAAAGTTTCCCCAGACACTTTATAATTTTTTTTAACTAGAAAAAAAATTTGTATTGTAGTTAAATTGACCTATAACATTGTTAGTTAGTTACAGGTGCACAGTGATTTGCTACTTCCATACATTACAAAATGATAACCATAATAAGTCTAGTTACCATATTTCACCGAACAACATTATTGAAACATTATTGACTATATTTCCCAAGTTGTACAATTCATACCATGACATTTATTTTGTAAATGGAAGTTTGTACCTCTTAATTTCCCTTACCTATTTCTCTCATCCTCCCAAATCCCCTCCACTCTGGCAACACCTGTTTGTTCCCTGTATCTATATTTCTATTTCTCTCTGTTTGCTCATTTGTTTTGCTTTTAGGTTCCACATATAAGTGAAATCATATAGTATATGTCTTTCTCTGTTTGACTTATTTCACTCACTGTAATACCCTCTAGGACCCTCCACGTTGTCACAAATGGCAAGATTTCATTCTTTCTTATGGCTGAATAATATTCCACGGCATTTATATACCACATCTTCTTTATCCATTCATCTATGGGCACTCAGGTTCCTCCATATTTTGGCTATTGTAAATAATGTTGCAATGAACATAGTGCATATATCTTTTCAAATTAGTGTTTTTATTTTCTTTGGATAAAAACCCAGGAGTGGAACTGCTAACTCCTTTTTTATTTTTAATTTTTTGAGGAATCTTCACACTGTTTTGCATACAGGCTGTACCAGTTTACATTCCCATCAACAGTGTATAAGCATTCCTTTTCTCCACACCCTCTCTAATACTTGTTATCTGTTGTCTTTTGGATAAAAGCCATTCTGACAGGTGTGAGGTGATATCTCATTGTAGTTTTGATTTGCATTTCCCTGATAATTAGTGAGGCTGAGTATCTTTTCATGTGCCTGTTGGCCATCTGCATGTCTTTTTTTGGAAAATATCTATTTAGGTCCTCTGCTCATTTTTTTTAATCAGGTTATTGGGTTTTTTGATGTTGAGCTGTATGAGTTCCCAGGCACTTTAAAGTGGAATATCTTTGATGCTCAACTGAACTGAGTTTCACGTACTTGATCATGGATACATATTTCTTGGTTTATTACTTAATAATAAAACTTTGAGCAGTTTAAGAATTAAAAAGCTGAATATTACTCAATTTATTCAGTTGTAGAAAATCTGTAAGTAAAGTATACCAAACCAAAGTTGTTTCCAATAAATTTTTGCAAAAATGCTGGCATAAAATTTCTACAAGATTTTAAGATTATCTCTGAGTGTAAATGTTGATACAGGAGAACATTTCAATTTTAATTTTCAAGTGAAATTATTGTCTGAGTCCTTATACCTGAACCTACTGGCATCAACCGTATCACTAAAATAGTGACTTGATGAAGAGACACAGATGAGGGGCTTATAGAAATGGGACTTTGCATCCTTATTTCCCAACTTTAGGTTCTCATACAAGAAAATATATGTCAATGAAGACTATGAAGATCAAGAAACAAAAATACTAGGAACTAGAAAATAAATCTCCTCCACTACAACTAACGACCCCACAATACATTGGAATTTAATAGTATTTTCTCTGCTTTATATCCCTAAAATCAATAAGGCTCATCATTTATAGAATTCTCCTTCTTCAAAAAAAGATCATTTTAATCACAAACCACAGTATATGAGTTGTTTTAGAATTTCCTTTAACTCTCAACTAGCAATGCCCCCCCAAAACTAAATTACATCATCACGCATTGTTTCTGGGCATGCAGAAATTACAAATTTTATATTAGTAAGATTCTGTTATTCTCTCCTTAAATTGCTAAGCATTGTTCACATATCCTAGAAAGTGAATAAAACAATGAACTCAAAGCAATACCTAACATAGACTTAAAATATTACCATGAAAATAGCATTCTATAGAGTATATGTTTATTCTGATTTAATATTAAACTACTGTGAAAATAATCATCTTCTAAAAATTAAAAAATCTATTTTAGTCATATGCCTTCTAATATATTTTCTTGTTTGCCATTTGTTTTTTTAAAACATTCCAGTTGTTAAAAGAGACGTTTGCTTTAAGAATCTTGAGATGAATATGCAGAATTGTAAGATTCAAAATTTTAATCAATAAATATATGGCTAAATTGGTCATTTCAATAGGATAAATGCCTTTACACTCACTGAAAAAATGCACTGTTGTTCATAAGTAATGATATCTTAATATTATAAATCTAATTATTCATTCATACTGTGGTGGATAATGTCATTAGTAACCCCCAAATGTTCATTTGTTTCCTTGCCTTGAATTTAAAAAGGCCTAGCATTTCATAACAACAAAACTCTAAATATGATTAACTATACAGAAAATCCCTTTAATGATTAGACGTTTAGCAATTATTCATTAATACTGAATCATTAGGCTATAAAGTGAGTAGACAATAAAAATATACAAGATAAAAGAATCACTCCTTCCATCATCTTGAGAGCTTATATCATTATGTAGCTAACTGCCAGGAATGAGCTGGAGGTAAGACAGAGCTAGACTAATTCTGGAAAAACTGAAAATCACACAGCCCTCTGACTTTCACTTACTTAAGAAAATCCTTAAAACCTCATAATCACACAACCTTTAAAAGTCATCTTAGAAAGACAGAGAACTAATCATCCAACTTAAGTACACTTGGGATCTAATAGCCATTTCAGGCTGCCTCCAGCTGTAGACATCTGCCAAGTACAGTTATTCATTTCCAGGACAAAATGGAAAAAAATTATTCCTACCTCTGACATGAAGAATGGGGATGTACTTTATCCAACAAACTGTGTGGTTTCTATACTCCCCAAATAGTGAGAGTAGTATGAGTAATTTTGATAGCTAGATCTCATGCTGAATCTTCCATCTAAATACTTTTAGAAGAGTGGTACATCACACACAATGATACGGTTTCTGGTCTGCAGCTTTACTTTCACCTTTACCTCACAAGAATACCATGTCTTATGTTAGATAGCCATCTAGCTGGATTTATTTCTTTGCCTTCTTAAAAGATGTGTATCAAAATGAATTAAAACTGTTTCCTACAAGCTCATAAAAATCACTAGTGTGATGATGTAGCAAGTTTTTACTACAGGGAAGAAAAATGAATGTCATGTTAGTCACTGTCCTTGTTTCTGTTGTTTAACAGAATCATTTATCTGAAGAGATGCTATAAACAATGAGGTCACTGTCATCTACTGCTTATTAGAAAAATCCACCCTGTCAGTCAAAAATATTTTTAAATACCTTAAAATACCTGAATGATGAGCATAATCTAAAATTAGAGACAGCTTTGTGGAGCAGATGACATGAGACATTCTTGGAAGATGGGTAGAACTATGACAGGTGGAGATATAGGGGAAGGATATTTTGGGCTAAGAAATTGACATTAGAAAACAGAATATGTTCAAAAAATGACGAGTATACTGGTATGGAAGGAATGCAAGGCTTTTGGGGTGAAGAAAGAAAAAAATCTATATACGTAGGATTTTGAAAGTGTATTGAGACCTGACTCTATAGAGTTTTGAATCCCAGGGTAAGGTGTCTGGACTTGGCTTCAATAGATAACGAGATGGCAAGGTTTCTGGGAGAAATACATATTTAAAAGAACAAAATATTTACACATATTTTAAATAAACTTTTAAAAGGTTCCAAGGAAAGGATTATAATCTGAAGAATGGACATATATCAGATTGACTTTCTTTAAAAGGAGCATAAATAAATTAAATACCCAATTTTTTTATTCTACATAATTTTTCCTATAAACATTTTTGATATAGGAGAATCTGTAACAACTTAGAATATATGCTTACTATATAGATAGTGTTTCACAGATTTTGAAGATGAAACATACTATTACCATCTGTTATTTAGTGTCAATCTGCACTTAAAATAACAAGGTTAGTATCATCACTAATAAGCTTTTTAATTAAGTTGTAATCCTTTTTTTCTTCACTAAGCAAGTATCAAAACAATATGATATGCTTTTCAGTTACTTAAATTTGGAACAGATTTATTTAAATCTCAATAGCTGGCTGCATTTCTTGAAAAAAGAAAACACTTCTTAAACAGCTTTTAGAAAAGAACTATTGAAAGCTTCAAGTTTCTATACAAATATCAGATACAAGTAAAGTATTCTGGAAGACTTAATTTGAATGAATAAATATATTAAAATAAGTGACAAAACATTGTCTTTATATTTTCTTAGACTCTACCACATCTCATTTGTTTCTACTTTTCCTATATTCTTATTTTCTTTTATTTTCTAGTTATATATTCAATCTTTTAAAATATTTATTTCCATTATTTTTCTTGTCTAGTGCTCTTCTTTACACTAAGTATTAAAAAAAAAGAATGTATTGAATGAGAAAAACTACTTTAAAATATACAATTTTTTTTAATGTAGTACATGTACTTTGAAAACCACATTGGAAAATTCAGAAGAGTATAAAGAATAAAAGCCAACCATTCTCCCAATGCATAGTTACAAAGAGACAACCAGTGAGAATATTTGATGTACCTTTAGAGCATTTTTATAGTGTATAAATGTATGCAATGTTTTACAAAATCATAGTAACATATTTTAATCCGTTTTTAACTTTGAAAATATATCAAATACTTTATCATTAATTACTTGCAAAACTAATTTTAATAGTTGAAGCAGTTCTTCTTTATATATTATGATTATTTCTTATTCTTAATAGGATGATCCAAATTCTTTCTGTGGTAAATCTTTAGAAATATCTCTTAGTAGTTCATATAATACATTCATAAATTGTCCCAAACTTCATCAAATGGTATAAATATGTTAAGAAGATACTGGTTATCTTATGTTATAAAGAAAGTACATTTATTATAAGGAAAATATAAATAATAAAATAAAATGTTTGATGATAATATTCAAAGATAAAAGCTGTTAACTTTTGCTATATTTCAGCTAGGCCTTTTTTAAAGGCATATCTTGTACATACAGTTTACATAAAACTGCTTTCTTGATTTCACATTATATATAACAGTTTTCTTATAGCCATATATATTATTCAAATTATAGTTGTTTGAATGGTAACTACTATCTAAAATATGTGATCAAAGTAAAAAAAAAAATCTAGAACTTATGAATACTTATAATTCTTTTAACCTGAGATAACAATTTCTAACATTCTGATTTATACTTTCTTAGAGCTTCTTCTATTTTTCTATTTACACACACTTAAAAATTAAAATTAAAATGCTAGCATACTATATTCAAGAACTGTTTCTTCTATCTCTATGTGATCATCTATGTTAATTTTAAGTAGCATCTATGTACTGAAATCTATAGAAATGGCATTTTCAGAATTCAGATTTGCCCCTGTCCCTTATAAATTTATGAAAGAATATCTCTTGGACATAGATAATATAAAATTTTATATGTATATTATCTTATAAACATACATAAAATCATGTATATGTGATTATGATGTTCTATCAGAGGGCAGTTTTACTAAATACTACTACATTGGTCTCCTGAATTACTGTGCAAGTGTTAATGCCTGAACACTGATAAAATTGACCATCTCCCTACATCTTCACCAACATTTGTTAATAAATTCCTTCCTACCACATTCTAATCCAGCCTGCCTATTGGCCTGTGCAGAAGATAGATAAACCTTGGAGAATGACAGTGAATTACCATAAATTCAATCAGGTGATGGTGACTCAAATTTGAACCTACAGTTCCAGATATTTTATTGCTTGAACAAATCAGTACATTCTCTGACACCTAGTTTGCAATTACTGATCTGTTCAAGGCTTTGTTACTTGATATTTGTTCTGATGGCTTGTAAAGACCATCCCAAGGTTTCTTTCAGTTGGCAGGACCAGCGATATACCTTCATTGTCTTACCTCAGGGGTATGTAAATTCACCAGACCTATGTCATAATCTAGTCCACAGGAAAAAAACTCGATCACTTTTTCCTTCCCTTCCCTTTCCCATCATACTGGTCTTTAACATTGATGCTATAGTAATAATTGGACCTAGTGAGCTGAAAGCTACACACATTGACAAATTATTTGCAGGCCAGAGGGTGAGAACAAAATCCACAAAAATTGAGAAAAATTACATTTCAGTGATCATGGAATTTAAGAATAATAAAGACGTATGTTCAACATCTATTTATGATTTTTAAAAAAAGCTCTCAACAACGTGGGTATAGAAGGGATGTACCTCTATATAATAAAGATCATTTATGACAAGCCCACAGCTAACATCACAGTCAATGGTGAAAAGCTGAAAGCATTTAAAACAGATACATAGATCAATGGAACAGAACAGAGAGCCCAGAACTTAAATGGTCAATTAATCTATGACAAAAGAGGCAAGAATACACAATGGGGAAAAGAGAGCCTCTTCAATAAATGGTGCTGGGAAAACTGGGCAGCCACATGCAAAAGAATCAAACTGGACTACTTTCTCACACCAGTTACAAAATAAATTTAGAATGGATTAAAGACATAAATGTAAGATCTGAAACCAAAAAACTCCTAGAAGACGTAGGCAGAATGCTCTCTGACATAGGTCTTAGCAATATTTGGGGGGCTCTGTCTACTCAGGCAAGGGAAACAAAAGCAAAAAAAGATGGGACTTAATAAAACTTGAAAGCTTCTTTACAGCAAAGAAAACCATCAACAAAACAAAAAGGCCACCCCTTGAATGGGAGAAGATGTCTGCAGATGGTATATCTGAGAAGGGGATAATATCCAAAATAGTTAAAGAACTGATAGAACTCAGCATAAAAGAAAACAAACAACCCAGTTGAAAAATGAGCAGAGGATCTGAATAGACATTTTTCCAAAGAAGACATACAGATGGCCAACAGGCACATGAAAAGATGTTCAACATCACTAATCATCAGGAAATGCAAATCAAACCACAATGAGATATCATCACGTAACTTTCAGAATGTTTATTATCAAAAAACAAATGAGTATTAGAGAGGATGTAGAGAAAAGGGAATGCTCATGCACTGTTGGCAGGAATGTAAATTGGTACAGCCACTATGAAAATAGCACAGAGGTTCCTCAAAAAATTAAAAATAAAATAGAAGTCAGCAATTCCACTTCTGGGTATTTATCTGAAGGGAAAAAAATCACGAAT
Organism: Camelus ferus; assembly: GCF_009834535.1. Classification (NCBI taxonomy): domain Eukaryota; kingdom Metazoa; phylum Chordata; class Mammalia; order Artiodactyla; family Camelidae; genus Camelus; species Camelus ferus. The sequence goes on from NC_045702.1 coordinate 32,341,021, forward strand.
TTGAAAAGATATATGCACCCCTATGTTCACTGCAGCATTATTTACAATAGCCGAGATATGTAAGCAACCTAAATAAAACAGATAAATAAAATGTGGTATATATATATATATACACACACACAATGGAATATTACTTAGCCATAAGAAAGAATGAAATCTTGCCATTTATGACAACATAAATAGACCTAGATGGTGAAATAAATCTGACAGAGTAAATAAGTGAAATAAGACAGAGAAAATCAAATAGTACATGATTTCACATATATCTGGAAAACAAAACAAATGAACAAACAAAATAGAAACAGAGTCACAGACAGAGAACAAACAGGTGTTGCTGGAGGTAAAGGGATTTGGGAAGATGAAAGAAATAAGTCAGAGAAATTAAAAGGTAATAATAAATGTCCAGTTATAAAATAAATGACTTACAGATATGAAATGTACAGTGTGGAGAATGTAGTCAATAATAGTGTAATAAACTTGTATGCTGATTAGACTTATTGTGGGAACAAATAACAAAGACAATATTAAAATAAAAAAGCATAGGAAGATAAAGAATAGATTTATCTTCTCTTTATCACCTACAGACAACAAAAGTTAGAATGACAATACATTTCTCAACAGCAATACTGAAAACAAAAAGACAGTGGAATAGTATATTTAAAATATTAAAGAATTTTGTATTCTCAGGCATATACATTCTCAGATATGTTGCCACATATAAAGCCACATTGATAACACTCTTGGACAAAGCAATAAAATAAAAATTACACAAATCAAGGTAATTAGTGCTTCAAGAAATAGGATATGTACTAGATACTTCATAATATTTGTTGTATTAAAAGTTTATGTAAGTATGTTAAGTCCCTGTTTTAGTATGATCTATATATCTTGGTGTACAGTACTGTTTTAATTACTGTAATATTATAATATGTTTCAGTGTCATGAATTACAACGCTCTTCATCTTTTTGTTTTTCTTAAAAAATTTACTGATTAATTTCTGTTTCAAATAATGATGGGAAAACTGATACTGGATTTATCTCTTATAGATGCGCATTCAATACGACTATGAACTTAATAAAATATACAAGGCAGTATTTTTCAGGCATTGCACAACAGGTAGGATAGAATTTTAGACAAGGGAAACAGACACCGTGAGGTAAACACCATAATCAATTAGGCTCTCTGCTTGGAAACACTATTGCCTACTAAGGCTAAGAAATACAGAGCCAACACGGAGAAGCAGTCTTGCTAAGCTGATGAGGAATATGTGTGGGTTCAGGGCTCCTAAAAGGTGGAATTTTCAGGACAGAGTATCAGAAACTGAAGGGGATACCCAGATGTGAGCCCCAGAAGTCAAGGGGATTATTCTTGAGTGCTTGGCCAAGGGCTAAGCTGCACACCTAGAGAGAAAGATTTCAAAAAGCCTAATAGAAAGAGGCTGCTTCAGAGTTAAGAGATAAAAAGGGAGGACACTTGAAGTTTTGCAATAGTGCAATGGATTGGAGTACTGGCTGAGTCAGAGTGGAGAGATCCCACCGAATCCTTCCAGCATTAATCTGGAACCCCAAAAATGGTAAAATATAGGAGTAAGGATCAAGAACTAAAGATAAATTGAAGATAAAACAGAAATAAACCTGCTTAAACAAAACATAAAGCTAAGAGTGACAGATTCAAGATCTGGTGAATTTAACTGACTGCTAGGATAAAACACAATAAAGTAAAAGCAACATTATCAAGAATTCCTACAATCTGTCATTCACAATGTCCAGTATACAATCTAAAATTACTGTACCTATAAAGAAGCAGAGAAATATAAAACAATTAGGTAAAAAGTAGTCAATAGAGAGAAATGCCAAGATAATCTAGATATTGAAATCATCAAACAAGGACTTTAAAATAACTATTATAAATATGCTTAAGTATATAAAAGAATGGATGGACACACAATAAATGAACATATGGCATCTTTCAGAAGAGAAATTGTAAATATAGAAAAAGAGCCATATAATGTTCTAGAGGTGAAAAATACAATATATAAAATGAAAAATCCACTGGATTGGTTTAACAGGAGTTTGGATATAGAAGAAGAAATGGTCAATGAATTTTAAGATAAATAAATAAAAATATCCAACTGAAGAACAGAGAGAAATGAAAAAAAAATTGAGAGGAAAAAAACAGAGCTACAATGAACAATGAGGTGATATCAATCAGTCCAAGAAATGTAATTCAAGCCATAGATAAGGAGGAAAAGAGAATAAAAAAGAAAAAAAAAGTTACTTAAAAAATATAATAGCTGAAAATTTTAAAAATTCACTGAAAATCATCTAAGAAGCTCAGCAAACCCCAAGTTTGATAAATACAAGGTAAAACCATTTTCAGACATATCTTAGTTAAATTGCTGAAAACAAAAGATAAAGGGAAAAAAATATAAAAAAGCAGCCGGAGTTCAAAAGACACATTACATTAACTAGACTTATTGTGGTAATCATTTTGCAATATATAGATGTATCAAATGATCACATTGTACACTTTAAACTTACACAATGTTATATGTTAATTATATCTCAGTAAAGCTGGACAAAAAAAGACACATTATATATAATGGAACAAAAATAAGAATAGATGTTGACTCCTTACCAGGAACAATGGCAGCCAGAGACAATGGCAAAATTAACTCTGAAGTACTAAATGTACTACAACCAGTGAAAACATCCTTCAAAGAGGAGATCAAAGTAGTAATATTTGCAGGTTAAAAAAAAGCTGAGAAAATTTATCACCAGATGACTGTACTAGAAGAAATGCTAAAAAAAATTATTTAAGCTGAAGGCAATCATATTATATAGAAACCTGGACATAGAGGAAAAAATGAAGACCATCTAATCAAATACTAATAAAATAGAACATATCAAAAATAGAAAGATGTAGCTAGAGCACTCAATAGTTAGCAATCTACAGCTTAAATGACAAATGAAAAAAAGGTTTGAACTCAATCATATAAGATTCCGAAGAACAGGAAATTAAACCTAAAATAAGAAAACAATAAAGATAAATGTATAAACCTATGAAACAGAAAATAAAGAGGAAAAAAATTAATGAAGCCAAAGCCTGAACAGAGCCATGTGGAGCTGAATAGTAAACAGTTTAATTGAGAAGTCTTATGCTCATTGAGGTGTAAAAATAGAGCAGTTTATTTTTTAATATCTGCTATTTTCCATCAGAAATTCCTGAAAGTTTCTGATATCCTCACGAACCTTTCCCAGTTTTCAGAGATGCTACATGTTTGCCCTTATTTTCGTATTTTGCTGGTAACTGCATTAGCAGTCCATAAAAGAGACAGTGAAAATCCTGTAATTATACTGACACAAAATTCTGAAATCTTGGTATCTTTTTATCTGGGGAGGCTTGTTCTTCCTCATTTGGAAAGAAGTAAAAATAATGAAGCAATCAGGTTCACCAGCCAGTGAATGCATTCATTTGGCCATATGTTTGTGGCTGACAAAAAGAGATTTAGTTCCAAATTAGGCCCAATAATTGACCATATATTATGAAAAGAACGCTATGGGGCAAATGGAATTACAGAATTCAATATGGAAACTGTCCTGCTAAAATGTTTCTAGTGAGGGGACTACCATGGACTCTGGACATGGTTGATGGTGTGAGAATGCAGAAGCTCCTGTTTACCTACCACTGGCTGTTTCTCCCCACAGGAATACAGAACCGGTTGTCTCTTCTGAGGTATAAGCAGCAGGGGGTGCCTTTCAAAGTCTTCTCATAAAAGATCTTGATGGTTCGAGCTTTCAGCCCATAAATTTTAAACATCTTTAGGTATGCATTATTTTTTCCTCTGAGGTACACTAGGTATTTATGGTACCTCCTAGTCATTTTTAATCAAATAGCCTTATTTGATTCCTCAAGCTTTGCATTTGTTTTTGATTACTGTTTTTACTGAAGTATGACAAAAATTCAGGAAAGTGTACAAATCACAAATACAGCTCAATGGACTGTCACACACACTTATGTAACCAGCCTTCAGATCAAGATATTTAACTTTCCCAATATTACTCTAGAAATCTCCTCATGCCTTTCTTCTAGGTACTGTTCGCCACCTTGAAGTCTAATACTGTAGAATTGGTTTCCTAATTGTGCAGATTAGTTTTATCTGCTTTTGAATTTTATGTCAAAACAGTAGTTCTCCCTTATCTGTGGGGTATATGGTGTTCCAAGACCACCAGTGGATGCTTGAAATCTCACACTGTTTCAATTCAACTTAAAACCCTATATATATTGTTTCTTCCTATACAAAGATAACTATAATAAAGTTTAACTTACAAATGAGGCATAGTAAGAGATTAGCAACAATAAAAATAATAGAATAATTATGGCAATATATGGTAATAAAAGTTATATGAATGTGATCTCTCTCTCTCAAAATATCTTGTACAAAATAATGCCTTTTCCATCTTAACTAAGCACTTATCATGTACTGTGGCTACAAATTTTGCAGTCTAAGATATGACAGCAAAACTAGCACAATTTTATTTTTCTGAACTTTTACAATTAGATAGGAGATTTTTCTTACTGTAGATCTTAGCAACTTCAGCATATGATTTTTTTTCTTTCCTTGTTTAGGTTGAAAACTTTCACCTTTTCACTGAAAGGAAGCACTTTACAGCTTTTTGGCATATCTAAATTGCTGCTATTATTATTTAGGCACTTTGAAGCCTTATTAAGTGAAAGAAAGTGTACTTGAACACAAGCGATGCAATATCCCAATAGTCAATCTGATAACGAAGATAGCCACTAGGTGACTAACGGACGGGACAAAGGGATGATTCACACCCCAAGTGCGATGGAGTGGGATGGAGTGAAATTTCATCACAGTGCACACTTTAAAACTTATAAATTGTATATTTCCATCATTTCTCATTTAATATTTTTGGGGCCACAAGCGATTCAAGAAAGTGAAACCACAGATAAGATATACTGTAGAAGCCTACAGTATATATTCCTCTGAGTCCAAAGTTGTCTGTGTGGCAATAGCTTCTTCTCCTCATTACTTGATAGCATATTACTATATATTTTATACATATATAGTTTATATATTTATTAATTCTACCATTGATAGACAATTGAGCTATTCCCCAGTTTTCAGTTACAACAAATAATGCTCCTAAGAACACTCTTGTGCATGTACTTTAAACATCACAGGTAAACACTTCTCTTAGATATATAATTGTTTGGATCAGAGAATATGTGCATGTTGAGCTTTCGTAGATGCCGTTAAAACAGTTTTCTGAAGTGGTTTTATCATTTTCTGCTCCCACCAGCTGTGCATGAGATTTCTAGCCGCTCTATATACTCACCAATACTTGATGCTGTCAGACATTTTCATTTTAGCCCTTCGAGATGATATGCAGTGACATTACACCGTGGTGTTAACTTGTTTCCTTAATGACTCGTAAGTGTATTCATCTTTTCACATGTTTTTGGCTTCCTGAATATGCTCTTTCTGAAATATTTGTTCAAATGTTTGCCCATTTTTTTAATTATCTGTATTTTATGAATTTATAGGAGTTCTTTATGCATTCTGAGTAGAAGTATTTTGCTAAAGGTATGTATTGAAAATACATGTGGCTGAACTCTCCCTCTCTTAATGATGTCTCTTGATATGCATACATTCACAATGTCAATATCCATAATGTGCTTAATAGAGAAATAATAAAAGTTTTCCCTGGAATTGGAAACATGACCAGGATGCCTACTGTCACCACTTCTATTCAACATTCAGCTGAAGTTTGTAACCAGTCCAATAAGGCAAAAATGAGGAGGTAAAGGAATCAGAGAAAAAGGGGAGAGGAAGAGGAGTAGGAAGAGGAGAGAGAACTAAAAATTAAGAGAACTGTAAGGATTAAAAATAAAAAAAATCAAGTTGTTATAATTCATAGAAAAAAAATATGTTAGAAAGTCCAAAAGAACCTGCAAGCTATGAGATAATGGGGTGAATTTAACCAGATCACTGAATGCAAGGTTGCTATTTGAAAAGTTAATTGTTTTATCAATATATAAGCAATAGGCAAATATAAAATGAAATTTTTAAAAAATGCTATTTATAAGAGCATGAATAACATCAAATAGCTAGAAATAAATCTAACAAAAGATATGTAAGATGCTAATACTGAAAAGTACGAAATATTATGGAGAGAATTTACCGTTCTGAATAAAGGGAGGAATACATCATGTTCATGTATTTAAAGACTTATTCTGTAGAGAGGTTAATTATCACCAAACTCATTGCATTTAATCTACAGATTCCAAACACACCCAGTGGAGAGTGCCTTGTGAGTTCTTTAACTTTAATATTTAAATGCAAAGGACCAAAAATAATCAAGGCAATGTTAAAGAAGAACAAATTTGGAAGTCACAAAACTTCAACTTTTTTAGTATAGCAGAATTATTTCATTATTGTATTTATTGTGTCAGTGTGTTCCAGTTAGCTGAGATAAACTGCTGCTTGGCCTAAAGCCCTCCAGTTGTTTGAACTCAGTGGTTCTGCCCTATGTTACTACAGATCTCTGAAGAACTATTTAGCAGAGTACTTAATACTATACTTAGAATAGGCGACCCAACCCTTCAGAAAACTAGGTATACTTTGAGCTTTGTCTTATCTGCTTTTAGTGAGTTTTCATCTTGCTTTTTTTCTCTTATAGTCTCTAAGTTTCTTGCCTCTACTTTACTCTTTAAGCCTAATCTTTTAACTTTCACTTTAATATTTTTAACCTCATTGGCCACTTTTTCTTCATTTTGAAGCCCAGCTATTTTTGTCCCATGATTTTTTTCAGCCCAAAGTTGGGGAATGGTAAGTTCGTTTCCCTGTGGGCTATTCTTTCAGTTATTAGTTCCCACCAAACTCATTTGTGAACAGAGCCATGTGGAGCTGAATAGCAAACAGTATAATTGAGAAGTCTTACACCCATTGAGGTGTAAAAATAGAGCGGTTTATTTTTTAATATTTGCAGCCTGCTGTTCTCTGTGTAACCCTGTCCCTGCTAGGTAATGAGAATTCTAATTATTCCTATATTTCTCTGGTCAATATCTAGTTAATCAATTTAAAATATTACCAATATAATATGAACTGTTTGATGTTCCAATTCCTTTCCTTAATTCCCTTATTTTACAGATGAGGAAGCCTGGGCTAAGAAACTTGCCCAAGATCATACAGCCAGTAAGTGACATGGCTTGAAACACAGCAGTCTGGCTTTAGAGCCAATAACCCTAATAAGAAGCTAATTGAGAAAAAAAATTACTTCTGCAAGATAACTGAATAGACTCAATTTATCCATTCTTCATCAAGGACTCTTATTTAACATACATGGAGTGGCCTCAGTACCTCATAAAATCCCTGAATCTGAGGGCAAATTTTGGGTATACCCAGTCAATTCTTGATATTTTCAGTGGTTATGTTTTATAATGTCACTGCAAACACAGAATTAGTGAATACTAAATCATTGCTCTGAGGGGAATTGAAGGGTTGTGTTCCTTGGGAAAATACAGAGAAAGGCTTCTGCAAACCTGTGGTCACAATATTTTTTTTCAACTGATGAATACATAACATTGTTTTGTGTGTGTTTCTGTTTAAAGACGCCTCATTTAATATATACTATTAATTCATTAACATTGAACTAATGGCCAACATCACTCTAACTCACACTTGAGTAAAGCATATCTAACATACATTTTTTCCATGAGGCACATCACACCCTTCTTGTGCTTAGGGAACATTTTAAAAAGTGAAATCACAACAAAAAGCACAGAAATCTGAAAAACATGACGCTAAATATAGTGTAAAAATGTTAGTTGTTTACAGTCTGAGAGCTAAAACAAGAAGGGAGAGCACTGCCAGTCCCAACCACAGCTCCCACCACAGGAGTACTGACTTTGAGGTTACAAATACACCTTAGTGAGAAAGCAACTTTGCAAACTTGGAATTTGTGAATAATGACGATCTATATATTATTTTCTAAAAAGAAAATGCTTATTTATCACCAGATCATCAAAAGTCTGTGATCTATCACCCCCTAAAGTAAAGATCCAAAACCCAGAATGTTGTAAAGTTCATCTCTGCACAAGCCCAGCAAACTGAGAATGTCAAACCTAAATGCTATTGTATTTGTCCACTGTATAACTGCTTCTACTGTATTCTGATGGACAACAATTTATACTGAGGACTGAGGAACCACCTAGTTAAATGTACTCAGAAATTCACTTTAAAAAACCCTCCAAATGACCTAGTATTTTAATGTTATAATTGAACTTTGATCAACAGAACATCTGCATTCACTATAGCAATAATGTTGTTATTCCCAATGTTGTATAGATTTATCTTTGAAAGAAAACACAGAGGAAACTTTGATGTCAGGACAGTGATGTGTTTTTGTCTGAAGCACCTGGCTTGTTTTCATCTCAGGAGCACTATAAATCCTGCCATGATTTTGTTTCCCTAATGTTCACTGCTGAAAGCTTAGCCAAATTTATAGTCCAACATCAGTATATGGACATATGTACACTGCTCTTTTAATTTTATCTTTCCAGACACCATTTTACTCATCTTCTAATTTCCTCACCTTCCTTCCATTTTTTATATTTTGTTTTATTGCACCTTAAATCATTTCTTAAAGAATGAGTATGCATAAATAATAAATTCTACATATATTTTTGTATTTACTATCTTTAAAAAACTTGAATGGGGAAATAAAAAGTACCAGTATAAATGTGGATGCTGATAACTTCTAAACAAATAAAAGGACTAAAGTTATTTTCCTGCCCTTTCAATATCCTATTACATTTCCTCTCCAAGTGCGGTTCCTGGACCAGTAATATAAGTAGACATCAGGAACTTGTTAGAAATGAAAATTCTTTGGCATCACTTTACACCTTCTGATTCAGAAACCCTGAGAAATGGGCCTAGAAATCTGGGTTTCAACAAGCCCTTCAGGAGATTGGGATGCATGCTCCACAATGCTCTATGGGAATATGTGTCACATGGGCTTCACTCATGCTCTCTTTGCCCTAAAGACAGGCTTATAACAGTTCTCAATTTTGACTGCCTCATAATCATCCAGAAAGATTTTAAAAATCATAAGGCACAGGCTGTGCCCCAGAACAATTACATGAGAAGCTGGGACCCAGTTATCAGTATTTTTTGAACTCTCTCCAAGTGTTCTAACAGGCAGCCAAAGCTGACAACTACTGCTCTAACTCTAAGGATGGTCTCACCAGTCCCGTCATGAAATTAGTGATTATTCCTAGCATCTTGGGAGTACTTCAGGCAAAACACTCCTCCGAGAAATCCAAGCCACTAGTTTGCTATGTCATCTTGAGGAATTAGTAAACTGGATTCCTATCTTACTGTGTACACCAAAATAAATACCAGATAAGTCCAAGATTTAAATGTCTAAAGTTTTGAGCCCATAAAAGAACTAGAAGTACATATGGATGAAATTTTACAAAATCTCGAGGTGGAAAGAAAACTTTCAAATTACCATGACATAAGCCCCACAGCAAAAGCAGAAGGATGGATCCATTTCACTGCATAAAAATGGGGACAGGATGGCATCTTTAAATTCAAGCAGGTGGGTTATTCGCTATGCCACCTTTGACTGCACTGCAGTGTTAATTTAAGCATCAGAACGGAACACAAGGTCTTCACTGACATAAAGAGAGAAGATAACCTCATGGTAAGCAAAAAGAATTGTGTCAATTTCTTGGCCTTCCTGTGGCCCAGTTTTAAGGCAGAGAAATATGGGAGAACAATGCTGAACCAGTTTTTGCCTGCTCAAAAGGAAATTAAAATTCTCTCAAGGGTAAGAGAAAAAGCTTTGGAATCTAAGAGCAGAGGAGACCTCTCCTTCACTTTCTGTCTGAAATGCTGAGGAAAAGGGTCCTTCATGGGGTCTCTGTTGGCATCATCACAGCAGAATGGGAGAAGCTGGAATGCCGGAATGAAGGAGCTGAGGCAATCACACCAATTTTCTGTAGCCCCAGAGAATAAATAATAAGAGAGAAGATGAAATTACCCTGAAAAGTATACAGCTATGAGTTTCAAGAGCCATCTTGGGCACCTGAGGAGGTCTCATAGTAGTAACAAGAGGAAACACCAGCAGATGGCGGCATGGACTACTGTATGGTTGGGGACCTCAACCATTTTAGTGAGGCCAACCATCAGTGGGTGTTAGTAATCATCTCAGCAGCAGCAAACATGAACAAAACCCAGCAGAGGGACCAATCACACTCCCCCAGCACCATGACCCTCTAAAAGGCCCCCGGAACTTACATGACTCTCCAGGGAGATGCAGAGGTAGGGGGATGGAGGGAATTCTGAGCTGCCATAGATTAAACTTGAAATGACTGGAGTTACACTGAAGTGAATTAAAATCACCTGTTATCAGGTGAAATGTGGAAGGGGGCTGGGGGGGGTGTTGAAGGAGTGCTGAAAATAGAATCAAAATTGTATTCAAAAATGAAGGAAAATGTTACTATATTTTTTGTACATATGAGTATAGCTTGTTTAAATGATACATTAGAAATTTCTGGAAAAAATCATAAACAGAGTCAAAAGATAAATTATCAAGTGAGAGCAAAATATATAAGCAACATATTTGCCAAACAAAAGGCTAATTTCCTTCGTATATACAAAAAACTCTTAGCACCAAGAAAAAAGGATATTTTATTAGACAAAGAGAACTATACAATAAGAACTGTATGATTCGTTCACCTTGAATGTGTCCTCAGTATTAGAATTTTACTGTGGGATAAAGAGGAAAAATAAAATAAAGTGGTCAAATATTCAACTGTGGATAAAAAAAAAACTTACACCTAATTCACATATTCATTGCTGAAAAATTGGTTTACTGGAAGATCTGAATCTACAATGTACTACTTAAAACCTAGATAATACATCACTCTTCTGTCTACCGTATTGTATATTGTGGCATCACAGGATCCACATATCAGCTGTCCTTTCTCTTTCCACAGGTCCCCAGGAATTCTGCATACAGATCACTCCCTGGTTTCAGGAATTTCCTCTCTAGTATGGCTGACTACAAAGCCAGATCTCTTCTATGTAGCTCTCCTTCTTTTTTTAACCCCTTGAATAAATAGTTTTGGCCAATCCTCTTTTAATTTTTAAGGATTGCTTTTGAATTACTTTCGGGAAGCAGATGAAACTAATATGAAGAGAATGCAGTTCTCATAGTCACCACTGTATTCCAGGCTTTAGGGCATTATTTCTAAGTAGCGTCACAGGAGTCCAGATATTTTCAACTTAGGATAATTGTAAACATTAAAAGTATTTTTTTTAGCTTGTGTAGTTGTTCTCTTATGTATAGAAAATTTAGAAATTAGAGAGGTAGGAGAAAGAGAAAGTATCATTTGTAGTTCTCCCATCTAATATCAATATCTTACTGGATTTCCTCCAGGCTACAGCACCTCATTAAAAAAAAAGTTTCTCAGGAGTTCAAAATTTGTAGATACTGACAGTCATAGGCAGAATAAATAAACAAGATTACATGGTATAGCACAGGGAAATATATACAAGATCTTGTGGTAGCTCATAGCAAAAAAAAATGTGACAATGAATATATGTATTTTCATGTATAACTGAAAAATTGTGCTCTACACTGGAATTTGACACAACATTGTAAAATGACTATAACTCAATAAAAAAATTTTAAAAATTAAAAATAAATAAATAAAAGTTTCTCATTTTATACTTTCTATTCTTATATCATAACAAAGGTCTTTCCTGAGAAAGTTTCCTAAAGTACCTTTTATAATGATACAGAATGGATAATCTACTTTCCTGTTAGAAACTCAGTGTTAAGTGTGTCCTCTATGCACGCCTATCCTTTCCCTGCCATACGCATTATTACTTTGAGTTATAATTTCATGTTTATTTCTCTTTCTCTTCCACATATTGGAAGCTCCTTGAGAACAGTGTTCCATAATCACGTTTGCATATGCACTATCTAAAAATGTTTGGTACATAGTTACTGATTAATAAACACATACATTCTTTAATGTTGAATGAATTACTACTATTAATGCAATTAACTATTACTTACTGTGTGTGTGTGTGTGTGTGTGTGTGTGTGTAAGTGGCATATGATAATTTTCAGTTCATTTTCCCTTCTACTTTATTTTTGGGGAAATATTAATTTTAATTATATGGATAGACTCTATCAGTATATCCCTTTTTAATTTGTTTGACATGTTTTAATTATAAGTTCAACAGATGTTTCTATAAAAAATTCAAATAGCACAGAATGATCCAAAGCAAAATATAGACATTCTCCCATGTGACCATTATTAAGTTTGCTGTGTATTTTTCCAAATATTTTCTGTGACTATACATAAAGATACTTATTCTTCCTAATATGATAAGCATCTCCTTATTAAAAACCATTTAGGTAGAGTGGTATGGTTTTCTTCATGTGAATTTCACATATTTTCTAAAATTAAGGTCATTCTTTTGTTGTTTATCTTTTCACTGGGATTGAAAATGACACTTCCAGATTATACTTTTTCACTTATTGTGGTTTTAATTAATTAATTAGTTAAGTAATTACTTAATTTTTATTTTTAAAATGTAAAAAGATTATTTTCATTTTTAAAAAAGATTTGCAGGAGAGAGAGCAAGACAGCAGAGCAGGAGAATGTGGAACTCACCTCCCCCCATGAACACATCAAAAATAAATCTACATGTGGAGCAATTCTCACTAAAAAGAAACTGGAGACTGTCAGTAAGACTCTTACACAACCAAGGCTGTAAGAAACCTCCATACAGAATTGGGTAGGAAGGGAATGAAAGTTATCAGCTGGAGACCTGCACCCCTGGGAGAGGACACAGAAGAGGAGGAGGATTACACAGGCTTGGAGATCATCCCTGGGGAGTGAGCAGTTCTAAAAACATAATGGGTGCTGCAGCCCTGGGGTACAACACAGGGAGGACAAGTCTCCCAAGCTGATTGAAAAACCAGTAGGATCAACAGAAGGACTATAAGAAATCTAGACTCTGCTCTTGAAGTGAGCACACACGTGCTTTCTCAAAAAAAGAAGGTGGAAGAAGCAAATTGAAACTGCCCAGAATTCTGACTGGTTTTCTGAGACCACCCCAGAATGCCCCCCAGCACCAGCTGAGCATGTGAGCCAGCCCTGCTTGCTCCACAGAACAGCTCCATGCTAGGCCAAGGGCTGCTGTGGCTAAGGGGAGTGTAGTTGTGAGGGACAGAGCTGGCTTGGACTTGGCATAGCATCCGAACAGGGTGAGGGTGGCCATCACTGGTGGCTGTGAAAGCAGTAGGTTAGGAGCAGTCCAGAACTCTGATCAGTGCCAGGACCACAACTGGCTGTGCCCCAACCCAGTCTGAATGTTCACTCCAGCCCCTTTTCCTACAGCACTGCGCCCCTCTGTGATGAGGGTGCTGATGCTGGGAGGAGAAGAGCAAACAATTAGAGGGAACAAAGCCAACTTGAAGTCAAGCCTCAGGGCTTCTGCTCCAGCAAGTGGGACCCAACCAGGCCCCCGATAGAGTGGTGGTGGTCACTGAGCAGGGAAGAAGCCCTAAAAACTGAAAGACAAAAAAATTGTAAAATTCACTATAACTACAATAAACAGTGAAGATGTAAAATATCATTTCAAAAACACAAAACGTGGGGAGGGGAGTAAAAAAGTATAAATCTTTCAGAATGTGGTTGAATTTAAATAACTACCAGTTTAAAACAAGTAATATAGTATAGGTCAACATAAAGAAGAGCTAATTCCCCTCCTTCTCAAACTATTCCCAAAAATTGAAGAAGACGGAACCTCCCAAATTCATTACATGAGACAATCATTACCCTGATACCCAAACCAGACACTACAAAGAAAAAAGAAAATTAAAGCCAATGTCTTTGATGAATACAGATGTAAAAATCACCAACAAAATGTTAGCAAAAGAAGTTAAACAATATATAAAATGATCATACACCAAGATCAAGTAGAATTTATCCAGGGATGCAAGAATGGTTCAATAGCCACAAATCAATGAGATACACCACAGTAGCAAAAGGAAGCATAAAAATCACACGATCATCTCGATAGACTCAGAAAAAAAATCTGAAAAAATTCAACATCCATTCATAATAAAACCCCTCATCAAGTTGGTATAGAGGGAAGATATCTCAACATAATAAAGATCATTTATGACAAACCGACAGCTAACATTACAGTCAATGGTGAAAGGCTGAAAGCTTTTCCTCTAAAACCAGGAATAAGACAAGGATGCCCATTATGTTTAATATAGTATTTGAAGTCCTAGCCACATCAATCAGACAAGAAAAAGAAGTAAAATCCAACCTGGAAAGGAAGAAATAAAACTCACTACTTGCTGATGACATATTATATGTCAAAACACTAAAGCCTCCACCTAAATATTTTTAAAATAAATGAATTCAGTAAAGTTCCAGGATACAAGATTAGTATACAGAAATATGATGCTTTTCTATACACTAACAATGAACTATTAGAGAAATTAAGAAAACAATCCCATTTACAATTACATGAAAAAGAATAAAATAACTAGGAATAGATTTAACCAAGGAGATGAAAGACCTATATTGTGAAAATCTAAGACACTGTGGAATGAAATTAAAGACAATACTAATAAAGGTATCTCATATTCATGGATTAGAAGGATTAATACTGTTAAAATGTCCATACTACTTGAAGCAATCTACAGAATTAACACAATCCCAATCAAAATACTCATGATATTTTTCACAGAACTAGAATAAATAGTCCTAAAATTTAGTCCTTGAATAACCAAAGCTATCTGGAGAAATAAGAGCAAAGCTAGAGGTATCATGCTCCCTGACTTCACATTTCTACTACAAAGCTGAGTCATCAAAACACTATGGTACTGGCACAAAAACAAACACATAGATCATTGGAACAGAACAGAGAGCCCAGAAATAAATCTGCGTACCTATAGTCAATTATGACAAAGAAGGCAGTAACATACAACAGATGGCTGTGGAACATACAAAAGCTGGCTGTGGAAAAAAGGAAATTACAGTACAGTGTTGTGGGAAAAGTAAATTGGTACAGCCACTATGGGAAACAATAGGAGGTTCCTCAAAAAACTGGAAGTGGAAGTATAATATGATCTAGCAATTCCACTCCTGGCTAGATACCTGAAGAAAATGAGAACAATAATTCAAAAAGATACACGCATCCCAATGTTCACGGCAGCATTATTTACAACAGCCAAGATAATGCAAGCAACCTAAGTGTCCATCAACACATGAATGGATAAAGAAGGTGTCGTGTCTATATACACAATGGAATACTAAGTCAAAAAAAGAATGAAATTTTGCCAGCTGCAAAATGGACCTGAAGGGTATTATGCTAAGTGAAATACGTCAGCAGGGAAAAACAAATACTGTATGTTATCACTTATGCATGGAATCTGAAAAAATAAAATAAACGAGTATAACAAAACAGAAACAGACTCACATGTATAGAGAACAAACTAGTGATTACCAGTGGCGGAGGGCAAGATAGAGGTAGAAGATTTAAGTGGTACAAAACTGCTATGTATAAAACAAGTAAGCTACAAGTATGTATCGTACAGCACCGGAAATATAACCAACATTTTATAATAAACTTAAATGGGGTATAATCTATAAAAATATATAATTACTATGTTATACACCTAAAACTAATATATTATTGTAAATCAACTGTACTTCGATGAAAAATAGTAAAATAAAATTAATAACAAGATTTTTCAGTAGTAGTATTTTCATACCCTCAGCTGAAGTCAATTAAAGAAAATAAGTTAATTTATTAAGTAATATATCTCTTTCTCACAGATAAGACCTATTTTAAAATCAACTTTCTGATGACAAAGTAATAATAATAACAACAACAACAACAACAATAATCACCCCCATTTAGTTAATATTTTAAAATGGAAAAACTCAATTTTGGATCTCTATTTTAATTTTTTTTCTATCTTAAGATGCTGTATAATTAAACAGGATTGCTTTAGTCTTTTACAGCATAAAAAAGTTAACAGTCAAATTCTCAGTGCTTCTTCCCACACTTCCCCTCCTTTCTTCTACCCCACAAGGTTCTCTCCTAACCATTCTGCAGCCTGATTCAGTCTTCATGATTCCAAACTAAGGCCCAACTGAAAAAGGTTAGAGCTGGCCCTGAGGATAAGCATGCTGGAAGTTTGAGTGGTGGTGAGGATTTGTGGGTAAAACATGTGCTTTTTGTTAGGATCCGCCTCTCGCGGTCTTTTTTCTATTAAAAGGATAATCTAGAGTTGACTCTTGCTACTGAGAATGTACCTGCCTATGAAATGTTATTTACTTACACAGAAAAATATTTCCTTACAGCTGTTTTCCAACATTTAAATAAATCACACCTTCCACAATAATGTAAAGATAAAGGGCCAGCACAGCTCTCAGCAGCAATGCTCAGCTTAACCCACTTGCATTCATTAGGATACATGAGTTTAAGCCACAGTATTTATTATAATCTGTGACAATAAGAAAACGTGAGGTGAAATACATTAAATAAATTAAACATGCATTAAACATCTCTGAATCACAGTTCAATTTCACTAAGTGAACCGACACTAATTAGCTTGGTCCCCTTTAAGAGAACAAAGCAACGACTGATTTCAGAGTCCTGGGTGAATCAGTTACTATATGCATTTCACTCATGACTAGCACACCTCACATCTCACATGGCCAAAATACAGTGCTTTTTCACTTCTAAGTCTGTTCGTTGGCCCCATGAAACTGGTGGCTTGGACAAAACTGAGGATATGGGAAAGAAACCTGAAGTTAATGAACAGTGTGGTGGATTCTTCCGTGGAGGTGATCACAATCCACATCACGATGGACTCCAGTTCCCAAGGGCCAGCACCAACAACGAAAGGAAGAATGCCTTGGTAACCCAGCAACATGTACCAAGGCCTACAAACAGTTAAGTTTACCTTTACAATGTTCCATTGTGGTATTATTTACAATTCTCTTTGTCATTTAATAAAGATCAGTCATCACCTCCTGATCAAATAATTTACTGCACATCTTAAACTGTCCAAAGAATTATGGTGTGTGTGGGGGGCGGGCTGTCTATATGTGCACAGGGAGGGGTAATTTTAAGGCAAGACCTGTGAGATGTCATCAATCATTAATATCTTTTTAAAATATGGTTAAGATAAATTTAAACTTCAAAATACAGTAGATTCATGAATCGAGTGTTCCATTCTTGCATGCTGACCCTACAAGGTGATTGTCTTCATAATTACCCCAAGAGTATAAAGAAAGAAAACCCCAAAACATGGAGCTGTGACTAAGGTAGAAGCTGACTTACTGTTCCCCACTGTCTTCCTCATGTGAAACGGTTATGGACTGGATTGTGTCCTCACCCCCCACATTCATATATTGAAGTCCTAACCCCCATCATGACTAAATGTGGAGACAGGGCCTTTAGGGAGAGAATTAAGGTTAAATGAGGTCATATGGGTAGATGTCCTTATAAATAGAGGAAGAGACACCAGAGATACCTCTCTCTCTCTCCACACAAGCAAAAGGAAAGGCCATGTGAGGACACAGCAAGAAAGTAGCCATCCACAAGCCAGGAAGAGAGCTGTCACCAGAAACCAAATTTACTGACACCCTGATCATGGACTTCTAGCCTCCAGAACTTCTAGAAAAGAAATGCCTGTTGTTTAAGCTGCCAACTCTTTAGTATTTTGTTATGGCAGCCTGAGTTGACTGATACAGAAGGTCATCTTTTGTTTGCTCTCCTTTTGTAGCCTCTGAAATTCACCTGCAACCTCCTACCTTCATCCATCTCTTAATTTCAATGTCCTCCCAAATTGGAGAACTCGGAGATTTAAACATTGTTGGTGTTTCTGTCTTTAATGCAGTAGTGAATTTTTAAAATTGACTTCTACACTTGTGATTTACTATTTTCTGCTACCATTCAAACACACCTAAGTTTTAGATCCATGTCTTCTGGTTTTGCCTCTGGTCAGGCTGCTTCTATTGTTGTAAGAAGTGTCAGTGGGAGCAGACACAGATTGGCCCCTAAACATGTGTTTACTTTTCTCAGTCGGATCCTAATTGGAAGGATGTAACATCACAGATGCATCAACTCCCCTTCTGTATCAGTGTGGTGCCAGCATCTTCACTTTAAACATGCATTTGGCCTGTCAGGTTGCCAAGTTTTAGGGTGATGGTGATGGCTTTGATGAAGGGACCTCAGAATTTGAGCTTGTGCTTCTGTCGTAATGCTCAGGACAGGCTCCATCTTCACCGTGTTCATCAAATCAGGGGCATCGCTGTGGGAAAATTCCTGGAGGTCATGTTTAGTAATAATAATAAAAATAGTAGTAGTAGTAGTAGTAGTAGCAGCAGCAAGTAAAAAGCCTGCCTTGGTGGGTCATTCTTCTTGCGTGTGTATTGCATGTATATTCTTTTTGAAACAGTACATTTATTTTAGTTCCCTATTAATTCTTACAGTTTTTCCAGTTATTCTTTTCTGTGTTTCTTGGTATATAATTATACCATCTGCAAATAAGGATAATTTTGCATTTCCTTCCTAATAATTATACCTCTTATTTCAGTTTCATATCTTATGGCTTTGATGAGAACTTCCAGAACAATTAGACAACAATGATAATAACAGCCATTTTTGTTTTCCACCTGATTTTAATTGGATACTATTAAGATGGAAATCCGCTATTGATTTGAGGTGAATATTGTTAGAAAAACAACATATGTTAGTGAAATCTTACATGTGAGTTCGGAAAGATATTCTAAAATACGATATGAGTATACATTTTTTCTAGATTTTTTTGTGCTTTTATTGAAATTACCAAACTGTTTTTTTTCCTTTTCTGACCTATCAGTAGGAAGTAATATACTAGCTGTTTTCCTAACATTGAACTAATTTTGTATAATATACATGATTTTGAATACAAAATAGATAAACCAGACCTCTAAGGAATGTTTAATCACTAAACATGTTGAACACATTTCTGCCTTATAAAAGATTTATATTCAACTATGATCTCAATCAGCAAGTTTCTCTTCCCACTAAAGAGAACAAATTATAACCCTTTCCACGGCTGCAGTAAATAGCAAACAGACTGCTGATTGTACAGAAAGAAGAAAAACAGACATAAGACAGAGCATGCAGATTAGAAAGGAGCCATTCTCTCCTTAATACCAAGTGAATAGAAGTGGGCATTTTGCGAACTGCTGTAAAAAAAAAAATCAATTGATTAAAGACATGTCAACTGAAAGCAGACTTCTAGCAATTAAATTAGCAAGTAATTAGAATAATCTTTAAATAGTAGTAAAGACCCTGCAACAAAGGAACCACATAGATCCCTATCCCTTCCTTTTGTGCCCGTAGCATTCTGGGCTTGTCTGTATTACTCAGTAGTTTATCTAGTATTATAAAGGATACTACAGAACAATAGGATTTATGATTGCTGTTATGAGCAGTAATTAAATGGCATTAAACAGGAAGTGCCCTGACACTATGCAGTGGGAGAAAATTTGTCTCCAGCTGAGACTCTAGTATGTGAATAACTATTCCTGTCTAGAGGAGTTCTCTTTAATTCTCCCTGTATTAAAACATAACAGAGAAATGCATGAACAAAAAGAACTTCATCATGGCCAAAATGCAGCAGGCAAAGACACTGAGTAGAAGGTGACTTATCCTACATCATAGTCATTGGAAGTTCCCATATGGAGCCAGCACCGTATAGAATACACTGAAAGGCCAATTCCATAAGAAACAAGTGTTAAAGATTCGGAAAGGGCTATCTTGCAGTGAAAAAATATGAGTGAGAGTTAACACCAGGGACCTGCATGTTGGTTGAGGTATTTCTATATGTCCATGAGCAGTTACACAAAATCTGAGACTATTTTTCTTCATCTGTAAGACAGTGATAATAATATCCACCTTGAGAAGATATCAGAACTAAATGAAATGTGTCTGTTTAGCACAGGGCCATCCATGGTAAGTATTCAACAAGAGATGACTTGTTACTTTACTATTATTGAAGCAAATCTAGAGAAATGTGACAGAGACTTTAAAATATATTTAGGTAGAAATGAAGACCCTGACACAAAGAAGTGACGTTTTCAGGACAGAACATGGTGGGGCAAGAATAACATGGAGAACAGAAAAATAAAAATAAAACTTGGGAAAAGAGAACCTCCATATGCCTGAAGGTGGGGAGGGAAGTCTCTCTCCTAAGCTCTGTTAGCTCTTAGTCAAAATTAGTTCCTTAGGAAGGAGAATGGGAACTTTATATCTGAGTACACAATATATACTTCACAGGTATTTGGATTTATGTTCATGTTATGGTATAGTAATGTATGTATTATTTCACCTTGAAGTAGGGGACCCACCGTTCTTAAGTAATCTTCTTTTGGTCTTCATAAAATTCCACATTAGATAACCAGATACAGAGATAGCCTCAAAAGAGACCCCAGAAATTCCGGAGTCCAGCATGAGTAGAGTAAGTAAGCAGCACCTCTTACAGAATCATGTTTTAACAACACCTTTTTGTCTGGCCAGATTACGCATTTTAACACATGTTACATTGTATTTTATATGTTTGTTTCACTGCCTGTGACTCATCTGACTGTGATTTCCCTGAAAGCAGGTACAGTTTTGCTCATTCTTGTGTTTCATAACACCAATCACAACAAACAGAGCTGCCTTAGGGCCACTGTAGGACTTAAGATTCTTTTTAGAAGCACAATTCCACATCATCTGAAACATGCTAAATTTCAGGATCCACTTTATGGCTATTAAAAGATTATATTTACTATAAAATTTTAAAGATATTTGTAATTTAATTTGTGGAATTTGGCCGTGATCCAAACACTTAATGACTGGCACTAAATTCTCCACAGTCTCATAATGCACGCTCAGGAATTCTTGCAAAGTAGAATATTCTAAATAACAAATTGTTTTCAATGGCCTTGAAATTTTAATGGCCATGGACTTTAACAATTAGTGAAGTTGGAACAATATTGATTTTTATAGACATTTGAACATTTATTACTTTTAATTTTCTGGGTTATTTTCTTTTTATATTTTGGAATCAATGTTGTTGTTGTTGTTGTGGTTTTCAGTTCTTAAATATTGTCAGTGGCCTTTGAAGAGCTAGAAGGTCTAGGCACTAGACATAGGGGTACACCATGGACGGATGTAACCAGCACTGATGCCATACAGTAGGTGGCCAATCAGTGTTTCTGGATTAGACTGGTAATTTGAGAATATACATATGCCACTGGATATTAGCCAAAGCCACAGCATAGTTTGCAGTGCAGTTTTATTTAGTTCTGTCACCACTAAGCCATTTTACACATAGCAGCGGCTGGCTACGTTGGTCATAATGTTGGCAAGTTGAGAAAGAAGCATTTCCAGAACAAGAGAGTTATGCTGGCTGTCAGAACAGGCCAGAGGCCGAAGTCACCTCACAGATGTCAGCAGGGGACAACCAATGTGAAAGCAGACGAGCAGAAGTCAAACATGCTGAAGCTTCGAAGAGAGGAGCTGGGCCTCCCACATATTGGCAGTATGAGAGCCAGGCCTTGTGGCTGACACTCATTAAGGGAGAGAGAGCTGGCAGGTGGACTCACAGACATTTCCGATTCCATCTTCTCTAGGGATGCCTGCCTTGACAAACCCTGTTCCCCAGACTGTGTGAATGACTGCAATGAACAGATGCTCTTGAGTGCAGGGGGCCATCTTATTCCTCAGATGTACTGTGGCAGAAAGTAAACGACAACTTTAAATAGTTGACAGAGACAGTCAAGAGAGCAGTTAGGTTGCCCTCGATTGAGACGGCTCCTGTTTGCTCAGTCACTATCACCCCGGTGGCAATTCTGTTACCCCTTAAAGAGCCTTTACCTGTCCACACTGGACCTCTGGGTCTCAGCCGCGTCACTCTCCGCCCAGGAAACAGCACGGTTTCCAAGGCTGTGCTGTCATCTCCAGGCAAGCTGGAAACAGACTGGAGAGTTATAAAGCCTATCTGGATAAACGTGATTCCTAAAAACCTCTGAGATTTCCACATCAGACTGTCCTTTCAGGACTGTTCCAGAGTGAGAAGCCTAAACAGTAGACCTGATACAGAGGCTTGGTAGACAGTTCTTCACAACTGAAAATGTCATTTGCCTTAATTATTCCCCAAGTATACCTAAACCTTAAGTGGATATATAACGCACTCTAAATTATGCTTGTACCTTCATCAATTGTTCAACTTTTTTTCTTAAAATGTTTTGAGTACAGAATTATCAGTCATCTGTTGGTATAAAGTTAAGACCTGTACAAAATGCGTCTCTTAGCAATACTGTCTCCAGAAATTTGATAATCATATCCATGTTTTAATGCTCTCTCTTATTAAAGACTTTTGTGAGATACACAAATGGCAAATATTATGTTACAGCTGTTGTACTTTAGAGAAAATGACCATGTTGCTGGAGCAAAATTAACCAGCCCAAAGATGCCAAGCCTTAGAGAAGAAGGCTAGAAGCTAACAAGCACTGAAGATCTACTATGTGCTAGGGTCTCTCTCTCCTTCTCACTCTATAGACATAGATAGAGAAAGAGATGGATACATCTTTGTAAGCACTGCACCCCAACTGTGTTTGTCCATAACTCCAACCACTTTCAAAGAAAAATCTGGTACCATGAACAATGAATAACACAAATAGGAATATAGATGACTTTGGAGCACTTTCTTATTTGCTTAATAACTTTCAGTGGCACCCTATCTCCCACTGGGTCAAGTCTAAATAATTCTGCCTGGTTTTCAAGGTGCTCGCTGGTCTCCTTGCCCAGCCAGTCTTATTTCTTCTTCCCTCCCACATATTCCCTCTGAACAACATGGGTCAGTATTGTACTGACCTGCAAACACATTGCACTCATTGCCACCTCCACGCTTCTTTCTTTCTTCTTCTGTCACCTAGGCAAATGTTACCAATTCCTCAAAAATCCCTTCACAGTTCATTATTTAGCAGAGTTCAGTGACCAGAAATGCTACAAAGACTTTGTTACAACATGATTATACCTATAATACAGTAATTCACAAAGCATGGATTTAAAACAATGATGTTTTAATGAAGTTAGTAGACATTTATGGCAAAGGATTTATCTTTTTAGAATAAAGCAAAGTGCATTGCTGAAGCTGAACTGCAAATCCCAACTCTAAGTCCCTTAGAATATAAGGGACGGCATTTTTCATGGGACCTCAGGTCAACAATGTGGCTTTTAATCCTCCTCTAAACTACTTGAACATAAGCTTGACAAATTCATTTTTAAAGTTTTCGAGTTCTGAAATACAGTCCACAGTATCTGAATCTGCAGTGCTGCCACCTCCATAATAAATAAGGCTTGAAGGATAAATAAAATATCCACCTTCCTTTTCTTTTCATGAAGGGAGATTGCTCTCCAAAAATTCTCTATAATTCAGAATAAAACTCACAGAGACTAACCATAATAGTTCATGTTTTCTTTACAGGCATCACAAGTAAGCAAAACTATCAAGGTCATACAACTTTCTACTTTTGAATGACATTCATTGTTCAGCAGAGGTTTTCCACACTATAGTTTTATGAAATAAGGCAGTTGTCAGAATTATTTATGGGAAGTTTCTTATATTTAAGGATTTTTAAAACACAACCTTTAAAAACATCATTTTATGATGATTTAAGATAACAAACACCAAATAAAATGACCCATCCTTAGGTAAATAGAAAGATATAGTGCCACTATACATGTAAGATGGTCAGGTTAGAATCTGCTGCTTTTAATCTAAGGTTGTGGATCTGAAGAGAATTTCCTTCTATACAGTCTAAAGTTACTTTTCAGTTAAAAAATTCCAACAAGGAAATGCAGGCACCAAGTGGCCAAAATCAGACATGGTTCCTGTCCTAGAGCTTTCAGGTTTGTGGCAGAGACACAAAATGATGCACCAGAAATGTAATAGCAAAAATAGACATGTTTCTGCCCTCAAGTAACTAGACTACTGTTGGGAGGGGGCAGTTACCTAAGTAAACAAAGGAATACATCATTCCAAATCACAGTTGATCTTATGGAGAAAATATTGTATACAGTGATGAAGAACACAAAGGAGATAAAGAGATAAGAGGTGCTTTTCTTAGAAGAGACACGTGTGCTGAGGGCTATGGTGTGAGAAGAATTCAGCCATTTAAAGTGGTGTTAGGGAGAGACAAAGGCATGTATAAAGGTCCTGAAACAAAAACAAACAAAAAACAGACCTGCTTGTTCAAAGATCAGAGAGTATGCCACAGTAGCTGAAACAGAGGAGGGAAGAGAAGAGAGACATGAAATAAGTTTATAAAAAACAGACTGCAGTTAGATCATCAGAACCATATGAGAAGCATGAAGGTGTCTGGATTAGACTCAACGTGCAACAAGGGAGCATAAAAGGGGACTGAAAGGATTTAAAGTTTAAATTGTTCCCCTTGGCAACTAAACAGACTGTGAAAGAAGGAAGCCTAGTTGGACACTATTGCTATCCTCCAAGGAAGAAAAGAGGGCTGTACCAGAGTGCTTGCAGGGAAGACACAGAGAGATAGAGATCTGAGGTACATTTTGAAGGCAGACTCAAATCTGTTGATAGATGGCTGGGGGAATACAAAGATCAAGAACTGTAAATTAAGAGCGAAACCCAGGTTTCTGGCTTATGCAACCAAATGGATACTACTGACATAAACCGAGTTGGGGAAGTCTGAAAGCAGAACAGATTTAAAGCAAGGTGGCGTGGGGTAGAGAGGAATTCAGTTGCAGTCACAGAGATCTTGAGATGCCTGTGAGACATGTCAGGTGGGCAGTTACATACATATATGAGGATGCAGTTGGAATGGGTATAACTCAGGAGTCCTCAGTCTGTAGATGATATACAGTGACAGTAATAAGCAGTATCTCCAGAAGGGAAAATGTAAAGAGAGGAGAGAGGGGGATCCAAGAACAAGGTCCAGAGAACAAAAGTAAAACTAAGAAGAGACAGAGGAGTGGCCAGTGAAACCTGGGACACCAGACATCTTGCAAATTAAAAGAAGAGAGTGTTTCAGGAGATGTACTGCATGATTGAGAAGTCAAGTACTCTTTTGGCTTTGATTTATTTATTGATTAATATCTGGGGGCTTATTTTAAAAGGTAAATAATGTTATCTAAATATCATGTAACAGTAATAATAATTCAGCTAGAGTTGGTAAACTACTTCCACATGCATTATCTGACTTGATCACAATAAGTATATTTTATTATAGATTGTATCATGCACTTAAAGACACTGGAGCTCATAGGAGTAACTAATATTTAATAATAAATTCAATATTTATTCAACAAGTATTGTGAACTCCCATTGTGAGAGGCAAGTTCTAGACTCTGGATATATCTATGAACAAAAGAAATCACTTCCTTGCACTCACAGGGACAATAGCCTTTGCAATGATCATAGTGTTTCATACAGGGCTAATAATTATTAAGAAGTGCACAGTTTTAACTGCAGAGGTTCATTTCTTAAAATCTTAATTACTGTTTTTTAACATTCCAGCAGTGTTAAGCATATTCACATTGTTATGCAAGAGGTTTCACTTTCTCGAATTCTTGTCACTGTGATGAATACAAAAATAATACAAGTTTTATGAATTTGAAGACACACTACATTTAGTAAACTAAATATAACATCACTCTATGTCAATATATGACATATTGAGAGGTCTATCTGCACCTTAAACCTTTCAAAAATTTACCCTTGCTCAGAGAGTTCTTAATAATAGCAATGTTTGCCAAGTTAAAAAGCATGAAAATGTGTCCTGTTTGTGTCTAACCAAGTCTTTATCCATGTGCACATTGTCCTGATATTCTGTCAATGCAGTCATTGAAGTATACGGGCTTCCTGATCTCCCATACATATTCTATGTTTTGTTTTCATGGATAAAGTAAGTTTTAGAACTACTCTGACAAAACACAAGGTTGCTAAGTTTGCTTTTTTCAAACAATACAGAAAAAAGAAACTTCAATATATTTAATAGCATATACTTTATGTTCATGTTCTTGTCCTCTTTTCCTTTAGGAAATAAATTATTCCTGTCTAAAATAATCTATGGATGCCACAAAAATGTGGCATCTTATCTATGAAAGAGTCAAATAACATTAGCGCTTGGTGGATTTATCAATAGGTCTGGCACTTAAGAGATTTATGTGTAGGTCATTATGACAGGACATATGTAACATTGATCTCTGTGGCTGGATTCATGCTAACTGAACTTGACTGTATAATCTCATGTAAGAGCCACTGACCCTCTGAAAAACTGCTTGTGTTTTGGATAAAATCCATAGCTTAGATTTCTTTGCCCTTCAAAATGACCATGGTGGTCTCTGTGGCTTTTTAAAAATCTTTTTCCCTTCTGGAATTTACATTGGCTGAAGAATATTTTCTTTTTAAGAACCGAATTTCACTGTTGTCATGACTGAATCGTTCTTAAAGCAACTTCAGTTTTATAGAGAGATTGTTGTTTAATGTCTTCCCTGGCATTTCATAAGGTTAAAGAAGACCTTAACAATAACCTTCGTGTGCCGTACATACAGTCTGCAGTCATTGGCACGTGAGAGCAAATGAATAACTGTGTTATTTCCATTAAAAAAAAATTATGGGATTTGGGGGTTTGTCACAATGAGGTTGGATGCCACTTACTTTTCATGAGAGAGAGCCAAAGATGCCTTGTGTTCTACAGTATGCAGTGCAGTCCACTGACCAAGAGTTGTCCCACGTCCCACATGACCTTCAAATGTCCCAGCAGTCACTTACACAGATGAAAAATCCTTTAATAATCTGAGCCTAGAATCTAAGTGCATTTTACAATAAACATAGTGTATTTTTACATGGTTTTCCCTATAGGAATTTTTCTGGGAATGCCAGTACTAAGCAAACTGTGGGAAGATTTTATTTTGGTTTATCTGGACTTTAACCAAGAATTGTTCATAATTTTGTAAAAGTATACACTTGACAGCAATGTCACTTGTGAGGTTTGAGTCATCAATGTAACCAGTTCAGCACACCAGCATCAATTTGCATTTGGAAGAGTCACATCTCTGGAATTCCATGTATAGACAAAAGCATCCCACCACTTCATTTTATTTTCTTGTGTCGTCAGGACTGAACATTTTCCTATTAAAATTAAAATGTGTATTATTTCATTTAAATTTATTTTTCTTTTATAATAAAATAGATTATATTTATTTCCAAATATTATACATAGGATATAGTATCTACAATTCAATCTTGGTAATAAAAAGGAGCATTATAAAACATTTATTATAAAAAGGCTATTGACTGAACACTAGAAAGAACTTTCGACTTCTGCAACTTATGAGAGAAGGAGAACTGTATCATCTCCTCTCTAAAGGGTTTTAGATGATGTTAATCTGGAAAAATAACAGCAGCCTTCCCATCAACCACTTGAAAGCACTGACTTAGTTACATCGGAGAGACGTACACCAGGAATTTACCCTTTAGTATCACTGGGTAAAATATAATGGTTTGTTTCATAATGGTACTGAGTGTAAAAGCCCCTACCCTGACCTCTTGGATCAGATCATAGCCTGGAAGAAATGTTATTCCATTCTAGTGAGTAAACATATCAGAAGCAAAACACTGGCCTCACTTACTCAGTCCTGTGTTGTTCCTTGAATTGTACCCTCTCCTATGTAGCCTCAGGGCCCTGCTGCCCACAATAAAGCCTTTCCCCATAGATATACATCAGATTTCTTTTCTCCAGGAAATTTTATCATTGATTTGTGAAGCTTGAAGTCTGGTTGGCACTTCCACTATGGCCCAACCTAGTATTAGAGTCCAGGAAAATTCAGGTAGGCTGTGTGCCCTTAGTTCTCTGCCTACACTCTGCCCCCAACCTCTTGAAAGGCTTCCAGGATCATATACAAATGTGCCTTCTGATGGTTAATGATCATTTCTCTTTTTTTTTTTTTTTTTTGACACAGACTGAGCTTTTTAATGTAGTCATTGAACTTTTAATGATCTAAAATGCATGTAATAAAAAGTAACTAACTTTATAAGATTGTGATAGAACCCTAGCCAGAGGCAAGGAAGATTTTTAAAAATCACTCTAATTTATCTGGGTACTCTAGTGTGACGGTTCTGTACGCAGAATCCAGACCCAGAACTCTCAGAATCAAATGCTAGTTCTGCCATTTACCAGCTCTGTGACTTTGGTATAGTTACTTAACCTCTCTGGTTTAGTTCTTCTATACAATGGCAATAATAATAGTACAGATCTACCACACAGGACTGCAGTGAGGATTAAACTGATTAATTTATGCAAAGTGCTTAGAATACCACCTTGCATGTAATAAGCACTCAATAAATATTAGTTACTATCCCTAGTATTGTGTTTCTGTTTCTAGGGATATTCGTTTATACTTTCAAAGTCTTCTACTTTCAAAGTCTTCTACTTTCCCAGGCTTTCAAGTGAAAAAGAGATCCAAATGCTCCTATGTCCGTTCTTGATTTCCTCTTGCACTCTAGCAAAGCATGAACACGAGTCCCTCCTTTCTCCAAATCACAAGTATGTGAAAATTAAAATACTATCTCATGACCTCATGTACTTTAAAATGTTTATTATGTCTTCCTTGTTGTAAAATGTGAACCAAGAGGTGCTTTGGGCAAAGGTAGTTCTACTTGGGGAGGTTAGTCCTTATGTTTAATTCTGATCCAAGTATGTCCTGGCTTCATCTATAAACCCAGTGACACTACACAAAATTCTGACAGCTTTATGGCACTGTCCTTTACACTTTTTTGAATATTTGTTTCTTCTCTTTTGGAAAACAAGAATTCAACCTTCTATTCACATTGTTATTTCGACAGGTCTAATACCTCTGCATTAGCGTTGACGACTCCAGTGATTACCACCACACCCAAACATCAGTTAATGCTTGATGATGATTACGAGGTTGATGCAGCTAAAACAGAGGAGCCCTTGATTATTCTCTGTCTTGTGTCAGATCTTCAGGGTATGTCTAAATAGAACACTAGATCATTTGGTTGGACTGACTTGCCTAATAATCAGTAAAACTGATTTTTCACCCTGAATTTACTGAAACTTTTTTGTGTTACCTAAGAAACACAGCCTAAAGGTTATGAAGATTCCAGCCTTCTCTCCTCTGCATAATTAAAAATACTAGGCTATATTTATATTTAAAATGCCTGAACTGAGAATTAGGAAATTTAGCCAAATTTAATCCTTGCTCTCAACAGTTTACATTTCCTTATATTTACTTTTTCTTTTCTTATTTTTCTATTCTTTTACAGCAATCACTTTGTGGTTTTTATTCCTGGATGATGTTAATGGCTGGATTCTCATGACTTGGTCAGAAAAGGTAGTTTGATGACAGCCGAATATGAGATCTGCAAGGCCTGAAACCCTATCCTCAGTGGTTTTTCTCTTTTCTCCTGGGAGCCATTATAAGACAATACCGTGTCATGTAATTGTTAAATAACACCAGAAATTTACACTCAAATTTTCAAAGAATGAGAATAAATCTTCCATCCATATAGACATAATTAGAATGACACATTTTTCATGTCTGTCCAATTCCCTTAGATGCATTTGCTATATTTTCCCCAAAGAAAAGGAAACAAATCCTATGAAATCTGTCAGGGGGTCCCCAAAGGACATTCTGTTGCTTCCTTTAAAAGCACCAAACTTCAAAGAAGCTTGTAGCTGTCCATAACTCAAAGGATTCTTCGCTCAAAGACTGCTGCACATTGTTCTGATTTCCCCTCATAACAGAGGACTCGAAGGTTTTAAAGAGGTCTCAGTAAATTAGCATCCTTTTATGATCAATTCTAATTAATCATTTCAGTAGGGCAGTGTGATACTACATACATCATATGGAAGAATTTACCACAGTGTCATTTGCCTATTAAAAATTACTACTTAAAAATAAACCTTAAAATCATAAAAGCTCCTTAAGGTAGAGAGGGGAAAGATATAAAAAGAGAGAGGATGGAGAAAAGAAAAGGAAGAGAGATAGATGAAGAGAAAACAGATGATAAGGACAGGGAGGCATGGTAATATTTAAATGTTAACAACGTGTCTATCTTTGTCACTTATCTTGCATGGCAGTGCAAATGAACAAAAAAGCAGGGAAAGGTGCGGTACGTTACATTATTATGGGTATGTCAGATAAGCAGTTTGTCTGATGTTTCCACCTCTGCTGGAAGGCTGGCTTAAAACTGTGTGACCTATTCTTCAGAAGGTCAAAGATAAACTTCAGCAATTGTGTGATTCCTCCCACTCTGGTAGAGATAAATGTGTTCATATTTTTCCCAGCTAATCCTCCTTGTTGGATGATTAGCGTAAGGCTGCATCCACATGACATACAGATGTTCAAGATAGCTGGACAAGCATCCAGCCATCTGTAATACTGTCTGCCCATTGGGTCATCTTGTTATCATGGGTCCTTTCAGACCCATTTGCTGCAAGTTAATGCAAAAATAAATCTACAAACTTGAGTCCTCTAGGACAATGATAACAGTCCTTCTTCCACAAAAGAACTGTACAGGAAAGTTTTGTATTTTTTTTTTAATGCTTCTGTCTAGGTACTATCAAAGACAAATTAAATAGCTCCCTCTGGGTTTGGGGCCTGAGCAACAGTAGTCTATCTTTTTAAGCTTCCCAAGTGATTTTAAAAGTGCAACTGGATTTGAGAACTGCTATATTAAAGCTTTTGAAAACGGTAAGTGTGCTAAAATCTTGTCAAATTTCAACCAAGTTTGAAAAGAAGATGGAGCATTTTGAGTGGCTCAGAGATTGAAACAAAAATATATGTGTTAAAAAGTGAGACGTTAAAACCAAAAGCAAATTAAAGGCATTATAGCAGAAACGACTGTGAGCTCATTCAGCAAATGATTATTTGCGTACCTGCTAAGTGCAGCAGGTTCTACTTTGGTTGAATGATGAACAGAGGTAAATAAGGTAAATAAAAGATCTTACTAGATGGGATTACTTCACCAAGGATAGTGGATAGTGACCCTTTACGTACACCCCCTGAACATAGGACGAAATGAGCAGAGTGTATGTCATAGGGAACGCAGGCAAGTGTTAGGGAAAACATTTGGGAGTAAGAATCTTCAGCTCTTTAAATGAAAAATGCTGAAAACTGTGACTCTCTCTGCACTGGAATATTTAAATACCTGGTAGTCTTGCATCTGTCTGATGGAGCCATGGTGAGTTACAGTTTTGCCATCCCATGATTTTGATGTGGTTTCTGCTCCCAAGCTTCTCCAAATTCCCCAAATCCACCAATTATCTATTGCTACCTCCTTAGTATTAAGAAAAGAGGAAATTCGAATTATTAAGTCAGAATCAGGATTCTGGGTTATGCCCTTCCCTCTGTACTCCATATCATTACTCTCAGCCCAATTTATCCCTGAACTAGAGCTGATGACTTTTTGTTGTTGTTCTTCTTCATATTTACCTAGAAGAATGTATAGAAATATAAATGAAAAGATATTTTTAAACTTGCTTGAAGAACTTAACCTGTAGTTTACCTCCCCTACAAATTAAGGTAGCTTTCATGATGTACTTTGGTGAAATCTTAATTGCAAATGAAGTATTTTTGTCTCCTCTTGTTAAGGAATTCAAAGTACCCTGTAGATGAATTAGTCCTTGTGATGTTCTCACAGAAAAGAGAGTGGATGTTCACTAGATCTTATTATGTGCTTTCTTCTTATCATCAACTCAAGCCAAAAAAAAAAAAAAAAAAAAAGAAACTACCAATATAATATGTTCCAGAAACTGTGCTGGATACTGAAAATATCAACATGAAAAGCAGGTATTCCAGGGAGAAGAAACAGACCATAATCACATAAATAAACAATGTCACTGGGAAATAAGTACAATGATTAATACTAAGCAGGGATAGAGAGTTGAGTTGCAATTTTAATTGAGATGAACAAAGAAGGCCTCTATGGGGCATGTTTCTGAAGAACTGAGGAGGCAAACCAAACACTCTTCTACCAGATAGAGGAATATCTAGAGCAAAGAGCAATTATGAAGACCTGAGGCAGGGGGTGCTCTGTGTATTAGAGGAAGAGTGAGGAAGTGAGAAGGCTGGAAAGGCAAGGGGTATGCACGGTGGGGCAAGATGATTCTCTTCTTAAACATACTTGTTTGTGTTAAAACCAGTCCTCTCTCCTTCTGTACCTGGCACCTTGATCCCTATCCCTGTAAGTCGGCATTTGAGAAAAATTTAGAGTTCCTAATTTTAGTTTGACAGGATATGAATAGAAGGAGAATTCACATATTAGTCAGGGGCCTGGCAAGAATTCAAGTAGGATTGTAAAGAGGATTTAAGTAAGGGAGTATTTATACAGGAGTGGGCACCCAGAAGCTAGCAACAGTAAGAAACCACAATCTGCAGGGTGAGGAAAGAAATGATGTAATGAATCTAATAACAGGATCTGCAGCTATGCAAGAGGGGTTGCTCACCATGAGTTATGGATCAGGCAGCCTCTGCCAGATTGCAGACCCAGAGGAGAGGAACCAGGGGAAGTTATACCCAGTCTGTCTCTTCCCCTGCCCTCTTGCCTTCTGTCAGTGCCTCCTATTGGTCTAAGTCATCGGAAACCCAGAAGGCAAGGAGCCCTAGTAACTCACTCCACAAGGTTCAGCATTCTCAGGCATAGAGAAGAGTAGAAAGTGGACTAGGGTTAGGGGAGAGAGGCAAATAGAGAAAAAACAGCACACTCTGTAAGGCTGTATTTCATTCATATTTTATCGAGCTTTTAGTCTAGAAGCAATTACAGCAGTAGTAGTTAACAAGAATCAAATATGTAAATGTATTATGACTTGTGAGGAGTCAATAAGGTATTCTTCTACTAATTAAAAATTGAAATGCCTATGAAGCTTCAAAGTTATTTAGACATTTTTAATCTACTACCTCCAAGAGGAGTTTGTGTGCACATACAAACCACCCTCTATTACTATTAATCGTACATGTATCTATATCTATCATATTGACCTGAGGTGTTGAAGAAATTGCTTTTCTGTTCAACTGAGTCATCTCAGATATTACTCATTGGTCTTTATTCTGGATTCAAGCACTTTTTGGAGGGCCAGATGCATGCAATTGTGCCTCACTCTTGTTATCTAACAATAAGCCATATATCTAAACACCCTGTGTCAGGCAGAGATCTCTGCACTGTCCCACTAGATGTCAAGGTTGCTGTGCTGCCAGACTGTGGCTGTCGCAAAATTCCACTCTCAGAACACTTATTTAAAGGCTATTGAAAATCAGAATTGATGCCATATGTTGACATGTTCACAATATTCACTAGAAAGTGTTCTGGTTGACAAGGATTTGAATTGAATTGTATTGTTTTATCTTATGCTGTGATTCTATTTTAAATATTATTTTTTTAATACAAGTTTCAAGTTACAGCATTGTAGTTCAACATGTGTATACACTACAGTGTGATCACCACCACAAGTCTAGTTACCATCCATCACTACACAGCTGACCCCTCCCTTCACCCATTTTGCCCACTACCCCCACCACCTTCCTGTCTGTTAATCACTACTTTGTGCTCTGCATCTATAAGTTTGTTTTTGTTTTACTTTCTTTGCTGCCTGGCTTTGTTTTGTTTTGTCTCATTTTGTTTAGTACACATATGAGTAAAATCATAAGGCATTTGTCTTTCTTTGTCTGACTTATCTCACTTAGCATAATAGCCTCAGGGCCATCTATGTTGCTGCAAATGGCAGGATTTCATTCTTTTTATGGCTGAGTAGTATCCCTTTGTATGTGTATACCACATCTTCTTTATCCATTTATCCGCCAATGGACACTGATGTTGTTTCCATAGCTTGGATATTGTAAATAATGCTGCAATGAACATAGGGTTACATACATTTGTTCAAATTAGTGCTTTTGTTTTCTTTGGATAAACACCTAGAAGTGAAATAGTCTAGTCATTGTCTTAGTTTTTTAATATTATTTGGGATATTCTTTTTTCTTGAAGTAGGCCTGTATTGCTATGAACTTCCCTTTCAGAATCACTTTTGCTTCATCTCATAGATTTTGATATGTCATATTTCTCTTCACATTTGTCTCTAGGTATATTTTGATTTCTCCTATGATTTCTTTGATAGTACATTGATTATTCAGTAGCATGTTGTTTATCTCCACGTTTATGTGGTTTTTCCCATTTTGTTTCTTGTGATTGGTTTCTATTTTCATTCCCCCCTCTTACTCTGTGATTTTAACTAGACAGCATAGAGCTCGGCAAGAAATCATCCAGAGGGTTATCTGTTCTTCTAATTCTAAGAATATTCTTCTACTATTTTATGAGCCTCTATGTAGATGCTAATTCAAATGATTTGCTGGACTGCTTTCCAACATGAGGGTTTCCATTTATGCATTATTGAATAATTGTGAAGGAAACAAAAGAAAGTTAATTGTTCATTCAATAATTTTCCAGAGTTAAAGAATAGCTGATATGAGATCCCTTGCCCTGTCCCCAGTAATGAGGCCAATATTATTGGCAAACTCCAGAATTTAGGAATCATCAATACATTCATGGCCACATTGCTTTAAGAAATGAGCCTCTCCACTCCAGGGTGTGTACACTTAAAGGTAGAAGAAAAAAATAACTAAAGAAGAAAACTGGACTTAAATGACAACTTATCAATCTGCTTCAAATATCAAAGATGCCCAGCATTTAAAAACCTACAGAACATTTGGATCAGAAAGAACCTGCTGAGAGAAAAGACTCAATGGTTTTGCCTCCCCTGGAAGTAGAATTTTAAAGCTGGAAGGAAACAAAGATTATCATCAATCTTCTCATTTCACTAGTGAGAACACCGAGGCTAGTGGAGATCAAGCACCTGATTATATACTCTAAAGCTAATTGGTAATAAAGCCAAATTCAAGCTGGCCTTCCTAGGAGCAGAGACTTAGACAGATTCAGATGAATGAAATTTACTAAGGAGAGATCTTAGGAGACACCTGAAACTGAACGAGGGATGAAGGAAGGAGAAAAAGCCCAGCCAGGGTGTGTCACAGGTTAAGTCCAACTTTGGCCTGATCCATGCAGGTTCTGAAGCAGCAAGTATTTCGTAGAAATGATTCCATTTTAGGCAAAGCAGGTAGACTTTTGTATACATTAGTCATTGGATGTGGGCCGCCTAGTGGTGGGAGATAGGCATAACTTCCCAGGTGAGCCATCTCTTGGGGGCCTGCCGTGAGCCATTTGCAGCCAACTCTGAAATTGAGGTTGAGGGGTGGTGCATCAGTCCAGTAACAGGATTCTGGGCAGGGCACCAGCAGCATCTTCCATGGAACCAAAATCTGAATTCAGGCCTCCAGACTGCTACATCTCCTCTTTTTAGTATACAATGTGGTCCATAGCTTACTTCCTTTTCCTACCATAACTCAACCTCTTATGCTTTCTTCCCTCTCATTCTAACAGTAAGCAAGGTAAGACAATAAACTGCTAAATTCATTTCTTCCTGTCCCTTGTTTCTTCAGCTGCTCAGAGTTGCGAGAACTGATGTTCAGTGTCCGTGACAATACCAGAGCACTGTTTTCACATGCTGCACTATTTTGTGACCTCGAATTAGTTATAGATTTTGGTATTGTGTCAATAGTGATATATCTAAAATTTTCTTTCTCAGACTAATTACCCAATCTACAATCTTCCTTAACAGAAGACACTGAACTAAGTATTTAAACCCAATGAAAATGTAAGAACAATGTAAATAAAAAGCTAGACCACAGGAACAGATTCAAGTGATCACACACCTTAAATAACAGAAGCCTGTGAATTCATGCTGGCAGACCTAAGTAGGTCACCTAATCAGTTGTTTACTGTACTGCTGGATATGAAGCATGGTAAAGTAAGCAGGGAAGAAGCTGTGTGAGCTTCATCTCCATAACGACAGAGAAGGGAACAATTACAAGAGACCCTGGCCAATCACCTCCACAAAAGCAGTTTTAACCTCAGAGCAATGAGGAGTGACATAGCAAACTGCTGCTGATGTCTGAATAACACAGGGCTCTGAGCCAGGTAAAAACTTTCCCTTTTCAGAGCACTGAAGACTTTGATCCTTGGACAGATTTGCTGAACCAGCTGAAACCTTGAAAGGACCAAGCTAACTACTGCAAGAATAATGTACAACAGCAGAATGAGAGTTTAAAAGTAATTTAATTGCAGTATATACTATATTCAAGATCAGACAGCAACACATACTAGTAAATATAGAGACTGGTGCATTGTCAAAACTTATCTGTATTAACAAGGATGTATCTTGTCTTAGATATGGTACTATATATTATAACTTGTTATTAAGGTCTAATAACATTTTGAAATTAGTTTTTCTCCCTTTTCTCTAGTTTACTGAAATATAAAAAAAAAAAAAACTAAATGCAATTAAACCTGCAACTCCACTTTTTCAGGGCAACATTGGTCTAAGTATTTTTAACATTCTCTTAAAATACTTTTCAAAGCTATCTAGACAATTTTCTTATACTTATTTTTTAATGCACAGGGGAACTTGCTTGGGAAATTTGTTTACTGAGATTTTTGCCAATTGATTAGGAATTTTATCTTTCAGTATAAAACCACCCCATTGTATCTAACTGATCTGCTTTTTAGAAAATATAACTCTGGGACATTTGGACTTGATCTTTGATTTCACATTTCTGGACATTCTCCAGAGTCCTTGGTAATTCTCTAAAAACTTCTGAGCCTGAATTTTCTTGCCAATAAAGAATATATTTGAAAGGATTACTAATAGCAAATCCAATATATCAGTAATTACATCTCAGTCCCTAATAAATCCTTCCCAGTGGAATTCAAGCTTCTGAGAATCCCTTTTCCCCCTTCCCTCCAACCCAGTCCTTCACCCTATGAATTTCTATAGACAGAAAAGTTCTACTGTATTGAGCAGCAGGGATTGAATGTCTCAGACTGCAGCCAAATCCTGCAGAGTATCCATAAAATAGTTTGTAAAGAAGTGAAAAAATATCATTCGAGAGATCTTTGCCGGCTTGAGTGGATATAGTGGATTGGATGCCTGTCTGCAAGTCAAAATTTATGCTGTAATGAAAACGGTAAAACTCAACAGATCTATTTATAAATTCATTCTAAACACTGAATGAATTCATACTCAACTTCTAGGACATCACTCATTTCCTTTGATTCTTTGCAACATATATAATTAAATTAATAAATTATAATTTAGATCAGCCTATTAAAAAGGGACTTGATTTGATTTAATCAGCCTTTAGAAGAAACCTGTTCCTAGTAACCTTTGTTGTCCTTTCAAGAACATCAAAACAGCACCTGGAGTGGATTAGAGCACAGTCTGTGATACTGGCTTGGAAGCCCAGCCTGCACCCCACCTATCACCAGCCATGTGTGAATTCGGGTGAGCTGATGAACCTTACCTGAACCAAAGCACTGGTTTTCCTACCTCTACAGGGGAGCCATAACAATAATTACCTCACTGAGCATTAATGAAGATCTGATGAATTGATGTGAGCAATGCCCTCTGCCCCATGCCTAACAAAGCAAGTGCTCAACAAATAATTGCTTATTATCATGTTTGAAAAGGAAGCCGTACAGTATTTTTACTATTTACTGCTCTCTTAATGAAATGTAACTACATAATTAAGGTAGAATGGAAATGCTCCTATCAACAAAGACTTCTGACATTTCTAGAATACAAAGCTGATTCCACTTCTTTGCATAACAATCCTTCAGTGATTCCCCGTAATCTGGCTGACAATACGCAAACCCTTTGTCATGATACACAAATTCCCTCATCTTCTCCCTCCTTGCCCCATATCTCCTCAGCTTTTTCTGCTACTACTCCTGGCTTGAGTAACTGCAACTCTCATATGAAACTACTCACAGTGCCTGAATATGCCATGCTACCCATGTCTCTGTGCCTCTGTCTATTCTGTTCCCTCTCTTTGCCTTCCTTTAATCTACTGCCAAACTTGTGCTCCTCCTTCATGACCCAGCTCATACATCTTTTCTTCTGGATAGCCTTTGCTGCCCATTCCCTAAGCAAAAGTAATCACTGTTACCTTTCTACTAGATTCAATTACCATACCAGGCATTAGAAACATGTGTTTACCTGTCTACCTCTATTAAGCTATGAGTTTACTGATAGCAGGGATGGGTTTTGTCCTGTTCTCTCTCCAGCACAGAACATGCTCCTCGAGTTGTGCACTTGCTCAGTAATATTTGTTGTAATGAATGAATTAATGACCAAATGTATTCATCAACATTTTTACCAGGTCTTACCACCTCCATTGCTCCACCCTGATTCAAACCAGCCTCTAAGCTGTTTTCTTTGCATTCATCTGCTTTTTCACAGTCTATTCCCAGAGAAGCAGCCAGACTGATACTCAGTGCTCTCCAGTGGTTTCTCATCCCTTTTAAAGTAAAGCCCAAGTCCTGACAACCAGCTCACGGTATGAGAGATCAGGCCCCCACTGCCTCATGAACCTCATTTACTCCGACTTTCATTCTCTACCACCTCACTCCATCCACACTGGCCTCCTTTTCATTTCTGGAACATACTAAGCATGCACTTACCTCAGACCCTTTGCACTTAACAGTTCTATCTGCCTAGCAAGCTCTTCGCTCATCTACATGCACAGTGCCCTCCCTCACTTTGTTTGAGTCTGCTCCAATACCAGTTTATTCTAGAGCCCTGTCTGGTCACTCCATATAAAATAACCCCACCCACAACAACTATGCCCCCAAATCTCTCACCTCCATTATCCCCCTTCTGTATTTTTCTCCCTAGCACTCACCTCCATCTTATTTGTATGCAATGTATTTACTTTTGAATTTGTTTACTGTTTGTCTTTTCCACTTGTATATAAGGAATTGATAAGTATGTGTTTAATGAATTAATATATTTAACGTTATGCCCAATATGGAATAATATTACCTTCTTTCTGACTAATTAATAGTTTTGGTTTACCTTTGGCCACCCCTATTGCTTTTCCCTTCCTTCCTTAACAGAAGAAACTTGGAATGGGACAAAACTGAGAAATGTATGTAAGCTGAGGAGCCATACTTAGGCTATTCTTTCTATAACATGAAGACAGGGGGCTTTAGGAACCTTTATATAAAGTAGGGAATTTGTTGTTGAGCCTCAGTTTTTATTCAGTACATGACCTCCCCCACTTATACCTTTTGCCTTTCTCATTTCAAGTAGTCAGTACTTTGTATTCTTTCTCCCCAGTCTAGAATTCTTAGTGACCACCCCTACCCAGTTCTGATCACTTTCTTTTACATCAGACACTCTCAGGGAAGAGCTTCTTGCTTTCTTCCTACTTGAGAGACTTTTCTCAGGAAGCATCAGAAACTCATGCATACTGAATCTTGAGAGGATTTGAATTTTGCCAGAGATTAAAGTCTTAAAATAGAAAACTGAAATTCTACTGTGGATTATGAAACATCAGCAGAAATGAGCAGGAGTGATTTTTTTTTTTCAACGTGAGTCTTGTTAACCCTGAAATTACACTTCTAGGAGGTCATCTCCTCAGTGCTAGGTACTAGATGAAACAGAAAACTAACTGAGATCTAGCTTTTGTTAAATATCTAGAACTAGGAGAATAACAAGCATATAGTGAATATGTAGATATGTATTATTCTGTAGTTCAAGAATTTTGTAGCTCAGTAGAAATCTAACAAACTTTAAAGGAGAATTTTACAAGGTTCCTACAATTATGATTTTACTGAGTTTCCTTGCTTTCCAGCTTCCTTGATGTTTTTCCTATGCTTTACATGTCTTTTCCTGGTCCAGAATTCCTAGCAACTTTCTGTGTATGTAGACCATAATAAACTGATACTTTTTCCATCGGCAATGAGAGTATTTCTGTAGAACGTTTGAAATTACTTTCATATGATTACCCAAGTTTCTTTGGGCCCTCATATAGGGAAGTTGAGTGATTCATTCAAGGTCTTAGAGCTTGTTAGTGACAAAAGATAGATGAATCACACTCAATGACCATGAGGGAAGGCTTGGTGCTATATTATCCTCGTATGCAGAGATGACATTACCGACCTACCATTGTCAGGACTCACACTCTGAGTTAAAATTTCAATAACAATGAGTTGCTTGATCCACTCACAAATTTCTAGCTTAATTCATGACCTACAGAATATGTTTTTAAAAGTATTCAATTAATTATGTAAGATCCAGCAATTACATAAGATTCAGAAGTGGCCAAGTGTTTTGAATCCCTACAATAGGATTTTCTAACCAACTGATTTAAATTAAGACTTGGCATGTTGGGCAGCAATCAATAGAGCACCAAGTGATTAGCTCCAGGAATATCTATCCAATTAGACAGGCCTGGGCCCACAGTCCTAACAGGTGTTTGGTCTTTGTTTCTGTTTTGTTAATACCATTTGTTGTTGCTAAAATATTGAACTGTTTTAATGTATTTTTATCACACAAAGGTTTTTTTGATGCAGGGCATAGATTTTTTTAAAGCAATTAATAAATCATAAAATTGTCGTATAAATAGTTTATGATGACTGAGGTGATCAAGTCAAAATTTCATTTATGCATTGTTTATTTTTCATTTCATTATTTTCGACCCCTAATCCAGTGAGGACTCTAGGAAAATAGTTAACTGCTAAGGAAATAGAGGAATCAATGCAGAAAAGCTAAATCAATCTTAAAAGACTCTGGACTCAGTCACTGAACAAGGAAGAGACAAAACATCTTTTCCCTTTCCCAATCCTCCCTTTACACTTGCCATTTGTTGGCGTGGCTCACTGCCGTCACATTAACCATTGCGGATTATGAGTGCTATCAGCAGGCTTGAATTACATTCCTATGAAACCTTCATTTGGAGATTTGTGTCATGCCTTCAGTTCTTTGAAATTGGATGTCTTCCTGTGTAACCTGGGAAGGTATGGAGCAAAATGGTCCCAGATGTACTTTTATTTTAGGCAGTGATCTGCAGACAGGATATGTTGTGTTTTCAAGAAATACTTTATGACCAAAATATAACTTTCTTCTTTTATTAACAATATCATAATAAATTCTCAAAGTGCAAAAATCACACAGAATATTTGGAGAAGAAATACTAACACCAATACTCAAAAGAAGAGAGACTTTTCTTCAACTACTCTACCCTGTCCCCTTACATTGAGAAATCAGGAGATAAGAGGCCCCTGAAGATATCATTTCCTGATTATTAGCAAAAGATAATTTCAAATTAAGCCAATCTGTTCTTTTCTTACCCCCATAGCTTTTAGTGTAGATGTCAATTGACATGCCAGGCATTGGAACTTCTTTAGGAAATCATGTTGCAGAGGAGACAGCACTGAACACTGTAAACCAATGTTTTGCAAAGTGTCTTCTGTGTAGCAAAAGCATCAGAACCACTGGAATTGTTATCCAAGTACTAATTGCTGGGTCCCAGACTAAACTACCTGAATCAGACTTTCTAAGGCTGGAACCCAGCAGCCTGCATCTTAGATAAATAGGCTCCTGAGTGATTCACATGCTGGAGAATTACTGACTTGCTGGAAGACAATTTATAACTCTCATTCTGCTTACTGCCTTAAAGAGAGTTTTAAAAGGAAAAGATTAAAGCAAAAGAAATCACTGAAGCTATTTGCAAAAGCACTAGATAAACAGTGCCTAGTGTAGCAAGAGCCTTAACAGTCTAACTATAGTACAAATACAAAGTAAGGCAACCCTTTCTATAAAATGTTGCTAAGAACATATGGCTCCCGGAACAAAACATCTTTGTGAGGAGTAAACAAAAATTGAGATCGGAAAAGACAGTAAAGAAATTTTAAAAAGGCAGTTGATCATCGACCATCTATAACAGCCACTCCCTCTACACAGCCTTGTAACTTTTGCTCTGTGTAAATCAAGTCCACATGAATATCTTTTAAAAAATCTGTTTCCTGACTTTTTAATCTAAAATCCTAGCTGTGAAAATTCAGCAGGTTACATCCTGAGCTAAGATAACATGAGTATTTAGCCTGAGTTA
Source organism: Camelus ferus (assembly GCF_009834535.1). Lineage (NCBI taxonomy): Eukaryota > Metazoa > Chordata > Mammalia > Artiodactyla > Camelidae > Camelus > Camelus ferus. The sequence goes on from NC_045702.1 coordinate 32,383,203, forward strand.
AGATAAATAGAAATATATGCATAAACAAAAACAAACAAGGCAGTGTGAAGGGGAAAGGGGAGGGGGATAGAAAGACAAATAGATGAGAGTGGATGACTAAGTTTATGTCAAAAAATGTACTTCACATCTACCTGTAAGAGGTTGAAAAGTAATATCTTTCAAGGAAGAAACAAGTCTTCCTGGAACTACACAAAGGAAAATAGTACATGTTTGCATTTGGGGTAGGGTAGCCAGAAAACACTTAAGAAAATGAAACACGCCACTAGCCCTAAGCACTGACTGCAATAAAATCTTGGCACGTACAGATTTAACGTTCATAGTTTTGACTATGGTAGAGTGACCTGGGTCCCTGGCACGCAGTAACCTGTACTTTTGACGAGGCACATTTTGAATTACTTGTGCTGAAAGGGCGGGAGGTCAGAGGGAGCCCCGCGGTCAGTCTATCAGGGCACCTGGGCAACAGCCAGGCAGTGGAGACTCGACCATAACTACACAAGTGCAGTGACGTTTATGGGCTGTCCCCCTTACCACCCAAAAGATAGCTTTTAGAAGATGACAGGAGCAAATAAAAAGTCAAAGAAACAGACAGATCTTTGCGAGAAAGCAGAATTCTGAAATTAAAGAATGACATGTCATTGACAAGAAGAAACTCAATTTATATGCCATATTTCTTCTGAGCATAGCATAATGGTTAAACGTACAGGACTTTGGAACAAGACGCGTTTTAATCAGACTGATCCCTGGTAAATTCCCAATCAGTATCTGCCTCAGTTTTGCCATCTGTAAAGTGAGGATAATGATGGTGTTATCTCTCAAAGGGTTATTATGAGGACTGAAGTTAGTTGATTTTAAAAGGGCTTATAGCAGCAGTATACAAGTATTTGTTTAAATAAATTCAGATATAATTAACATGACTTTCTGAGGGGATGTTCCAGCCAGGGCAGAGATAGCTCATGAAGTGAGAGAGAAAGTCTTAGCAACATGTGAAAAGACAACCTGCATCGGAGGCATGTGTACCTTGATTAAAACATGACTTTTGGGAAAGCCAGGAGTGGATAAACAATATTGGTTTGTGATTCTGGGAGTTTTTATAAGAAGCGTCCTCTCTGAAGAGCAAACACCTACTATATTTTATGTTGAGCTGATAAAGACAATCAATTATTTCAATGGGGAAAAGCTTTATGTGCCAAAAATATGAAAAAAAAATTTCACATAATACTCAACTGATAAAAAAAATAATAGCATATATCTGTCTTGAGGACTCACAGAAGTCTTAGTTTTCCTGTAGTAACATCATCTATGAGACAGGTATACAGTCTTGATTTTCCTTTTTTTTTTGCTTTGTCAAGTGTGTTCCTTGGCACTTGACAAATAAATAAGCATAACCATAATCATAACTTGACTGTATACAGTCCATTTCCTCAAGAAGCTGTATGATCATAAACATACATTCTCCCCTTCCATCCTGCCAGCCTGTCAGTGAGGCTGGCCTTTAAATAGGACTCTGGTGCATTCCAGTTTACAAGCACGCATTACTCATTGTTGAGAATGCTCTTCAGAGATGAAGAATGCAGATCCTGTGCTATTAGGAAGAATAAAGCAGCTTTCAAAGAATGGTGACATCATCCAACAAACCCGCGGTCATTAGACTGAAATAAACGGGAGAGGTTCAATTAAACTCACAGTCTGAAAGGCAATTTAAAGGCCTCTTTCCTTGGCTTGCTGTGTATAAATGCCCAGTTTTTATTCTTAACTTTGCTAAGATCAGTAACATCAAATACGTAATAGAATTGGCAGCTGAAGGCTTCATTTGTTCAGGGCAGACTATTTCCATGACTCTATACTCATAAACCACCCAGCTCCATGTCAAACTGCAATTTCTCTCCTAAGCAATTCACCTTTCATAATTATTTCCTTACCGTTGTATTTAAATTCCGGTTTTAACGGGTCTGTATGTCTTTTTCTTTTTTTAATGGAACTTGAGATATAAACAATACATGGTTTCTGACCTCATTTATCTTCATAACCAAGGTAACTTGTTGCTCTTTACAAAGAAAAATAAACATCATGTGAGACCAGCCCTACCCTAGATTTCCCTCAGTGGTCTCAGGATGCATGCCAGTGCCACTCCTTCTCTTCTCTGGGACTGAAACACTTTTGAGTATTCTGAGTGACCTACAATCAGGAAATGGTTCAAACTGTGATCCCCGGCTAAATTCCCATTGCCATCTCTATGCAGTTAAGTGATTAGCAGCAGGGTAGAAGGCCTACTATCTCACCGGGCTTTCACCTGCCTCCTTGGTTCCACTACTGCCAATGGTGAAGGCCCAAAAAGGCAGCTGAGGTCATCCTGCCTTTGAGATTTAAGTAAAACTCAAGAGTTAAATTTAATGCCTTCCCTATATTTCTGATAATTTCTAGGACCTAAAATCTCATGGCCTCTTCCAGCTACGAATTTTTTAAGTTTCCTCTGGATTCTAAGACTTCTTTCTTGGATCCATTCTCTTCCTTCTGCTTTGTGAAGGCTCAAGAATTGAGCCCTTTCCCTGATTTCTCCCAACCCACTCACTCAAGGTAATCATGCCTAGCACTAAAGGTTTGGAGCACCAGCGTTTTTTGTTTTACCTAACTTGTCATTTTAACATTTTAATACAGACTGTTAGACACTGGTCAGGCTTCTCCCTTCTAGAAGGCTCTCTCAGCTTGCAGACCCCCTCCATTCATTATGTACATAAATTTAGCTCACCATTCTCTACTCAGTCTAAGACCTGACAGTAGATACCTGCAAATCCTGCTAACGCAAGAGTCCTCTGCTCTGGATGTCATTCTTCAGTAGCACCTAAGAACTAGTGGATGGTTTGAGGGTTTCAAATTTTCTTTCTCTTGTACCAGTCTCTCTGCATGCTTCCCTAACCACTCACCCACTCCTCCATATATTCAAACTCTGCCATTCACACCAGCAATACTAAGTCATACCTTCTGGGGACACTTGGCCTAACGAAGTGGTTTTACTCCTTTGACTTACCTGTGAAGTCTGTTAAAAAAAAGAATTTGAAGTGGCTCAAAACCAAGTGGGTCAACCAAACAGCTAACTTGGTTCTCCTCCCTCCCTCCCTCCTTGCCTTCCTCCTTTCTTGCCACAACAACTAAAACAGTTTACAAAAAAAAAAAAAAAAATTCTAATTTGTGGGAGAGAAGGAAATCTGGGTCATATAAATTTAAACCTAATAATTTTTCAACTCCCAGATCCTTTCAGGAGTATTATTATTACTATTTTTCTCTAAATGCATAAAGCCTAGATTCAGATATTGTAATATGTATCTTTGTGAATTGAACTTCAATCTCTAACTGCAGTTAAGTAAAACAGAATCTGCATTGTTTATGAACACAAATAAAGTATTCAAGACTGTACATAAATTAAATGTCTTATGCTCTTTGTTTGCCCAGGCCATGAACAATAAAACAGGGTCACAACAACATTGGCCAAAAATAACATTTCTCTAGTGCGGCTCATATTTGCTTGATTAAACAACTCCAGGCCTCTCAAATCCCTTCTAAATAATTCTAGAAGCCATGTCTCATCTTTGTTCTCAGCAACTACCAGCTGGTGAATATTTTCACCTTTTCCTGCTCAGGCCCTGCTTCCTGCAGCAACGTTCGCTACTGAAGACCCTGATGCTGAAGCCAAAGGAACCGTGGTTAGTGCCTGGGCTCCTTGTTTGCTGTCTGGGCTCCTCGTCCACTGTCTCTTAATTCCAGGTGTTGATAAGTGTGACTGTTCAGACAGCCGTCACCTGTCCTCAAACAGTAGCCCTTCTCCCATCTCGAAGTAAACCTTTGTGACATAATCAACAAGTAAGGTTTATTGCCTTATGCTCGCTCTGTCTCTGTGCGATTTTAGCAAAGCAGCTCTTCTTTTTTAATACGCAAATGTAATTTCCGCTCTGTAAGCTGCAGAGTGTGTTAGGCTGGGATCCAAGTGCGGATGCTGTTCCCACCTCAGCTGGTTCACTGCTTATCTTCCTCTTTATTTAGGTGGGTCCTGTGCCTTTCAGAGGTCCCTAAAGATCCCTTCCTCTCCATAGAACTTAAGCTGTGAGCTTGACTTCAATAGATCTGTCAACAGGTAGGCACAGAAGAGGGCAGAACAGAAGCTGGAAATGGACTCAGTTGTCGGGAGTCCCTAAATTTCTAGTTCTTGGAAAGAAGGAAGCCGTTTTTTATTCTCTCCCCCTCTCCCACTTTTCTCTCTTTCTCTTTTTCCTTCTGATTGTCTGAACTTGAGTACCGGCTTTTACATGTTCCCTCCAAAATGGAGAAATAGGCCCCAAAATAAACTTGATCAGGAGAAATAGGTACTAAGTCAAGATAAAGACGCTAAACCTGAGACATAGAGGGTCTTCATAGACAACTTGGCTGAGGTTTCAGCCCACGGTTGACAGCCCCACAGTTTAGAGAGAGCTTTCTAATCAGAAATCTGTGTGTTTAAAACCATGTGTTAGTGCTTCATCACTAATCACTATTTTTATAATTGTCATATTAGTATCGGTATTTCATAAGAACGTAGGCGATGGTGTGAGAATAACTAAGAATAAAATGTCATCTGTGCAGATGTTTTTAACCCCGTAAAATTATTCCGGAAACACAGACGGCATTTGGCTTACAGCACTGGTAGGAACTTGGATGACAGGCTGGGGCGTGTTGTCTTCTTCCTCACTCCTTAGCCTCTCACCATGGGACTCACTTCTGAGAACGGTGAGCATCTGGCACACTGCCCTCCTCCAGGTTAAAGTGGATCCTTAACTGTCAGCTGCTGGCTGGTGGGGTTTGAAGCTAAGTGAGCTTCAAACATGAAAAAATGAATTGCTGATGCACACTTTTCTCACAGTTTTTTTTAAAAATATATTTCTTTTGACCCACTTTGAGGAGAGTTTTTCTTCCTAAAGTCTCTTGATTGAATTGTCCATAAGTCCCCCTCAAATGAACCCAGAGTTCAACCCTCAATAACCTTTAGCATCACACGCTTAGAAAAAATGGTGGGAAAGCTTTTACAATGCTTCACCATTACCCCAGCACCACTGTGGAACTGTTTAAACCATGGAAGTTATAAAGACAGTTACCTGTGTGTCACTTGAATGTATCTGCATTTCTTCTTTATTGCCAAGTGCACTGGAAATGTTTTTAAATAACTAAATGTTAGAATTACAGAAATGTTTGTACTTTTTCCCCTTCTCTTGTTTTTATCTTGGTAACCTGACTGGCGTGCCACTGCACATTTACAATATCCTTGCTTTTCTCTGTATACTCTCAAGTGACTATGGTAAGAGTCTGTGTCTACACCACAACGAGTGATAGATTAAAAGACAAATGTTACCGGTTGTTTGGATAGCTTGTTTACCTGTGCCAAGATGAACTGACTAAATGGCTACATGTTTAAAAGAGGAAAAAAAAAAAAAGAGCCAAAGTTTAAAAAGTTAAGAGAGTAATAGAGAAATGACTCATTTTCCATTTCCTAATATTGCACTATAGAAACAGGCAATGTTGAATGTGTCAAAAAGATGATTTCAATGTAATGTCTTTAAAATGCTAATCTGGGGATTATCTGCATATTCTATTATTTGTATGTCTAGGCCTGTTATTTGTACAGAGAAAGGATATTTTCTCCACATTATGTGCTTCTGTCAATGTCACTGAAATTAATCTCTGCCTATCCTCCTGACATGACTAATAACTTAAGGTAGCTCAATAATAATTACTGTACCCTATATATGTAACTCCTGCATAAAATATACAGAGATTTAAAAATAGATGGGTAATAGCAACTTTGGGTGGAGAAACCTGGCACACATCACCTTAACCAATAAGTCACTTTGATAGCATATGCCCCCGAGATGGTGTGACAAGAGCACATCACCTCTGTGGTTACTCCAAAACCTACAGTTTCAACCTATTCACAAGAAAACTTCAGGCAAACCCACACTGAGGGACGTTCTGCAAAATACTTGCCCAGTACTCTTCAAAGGCATCAAGGTCATGAAAGACAAGGCAAAACCAAGAAACAGTCACAGATCAGAAGAGACTAAGAAGTGAAGCCAAACTGCCATGTGGTATCCTGGGTGTCCAGAGAAAGACTGGTAGAAGAACAGTGGAAATATGAATGAAGGCTGTAGTTTGATTAAGAGTATTATACCAACACTCATTTCTTAGTTTTGATAAATGTAAAGGTTACCTAAGAAGTGAACATTAGAGGAAGCTGGGTGAAGGGCATACAGAAACATTCTGCTCTACCTTTGCAACTCTTCCATAAAGCTAAAATTACTTTGAAATAAAAAGTTATTTAAAAATGAACTTATGTATAAGCTTGTTAACTCAAGATATTTAAATAAAATACCTACAGAGATACAAGAAGTTCAGGGCTGGTATGGATCCACCTATCTTTATGTAGATATAGAGAATGGAGACAGAGACAGACACACAGACATTCAGACATACACATACACACACATCAGCTTCCTCAGCAAGCAGAGACGGCAGGGATGAGCACTGTGTTCTGCTTTTGTGTAGACAATAAGATGCACACACATAAACTGAAAAACTCCTGATGAAATCCGGTATTTGTTTAATATTCATGTTATTTCCCTCTTTCCTAAGCCCATGAGCTCACTTCTCCATAATGCATTAGAGTTCATAGTGACATCTACAAAAGTGTTTCTTGCCAGTTTTTTCCCTCTAAAATTCTTACTCCTTATCCCATCTGGCTTTGCAAATACATAAAGTATCTGTGTTGCATCATATTATTTAAAGCAGCTTCCAGTGACATTCACTGACTTCAAGCATGGCTTAACTGTTCCAACATCAGATGCAAATGGCTTCTCTAATTCTCCTTAGATCAGGCCACCCATCTTTGAGTCTAACTGTTGCTTATCATCATCTGTGAGGCAGTCTGCTCTACTTTCCTTCCGTCTGTTCAGGCTTAGGCAAGCTTACTGTTGAGCAATCGCATTCCTTACTATTGCCAAAACAGGTTTTATTTTATGTAATTTTACATAGCCAAACTGCTCTCCTGACAGTAGCCGCCCCGTTAGATCCAAGCTCATCATGCTCACTGGTAATAGCAGTAGAGGAAATACAGCCAAGAATCTTTAAAGTGTTGATGTCAGGAAACAAAAAAGCAAAACCTCAAGGTACATATTTCTGCTTGTTAACCACTCAGAGTTGGATGACCATTTCAGAAGAAGTAGAGGTTATCATCTCATTGTCTATGGTATGTATTCAGTGGAATTTAAAATGCTATTAGGAAGGTGATCTTAACCATAAGTGCCACATATCTAGACATGCATTGGGACTATAAAACTGATTTTTTCAGGGAGTTACAAATCTCTTGATATCTCAAATATCAAGTTAAGATGAGTTTGTGCCCTTTTTTGGAGGGGAGGACAGAGGATGGAAGTGACTGCTCACTTTTTGCATTACACTCTGCAGCTTTCAAAATGATTTGGTAATATATAGGCATCCAAAGAATCTGGGAATAAAATATTTTAGGAATTTAGCAAATGACTAGCAGGTTTGAAAGAACACATTGATGTATAGATATTCCCTTACACTAATGATATTTAAAGGAAGAATGGAGCAATCTCATTCTCTTCTATGAAACTGGGAAAGAGATTCTGCATTATTCTTTTTTTTTTCTTTTAACAAGATAAAGTAAGAAGTCTGAGACCAATAAAATATAATGTAGTCATTTGTGAAATGTCATTGTTTCCCTTTGTCTACATCACATCTGAAAATAATGATGCTGCAAATGTCATTTGTTTTACAGTTTGTCTTGCATTTTATATTTAAATTCTCATATAAAGTCATAAGATTTTACACTTAAAATTCCATTAGATTTTGGCTTAATAAAAATATAATTCAAAAAATCAGTGATAACATGCATTTCATCAAAATGAACATGTGATATTTGATATGATTCAATAACATTCTGGGACATCACTGAAAGACATAATAATTCCATGGGTACAGATTCACATACTTAGGTTAAATGCTAGTGTAACTGGAAGGCAGCCCAAAGAAACACTGCAGGGATGGTCTTTCAGAAAAGAATGTTCCAACAGTATGTGGTCTTACCCGGTTGGCCTATTTTACCTAGAGGAAGTGAGCTAAAATGGGTCTGATGTACCAATGCATTATTCATTAACAGTGTGCACTTCATCTCTATCTGTGCCAAAAGCAGAACCAACCAATCTGCCTACCATTCCTTGCCATGATGCCTTTACAAGGGAATAAAAGCAAAGTACTCATCAGTCCTGTAAAGAAATTAGAGATAAATAAGACATAATATAAAGTTATTGAGGAACTGCTAATAAAATCAATTATTGACATTAGATAAAAGAAACTTAATATGGACAATTTTATTATGCAGAGATCACACTGGAGTAAGGAAGTGAATATTTCTATTATCCTATTGATAAATGTGGCACAAATGGCTAGTATCCAACAAAATGTTATGCTCCTCTTGGTTATGGAAGATTCAGTGCTGTGACCTATTGACTCACTCAGAAACTATATTTCGCAGACACCCTTACGTTTCCCAGAATCATGTGTTTAGTTAGCACCAGTGAATGTGGGCAGATACGTCTGTCTGTCACCGTCATGCTGGAGTTTTTAAAAAGCAAAATGTTAATTCTCCAACATCTCTTTGTCTTTGGACCCCATGGGATGTAAAAGCCACAAGATGGAAGGAGTTTGGGTCACAGAATTACCACATGGAGGAAACTCCTGCCCACCTGGAACATTCATGCAGAACTAAGCCTGTGAGAAATAAGCTTTCATCACATGGCATTAAAATTCTAAATTTAGGCTTTGTTACAGCAACTAGCATTACTCTATCCTATACAGTCAGATATTGGCCCATCAATAAATGAAGACAGACAGGTGAAAGGAAGTCGACATCATCCATAATTATGCCCTGCATAGGCGTCAAAGGAAAGGAGACACAATAAACAGAAGACAAACTTCCTTAACAAAGATTGAGCTTTTATTCCTGATATTCTAAGAAGAAGAAAAAGCATATAAATCCACAACTACTGGACCTGAAAAAAACTTGAAAGAATGTTCTTTCTGAGACAGGGAGGATAACCAAATACGAAGTTTTCAAAGGGAATAAATTAATTAAATTAGAGATAACGGCTGCCCACTCATTAGGAAAGTTTCTAAAGACAGAGAAGGTTAGAGAAACATTATAGAAGAGAGAGCTAACCTGCAATGAATTGCCTGGTTTTCCATCCCTATGGATTTCACTCTCTATAAACAGGTATTTCCAGGCTGAGGGATGGGTGGGCATAGGGGAAGAGCAGGGAATCACTCATGCTCTTCTTAAAGACTCTTAATCTTAGTCAAAGAGAAATGACTTCTCTGTTAAAATATCAGTTAATTAGTGGAAATTCCTAATTTATTCATATTTCTCCATATGTCCCCTCTCTTTGTACACTCTGCGTTCCTTTGGCATCCACAGAACTTTATGTAAGCTTGTGTTCAGCACTAATGCGTTCAGTGTGGGTGGGCTATTTCTCTAGGAGTACTCTCTCACCCAGCAGTGATGCTTTGAATACAGGAGCCTTGTCTTATTTTTCTCTGTACCTCCAAGAGTCATTTATTCATAAAACATTTCTAGAGCATCTACTATGTGCCAGACCCTATGCTGGGCACTGAAGATAGAATGTTGAACAAGACTCTCACAATTTTCTGGCCTTTCAGAGATTACACTCCATAGGGATTTTTAAAACTGAAGTATTTCAAGTTACAATAATTCCTATGACAAAAAACAGGTAGAAACAGGGACTAGCAGAAGAAGCCCTTTGTTAGGTAGGATATTCAAAGCAAGCCTCTCTAAGAAGAGAAAATTAAAAGATGACATTTGAAGGAAGAGAAATAGTGATGTAAAGTATGTGCATTTGTTGTGGGGGGTGCATCTCAACAGAAGAAAACTGTAGGTGCAGATCCAGAGGCTCTAAATCAGAAAATGCACGGTATATTTACATAATTTAAAAAGGCCACTGAGTGTGAATGCAGTTAAGTAAAAGGAGCATAGCTAGAATGAGGTGGGGAGATAAATAGTTTTGGAAACTGCAGTAAGTTTGGGTTTTATTCTAAGCACAGTAGAAGACCATTCAGCGTTACAAGGAGGTAAGTGACACTACCCAGTTTAGATTTTGAAAACAGCGCTTTTGTGTAAGTAACAGATCAGTATGTGGGAAAGATTTAGGAGGTATTTAAATGATCCCAAATGAGAGATGTTAAAGAAAGACTTGGACCAAGATGAAAGGAATAGAGATGGAGAGATCAAAGAGCAGATGTCAAGCAAACAGTTGCACAGGCTACTACGGAGCAGAGAGAAGATCTGAGCTGAGTCAGACATTTGGGGTGACCAGCATGAGATACAACTGAACCTATCTATGAGAATTACTCAGGGGTAGAGCGTGTAAAGAGAATTCAGTACCTTTCAGAGTGCTTCATACACCTTTGTTGAATGAGGATGACAATCCTGATCTCACTGCCAGTGCCCATGAGGAGGTTTCTGCCTCTACCTCCTGCCTGCTGCACCGTACCTTCACCACCTTTCTTTTTCCTATGCCAGTTGCCTACTTTGACTTCCACATAGTCTCTACTATTCAGATATTCCATCTATTCAGAAGCTCAACTCCCTCATCCCACATCCTATGGAGACTCTGAAGAACAAGTACCTTTACTCTCTAGTGCCAGAAGTCTTAGCCTTCATATTTTGATCTGATTTGATCTGTCATGCTAATGCTACGATAAGGACATAAACAAAAAGTATATGTCCAGATGGTTCTCAAAACTAAGGGAGATGGTGAGGTCTACTAGCAAGATTGTGTAAAGAAAGAAAAAGAACAGAGTCCAAAATAACCAGGGCATTAGTATGTGTTCAGATATTTAGGGGGAAAAAAATCCTTACAGCTTGAAAAGATAATTGAATATATTTCATAAAATTTTTTATGTTTTCCATTAGGAGTAAATCACTTTGTATAGTCTTAAGTAATTATGCTACTCTTTTTTTAATTAAAGATTTTAAGATCTTAAAGGTTGTGCTTCACTTCTCAATCAAACATTACTATGTACCTGTTTAAGGAAACAAAATACATGCATGACAGTTATTTAATTTAAAAGGACATATTATTATGTACTGGCATTACACTTCTTGTTAAAAACTTCACTGTAAGTGATCTGAATCTTTGAACATAAGCTTTACCTCATTACCATAAAATCATGGTCTCTTAAAGGCAATTGAAAGTACAATTAACCTTAAGAAAAGGATGTCACCATTTTCTGATTGATTATCTCAGCTTTCAAGAACCAGTCATCCAGAACCAGTGTTTCTAATAAAATAAATTTTTTAGAAATGAGATCTGATCTATATTTTCTTGGCTTTCTGAATACAAAACAGACGTTGTGGGATGCATGCCTAATGAGTCATTCTTGTTTTTCATGAAAACCATGATTTTCCAGTACTGTAGCATTTTGCTCTTTACTGATTCATTTGCATAAAATGAATATATTACAACTTGAATGTTGTGATTTAGTTACTTATGACAGTCACATTGATGCCGTGGTGATTTCATGAATCTGGAATGAACCTGAGTTTTTTAGGGGGTCTAACCTCTAATATGAAAAAAAATCCTTGTAGAGTGAAACTTTCTTAATTGTATTTGATTATGTTAATATTCTCAGAGTCTTGGAATGAACATGTTTCCCATGGATTTTTTTTTTTAAAGTATAAGATCTCATTTTAGAGCAAAGCTGCCATGGAAGAATATGGTACAGCACACCAAGGAATGATATGAACTAATTAAATGTACTGTTGTATTACTCTTCCCATTGAATGTGGTTTAGTATTTATTCATTGGTTTCCATTTAAGCAAGCTTCAAATTAGTAGTCACCAATTCACATTTTCAGTGTGTTTATAGCCTGGACGTAAATAGGCACACAGAAGTTCAGCCACTGACCCAGCTGTTAATATTCAAGATGCTCAGAATATCTCCACAAGACCCCACTTGCCTCTGTGCCTACACTCACTCACTTTTATACATTTAGTTAACATTTCTTGAGTACTTACTGTGCTCTAGGCACTGTCCTAGGGGTTGATGATCTAAAAGAGTCCCTGCTCTCATGCCTCTTCAGTGGAGCAGACAGAAAAAGAATTCCATAAACTAATTAACTACTTTTAATAAATGCTATGAGGGAAATAACTGGAATGCTATGATAAAGCATATTGGTGACTGGTAACACCGTAACATTCCCCTCAGCTTAACCAAGCTTTAGACAGGTTTCTTCCTGACTACAGGACTCTGAATTCCCTTTTCAGAGAGGATTTACTTTAGAAAACTTACAATTGCAAATGTTTTCTCTGCCCCTTTGAGACGTAAATCTTCTTCCATCCTCGGGCCAGATTTACAACCCAAGAATGTCTTTATCAAGGAAATGAGCCATCCCTTTGAAATGTAACCATCAAGAAAGAAAGATAAGGGCCCTATCATCTAGTCTCTGTGGGAAGGTAGGAGCCTAACTTCACCAATTAGTGAACTTGGCTGGCCGAACTGACAACTTCCCCCACTCAATGTTTCCAGTAGTTTTCCATTAGTTCACCCCAAACTTAAACACTCCACTGCTTTTTGTTTCAGTGGAGTTGTGTTTAGTCTCTCTCTTTTATTGCAATAGTCTTCCTTGCCTGTTTAACTTCTCAGTGCAATTTTTCTCTGACAACAGGGAGAGGAAAACTCTGCCATCTACTTTAGGCAGAGTGAAGGAAAATCATCCATGAAGAGATGGCATTTAAGCTCTGACCTAAATAATGAGCAGCAATGTGTAGGATCAAGGAAGAGCACTTCACGCAGATGAAGCAAGAAGCATCAGTCTTGAGACTGGAAAGAGCTTGCCATGTTCTCAAAAGACCAGGGTGATAATGACATAAGAGTGAGGAGAGTGTGGTGTGAGACTGATGGGCAGGCAGGGACCAAGTCATACTGCACCATATAGGCCAAGGTTGAAAGCTTAGATGTTATTGTAAAAGTATCAAGAAACCACTGAAAAGTTTTAAGCAAAGGAAAAATATGACCTAGTTTGGGAAAGGAAGGAATGAAGGAAGGAAGGAAGGTAGGTAGGAAGGTAGGAAGGAAGGAAGGCCGGTCTAAGGAAGCCGCTCTAAGGAAGATAAATTGGATGAGACTAAGAGTGATCCACAGTCATGGAGTACATCTTTTAGTTTTCACTTTGGAAAACATGAGCATTTTCAGAGTTCAGATCTAAGGAGTATAGATTAGGTGACCAGGAGTTTAGAGAATTGGAAATAAATGTAAGATTGGAATTTTTCCTTAAAGAAAACTTACTTTGCATTTGGTCTTCTCAGATAAAAGTATAGAGAATTTGATTAAAGTTAAAAGTGTCTTTGACTATATTAAACCAAATGCAATGGTAAACTACTCCAGTTACATCCAGGAGCACTAAATATGTGTTAACTGATTCTCCATGTTGATGGGGTTCTGTCAGAGCATTCATGGACTTGATCAACTCACATAATTGTGTTCTACCAGCAATTCAGACATCCTTCTTTGTTTCCAATCTCCCCTTACCCCTACCACTAATCTAACAAGTGAAAAATGAAGGAGCAGGCAATGTTACCACAACAGATCTACATGATGTATTCATGAATTCAGGAACTATAGACAGCCAGTCAGCTAAAACTTAAATAAACTGAGTCAGACCTATGGTCCATCCTGCCTAATGCTGCTTTTCATAGTCTCACTTAGAATAATTTGCAAAGGGAACGTTTTCCTTTATGACATTGATCTCTAAAATCTAAGCCTGATTTTGACCATCCTAATTTCTCTAGCTGGCATAATAAGCCATAATTTCATGTAGTAAGCATATAATAAATGTGGAATGATGATTAAATGAATGAATGAGTAAAATAAATAATACTCTCCAAATACTGTAAAGAATACCCATCCTCTATAATTAGAAATTTTGAGCCAACATCTAAATGAGATTAGCCATTCACAAGAGTAGCCCACTCCAAATGATGTTTTAATTTATTAAATATTAATCATCTACTGCAGGATCAGCACTTTTTCTGTAAAGGGCCAGATGGTAGATATTTGGACTTTACAAACTACATGTTCTCTGTTGTAACCTTTCAACTCTGCCATAAATTACTGTATTCCAATAAAACTTTACTTATGGACACAGAAATTTAAACTTCATTTAATTTTCAAATGTCGTGAAACATTTTTCTTTTGTTTTTCTTTTTCCAATCATTTTAAAGTATAAAAACCATTCTTGGCCCACAGACTGTACAAAGCAGGCACCTAAACATAGTTTTCTGACCCCCAGTCTCCTAAATGTCAGTCACTGGAGAGATCACGGTGAGGAAGATAGTTTTGTAAAGGTGGTGATCATGGGACTAAGGTATCCACCAAATCCTGCTTACACAATCAACAATTAAATTCAGGTATACCAGTTAAATGCAACCTTGAAATTTTTGTGTTAAGTCCATTCATACCTAGTATGAGGTTATAACAGCCTTGATGACCAACAATGAGAACTGAATAATAATCATTTCAACATATTCAAAGGCCTGTTAAGAGAAAAACACCTTTATAAAAGGAATCTCTTTTTTTTTTTTTAAGGAAAGAAATGATACAGAGTTTTAGAAAGGAAGGAAGGAAGCAAGCAAGCAAGCAAAAGCAAGTCTCCAGACAGTTCGACTTATGAATGAAACATCCCACCATCTATTCGACTCCTTTGGCTCTAGCAATGTGCTCATTAGGAAACTTTCTGATTTACAACTCAATTTCCCAGGTGCTCTGATACTGCAAATGTAATGCCCTGAGCAGCAGACAGAAGTATTTCTACCACTGGAAATGAAGTTCCTCACTATGAATTAATAATCTGGTAAGCTTGGATAGTTTCAATCAAGTCCCCAGAATCATGTATATATAAAAATAACTTCCTGAATGTGGAACACTGGGAACCAGATCCTGGCCCCTTGCTGAGCCCACCAAGGTAGCAGTTTCCCTTGAGGCTCTGCCCACGCAGCACACACAGCTCTTAACTGCCAAGTTCTCAGTCAAGCATTATGTTTCTCTCCTGCAAAACTTTCTCTTGAACAATTTTTACATTTATTTTTCATTTGATCTGTGACTATTTCAGTGTGTCTCTTAAGACTCTTTTTAATAATAACCACAATAACATTACTATAATTAAAATATATTAACATTAATTCTATAATATCAATGAATATGCATTTAGTATTTAACTCTCATAAATATTTTAAATGTATACTTTTCGATTTTATTTACATCAGTGTATACATTTTTCTCATTATTCCACATTTGCATGCATTTACAGAGAAGCAAATGATTACTCTCTATGGTAGAAAATATAGCTTTTTAAAACTTGATCTAAAGCTCTTTTTTCCAGCCTCAGCAACAGCCTTCCTCTGTAGCAAACAGACTGCTGGACTGAGAATCAAGAGAACAGGTTTTGGGTCTTTCTCTGCCACTTAATATATGAGATTAGGGAATCATAAGAGCTCTGTGGGATATATTTCTTCACCCCATGAAATGAGGAGGTTGAGTAAGTAGATGTTCTTGCAAGACCCTTTCCACACCAAAATTCTTGGGTTCTTTAATTCTATAAGGGTGGCTTGTCTAAACCCTTTATAAGTATTCAGACAGGTGATATCCTCCTCGAGTCTAGGATTTAGTCTAGTGAAGAAATTTGTCATCAATCTTTAAATGCAGGGAGTCACATGCATTTGACCATTCACATAGGCTGCATATCTTTTCCAATTTACTAAACACTTATTCCTCCTACTCCTTAGTTTAGACAGCATAGAAAGAGCTACTCTAACCAAAACACCAACATTAATGGCTAAAATAATTGGATCTTTTACTTAAAACTAAAAAGTCTTTCAGCATGAGAAAGCAAAAGCAAAATCAGTGTTGGACAACATGTATATTTAAGGCCTTCCTTTTCTTTAAACGTTAGAAAGCAAAGTAAATAGCAGCTAATTGTATAAAACAAGAATGAGATACATGATGTAGCCTCACAGCTAACTTCATTCTTCTATAAGTGTATTTAATATAGGAACTTCAAATTGAAGTTTCTCTCCTAGAGTTTAATATTCTTCTTATCTCCTTCTTCTTAGAAGGTAAAGAAATCCCTCTTTTAAATGTAAAGGTCAATTATAGCCCAAAGGCTTTAAGAAATCAATGTTCCAGGGACAATTAGAGGTTACAATTTAGAATAAGACTCACAATATAGTAAGTTAAAATCCAGTAAAGAAGTCTTAATAAGTGGTCTAGACGATCAAAACTAACATTTACAAATGTAGCAAATAAAAGGACTTTCTAAACAGCTTATTAAAATATTTTTATTATTTAACATTAGATATAAAGCCTTTATGTCTGTTCCAGTCACTAACTGAATTACACAATTATTTAAAAGTGATTTCAGCCAATCGTCCACACCTATTCTCAGCGTTTCACCTAGAATTAAAGAAACAGGCATCTGATCATACTCTGTAATAGCTGAATATATTTTTTTCTTTTCACATAGTTCTTAAGTTTAGAATGTAAGTGCTATAAAAACTTGACAAAAAAAGTAATTTGGTCAATTTGGTACAACACACGCAAGACTAAAGAAACATTCTAACATTTGTGGGGAGGAATTCATTACCCCCTTTTATTAAAGGAGGCTGAATGGCGGTAGACAAGTCATACTCTCCATTCATCTAGACTGAGACTTCGTCTTCAATGATCTGCTACAACTACATCTGGGAAAATTTCTAATACACAAATGTAGTAGCCAGTGACAATTTAGGATCAGATGGACATGACCAACTGGAGTTAATCAACAAATGAATAGCAAGCTTATAATTCCAGAGTCATTCTGGTGACTGAGCAAGAATCAAGAGTGAAGTTATTCCATCCAACAGCTCAGATCACACACAGATGAAATATCAGAAGAATCATAAAATTCAAAAATGCCCCTGGATTGTTCTTAAGCCTCTCAAATGTCAGAGTGCCAGTCTCATGCACACTTTCTGCCTATTTCCATATTCTCTACCATGAGATTCCAACTCTCATCACTCTACCCAACCATAGGTGACCACATGGAGTTGGAAATCTAATCCAGAGGAAGTCAGTCTATAGGCTGCTGGTGACTTACAGCTTAAGATGTATATCCTGGCATGAAAAGCTGAGTGAAAATTAAGTTCTCTTCTTAGGTATCAAAAAACTAGGATACTGAGGCAGTTAGCAGGAAGGGCATTAACCAAAAGATTGCTCCAGTGATGCCATGCAGTAGATTCTGCTCCAAACGAACAGTGGCAATCTAAATTCATAAGAAAGATGGAGTTCTTTGAGGCTATGTGGAACCTAATCCCTGGAGTTGCTCCTGTTTCTGATGATTTTACTTAAGCAACTAAAATGTGTTCCTAGTAACCCACCAAAACTGCTCTTATCAAGGTCATCATTACGTCCAGTTGAAAAACCCAATGGTTGCTTTATCTTTATTCTGCTTGACCTGTCAGCATTCAATAGGATTGAGCATTCCCTCCTCCCTCAGTTATTGCCTTCATTTGTCTTCCAAGACAGCACACTCTGTTGGCTGCCCTCCCCTCACACAGGTGATTCCCTCCAAGTCTCCACTGCCAGTCTCTCTGGCTTTTAAACAAAGAATGCCCAAGGTTGGACTCCTGGTACTTTTCTGTGTTTATACTCATTCACTTGGTGATCTCATCTGTCAGGGACTTAAATACCATCTATTGTCTCACAACTCCCAAAATTACACCTTCTGACCGGACATTTTTCCCTGAATCCCAGGCTTTTATTTCCAACTGTCTACTTGGTACTTCCACATGTATATACCTAAGAAGCATCTCATACTCTTCAAAATTAAACTCCCAGGCATCCACCTAAAATGTGTTGCACTGGCACTCTTTCCCATCTAGTAAATGTCAATCCCCTTCTTGCAGTTGTTCACACCAAAAGCCACATCATTCTTGACCCCTCTCCTTTTCTTGTGCCTAATACTCAGTCTATCAGTGAATTTTGACTTTACCTTCAAAATATATCCAAAATATGACCACATCCCTCTATGTCCTAATGATTACTTTGATCCAAGTAATCAGTATCTCAGTGCATTAGCTTCTGAACTGGCCTCTATGTTTCCACCACTGCTCTCAACAATATATACTCAACACAGCAGCCAGAGTATTCTTTTAAACAAAGTTTGGTCATAAACAGACTCAAAACTCTCTAATGACCTTCCATCTTACTTAAGGTAAAAGCCAAGCCCTTATAGTTATCTCCAAGGTTCTACACCCTCTGGCCTTTCCATCCTTTTCTATCTCCCTGGCCCACTCTACTTCTGCTGGACTACCTCCTTCTTGTTCCTTGAGCACACCGCTTACACTCATGCTTCAAAACCTTTGCATTGGCACTATGGTTCCTTTTACATAAAAATGCTTTTCCCCTATATATTTACATGGCTTACACTTCCACATTTTTCAAGTCTTTGCTTAATGTTGTTGTAGTAGTGAGATCTTTCCAAAATAAACTATTTAACAGTTTACCCTCTAACATCCTACAGTCCCCTATCCTTCTTCTCTGCTTTATTTTTACTTTTAGTCCTTACCACTTATTTAATCATTTGTCTTTGCCTCCCTTCACTATAATATGAGGTTCAGAAGGCAGAAACTCTTTTTCTCTTGTTCAAGCCATAATTTTGTACCAAGAACATACCCAGTATATAGTAGGCCTTCTATTAAAGAACAGTTGAATAGCTCAATAATGAGAGCTTTGAGGGACACTCTACATCATGAATACATCCTACTTTCAACTCCATTGTCCACATTTTCCTTTGAAGTAGATTTACTAGTCTTTGGGTTAGCTGCAGGTGGCTAACACATAAAAATATTCAAATAATTTTCCAGCTACCAATCAATATGCTCTTTTCCTAAGGATACAGACCAAGCATACACTGGATATAGGTCTTGGCTCCAAATTTCCACTTCAGCACCGTGCAGAAAGGAGTTAATATAGCTGCCCGAGATTGCTATCCTTTCTTTAACTCAGAAAGATGACCCTGCATTTGTACAAAATCATGATTTGTCTACCACATGCATTCCTATTCAGGTCTAATCACTGCTCTTCAGGAAAAATAAAATTTAAAGGACCAGAAAAAATAATCAAGGAGATGGATGCAGTGCTATATGCAAACGGACTAAAGTGATTAGGATTCTTGGGCCTTAAAATACAAAGGTTTAACAAATATATTAAGTGCTATGAATAATTCATTTATCAAATTCCTAAGTTATCGGTGGTGATCACATGAATTGAAAGTAAGAGTTAAGTTTTGAATAGAAAATAGCCAACATTATTTTCTATAGTGTGGAGTAAACTTTAAAACATCATCACAATAAGCAGCACAGACTGAGATTTTTTGTTTGTTTGTTTGTTTGTTTTAATATGTATTAGTTTTCTGTTGTAGTGTAACAAATTACTACAAACTTAGCAGCTTGAAATAATACTCATTTATTGTTCCCAGCTCTGTGGGTCAAAAGTCCAGGAGCAGCTCAGCTGGGCTTGCTGTTCAGGTACTCACACTCAAGGAGTTAGCCAGGCTGTGCCTTTTATCAGGCTCTGAAGAAGAAGCTCCTTCTGTGCACATTTAGGTTCTTGGCAAATACAGTTCCTTGCAGTCATTGGACTAAGGTCCCCATCTTCTTGCTATGTGTAGTCTAGCAGTCACACGCAGCTTCTAGAGACCACCCTTCATTCCCTGCCACATAGCCCCCCTCCATCCTCAAAGCCAGCAACAGAGAACCTCCCTTGCATCAAATCCCTCTCACACTTTCAATTTCTTTCCAAGAAGAATCCAGTCCCTTTTAAGGTCTCATGTGATTACATCCACATTATAATCTCCCAATCTTAAGACTATTTTAAAAATTGAGAATTTACTTTTGCAATGTCTCTTCACAGCAGAACCCAGATTCATGTTTAATTGAATAACTGAGAGAAGGCATGTACGCATCAGGGTACAGACAGTATTTGGGGTTATTTTAGAATTCTACCTACCACAAAATCCTAACGCACAAGTCGCATAACTTTGGGATTTTGTAAGTGTTTCCAGTCTTTGAAATTTATTATAAATCAAGAATCCCATTTTTCTAATCATAGTGTGGCTCATTATGCCTGTGTTAAAGGCAGAACTAGAGCTGGATAAAACATAAGTCTGACCCAGAATGAGAATCATTTTAATGTTCTAAAGCTTCTAAGTTTAATAACTTCACATTTTTCTCATTTGCTTAATCAGCTTCACCAATTATTGATCTCTTTTCCTTTCTTAATCCTCTCTCCAGGTTTATATAGTAATCAAACTCAATTAACCAAAATAAATGTGTGATGTCCTCAGGAAGTTCACTACTGAATAGAAGAAGCAGAACATAACGGAAGAAAGATACATTAAGAAATGTACAGAAAACCCAGTGTCAAAAGTCAGGCACTGAGCAGAGCAATGGCTTCACTGGCCATGGACTAAAGAGCACCACCTGGAGGCAGTTCTGCCTACGATACGAGACCAGCCTTTGCGGCTGACAAACCCGCATCCTTTTCTGCTTATTTCATGAGTATCTCACTCACTATATGGCCTGGAGAAACTCTTCTGCCTTCCTTGAGCCCCCGACTCCTCATCTGTAAAAAGGAGATTAAGAAATGGCTGCTGATCCCCAGGTTATTGTGAGATTTAAATAAAATAATGCACATAAGGCACAATGGATAGTATCTTTACCAGGTAGATTTACACACAGTAGATGATCAATAAATAGTTCTATTATTATTACCATTATTTGTGTAAAGTCTGGAAAGCTTCACAGAGAGCATGCATTCTCTGGACAACGACAGAACTCTTGAGTGTATGCGTCTATGTGATGGCTCTTACCCCTCCCATGTTTTATAATTTTCTTTACTCTTGTCTGTCCTTCCTCAAACACTAGCCTTCTAAAAGGCAGAATCCATACGTTTCCTCTTTCTGTCACCAGCTTAAGTATGTGCTTAATAAATAAGCATATGTATTTTGGACAAAGGGATTGAGAAAACTAATAAGTTCTTATCAGCATTTGGAAAAATAGAAACGATTAACCTTGGCAGAAGACAGGAAAAGGCAGCTGTGGTAGGCAGTAAGGAAGACATACCCAGAGATTAGAGGGGATGAGTAGCTTTGGGGAAACATCATCACTGACGGTGTCGGTTTCAGAGAGGAGTTTTAGATACCAAGCTTTGACAAAATTACAGAGCAATATTAGAGAAATACCCAAATGCTGATTTTCTCAAATCTAGTTAGTTTGACTAGCATTTTAAACAGAAAACAGGTTAATACTTCAAATAGGTCATGATATGGATATTTCCTGTTTCTGCCTGTGTCAGATGATTCTGTCCCATTTACAGCAAGCATCAAAGGTAAGTCAAGAGTTCAATTCTTTAGCCTCTTCAATCCCATTAACCTTTAAGTCTTCAGTAAAAACTAAAATATGCAGCACAGTTTGACCCATCAGAAAACCTATTCTTTTTCTCTACTTTCAAATTGGTCAGTCAAAAATTAAGAGTAGTTTGCCAATGGTTTAACATCTGCTGTTACATCAGATGTATAATACCATGACCTCTCTTGATACAGTTTGCCTTGAGTTTAATAGAAGTCAAATGAATTACTTTATGGGTTAATTTTTAAATATCTGCCCTGTAGATAAATTCTCACATGCCATGATAAGGCCTAAATCAAAATTTTGCTTCCAAATTTTGAACTCTTGAAGGTAGCCTCTTTCGATAGGATCTAGGTCACCCAGTACCATTTTGTTCTACATCTTCCCTTATAATTCAATGTCCACAGCACAAACTTCAAAAAGGACACTTATTCTAGAATAAGCGTGTTCCGGAAAGTTAAGCAAAAATCAAGTGTGGATGATTTTTATGCACAAGCACAGATATGCAAAACCAGTACTGCAGGTCACCAGATTATTTTAAATATTAAGAGCAGAGGCTTGATGCTATCAATTTATTTTCCTAGAGTCTTCATAGAGGAAGAACACAGACCTGAGGGTCAGATATCCCTACCACCACTGTGACAGGGGCCAGTTTGGTTCAATTTTATCTGTAAAATGAGGATAATTAAATGGTGTCCTGCCACTCAACTTTTCTCACTCTACATATTCTCCCTGAAAATGTTGATCAGTTCCTGTATCTTTAATTGTTATCCACAAGCTGATGTTGTCAGATCCACAGCTAATGTAAACAATATTTCTGTAAGGTCCATACTCCTGTATTCCACTACCTATTGGTCCTGAACCTTTTGATATCCTCAAAATCAGCATATCCAAAACTGACACTTAGTTACTTAAACCAGCAACTTGGGTGTCATCTGTGAGGGTCCATTCTATGGCTGCCATCATTATCTACTTGAAAAGCAGTCTCTCCAGCTATACAGCTACACATTGCTGTCTCCCACTCTGCCCCATTTGTTGTACTCCCAAGGGGCTCTTCCATTTTCCTTGCATCCCTCTATCACTCCTCTAAGATTAGGTCTCACCATTCTTGGCTGAATCACAATAAAGCCCAACTAACTAAATTATATCCAACTAATTTTTTTCACATGCTGAAGTTAGTTTGAGCTTTCGAAAATGTAAATATGATTACGTTCTCTTCTTAATGCTATTCTCCTTTAATGATTTCCTATTTGCATGAAGATACAGTTTGAAATCTGTCATGACTATAGGACACATTGAGTTCAGCATTGTAACTGTTGCTGCGCATGTAATGATCATTTAAGGGTAAGGAGGGTGCAGAAAGACCTTTCTCTCCTACAAATAGACTCTTCTTAGTTAAACATGTTTTTATCCGCTACTATGTGTCATATTAAATGAAAATTTTGCTACATGAATAAATGTATTTTAAAATTTTACAAATCATCTTTAATTACAAGTCAGATATATTTATACAATTATAAATTTCCAGAGGGTAACAGAAAATATTTAACTGGCCCTGTGTGTTCATGAAAATTATGATAAATACAGTAGGCACAATAATGCAGAAAATAAGTTTTCTGCATTTAAAATTGCTACCTAGAAACACATACAGTAACAAAGTTGTTTGAGTTCTAAGTTCTAAAGGAAGAGAATAAAATCTTCAAAATAATTAAAAAAATTTGCAAGCTAGGGATAAAAGTTGGGAGCAGTCTTTGTCCCCCTGTGATAAGCAAAATGGCTCTTTTTATTTCTTCCTAACACTTATATTAAAACTCAGATATTTTCATAAAGGAAACAATTGGTTGAATAGGAATCAGACCCAGGGGCAACAGGAAGGCTATACTCTAAAATAACCTGAAAGAACATGATTTTATGCATATTTAGCAGCAGTTATTCTATATTCCAGTGTATGATTTTAAAAGCAACTTTGCAGTTTTTCATCTATATGATACTTTGTTGGGTGATAATTTACTTAAGTTAATACATTTCCAGCAGAAAACATTATCTTTTCTTCTCATTCTCAAGGAAACAGAGTAGATCATCCTACCACCACTATACAAAATTAACACATTGACTTAATTCTTCTCCAAAACAGGATGTTCTGTGTCTAAACAAGTGACTTGCACATTTTTATCCTAAAGACTCAAAACAACATGCCTTTAGAAACTTCACAGATTTAAACATATGTAATCTTTACATATGTGAAAAGAAATGAATTTTGTTTTCAGAGAGACAGTATCTTTGAGGGACTCAGACAGCTGTGTGTTTAAATCATAGCCCCTTTATCCTCTCAATGGCCCTGCAGACAGACATTTTAAGTCTCGCCTTGACAGAGGGTAGGCCTAGAGGTCCTTAGCAAAGGGATGCTGGTGTTTACTTCCTCTGGATGTTGATGGCTAGAGAAGCAAGATAAAGTCTGAATATTGATTCTGAAGGCCCTTTAGAGGGCAAAGCTGGCAATCAAAGAAAAGTGAATGAATCAGAGAACCAGCCAAAATATTGGAAGATTTCTGGTAAGGATCATAGAAAAACTTCTGAATTGTATCTAAGCCAACACAGACATAGAGCAGATGTGGAAGGCTGTTATTAACGATGAATGGTGCAGAGGATGAAAAGAAGAGCTGATGCCAAAAGTTCATGACCCACTGTAAGTAAATATACAGTGATGTCACTTAGGTTGCCAGCTTAAACAACAGCATAGGTTATGAGGCCACAATGGGATAGGAAAAAAATAAAGAGAAACAAATGGGACAAGGGAAAAAGGTAAGTTTAAGTTTAGTTTGAGTTAAACGTCCTGTAAGACATGCAGGTAAATTCCTAAGGGACAATAACATTTTAGGGACAGAAGGAGGAATAAGAGATACTGAAAGTGTTGACCAAAGTAAGACAGACACATTAGATCTCAGCAGAGAAACCATGTAAAAATTTTCACTAATATGCAGAACCTAAAAAAGCCAAACTCATAGAAATACAGAGTGGAGTGGAGGTTACCAAGGGCTAGGGGGTGGGGGAATTGGGGAGATGATATCAAAGGGTACAAACTTGAAACTACAAGTTGAGTAAGTTTTGAAGATCTAATACACAGCATAGTGATTGTAGTTAACAATACTGCATTACATACTTCTAAGTTACTAAAAGAGTAGATGTTAAATGTTCCTACCACAAAAGAATAAATGACAATTATGTGATATAACAGAGATGTAAGCTAATCCCACGGTGGTAATCACATTGCAATATATAAACCTATCAAATCAATACATTGAACACTTTCAACTTACACAACGGTATATACATCAATTATATTTCAATTAAAAATTTAAAAAGTTTGTCCAAAGCACTAGAGAGAATTGGTAGATTTCAGATTATGAGGCCATCTAATTTGACATAAGCTGATCTCTGGTAATTTTTAATGACAGGATAGTGATGGGGGCAATCAATCATACTGTGGTAAGATGCAAATGAGAGGTGAGAAAATAGAGGCAAAGGGTATAGAAGACGTGTTAAGACAGTTGGCAGGAAACAAAAGGAAGGTGTTGTCTTGGTAGCTTGAGCTACAAACAAAATGAGAATATACTTCTGAATATTACCAAAAAGTCTTGAGCATCTTTTAAAGCTGAAAAATAAAAAAGGGTAGGTAGAAAAGAAAAAAAGAAATTTCAGGTGCAAGAATATGATGAGAAAGTCCAGAGAACCTTAGATATTGTTAGCAAGAATCCAGTAGGTGAGGTGAAAACAAAACAGGAATGGGAGAGTTCCTGCCCTGAAAGACAAATATAAAAATATAAGTTGGTAGGATTAGTCTCTCATTCTTTAGAGACTAGTGAAGAATACCTACAATGTTTAATTGATTTAACTCTTTCATTTGCATTTTTTAACAAAATGCTATTCAAAAAATACTATATTTGTGACAATGAATATATGTCTGTTCATGTAGAATTGAAAAACTGTGCTCTACACTGGAATTTGACACAACATTGTAAAATGACTATAACTCAATTAAAAATGTTTTAAAAATACTCTATTTTATTTCAGTGAAAATATTAATAGATTTGAAATTTTATAATGGTTTTCATAAGATTAATCTTACAAGATAAATAACTTTTCTGGAAACTTTGTAGTCATTTTTATCTCAGCAGTTCAAGACTATGATAAGATTTTACCAACTGTCCCTTAAATACAGCTGTATTTTTCTGCTAATGTAATAAGAATTTAAAAATTAAGAGGAAAAAATAGCTTACTTCTATCAAGATTACAAAACCAATTTCCTCATTACATATTGCCATTAAAAACATTCATTCTCCTATTTCTTAAAAGAATATTTTTCCCAATAAAAATACAGATTATGAACAACACTTTATTACACAGTATAAGTATCAGGAAAACAACTAAAGCTGAATATTTCTACTCACTGCTATGTGAATTCATTCAGCTCTGGATAACTAACAGATGGATATTAGACATTTATTATACTATAATGGTTGCTAAAATTAGTAAGTATTTTCTATGCTATTCCAACTATAAATACAACCAAAATGTAAAAATTCACTCAACTGATAATCTAATTAAAATTCCATGTTAATACTTACTTTTCTATATTTAAAAGAAATGAGCATTTTGAAATCTAAATAGTTTGATTAGTATGTTTCCCATACATGTTTTTGCACATTTGTTTCACAGATTATATACTACACAAATAGACAGAAAATATTTTAAAGCTTCTATTGCTAGAAACTTTACTTATTAACTCATTTAATCCTCACAACTACCATCGGAGGGGGGAACCTGTTACTATCTCTGAAAACAAGTACCCCTAAAACTGAATTCTTCTGCTTAGTTTATGACTAAACTCTCTATCCACAACTTTACTCCCTTTCTTGTCCTGTACCTGTACCCCCTCCAGATTGAGGACTATCAAAGAAAAGGAGGAATTGAAACCAAGCAAGGCCCTTTGGGGCCTTCCTGGGACAGACCCCAGCCGTGTCCTTCACCAGCCTCCTGTTTGTAGAAAAACTTTAGCCTCCTGGGCCTTTCCTGAGTTCCAAAGAACAAAATTAATAAAAGAAGTGAGAAGCTGCAGAAACAAAGGAAAACAGTCAAGCAAGAAAAATAATAATAGCCTTTGTTTAGCCATTAAACAAAGCCAAGGACCCTTTGTTCCTCCTCAAGGGGGGTATATAATATTCTGAGCCATAATCTTGCAGATACTGAAACCCCCGCCAGGTGGAAGACATTAACTGCATGTTGATCACAAGCATGTAGATCCTACACAGGTTGGAACCAGAAGGTTGATGATTATTGACTCCTGATTAAATTACCGCACCACCAACCAAACAGAAGAATGGCCATGAGCTGAACACATGCCCTACAGCCCTCTCCCTTGTCCTGTCTTAAAAACCTTTCCCTGAAAACCATCAGGGAGTTCGGGCCTTCTGAACATTAGTGGTCCGTACTCCTCACTGTCCTTGCAACAAACGCTGCACTTCCCTTCACCACAACCTGGTGTCAGTACGATGCTTAACTGTACACAGGCAAGTGAACCCAAGTTTGGTTCAGTAACATCTCCATTTTACAGATGAAAAAGTGAGAAAAAGAGGTTAATTCTCCCAAAGTCAAACAGTTAATGGATGGCAAAGGAAGGGTTCAAACCCAGGCTGCCTCCCAAGTGACCACTGAACTACTCTGTGTTCTCTGGTTTTGACTATAGGTTAAATTTCTGGCTCAGGTTAATCTCAAGTGACACCAAAGCAATGTACTGAAAAATAAATATTCAAATAATTAATACTGTCCATCTTATTTCAAACAGGCTGTTGAATTCAGTCAAATTAGTTACTACATAAGCTGAAACTGTGTAGGCAAGATCTTTTCTAGGCCACAAATGGATAATCACCTGAAGAAGACTTCTCATTTCAGTAAGCAACTATTTGGATTTGAATTCATGTTCCTGTGAAGGTTGCATTAACTCCTTCAAGACTTAAGGAGTATTGTTTAACATGTAAATATAATGAAGAAGTAACTCACCTTACCTCTCCTTAGATGTATGTGGACAGAGAATCTAATACTTAATTCACTGTGTATCTATACCACATTAACCTCTTTCTGGGGAGCAGCTTGTGAAATTCTCTAATAATCAACTTTCAATAACATATTTTTCCACGTATCCAAAGAAAGGTCCCAGCTCATTGCTGCCTTGGTAACCACAAACCCCAAAACAATGTTTTAGTGAGCAATTAGCTGAGTCTCGGTGGTGTTTCCTTCACTAGCCAGGATAGAGCTGAGCTCTGTTTATAAGAAGCTGAGCTCTCCTGTACATATGGTTAGAGGAACAGGAGCAACCAAGTTCTCTCAGAGTTCTCAGCCAAACAATCCAAACTTGAGTTTCTACTAGTCTTGTACATACAATCTCTTATTCAGCTTTCTAAGGGTTCTGAACAAAATCATTTTAATTTAATCTCTAAGGAACATGGAAAGAGCTATCATGGATCACAAGCTCTGAATCATTTGAATTTCCCAGGCATTTTTTCTTATCTTTACTGGTTATAATCTCACATTGGCAGCAGTACCATACCTTCAACTAATACTTTAAATAGTAGACAAAATGTAGACAAAAATGTTATTTGAATCCATAAACTGCCTGTAATGGTTCTATCTTTTTGTAGGGGAAACATAATTCACATTAACGGGAAAACAAACATCTATAAGCTCCTTTATCTTTGTAGAGATGAGTGGGGAAAAGAGAAAAGGTGAGATTCAAGGCTGCAAGGCAGTTGTTTAATAAAGCAATTCACCAAAACTTAGGGCATAAAAGAGAAGTCCAAAACCGAGCTTGGAGACTTGGCGCTAAAGGGCTCTGAATTGCTCTGACAAGAATTAATGAGGCTAGAGACTAAAGTTGGCAAAAATGACTAAAGCACTTTTTTTAATGGTATTCAATTACAAGTCCCCTACCTTGTTGTATAATACCCTTTCCATAGTTCCAAAACGTCAAGGCTCAAGCTTTACATCTGAAAACTCAATCTAATGAGGCTGTGAATGTGTGTGTGTGATTTAAGGAAAGGGACAGATACCTTCCTGAGCATGCCGTGGAGCAGAAAAAGGAAAGCATATGTGAGGCTTCAAAGTGATCCAGAAATAGGATCCTAATTTGCTAGGAAAAAGAGTTTGCAGCCAAAGATATCCCCCAAAAAGGTAAACAGCTCCCTTGGGATTCAGGCACATTTCATTTGGACTTTAAAGACCAGAGCCCCCTAGCATTCATATGAGTGAGCGTATAAAGCCCATTATCTGTAATTCACTGTCTCACCTACTACACATTTGAATTACACAAACAACTGTGTACCCAACATCAGGAACACAAGCAGATACAGTTCATTTATATTCATTAATTCTGACTGACTATATTCTTAGAAGGATTTTCAGTAATATTATTTAAGAGTAAAAAATAAAAGTCATACTAAACTTATTTTTAAATTCATCCTTCTTCTTCTAGCCTCTAATATTACCTCTCTTTCATACAGAAATTTAGAAATCAGAAACAAATGATAAATCCTAAATTACATAATTTTAGAGATTTAATTATTTTAGTCAAATTAAACATGCTCATTCTCAGGCTTCAGCTTAATATACTTATATTTGTGAACCATTAATTGAAAAATAAAACTGAGAGTGATCTAAGTACCAGCAATCCCATCCCCTGATTTTATGGGGGTTTTTTCTTCTTTTATTTTCAGAAATATTTATTAACTGTGTCTCTTCTGTCAGGAACATTATACATCAATGCAAAACAGATCCAGAGTGGTGTGTCACTGTATTTCATCAAGGGAGGGCTAACCCTCTCTGACCATCCTGACCCTAACTGCCTTCAGCAAGGTGGACCCCACACTCTAAACACATCAATCTCATGTTTTCTTCACTGCACTTACATTGTCCTAGGTTTCTACAAAAATCTATCTCAAAAGAATAGTTCAAGTATCTAAAATTCTATTTTTCCCTCCTCTGATCAGATATTATAAGGCAAATCTAACTGGTACATTTATAATCAGTCTTTTAGAATGATGAAAGGAAAATTATCTAATGTTCAGATTTTGGTTTCCAAAATCACTGAATTATTTTAGTTCATTCCTTTCCAATGTCATTTCAGAACTGAACAGTGACCATAGAATAATCACTTTACATGTTTATATGAAAGAGCCATTTAAAACTTTGGACTATACCCCTTTCAGATAAAGTGAAAAATAAAACTTGTTAATCACTTTCTTCAGGATATTGTTATTAGAGGTGCCACAATGAGTTACGATAGTGGCAAAAAAAAAAAAAAATTCAGGTTTAAAAAAAAAAAATACCAATTACAAGATATAGTTGAATCATCTGTAAAAACTCTACCTGAGATATTTTCAGAGAACTGAATATGTTTCCTTATTCATATACCAATTACCTGAGGCAAATGCTTTCTTAGTAGTCAGTGAGGTGAACACAATCCTACCATGTGAATGGAGAGGTTCATGTTCATGGTTCTCCATTAAGTCAGAAAAAAGCAATCTTCCACAAAGCCCTAATCACATACATTTTCCTTCCACCTGGAAATTAGATATCCTGTGCAAATGCCCTTTGCTACTAATCATTGTTAAAAAAAAAGTGACAAATCCTCTTTCTGATTTACAACACCTAGAATAAGCCATGATTATGTCTCTTCATCCCTAGTTTTAAATCAACATTGATTTAAGTAAAATTGCCCGTGCCTAAACTGGTCACTACAGTTGTCTCATAAAAAGGACAAAAAAAAAATCCCCTCTTAGATTTAGTGTTTATATCTTTTGTAAACATATATGTTTAAACTACTATTGCGGTAAACAAAATAATACCCCCAAAGATATCCACATCCTAATCCCCAGAACCTGTGAATTTGTTACCTTACATGGCTAAAGCAACCTTGCAGATGTAATTAAGTGAAAGACCTTGATGTTGGGAGATTATCTTGCACTATCCCAAGAAAATCTTGGGGTTCTTATAAGATGGAGAAAGAGTAAGTCAGAGAAGGAGACGAGGCAATAGCAGCAGAGGTTGGAGTGGTATGGCTCTGCCCTCACCAAGGAATTCAGGCAGCCTCTCAAAGTTGTAAAAGGCAAGGACACAGATTTTTCCCTTAAAGCCTTCAAAAGCAACACAGTCCTGCCAATCCATTTTAGACTTCTGACCTCCAGAATTGTAAGAGAATAAATGTGTGCTCCTTCAAGCTACTAAATTTAATTTGTTACAGCAGCCATTGGAAACCTACACAATCATATTCAGCATTTTAAATCTGAATATATTTTTATTTTTATTCAGATCACATTCTATGTGGCCCATCAGCATTTTTTTAAATAGAAGAATGAATTCTGCCATCATATTTCTACGAAAATTTTAGAGAGTTTAATATTTATGCCAAAATAACTAGAGATTTCATGATAGGTAAATTGGTTTTTACCTAGCTTAATTTAATAAATGCTCAGACCATCTGTATCAGTCACGTAAAAGTCCAGTCTGTATATACCTTTTTC
This sequence comes from Camelus ferus, assembly GCF_009834535.1. Classification (NCBI taxonomy): domain Eukaryota; kingdom Metazoa; phylum Chordata; class Mammalia; order Artiodactyla; family Camelidae; genus Camelus; species Camelus ferus. Next base: position 32,414,335 of record NC_045702.1, read on the forward strand.
TCCCATTTTAAAGAAAAAAGTATAGCAAACTAAGACACTGTCCAGCTTTTAAAAGGGACATTTCCAATGACCTATTCCTCTCTCCATCTCTAACAGTAACAAAAGATTTTCATTTAAAATAAGTGTGAATTTTCTTGATTCACTGGGAAAAAAAAAAAGCATTTGCATATGACCACTTATTTCTTTAGAACAAGCATAATAGCCTCTCATAAGCAGAGTAAATGCATAAATATGTCTTGACAGAAGGGACTGAGATTGGTAGTCCTTCCAGGAAGCCTGCGTTCATTGTGACAGTAAAATATTGCATACCCTCTTAAAACCTGAGATAGCAATGTTTTAAATATGTATGTTAAAGCCCTTTGAACATGCACAGCATAAAAGGGATCACAGTCACAAGAGCAGACAGTGTTCAGTCCTGAAGTGATCTGAATTTAGTCAATGAAAAAAGAGAAGAGATTTTAAAATCTTGAATGTATGGGAGTATTTTCCAGGGCAGAGTTGGAAAATTTTAGAATGTTGACACAAGTGAACAAAGATGAGATAATCTGTTGCCATTGATAAGAGGAATAAAAGGTATTCTACGAAAAGAAGCAAGTGTGTGTCTCAAAATGAGTAACAACTCTAAATTGCATGGTCAGTTTGGTAATCATGACCAGAACTGGCCGCAAGGTCAAGACAGAAAACCAGTAATACTGTGAAGTGCTACTGCGTTTTTCTGGTTGTTTCTTCTCCCACTATTTTAATAAGTACGTAAGTGTATTAAACTTTTGTAACTTTATTTCATTTGTAGTAGATTTACTGTTGCCCCACAGAGGAACACTCTTACAGTTCTGGAAGAGGAAAGTAACTACTCTCTCCTGTAATGGAAGGAACAGTTGATCTTTTAGGTCCTTTCTGGGATCGAATTCTAAGGTACTAGTGAAGCAAAGAGCACCTCAATTTAACTATTTTATCCTGATCAAAAAAATACAACTTGGGAGTGAAGGTTTAGGACAGGCTTAGCCATGTGTACTCTGTTACAAATATTTACCCTAGAAAATGGCTCCCTTCTTTGTCCCCAATCCTTACTAGAAGTAAATGTAGAGATAATGAGGACATTTAGAATAAATGTGGAATTTATATGGAGATCAATTTTCAGAGAGAGAGTGGGGAAAATCCAAAATCTTAAAACAGTATATCACCATTAGAACAACTATTTGCAACTCTGACAGAATTATAAATCAGCTATTGGGAATTCTCTCAGTTTACCTCAGATGAGCATATGCAGGAGAGTCAACCAAACTGCTAAAGATAATCTGTTACAAAGCACTTTCACCTACATCATTTCAACTGACTTGCAAAACCACCTTCTAAATGTATTATTACTCAACCTAAATAAACTGAGGCCCAAAGAACCTAATCCAAAGTACCATACCCAGTAATTATAAGAATCCAGAGGGAAACCCATGTCTTTAGACTTTAGAACCAGTTTTCAAATTTCAGTTATTATTCATTTCCTAGTAGGTTGTTTTGATCTTGTGGGACATAGCTAGAGCTGCCAAATTAAAATGCCAAGAATAACAATACAATCCCAAAGTTGCTAACCCTTATAGAAATATCCTGAGGGAAATTAAACAAAAAGGGTGAAAATGCTTTGAAAATTATAGTGCCTAACATAATAGCCCAACTGTTAGATGGACTCAAGGTTGAAAGCAGAAAATTAGACTGAATAATAAAGACAGGTTGCCTTTTCATAGGTGACGTGAGGAGAATGCTGTTTTCTGATGTCACAAATAGTTCTGCAGTGTAGCCATAAGTCCCATCCATGACATTGATGATGACATTGAAAAGGGATAAACAACAACAACAAAAAGTTTATTTTATGGAATGACATAGTCTATTGAGTTGGCTTTATGCTTTGTTATTAATATTTCATTGGAAGATGGCATGGATCAATTGTGGAAAATTTTGTTGTGGGCCAATGCCAAAACTTCCAGGTGATGTTTAGGGATCAGGGAGCTTCACAGAGGGAATGGAAACTGTGACCGGTGTTGGGGGAGGACTAGATCTTTTAAAAATACAGTTCCTTTATCCATATTGTCTCCGTTCACTGTCAGGATCAATAAAAATAAATGTCACAACCAGTTTGACTCAACTAGTTTTAAAATAAACACTCAACTCTAAAAATACTTACAGAAAGGCTGCCAATTAGTTTTTCAATGGGAGGGGGATTAAAAGGATCATTTGATAGGAAAGTACTGCAATAATTGTAACAATGCATATCATTATCTTTTTTATTACTAACCACTGTTCATTCTGGCTGGTTCACTTAACCGGCTATTTTTAATCACTACACTTTTTCAAATTTAATTTCACTAAATGTGGTGATGTCAATTATAAGCAGTGAATCAGGAAGAAACTAATGATTATAGATAATGCAGCTGTCCTGGTTAGTTGCTCTAGGAGAATGTGCTAAAGCTTTAGGAAGAGAAAAGCTTGAAGCCAAAAGAAAGTGAACACGAGTACAGTAGTATCATTTCTTCGTTCCAGTACCCAAATTAAGTACCCAGAGTGTACTATCATCTGGTCAGAACACGCACAATTTCACAGTTTTCACCAATCAGGACATTAAATAAAGGCCATAAAATACCTAAGTTACAGATAGTTATTGATCCTGAGACTTCATTTCTAAAAGTAAAAGTAGTTAAAAATGTCTATTGAGCATGTTCACAATCAGCATTAAGGGCATAGTTACCATTAGCATAAAAGTATGAGATATTACCAATTAATAAGAGGATATAATACAGTATAAAGTTAATTTTTCTGGTTAAAAAAGAATTCAGGCCCTGACCTTAGTCACCATAAAGATTCTCTATTCTTTTACTTCAATAACTTGCCTCAGATCTCAATATACTTGTTTGACAAATGGGAAAATCCCTGCTCCCTGACATTCACCTAGCATTTTGCCAGAGCTAGGAGTGAGTTTGGCTGCAAGTCCTCTAAGCTGGGATCACCATACAAAAATGTTGTCCCCAATAAAGCTCCTTCGGTTTAGGTTACTAATAATGCTGTCCTATATATACACAGCCACAGTTCTGATTATATATCAGCAGGGCATGCTCTCGGAATTGATTTTCTAGTAGAGGCAATACGTTTATATTAACCTCAACTGTACTTTCTCTCCCAAGCAAGACAGCTGACCAGGGTTGGTAATGCAATGTGTGGTTCACATCAAGACAGCAAATATGTTTTGATTCACATGACAACTGAAATGTTTCAATATTCAAACCCAGTTGAAAAACACACCATAACAGATAATCATTGTCTGCCTGGGGTTCAGGAGGAGAGAGGAATAGTAAACACAAAGCACAACTTATTTATCATTCCTGCTGAGAACCCAAATCATTATACTGATGTTATTTTTATATTGTTTTAATCAGTTGAACCTATGAGAAACCTCATGACATAACTAACTGACCAGCAAAAAGACAAGAGGAGTCACTAAAACATTGAAAAACTAACCATGGAATTTTTGAGATGTTGATTTAACATTTCAAAAAGAATAAAATATCTAGGGATAATACAGCCCTAATTTTCTCTTAGAAATACTAGGGAAGAGCAACAGTTAATTTTGATCAATTAGAAAAAAAAATCAAATTTAGTCCTAAACGTTATTACTTCATCAAAAGTACCAGCATTACTAAAATTTTATTTATATTTGCGTGTGTGTGTGCTTTTTCAAAGTTCAGATCATCACAAGGAGCACACATCAGAGTATTTTAATCCTATTCTAAATAAAGATTTAGAATTCTTAGAGCAAAAAAACTGTCAGTAGTATTACTACGCCTTATAAAATTATACAATCTGAAATGGAAAAATATATCAACCACCTGAGGGTAGTTTTTCAAATACAGAAGTATTTTCATACCAAAGTATAGTTAATAAAAATAATTTTACATGCCTATTTTAATTTAAATTTGGAAAAAGGGATAAAAATGGTTCTCTGTTTAAAAATAAATGAGACTATTGGGGATTTAAAGCCTTCTCTGCTTTCTTCCTTTGTTGCAACCTGTATAAGGAGTTGCTCTGTGTTTTACTTTCTAGTCATCCATTTTTTCCCAGCCTCCACAGCCCCATAAAGTTGCTCAAGGCAAACAAAACCTTTGCACATCCTCACAAATCTCATTCTCAGATTTCACCCCTAAGGCTATCACAGTTAAAATCTGCTGTCTGAAGACCTGAAGAATTTGCCAGCAACACACTTCATTTACATGAATGATTACATCAAAAATATAACCTAAAAATTTGTATTTTTCCTCTGCTGACAAGAAAGCAATAAAAGTATATTCAATATAAAAAACAGTATAAAGTGTACAGTCGCATTATGTTTCCTTTTTCTTTATTTTCTGTTTTTTAACATGGACATATTAAGTTTACAATGAAAATTTTATGTCTCTAACATAACATACGCTATTGTTTCAAAAAATTAGTCTTAAAAATGCCATTTGATATAATTCTACTCTTTTTAAATTATTCTCTCAAAACCAGAAATGAGTCCTAGCTTACTACTCCCAAACTGAGGTACCTAAAATACCTTAAAAGGATTTCAAGAAGGAAAGCATGTCAAAATCCATCTGGTGAACCAAAAATATTCATTAGAAGTGGCAAGATTAGTTCCTTCTTAAAGGCCACACTTCTTACATTTTTTTCTAAATTTATCTTATAATCTCAGAACAAGAAAGTTATATTTTAAGGTTGAATCATGACAACTTTTTTTTTTGGTCACTCCTGTGATAAATAACATCAAACGAGTATTCCCAGAATTTATGTTTTGTTACGGTTAGGATTGACAGGGTCAGGTCTCAGGTGGTAACACATACACCCCAGGCAACATGGCACTTTTCAGTTGGAATATTTTTGAAACTGGTCTCTGGAAAGTGATAACTTCCAAAATGATGTCAGCTTTTATGAGCTTAGAAACTGGAGGCTAGTAGTTCACCAATATTCTCACTTATTCTGAATATTTACTTTATAACTCCTGTTAGTAGACACTTCCTAGGTTCCGCAGGCATAAGAACTATGAGACACAGACCATGTTCTACTTGCTGTCTATTTGGTAGTTGTATCAGTTAGGCTGTTTTCATTTGCAAGAATCAGAAAACTCAAAGTGGCTTAAAATTAAGATAATTTATGGATTAATATTGATGGAGAGTATAAAGATAAATAGATTTCAGTTTTGATCAGAGACTTAGGTTGGCTTAATTCTCATGCTGCCTTTTTTCGTGGTGGTTTAATAGCTGCAGTGGCTCCAGGTTCATATCTGCATATCACAAAAAAGAGGTCTACACATCAAATGTAAAAGTTCTATTTGGATCTGATTTAATCAAACCAAAATAAACACTGTGGCTATGGAAATACTATGTGCTGATCTGCTTAGGCTTCAGTTACTGTCCTTCCTTGAACTAATCAGTAAGATAATACTGACTGGCAAATAGCAATCAGAGTCAATCACTGAGGCTGGAGATGGAGTTAATATCTGTATCCCATGGATATCATACAAAGGCAGAGGGCTCATACGGAGGAAACTACAAGTTCTATGAGAGTGGTCAATACAGTAACGACAAAAAAGTAGTAATAATAGAGGTCAACAGAGTGATGTCACAAAAATATTGTGAACAATTTTTGAGGGTAAAGTCTTACATATGTTTTGGTTTTTACAAGTATTTGTTGAATTATCAGTACTGAATTTAATTCACAATAGCTAAAGTAATGGTAAATAAAATAATTATTTTATAGTTCAAAAGTCAAAAGGATATATATGGTTTGTATTATTCTGGAAAGGCATCTGAAAAAGGCCTTGAAAGGATAAGGGTGAAAATACTTCAGCATGCATGATTAAGGAGTAAGGCACTCTAGCAGAAGAAATGGTTCAAGCAAAGAGAAGTGTGAAACATTGAACATATTTTCTAGATAGTCTAACCTCCAAGGATAATATGCAGTGCCTTAATCACATTTTACCTTCTTAAAGTACCTATGAACACAGACTCCTATTCTTGCAAGATGCTGCATTAACCATTAACTGAGGCTTGTAACTTTTGCTGCAATTACACTTTCCCACCAAGATGGAATTAAATTCAAAAATTATACAGAAACTACACATACATGTAACATTACCTATTTTTACAATATTTTCAAAGGAGACTTTGGCAACAAAGTCACTTAGGCTATCCCATGTAACAGACAATATAGCAGAGATACTGAATGTTATTTAAAATCTTCCACTCAAGAAAACTTGGGATACTCTAGATCAATAACTTCCATACAGATATGACCACCTTATAGTTTAATTTTGCTGTTTTTCTAAAACAATTTAGCTACTAAAATTGCAAGGCTATATTACCCAACATATTTTAAATTATGAAGTACATTCTAGGTAATATTATCTCAAAAAATGTGGAGCCTGAGTTTCTTTTTCATATTTATTGACACATTATAAGGAGATGGCAAAACCAAAGCTACTTTTCTCTTATCTCACCATTTAATATTGTCCCTTCTTATGCAAACCAATGTTGAAAAAGTCACCAGCTCTCAACTGAAAAATAATTTGAGTTAATTAACTCCCCAAATGTGCTCTTCTGAGAAATTAGGATATATCTATAAGCTTCAATTAATGACATTCTAACTATAAACAATCCTCAACCAGAGGATCTCTATTTGGTATAGCTCATTGAAGGAAAATGGTAATTATAAGGAAACAAATTTTCATAGCTGATCAGGAAAGCTACATCACTTTCAAATAATGCCTAAGATAATTTATCCAGTTCTCTATTCATTTATTCAACAAATTCATTTGGAAAACTTACCGTGTGCCAGACATGATGTAAGATATTGTGTGAACAACAAAACTAAGAGTAATTATGGTTTCTGCTCCAACACAGGTGAGACTGGTGGGGAGTGACAAACATATAGACAATAACAATACCAGCAGATATACAAAATAATGGGAACATGCAGTATAGGCATCTAACTTGGAATTATAGAATGAAACAAGCTATCCTAGAAAAATCTGTAAAATCAAATCTGAGAAATAAACAATGATTAAAGTTAGGTAACCAAGGAAAAGGGATAATTAATTGTATCAGAAAGAAGGAATAGAATATGGAAAGGCCTGGAGGCTAGAGAACATGGTACAATCAGGAAACTTTGAGAACCTAAAAGAACTCACAAAAGGGGACCAGCCAGGCTTTCATGATATTCAGGGGCTACAGTCTACTATATTAAAAAAAAAAAAAAAAAAAAAAGTACTAGGCAACCATACCAGGGACATAGAGGGATGCAGAGAACATCCAAATCTTCCATATCCTACTGGCTAGTACAGCTAGGGCTCTTTACTGCTGAAGCAATTCTTCATTGGTTCAAGAAATAAATTTTTTTCCTTATAATTATTTAGAAAGGGACTAGAGCTTGGGCAAGGACTAAAGGGGGACAACAGAGCCACATATGCAAACATCCACTAAGCAAAGGAGTCAGATCCTACTGGTGTTCTTTCAGTCTTGATACAGAAATTTGATAAGTACAGACTAGCCATGAACATGTCTGAAGACAATGAGCTAATGCATTCCTTTAAAATTCTGAAACACTTGGAGAATCACTGAGCCAGCCCACCAAAAAACGGCTAGACTAGTCAAAGAAGCCTTGTTCCAGACCTTGTTAGCTCTCGAAAAGAATGAGTCTTCCTTTCTTCTTTCAGTATTTTGGATCACAAAATTACACAGAATCTACCAAATTTCTTTTTAAAGATTAAATAAGTTAAGTTTTTAAAAAGTTGCTCCATACTCTAAAATCATTTTAAAAATAAAGTAAGGGAAAAACAAATACATTGCTTTGTTATATTTGATAAGATATAAGAAAATGATAGACTGAGATCCAATTTAGGTTTTATTTTGAGTTTAAGTTATCTCATTTTAAAGAACTCACAATATTTCAAATTTATTTTTGATATACAAACATGTAGTCATTAAAAATAACATTACCAAATAAGATGTCTTCATATATTGATATCACTTCCTGTAAGTAGACAAGTTATCCTTACCAGTGTGTTTACCTTTTAAAGTTAATTGATAATTTCTCCATTTTCCTTTCTTATTTTGCTTATTTGTGTTCTCTCTCTTTTCTTCTTCGTGAGTTTGGTCAGAGGTTTGTCGATTTTATTTACTTTTTCAAAAAAACAGCTTTTGGTTTTACTGATGTTTTCTATTGTTTTTTTAATCTCAATTTTATTTATTTCCTCTGTGATCTTTATTATTTCCTTCCTTCTGCTGCCTTTGGGGTTTTTTGCTCTTCTTTTTTGAATTCTTTTAGCTGGTAGGTTAGATTGAATAACATAGAAATACAGAATATCATACAAGAATATTATGAAAAACTATATGGAACCAAAATGGATAACCTAGAGGAGATGGACAAGATTCTGGAAACATATAGTTCACCAAGATTGAATCAAGAAGAAACTGACCACTTGAACAAACCGATCACTAGAAATGAAATCGAATTAGCAATAAAAAACCTCCCTACAAATAAAAGTCCAGGACCAGATGGCTTCACTGGGGAATTGTACCAAACATACAAAGAAGAACTCATACCAGTCCTTCTCAAACTCTTCAAGAAGATTGAAAAGGAGGGAATACTCCCACACTCATTCTATGAAGCCACCATTACCCTGATACCAAAACCAGGCAAAGAAACTACCAAAAAAGAGAATTATAGGCCAACATCACTGATGAACATAGATGCCAAAATCCTCACCAAAATATTAGCAAATAGAATCCAACAGCACATAAAAAAGATTATGAATCATGATCAAGTGGGGTTCATCCCAGGGACACAAGGGTGGTTCAACATACGCAAATCAATCAATGTAATACATCACATCAACAAGAGAAAGGACAAAAACCACAGGATCATCTCAACAGATGCAGCAAAAGCATTTTATAAAATTCAAGACCCATCTAAGATAAAAACTCTCACCAAAGTGGGTATAGAGGGAACATATCTCAACATAATAAAAGCTATATATGACAAACCTACAGCCAGCATAGTACTCAACAGTGAAAAACTCAAAAGCTTCCCACTAAACTCTGGGACAAGACAAGGATGCCCACTATCACCACTCCTATTCAACATAGTCTTGGAATTCCTAGCCACAGCAATCAGGCAAGAGAGAGAAATAAAAGGGATCCAAAGGAGAAAACAAGAGGTAAAAGTGTCACTATATGCCAACGACACATTACTATATATAGAAGACCCCAAAAGGTCCACACAAAAACTACTAGAGCTGATTGAAGAATTCAGCAAGGTAGCAGGTTACAAGATTAATGTTCAAAAATCAGTTGCATTTCTTTACACTAATGATGAATCAACAGAAAAAGAAAGTAAAGAAACAATCCCCTTTAAAATAGCACCCAAAGTAATAAAATACCTAGGAGTAAATCTAACCAAGGAGGTGAAAGAATTATACACAGAAAACTATAAACCATTGATGAAGGAAATTAAAGACGACTTTAAAAAATGGAAAGATATCCCATTCTCCTGGATTGGAAGAATCAATATTGTTAAAATGTCACACTGCCCAAGTCAATCTACATGTTTAATGCAATCCCTATCAAATTACCCAGGACATATTTCATAGAACTAGAACAAATCATAATAAAATTTATATGGAATCACAAAAGACATAGAATTGCCAAAGCATTGCTGAAGACAAAGAAAGAGGCTGGAGGAATAACTCTCCCAAACTTCAGACAATACTATAGAGCTACAGTCATCAAGACAGCATGGTTTTGGTACAAAAATAGACATATAGACCAATGGGACAGAATAGAGAGCCCAGAAATGAACCCACAAACTTTTGGTCAACTCATCTTTGACAAAGGAGGCAAGAATATACAATGGAATAAAGACAGTCTCTTCAGCAAATGGTGTTGGGAAAACTGGACAGCAGTATGTAAAGTAATGAAGCTAGAACACTCCCTTACACCATACACAAAAATAAACTCAAAATGGATCAAAGACTTAAACATAAGATAAGATACAATAAACCTCCTAGAAGAAAACATAGGCAAAACATTATCTCACATATATCTCAAAAATGTTCTCCTAGAAGAAACAAAAGCAAGAATAAACAAATGGGACCTAATTAAACTTAAGCATCTGCACAGCAAAGGAAACCATAAGTAAAACAAAAAGATAATCTACGGAATGGGAGAAAATTCTTGTAAATGAAACCGACAAAGGCTTGATCTCCAGAATATATAAGCAGCTCATACAACTTAATGAGAAACAACCAAACAACCCAATCCAAAGATGGGCAAAAGACCTAAACAAGCAATTCTCCGAGGAAGACATACAAATGATCAATAGGCACATGAAAAAATGCTCCATATCGCTAATTATCAGGGAAATGCAAATCAAAACTATAATGAGGTATCACCTCACACCAGTCAGAATGGCCATCATTCAAAAATCCACAAATGACAAATGCTAGAGAGGCTGTGGAGAAAGGGGAACTCTCCTACACTGCTGGTGGGAATGTAGTTTGGTGCAGCCACTGTGGAAAACAGTATGGAGATTCCTCAAAAGACTAGGAATAGACTTACCATATGACCCAGGAATCCCGCTCCTGGGCATATATCCAGAAGGAACCCTACTTCAGGATGACACCTGCACCCCAATGTTCATAGCAGCACTATTTACAATAGCCAAGACATGGAGACAGCCTAATTGTCCATCAACGGATGACTGGATAAAGAAGAGGTGGTATATTTATACAATGGAATACTACTCAGCCATAAAAACTGACAACATAACGCCATTTGCAGCAACATGGATGCTCCTAGAGAATGTCATTCTAAGTGAAGTAAGCCAAAAAGAGAAAGAAAAATACCCTATGAGATCACTCATATGTGGAATCTAAAACAAAACAAAACAAAACATAAATACAAAACAGAAACAGACTTATTATACACATAGAATACAAACTTGTGGTTGCCAAGGGGGTGGGGGGTGGGAAAGGACAGACTGGGATTTCAAAACGTAGAACAGATAAACAAGATTATACTGTATAGCACAGGGAATTATATACAAGATCTTATGGTAGCTCACAGAGAAAAAAATGTGACAATGAATATATATATGTTCATGTACAACTGAAAAATTATACTCTACACTGGAATTTGACACAACATTGTAAAATGATTATAACTCAATAAAAAATGTTTTTAAAAAATTACTTGATAAATTTTCAGAACTTTTGCAAACCTGTTGACATCAGCCATGGTAAAATTATTTATATCATGGAAATAGGCAAATTCTACACCAAAGTTGCCCCTACCCCAAAGGTCAGATAGTAAACATTTACCAGCACATGACTAGTTATATTCATGGGGAAGCAGAGAAGAAAGTAAATATTATATAATTGTTTATAAACCACATATGCTAACTAGGCACAGTAAAAAAAAATTATTCTCAATATCTTTCTGAAGCCACTTTATAAGATTGAATTCAATTATTTTCTTATTGTCAAAGTCTCCCCCACCCCAGTTATGATGCAATATAGAAAGTAAATGACAACAGTTAAAGCTAAAAAGCTTGATTCTCAGATTTGTTTTTTCAAAAATTGGCTAATATGATTATCCCAGAATTTTGCGATTTCAACCTATGTTTACCTATAATTTTTAAATAAGTCACTTAACTGCCTAAGAAATATGAGGATTTGGGAAAGAACATTGACCTTTTTTGCCAAAATGCAGAGAAATAAATTAAATATATATGCGTATACTTCCAAAGCCATAAAATTCAAACTTGGCAGGTATTCAGATCTTAGCAAATAAGGAAAATCAAGCCAACTCTTAGTAAAGCATCTAAGAAAGTTTTAAGCAAAAAGTTTTCAAATGGCAAGGTGAGCATATAAAACTTTTCCACTAAGTTTCAAGGTCAGTTGAGAAGCTAAGGCTACTGCCACTGAAATATACATTACATACTGTAATCCAAAGCATAGAAAGCCAGCTATCCAGCTCACCTGGGCTCAGATCAACCAGATGTGCAACAAATGAGTGATGAGAGAAACTCAAGGCTTCACAAGAAATGAATGCATTTTTTGCATTCATGCTTCACAAACTCAAAGCACAGTGTTGAAATCAAGTAATCAAGGTTTAGTCCAACAGAAGTTAACCAATTCTTAGAATTATCAACTTTAGAAATTCTCTGGGGAGAATTACCCCTAGAGTACATGAATAAAAGTTAAGTGCCTTGATGCTCATGATTTCAAAGTTTCTTTATCCTACATAAAGGACTTTAAAGAAAAGCTTTTAACAGCATGATGTATTTAAATAGCCACACCAGAGGGGAGGGTATAGCTCAAGCAGTAGAGTGCATGCTTAGCCTGCAGGAGGTCCTGGGTTAAATCCCCGGTACCTCCTCCAAATATAAATAAATAAACCCAATTAAATAGCCACACCTACACTGCAGTCCTGACACTGGATGAAAAGGTCACCTTAATATACATCAGTATACAAGGATAAGTCCCTGTGAGACACATTTTGCACTCACTACCTCATTCCTCTGGTATATCTTGTCAACAAGGAAATTTCCAGGTCTTTATAGCAGGTCTTTATTAGGACCATATAAACAAAGCAATAACCTAGTCTACTAATAAGCCCATCAAATGCATTCTTCACTTCTGCCACGGTGTTTTTGATCTCCAGCATTTCTTTTTGGTTCCTTCTTAGAATTCCCAACTCTCTGCTTACATCACCCATCTGTTCCTGTATACTATCTACTTTATCCATTGGAGTGCCAAGCATCTTAATCAGAGTTGTTTTAAATTCCCAATCTGATAATTCCAATATCCCTATGTCTGGTTTTGATGCTTGCTCTGTCACATCAAATTGTGTTGTTTTCCCTTTTAGTATGCCTTGCAACTTTTTTCTTGATAGCTGGACGTGATGTACTGGGTAAAAGGAACTGTTGTAAACAGACCTTTAGAAATGTGGTGGTAAGGTGTGGCAGGAGGGTAATCATTCCACACTCCCGTAATTAGGTCTCAGGCTTCCCAGTGAGCTTGTACCCCTAGACTGGGAACTTCACAAATGCTTCTCAGTCCCTCCCACCCCTTAGGTGGGCTTTAGCAGGACTGTGAGAGTGAGCTAAATTTAGAAATTTCTCTTCTCTCACATGGAACCTAGAAAGCTGACTGGAATTGAACATTTCCCTCCCATGAAGTCAGTGAGGCTCTGACAAAACCCCAGCAGGATAGTGTCCAGCTGATCAGTTTCTCCTGAGGGCAGGCCTTCTTAAGAAGAACACAGTGCTATGGTGTATTTCAAAATGGTTCCTTTTCCTCTTCCCCTGCTGAAAGCACAAGGGGAATTTTCTCCAATATTTATTCTTGAGAACCTAATCAAGCTCCAGGAGGTAATATTCACAGTAGAATAGAGGCCTCCCATAGGATAGGATCACCTGGAGTTTTTACCTCTTGGAGTTGTCTACTCTGAGCCTCCAGCAATTTGTCCAGTACAGATCAGATTTTCCTACCCTGACACTGGTTCCCACACAGTTTCCACTCATGAGTCTATGCTCGGGGATGCTGTGACTCCCTGTATCCGCCCGTCTGTCTCCCCAGACTTGGGAGCGACACTTTGCCTTGTGTCATCCTCTTACAGATCCAAGGAGAGTTGCTGACTTTTGTCTGTTCAGCTTCTTACTTCTTATTAGGTTGGAGTGTGACTTCAAGCTCCTATTATGTGCAGAGAAGGAGAGCAGTGGAGCAACCCAATCTAGTGGTCCTCAGAGACAAAGGGAACACCTACAACTTGACTTAGATTTACTCTTCAAGTACAAACGGGCTTTTAGGGGGAAAAGATCCACCTGAACTTTGCTGAGATAAAATCAGATGGAATTGAAAAGGGAGGGGGAAAGGGTAGCATCAGAAATAAAAATAAACATTAATAACTACAGTTATCATATATCTACATTATTTTACTTACTCCTTACAACAACCTCATGAAATAGGAGTTTTATCTCCATTTAATAGATGAGAAAACCCTGGCTTAAATATTTTGATTAAGGTCACAGAGATAATAAGCAGAGAAGGAAAAACTGGGCTCTTTACCACTCTGTAGTGAATAAGGAACTAAACCACTACTGTAAGATTTTTGAGTAAATTCTTCATGTTTATTATTTTCCTTATCCTTTCTGTTTCCCTATAATAATTAGTACTAACAGCCCTTAAAAACCAAAACACAAGTCCTTTGTTTTGGTTACAATAAGAAATGTTTGTTTTGAAGCTTAGGTACTACTGTACAGCTAAGCTTATAGAAAGAGGTCCTCCCAAGATGAAAAGTAGATGATGGTCAAAATTGAGAGGTTAACGGCAGGTTAATTCCTTAGGAAATATATCAAGGAGTCAGAAGAATATGGGACATTCATGTGGTCCAGAATATGGAACTTGAGTCCAGGAGTCAAAAGGCCAGTAAAAGTTGCCCAACATGAAATTTCCCCTGTACTGTTTCAGCATCTCAACCTACATTTAAGCTATCAATTTATGTCTTAGATATGGGCATGTATCCATTTCTCCAAGTCATCTATTATATGTACTATACTCCTAATATATTTGTCAGTGGGCATTCTTGCAACATAGTCTTCCTTGTGCACTTGAAGGCTTTCTTTATAAAATTATCTCTTCTACCAAGTCTGTTATGGATTCAAGACTGAGACGCAAACACAGACAGATGGTAAGTGACTCAGAAAGTCAAGCACTGGACAAAGAACCCCTAACGTTCAGAGTTTTCAGGTGAATATATCTCCAATTGGCCATACTCCCACCTCCTCCTCTTCATGTCATTACAACCTATTAGAACAAAGGTGAAAAGGAGGGAATGATGGGTAAAAGAATGAGAAATTACCAAAACTTACCAAACACTTTCCATATTTCATCTGCTGTGTTAGACATGTCTATGGGCTTTAAATTCATTTAATAGTCACAAAACTCCTCAGACTTTTGTAATTTCTTTTCATTTGTCTTCAGAATTAACTGGAGTTATTTTAGCCATATCCCTTGTATAAATAGCATATTTGGGGTAGTGTCTGATAATATAATTAGTTTATGCTTTGATATTCCCCTCTGCTATAATCACATGGCAATGATGGGCAAATCAGAAGAGAAAATTATGAGACATAACTGAGATCAAATAAAAGATAAGCAGTTTTGTGGCCACGGTATAGAACAGAAACACAGCATGAGACAGGACCTGAAAGCTGGTGAGTCTTAGAATTCAGAGACAAGCAGAGTTTGCCAGAAGTTCCACTCCTATAATCAGTACAAACCAACATGCATTAGGCCAGAGGCTAAATCCTCAACTATCCACTGGTGGCAAGGAGCAGGGGAATTTAGATGTTCCCAGAGAGTACTGAAAACATATATTTGATGTTTACATGAACAGGTGTTAATGCAATAGAAAAAAAAAAAATGCTTTAGCCTTGTCCAAGACTATGTAACAAGTGCCATCAGTCTGTGCAATGGATAAAGGACAGTCACAATGTCTAAAACACTCAGGTCACTGGGAGATACAATTGATTACAGTTGGTGGTAAGCCACTATAAACCTCCAGCTCCTGTTATTCTTTTTAAGTGGCCATATTAAGGTGAGCATTTCTTACCTTTTCTTTGCCTTTAAGTTCTTAATTAACATAAACACTAATTAAATAAATGTTTTCCTTTGTTCTCATGGAATTCCATATCCTTTCTGTTGGACCATCACGGAAGGGACAAGAAGACAGTTTAGAAAATAATTTAAGTACCAGAGTGTCAGAATTTTTGTGCTAATTCCCTGAGCTCAGATTTTCACAGGCAACACAGAGAGGAACAGATGACACTTGCACACACAATGGGTTGCATTACAGGAGAGGAACCCTGAGCTTAGGGAACCCAAATTCTTAAAATATGTAGTAAACATGCCTGCCCTTTGCTCTAGAGGGAGATACAAGATACTGGAAAGTAAGAAAACCTGTCCTTTGCTTCAGAGGGAAATAGTGCCTCTAATATTCAATAATGATCTTTACAAACACCCACGTAAAGTCCTAAACAAAGAGCAATCAGTGCCTCACTTGCAGGATATGCAAAAACATGAAAGATCCACGGATAATTGTCTCCCCACAAATATATTAAAAAATTCTCAATCTCTTTAGTCAAATGGGAAGTGTAAACTGAGTGACATAATATACCCATTACACTGTGTTAAAAAATAAAAGTCTAGAAATAGGAAGTGTTGACTAAAGTACAGGGAAATGGAAACACACATGCTGCTGGTGGGAGTATAAACAAGCTCATTCACTTTGAGGAGTAATCTAGCAATATGTAGTAAAGCTGAAGTTGTTCATATTCCAGGATCGAGGGGTTCCACCTCTTGGTATATATGTCCCTAAAGCTCTTGCGAATGTTGACAGCAGAAAAAAAAAATGTTGCTGCCAGCGTTCTTTCTATGCATGACAGCTGAAAAGTTGAAATCAGCTTAATTATCCATCAGAGGTGAGTGGTTAAGAGAAGTTATATTGAAGACTCAACAGAAGTCAAAATTAATAAATAAAAGCTATATATATAATCATATATAATCCTCAAAAAAATATTGAGTTTAGTATGCCATTCATATAACATTTAAAACATACAGCTATCATACACATGTTATTTTTAGATAATTTACAGAATACATTTTATTTTTTAAGAGAAGATTATCTTGCATGGGAATAATAAATACTGAATTCTTGGTAGTTCTTCCTTCTAGGAAGTGAGGGAATTAGAATAAGGAAAGACACCCAGTGGTCTTAACTATAATATAGTTATAGTATTTTCTTTAGTTTTATGATATAGGACATATAATATAGTACAGTACTGAAATTTCTTAAGCCTGAGTATGAGAGTGATTATAAAAATATTCCATATTCTTATTCATGTATTTGAAATATTTTATCCTAAGAATGATTAAAGCTGTGTTAGTTTGGAGGTGGAGAGCTAAATAATCACTATTCCTCCATTTATCATTTAGTTTATTGGCCAAAAGTGCCAGGATAGCTTTATGGTTAAGACTTTGTACTCCAAACTAAAAATGTCAGAGTTCAAATCCCACCTCTATACCTAAACATTTCTGTGACATCAAGCAAGTTAACTAACATTTCAAGCTTTGGTTTACATGTAAATCTGGGATAATAATATACATTACATTCTAGGGTTGTTAAAAGTGCTCCAAGAGGCAATAAATGAAAATGCCCTCTCTTACTTGGAAAAAGAAAAGCATTTTAAAACATTGACTGATACTTTATATTAGGAACAGTTTAATGTATGTTTCTTAATTCCTTCTTTTATCTTTGACCATAGCAATCCAATATATCTTTATAATCTCTTTAGGAAAAAAGATCACTTTAATCAGAGGTACTGTATATTTTCTCTCACTTCTTTTGACACATTCTTCATACCAGCCGACCATACATCTCACTCTTCCCCAATCTACTCAGTTTAGTCTATGAGACTGTGACCATCCTTGTTTCTTCCACCTTTAATATCTTTCCATTCTCCATGGCTTATCCAGCTCTTATCTTCCTTTGCAGCCTATATCAAGACCCATTTCCATAATGAGATTTTCCTAAATTCTTACCACTACACTTTGCTCCAAATAGCCTTCTCTGAATAAAAACACATTACTATCAAAGACCAAGAATAACTCCAGTGTTTTACATTTTATGGCACTTTATAGTTTAAAATCATTTACACTTTTGTCATTCATATGACATTCAGGTGACGATGAGCTACTGTGCAGAACTAATTTTATATCTGCTGACTCTAAGTTTAATACTTTGCATCACCTCACATACTAAGATCTTTCAAAAAGTTCACCTTTAAAGGTATACCTCACTATTGTTTTTTTATAAATACTTCCCTGATACAAGGGTTTTTAAAGAACTGAAAGCAACAAGATGTTAAGTTGCAAACATAAACTTACTAGGGATAATAAAAATGAACCATCATAACTGTCTTGTAATGTCTTGCCTTTACAGAAGCAGTGTGTTCAGAAGCCCTGTTTTGTCCAGATATAACATAATCCACTTGCCTAATAATGGGTAAAGATGTAACAGATAGATTCCACAGAAAAACTTGGAGAGGATAAAAGATGGACAATTTGCAAATTTGTCTATAATCCCTTTGACACAAAGAAATGAGCACTGAACAGAAAGACCCCATGCAAGCTGATGGGAGGAGCCCATATAGAAGGATCCTATACATAAGCCTGACTCTCCGAGGGAGACCTGTTCACGCTTACATCAACTAAACCTCTCTCCACACACAGTTTCCCTATCTGCTGGATTCACATGCTAAAAGCCCTGATGTTCAGAAATCCTAATGGCCTAGGATCAGGGAGCGGGGATGAAACAGGACAGGGGAAGATGAGGAGGCATAACTGCACTCCTTGTTTTTCACTACTGAATCCTATACATAGGCTTTGGTTTTAAAACCTGAATGTTAACCCTGATTAATTTAATCAATTTCATGTAGGGGAAGACAGATATTAGAAATTTCAGCAAATGAAGAGAACTAAAAAATTTCCATTATTAACAGGGACTCATCCAAGAGCCATTTATTAATAATATTCAATCCTTATTCTACTTTATGTCACTATTTGTCCAATCAGTGTATGTGCTTCCTTATATTTCTGGTTAGTCTGCAAGTTACTGAATGATAAATCATGAACTTAGTATTTCTTTAAAATTCCTGATGCTACTATTGTAAAATTAGTTTAAAATGTATGATTTTTTAAAATCTTTATTTTCTTTATATACAATTTGGGTTATAGGAAGGGCATAATAATTTTTAATGTCAAAACTTATTTCTAATTGCTAATTTGTTACAATTAAGAGGGTGATTGGGGAAAAGAGAAATTAAGTGGACACCAGGTTGAATTCAGGTTCCAGTGAAAGGAATAAAGTATACAAAAGACAAAAAAAAAAAAAAAAAAAAGGAAATGGATAAATCAGGAAGAAGGAAAGAAATAAAGACTTGTTAGCCAACCAGAACTAATTACAAAAAATGGAGGCAGCTAGGTTAGATACAAATCCAGACTGGAAAACGGGAAAAAAAAAAAAAAAAAAAACTGCGTAAGTAAATTCTTTATCCTGAAACAGGGACAATGGATCCAGTTATGTTCAACATACACATATGTAGTTGAATTCTCCCAATAAATCAATAAAGCTTTATAAACTATAGACCTCTACAAAAAAAATGACAGGGGTTGTAATGAAGATGAAGACATTGTGTCTATAAAAGGGACGCATTACTGACAGGACTACTTGGAATGCAAACATCAAGTAAGATAGGCCTTCCCTGACATTCCTAGATTAAACTCAAGGTAAAGAGAAGAAAATAATTGGACTTTGGGGATCCACAAAAAAATCTGGACTGAGATTTCTCAGCCTTGGGAGACTGAACAGAATCATCTGGAAATAAAAAAAAAAACTTAAAACTTAGTTTAGAATTTATACAAAGTTGAATTATACAGGTATGCAATTTTCCAGTCCCTTCCATGCATTTTTAGTTTGTGATTTATGATTCTTCTTTCTGTGTGATTAAGGGTGTGATGATACTTACAACTGTCTACAATGGAAAAAAGCAGAGAGAAGTGGCAAATGGTTATAGTTCTAAGTTCTCAAAGAAGCTTCACCCATCTCCATCCTCATCTCATTTTGAGCCTCTTAGTTTAGGTGTAAGGATGATGAAAAACTATTAAATTAGTATGCTGTTTTGAAAAAAATTAAAAAAAAACAATTAAGGGATTTGAGTCCTAATGTACATCCACACTCATTTCCTGGGGTCTGAAGGGGTCCAAAACCTCAGAGAAAAAAGACTTCAATAAATGGGAACTCAGGACACCATAGAATAGACCCATATCCTCCTCAAGAATGTTAACATCGACATTTAAGGATAATGACCATGAGCACCCCTGGGAGTTGCAAGGCTCAGCTTTTTGAAGAGCTTCCAGATAAAGTTAACAGGGTTAGCTTTTTGTCAAGGGAGGCTGATGATTTCAACAACACAAAATTATCCATAGTGTTGAGCTTCCAGTCTCTACACTTGATTCACCAGGGATAATGAATTGGAGAACCAGGAATGGAGAGACTGAATGTTCAGAAGTCAATGAACAAATACGACTACTTGTGAGAATTTATGTAGGAACATGGCCAAATTTAAAGAGAAAAGACAGGTTGGGGCATATTATTGTAAAATAAATTCCTTCAATACAGGGCAGTAATTTTTCTGTAGAATCTGAGAGGTAAGCAATTTTTTTTTTCAGAGCAGAGGTACAGTATGACGAAAGTACTTCAAGAATTTTAATTTAATATATAGTACAAATTGTGGAAATTATTTTAAATTCACAGAATCCATAAAACATAACCCATTTTCATTAGCATACATCAGTCTTTGTCCCTAATGAATCAGAGATAACCTAAAAGAGTCATAAATGCTGAAATTTATGTATAAATACTTTTCAATAGCTTTCATACCACAAAACTAGTATAAACTGAGCCTTCCCTGGAGTTCCATCCATAACTATTAAGTTTCTAAATGATTCGTTTTAATGGTAGTCTCACCTATGAGTTTCCAGATTATGTATAACCAAGACACTTGTACTTAAAGGTATAGAAATTATTCCCACAGTTTTTGTGGGATTATTACAAATTGCTCAAGGGTATCTGACTGACACAAAGATTAATGAGGATAAAGACAGATAAATAGATATAAATATGGATGTTTACACAGAATGATCCTTATAAATGAAAGAAGTAAACTACTTATTTATTTGTTATCTTTGCTTATCTAAATTTGGATAAAAATCAACAGTTTTTGAGTAAAGTTAAGAAATAATGATCATGAATATCTTTCTCTGAAAAAAATTCTACTTGTCATCTTATGATATTTTTCCTTTAGTTTTAGAATACTTTATAATTAGGTCTTTGGAGGAAAACTCTCAATTTGAAGAAAATTTCCTTTTCTCATTTAAAATTAGTTAAGTCAACCAATTCAGGCACTGTAGGGATGATGTGATGTCCTTAATTTTTTTTCATATAATAATATGTATGTGTGGAAAGAAATCCATCTTTTCTAAATTTCAAGTTTTGTTTCAAAAGATAAAAGTCTGATTTGGGCATCATTCCCAGAAATTCCTTTGGGGGGAAATGACACATTTCAAAACTGCAGAGTTCTAGTTGTATTTGGTTAAAATAGTCATTTTGGAATGGAGGTCTTCTGTGTCTGTGTTTAAAGAACTGTTCTGTGTGTTTCCGTTCAGATTTGAGAAATGTCAAATTATGTTAACTCCAAGCTAGCTGTATATAGCTGCAACTAATAATAAGCATAACATGTCGAGTTGTAACATCAACTAATTGTATTCACGTGTCCTTATTTGAGTTCAGGACTGTGCTTTCTTCACCAAAAATAATTAAAACCTGACACCTAGGTAGCACAGCTGGATTTAGGACAAATATGCCACTAGAAAAAAAAAATCTACTTCTACCTTGAAACAGAAAGTAATGTCTTCTTAAAAATAAAATTCTCTTATGGCAGTAGTATGTACAATTACATTGTGGTCTTAGTTGCAGTATCCACTTTTACAAGTGAATTAAAGAGACAGAAATGATCCCAGAAGAAATAGAAGGACTGCGTCTGGTAAGGCTGAAAGATATAACTGTCTTTCTACATGACGCTAACGTTCTTCAAAGAAAAAACAATATTGAAATATTTGTCAATGATAAGCAATGTTAGTCTAAATTCAGCATTTGACCCAATACTGTTCTCTTAAAGCTGCATATACAGTCAAACATTTTGTAGAGAAGGTGGAAATACAATGTTAGAAACACCCTTAAAGAACTTTACTTTTCAGGTATAAAAGCCACTTAGGATGTATTATAAAACTCTGAACTCTTAACAGTTTCCAAAAAAACCCCAAAAAATAGCAAGGTATTAGATTCATTTCTATACCCACTTAATCAAAATTCAGTTAAAATTCTATTTTCCATTGCCAAGAGGAAAGTGTTGAGAAAAAAGTGCATAAATCATAGTGTTTTAATGAACTGTTAGCTTCTGGAAAATAGTTGTTTTTAAAAAGGCAGCTCAGAGGAAGAAAGAGTTAGACCAAACTTCAGAGTATTAACAGTGTTTAGCCCTTTTGTTAGGGGGTCTAGTCCAGCATTACTGATGTTGCTTTCAACTACAAAATAAAGGCATTACTGACACTAAAAAAGGAAAAAATAAAACTTTAAAAGAGTTTAACTTTTCTGTTTGAAATAATGGCCAAAATAATTATATGCTATATATTTTCCTCTATTACACAGAAGTAATACAATCAAAATATTCATGGTAGACCCTCACACCTCACTTAAAAGGTTCTTTTCCCCAAACTCAACCTCAGCACCAACTCTCACTAAAGAGACTACACATGAAGATCAAATTTTTAATTGCATTTCTACTCAATTTTATTACTTTTAAAATAAATATATATATACCCTATTTCAAATGAGTGAAATGACTTTCATTATTTTATAACCATCAAAATTAATTTGAGTTCTTTTCTTTTCCATTCTGTATTATGGATCTTTGAAATATATTTTTCAACCTTTTTAATAGCCAGTGTATCTGCAAAAGGTCAATAAATACCAGTTTAGAAAACTTGCCAGTACAGGCTAAAAATAATCTGTACTTTCATCTTCCCAGGAAACCCTAGTAATATCAGAAAATCTATTTCTTAGTGAAATTCCAAATGGAGATATTTGATGACCACATTAGAATCTAATTAGAATACACCCTATGTAGAGTAAAACTTGTTATGAGGAAAATGTCATGAATATTATGATGGTTAAACAAACTTTTATGTGCCTTACCCAGAAGGAAATACAAAATGAGCAAGAAATAGTCACTGTTCTCAAGATCTTTAAAATATTCTAAAGACAGAAGTATAAATAATTTTTAAAATAGCAAGATTAATTTCATCACAAGGTGTTTTCAGCTGTAATGCCCAAACATTTGAGATATGGCAATAGTAAGATTTCTCTGTGTTCCTATGAATATTCAGATACATTAGTGGTAATCATTTTTGCATTTTGACATCATTTTCATATTAGAAAAACCAAGGAGAATTTTTATTCATCTTTACTATTTTTCCTCATCACTTCTCTCCCTAAATAAGACATTAATTTTAATGTGAAAACTTCACTAAACAGCAATTCATTTATTACATTGCTTCTCCTCTTTTATTAGCATTTTGATTTATAAATGGAAGTTTTGATTTTCAAAACATTTCTTGAAATCACGTAAGTGAAACCATGCTAAGAGATTTTGGTCTTCAAACAAGATATTCATGACCAACCAAATGATAATACTAATAAAACTAACAATGTGTCAACTAGATAAACATGCTAAGAATGAATGTCATATGAATACTATGTTATCTATATACTCACACTGTGAAATCTGGATCACTGAAAGCTTTTTAATAAAACTTCTTGAACTGGATAAAGATTAGTTGTTTTTCTCTCATGAGTTGACCTTATAATTATATACAAATCTGTTACTTCATTCACAGCAAAATAAGTCTGTATTTTCCAACTTCACTTCTAATTTTAGCAAATCAGTTATTTTTCTTTAGGAAGACTATGTGCATCGTATTTGCTAAATAATCATAAATTAAAACACTGAGAAATTAATATAGGGCAGAGACTTTGGATTACCCTGTTGAACTCTTACAACCAGCCTATGCATTGGTAGTATTTCTCTCCCTAATTGTGAAGAAACTGAGACTTAACAAGATTAGGTAACCGGCCCAAAGTTCAGGCTAACAAATGGCAGATGCAAGATTGGAACCCAGGCCATCTGAGACCGGAGTCATCAATCTTAGTCACTAAAACATGATTCTTCCAAAAGACACAAACACTCCTTTAAGTTAACAAGTATTGACTACTTGCCAATATACCATGCAGGAGTAAGCCTTGGTCGTATGTCATTAGGTAAGAGGTGTTGCTTGTTCAATATGTACAATTGCTGGAGAATCTAACCAATCTAGGTATGTTGGTAAAAGATCACTTGGAATATCATTTTAAAATTTCTAGTTGAGAAGAACAGACCTTATATTATAAAATGTTTTATACTTTTATAATATATAACTTAAATGATAAACATACACATATGTGTAACAGAATTTTTAAAACATACATGTAAGACAATAAAAAGCAATAGATTGTGGTTTTTTTCTGAATCACAAACCCCCTGTCACTGGCCAGAGGAGCTTATGAAATACCTTTCCTGCTCCCTAATAGTGCCTTCTTTGTGACAACTGTTTCTACACATGCCCTGACCCACTTCAGTGTGTCACACCAGTCCATGGTTCATCATTACCTCTGCCAGTTCACACAGAATAGGTTATTCTGTTAAATCAGGTCTCATATGTTAACTACAGTGCAGCATCTTTCTACAGCTTTGTAACTGCTCAAAATTATATCTTTAAAACACAGATTTCAAATATTTCTATTCCTAGATGAGGATTCATATAATGCATTAGCTTCCAGAGGTGTGACTATTTTCCAACTCAAGGCTTTAAATTTCACTTTACAAAAATAACTTTTTCTATGTGCAACTGCAGTGAAAAAGATCTTATAAATCGTCCTGGATTCGGGAAGTAAGAGAACAAATTCCAGACTGAATATGACCTGAGAGTTCCTTGGCGCTTTCACCTCAAGTGCCATGACAACCTGGTTGCCGTAATCAGTGGTAAGGTTTGTCACTAGTAGTGTATTTGTTTCTTAGAGTAATGAATATTCTCAGTGTGTCCTTCCCTGACTGTTTTAGCTAAAGTCCTTTTCCTTCAGTCAGTGTGTAATTTCTAAAGGGTATATTTTGCTTGATTTCTCTGCATGTCCTCCACCAGACTGTAAGCTCCACTGGCCATCCTATTATTATTATTATTCTCCCAGTGCTCAACATAGCACTCATCCTCTAACACTGGGGCATGCAGGAAGAATGAATAAATCTTGCCCTTTATGGATCTATCTTCCACAGTAAAGTCACAGTTGTATTTCTGAATTGCAAAACAAATTCTTTAACTTACCTTAAACCTTTCCAATGGCCTCCTACTTCCTAAGGTAGAAGCCTAAAACTCTTAATAAAATATGCAAACTCTTTGACCACTGAGCCTATTCCTACCTCCAGTCTCCTTTCCTTCCACCTCTGAATTCAACTTCTGCTCCATGAATCCAAAATACTGGAGGTTCCCCAATTGTTTCAAACCTTCATATTTTCCCAAATTTTGGACATGCTGTTTCATATACCTTAAAAGCTCTGCTCTCCACTTAATCCCTAGTCCCTGATATGTGATTAGCATATGTTCACTCCTTCTTTAAGGGGCTATTCAAGGGTTCTGTGTATTTTTCAGTGATGTCTTTCCTAATACTCTCAAATACAATTAGATCCCTTTGCCTATGCCCTCACTTCATTTTATCCATATTCTCATTATAGCTGTTACTATATTGTACTCATTATCTACATTAGCTTCTGCTTTCCTACTAGACTAGGATTACGCCTACATAATCATCTTATGATCAGGAGTTGTAGGTTACATCTATGTATTATCAGTATCTAAGAGAGTGCCTATATTAAAGGAGATCCTCTAAAAAGATGTAGTGAATGAGTGACAGAATAGAGGTCTCATTGTTAATTAATGTCCATGCTAGGACAGCTGAAAAATCTTTTGATATTTTTTTTTCTCTATAGGATGGAAATAAATTCAACCTAACTCAAGAGTATTATTCTAACAAATGGATTTAAACACACCCTCTAAACTGAATGTTCTACAAATGCTTCCTCAAGACATTTACATATTAAAGGCAATTTATAGACATGAATTCAGTTTAGAATTCTAAATCAGAGAGCTTGCAAACAGTATGATTTTAAATTGTTCACCACACTGCACGATATAGACATGATTTTTTTTTCCAGGAAGTATGCTACAGCAGACCATGGAGCTTTATCATATCTCACTGTCGTTGGGTCCATGCTGGGAAACTGCCATATGCTGAAACTTCAGTTAGAAAATCTGAGGTGAAGTCTAAGTCAGATTCACGGTTATACTAAGCCCTCTAATTACTGATACCGAAGAGTCACTGAATTTTTAGAGCTGGAGGGGTGCCATGAGAGGACATCAAGTTTCCAGTATATATGTATTTTTTATTTAAGACAATTCAGAATTTGAAGAAAAAAACAAGACAACTATGTCACCTTTATCTTGTGCAGGAGTGAAGAACGTAAATAACCTGTATGTAAACTATGAGAATTAACTAAGCATTTCAAGGTCTTTATCTCCATTGCCAGCTCATTTATATAAAAACGACTTTGTGGTACTACAGTAACAAATCTCTCCATTATTTCCAAAATGAAATGACCTCAAAGAGGGAAATAACACACTGACCACATTTTTGAACTGGGGAGCACAAACATGAGAGTGTGATTGATTTTTACAGCACTTAAAAGACATTTCTGTTAGTGCTAAAAGCAAAGGTCAGAAAAGACTTTTTTCCCGGGGTGGGGGGGCGGTGGGTACTGAACAATCTCACGTTTCAATAGAATAATCTGCCCTTAATGTTGGGTTTTTATTTTCAATAAATGTTCTTGAAGGGCTAATGAGGAATAACAATTCTACTAATGAACAGCCTAATCAAAATGCAAATCTATTTCTCTAGACATTAAGGGAAATTTTAAAATTCCCATTTGTTTCTTCAGAAAAGATAATCTTACATGGTTTTCTAGATAAATATGATTTTAGAAAAAAATAAATAAACTAATATGTGCAGAATGTTCCCTATTCAAGAGGATTCTCTGAAATAATACATGCAGGACTTTTCTGATGAAAAGTAGTGTCATTACATAGCCTGCCTTTAGTTAAATTAGTCAAATTCTGTATTTTTTCCCTTTAATGGGTTGGAAATTATATATGCTAATTATAAAGCTTTTGTGATTGTTCTCAAACACTTAGCATTCATCTTTAAGTGTAGAGTTTTACTATCAATTTTAAGATTTAATCAGTATTATTCCAGTGCACAGAAGACTAAACACTCTGAAGAGTTTCCATTGAAAACAACTAAAATTCTGGGTAAAATAGGAAAAAAATACGTTTAATGCTTCATTAAGATAGCATGAAAATAAGAATCTACCATAAATGGTTCACTTCCACTTAGGCTACAAGAGAATGCTGCTTTTACACTAATAGTGACAGAAAGATAATTTATAAAATCATAACTTTTCCAGAGCCTGTCAGAGAGCAGAGTTCTCCAGGCAACAAAGGAAACTGAATTCTACAGAGTGACAAGCCTATAAGAGTAGAGACAGGACACAAAGTGTTTCACCTATGTTAGAGCACAGGAGAAATAGGTGGCTATCAAACATGCAGATAAAAATAAATAAGCTAAAATTTTAACAAAGTTTTAAAGGACAAGTATGGGGAACCTGTCAGCATCTGAGAAGCCAGAATCAAGAGGAGTTTGCATTTACTTGCAAGCTCTTTTCAATGGCTTTCTCCCAAGTGCTCCTGAGAAGGACTGGTGCAAAGAGGGCCCTCCCTCCCAACCTGGGACAAGCATTCAGGATATAACCTGCTATTGCACAAAGTCTCTTATGTTTCCCTATACCCGTCTTTCTATGAAGTAAAAAGCTTTAAGCTACTTGGAGAAGAGGAGCAAATTCTCTCATGCCCTGGGATGCACATAGAAATCCATTATTTTGGTATAGGAGTAGAATCAAAACCCACTGCCATTAGGGTTGGGATAGAAATACTCTCCAGTCACAGGAAACAGGCAAAAATCCTTTGCTGCTGTGAGAAGTATATAAGCAAAAGCCCTACACTCATGGGGAAGGGCTGAAAAGTCTACTGACCCCAGGACTTAACATCAATAGCAAGCAAAGATTAGCTAGCATTAAATAAGGGGTAAGAAATTTTCCCCGCCCTGGGCCATCTGCAGACTTAAAGCAGAAACTGGCTAACACAGGCAGGAAGGAAAGGAATGAAAGCAAAGGTCCTCCTTTGAGACCCGGGAACCCAGAGCCTGCCAAACACTGCAGATGGATACACACACAAAAAGAAGTAAAATGAGAAACCTCTCCTGATCCTTCACATGAGACTAACACTAAGTAACAAGCAACAGCAGCCTACCGCTAGAGAAGGGGCAAGAGACAAAGGCTCAGGTGTGCAGAAATTTCTAAAGCTGAGAGTAGAACAAAAATGCTGAAAATAAACACAACATAAGGGCTTCCAACCACTGGATAAATATGAAGTCTATGCTGCACTGAAGGGACTCATTAACAACAAAAGAATCTAAACCTGCTCAATTCCTGACTAGATTGATTCATATTAATGACCTGACTAAAGAAGAGGAATTTCTGGCATAGATACTATTAACTTCAGTCTCTATTATTCTATATATTATGACAGCATTTAATTAAAAATTATGAGATAAACAAAAAAAAAAAGCAAAAAGAATGATCCATTGTGAAGAGATAAAGCAATCAGCAGAATCATATTTAAGACTGAACCATAAGTTGAAACTATCAAACAGGGACTTAAAAATAACTATAATAGAGATACTAAATGATACATAGGAAAAGATAGACTATTTGTATGAACAGAGAGGGGATTTCATCAGACAGATGGAAACTACAAGAGAAATGAACCACAAATGAAAATAATACTAAAAATAAAAATGGTAACAGAGATGACAAATTCCTTTGATGTATTCATTACCTGAATGGAAACAGCTAAGGAAAAAAATCAGTGCACTTGAAGATAGAGCAAAATAAATTATCCAAACGGAAATAAAAAGGAAAAAGAAAAACACTAGAAAATAGAGAATAAAGAATTTAAGAGCTGTTGGAAAATATCAATCTAATATACATTCCAAATAAAAATTAAAACAAAACTGGACGTACCATAGTCAAACTACTGAAAGATAAAGAGAAAATCTTGAAAGTAGGCTGAGAAAAATGAAACATTTCATAGAGGAAAACAAAGATAAGGATTACCACAGACTTTTTATCAGAAGCTAAGCAAATTAGAATACAATAGCACATCTTTAAAGCACTGAAAGAGAAAAATCTATTGATTCTGAATTCCATTCCCAGTATAAGTGTTCTTCAACACTGATAGCAAAATAGTCTTTTTTTCCTGATATAATAAAGATGAATTCATTGTCAGCACATATATACAACAAGAAATGCCAAAGGAAGTTCTTCAAGCAGAAGAAACATGATACCAGAAGCAAATCTGGATGTATACAAAGAAATGAGAAGTGCCGGGAATGATAAAATGAAGGTAATCATAAAAGATATTTTCTTATTTTTAGTCACTTTAAAGATAATTGACTGTCTAAAGCA
This sequence comes from Camelus ferus, assembly GCF_009834535.1. Taxonomy (NCBI): domain Eukaryota; kingdom Metazoa; phylum Chordata; class Mammalia; order Artiodactyla; family Camelidae; genus Camelus; species Camelus ferus. The sequence goes on from NC_045702.1 coordinate 32,443,813, forward strand.
AAAATAGTAACATGATTATGGGCTTATAAGATATGCAGAAATAAAATGTGTGACAGCACAAAAAAATGAGAGGGAGCAAATATAACTGTAGTGTTGCAAGCTGTTTAAACTTTACATGAAGTGACACAGTAATGTTAGGAGGTTGTGATACAAGACAGATATACACTGCAAATCCTAGAGCATTCACTAAAACTATTTTTAAGTGTATTAACTAATAATCCAATAGTGGAAACAAAAAAGAATCATGAAAGCACTCAACTGAAAAAACAATGAACAGAAAGACAATAACTAGATGGTGGGGTACAAATTTTTTTTTAAACAACATAAGTAACAATAACTACATTATATTTAAATAACCTGAAAATCCCAATTAAAAGGGAGAGAGTGTCAGATTGAATAATGGGATAAGAACCAACTATAGACATTAGTAAACAGTTTAAATATAACAGAGGTTAAAAGTAAAAGGATGGAAAAGATATTTAATGCAAGCACTATACAAAAGAAAACTGAAGTGGCTATTAGTGTCAGATGAAAACAGACTTCAGAACAAGGAATAGTTCCAGGACTTACATAATTAAACGGAAACCAACTCATCAAGAATTTAAGTAGCAGCACTATTTACAATAGTCAAGACATGGAAGCAACCTGAATGTCCATCAACAGATGACTGGATAAAGAAGTATACAATGGAATACTACTCAGTCATAAAAAAGAATAAACTAATGCCATCTGCAGCAACATGGATGGACCCTGAGATTGTCATACTAAGTGAAGTAAACCAGAAAAAGAAGGAAAAATACCATATGGTACCACTTATATGTGGAATCTAAAAAATGACACAAATTAACTTATTTACAAAGCAGACTCATACATAGAAAACAAACTTATGGTGACTGGAAGGAAAGGAGAGAAGGGATAAATTGGGAGCTTGGGATTGTCAGATACTAACTACTATATATAAAATAGATAAACAACAAGGTCTTACTGTATAGCACAGGGAACTATATTCAAAACTTTGTAATAGCCTATAATGAAAAAGAATGTGGAAAGGAATAATATATATGTATGTATGTATAACTGAATCACTATGCCATATACCAGAAATTAATAGAACATCACAAATCAACTGTACTTCAATAAAAAAAGAATTGATGAATTATATAGATTCACCACCATTATATAGATCCTAACAATCTAAAATACTCATATGCCTAAATACAAAACTTCACAATACCTCAAAAACTAACTGATAGAACTGAGGAAAAAAGAGACATATCCATAGTTATAGTTGGAGACTTCAACATTCTTCTATCAATAAATGGCAAAAAAAAGTATATAGAATCATAAAGGTACAGAAGGCCTGAAGAACACTACCAACCAAGTTAACCTAGCTGATATTTATAGAGCATGCCCAATCAGAGCAGAATGCACATTATTTCCAAATACAATGAATGTTCACCAAGACAGACCATATTCTGGGCTATGAAACAAACCTCAGCAAATTGAAAAGAATTTAAATCACACAAAGTGTATTTTCAGACCACAAGGAAATGAAACTACAAATAAAGAACAGAAAGCTATGTAAAGAAACAAATATTCAGAAATTAACTAACACACTTGTAAATAATCCAGGTGTCAAACAGGGAGATGAAAAATAACCTTACTTTGGAGAAACTGCTTCAGTAGTGGGTGTTGATCCTCTATGGCTAGTGGGTGTCTCCCCGCAGAAAATGCAGGGCAATTGGCCTATTAGGCACCCCTCTCATGCCCTAGCAGAAGGACCATGTGTTCTTTCCAAGGAGGACAGATAGAGCAGTGGGGTTGGCCACGTGCTTATGCAGAACAAAAGAGCATATATTGGGCTTGTAACAGAGAAAGATATTCCCACACAAGGTGATAAGCCCAGCAGACTGTGAGAGCTTCTTTATCTCTTGGTAAGAAAGTCTCAGGCCCAAGGCTCATTCCCATGTGACTGAGTGAGGGTCTAAATTCTACATGTATTAGACCACCTTTTCCAACACTACTACCTACCACAATTTTAGAAAAAGTATAAAGTAGCTGATAAAAGGTAAATTACCAGGAAGTACTCTCTTTCTTAAAATAATTGCTTAGGAAAATGTCAGTAGATAATACAGTAACATAGATGTTGCAGAAATAGCATTTTCTATTATGTGTGGAAATTACAAATAATTAGTAAACATGTCACTTTATCTTTTGCTTATAATAGTAAAGTACAAGCTTGATTTAAGTACTATGGTATTGAAAAATTACTTTTATGGCACAGTATGATTCACTGAGTTTTTCTTTTTGGTATTTCATTAATTTCTGCTTTTATCTTTATTATTTCTTTCCTCGTCCTTAATTTGAATTTATTTTGCCCTTCTTTCTCAAGGTGAAAACTTAGATTAATTATATGGGCTATTGTTGTTTTTCTAATGTAAGTATGTACTACTATAAATTTAATGCTTTTATGGCAGCCTACAAATTTTGTTATATTAGGTTTCTATTTTCATGATATTCAAAATCATACACCTCCTCTATATATTCTTATTAAAGTAACTTTCAAACATAAATACAAATGAGTAATAAGATTATTTAAAGCCCTGTACTCTGTATTTCAAGATCATAAATTTGTATCAAGTAGTTACTAGGCATGTGGAGAGAAGGACTGGGTTGAAGATATGAAGCTCAGGGGATTTTTAGCTATTTTGTATGATACAGTTGTGATGGATACATGACACTATGTATTTGTCAAAACCCATAAAACTTTGAAACACCTTGATGTATGCTAATTAAAAATAAACATTTAGGAGATTGGAGGATCTCAGGATAGAGTATAAAATGTGACAAAAGGCTCTAACTGTATTATAAATGTATGAAGTACTCTTACTGAAAATATGGGAGCAAAAGGTGCTAAAGAGAGTTTTTCAGTCCACTCCTGTATCTTCTGCAGTAAGAAATGCCCAACACCAAAGGGACATTATTAGAATTGAATGAATGAGTAAATGAATGAATATAAATATATATTTGGAAAGAGAGGTGCGCCTAAGTTCACAAACACTCAAGTCTATGTCAGCCAAGACAGTTTATAACAATAATAAGTATTAGGCCAAAATTATGTTTAGAATTTCTATAGGCCTATGTTTCATCAGTTTTTGTAGATACAGATTGTCTTCATTTAAAAAGCATTCATTTTTAAATATAGTCAAAGCTCATTGCTTTGAACTGTACTAACTTATATTTTATGATAATTAAACCTGGAGTATGTACCATGAAAAAGCAATTGTTAATCAAATTAATAGTGTAGACAAACTTACAGGAGATTATATTGGATTTCTAAATAACCTAAGAATCATTTTTTATAGATTTTTAACAAACGTTTACACAAATGAGTCTTCCTAACTACAAGTCACTCTCATTAATTCTTTAAATGAAGACCCATAGGAGCTCTACTTGGAATCGTTTGAAAACAATTTGTTTAAGTAACTGTGTGTACTTAAGGAAAACAAGGCTGTATGTCTTCAGGAATACCCTATCATTCAGGCTTTTTATGAATATAGGGTACTCTTTCCTTTCATTAGTCCACACTCTTGAGTCTTAAAACATTTGTCTGGTTTTAGTTTCTCTGCTATGTAGTTTTTCAATTTGCTTGGATTGTAAAATAAACCTCTCATGACTTAAGACCTTAACATTGTTCAAGGTATTGGAAGAGTCTAGAACTGATGAAGAAAAATTATATCCAGCACAGTAACTTTTTTTCTTCATATGCTGTAAGTACCATTTACTTTATATCTCCATGGAACAGAGCTTAGAAACAACTACTGTCATCCATCAGTTTAAAAAATTATTTTCCATTATTTTAAAATTATTTCAGTTACTTAAATGTTAGCCCAATTTCTATTCTGGTGGATGAATTGTAAAGAATATGAAGATTTAAAAATAAGACATAGCTTGCTTAGTTTAATGGCATACCATCTTAGACTCTACACCATTTTTAACCAATTTTCATGTTCTATAATTCCAAATTGCTTTAGAAAATAAGCTACTTAATATGGAACCATGACCCACTACCATAAAGGGTGCTGGGTTTACTCTGTATGCAGGCATCCTCCCTCAATTTTCATAAGTGGATTTTAATGCCATACCTCTTCATGGTTGACTACTAATTCTTCCCCTTAATTAACAATATAGAATTTGGGCTGCAATGCACCAGTAATGAAATGGTCACTGATTATGCCCAGCATCCATTCTGACTGTGCCATCTATTCAGATTGGTATATGCCAATAAAATACTGGTTGTTAAATATTTTTAATATCATGCCTACATGGAATGTATTCTTTCTAGGTCCTTGCCAAGGGGTATAATTTTTAATTGTCTTATCAGAAAATCCTAATCAAAAGCTTACTTTAGAAAAACAGTATTTATAATTAATTCCCCTAAATTAGGAGTTCTTGGTATTTGGGGTCACATATCCTTTGAGAATCTAAGATGATACTTGGACTATTCCTCATAGAACATCACAGATAGGCCTATAGACTCAAAGTTTAAATTAAGTTTCAGAAGTTTTGAAGGCCCTTTGAAGTTCAGTTAATCCCCAGGCTAACACCTGAGTGTGTATGCTAAAACTGACCCCTAGCTCAAGCCTCAGAGCTTTGCATACTTAGATGTCATTATTCTCATCACTTGCAGAATTTCTTGTATTACTTAACATCATTCCATTTTCTCCATTCCAATTCTACCCAACTTCACCACCATTCTAGTCCAAGTCACTATTCTACCATGCCTAGATTCTTATAATAACTTACTAACTTTTTTTTTCTATATTTGTTTCCTTTAAACCTATTACAAACAGGAATCGAAGTGATATTTTATAAAGTCATATCATCACTTATATAAAATCCTTCAAATGTTTTGCATTGCATTCAAAACAAAATCCATATTTCTTACAAAGTCAAAAAGGCCCTGGATGTCTTGACTCTCAATTTTTTCTGCAGTTTCACCTCTAGGTAGTCTCCCCTTTTCCAGTACACACCAACAACCCTGGTCTTATTTCAGCTCTTCAGAGGTATCACGTTTTCTCCTATCTTTATATACACTGTTCTTTCTGCCTGGTACGTTCTTTCCTCCCCTGTAAACTGCTGAGTTCCTTCTCATCAGCTTAAATACTATTTTCCGAGAGAGGATCTTCCTGTAAGTCTCTCCAGTATAAAAGCGGTCCCTCAAAACATTCTGCAATTTTCATTTATGTAAATGAATATTTATTTATGTATTTCTCCCCAACTAAACAGGAAGCTCTATCAGAGTGGGCATAATCCATGTAAAATGGAAACAGCACAGTGTCTGATACATGACTCTCAATAAATTTACAAGTATATAAAATAGTTAAGGAAATAATGTTATAATTTAAGAACAAGAACTATACAATCTTTATTATATACATTAAGGGATAGGATGTTATCAACTGCAACACTTAGTTTCTTGTATATGAAAAGTCTTAGCTAAGACATCTGATCAATATTTGATCTGCCATGCTCCAAACATAGAAAAATGTTAAAGAAAATTTATTCAAGGTATTTTTAACATATGTTCAAATTTGAATGAATTAAATGAGAAAGGAAGGATGGAAGAGAAAATTCCATGTTCCAGAAACAAAAAGCAGTAATTTGGAGCAAAAGTCTAATGGTTCATTAGTATCACAGTATATGGATCTTAATGACAGGGGCTGAAAATTTAATGTTTGTACATGAATACAGCAGAGGTCTCAGGATAGTTCAAAGTGGAGATCTGAAGTTTAAGCCCATATGTAAAGCCAAGATCCACAAAGGGCAATTCTTCTCATGAACAGGAACTAGAGAAATTCTCTCCCCTGGTTCATTGGACATCACTGAAGTTTGCTATCTGTTCCAACATGGGTTAAAACAGTTTCTCTAAGAAGCCAAAACTCTAAGCAATACACAAAAAAAGGTCAAAATGTTGATGCTTGTCTGCTGCTGAAAATCAAAGAAAAGGAGTAAATATTAAAATTTCCAGTAGAGAAGTTTATGAAACACCAAGATACTCATGATTCTGCAGTCCAGGATGCAACAGGTCCTCCAGTAAAACTGACCACTGCTAAAAATGAGCTCAAATTCACAAAGTGTAGGTTATATGAATACTAGCAAGAGGAAGAGATGGAAAACAAAACAAACAGAAAAACTGTAACTTTAAGAAATGAGTAAAATAAAATAATACAATCTGAAAGTTTAATTTGATTAGTACATATAAATTTCAAAAAGATGAAAGAAAAAACAAAAACTATAAAGCAATTAATTATATGAAAACAGCAGACTTACTAGAAAAAGACCCAAATAGAAATTGCAAAATTGCACATATAATTATTTAAATTAAAAAAAACCTAGTGGATGAATTCAATGGTTAGGTAGTGACTAGAATAGACAGCTAAAGCTGAAATAAGGTAAGTGGAAATTACATCTGAAGAAATATCTGAATTGCCACACAATTATTTAAAGAGGTAGAAGATAGGAAAAATAGGTTAAGAGTCATGGAAGATGAATTAAGAGGAAATAATCAATTCAAATAAGAATTCTGAAATAAAAGAACAGAGAATTAAGGATAGTCAGTGTTTACACGGATACTAGATAATGATTTTCCAAAATAAAATTTAAAAAATTTAAAAATATTCTGAGATTGAAGAGAACCACTACATGCTTAGCAGAACTGATGAAAACAAAATGCAAAGAGAATTTGATGGAACCTAAAGAATACAAAATACATGTATAGTATCAAATACAAGAGGATATTGTTCAAAGAGCCTACCTGCAAGAAAAAGATTATAGATCCCCCAACTGAGTATCAAAAGAATTTAGAAGACAGTAGAAACAGGTCTTCAAAGTACAGAGGAAAAATAATTGTCAAATCTAGAATTATAAATCCAGGTAAAAAAGAAATTCACCAAACAGCCAAAATAAAAACTGTTTTTGACAAACATGGACTGAGAGGCTGAGAAAGTTTACACATCACAAACACATTCTGAAGTAAATACTAAAAGACATATTCAATAGGAAGGAAATTAATTCCAGATGGAAAGAGTGAAATACAAAAATCAGTGGTAAGTAAATAAATTACAAAGTAGATTAGATCTAAACAATTATGTTGAAAGTATAACAATTATTAACTGGGAAGATGTTAAATACAATGTGGCATGAAAACACACAAAAGATGAGAGTACTATAATGCAAAGGAACATATAAAATATTATCAAGAGAAAATAAAGGCCTAAATAAATTGAGGGATATGTCATGTTTATAAATTATAAAACCCAATTTTGTAAAGATTTTAAGTCTTCTCAAACTGATCTATAAATTTAATGAGATTCCAATCAAAATCTTAGCATGATTTTTTTTAATTGGCAAGATAATTCAAAATTGAGGTGAAAATAAAAAGGAGCAAGAATAACCAGACAATCTGAAATAATACATAGAACAAACTTGGGGGGTTAACTAGTTATCAAGACTTGCTTTAAAGCTATAGTAATTAAGGCACTGCAGTACTGGTGCAAGGATAGGCAAAAAGACCAACAGAACCGAAGACACAGTCCAGAGACAGGCTTACATTTATACAGGCTCTTGATTTATGAAAAAGATGGCACTGCAATACAGTGAAGAATAGGATGATCTTTTCAAAAACTGGTGTGAGATTAATTAGATATCCATACCAGAAAAATAAAATGACCCATGTTGTATACTATGTATAAAAAAATCACTTTCAGGTATATTGTAGATTTAAACGTGAAAGTTAAAACAATGCAGCCTCTAGTAGATAAAAAGTGTGGTGTAGGCAAAGATTTTGTAAACAAGACTGGATAAATTTGGCCACATTAAATTAAGAACTTCTGTTATGAAAAGAAACTCTTAAGAGAATGAAAAGATAAGCCACTAACAAGGATAATATATTTGCGATATATTTATCTGAAAATGGACTTGTATCTGGAGCATATACAGAACTTCAGCAAATCAGTAATTTAAAAAAAAAAGTGTTTAAAAGAGGCAAAATACTTTAAAACTGACTTTAAAACAAAAAGGTGAACAAATGACCAACTGGTACTTGAATAGGTGCTCAATGTTATTATTTATTAGGAATATGCAAATTAAGAGCCCAATGAAATACAACTACATACCCACCATGCTAAAATGAAAAGACAGGCAATATCAAATATTGGAAAGGATGTGGAGCAACTGATATTCTCAAACACTTTATGTAAGAGTGTAAATTGGAATAACCACTTTTGGAAGACTGCTTGGCAATGTCTGGTAAGTTGAACATATGCTTCCTTACATTATAGTAATTCTACTCCAACAGAAATACACACATATATGCAACCAAAGACATGTATAAAAATTTTCATAGCATTTTCACAGTTATCATTGGTACCATATCTTCAGAGCTGATATTAGTATCAGCTAGAAACTGGAAACATCACAAATACCCCTCCATGTTGAAATAGACAACTAAAAATATGTATCTATACATGAGAATACTTTACAACAATGAAAATAAACAATTCACTGTCACACACAAAAATACGGATATATCTCACAAGTCACATTAAGTGAAAGATGCAAAACAAAAAAAAATATAAACGACTTTTTTTATTCTATTTATATGAAGTTCAAAACCAAAACTTAGAAATTAATCAATGGACAAAACTGCGGTTACCCTTAAGAGTGGTCATGACTGGGAAGGAATACAAGGTTCTCTGGGGGGGCTATAAATATTCTTTTTCAGAAATATCCTATTTCTGATTTGCGTATTGAATATACAGCTGTGTTCAGTTTGTAAAATCTTTGCAAAGTTTCATTGAGCCAGAACCTTAAGATAAGTCGATTTTCCTCTATGTATATTATACTTCAATTAAAACTTTACTTTGAGAAAAATGGTAGCACTTAAAATGCTAAATAAAAATACATACATTTGGAAGACAGGAAGAGAAGATTTACAGTTATACTGATCTAATGTGATTTTGTTATTCTAAACAAGGATAGAGAGACTAAAATATTGTTAAGTACATATGAAAATTTAAGGTAACAATGACAACAAAAGAATATAAATGGAATGTGAAACTTCCAAGCTAAGACTGTATAAACAGGGAAAAGAGGAAAGCTCTATGTGTACAATAGAAGAAGGAAAGAAAGAAGATGGTAGTACAACAATCTTTAAGTGAAAAAGAGGCAATGATTTGGGCAAGGTAGAGACCCTCAAAGCTCCAAACTCAGTGAGATGAGACAATGAAAATGGAGCAGGGGTGATAAGCAGCTCAGTTTTAGACATGTTAAGTTTGAGATGCTTAAGAGAAATCCAAATGGAAATACCAAAGAGGCTACTGAATAAACAATCCTGAAGCTCTAAAGAAAGACCTGGACTGGAAAGATACTTTGGAAGCCTTTGGCACACAGATAATTTTTAAAGTAATAGTGATTAATGTGATCACCTAGAAGGGACATAGAGTTCAAGAAGAGGAACCAATATGCCTCTCTTCCAGCATCTGGAGGTCAAGTAAGGACCAGCAAAGAACATGGGGAAAGAGTCATTACAGGAAGCAAAAGGGAAAAACCAAAAGTGGCTAATGTCCTTACAACTAAAAGAATGAAGAGAGGTCTGCTGTATCTAATGGTACTGAGACGTTTCTATTGAATTCAACTACCTGGAGATCTCTGGATCCCTGGACAACATCAGTTTCAGTGAAGTGATGGGCCAGAAGCTGCAGTACAATGAGTTGAAAAGTAGCCACAGGCAGAGAATCAGAACACCCCTGATCTCTATTGGTAGTGAATCTTTATGTCTAGAGAATGTTCCATATCTGTTTCAAGTTTTCTGATACCACCACAGAGAATATTGAAACTGGAAATCTATGACAAACGTCTTAATTTCAAAGTGATTCTCTTTGTAAGTACTCTAATTCTTCCTTGGTGAAGCTTACAATTACAAATTAAAAGCGATGTTCATGGAGTCCACTTAAATTTTATTCCTTTTTTATGAGATACTGTATTCTAAATTAGAAGTGTTGTTCTTTACTGCAAGGAAAAATGTAAATTATTCTGAAATCTAGCCAATCTGAAATTCATAATCACTTCATTTGTATGAGATTAAAGTAAATATTTTGGTAGGTTAGAAAAAGTCATTATTACTTTTAGTAAAGAAAGAAATAAACTAATGCTGAAATTAATTAAGAGCAGAAGAGAGTCTGAATCATTTAATCAATCTCTAGGGTTATTTAATGTGAATATATTCCAAAGTGATCAAGATCATGCAAATCAAACACTGGAAAAAGATTCTTGGTCTAGCAAAATCAGAATATTGTACACTGCTTTACCAGAATTTACCAATAATCTAGAAGTTTGATGGTGCTTCTTTGTCTTGCTGATGGGGCAATAATGGGGTGATTAGAAGCAATGCCTCTTTTCTCTGTGTCTCCTGCAGACAGCAGAATCCTCACTTTGCCACATGATCTTGTATAAACCTAAACTCCTTACTTAATCTTTGAGTCTGTTTTCTCAGTTAAAATAAAGATTTATTTATTTATGCAACAGGCATTTGTTGAACCCCTACAATGTACCAAAATTAGTATCTATATCATAACACCTATATCATAGGGTCATTGTGAGAATAAAAGTTCCTGATTCAGAGTTAGTATTCAGACATCATATTGTTTCTCATTTTGTCCGACATCAGTGTCTTTACACACGCTGTTCCCTCTGCCTAGAATAGTCTTTCTCTCCTTACTCCCCAATTTCACCTGGCAGTACCATATGTGTCCTGATGCCAGCCTTCCCTGACCCTCTCACACTCCATGAGGTCCCTCAGTTTTACCATCTACTATCACTCTGTAATTTTTCATCATATCATTTATCACAACTACAATTATTTGAGGAATTACTTGTTTATTGTTTGCCTCATCACTATTTTGTTTATATTGCCTAGGATATTATCTTGAGTACACGAGTGAGCTGGAATTTCATTAGAGGAAAGGATGAAGGGAAACAATTCAAAGATGACTCCCAGATTTCTAGGTTGAATAATGTTGTCATTAAAAAAAAACAAAAAACAGTAGATAAGGCAGAAAAAATAATGAGCCTTTTTTTAAAACATGCTGGAATGAAAGATCCTGAAGAGAACTTGGGGGAGATATTTAAGACACAGTTGGAACTATGGTAAGAGATGACAACTGAAGGCTTTATGTGGTAGATTAGCTTTGGACGTAGCCACAGAAGGCTAGAAACAGTGTCCTGGAGAAAATAAAGTACAAATGAAGAATTGTATGATTGTTCACTTTGTGGATCCACTTGGCTAGGCCATGGTACCCAGATATTTAGTCAAACATTATTCTAGATGTTTCTGTGAAGGTATCTTTTTATTTTTACTATTTTTTCTTTTTTTTTAAATTGAGGTATAGTTAGTTTACAATGTTGGGTCAATTTCTGATTTCAGCACAATTCTTCAGTCATACATGAATATACATATATGCATTTTCATATTCTTTTTCACTGTGAACTAATACGAGATATTCAATATATTTCCCTGCGCTATACAGTATAAACTTGTTTATGTGAAGGTATCTTTTTAGATGAGATTAACATTTAAATCAGATTGCTCTCCATAATGTGGGTGGGACTCATCCAATCAGTTGAAGGCCTTAATTAAAAAAAAAAAAAAAAGCTGACCTCCCCCAAAGAAGAGGGAATCCTGCCAGCAAGACTGCCTTCAGACTCAAACTGCAACAATTCCATTCTCCAGCCTGCTGACCAACCCCACAGATTTTGGACTTGCCAGCCACCACAACTGTATGAGACAGTTCCTTTTTAAAAAAGGGAAAAAACTCTCTAGTTACACAGAAAGATAAATAGGTAGGTAGGTTGGTAGACAGACAGACAGACAGAGAGATATAGACAGATATAGACATACACATTCTATTTGTTCTGTTTCTCTGGAGAACCCTGACAAACACAAGCTGATTAAAAAAGAGTAGAACGAATAACTGATTTAACATGATTCCAAACCACAAAAGAGGCAAAAAGTAAAATTCAAAATATCAACAATCAATCCTCTGTAGTTCGGAATCTGTGGTTCTGAATTTTGAATCACTGATGGTCTGTTTCTGTGACAATATTAGTATGTAGATGTTTCTGTGACAGATCTTTCATGAAAACAGGGGAAAAAGAAAAAGAAAGTTAGTTTAGGAGTTAGTTTGACTGATGAAATATTTACTCATAACTCTGCAAGCCTCGGGCAAAAACAAGCAAGAATCCCTATAACAAAAATAGTGACTACTTTGTAACAGAATCTGTAATATGAAGATAAACTGGACAGGGAAGCCAATGATGGAGACAATCTTGGTTCCATTCAGCCACATGCAAACAGGAAATGCTGAGTCTGAGAGTCCTTTCTGTGCCTAGTGTCCCACATTTCAAAACAAAGAGTGAGCAGCACGAGTGTGGTAGAGCACTGTAAGCCTGGAATGGACATTAATAATTATCTACTTCCATCCCTTTGTGTACCTATAAAGTAAAGTAGTGTTCCAAAGAGGTTAAGTGACTAACCCAAAGTCATACAGGTACAATCTTTTTGAAAAAAATTAAAGATTATTAAAACCAGTTTTTCATACACACACACACACACACACACAATTACGTGTCAATTTCTGGCACAATGCCCCAGTCATGCACACACATACATATATTCGTTTTCACAGGTACAATCTTTAGAAATTAAAAAAAAAAAAAACAAACAGATAGGATACTAGCAGATCTTTACCAAAGCACTCTTATACTGCCAAAGATGAATTCAGGTAAATCCCACACAACTGAGAGAACTTACTGAACATACAGTACTGGATCTAGAGGCCCCATGCTCTGACTCTAGCCCAGTAATTTTCATTGGGAATATTTCTGCTTTCCTAATAATATCTAGATATATGAACAAATAAGTGAATGAATATAATTTTCTACTTCACAAAAGACTTGCAATATCTATTTCCCTTAATCTCACCACATCTTGAGGTAAAATGTAATGATTCTCTAAGGTCACACAGTTCCTAAGAGTTGAACTGGAATCCAGGTTTTCTGACCTTCATTAGCACACTTTTTGACACATTCTTATTTAGGCATAAGGTCACATAATTAATCCATATGACAGGATAAGACCTGAGGCTTGAGCAATATGGACAAGTAGTTTGATTTCCTGACTGACTTGATAAGAAGAGACAGTTAAAAATAAGCTAAAATAAAAGCTCCTGCCAGTTTTATCATTTTGGTTTTCATGTGTTCAACATCATCAAACTACTAGGTATAAAGGGCCAAGCCTCTGTGTTCCTGATTTATAAGAAACTGAGAGGTAATTTTTTTTAAAAAAGAGCAATAAGTAAGCGTAGAAGTAAAGTTGTGTAACTGAAGTACATGGTTATTATAGCATTCAAAATCTCATTCCAGGTTATCAGGGAATATGAATTCATCTAATTTTTTTCTTCTTAAGTTCTTCCCTTGGTTTCTATTGAAGCAATAAATCCTTCGGGACCAGGCATACCCACAGATTGTGACACATCACCTTCACACTCACATGGTATTCTGATAAATCCATCAGTATATACAGTAATGACAGATGTGATGAAGAGATCATCGTGGCTCTCACTGCCTATGTTTTATTGTTTGTTACAGCCATCTTCTATTTCTGGAAAACATTCCCAGCTGCCTGCAGCAGAGCTAGGAGCCAGAGTTGGAAAATATGTTTTTCTCACAGTTTACAACCTAACTTGCCTACTGCTAATTATGCAGTACTGATAGGCAGAAATAATACTAGAAAATGTGTCTTGAACACTGGTTTCATTATCTGGTTTCATTATAATAACCTTATTTCTGATCTTTCTTATTTCAGAGTTCTGGAAGACTCATTAAAAACATCTACTCTGCAGTGTTTTATAACCTTTTGACATTTTCTTCTTATACCAGTTACGCCAACTATTCTTTTCTCTAAGTCTATAAATAAGAAGGTTTGAGAGGAAAGAAATGGACACATTAACCCCTGTACATTTGGACCCTGCAATCAGATCTGAGGTGGGAAGGTTGTATCATTACCTTGGTCTTTGTTTTCTTTTGAGGGTACACTGTAAGATTACTAAAGCATTCCATGTGAATTCTGTTACCATCTTAACTCTCAGTGAAATACACATGCATTTCATATATAACATACCTACAACTGATATAAAAAGAATAGGGAACTATGTTCTTTTGCATGAGCTTCTGAGGACAATACTAGTTACTTTTAAAGTAGTGAAGCATTTTCATAATGGTTGGCATGATCTGCAATTATTTTATACTTTTCCAGAGAAAAGAAGACAAACTGTAAGTGACACAAAATTCTGGACTCTTGGATTACTTTTATGAGTCTAGTTTAACCCTAATTAATTATTATTGTCACCATATGTTCCAGTTATTTCCCCATACATAAAATGATAAAAAGTAATATAATAATTTGCTTTCTATATTTCTTGAATTTATTTGTAAAGTTAATATATTCCCATTGCATAATAGAGACCATTTGTTTAATAAATAACCTATAAATTTAATGTTAATCAACAGTTAAAACCTCCAATCATTCACCCTTTACCACAACTGCTATGCTGATTAAAACTTTCTTTTAGTAACTCCTGCCCACCATTTCTTACAGGTTATAGCTTATCAGACAGATGTATGGAGGAGAAATAATGAAGTAAAATACCTCTCACACTAACTAATCAGCCCTAATTTTAAAATAACTATCATATAGAAATATGATAACTGAAAATTCATATTTATTATTAGAGTAACCCCTTTCGGAATATCATGTTCTCTTCAAAGATCATCATTTATACTTATATAGGAACAGCACATTTTTGTGTATCTTATAAATAGTCCTTCTTGAGAACTATATTATATGTGATAGAAGATATGTTTTATAAATAGAGACAGTTTGACATTTAAGATTAACTGAGTCACACATCAAAAACCAGGTGGAGGAGCTAGAGTAGAGAGGTTTACAGAGTCTACTATTTAAACCATTCAAACTGCTGCCTTGACTAATGAAGCAGGCTTAACCTAGGTTATTAAAGCTATGACATCGCTGTTGCAGTGGAAAATAAAAGACATTTCAATTAGAAATGGTGGTCCATGTTCATTTAACTGTCTCTAATACCAAACACAACTGATAAATTAATTGTATGGAAGACTCCTATCTAAAATTAAGACATGACCAAAAAAGATGAAGCTTCTTGTGCATTTAAAATAAAGTGGTGTCAAACTGAGAGCAACAAGAGGATTTATTAGCAATTGAACTCTCAAAGAAGGTATCACTTAAGATTCTATAATAGGTATTATTCCTCTGAACCAACTTCATAATATGCTGTAATCCTTTCCAGTGCTGCATCTAAAAATTTTCTTGTTAAATAAACTTGTTATTTTTCTTAAAGTTATAAAACTATAGGGTTTAACATGAAGCATTATGAAATGGATATTTTAACCTCAGGATATATTTTAATGAGATACAAGCTTCTACTTAAATGATGGCTGAGATACCATAATTGATTTCATCTATTCTTAGATTTCTTGAATCTGAGTTGGTATTGACTTTTCTTATAGTTCTGTGATGATTCAAGTAACCAGGTGATACAGGTAAGCAGCATTTTATTCCATATTTCAGCACCCATTTTAGAGCCCACATCTTTCAGTATCTTATATAAGACAGAGTATATTACTTTGCAGGGCTGCCCTAACAAAATATCACAGGGTGGATAGCTTAAACAACAAAAATTTATTTCTCACAGCTACAGAAGCTGCAAGTCCAAGAGTAAGGTGTTGGCAGTTTTGTTTTCTCCCGAGGGTCTCTCTCCTTACGTGGTAGGTGGCTGCCTCTTGCTATGTCCTCAAATAATCTTTCCTCTGTGCACAGGCATCCCTTGTGTCTCTTTGTGCATACCGACTTTTTTTATAAGGACATCAGTCAGATTCAATTAGGGCCCACACTTATGGCCTCATTTTAACTTAATCACTTCTTTTAAAGGTTTTCTCTTCAAATAAAGTCACATTCTGAGACACTGGAAGTTAGGACTTTCACATGAATTTTGAGGTAACACAATTCAGCCCACAGAGTCATAGCCAGTAATAAATCTTGTACTGGTTTTCAAAATACTACGTGAACTACTTTTCCACATAATAAAATACTGTGTATGTAAAGGCATTCTGCAGTTTTTAAAGTGTGATAACTTTGTATGTACAACTAGAGTCAAACTGCAACATTACACAAGCACAATTTTCATTCAGTTTTTAATTCAAGGGAAAGCTGCCTCTTTTCCTCTGTATTCAGTTTATTTGTTTTTAATTCCCATTAGAGAATTAGTCCCAAATCCTGATATCTTCTCTAATAGTCAAGCATTACGAGTTCTTCCTTTTCCTTACAGATGCAATAGTAATCAATGCTGAGCAATCCTTTGACATTTTTCAGATCTTTATCCCTAACTTACAATAATGAAGTCTTTGCCATGATATGCAGACAATTCCAGAAGATTAGAATTATTTGGCCACCTTACTCATCTGGCCTGTCCACTTTGAGCTGATTTTTCAGCTGAGCCTCTTGGAATTTATAGGTTATATATCAAAACTACATTATCTGAAGGAAGTCCTGACCACAGGTACAATATTAAACTACTGTATCGAGAGAAAAAAATTTTTCACTGATAGGGAAAATCAGATTAAACCATGCACAGCTGAACATGCCTACACATTTGAATTGAATAGCACTTAAAACCACAAAAAAGACCTATATATGCTATTTACAGTGAATTGTTCATGTGTGATATAAAATGCTTAATAGCTCTTACACCTACTTAAAAGGTACTATTTTTTAATTACTTCTGAAACCAAGCAGAACTCTGTGGAGCCCCTCCCAGGTACAAAAGCCCCTCCATGTTCCCTATTTCTTGTTTGTAGAAAAAAGCTTTGGTCTCCTAGACCTTCCCTGAGTTCCAAAGAGCAGACTCTAGCAGTTAACTAATTTAGAAAGTGAGGAAATGCAGAAACAAAGCAAAAGCGATTAAGAAAGAAAAGTAATGATATTCAGTCCAAAGAATGAAAAGGGTCTCAATTGACATTTCTTTTGAAGGGCTCGTATTTCTCATTAGGCTTCCCCAAAATGATGAAAGATGGCTCAGAAAGGGCAGAAACAGAGTCAGCTCTGGAAACCAGCCTATTCACTTCTATCTCAGCTGTTCCTTCTTTTAGCTTCTCTGCCTTCTCCTACTGTCTACTCTGTTTTCACTTAACCACGCAAGTTCTTTACAAGCATTTGCCCCAGTGGTTCTTACCTTGTATTAGATCAGAGACCCCAGGTGAAAGCCATGAGACTCAAAAAGGATACACTTAAAAATATGCACATAATTTTAGGGGTTCACTGGCTTACAAGGTTTAACCATGGGCCCTCTTACTGTATCTCATATCAGGTAGAAGCTTTTAGGTTCAACAACCTATAATAACTAGTAAATTTTCTGTGTCTCAATTCAAGATTTTGATCAAGAGGCAGTTTCGTCCAGCTCTTCTTTTCAAACCACGTCATCAGAATTACTCCATAGAATCTTATCGGTTACTTCATAGGTCAAGAGTTGACCTCTGGCCCCAAAAAAACTGTCCCACAAGGTAAGGTCACATGGTGCTCTTACCAGCTCAGCAAGGGCAGTGGGTGACAATTTTTCAGAAAGCAGAAGAGTAGAGCTGGCAATCTAACAGAGATATTATAAAAAGATTCACAGGTTATAAATTTTTGCATACAAAAGAGCACTTAGAGAATAATAAGCAGGTTATAAAACATAGCAATAAAATGAACATCCATAAACTACCATTTCACTTAAGAAATGGGAATATTACAAATACAGTAGAAAGTGCTTCTTGATCTCATTTTCCAGCCTCCTTTTCCCAAATGATGTCTTAATAAATCCATCTTCCTTATTAACATCCATCTTCCTTAGTAAGACAGTAAGTAACAAGATCTAATGGTGAGTTTAATAAATACTGCATTTTGAAACAGTAGCAAATGTAGACATACTGAGATATTTACACCAACTGTAATGTGATGTGAAAACATATGATTTATAATAGTGACAAACTCATAATTACTGCTAATATTACTGTGACTGATTGTCTTCATTCATAATTAAATACTAAATTTCAGAGTAAAAAAAATAATTTTTTCCATTTAAATAAAGATGAATTCTGTCTCTAGACCCCCGGTTAACAACATGTGCTCTAGACAGAGCAGAAGGAGCAAAATGCCAGCTGATAAAAGAATTTAGCCCAGAGATTTCTCTTCCTTGTATATCAAAAGGTACTGTAATGTTGAAAAGAAAATACATTTTTAATGCTTCTACGTGAGTATTTCACACTCCAGTAACAAGACCATCACTCCCTATGTCATAGGATGCCTTCTCCCTGCAGAGGTTCCCACAACATATTTGAGTGTGAGATTCCTACTCCAGAAGAATGATGCGGTACCCTAGAGTATCGGTGTCTAGTATTAACAGAGGGGCCAACTGGACAAAAGTGAGTAAATACACATGTTAATATTAAGAGTAGAAGGCTGAACAGTAGTTCAGATGTTACTGAGTGAAGAGTCAACTGATTGTCTCTATATCAATTCTTTCTCAGAAACAAATTACAAAGAAAAATTTAAGTATTTTAACTTAAAATAACAGTAAAACTTAGTAAAATATTGAAAAATATACACATATCTTAACATTACAAATTCTGTGTTTCACACTTTGTCCATATTTATTTAAATGATGACAGTCATTACATACATAACTTCCATATTTTACTTTTATTACTTATATTTTATATTTCTCACTTATAATAGTTACAAGTGGAAAATCAAAAAGGGAACTAAAATTTTTTTAAGTTAGGAAAATTAAGTCAATGACTGAACTCAGTTATATTTTCTGAGAGAAACCAAGCAAAGATTTATAACCCATCTTCCCTTTATGCCCAAGGCTGGGCCATCAACCATTAAAAATATTCTCTGCCATCTAGTCCATCAGTCGTCCTACATGGAGGCATTTCGTTCAAATTAAGTTTTGTTTCTAACAATGGTAACAGAAGCAAGATGATTTTTAAAATAATGGAAATAAAAACAATGCTTGAAATGATATTGAAAAATGTCCACAACCTCACCTAAGTAAGAGAAAGGCAAATATTTATTCAGCATCTACTTTAGGTCAAACTATTACAAACTGATGATCTCACTTCTATGAATTAGGAATGCAATTTTTTTTTTTTTTTTTACTACCATACGGATACTAAGCAGAATAACTGGGATTGTATTTACAAATTATGTTGGGGTCCACCCATCTGTCTCTAGAATCAGTTAGGAGTAGACTGTTTCACCTTAATTACTGTGTAGGCAATAAGGAAAGAAAAACAAGATACAGTCCCTGTACTAAGTCCATTATACAACAGATAGAGAATAGTCATAGAAACAGATCCTTTCAATGTATGCTCAAGTTGCTATGGAAACACAGAACTTCCATATGGTTCTCCAGAGTCCTCTTTCTCTACATTATGCTGCCATTCACCAGAGAATATGCCTGCTAATATATGCACTACAGTCTACGGAGAATAAAAATAATTACGCTTCAGTCATAAGGTACCTCCAGAAGGTGCTATTCTTAAGATTATACCACTGGTGATGCAAAATGGAAGATGTGTATATGTTCATTTATCCCAGGGTTATGAGTAACTTAAGTCAAAGTTCTAATGAAGCTTGAGAATCTAAGCAATATTAGAACTGCAACTTACATATTTGGTCAAGTTTTCATGTATCATCTAGTAGTCTGTCTTCAATCAGAGCAGATATAATTCCATTTTACATAATCACATAATCTTTTTAACGTATCTTCAAATATAGATTGTCTCCAAGGCAGATGTTGCATACAGAATCCCAAGTTATTTATATTCCAAGTAGTTATGTCTGGTATTTTATGAATGTATATATTTTCCTTTTCAATTTAGAGATGCTTCTATTTTAGTTTTGTGCCATTACAAGGTTTTCAGATAGTTGGTCCTTTTCTTATTCCAGTATACCAACGTTATTTGATTGATTTTGCTTGGTGTGTGAAATTAAGAAAAAAAATTGTGCTGGTATTTGTCACAGATCATCTTTTATCTGAGCATGATGTCAGTTTCTTTGTTCCAGCATTGTGTTCAATTAAACTGAATGACTGAGAAAGCATTATAAATAATCTAGACATAACTTTTGTTATACCAATAAGAGAAACTGCCTAGGAAATGTATTTTTTAATTAACTAAAAACTATATTTTAAATTCGTATTTCCTTAGTTTTTACCTAATGCTCTTTTTCTGTTCCAGAATACCATACTACATTTAATTGTCATCTCTCCTTAGGTTCCTCTTGGCTGTGACATTTTCTCAGGCAATTCTTGTTCTTGATAACCTTGACAGCTTTGAGGAGTACTGCTCAGGTAATTTTTAGAATTTACCTCAATTGGAGTTTTTCTGAATTTTTCATATGATTAGACTTGGGTTATGGGTTTTATGGAGGAAGACAACAAAAGTAAAGTGCTATTCTCAACACATCATATCAAGGGCACATACTATTCAACATGACTTATCATGTTGATTTTTAACCTTGACCCCCTGGCTGAAATAGTGTTTGTCAGGTTTCTCTTCTGAAAAGTTATTCTTTTTCTCTCTTTACTCTTTGGAAGAAAGTCATTATTCACAGCTCATATCTAGGGCATAGGTCATGTTCCATCTTCTTGAGGATGGAGTATCTATATAATCATTTGGAATTCTTCTACACAGATTTCCCTATTCTCTCCCTTCTAAAAAGTTTATTCAATCATTAATTTATATCACTATGGATTCATGGATACAAATGCAATTTTTATATCATCGTTCCCATAAAAAAGTGATTCGAAGCTTTTAAAGTAACAGTTATCCTTGAAGAAAATAAACATAAAATGATACCATTAAGGAATTCAAGTTAAAAATATTGGAAAAAAGTTTGAGGAAAATATTAATTTCAATTATTTTTGCTACTATTTAATATTTATAAAATTTAATAAAGAAAGCCAAGGAGATACAAGGAAATAGCCAAAGTGGACAAAAATTATCTGGCAAATCCAATCAGTAAGAAAAACACATGATTCAAGGGTCAGAACGAAGGGTTGAGCCTGCTTTTGCTTATTTATTGGTCAAGTTAATTTATTAATTGCTAATTGTTACAATTATTTGAACAGGGTGCAATAGTCCAAATTCTATTTCATCACATTTGAATACAACAAAATTTCAATGATTCAGAAAAGGAATAATATATTAAATGGAATACACACATAAAAAAAATCATAGAAAACTTTAAAAGCATTGTGTTATTATTTATTTTAAATATAGCCTATACAGATTAACTGCAAATGCATATTATGGTGTAAAATGACATAAATTAATGCAAAATTGCAAATGTCACTTGCTTCAAAGTATATAGTCATGTTTCCTGAAGAGAAGTGTGTTAAAAGCCAAAAAATTAATTCTTGATTCAGAATTTGAAATTATATTGGAGGGAGAATTATATTGTTGACCTTTTTTTAAGCTGCTAATGTTAACCTGGTTCTCCTTTCTGATTGAAATGCCAAAAATTTAAAAAGAAAGATAATTTATATTTTCTTACTAAATAAAATTGCATGTTGAATCCAAATTAACCTCAAGATGGGATATCTTTTTAATGAAGAGACACATGAATGGCTAAAAGATGCCCCAAACTTATATTCATATTTCACCATATTATACATGAAGAGTTATAAGTTGTTTACTTCTATTTTAATTAATTTAAATCAACTATTCATAGAGCACTGTCTACAATCACAATCACTTGAACAAAAATACGATGGGAAAACTCTCAAAAGCAATTCTGAGGCTCTATGTACCCTAGATGCTATATATTCCTACAACACATTTTGGCCTCAAAGCATCTGTTCATCAAAGCCACAGTGCAAAATGGACCGCTTCTCCAGATCCTCAAAGACTCTATCAGCCTCAGTCCATGAAAATGCTAATTAGGATTTTACACCCAAATGTCACCAACCTATCCTACCAGCAAAGCTGTTTTTTCTCAGACAAGATCTTAAGGACACCACCCCCTGACTCTTCTCACAAGGACTAAACCAAAATCTGTCCTTAAAATCACTTTATGGCCATTGTGTTGAGCATCACCTTAGCTTTGACTCCCCAAAACTCCAACTCTGCAAAATTTATCACTTAGCTGGCAAGGGTAGAAAAAAGGAAGTCTGGAGGAGACTTCCCTTCGACCTAAAATGCCCTAAGTCTCACACTTGATGTTTCTTTCCTCTTAGTCCTCACTTTTGTCCCACTTGAACTTCAAGATGGAGAGAAATTTCTGAAATGGGAGGAATCTGTAGGTCCCCAATCACACTGCCAGAATCATAGGCTGGTAAAAAGAAATAAATAGCTAAATCTGCTATTGTCACAATTCATTAATTAATCATTCTTTATTCTTTCCAATAAAAACTCAATCCCCCAGTAAAATTACTAATTTCTGAGTTATTGAGAAATTAATTTTGTCTTTGAATAATATCAGAACAGTATCAGAGAAAGAGGATTGGAAACTTTGATCTCTCCACAGAATATGTGATCTAGAATATCAGCGATACTCCCAACCCATTGCTTATATAGATTTTGTAGATAAGGAAATTAGGTTAAGATCAACTCATGACTGATTCTGGGAGAAAACCCAATTATTTATTATTGCTGCTACAATGATGGCAATGGTATATTTAAGAAGATATATCCGACACTCACCCTATCTCTGAAAAAATTACTCAATAAAAGACCCACAAAATGTCTAGCCTTGACCAGCGTAACTCTCTTTTGTGTCCTTCAAGATAAAATTATTGCAAATCAAATTAAATACGTTACAAAATAGGGTTATTAAAGTTGTGTGACATCTACCAAAAATGATTTTTTTTTTGATTCAAAGTTTATCTGTGGTACTCCCTTCCACCAATATTTCTAGAACTAAAGCTTTTTTTTTCAACTTTATCAGGATAAAACGAAATGATCTGCACATAGAAGAATACTAGTTCTATTCCTTACATCAGTAAGTACTTTATTTTTAACAAGAAAAAACAACCAATAATTTAAAAATAAGATTATTTCTGTGTAGCTTCAAATTCTAAATAATTTTTGGATGAGACACTTTCTTTTGGGTATGTGCATGCACTGGGGTCTACTGAGAATTAAAACATTTATAGTAATTTATGTAATTATGATGAATATATAACATATTCTATATTTTGAAGAAACAATAAAGAATTCTATGATGTTGTGACAAGAAAAAGGAAGTAATTATGTTTACAATTCATCCAAAAATGACATCATAATTATAAATGAAAAAGAAAAAGTCTCAAACATTTCCCTAGTTTAACCCTTAGAAATTATCTGGTTTGCCAAAATACTATTATTATTGACCTTCACTCTAGCATTGAAAACATGTAGGCTCATCTAAGCATTATTAATGCTTAATACAGAGGAGGTCTGCACTATGTTCACCACTGCATCCAATAAACAGAGTCAAAAGGCAAGGAAAAGCTATTAAACCTTACTTTATTATTAATGATGATTGGTAATTATTTTTAACCATCCTGCATCCAAGCAATCATGTCTGTTTGCTTGTTTGGTAAATTAGATCTTAAAATATGGCACATCTTTACTTATTCAAAAATATTCACCAGTAAATGTACCTTTAGTATGAAAATTATTTCAGTTATTTTTAGGTTTAAATTTCCTTAGTTTAAAGTCTGCCTTTTTCTTTGAAGAACACGCAGGTCTCTTTTAGTATTAATCTAGTTAAAGGATTGTTCTCCCACAAAAATTTACCAATACAATTTACCAATAAAATCCTCTGTTAAGATTCTCCCAGCTTCCCTCTTAACTAAAGCTGCATCCATACTAACAAAATGGCTTAACTGAGTTGGCCAGTTGGACTGAATAATTTGGTGTGTGTGTTTTGTAACCCAACCAAACAGTGTACCATTAATAGGCTGGTGTTTAAGTAAAAATAGGAAGTTTGTGCCTACACATATAAAAAGAAGAGAATGGAGGCAACATGATTATTACCCAAATAATGCAGGTAAAATTTTGAGGGAAATCTTAAGTTGTTCAAGTAGAAACCATTTGTTTTCTTCAAAAGAGATACTTAAAATTATGTTGGTATAACTTTAAGAAAGTTCCATAAGCATGGAAGATATGGAAGCAACGATTCCTGTAAGGATCTGTTTCGACTATGCTTTTAAATGTAATGTACATGATGAATCAAGAGATGTTAAGATTATACAACCATCAAAGAAACAATATAACATGATGTTTTTCAAATACCTGCAATTTGAGACACAAAACATAAAAAATCTGTTTCAGACATTTTATAGTACTTCTTACTGATAATAGCAAATCAACTTTCTCCAGTTAACACCTTAAACTTGAGATCAAACCAAATAGTTTGATAAATTTAATGTTGTAAGTCAAAGCAAATGGCATATATTAGAAATAAGGAAAAACTCTACATATTTAGGAATTAAATGAAAATTTTCAAATTTTGAACTGAATTAAAACTTACATATAATATATTCAAAGGATTGAGATTTTTCATTTAAATTTATCATATCAGTTTGAACCCAGCCTTACTTCTATGCATATCTCTTTTCTCTTTTCTCTGTGAATGAGTTGGTAAGAAGAATGCCACATTCATTCTGATAAGCCAGCAGATAAGCAATGTGGAAACTGATTTAGAGCCTCTACCACTAGAAATGTCAAAACAGATGTTATGTTCTTACAGGATGACAGCACTGGGCCTGAGATGTCAAACATAATTAAAATTTTTATTTTCAAATGTACTCCACAGTTTATACATAGTGAAAGTATGTCTTAACCTTTTGAACTTACAGAGTGCTGTGCTCTGCATAAATGCGAAAGGCTTTTAGTTTAGACTCCATTTGGGAGTGAAATCATTTCATCAATCGGTACCCATAGGTTTCCTTCAGGATTTGGCATGAAAAGACTGGCATTTCATTAAAATGTGCTGACAACTGAAAGAGCAAATTCTAGCAGGACTGAGTTCTCTCACCCTCCCGTCTATGACTCTCAAAGTTTTTTCCCAGAAGGTTTTCTAAATTAGAGAACAAATTTTGGTGTCCTTCTTTTTCTGGTGATATCACTCAGTTCATTTTTTGAAAGGTGAGAGGGTCAGAAGTTGCATGTTACTTAGTCACATTTATTTATTATTTACTTACTAACTTTTTCCCAAAGTCTTTCCCTTGGCGACATGAGTAATAAAATGCCTGGTGGGGGGAAGGTCTCTACCTTTTTATTACACACATTCGAAACACTGAACGTACAGAACTCACCACGTAATTCAGAGAATATCACCATGGAGCTATGTCCGAAAAAAGGAGGGGGAAAAGGGAATTCCAAAAGCACGGATATTCCAAAGAAGATCCTCTATTTTCACATCCCCACAGTGTAATCTGAGGAGCCTTGACCTACCCACAACCACAGCCGAGGACCTTACATCCAGCCCTGAAGTATAATTGGTATAGTCATGGGTGTTGAATCCTTTACTAGAGAATAAGTTTCCTGAGGGCAAGAAAAATGTTGTATTCATGTGTTTATCAGCTACAGAGGCTTCATGATACCTTGCACATAGGTGGTTCTTACAAAGTTTTTTAAAATCAATCAATCAATTTTGTTGGAGGGTCGAAAAGCCGCACATGGAACATCAGCCCTCCAAAGACCAGGGCAGTAGTGGAATGACTCAGAGCCGTGGCTCGGGCACCCAGCTGCTTAATATTGAATTTCAGCCCCACTACTTACTAACTGTGTGATTCTGGGTAAGGTAATCTCATCACTGTACTTCTGTTTCTTCATATATAATATGGTTATTGTTAGGATTAAATGAGATATGTATAAGATTATTAGAACAGTTCCTGGCACATAGTTAAGCACTCATTAAATACTAGCTACCACCATTAACTTCCCTTAATGTGTCAGTGATGTGAAAACCTATTGAAAGACTCATCACTGCGGTGTTAGAGATTAGGAGTTAGTTACTCCTGTGGCGCCAAGGTAAATGTGTGAATGTCTGTTAATGTCAAAAGGTCTCCAGGTAGTGGAATTTCAGTCAGTGGTTGCTGTGAGCTAAGGAATTTAGAGTTACCCACTGGAAATCTGAGTGATGCAGCAACCTTCATCATTCTGGATTACAGAGGTTTGCTAGAGTTTAGAAAGGTTTTCTAAAGTTTTCTTCCAGTTACATCCCAAAAACTGACCCCAGAAATGTTCCTGTGATCCCAGCGCCTACAAACCCTCTTTTTTTCCCTAGATATGCATACTAGTGTTCCCTCTAGACCTTTATTTCCAGAGCAGTTAGGCTGTTTCTTAGCAGTAAACTGGGTTCCAACTTGCTTTTTCTCTGATTTTAAAGAAAATACCTCTACAAGTCTACTATTATGTTTGCTGCTGGTTTCTAATGCTCCCTCCATCCTTAGGTTACCAAGATTTTTTATTAGTAATAAACACTAAATCTTATCAAGTATCTTTTTGGGCAGCTATCAAATTAATCATGCTTTCGCCTCTTATTAGAGTGAATTTCAGTAGTAGACTTCCTAATATTGAGCCACTTTTGCATTCATGACATGAAGGAATCTTGGTAATGAGGTATACATTCCAATATACTACTACATTCTATATGATAATATTTTAAGATTTTTTTACATCAATATTCCCAAGTGAGACTGGAATAGGGCATAGCTTTCTATTTTGCATTATCAGAGTCAAATATGCATACCAATATTATGATTGTTTTTAAAAACAGATCTGATTTCCTCATTCCCCAATATTTCCAAAGATTTGAATATTACCAGTTATCTTTTCTTCGAAGATTTAAAATAAATCACCCATAAAGTCATCCCAGTCAGGAATTTATGAGATACGGTTTTAGAGAAAGGTTCCCAGTCATCTGTCTTTACTGATGTATTTGTCATTTCTGTCTTTTCTTGAACCAATCTTGGTATTTTCACTTTTCCATATCTTTATACTTTTCATTAATATTTTCAGGATTATTATACTATTGGAATACTTATTTTATAAATCTTATTTCCTCTTTATCTACAGTTATTTTTCCTTACTCCTTTTCTACATTTGTGGTGTCTTATGATGAATCTAGCTAATTGCTTGCTTACCATATTCCATTTTTTAGACTAGACTTGAGCCTTTTTTATTATCTTCTTTTTTACCAATCTTTTTCTATTTATGAAAAAAATTGGTTTTCTTTTTACTTAATATTTTCTCCTAGTTTCCTTAGTTTTAATTTATTAACTTCTACATTTATATGTGACACTTTCCTGCTGTTTTCCTTAGATTTTATCTTTTAAACTTTCAAGTTGGATGCTGAGTTCATTATTTTCATTCATTTTTTAATGTATGGAAGGTGATCGGAGTTATAAATATTTCCTCTGAGTTCAGCTTTGCTGAAATCTTCTCTTTTTAATAAATAGTGCTCTAATTCTCATTAATTTCTAGATATTTGTAATTTATATTTTGTTTTTCTATTTCACGTGAGTTGTCTTGGAAAAGGTTTTTTTAAATTTTATATTTGTTTATTTACTCTTTTGAATGTTTGAAATGTTTATTTTTCTAAATGTTTGTTATTTAGTTTCTTACTTGTTTAAAGATAATTTTCATTGTTTATTCCTTTTTGGTAATGGACTTCTAATTTTTATTCAGTTGTGATCAGAAGATATAGTTGCACTCTTTCTGAAGTATTTTTAATGTTTTCTTTGTGGACTAACATATGGTTGTTTTTGTAAATGTTTCATAGTACTTAAAACTATGTGGTTTCTTTTCGAAGGCATTAAGTATGATGCATTCCATTAATACATTTATAATAATTGTTCAAATTCATTTTGTCTATTTTTTAATCTTCCTGCTCTATCAGGCTCAAATTACTGATGTAACAGATAGCTCTCTACAACTGAGAATACAATTATTATTATTTAAATGAAAGCTACAAAAGATAAAGACAAAATGATTAATGATGCCCTAACAATGATAAGTAAAATAAAGAAAGCACAGCTAGACATTTGCTAATTCCTCATCTATTATAAGAGGAGGTCAATATATATCATTTCATTTCTCAAACTGTAAAATGAGAATATTTCAATTAATGGAGATAATTACTATTAGATCTAAAAATATGCTATAATATATACTTTCAAGTTGATGTTTCATGCGATGGAGGAGTTAGGAGAGAGCACAAAGGAAACAGATATTATATATCAACAGAAAGGAAACAGAACACAGCAAAAAAGCCAAAAATAGAATCATACATAAATAAACATGAATATAAGAGAATTAAATCCAAACAGCTATCATAGCAATGAAGGTAAGTGAGATAAAAACCACTTTTTAAAAGAAATTGACTCCCAAACTAAGAAGAGGTAAAAGAAACAAATCCCAACCATATAATGTATAGGTGACATCCAAAACACTGTCATTCACAGCACGAATAAAAAAGGGCAGACAAAGGAAAACCAGAAGCACACACGTTAAAAGAGAATAAATAAAGTAACACCAGCGTTGGGCAAAAGTGAAAACAATATACAGAACATTAAACAAAACAAAGAGAGTTGCCCTTTTTTTAATAAACGATTCTTTGTTTCAATAAATTTCTTAACAAGAACATAATACAGATGGTGTATTTTAGGATTCCTTGCATATGTAAATTTATTTTTAGGTTACCTTCACACATGAATAAAAACATGACTGATGTGAAATATTGGGGTCATGTTAGTTTACCCTTACTGACTCTTTATGTATTGCTTAGTTGACTACTGGTATGTAATGTCCCCAAGAGAATACTGAAGCCAGTTTGATTATTTTCCTAACATTTTCAAGTGATGTGTTTCTTTGGCTTGCATACTTAATATTTACAGCATAATTTTGTTGTTAATTTGTATTATCTACCCGGAATACACTACTTCCTTTAATTCTTGCAGCATCTCTATGTTATTTGAGGTTCATTGCAACATACTCAAAGTGATCAGTTCTGGTCTTAGTTATGGAGAAGGCAGACTCTATGGTACTTCAGATAAACCTCCCCCAAACTGTTCCACTTACACAGCACTTTCTTAGACAAATTCCAAGAAATTTGCTAAAACTCTGTTGCTGATATAAAGATTTTCTTGATATTGCATTTTATCAGAGACTGTAATATCAAGCTTGTATCAATATATCAAGATAAGACTTTGGGCATATCATTCCAGAAGCAAGTTATTATCTACCAATTAATTCTTCCACAAGATTTTCTCATTCTTTTAAAAATATTTTGATATATTCAAACACACAGAAAATTACAGCATTACATAACAAATACCCATGTAATCACAACCCAGAATTAACAGTATGCTAACGACATTTTGCTATCTTTGCTTTGGATCTCTTTTTAATTATTATTGAGAAACTAATTCCAGACTGTGAGCCTTTCTTTGAGTCATTCTGCTCTTTTCTTCTCAGAGATAACCACCATCCAACTCATTCAGGTTTCTATACTTTATTACATATGTGAATCCCCCTATTACTGTTGCATTGCATCTAGTTTTTATCAGTATACATATATAGTCTCATGCTGTACTTTGTATATTTAACAATATTTTTCAAATCTATCACTTTGAAACATTTTAACACACTTAGAAATCAAGGTCATTCACCTCTGAGTACTTGAAAAAAAATGTAGGTTCTCTGCTACGGTGGGGACCTGTATGTTAGGTCTCATACATACCTATTAGATTAAGCTTGTTAATTAAATTGTTTAGACCTTCTGCATTCTTGAAAACTTTTTTGTTTGCTTGATTTATTGGTTACTAAAAAAGGCATGTGCAAATCTCCTGTCATAACTATGGAGTGGTCAAGTTCTCTTTATAACACTGTCAATTTTTGCTTTAAATATATATTTTTAACAAAGTTTACCCTTATGATAAAAACGTTTAAAACCTACTCTCTTAGCAACTTTCAAATATACAGTACAGTATTGTTAACCAAAATCACCATGGTATATATTACATCTCTAGGACTTATTTATTTTATAACTGGAAGTTTGTACATTTTGACCACATTTACCCTTTAAATATTTAATATTAAAATATTTAAATATGCATCAAGTATTTTAAAGCCATGATACATAAAGTTTAATTTTATTATTTCTGGTGGAATAGTCCCTTTATCATCTATATGATATCCATTTTCATCCCTATTAATGTTTTGCATGCTAAATAATTTTTTATTAATCAACAAGCATTTATTTTGCTGCTGTTTCCTGGTACATTTTTTCTAAAAATGTATTTTATATTTCTGGGTTACTATATAATTTTTTGTGTTTAGCACAAAGGGAGTAGACATAGTGTCTAACAAATTTGAGTCTCTCTTTTGCATATGTGAATTTAATCTATTTTTATAATGATTTCTGGTATATTTTATCTCTGCCATCTTCTTTTGTGTTTTATTTTTATAATGATTTTTTCTTTGCTTCATTTGCTTCATTTTTTTTTTTTTTTGCCTTCATATTGAGTTACTGACATTTTCCCTTTTAATTTTTTCCTGTTTATTTCCCTCTGTTGATTAGAAATAGATTAAGGGGTGGATTTGTTTTTATTTGTCCATCTCAGAATTGAGACAGTTCTTTCAGTCTAAAAACCTATGTTTTCATAAATTTTCTAAAATTCTAGACCATCAAACTTGTTTTCAAATATTTTTCTTCCCATCTCTATCTAACCTTTTTTAACTCATATGTAGGTCTTTTTATTTCATAGTTCCATGTCTTTTCATTTCTTCTTCATATTTTCCAACACTTAATTTCTCTGCATAGTATTCTAAATATCTTCCTCTTTCAACT
Organism: Camelus ferus; assembly: GCF_009834535.1. Taxonomy (NCBI): domain Eukaryota; kingdom Metazoa; phylum Chordata; class Mammalia; order Artiodactyla; family Camelidae; genus Camelus; species Camelus ferus. The sequence continues at coordinate 32,474,852 of NC_045702.1, forward strand.
ATTGCTAATCTTTTATTTTATATATACTATGATTTTAACTTTAAAAATCATAGTTTTAATTTCTGGAATTTCTATTTCAGTATTTTTTAATTTCCCAATTCTTTTTCCATAGTGTTCTGATTTTTGTGTAATAGTTTATATTGCTTCCTTTTTTTCTCTTTAACATATGGAAAATAGTCCTTTGGTCCATTTCAGACAGATTTTTCTTGGCATGTAAATCAAGCTGTTTTATACATCTACTCAGTCTGTTCATTTCCTCCTATAATAAATATTATAATTTATTGTGCCATCATTGTCTGTGGTGCTGTTTCCTGGGAAGTCTACATGTTCTGGGTTGTGGAAAAGTCTCCTTGGGATGATTTTTCATATGCCTCTCCTAGAGCCTCATGTGTTTTACCAGTTTTACACCCATGTGTGCTGATAACTGCTAAAATGCACGAGAGGTGCAAATTTGAACACCACACTCAAGTTTGGCGATTCAGATTTGGAGTTGTAATTTCTTATGGGTGGTGCTCTTCCCATCAAACCACAGGGGTATTTCCCAGTCTATATGTACTTTTTCTAGCCCCTTATTTCAAGGACTGGTATTTTCAATGCTTAATGGTTCTGAGCTTTATGTAAGCAGTTCAGTTTTAGCTCCCTGCCAAGCACAGGCCTGGGTTTCATCTCTGACTTGAGTCCAGGTCTTGGAACCTTAGCTACAGTGGCACAAGTCCAGTTCTAACACTTTTCAGCTTCAGCGTCCCACACTTGTAACTATGGCTTTCCAATTCTTCGTTTCTAGCTCTTAGGGCCTTTCTTTGTTGTTTTTAAGAATTGATGTGTATCTTCTAAAGTTTGTTGGTAAATTTATTAACATGTGTTTTAGATAGGGGTGGGATTTTCTGAGTTAGTTTACACATCATATTGACCAGAGATCTAATAAACTATTTTCTGTCCTTGAAATTCAGTAACTTCCCTAAATAATATCTTGATATGATTATCCTCTATTAGTTTTGCCTGGAATATAATTAGCCTTATTGATTTGCTTTATCTTAGTAAATGCTCTACTATGAATCTCAATGTTGATTCTGTTCCATTAGCTCCATTCTCCCCATTAAGCATTTCATTTGCCATATGCTATACTTTTTTTTTGAAATTTTCACATATATTGTATTCTCTCAGATGACAACAACCTCTTTATCTATGAGATTCTTTCCAGTCTGTTTTCAGTAACCTTTAGTTGGTTTTCCGCTGTGTCAGTTTGGTCTCTAAGGCACGAATAGACAATTATCATGTGAATATACTGACGCATTCAATTTGTTAAGAGGTCTGTTCTCCTCAAATTGATCTAAAGATTATATGAAATCCCAACCAAAATTCTAGGAGACTTTTTATGAAACTTGAAAAGCTAATTCTAAAATTACATGGTTAAATACAGGATCTAGAAAACCCCAAGAAAATTTTGAAGAACAAAGTTGGAGGATGTACTCTATCACATTTAAGGTTTACTATAAAGCTATAGTAAACAAGACAGCTTGGTACTGATGCAAAAGAAAATAAATAGGTCAGGAGAAAAGAATAAAATCCATTTTAAAAAAATGACACACATATGATCAATAGTTTTTGACCAATACAATTCAATGGGAAATTGTGTGTAGGAGGGGTGGTCTTTTCAATAAATTATTCTGAGACATCCACAATCTGAAAGAACCTTGACACTTACCTAATGTTACATACAAAATTAATTTGTAATGTACCATAGCTTTAATGTGCAGGCAAAAATCTAAAGCCTTTAATAGAACATTTTCAACAACTTAGGATTGGTTATAATTCATTGGGCAGGTTGCAAAAAGTACTAACCATAAAAGAAAAAAGTTAAATTGGACTTCATTAAAATGAAAATCATCCAAAAATATACCATTAAGAACAAGCCACAGACTGAGAGGAAAATAGTCTCCACTTATTTATCTGATAAAGAATTCATATTTAGAAGGTGTGAAGAACTAGTGTACATCACTAAGGAAAAAAACACCCATTTTTAAGTGAGCAAAAAAAAAATGAACAGACACTACACAAAAGAAGATATATAAATGGCCAATAAATAAGAAAAGGTGCTAAACGTCATTACTCACACTCCCCGTAGTTAGAGGTCTGTGCGGCATATCTCATGGCTGCCATAGTCCACCATTTATGCCATGTCCACAGGCGTTTCTTCCTGAGGAGAAATCCAAAAGAGGAAGGTCAGTGGGACACAACGTTAATCTCAGGGCCACATTGCCATGCATGCTCTCTTTTCTCCAGCATCCATTCTAAATTCCTCCCACCCTCTATCACCTCAGTTGGTCTAAGTGGTAGTGTGATCCAGACCTTCGAAAGGCACTATTAAAGGAATGAAAAGACAAACCACCGGGTGGGAGATATTTTCAACACACAGGAAACTGACAAAAAAGGCTTGTATCCAGAATATATAAAGAAATTCTACAAGCCAATAAGAAGGCAGACAATCCAATATTAAAATGGGTAACAGACTTTAATCAAATACCTTATTTAAAAGGGATACCCCAAAGGCCAATAAATATGTGAATAAGTAATCAACTTTAGTCATTAGAGAAATTCAAAATAAATCTATTGCAAGATACTACTACCCACATACCAGAATGACTAAAATGAAAATAACAGACATTGCCAAGGATTAAGGAGGTTGAGAAGTAACTAAAACTCTCCTATGTTGCTAATGGGAGTATAAATTGGTGCAGCCACTTTGCAAAATTATTTGGCAGTACCTACTAATACTGACCTAGCAATTCTACCTCTAGGTATATATATTCAACAGAAATGCATAGACATTTTTCCTAAAACACATCATAGCAGAATTATTTGTAACAGCCCAAAACTGGAAACAACTCAAATGCCCTTTATAGTAGAATGGATAAATAAATAGTAATATTTTCATATGTGCTATTTCAGTTACCTATTGCTGTATAAAAACTATCCTAAAACTTGGTGGCTTAAAACCACAATTTATTATTTTTGAAAATTGTGTAGGTTGATTGAGAGTTTCTTCTACCAGTCTTGTCTGGATTCACTCATGAGGCTACAGTCATCTAATGTCTTGCCCGGATCTGCAGGTGCAAGATGGCCTCTGGAACACGGAGCTGGCTGTCAGTGGGGTACCTCTATTCTTCTCTCACCATGCAGAGCCTTTCATCTTTAGTAGGCTACTTTAGGTTTCGTTACAGCATGGTAATAAAAGGATCTAAGAAGGCAAGAGAGGAATCTGCAAGTGCCCTTAGGGCTAACTTCTAAAACTTGCAATAATTTCAACCGCAGTCTACACCAAAGCATTTCTAAGACAGCTCAGATTCAAGACATTGAGGAAACAGTCTCCTCTTCTGACAAGAGAAGCAGCAACAGCACATTACAGAGGGGCATGTACACAGAGAGACATAATTTATTAGGAGCCATACTTACAGCAATCTACCACAACCAACATACAGCAAGGACAATGGATGAATTACTGCTACAAGCAACAAAAAGGATGAACCTCACAAATACAATGTTGAGTGAAAGAGACAAGTCACAAAAGAATATACAACATCTTCCATTTATATAAAATAGAAAAATATGCAAAACAAATATATGATGTTAAAAGTCAAGAGAGTCGAGGAATATGTCTGTGGTGTTATCAATGTTTTCTTTTGACCCATGCAGTGATTGCCCGGAAATTTTTACTTTGTGATCATTTATTGTTCTGTTCTTTTGATTTATGCAACTTTCTATATGTTTGCTATACTTCAGTAGAAATTTTTAAGACCAGACTAATAACAAAAACAAAAGAATTAAAAAATAATGCACACGATATCCTTAATTCAATCCCTATTTACCTGTGTAGTATTTGATGACTTTTGTAGAATGTGTGTTGATGGATTATTCATTCTACTGCTGTAGGAGTGAGAAAGATTCTAAGGCTGTGACAGCCAGTGCTGGGGAACTTTGTCTCTATTCTTTTTCTCTCATATTTTATTTGAGCTCCTACATCAAGGATCAGTTCACTGGTCACCATTTTTTTTTTTTGATATGGAAATTATTTTCCTCTGCTCAGCCTCCTCTGTTACTTCTGCCAGTCCTGGCTAAGGCGGTTACTCCTAGGAGATTGTTTCTTGTGACTTCCTCTTTTACCTGCGTTGGGTGGTGTTCCAGTCCCAGCCTTCAGTCCTGCTTATCTAAGAAAGTGAGGTACATTTTTCATATTTTTCCTGGGAAGGCAGGTCGTTTATGCCTTCCTAAGTGGGGGATATGAATGAGATTTTCCAGAGGTTCCTTCACTCAACTTGCTGCCATCTTGGGCCACTCATCCCAGAAATGCAGCTTCTTGCATTTTTTTTTCCCTAGTTGATTCAAATCATTTTGTATATAGGCAATACTGTATAGTGGTTAACACTGTAGACTCTGAAGTCTAAATGTCTGAGCTCTTATCCCGGTCGTGACCTTGGAGAGGTTACTTCCCTCTCTGAGCCTCAATTTCCACACTTGCACAATGGTAATAACCATAGGTCCTACCTTTTAGGCTTCCAGTGAGGTTTAAATAAATTAATCCATGTAAATTAAAAATGTGTTTAATCCATGAAGTACTCATAAATGTTGGTTCTTCTTCTTATTAAGACATGGTTATTAACAGCTAGGGCAGGATGTTGACATAGTTTCATAATTATTATACTGATAACTGTATGGTCTTTGATATTTTCTCTTCTAATCATTTCTATCAGTTTTGTAAGCCTGGATTTATACCATCATTTGGGGGAGGAAGGGATATCTGCTGCCCATCATTCTTAAAATGAAACACTAGATTTTAAGAAAAAGGTTTCATTGTTAAACTAGCATTGTGAGATAGCATGGGGAAGGACGGAAAAAAGAATGAAGGCATATGATAAATGACAAAAATATATTTGCATTTTCCCCATTCACTCCATTTTGATATACTCATTTACACTTAAAAGCTAAAGTTTCTCCAGAGAGAGCTCTTTGCTCCCAGCCTTCCCAGGGAGACTTCTCTAGTCACTGCACAGGCTAAATGCAGGAGTGGAGAGAGGCACAAGGTCATCTAACAGGAGTCAGCCCTGAAATCATTCTTCTGACTCTACCCTGCTGGCCCCTCAGGTAAATGCACATGTCTTCAGTTTTTTATGTTACATCTTCTGAAATGAGGGCGCAGGAGGAAGAGGTTTCCAGAAAAGACATCATTATAAATATGAGTTAAAATTCTTAAACTGGCCCCATAGTCCCTGGGCTCCTTGATAGCTCTTCACTTCCTTCCCTTCACTAGTACTCCAACTCCCGAAATCACTCTAGATGTGGTGCAAAAAAAAAAAAAAAAAAAACAAAACAAAAAAACAGAAAGTTCCTGCGATGACAGGAATTCATCCTTGAGTGTTTTTAACTAAAATTTTTGATTGGGTTTTTAAAAACTATGATTCAAAATTGTGACTTGGTATACATGACACTTTGTGACTTATTAAGAATAAGAAAGTGCATCACACAGCTCAGGTGGGGCTTACAGATACTGTATTCCATGATTCTGATTAGATACAATCACAGATTATGATTCATCAGGCATGGCAGACAGGCTAATTATACAGACTGGGTCATCAGTATATAGCGGTTGTTTATAGACTCAGATTTTATCTGTTCTATGTGACTTATAAGGAAAAATACTGATTTATGAAAGAGTGAGCTGAGTTTATTACTTTGGTCAGCTATATTCCTGTTAAATTTATCTCCTCTATTCAAAATAATCTCAATTCGTCTGGCTTGATAGATTATAATAAATACACTCTCTCGTACTTTCTGAGAATTGTCTCATTTTCCAAGGAAACAGATGCATTAGGCAGTGGTTGTTAACCTTAGGTACAAACTTAAATTACTTGAAAGCTTTTAAAAAATCCCATTGCTTAGGTTATGCTCCACACAGTTAGATCAAAATTCCTGGAACTGAAGCCACAGTTTAAAGCATTTTTTAAGGGTCCTTTAGGTGATTCAAAAGTGTAGCCAAGGTTGAGAACCACTGAGTTTGAGCCTCTGCCTCCACTACATCCTTGAGTGTATATCCATATCGATATTGATCAGATACTAGTCAGGTAATAACTCAATTGACCAAAAAGGCCATGCAGACATACTTTTAAGATGTTAAAAATAATTTAAGTGCTTGCTCAAGGAGTGTTTGCTCAAATCTTCTCTAAGTAATTTGAAGAGTTAAATATATGAATTTTTATATATAAAAAATAAAATTCAAATGTATAGGTATTATTTAACAGTTCAATTCAGTATACTATAAATATGATTTAAAAAATCATAATATGTTAAGACAACTTCCAGGAAACAGAACTCTTGAGTGTTTCAATTAAATTTCTCCTTTACCATGTAGACCCAATCACTTTTATGCATTTTTAAAATATATTTTAATGAGGATATATGACTTGGATAATGGGTTTTGAAATCAACAGAAATATATGGCCCTGGCACTAAAATACACACAGTAAATATTCTTTTATAAAACAACCTTAGAGGACAGGATCAGCATCCACAGGAGAGATACCCCTCTAAATAAGGCTCTGTGATTCAGAACATCCTTAAAACCCTTGTAAATACTTGCAAAGGGATATGAAGTGAGAGAGAGTTCATGTGTGTGTGTGTGTGTGCGTACATGATGCTGCCAACTGACATGGATTTTTCTGGGGAGAGGAATCATAGCTTTGATGAGGTTCCTATGAGGGGACTCTGCTCTCAGTTAAGGGTGGAATGTCATCTGTGATTGCAGTCAGTAAGCATTAGAGGATGGCATTTGACACACAGTGTAAGTCCATCTTTGTAGAGACAGTTGACCAGAGTACACTGGGTCTGAACTCAGACAACCTGGATTTGAGTTTCAGCTCTTCAACTTACTTCTTTCCAAGTTTTAGTAGGTTTCTGGTCTATAAGATGGTGATGATAGTATCTGTCCTACCTACCTAATAGGATTGTTTAAAAGTTTAAAATCAAATAATTATTTGTAAATTCTAAGTGTCAACTTCAAGAAAAGATTTACCATAAAAACAATCCCTGTGATTAGCAGATATACACTACTATATATAAAATAAATAAGTTCCTACTATATAGCACAGGGAACTATGTTCAATATCCTGTAATAAACCATAATGGAAAAGAATAAGAAAAAGAATATGTGTGTGTGTATGTGTGTGTATAAAATTGAATCAATTTGCTGTACACCAGAAATTAACACAACATTGTGAATCAACTATACTTCAATTTAAAAAAAAAACAGTAGTGGCAAAATAAGTGTTAATTTGCATTTTGTGGAAATTTTCTAAAGTCAGTAAAAAGAAATGATAGGACAAATTATTAAAAGCAGTTTAGTCAAGTTTAAAATAATGTAGATTTAATAGAATTAATTATATTTTATAGTAAGTTACAAAACCAATGGCAAATCTGTTTCTCATTCCTTTATAGGAATGTAATACAATGGGCACCCAAAATTATGAGGTATTATAAAGTGAAAATTAGGATTAAAAAAGCATGCTGTTTTTCTGGTAAACGCGTATTAATGCGTGTATTGAGCTCTTGTGTTTAACTTCTGGGAGCAACCAAGTAAGAATCATGGACATACTTCCAAAAATAACTACATTAACTTCTGAAGATATCAGTATCCAACTTTTCCTATGTGTGTGATAAGAGGTATATGCTACTCGAGATAAACTGACACAACAGCAAACTGACGTAGCATGTGTTTAAGAGGTTGAACATTTTAACTATTTTATGGGGGTTGACTTTCATTGGAAAAATTGCTTTATAAATAAATGATAAAGTGGATATGAATTATTTTACTGTATAATGCAAACTGAATCTAAGCTAACCCTCATGTATTTTTACTTGTGAAGTTTTCCTGTGTAATTTGAAATATTTGGAAACCACTGTAATTGTATTTAAAAGAATCAGCATTAGGAACATCTACCCAAAAAAAAAGCAATCCTTGTGCTGAGTAGACTGATAGCTTGCAAGCTAGCCATCCCAAACTCCTGTTACAGCCCAAAGAAGAGAGATGCTCAAGCAGATGCTGAAATAGTGGTTTCTGCATGACCTAAGTAAGTTTCAGAGAATACAACTGACATATCTTTGACATATCTTGACAGGGTATAGCACATAGATGTGTGTGTGTTTGGGGGTATCCTCTCCTCTTTAAAAGAACAGCTTCAATCCAGTGAGACTTGGGCGTAGTGGTAACTGACAGGAAGCAATAGGAGACAATCCAAGAAGCAGAGACAGGGCAACACACCTTGATGAATCCTCTTGGTGATGTCTTCAAAAGAAACAGAGATCAGAAAAGGAAGAAACATGTAGTGACTGAGAAGACCTGTTCGGGAACAGGCATAAGACACTGGCTTGTCTTGCAGAAACAGTTGCGGACATTTTAAGTGTGTATATGGAGTGGTGGTGAATTTTGTACTCCCTTAATAGGAAATGAGGGAGCAAAAAACACTTGTACATCTAATATCATCATTGAAGAAGCGACAATGTTATAAAGCACCCTGCTCTATTTTTCTTCATCTTCATATCACAGGTGCCTATTTGTATTAAAAAGTTCTAAATAAATTCAGCTGTTTACATACTTCTGCTATTTATAGTTTAACCTATTAAATAATTATTGCATTTTCATATACAGTGATGTTTATAACACTGTGCAGATTATACATGTTATATCTGCCTGATGTGTCCTTAATAGTTCTAAAACCTCTCTCTCACTCACACACACACATTTGAATAAAGCATTAAAAGGTTTAAAGATTGATTTTACATTTCCTGGATTAGAGTAAGATTTGTTAATTCCCATATTTAGACAGCATCTCTTTCTAACACTGCATAAAAGTCACAAGGTTAAATGACGTTTACTCCTTATTTTAAAATTAATTTGTGCTTTTCTTTCAGGGAGAGATTTCACTTATCATGATTATTATCATTGTAATAAGAACTTTATTTCTAATGTTTGATGACAAGATTTTCTGTTTGTAGATATTTTTATAAGATTTTGATCAAAAATGTTGTAGTACCAATGTGCACAGCAAACAAAAATGTTCTCAAGGAAAAATGATTATGACTTGAAATTTTAGCATTATCTTTGATCTCCTTTTCTCTTTCTTCCACTTCTGCTGATTCAACAAGCATTTGGGTTCTCCCTGATCTCTCACCTGCCTCATCTCTGTGTATACACTGAAACCTTGCCAGATCCCCAAGCAAACCACATTGCTCCACATGCTGTGCCTTGCACCTACACCACATCCTCTGCGATGGACATCTTCCCTTTGCCCAGTGAACATCAGGTCACAATTCAAAGCTCAGCTCAAGCATGGTCTTTTATGAAGGATTTCTGAATAACCATCTTTACTACCAGGTAAAATTAGTCATCCCTTTATCTATGCTTCTTTGTAACCATCTTCTTTCCATGTATGGGCAAAACCACATGAATTCCATAAAAAGTCCCGGTAACCAGACTGGAAGATGTTCATCTTCAGAGCCAACCCATAATTTGACACTTCCTCAAACTGATATCATTTAATATTTATTTCAAAAGAAAAAGAAAGAAACTAATTTTCCATTAATAAAAATTGGATATACCTCTCTTTATGCTCAAAATAGCCATTCATGTCACATGCACATGTAATTTTAACTACATGGAATTGTTTTTTTCTTTAGCCATCTCATCATTTATAATTTGAACAACACTAGGCATCATTTTTACATTTAGAACAGTGGTTATATGTAGACACAATAAAAAGACTTGTCTAAAATATCTTTTTAAAGCTCTTTGTTCTGGTTTGTATTCCGTTTCATCAACATACTTTCTGACAAGTTCATGTTTTTAATAGTCCAATTAATGTCCAATTAATAGCACCAAAAATGCAAATAAGTAATTGTTTATCAACAGAATAAACAGGTGGTCTTAATTTTTACTATGTAAAAAGCTGTATGTGCCATTATTTTCAAGATTGTTTTTTTCTTCTAATGGGCTTTATTGTAGTCCAGCTCCAACACCTTATTTTTAAGATTCTTCATGACCAAATATTTAGATATTCACAATAGGACATAATTCATACTCCATATCTGCTAACTGTTTAGGTTTTTACTAAAGAAGTTCTCAGTATTAAAATCAAATAATCTAAGTACATAATTAGTTAAGTACTCCAAGATAGCCAGATCTGAAACACTGCCTTCGAGAAATTAGTGTTTGTCTAATTGAATTCAACCTGAAAGATTGATAATCAACCTAATAAAAATCTAACTGTAATCACAAAGCTCCTTCTATTCTGATAGGTTTCCCATTTTACACTCCCTTGATGACCTTTGCTTGCTCCATCTCCAACACAAAGCTTGCAATCAACCTGGTGACAAGGTGATTAAGCCCAAGTGGCACAGTGGAACAGAGGAGGAGGAGGATTCAGCAAATTTCTGTACCTTCCTAGTCCTTGCCTCCTACTGCTCAGTATTTACCCAGGCAGCATATTTCTTAGCCTGGCACTTTTCAAACTTGCTACTATTGGTTTATTTTACCCAATTTAGACAAAAATGAATATTTATTAATATTATGTATTTAGTATTCAGAGTCCTTCAAAATATAGATATCTCTCTCCATCTACTAGTGTCTGTCTGTCATGTTGATAGTTACACTGTTAGAAAGTCAGCAGCAAGGCCAGCTGCACATATGGCACTGAAAGAATCTGCAAACACAAAAACCAGTGCAATGGAAAACTACCTGAAGTTCAGAATTACAAGTCACATTTGTTTCTCCATTTATCCCGCTCCTGGGCATATATCCAGAAAGAACCCTACTTCAAAATGACACCTGCACACCAATGTTCATAGCAGCACTGTTTACAATAGCCAAGACATGGAAACAGCCTAAATGTCCATCAACAGATGACTGGATAAAGAAGATGAGGTATATTTATACAATGGAATACTACTCAGCCATAAAAACCGACAACATAATGCCATTTGCAGCAACATGGATGCTCCTGGAGAATGTCATTCTAAGTGAAGTAAGCCAAAAAGAGAATGAAAAATACCATATGAGATCACTCATATATGGAATCTTTAAAAAAAAAAAAAAGACAAACATAAATACAAAACAGAAACAGACTCATAGATATAGAATACAAACTTGTGGTTGCCAAGGGAGCTGGGGGTGGGGAGGGACAGACTGGGATTTCAAAATGTAGAATAGATAAATAAGATTATACTGTATAGCACAGGGAAATACATACAAGATCTTGTGGTAGCTCACAGTGAAAAAAAAATGTGTGACAATGAATGTATGTATGTTCATGTATAATTGAAAAATTGTGCTCTACACTGGAATTTGACACAACATTGTAAAATGACTATTATTCAATAAAAAAAATGTTTTAAAAAATGTTGGAAAACATACTGGTCAGTTTACAAAGAATAAAAGTTTATCTTGAGTAAAAAAAAAATACAAGTCACAGAATCATAAAATGTACCTAAAAGCTTTTCTAATTCAATTCTACAGGATATTTTGAGGGTATGTGTTGGACAGTGTTGTTGTTACTAGACTTTTAAAAGGAAAAGGAGGATGTGGTTGAACATACAATTTTGAAAAAGCAGATTCGATAATTACAAGATATACATAGTATTTTTTAAAATATCACAATTACACTGGAGTAAGACACAAAATGTCTATGTTTATCAATAGAGGTTTTTTGGTTTTTTTTTTTTAGTTGGTAGCTTTACAGTTCAGTGCTCTAGGTTGGCCTCAATCATTTTCATAGATCAGGAAACTGAGGCTCTGCTATGAGCCTGTCCCTCCTGAGTGATAAGAACAGTCATATCCAGAACTGACAGCTGAGCACTTTGGCACCAAAAACTACTGAGAGATCTCTGAGGAATGAATCTGTCTCTTTCACCTCTCAAAAATCTTGTTGAAACAAAAGTGATTTTATAGATGAGTACATTGTAGCCCCGGAGCAGGCAGATTGTTGATATATTCATAAAAGTGGTAGCAGAGCCAAGATTAGAACCCAGACTTCATAAATCTTTGACCAATACTTTCTGCTAAAACATCCCTTTCCAATATAAGAGTAATGAACATGTACTGCTTCAGAGTTTACACTGGAAGATGACAATGGTTCTTTGAAGTAAAAATGACTTACTGTTTCCCATTTTGAAGATAACATAATATAATCTCCATGGATGAAAGGATAAACAAACAAAATGTGATAAATACATACAGTGGAGTATTATTCAGCCTTAAAAAGGAGAGAAATCCTGTCATATGTTACAACATGGATGAACTTTGAGAAAATTATGCTAAATGGAATAAAGCAGTCAAAAGAAGCCAAATACTACATGATCCCATTTATATGAGGTAACTAAAATAGTCAAGAAACAAAAAGCAGACTGGTGATCACCAGGGGCAGGGAGAAGAAGGAAATGGGAAGTTGCTGTTTAATGGATATAGAGTTTCAGATCTGAAAAAGTGGAGATTTGTCTCACAACAATGTGAAGTACTTAACACTACTGAACTATACACTTGAAAATAAAGTGATAAATTTTGTTTCACGTGTTTTTTACCACAATAAAAAATAAATGTAATCTTAATGATATGTAAAACTGGTGAGTAACTGGCAGAGTCAAGAATTAGGTTGTGATTCAAAATTGCACGTTCTTTACCCTGAATACCCCTGTAACAGCTATTTCCCAAATAATCTCTATGTGGCTGTCTATACCACCTGCATGACTGCAAGCCCACTGCAATCATGCACTGGCATTCCTTTGTGGGACAATGATCAGAAACAAGCACTGGCCCTTGTAGGACAAAGCCTGAGGAAGCAGATCCCATCTTGCCATACTTGAACCCAATATTCTAAGGGAAAACATTAAAATTGTCTTTTTTAACACTGAAAACAAGTGATCACTGTGGTGTGATCACAAAGATAGGCCACTGGTCCACTGACTTGACCATTTTATTCCGTTTTATAATGGTTACTTATTGCCACGGAGACATAGCCACAGAAAAGTAATGCTGGGTATGTACACAGCCATCTCCAGGAAACGAGACCTGAAGATATGCCTCACTCATGTGGTGTGAAAAACTTAAGTCTAATAGCGCTATACTCAAAGCAACACTTTATCTGTTGGCATGTTTACAAGGAAAGTTGAAAACCAAATAAAGGATAATTGCCCATTCTCAACTGGATGTGGCAACTTTCACCTGTGATCCTTTATTTTCAGGCAGTGGCAAGGCTTCCCAAATGAGCTAAGTGAGCAATGATTCTGATGGAGAGATGATGTGAAGGCCTAAGTTTCTGCTCCTCCCAGATGCTGGATTAATTGCTGTAATACAAACCCACAGTACAATGTGCTCTCCACTGATATCACCCACTTATCTACAGGCCAGTCTGTGATGATTTCCACTAAAAGCCGAACAGTGCCCTGAATAACTCACTGAGTTGTACAAGATTGGTCCAAATTTGAATAAGGCTTGTATCTGGTAAAATTAAAACCTAAACTATTAGGCTCATTCCAATGGATGCTGATGGTTTTATTCTTTAGAAAGTGAGAGGACCCCATTGTCTAATCTTTCTAGAATGCGTAATAACCTCACTTTTGTTATTAGGATTTGTCTTTGGGATCCATGAGTTTTCTAAATAAGAAAGTAGCTCATGGTATACCTTTCATGAGGATGCAAACTAGTGCTACATTGTGTTTTTCATTTTCTTTTAAAGAATCTCTATTTATGACACCTAACTTTCCCTGGAAATTTTGCTTCAGTCCATGAGACTGGGCTAAAGGGAAACCTGCATGGCATGCCTAGCTAATTACATTCAAAATCAGACTTCTGCTCCAAGTTTGACCCCTTATCTTTGGACCAATACAATGAGCTGAAACTTTTTAAAAATGAGTCTCTTCCTTTGAGAAACTTGGTTCTTCAAATAAATATAACAATGCTAGATCCACCCTTCTAGCCCCCTGGGTACAAAGAAATTCAGAATTTCTTTCTGAAACCATTCTACATAGGCAATCTGGATCTGACTCTGGAAACACTGAGAGATTGATGGTTTTTAAGTCAAAGAATTCTAATAGCAGAAATGAGAATGGATGAGAATGGAGAAAGACTAGCAGCAGGGAGGCCATTTAGTAGGTGGTGGAAATAGCTCAAGGAAATGAAGACCTGAATTAAAGTAGTGACAGTGGGAATGGAGAAGAGTAGATGGAGAAAGGGCAACAACAGAGATAAGTTGGCAGGTCTTGGCAAACAAGTGAATGTGAGGTACAAAGAGTAGAAGGAATTTTATCAGCGCTATCTTCCTAAAGTGGAAGTTCATATTTTTCACCTGCTTATAGCCCTCCAATAGCTTCCCAATACAATATCCATAACAACTCTATCCATTGCCCTATAAGGCTTCATGAAATCTGGCCCCTGCCTACTTCCTCAATGTCACTGCTTTCCACCCTCATCACTCTCCAATTTTTTGATATAAAGTTCCAGAATTGCTGGATTTTTCTTTCCCATCTCAGTGCCTATGCACTTGCTAGTCTTGCTTGGAACCCTCTTCCCCAGACATTTTGCATGATGACTGTTTTCTTTTCACTGAGATCCCAGCTCAGATGTCCCTCTATCTCCTATGAAAAGTATTCACTGGTTGCCCACCAGCAGTAACACCCCTACACCCAACAGTCACTTTTTACATTACTGTATTTGTCCTCTCTAGAGCACCTATCAGTACCTGAAACTGCCTTGTTTGTTTTTGACGTTATTATCTGTCTCTCCCTACTGGAATGTCAGCTCCCTCAGGACGGGGGTCCTCTTTATCACCAGTGCCTACCATGTAATGAGCTCTCAAAGAATATTTATCAACCAACTGATATACAGATATACATATACAAATACATATACATATGTGTTGTATCTGTGTGCTTGTGTGTGTGTACATACATACCACATTTATAAATATATATAAATACTACATAAATATATAAAAAGTTATGGCTTGAAGATTAAAACTATCAGACTCAGCTTGCTACAACCAAGCATGATACCTGTGCTGAGGTAAGAAGTATTATTTTATAAATCTAACAACAGAATCATTACGTATTGACCTCTGTAAAAGCTATAAATACTTTTGATAAAAGAGAATTAGATTGAGATAAATACTAATCTAGAAGTAAATTTCTGAACCGCAGCAACAAAGGAGAAACAAGCTGGATCTCAATTTTATTCCTCAAATGTGTAGATTAAAAGTTCTATTTTGGCATTATGAAGAAGAAAGGAGCTGGCACACTCATACCACTCATACTGATAATATTCTGTTGTATTATTAGGAAACAGGGTAGGTTTTTCTAGGAGGAGTGGTAAGTATATTTCAGACAAGACTACTTTTTGCAGGGGACCTAGCTACTTCAGCCAGACTTGATGAAGTCTATTTTAGGAGGCAGAGGAAAGGATCTTCAGGTTCTTCTTCCCAAGCCATGCTTCTTTACATATCTCACAGGGTTACCAAAGGGTTAAATGAATTTATGGCATTTTATCAACCATACTCCATTTTCACATCATTTTTGGATTTGAGGTTTCTTTGAGAGTCCAGCATGGATCCCTCTGAGCTCTGCCTGTCGTCAGCAGAGTTCCAGAGACCTCAGTGATTAGTCTGTGTGAAAAGCACCATTAAATATTCCAAGGACATGAAGTAATTGATCATGACTGACGATATGAGTGTTACTCACTACCTACATTTTCTTCCTAATTTAGAACTTAATCATTTGAAAATAATTATATCCCTTGAAAAAAAAATGGCTCCACTTCAAAGAAAATGTATTCCATCAAGAACTGACTCTGGGCAACAGCACAATTCCTCAACAGATCTTTGGATCTCACACTAGGACCACACTTCCCAATGGTGCTGAAATGGGCTGGTCGTATCACATCACTAACCAGTCCTGCTGCCTCTCATTACCATGGTGCACCCCTGACTGCAGGAGTCCTTCAACATTCTTTGACTTACTGGGGCTGTGGTAGCAACAGCATGAACAACATTAAATAGGAATGTTCTCTGTTCTCGGGGAGACTTCAGTGAAAATAAGCCTCATGAGCTCTATGTAATGGCACTTCCCATTTCTCTCTAGTAAACATACACTAAGACTACCAATCCTGGGAAATACACACTGAAACAACTTGAAAATGAGGAAGATCATTCCAGTGCTGCTGTAATAACTTCAAATGAGGAAAACATACAAGGTTATTAAAGAAGTTTTTTTAGAGTCACAAAAGGTAACCACTTTGAGTATTTGACAATCTTCTGAACTAAAATTCAATCCCATTATGGACCAGAAACACAAATTTATTAAAATAATTGTATATGTGATACTTATGTGTAAATGGTTAGCTTATTAGATTTTTTAAATAATGCAGAATTATTAAAGTTATTTATAAAACAAAAACATTTTCTTCACAAAATTTTTGAAGAGCCTGGTATTTCATTCAAAAATATTTTATTTCAAGTATATCATTATGAAAGCAATTGACTCTTCAGGATAAGGAATGGTGAGAATATTAAAAAGAATAAAATATGATATATTTTACTAATAAGTAACTTAATAGTAATAATAGCATTAGTGTAACTATCCTAATATGATCATATTATCTTCCACATGAATGTATATTTACATAATATATATAATTCATACATTTCTGTATTGTTATATTTCACCTAATATAATGCAAACATTTTCAGTGGTTTTATGTAGTCTTCATACTGTTAGTAGCTTCATGCTATGTCATTTTCCTTCTAGTTTTTTTGAATATGCTGCCCCTTTTCAAATATAATTTTAAAATATAGATCATGTTCTCTCTTTTTGTTTCAGAATGAACTGAAAGTTTTAATGTCATTCAGATTAATATAACAAATATGATGGACATTACTCATTCTATAAATATGAATTCATAATCATATAATCAAGCACACATTTAAAAAATTTCCTTCATTTAACTTTTAAAAACTTGGGGCCATTCCCCTAATCCAAATTTACTACTTTGTACAGAGATTAAGTACTTCCATATTAAATCTTTTATCTTTTATGTTCTATTTTTGTTTTCACAGAAAAGTGAGTTAGAAATAATATACTTCATTTATTATGGTCATCTCAGTAAATGTTCTAGATAGTTCTAGATAGGAGGCAAGAACATACAGTGGAGTAAAGACAGTCTCTTCAGCAAACGGTATTGGGAAAACTGGACACATGCATGTAAATCAAAGAAGTTAGAATACTCCCTCACACCATACACAAAAATAAACTCAAAATGGCTTAAAGACTCAAACATAAGACAAGACACTAGAAACCTCTTAGAAGAAAACATAGGCAAAGCATTGTCCGACATAAAATCTCAGCAGTGTTCTCCTAGGGCAATCTACCCAAGCAATAGAAATAAAAACAAAAATAAACAAATGGGATCTATAGTTCTAGATAGATTTCCTTTAGTAATACCTCCAAAAAGATACTTATGTAGTAAATATTCTGAATGTTAGTAAGTCAGAGGACTGTTTCAGTAGACCTCACCTAAGAATGATGGCTCAGCTGAAGAGCTTTATCAGAACCCACTTCTTTTTCTTCACAGGTTTTAAAGTTATTATTCCATTTCACTTTTATTGATTGGTGCAAAGAAGAAACCCAACATTTTCTTGACTTTGGCTCCTTTGATGGTCATTTGGCTTTTTCTCCATAAAAGCTTAAGTGATGATTATATACTTAACGTTTAGTGACATATTGAGAATATATATTGCTGGTGGGGATGTTTACATAATTGTTTTCTTGAAGGCCCCTATTAGACAATCTCATAAACTTATCCTAGCTGCCCAGAAGAAATTAGTTGATGAGCACAGATACTTACAAAAAGTGGCAGGGATTTTAACAGGAACCAAAACCTGCCTTCACTATATTATATATGCAAACCTCTGGTTCTTTGTATCTATGAAGGTATTTTCACAAATAATTTGCATTTGATAGTTTCTTTTATTCTCAAATTTTGCTCCATTTCTTCCCTGTTTTTGTAAGGCTGAGGAGATATCCTTAGAAGTGGAAATCTAGAGCTTTCTTTTTCTTGGTAAGTAATAAAGATAGACATGGGGGAAAAAAAGAGCAAGGGAGAACCACTGGGTTATAGACCAGGGAGAGATGACCTGGCTGTTAAAAGGACTCATTGACTGAATCATCCACAAGTAAATAAACCAGTGCTTCAAGGTCAATGCTTTGTCCCAGACACACTGTCACAGGCAGAAATGCTTTCTTTGATGTCAACTTAGCTTCTGTTGATTTTTCTCCTCCGCTGGAGAAGAAGCAAGAACAGAGAAGCTGCTTAAGAGGTTGGTACAGTCATTAAATCCACCTAAAATAGCCTTGAAAGCCCATACATACGTTATCCCTTTTCCTCACAAAGCAAGCCTGAGCCAAACACAGAGAAACCTCTGAATAAGAGAAGACTACTACTTTTCAGTTGTATAAGAGACCATGGCACTGCCTACCTTTGCTATGAAACAGATTAGAGGAAAAATTGAGCATAGAGCTCTCATAAGGTAACTGAGACATTTCTAGGTAACTCAGATGACAAATCTTCAGTGTGACTTCAATGCTTCTCTAGAAGCAAATTCCCTGAATGAGAACAATGTTACAACCTAAATATAATGCACTTTCCAAAAGTTCTCAGACTTTTCAGGTGGTAACTCTAAGACAAGTAGATTTTCAATTCATTGTCGTCTCTAGCCAGCACAAGTCTTGCAACAATAATGTGGGCATACCAAGCCAAAATACTTATTAGCACAAATCACTTAGATGTGTGTATTTCCCATGTCCTCTGCTCTGTCACTACACAGTAGCTCTCTCTAGAGCCGAAACAAAGATTTAAACATTGTTCTAACCTTGGCTGAATCCAATTTGGGGAAGAAAACTGTGATTGGAAAAGATAAGTAAGAAGAAACAGGGGTAACTGGACCTACAGATGCTAGAGAAAGAAAGGAAGTCCCATAGAGGAAAGGGACCTTCAGCCACAAGAATCAAAGGATGAGAGGAAGCAGCTCAGCACTCAGAGGTGCTTACAGATGAACCACCTGATGTCTGACAGATCTGGATACTTAATAAGTGCCAGACGGTGAAGACATGAAGGCCTTGTATTAAGGTGACAGGCAGCTTGAAGAGAAAAGCATTCCCTGATCAAGGCGGGTGGAAATCATTATCAAATCAATATATGAGAATCTTCTAGCAGTAGAAGCAACAATAGACATTGCTGCATTTTCAAATACATGTAAACATTTTCATAGTTGAATTTTTATTGTATATATATTGTGTACTTTTTTGAACATAATAAATACCTTTTCTCACTATAAAAATGTTTTACTAAATAGCATGCTTAATGGTCTATGTTCTATCTCCCATTTGGTTATTAACAAACATTAAAGTCTGGGATAAATATTTTAATACACAAATATTGAAACATTGCTCCAAGGTAGGGTTTTGGAAATTCAATTGCTGAGTGAGAGAGAATGTACAATCTTATGACTTTTAGTGCATATTGCCAAAATGTTTTCTACAAGAGTTTTAAAAAATTCTTCTCCCATCAGGATTTATGTGAATGACCTTATGAACATAAGCACTGAGTACCACTTTCTTTTTATATTGTTTATTTGATAAGATAAAATGGTATTTTTCTAGTTTTAGTTTACATTTCTTTATTCATGAGATTGAGCATTTTTCATACATTTGTTATCCGTACATACATATTTCCTCACATGTCTGTTTCTGTGCTAAGAATCTCATATTGATTCACTTGAATGTATCCTATATATCAAGGGATAGAAATCCTTTGCCTATTTTTTGTTACAAATATTGCCCCACTTGTGTTCAAACTTTCATTTCATGACAGTTTGACATTAAAGAGTTTTTATCCCTTGATATTTTCTTTTGATTCCTTCCATTATATACAGAGACCAAATAATAATCCTTACCCATACAGAGATCAAATAAATACCTAAATTAAACACTAGGATTTGCTATAGTTTTTTTTTTCCATCTTATGCTTCAATTTCCCTGGAACTTTTTGGACGTATTACAGTTAATATTGCTGTATAATAAATCACACCAGAGCAACTCATCTCTGCTCCAAGTGGGGCAGTGGGGCAACAAGGAGAAGCACCACCCTCTTTTCAAAGAAGGACTTGCTGTCCAGCTATGGGGTATGTGGTCAGCACCTTTAGGGACTGCCTCACCTATAGACAGCTGCTTCATCTGAGGCCACATCCTTTCCTGAGCAGCTCACACTTGATGACTGAACAAGGCAGGAATATGAAGGTCCAGCCATCTCCGACTGACCATGAATATGATGGGCAAAACTCACTGCAGAGCTTCACACCTGATTGGCAAAGGCTTTTTCAGACCTTCGCTGAAGTTTAGATTCTTCCTCTGCCCAATCTTGCTGTTTCCCCCTCCTTACACAGGGGCTGAAGTCTACTAACCGTTTATTTATATCATCAACTCCATCTCAGTGCTTGCTTCTGGAGAACCTAACCTGCAAGAGGCTGCTCAGATTCAAGATGGCTTATTCCTATGGCTGGAAGATAAGAGTGGCTGGAACTGTGGACGGAATTCCTCTTGATATGGGCCTCTCTTTGGGCTGTTTGGGCTTCCCCCAGCATGGTGGTTTGTTTTTATAAAGGTACAATTTGAAAATGTGTATTCTTTTTTTATGAAGCACAAAGTTGAGCTGATATTTCTCATTAATATATCAATTATATTACTCAAAATCTCTCTGTATTTTTTAACTGCCTTGTATAAAACAGGGAATTTCTATTTTTTGGCTTTAGAATTTAATTGATATATGCATTCTCCACTAATAAAAACCCATTTGATGACAAAGTGAGTTCTTTTACACCCTATTTATAAACTAAGGTAAAAACTCTGTGTTTGCTTTAATTTTCTCCAGTTATATAATTTACTAAAAAATGTTAACTATTTTAGACAATGATTTTAATGAGTTAATGGCAGAGAAAGAATCTTTGTATTTCATTTCATATTTAATAGTCAACATATATTTTCCAAAATAGGTATGTGGGTTTTTAAAATTGTTACAAATCTTTGAAATCCCACAGCATGTGCAACAAATCAAATGAATACTCAGCCACAGAGCTGCATACAGGTTGATGTGGTAGAGGAATACTGTTCTTAACACTACCAGAGGTGCTACAAGGACAGGAATGAAGTCACTCTTCTTCACATGGGACTGTCTCCCCATTATGGTGACTGTCATTTTATTTGTTAAAAACACAATGGATACTTCATCTGCACTGTAATCGATATTCTATCTGAGATCTTAACTTGCAGATGGATGCTGCCAGTATTTATAAAGGGACTTAATGGGCACAATATTTCAGGAATATTTCAGAGAAGACTCACAAAATTGAAATATCAATTGAGTTTTATTTCTTTAGCTTGCAACATATATTCCAAGTTATTTCATCTAATTATGCCATTTAGTATGAGATAGACTTCAAGCATAAATGTTGCCTACTATACTCCTTTTTAATGTATCCTGGGGAAAATGCTCTGTTTTTAAAAAGTACCATGTTGCTGGCTCATGGGGGGCTTTTGTAATTCATTATGACTTTCAGATGTTTTTCTGAGGTACTTGGATCCAGCTCCTCATTACTCATTCTACATTTGTACCATGTACTAGTGAACGACCTTATATTTGTTTCTTGCTCATCGAGGTCTTTTGAATTCTGTTCCTGATTTCCAGGGGGCGGTTGCTTCTGCCCACCACTACCCCTACACGCCACCCTACTTTATCATCAAGATGTTTGGTGCTGGCTGTGCGAGTCAGCCTAACAATGACTCTGAAGTACCTGCTGGGTACACAGCACAGTACTCAAGTTAGAGGAAAATACAAAGAAACAAAGGATACAGCTCAGTTCTTAAGAAGACTGTACTTGAGATGAAGAGTATGACAGACAGAAACTGAAGCATATTTTCCCAAGGCAACTGCTCCCATTATGTCCAAGTATAGTTTCCAAGTGAAAACTGAGCATATATTAATGCTAAAAATTACTGGTATCATATGTGATCTGTCAGGGGAGGTCATAATGCATTATTACTGATGAGGGTGTTAAAAGTGGAACAGATGGGGGGCAGTTATAGCTTAGTAGCAGGGTGCGTGCTTAGCATGCATGAGGTCCTGGGTTCAATTCCCAGTCCCTCCACTAAAATAAATAAATAAATACATAATTACTTGCCCCCTCTCAAAAATTAAAAAACTGGAACAGGACTAATCCCTTTTTAAAAAACTATTTATCAAGTCTTCTCTTATTTTGACTCTGAACAATGAGTTGCAACACTTTTTGTCTGAAGCCCACACAACTGCACAGTTATAAAATTGTCCTTCAGGATCCTCATGTGCTATAGAAAACATGGAAAATATACATGATATTATATATAGTGGATAATTTAAGAGAAATTAAATAACACTTAATTATGAAAATGTTCATATAATATCCTATACACGAAAATAAATTATATAATGAGACATTCCATAACACCTAACTATAATTTAGACATTCAAAATGTTAAAAAAAAAAATCTTCTAACAATGCTTGTCCTGTTGAGTGTCCCTAAGATGCCTCCTGTAGCTCAAAAGTCAATGGCTGCAGCTGCAGGAAGATAGAGCATCTTCATGGGCCAAATTCTGCTAAAGACTTAATCCCTAACCTAGTTAACTCCAGTCAGATCTCACTGGATTATGCATAGCACATCAATCTGTGAATAAAGAGTCTGTGGCTAGGTAAGTTTGGAAATGCTAGGCACAATATTTCTTCAAAAAAAAAATCTAGCATTTACGGCTCTGATAATATCTCAGTTTTTTTTTTTTTTTAAAAATGTGTTTGATTCTGTTTAATCCAGTATTTTCCAAACCTATTTGGCCAGAGAACTCATTTACTATAACATCTGCTGACATCCTACAGAAATAAGATTTCAGAAGAATATTTGTAGAAAAATACTGATCTATCAAACCTCCATTTAATAAATACTTAGTAAGCATCTTCTTTATAAAGTTGATGTTTTTAAAAAATCTATGCTATGGAGGCAGTTAAGATGAGTTAAGCATCACCTCTATGCCTTCAAGACACTTTCAAAGAAGTAGAAGAAAAGAGAAATTAAAAGCTGATTTCATTCACAAGCAGAAAGAGTTCAGTGCCATAGCAGAAGTCCAACAGAGCATGCAGTTAGATTACAAAAAAGGAAATAAATAAGCCAGTGAGACAAGTCTTCAAAGATAATGCGGAATCAGAAGTCTGCCTTAAAAAACAGGTTAAGATTTTGCTATGTCTGGGAAGGTGACATTACATGAAGATAGTACCAAGGGGAACAGCCAAGAGATTTTGGGAAGTATTGAGGAACAGATATACTGGTGTATGCATAGAAAGGGCATGAAGTAAAAAACTAAACTGAAGTAAAGCCCAGTTGTTCTGGCACTCAACTTTCATATTTAATGAGCACCTACTATATAGAAGTGACTACTGGAAATAGTGATACAACTGGAAACAAGACTGGCCATGTGAGAATAGTAGGTCAATAATTAAATCAAGATTTCTAATACATTTTGGTTAAGATTTTATGACAAGCAAAAGACAAAAATCTTCACATGAAAAGATGCTCAATTTCACTAATTTTTAGAGAAATGCAAATCAAAACTACAATGAGGCATCAGCTTACACCAGTCAGACTGGCCATCATCAAAAAGTCTACAAATAAAAAATGCTGGAGAGGGTGTAGAGAAAAGGGAACCCTTCTACAGTGTTGATGGGAATGTAAATTGGTGCAGCCAGTATGGAGAACAGTATGGAGATTCCTTAAAAAACTAAAAAACAGAGTTACTATATGATACAGCCATCCTAATCCTGGGCATATATCCAAAGAAAACTATAATTCAAAAAGACACAGGCACCCCAATGTTCACAGCAACACTATTTACAATGACCAAGAAGACATATAAGCAATCTAAATATCTATTGACAGATGACTGGATAAAGAAGATGTATGTGTGTATACATACACAATGGAATATTACTTAGCCATAAAAAAGAATGTGATGGTTCCATCTGCAGCAACATGGATGGACCTACAGATTGTCATGTTGGGTGGGGTGGGTTGAACAGAGAGAGACAGATGTTACATGATGTTACTTGTATGTGGAATCTAGAAAAAGAAAGGGATACAGGTGTTATTTGCAGGCCACGAAAAGCAAACTGTAGTTGTCAGGGTGAGGAGGAGGGATGGATTGGGAGTTTGGGATTGACATGTACACACTGCTGTGTGTAGAATGGATGAACAGTGAGGACCTGCTGTGTGGTGTGGGGAACTATGTTCAATTTCTTGTGATGAGCTATAATGGAAGGGAAGCTGAGAATATATATGTGTATGTGTGTACATGTGTGGCTGGGTCTCTTTGCTATGTACCTGAAACTAACATTGTGGGCTGACTATACTTCAATAAAAAATAAGAATTAAAAAAAGACAAATGTCTTTAAGAGTATGGAATATTTGTAGCAAACAAAGTCAAAGAATGATTCTTAAAGGAATTCATAGTTGTAAAAAGGAATAGTGAATTTTATTCTCTCAACCATGTGGAGCAATCTAAATTTTTTAAGGGGTGAATTGGATCAGATCTTTCTTTTCAGAAGAACTCAGGGGCAATGTGGAAGACAGATTGGAAGGAGAACACACAGGAGGCAAGAGACCCAATTATGAGTAAACCATTGCATTACCTAGTAAAGTTTATAAGCTCCAAATTTAACGCAGGGTCAGTGACTGAGGAGAGGAGCAGGCAGATATGAAAGAAACTCAACATGTCCTAATGACCAATTAGATGCAGAGTTATAGAAGAGGGAAAAAGAAAAACATTTTCCCTGTTTGCCATCTGAGATAATCAATTAAAGAGTTAGTTTTATTTCTACAATACTTTGAAACAATATCAGTAGACATACAATACAAATGTTCAAAAGATGCATTAATCACCCAATTTCATTCAGAAATAGAGTCTGTCTTTCACACACACACACATACACTCACACACACACACAACTTCTGTAAAAACAGTTACTATAACCCAGAGCAGCCAGTCTGGTCATGATGAAGCAGAAGAAAACACTACAGTGGTTTCAGTGAAATGCCCCAAAAAGTTTTATTATCCCTGACCTTTTATAGAAAATCCATGAAGCTCATTAGACATCTTAAGAATATTTTTCTTGTAAACACCATCAGTTGATCACAGTCTAGCAACTGCTACATATATCTGATTTTGTGAATGTTCTAGCCTTGCAGAATATTTTGTAATGTGTTTTCATTTTCACCCCTTCTGTCTGCACCCAATTTTTTTCTGTTAAATTATAAACAAATTTAGATTCCTGTAATCTTTTACATGTAAATCATTTCTTCATTCTACTCTACTAACCCTGAATATTAACTCTTCATGAATATTTGTGAGTACAATTCACTAGAAATATAAATCTTTTCTATTTTACAACTTTCCTTTGGAATCAAACTTACTTCAATTCACTTAATCATAAGAGTTGTTTTAGGACATAAAGAGTCAAAAATCTGTCAGCATTAAGAATGACATGAGAGAATGCTTTTAAGGCACAGTCTCTTACATGTTAGCTATCTCCTATTTGAGATAATAGTAAGCAATTAATCCCAGCTTTAAGCCGTCTTCCAAGGTGGGGTTTCTTTCAACACCAAAATATCCAGGAAACCAGAGCTGGCATAGCTCATCTGAACAAAGGGCCATTCACAGCAGTTTGCCCAAAGCTGGTGGTTGAATTTCATGAACAAAACTAAGCAACCACTTTAGGGGGAGAGGGTCATGTGACCCTTTTATTACTTTATCAAGACAGATACAGTGGACCTGAGGTGATATCCAAGCATTAAGTCTCTTACCTCCGTTAGGATGTTGAGAGCTATTTCCCTCTCTATTCCCTGACAGAAATGTTAATCGTCAAGTAAGCACAGTTCTTGAGTAAAGAGGGATTTCTTCTAGGAATTTGGCAGGAATTACAGCTTCCTCTCTCTTATCGCAATCTGTATAACTCAGTCTTCTGGGAAGGGTCACAGAGAGTTTTGCAATACCTTCCTTATGAATAACGGCCACATTTCTATTATGACTTATGAGAAGCAAGAACTACCACACACCAACGTTAAAGAATCTGGCCTTTTAGATTTTCTTAAGGCTTTTCTATCACATTTCACTTCCTTGATTCTTCCTAGTAACTTGGATCAGATGAAGGCAGTACTCTCTGAAAAGTCATAATCCTCAGGTAGGCCTTCATTCAGTTGCCTAGGAGTAGGGTTTTATGCTAGATGATGCCTGCCTCACCAAGAGTGCGGATGACAGCCCATCTAATCACCATGAAAAATCATGAAAATTCAAAATTGTGAACAAGTTTAGGTCTTCCTCAGTGGTACAGAAACCATCAATCACGCATTTCACATTGGTCAAAAATATGTGCAATACATACTTGCCTTGTTTGTGTTGCTTAATTTAAGGATTTCTACCCGGTCTTTAATTAATTTTTTTATGTAATGTCACGTAAGATGCCACCATTTTACTTTGATCACACTGATCAAGTACACAAATTGAGGAAGATTCTGATTTATTTCATTATCTTTCACGGATGATCCTTATGAGCTTTGTCCCCCCAAATTTATATTCCTTTGAGAGAGGGCCTTTAAAAAGCAAACAAAGGGTTTTGGTGTCTTTGTGTGCTGAAGCCCTTATGAGTTGAATTTCTTGGCTTGTTTAAATCCTCATTCCTGATGAGTTAATTCAATGATAGAAATTCCCAGTCTTGCTTTCCCCCTCTTGTAGCTCCCCCTCTTGTAGTAAGAGGGAATTCAAATTATGTCTATGGTCACATGCCTCAGTTCGTAACTGCTGTCCTACAGAAGAGGATGGCTTGTCTGACAGTCCAACCAATACAGTCACAGGGTTCAATGAAGGTGCCTCAGGGCCTGTTCAGGAGGGAGGAAGACGAGGGAGAGCAGGAGAGAAGTGCAGAGGGAATGAAGGGAGGGTGGGAAGAAGGGAGAGGGGTAGGTTCTCATCTTTTTTAACACTGGATTTTCATGCAAAACTTTTGCTGGAAAAAGAGGTTCTGAGGCTAAAAACACTTTGTAGGCCCATTTATAGAAAGAATAAATCTACATGGTCCCTTCTAGTTGTAACATTGGTTACTTTGCCCTTCTGTAATACTCTCTCTAGTCTGTCATTTTCAGAACAGCACAGGAAAGGCTGGTTTGAAAACACATGTTGAGATTTGCAGATACTGACTGGTATATATAAAACAGATAAACAAGTTTCTACTGTATAGCACAGGGAACTATATTCAGTATCTTGTAGTAGCTTACAGTGAAAAAGAATATGAAAACGAATATATGTATATTCATGTATGACTGAAGCATTGTGCTGTACACCAGAAATTGATACAACATTATAAACTGACTATACTTCAATAAAAAAAAAAAAAAAGAAAGAAAATACATGTTTTCAAGGCTGTATATAACTCAGTAATCTGCTTCTTTCATATGGATATTTACCAGCTGGTCTTTTCAGTCAATAGAGATATAGATATCGACAGATACAGATATAGATTATAGATATAGATTATAGATAGATATAGATAGATAAAACCTATACATATATTTATATATA
The DNA here is from genome assembly GCF_009834535.1 of Camelus ferus. NCBI lineage: Eukaryota > Metazoa > Chordata > Mammalia > Artiodactyla > Camelidae > Camelus > Camelus ferus. The sequence goes on from NC_045702.1 coordinate 32,502,639, forward strand.
AAGATATTAATTTATCTTTTTATGGTGAAAGAAATATGGGTTCAATATGACTTTTTCGTATCTTAGGCATTTGCTATTACTCAGTTTTAAAAAAAGGAGTAACAGTATAACAGTGTCCCTGGAGTGATTTAAAGCATTTTCTTAAGTGACCTTAGACGCAGAGAATCCAGATCTGCACATTTGAATGGAGCTAATGCAATTAGGAAATATTTATTTGTTCTTCCCTATTGCAGTATGTTTGCCTCGAGGCCCAGAGCCATGTCCAGTCTAATTTAGACTGTAGATTTCAGCTTTCCCTGCTAAAACATATTAAAGTCTTTTTAAGCATTAAAAAAATCTTCAGTGCTTTGCTATTGGCCCTTTTCCACTTTCATATTAAGAAGAAGATATATTCCCTTATTATTTTCATTCATTGAGTGGCCTACTTACGAGTAATAAGTTCCCCAGAGCTGGAAAGTTCAAGTCGTGGGTGGATGATCAGGTTCAGCAATATTATAGAAGGAATTCCTGTATTATATAATAAATTTTACTTAATAATTGCTAAGATCCCATTTGTTTAATGATCCTATTATCCATCTTTTGTTTCTGGAAGTTCTAAAGCTCCTGCTTTTCTCACTCAAGTGGTAAGACTCTACAATTTTATACTCTGTCTTCTTCACTTAACAAAGAGCCTAGCTCCTATTACATATTCTTACTTCGACTGTACTTGATTTTTACTGAATTCTTTTAAGTCAAACTTTCTGCACCATGAGGTATAATATTAGATTTCGCTAACATCCTCAATATTGTTTTCTTGGAATTTCTTGACCCAATGTATTCCATCTCATGAGAAACATGTGGTAATGTGGATAAGCCCATGTGATATGCTGGGAACTCTGCCAAGCAGGCTGAAGGGATCAAGCTGTTCTGAGAATAGCTGACTAGCATAAAGACTAGGTTCTTGACCCAGGTATTCAAATAGTCATGACAAATTCCAGCTTATTTCTAACAGCACCTGCAGGAAGGATAATATCTGGGTACAAGGCTAGAGATACGAGGCAATAAACAATATTCAAAATTGGGTAAATATCATCAGCCCAATTACAAAAAATAAAGATACTTCTGAACAGGATCTCAGCCAACTGCATAAAGTACTAAGACTGGGATTCATTCTAGCTAGAAACCAAGGCAGGTGCTGCAGTGAAGGTGGATTTGGTACAGGGACATCTGACAGGCACAGGCCATACCAGGGTCACCCCAGGTGTCATGAATATGGGCTCTCCTAGTTCCAGTCCAGCACCTCAGGCTTATCATGCACAGCCTGCCCCAGCAGAACTGACTCAGGGTATTGCTCATGTCTGGGCCTGGGATGAAGAACATCTGTGACTACAGCTTTGCAAGGATGTTAAAAAAATGGATTGAAAGTCTGCCGTATAATTTCACATTTGCCAAAATCAGCTTTCTAAACATGCATTTTATTTTTCAGGATTTTTTTTTTTAGGCCTTCTCTCAGAATTCCTAATTCTGCCAATTCATGATTGCTTATCTGAAGATTATGTTCCAATTTTAAATCCCTAAGCATTTCCCTATTTCAGAAAATGAAGTTAAGGATGACATCTGTTCTAGTTGGCACTTCTACACGGTCTTCACTGCACTACAGGAATTTACTCACAGGAATTGTGACCGCGGGGCATTGATTTTCGACAAATGTTCATGCAATAAAAATGCTCTCATCAGCACCAAGTTCTATGCCTTAAAAGTTTCACAAGCTTCTCTGAAAAGGCTGGCTCATTTTCCCCCTTTATGGTTTTCAGATTAATTATAAACTCTAACTACAAAGTTGTCCTTTCTTTCTTTTCTTTCCTATCTAAAGTGGAATTCTCTATATTTACTTCCCTAGTCTAAAGATAAAAATCATATTAATAAAAGTTTATACTCTTTTTCTAATCAGGCATTTCAGTAAATCTTCCTTTTTTGTACACTAATGAACCTTTAGATTGTACATTGCTTATTAAATTCTATATGTAAAAATGAACATTCTCCTAAAATTACTGATGGCATGATTTTTAATCTCTAAGAGACCCAGTTTTGCTATCTGTAAACTGGGAATTTTGTAATAGTGTAATGTTTGTAGGAGTACCTATCTCAGAGAATTGTTGTGAGCATTAAAAGCAATAACGTGTAAAAAGACTCAGTTGTCTATAAACTGTAGTGTTATCATTGGCATTGGTTAGTTTCTAATGGATAAACTAATTGGCTTCTCCCACTATGGTCCCCGTTCCCCAGATGGGGCATGAGAGTGGGTTTACCAACACAGTATGACTCAAGTATCCCAGATGAGCGTGAGAAAGTGGCACTTCATGGCTGACATTTGAGAGACTCTCCTGCAGGGCCAAAAACTTGAGACATCTCCTACAGGATTATGAACCTAGTCCCAAACAGCATAAACTGAGAATAGTAAGCCAAAATAAGAAGGCAAGAAAATCATGGGGAGCTGGTCGGTCTATACCTTAGCAAAAAATGTTTTGTTAAGCCAAGGAAGAAGTAGGCAATCTAGCCAGTCTCAGTCCAGAAGCAAACATCCACCCCATACCATTTCTTCCAACAACACTGAAAGGTTAGGAAATACCCTGAACTTTTAAACCATACAGAGAACAACACTGCAAATGTGTGTGACCTAGAATGGACTAGGCCAAGGTTGCATTCTAATCTAACCTTGACTCTTGGAGGTAAACACTCTTTCATTTTTTAACTTTCTATTTCATTTAAGCAAAACTGCTGGAGATTTCAGAAGCACTCAGCAGGCCTGAGGATTGTTGATGGATTTCAAGATTTTGCCGAGTACTTCAAACTGCAATTAAGTATAAGCCAATGTACAAAAATTGTTGTACAATACTATTTTTGTAATTTATTTGTATAAATATATATATACATATAATTTGCATTATATTTGGTTTTTGTGGCATGTAAATTCTTAAATTCTCACTACATTTTCCAAAGGTTTCACCTATGATGTTAATATCAACTTACCTATACTAATGTTTATACTTTAAAAATTGTTGTATATAGACCATCAGTTTGACTGTGGTTATCCCCAACTTACCCATGAACAAATCTTGTTTTAAGTGTTGCAACGTTACTTTACTAACTGGTAGGAGAATCAAGATTAGAACTAGACAAAAATATCCAGTCTTTTTCTTAAGCAACATTTATTTTCCTTCTACATTATTTGTAATGTATGAAAATTTTGGAAATAAATGTACTCAGGCACTTATCACACCATACTGTAAATCTCTTTCTCTTATCCATTGTCCCACTAACTTTTGGGATCTTTGAAGATGGAGAGTTTTAGTCCCAGGGTCAAACATCATACCTGACACTTAGTCATTACTGAACTAATAAATTAGCAAATTGAAAAAGCAGTTTAGGCAAAATTGCTCCTATACGATAAAATATCAAAGCTGACCTCTTGGTGCAGCCAGAACCATGTCAGTCTCATAAACTATAAAACATCATTTAAGTATTTTGAAATTTGAAACTAATTTATAGTATGACCTCTGGAATTAGCATGAAATCAAGTTATTTAGCTTATATTTGCATTGCTTACATTATATATACTTACACATAAAAACAGAAAAAAATTTACTGAAGAATATATTTAACAGCTATAAAACTTTGAAGTATCTCAAAATTTTTTCACTTTTCACACCTTTCCTCTCATTCTTTTTTTCACAGAAAAAGTATCTCAAACAAGATTAGACAGAAAAGCACAGATAATCCAAAGATAGCCTCACTAATCTCTCGCTACGTACTGACAATGATGCCAAGGAAGATGGAAGAAATGGATATATCAACCCAGTTTCAACTAATTTTTCTAAAGAGATCACTGGATAGAAAAATCAATGTTCTTCAGGTCAAAATCGGTTTTACCAGAATTGAATTAGATCAGAACAGAATTTGAAAAGCTGTAACATAGATATATAGCATTTAGCACTATATTAGCATACAATGTGTCTTTTAAAGAAGAAAAATTAGGCCCTTTTAAAATTTGTTTAAACAATAATTGAGAAAACTCCCTGTGGGTATCCTTTGCGACTGAAAGTGGTAAGGCCGACTGCAATGCCTCCACAAGCCAGCCAGGGCTGCCTTTGGGGGGCTTGACAGAAACTTCCCCATGGGGAGGCTCAGAAGGGCCTCCCAGGCCAGAGCGCTCTGCAGGATGGGCTGAGACCACTGTCACAGCTGCATCAAAATTCCAGTCACTACCTCAGTTCACCCTGTGTCCCTCCCTCCATGACAGGTGTTATTTCCAGGGCTCTTCCCCAAAAACTTTCTGAACGTAGGTCTCATTCTCCAAGTCTGTTGCAGAAACCAGCCCCACAACACCCACCAACCCACATATTCCCTCCCACTGGCAATACAGATCTCTCAGCAGTCTAGAAAGAAATGGGATCCCAACAAGGCTCTGAAAAAACTGTATCTTCTGCCAAGTCTCAGGCAGATGTGAAGAGTTACCTGAGCATTTTGGTAAAAACCAATAAAAAATATTGTATTAGTATTGACACTGTTGTCAGCATGTCAGGGATTTGCTTTTGAACATTTTGAAATTAAGCAGCTTTGGAAAAAGTTTTGAGAGTGTCTTTAAAGGAACTAATAAATGCAGAGCAATAGCGTACGCAACATACTCAAGAGATTATATGTAAACTTGCTGATGACAGTGTTCATCAAACAGGAATTACAGGAAGACAACTACTCAAATACTTTAGAAATTCTTCCTATAGTGCAAATGCTCTTTGATTTTCTGCGTGGTTTATAAATCTCCTCTTATTATGTGGCATACAGTCTATAACATTAGGCAAAATGCTACACATCTGGGGCTCAGTTCTCATTATGGATGCATTACATTTACATACAAATGGAAATAATTTGGCTATGTCTTCCAGCAACTGCAGGACCAACCATATCAGCTCAGCACCAAACAACTGTAGCATCGCAGTCTTTCTCCAGATAGACCCCAAAAGAATATCCTGAAAGGCAAAGGGACTAAGGGCTGTTTGTGGTCCCTGTGTCTTTGTCCAGGAAATCAATCAAACAAAAAAATGCTCTAGGTTCAGCTACTGCCTTGTCAGAGGCCCCATTTCCGGTTCCACCTCCCTCCTCCTCAACACTCTGACTCCACCACAGACACGCTTGTGCCTATATTTGTAACTTTTGTGCAGTCTGTTCTTATTTCTCCCTTTTGTGTGTGTGTGTGTTTGGTTATCTTTTAATATTGTGGGCCTTTGTTTTACTTAATGGTATAGTACTTTTAAACTTCCTATTAACAGAGACTTTTTAAAAATAAAGTATCATCATATATTACCCAAGAGTTATTAAAATATTTTCAAAGTGCATTTCTCCAACTTTCTGATTTTATCTTGCAGTTTTCTACTAATTTGACATTTATGAATCTCAGTTTTTACCTCATCTAGTTAACTTTCTTTACTTGAATACTTTTTACAGGGTCTTTTAGTCTTCTTTCTTCTAAATTTTAAACATCAGATATTTCTCAATTTTCTTCTTAGTTTTAATTTTTAGTTTATGTCCATCTTAACCTCTAATTTTGCTGTAAGTTTATCAGTCTTCATTTGCTTTTGTAATAGACTGCAAGGATGCAGGCTGCAGGGGTGCCAACAGTGGAGGACTGTATCAGGAAGAGCTGGGAGCATCTCTGCCCTGGCTGCACTAGTGACACGGAGCAAGATCACCCAGGCTGCTTCTGCACCAGGACCTCTGGTCCTCCTAATCAAGCTCCCTCTCAAGCTAAAGGAGGTATTTCCAGAGACTCTCATCTCTGTATACTCAGGCACCCATTCTGCTACCTTACTGGCTGGAGCTGGCCATAAGATACAGGATGAGCCACCCTATAAATAGGGTAAAGTATAAATATTTTCATTTTTAAGAAAAAGGAAAGAATAACTCTATTAATGCAATTCCTCTGTTTTTCCTTCAGGTACTTAACTCAATCACTATCATATAGTTATGTATGCCATTCCTTATCTAAATTCTAAACAAGGTAAGTAATAATGTTTCTCTTGATCACTGCTGAATGCCTAGCCCAAGCTTTGGCATAAAGCACAATTACAAAAAAAAATATTGTTAAATGGGTAAACAAACAAATAAACTAAATGTCGAATATGCTGGCTAGGCAGTAAACTAACTGAAGGTTTTCTCACGTTTGACACTTTTTTTTTTTTTTTTTTTACTGTTCCTGATTTTTAGTTGGCACAAGGGTCTTAACCAAAATGCTGAAGTCAGTGATTCTGTAGATACAGTTATAGTGCAATGGATAAAAGAGAAATAAAGAAAGAAAGGAAAATAAGGAAGGTGAATTTTATTCTACAAACTTTTTTCAAAAAGTTATTTGTCCAGAAATGGATTGTACAATGGACAGAATGTTTGTGTCCCCCACCACAAACAAAACTCATTTTTTGAAATCTGACCCCCAGTGTGATAGGGCTCAAGGCCTTTGGGAGGTAATTAGGTCTTAAGGTATAGCCCTCACAAATGGGATCAGTCTCCTTATAAAAGGGGTCCTGGTGAGCTCTCTAGTCCCTTTGCCATGTGAGAATACAGTCGACAGTGTGCAACCTGGAAAAGTGTCTCACCAGAACCCAACCTTACTGGCACCCTGATCTTGGACTCTCAGCCTCCAAAACTATAAGAAATAAATGTCTGTTGTTTATAAGCCACCCATTCTATGAGACATTTGTTGTGACAATTTGAACTAAGATATATCATTTACAATATTATCTTAGTTTAACAAGTGTTTGCATCTTAAGCTAAATTAGGGGTCTGGTCTCTATTTTTGTTTCTTTAGTTATATTTTTTATATCTTGTTATTTTTACATTAAATGCTTAGACAGAAAGACATTTTCCTAGTCCAACTTTCAGTTAGCATTTAAAAATTGTTCTACCCAATTTTACATACACCTCTTACAAACATACTATTAGATATTTTGCAAGTGGTATGCCATTCACCCTGACATACTTACAAATCAAACTTTTAATTAATGAAAAGCAGAGATATTCATAATAAACTGTAAGTCACTTTAATTCAGAACAATCGTAGGCTTTCTGCTTTCAGGATATCTTCTTCTGAAACACCTGAGTGTATGTTTATCAGGCATGAACGTCAGCATGCTATTATACAGTCTTTTTTTCTAATTCAAGGCTCTATTGTTAGATGTGGGGAAATATGTATATCAACTCTCTTTGGGGGGCACGTAAACAGAGTATTCTGTATTTTACTTTCTTGGAATCATAGTTAAGATTATAATATTTCATCCAAAAAAAAAAGTTTCAAAAGATTTGCCCCATAAGGAAATTGTTGAGAATTTCTTTTTACATTAGGTATTCATAATAACAGCTTATGTATGCAAATTTTTAAACATAGATCATTCTTGATAGTTATTATTTGCTAAGTTCCAACATTTATAATGCCCATAATATAATAACTAACATATACTCTCTTGCTTCAAGAAGAGAGTGCTCTTAAAATTTAAGATGAATGTATAGAAGCTATTTGCTTATATTTGGCATGCTTTTCTTCTAAAATACAGGTTTTGAGCTGGGATCCTCCACACATTTCCCTTGAGCTCTGATTATATGGATCAGTGCTACCTCGATTTGGTCAACAATAATTAATAATGGCCACAATCTAGAAAGACTTGTGATTTCAGGGAAATGATTTTATATTCTATGGAGATTGAAGAGAGATGGGAGATTTCTTAGGAGTTTCTCAAACACAGAAAATCCAAATGGAATCTCTCTCTTTGGTTTTTCACAATTTCTACTTTAAGTTCTGTTTTCAACAGATGAAGAGCAATTAGACTCAGGTTAAAATTTTGCAATCAAATGTTTTCTGTTTGGGATGGCAAAAACTCTGTGAGTAGTCACAAAAATACTGAAGGCCACTATTTGCTTGTGTTCCTAGTCTTCTGGACAGGGTTTGAGAGGGAAGAGAAAAAGGAAGAAAAGCCTAAAAGCCCAGAGGGAAACACTGGTGGTAATTAGCAAGTAAATATTTACCTTAATTATCATAGTAGTGATAGTGTTACATAAATCACTTCTGACCTTCATTAATTTAAAACAGGTATCTTGTAATAAGTTGTACTGTTTATATTTGCAAAATTTGTGTGCAATTCCTAAAATATATTTTGATAAACAGGATATATTGTTCAAATAGCAATATTTATGCCAAAGTCAATAAAATCACAAACTCCTATTTAAGTGAATTTATACTTCCTCAAATTATCAAATAACTGAAAAATACACACTCAAATCTCATAATCCTGTATAGTGTCAAAGAAAAATTGCATGGACATAGTTAAACAGACAAGAAAGACTTTATTCAAATGTATTGCAATAGAGGTTAAGACTACTGCAACAGGGAGAGAGACTGAAATCTACTCCTCTAAAACAAGAGGATGGGGGAGCTAGTGGAAAAGTACTGGAAGACGTTCGTGGGGAGGTGGTCAATGCGATTAGGCCAACTGCATGTGCTAAATGACAAGAAGTTAGGCTCCTACCCTCCCGCAGAGACTTGGAGATAGAGGCTCTATCTGACCTTGACAATTACTTTTCAAAGGGATGGCTCTTTGAAAAAGACTCTCCTGGTCCTAAAACTGGAAAGAGGCTGGGAGAAGATTTACATCACAAGGGAACAAAGAAAGAATTTACAGTGGCTAGTTTTCTAAACTTAATTTTCTAAGGAAAGGGAGGACAAGAGATGATAGGAAGAAACCTGGGCAAGTTTCATCAAGCTGAGGGGAACATTAAGGCTGTCTCAGTAGACAGAAAGGGAAGTGCAAAAACAAGCTGTAGGTGCAATGCCACGTGAAGTAAGTGTTAGAGCAAGGACAGTTTATGGAGACTTCATATTAAAATGATGGGGTTGCTCTTACAGTTCTCTTACCACCAACTCAGTAATTCTTTACAATGATTTCAAAAACTAGTCTGGGTGAAACTGTTACAAAAAAATGCAGTTGGAGGTCAAATTTGACCATTACAGGTTGTATCTGTCAGACTTCAACCAGAAAGACAAAACAAGTAGGGGATGTATGTATATTAAGGGATTTATTGCAAGGAATTTCTTTACAGGATTTGGGGGCTTACTAGGCAAGTCTGAAATCTATAGGGCAGGCTGCTAGGAAGGAGAGGCTAGAAACTAAGGGTGAAGCTGCTGCACGCAAGGAGAATTTATTCTCTTTTCAGAAAACCTCAGTATCACTCTTGAGGCCTTTTGATTGGTTACATCAGACCTGATTACCTAGGATAATCTCCCTTAAATTCGATTAATTATGAATGTTAATCATATCTACAAAATACCTTCACAACACCACCTAAATTAGTGTTTGATTGAATAAGTGAGGGTGACAGCCTAGCTTAGTTGACATAATAAATTCACCATCACATAGGCTGAATGGAAGCATTACCAGAGAGATGCAGCCAAGGAACAGACACACCAGTCAAAACAAAGTGGTTGGTCATAAGGATCCTGTTGGTGTGTGTATTCAGCTAAGTTAGAATATTTAAATCAATTATTCTTAAAATTTGAGGGGATATATGCCACATGGTTTTCACTGATTCCAGGGCTTTATCCCCTAGGAAAAAAATATGTACACATATAACATTGTAATATATAATACTACTCTTAATAATATATACTATAATTTTTAAATATGTTTGTACAAATCTATAGAGTAACCTAAATGTTCAGCATTTTATAATATTCTAATCTATACTTTAAAAAACTATAGTATGATATTTAAATCAAAAGCTTATTAAAAATGAAGAATGAGTAGCTGCTAAGGCATCGTAGGAAAGATGATATCCATCTGTCACTTTAGAACAGCATTTAAAACTACTGAACATTTTAAAAGTGAATTAAGTATAGATATTTCAATATTTATTCTTTTATGACAGATTACTTCAATGTCATTTCTTAATATTACAAATTGTTCATGATTGACTAAAATATCGATCTTCATGATTTTATATTTATTTTGTGCTCTATTTTTCCAGTATGTGTTTAAGATTTTGAGATGTAAAAATATGGTTGAATTGAGGTTCTCTTTTACTTTTACACATGTCTTTAAATGTAAGAACTAAAAATTATTATTAGAATAAATTCACACACAAGGCAGAAAAACAATGTCTGTGTTCAAGAATTCCTCTTCTTTTTCTCAACCTCTATTACTCCAATATAATTCCCAAGACTAATAAAAGCATGAGCAGCACTGACACCAGTGACGAGCTTTTAACAGAAAAAAACACTGAGATGTTACTTAATCAAATGCTTTTAGCATGCAAGAGGTGTCATCTTGCATCTCCCAGCCTTGACTGCCAGCTTCAGTGTTCCCATCCAACTCATTCCAACACTGAATATTTTATAAGTTAGGTTTTAGTGAATCCTATTCTTTCCTATTCTTGCCTAGATGTGAAAATTGCCATTTGCCATGAGGTAAGAGGTAAAACAGTCATATTTCTGATAAACAGGATTGGCACTTCTGTTTAGTGTTGCTTCTGGCAAGCTCCTTGCATTTCATTTCCACTTTATATTCTTTAGGCCTGAGAACTGCCAACCCCCTGGATGTGCATGGGGCAGGAGGAGATGGGAGTGAAAAGCAACACAAAGCACACACAGCACACACACACACACATACACACACACAAACAATCCCACATATACTTAAGAGAATAAGAGGCTCCTGTGAGCCTGGAGATAGGGTGAGAAATAGAGTAGGTTCAAGTAAGACACAAATGGTTATGACGGGATAACAGGAATAGTTGTGAAGCTTAGGCTGCGTTCATTCCAACCCGCTAACTCATTGGAAAGGTGCCAGTGAAAATTAGGAAACTCATCTGAATCACGTTAAATTTCTCAGAGGAAACGTGCAATACAAATTCAAGACAGTGCTGCCATTATTAAAGCTATCATTGCTAACATTTCTCATTATGAACACAAAGTCAGGAAAGGAAAAAAGGCTGGTAAAGAAATCAAACAGATAATGGGGAGGAAGGGTGACAACAGCTGTTCAGATAGGTAATGAATTTGGTAATGTCTAATCTATTTAGTGCACTGGATTTGTTACAGTCTTTCTTAGATTGTGAGAAGTCTTCATATAAATATAGGTATTTAGAAGAAATGACTACCTCAAAGGCTTAGATATTAAGCTTAGCTCTCGTAACAGCGTGTGACAGCATTGTATTGATCAGGTTGGGCTGCCATGACAAAATACTGTATACTCAATGGCTTAAAAGAAATTTATTTCTTACAGTTCTGGACACAGGGAAGTCAAGATCAAGATGCCTGCAAGGCAGGTTCCATTCTGAGATCTCTTCTTTTGGCTTCTAGGAGGCCACCATCTCCCCATGTATTCTCATGACTTCTCCTTTTATTTAAGGAAAGAGGAAGCAAGCTCTCTAGTGTCTCTTCTTAGAAGGGAACTTACCCCATCATAAGGCCCCCACCTTCATGACCTAACTTAACCCTGATTACCTCTCAAAGGCCCCATCTCTACCATCATACTAGGGCTTATGGCTTCAATATAAGAATTTGAGAGGGACACGAATATTCAGACCATAACAATTATTGATATATAAGGTCTGCATTTAAAAAGAGCTTTAAAAGGGTGTTTTGTTCTGAATGTATAAACAAATACAATATTTTAAAATAAAAAGAGAATCACATGTATCTGTTTGCCCCACTAGAGTTAACACTGTTTGGTAGATACTCTTCTTACATTAAATAAAACCTGTACATATATAAAAGTCAAGAACTAAATGTTTTGTTAAAAGATTTCATTTTTGAACATCTACTTGAGGGTACTTTATAGGGAAATAAAATATTTTATAAGTACAAACATCTACATGGTGATAATATGAAGGAAGGGGAAACTAGGGAAGAAAAAAAAGTCAATAGTCAAACTGGAGTAATTAAGTCTCCAGGTTTACCCAGGTCAAACTCCTTGTTCAACAACTGCCATCAGGCCCAGCCTTTCCAACAGTCAGATGGCAGACAAAAGCGGTGTAAAGAGAAGAGGGAAAAAAGATCACTGTTAGCTGAGGACTCTGTTTTTGGTTAACATTTTGGGGAGTTTAAATCACCACCTTGCCCATTCACCTTTCTTACCTTAGGAAAACATCTTCTGATTACAAAATGAATAAAAGCTACACTACCACTCACCCAAAGTAAATTTCTATTTCTAGGTCACTTTATATCTTAACTGAATATGCTTGCTCATCAAGGCACACTTTGAAGAGCCCTGTCATAAATACTAAGAGAGGCTGTGAATCAAGTGAGAAGAGAACAGGCACTGGAACCATACAGGGCTAGATACAATTCTACCTCAACCATTTACTATACTGGAGCTTTGGGCAAATGTGTAATCTTATTATGGTAGAATACTTGCATTGATTATTAATTCACTGTATTATGAGACACCACAGAATTACAGAGGATAACAAGAAACTACTATGAATAATTATATGCCAACAAATTGGATAACCTAGAAGAAATGGATAAATTCCTAGAAACATACAACCTACCAAGACTGAATCAGGAAGAAACAGAAAACCTGAACAGTTCCATAATAAGGAGATTTAATCCACAATCAAAAAACCTCTCAACAAACTAAATTCTAGGACCAGAAGGCTTCACTGGTGGTTTTATCAAACATTTAACAAAAAATAATACCAATCTTTCTCAAACTCTTCCAAAAAATTGAAAGTGAGGGAATATTTCCAAAGTCATTTTACAGGCCATGATTATCCTGATACTAAAGCCAGAGAAGGACACTAATAAAATAAAATTAAATTATAAGCCAATATCCCTTATGGACATGGAAGTAAACATTCTCAACAAAATGCTAGCAAACAGAATTCAATGGCACAGTAAAAGGATTATACTACAATCAAGTGGGATAAATCCTGCAATGCAAGGATAGTTCAACATACGCAGATCAATCATTGTGATACACCACATTAACAAAAAATAAAAATCTTATCATCATCTCCATGGAGAAAAAGTATTTCACAAAATTCAACATCCTTTCATGATAAAAAAAAAAACCCTCGACAAACTAGGTATACAAAAAAAAAAACTCAACATAATAAAATCCATTTATGACAAGCCTACAACTAACATCATGCTCAATGCTGAAAAGCTTTTCCACCAATATCAGGAACAAGACAAGGGTGCTTATTCTTCCACATCTTGGTTGCTATGAATAATACTGCCATGAATATGAGAGTGTAGATATCCCTTCAAGATAGTCATTTTATATCCTTTTGCTGCATACCCAGAAGTGGGATTGCTGGATCATACGGTAGTTCTTTTTTCAAGTTTTTGACAACCCACCATACTGTTTTCCTTAATGGAATTTACATTCCTGCCAACAGTGCACAAAATTCCCTTTTCTCCATACCCTCACCAACATATGTATCTTTTGTCTTTTTGAGCATTAGGTGAAATCCTGTTAAGCTCTTGATTTTTTTAGGTTTTTAACATTATTCACCACTCTTCCCAGGTTTATGTTATGTGCAAATTTGATAGGCATGTCATAAAATTTTGCATCAAAAAGTTATTGATGATAATATTGAATCAAAAAAAGAAACCTTAATGTATGTTCTATAAACTTGCAAGGATTATGTGCCAGTCACTACAGATAGGAGGCAGAATTCATCTATGTCACTGATCAAAGAAGATAGCATTTTTTTCCAAAAAACAAACCAAAAAACCCTGCCTTTTCTATAAAAAAATTATATTTCTTTATTGCAGGTTAATTAAAATTTTCTTATTAGTCTACATGTAATATAATTCTACACTACTAAAAGCATTTAATGTTATTTTCAATCATACCTTCAATAAAATATATACCTGACACTTCCTTCAAAGACAGTACATACAAATTCTGAAAACTGCCTGCAAACCTGAGGTTGAGGATTTCTAGATCTCCAGAGTCTGCGTGTCTAAGATATCAAACTTCTCAGGGCAATCTCCCTGCTAAATCAGAGATTACCAGGAACATGGCATGATATGTACTCATTTCAGAATATCAGTAGTGTTTTTTATGCTGTTTTTTTCCCTCTGAACAAATATGTGTTAACATTCTTATTGTGTACAAAGCACTATCGTCACTTAGAATGTATATACATTTTTAAAACAGATCCCGTCTTCAAGGTTATCTCAACATAGTGAGGGAATATTTGAAAAGAAAGACATGTAAGTAAACAAATGAAGTAAATAGAATATTGTACATTTAAGTATCTACGTGGTATCAGAAATATACAAGGGGAAAATGTATTAATTCTGCCAGAAAATATCACAATGTATAGAGTCAGAAACACTTCAATCAAGTTCTAAAGTAGTAATAGTAATAATACCAGGTAGGTGAAATGCACTATGCTTATCTCAATCCTCCTAACACCCTATATGGTAGGTTGTATTATTATCCCAAATTTATGAATTAGAAATTGAGGAACAGTGTAGTTAATTAACATTAATCCATAGCTAGTAAACAATGGAGCTGAGATTTGAACCCAGGGATTTCTGACTCCAGAGTTGACGATCTTAAGTATTACCATATCAGTATTTCAGATGACACACATGCTGTAGGGGGGGGACTTTAGGGAAAGAGACCTAAAGAGAAGAGAGATATTTAGGAAACTGCAAGAGGCAAGAGTGGCTACAATAATTTCTCTTGCTAAGGGGTAGTATCCTTAACAGAATACAAAGTATTAGAAGGGAAGCAGTTTTTGTTGTAAAGAAGAGAAAGGCCATGTGCCCAGTTTTGACCACACTGAATTTTAGTATCTATGAGATTTACGGGGGCAGTGCCTAGGAGGCAGAGAATACATAGTTCAGAGTTTAGGAGACTTGCTGAGCTCAGGTCGTAGATGCGTCTCACCTACATGCACATTTGAAATAAGAAAGTGGTTGAAATCATGCCTCCAAGAAGAATATATAGCATGAGAGAAGGGGCAAAAATAGGGATCTGAGAAATATCATTACTTAGACTAAAATAGAATAGTAGTTAAAAATCCCCTTTTATAAGCGGTCACAGTCTCTGTGTACTCTTTCTTTATAACACTATCAGTGGTGCAAATTTACAATTGTTGACAACTTATTTGAATAATGTCTTAATCTCAGTGAGACAAGCCCCGGGGTTTTAGGGGTTAGCTTTTACTAATCACTGTATTTCAAGCACTTACCATGATGTCAGCACGTGCTAGGTGCTCAATACTGAATGAATAAGCCAGGAAAGGAAACAGAATAACTCATCGGAAATGTGGAAAGAGAGGCAGGAGAGTGTGCTGTCAAGGGATTCCAAGGTTTCAAAAACAGAGCATACAATAAAAACAGAAATTAATCTTTGAAAATCATTTGGCATCCTGATTATAACACAAGAAGCAGCACTATAACAAGGAAGCAGAAAGCCGTAAGAAGGCACTAACCTCGATGAAGTTGAAAAAAAAAAAAACCACTGAGTAAAATGAGGGAGTATTAAAAGAAAACTAAAAATACAACATAGGGTCAATATGTGCATTGGAAGCAATAAATGGAAGAACAGACACTGAGAAAACCTGGAACTGAAATGTATATAGCAAACTTAAGAAGTTTCATCAAAAATACAGAGGAAAAGGAAAGATACTAAATCTATGCAAATACTAAGAATAAAAAAAGGGATGTCCAACATAATAATTACAGACATTCCTTAAAATAAGCAAAACAGTTAAGCAGAAACAACATCAAAATACTTAACTGATGAAAATTTTCCTGAATTGAAAAAAATGAACATGCAAAATAGAGGTAGCTCACCAGATCTAAATAAAATCAAAGAAAGGTATTCTACATGTAAATACTCCTGAGTAAATTCTTGAGTTACAGATACAAATAAAAACCCTCTGATAACCCAGGAATTTCCTTTAAATGGAAATGTAAGAAAATATTCTTAAAATAAAGTAAACATAGTGAATAATACATAAATTAATAATGATAAATTGTATCCAAACCTCTAGATTTTTATCAACTAGACAGGCTGTGGGGAGAAGAGGAGAGGGTTTGAGATGCAACTTCAAAAATTTAATAAAATTCTTTATCTCACTTTCAGGGGACTTCAAAGATCCTATTTCATTCTTGACTTTTATAACTAGATATGTATAGTTTCAAAGAACTCCCCCTACCCCAATCAATTCCAAAAAGCAGAAACTGCATAGTTCACATATTCTGACTGCAGTCCACTAAGGCTTGGAACCTTTTTTTTTAAGTTTAATGGAGAAAAATTAAATCTCGGTGAGTGAAAATACTCTAGCACTCATAAATAAACACTGCTTCAAAGCAAAATTATATTGAGAGACTATTTGAAAAATAGTAAGAATGGAGCCATCATATCAAAACCTAGGATTGATTTTCAGGTCTGATTTCAGACATATATTCAAAGTTTTCAATGCCATTTCAGCATTATTTATAGTATTAAAAAATGAAACAACATAGCAACAATAATAAGGCAATAGTTAATATTCAAATATTAAACTTATATTTTTAAATCTTTTTAAAATGGCATAGAAAAAGGTTCACAACATAATATTATGTGTAAAACTGTAGTATCCAAAACTAAATATATTACCAAATGTGATTTAATGAGAAGTGACATGCAGTAACACCATCTCTGAAAATTCAGAGAGAAACAGGAAGTAAAGGAATAGAGAATTAATGCCATAAATACATGTGAGAAAAGCAGACTGATGACCAAATATACTTTCTATGTATGTCAAATCACTTTTTAAAATAGTTCAGATCTGACCAATGTGTATTTCAAATGTCTTACCCTCAATACCATTACCCTAAATATCAATCTTCTAAACAAGCACTTAAATTTTTAGTACTCAATGTGTTGAAATTATTTTCTTTCCAAGATGCTAAAAGTAATCCACTATGATTGTGACTAGTCTTAGGAAAAACCATACATCTAATCTCTACAGAGCTGTGACATGCACAAATGATTTGATCTCCATGGACATAAAGGTCATTGCATATTCTAAAGATAAGTTTTAAGAACAAGAACTGACAATGGATAGGCCATATTAGGTCAAATCTCATTATAACTATCTCTAAAAAGCCTATGACACAAAAGTGAAAGTTAGTAGTAATAAATGAGTAAAAAGAGAAATTGGATTTTCTAATGAAATATAATTCTACTGCTCATATCATTTATGGCATTTATTTCACTCTAACCTGGTAGAAAACCTTTTGGTAGCCAATAAATCTGACATGAAAATTAGTGCTATTTAACAAAGAGTCCAGAATTCACAGTAACATTAGTTTTTAAATATATACCAAGCATTGACTATTAAGGTCAATGTCAGCACACATCCATTGTAAGTTGAAGGCTAAGACAATTTTATTAGAGATATAAGCCAAGAGCACACTTTGTGCCTGCCTAGGATTGTCAGTGTTCATTTTTCCCCTCACTGAGTAGCATCATCACCACCATCGAGTAAATTCAGGTATAGTAGGCATACATAAAACAGAAGGTGATTTCAGAGTATTGTGAAAGCTCTTAATTTGCAGCTTTTTTCAGGTATATGTAGATTTTAGTAACCACAGTAGATAAATATTATTTTGAACTATTTGCATGAAATTTCACAAAGAATCAGCCTGTGAAGAAAAGCTTTAAAACATGAATTTTTTTTTTTTTATTTACTGGCAGCATCTCTCCTTTTTTTTTAGTCACTAAAAGAAATGTCCTTAAAAGAACTGACAAGAAAAGGACCATCACATCTTTAGTTTCATCTTTATGTGATAGTCTTTTATGCAGGTTCAATTCACTACTCATACTGGTTTCCTCTCCCTTCTGAGCATGGTAAACAGAATGATAGCCACACAGAGAATGCATGTCTAATTGTGAGTATGTTAAGTTACACAGCAAAGGGGAATGAAGGCTGCAGGTAGAGTCAAAACTGCTAATCAGCTGATGTCAAGATGGGGAGATTATCCTGGATTATCTGTAGTCACAAAGATCCTTATCAGTGAAATAGGAAGGCAGGAAAGTCAGAGTTAGAGACACATTTGAAAATGCTACACTGCTGGCTTTAAAAAATGGACTGGGGAGCCATGAACCGAGGAGGGCAGGCAGCCACCAGAGGCTGACAAGGTAAGGAAACAGATTCACTCCTAGGGCCTCCAGAAGGAACTCAGCTCCACCATCATCTTGATTTTAACCGAGAGAGACCTGTGTCAGACTTCTGACCTCTGGAACTGTTTGGGTTATAGATTTTTGTTGTTTTAGCCACTGTTTGTAGCAATTCGTTACAACAGCAATAGGAAGTAAAGCACTTCTCACACTGAAGGGGGATACTAATAAAAATTGTAAGGAAAATACCTCCAGAAGTTTGCCTTCTCCTCAAATAGAACCCATGAGAAAAGAAGGGTGTTTCTTGGGGTTATGGACATTTGGGAAAATTAAACAAATGTATACTTTTACGTGAGAACATCAAGTAATGTACAAATGTATTTTAAAAGAAAAAGTACACTTTAATTATCAGTTTATGTATTGTCAATGCAAAGGCTTATTTAAGAGTAAACTTCACACAGTTCATAACAAATGAATTTCAAGTAAAATTTTCAGGTACCTTAAGTTTAATTGTTACTCTGAATGTTTTAAAATTTTATAATTTTATAACATTCTATATGAAAATCTTCCATTTTCACTTTCCCTCTGTATTTTTGTGTCTTCTCCAATGGATTCTTTTGTGTCTTTGCTCTCATACTACTCTAAGACCCTGTAACCACATCTTATGAGACTTTATTTACAGAAATTAACTTCTCTCATATTTTTTGGTCTTCTCTTTCTACTTTCATACTTCCTGCTTATGTTTCCTTGCTCCTGTATCTTTATGCCTCCACTTTGGCATCAAACATGGTTCTTAGTTTCAACCAAACAACCAACAAATAAACAGATTTTGGCAGATTTAAAGAGAAAATGTTTTTATCAGAGATACTATCAAGCGTTGGTGAGAGTGCAGAGCAACCGCAACTCTCCTTGCAGGGCTCATGGAAATATTAATTGGTAAAATCATTTTGGCAGGTCGTTTAGAAATGTATTTGTGGGCTATGAAGGAGCACCTAAACCTATGCTGAAAAGCTACTCCTATAAATATACCTCTGTCACCAGCCCTGGGTGTAAAGAACAGAACCTACCACGCCACCACTAACAACTCAGCTTTCTGGACACTGTTCACAGAACAAGGGTCACTATTGCCCCTGTGGCCTGGATGGAGATGACACTTCTGACACAACCCACCAGTGGTCCCAGACCCTGCCCCAGAAGATAGATTACCTCAGACACAGGAAAAGTTCTCAGAAGCAGAGTAACCAAAAAGCAACCAAATATTCCACATTTCTCCTACCATATCTTATCTGCAACTATCTCATTTTGGCCATCTTTTTACCTCAAAAATTTCTCCTTTAATAATCTTATGTGTCTTGATAGAATCAACCCCCATATGCATACCAACGGCTCCCAAATTTGTGCCTCTGGCTTGGCCATTGTGGGACTTCAACCAAGTCTCAACATGGGTCTTTTTTCAGATCAAATATAGCTTTCTGTTAAAAAAAAATTGGACGTTGGCCAATTGGTCTTGGCCATTAACACACATATCTAGAGGACATGAATCTTTAAAGTACAAACAGGAATTACCTGCATTTCTGTTCTTGCTGGAAACCTCAGTCATGACTAACCAGCTCTGACTATTTTCCAAAGCTTGACTGAGACAG
Source organism: Camelus ferus (assembly GCF_009834535.1). Taxonomy (NCBI): domain Eukaryota; kingdom Metazoa; phylum Chordata; class Mammalia; order Artiodactyla; family Camelidae; genus Camelus; species Camelus ferus. Next base: position 32,522,437 of record NC_045702.1, read on the forward strand.
CTGATACTTGAGAAAGACATTCTGAAGGGTGGACAAATATTTATTATTCAAGATCCTTCAGACTTTATCCTTATATTAAGCTATCAATCCAGAATAATGACATTCTGACCTCTTAAAGAATTGCTTTTATTATATAAAGTTGATTTGAAAAATAATAATCATCATATGGGGAAATCTTCTTTGGTAAAACAGATATGAAGGTTACAATTATTAAATTTATTCAATGCTCTCATAAAAAATTTCTCATGATAAATTCTTCTCAGAATGCTCAGAAATTAAAGTTGTTTCTTGTGATAACATTTATGGTTGTTGCCACAACACAACACAACTATGCCACCCCATTTATTCCACTTGCCCAGTTTTGTACCCAGTTGTGTTACTGTTTGTTCTCAGCCATGTTGATGTTTATGTCTCTTACGTTACCTTTACTTCATAGTTACTACTTTTAACTTTTTTATTAATTTAATTAAATCTATAATATTTCTAGGATAAGCCAAGCACTCTTTTACATATTAGGTATACAGCAGGGAAGAAATAATAGACAAAAATCATTGTCATTGTGGGATTTACATTCTAGTAGGGGGAAGGCCAAAAATAAATATGCCAGACATGTAATACAAGCATACCTTGTTTTATTGTGTTTAATTGCACTTCGTGGATAATGCCTTTTTACAAACTAAAGGTTTGTGGCCACCCTGCATCAATAAAGTCTATTGGTGCCATTTTTCCAAAAGCATCTGTTCACTTTGTGTCTCTGTATCACATTTTGGTAATTCTCACAATATTCAAACTCTCTACCAGCAAAAAGATTGTGACTAGCTGAAGGCTCAGATAATGGTTAGCATTTTTTAGCAATAAAGTGCTTTTTAACTAAGCTTTACACATTGCTTTTTTAGACAATGCTATTGTACACTTAATAGATTACAGTATAGTATAAACAGAACTTTTAAATGCACTGGGAAATCAAAACAATTCATGCAACTCACTTTATCATAATATTCACTTTATTGTAGTGGTCTGGAACTGAACCTTCAATATTGGAGGTATGCCTGTATATGAGATGGTGGTAAGTATTATAGGGAAAAATAAAGACAGAAAAGTCATGAATTGAACAAACAAGGACTTAACAAATTTTAAACACAGTAGTCAACTGAAAGGTGACAATGGAAAACGGCCAGTGAGGCAAGAGTAGAAGGACCAAGCGGGTGTGGAGGGGGGGTAGAAAGAAGTAAGCCTGAAAGGGAAAGAAAAAATACCATGTGATATCCCTCATATGTGGAATCTAAAAAAGAAAAAGAAAATAAAAAGAAAAAAATACACTAATGAACTTGTCTACAAAATAGAAACAGACACAGACATAGTAAATAAACTCTTGGTTACCAGCGGGGAAAGGGGATGGGAGATAAATTAGAAGATCAAGATTTGCAAATACTAACTACTATATATAGAATAGATTAAAAAATTTTCTCCTGCATAGCACAGAAAACTACATTTGGTATCTTGTAGTAACCTATAATGAAAAAGAATATGAAAACAAATAAATGTATGTATATGTACAACTGAAAAATTAGGCTGTACACCATAAATTGACACACTGTAACTGACTATACTTCAATTAAAAATAAATAAAATAAAATAAAAGAATAAAAAATATCTATATGGACAAAAAAAAAAGAATAGGTCTGTCTACTATGTAAAAACAGTTAGTAGCTGAAGGAGCGAAATCAGATAGCTGCTGCAAATCAAAAATGGCTTGGATCACACAGAAGGACTTGATCCAGAGGAGAGCTGGATAAAATACTACATAATGAATAAAATTCATGTGAAATTTAAGGATAGTCAATACTTATAGGGGAGGAGAAATATCAGGGAATCAGAATGGCATTTGATTTCTCTACAACACTGGATGCTAGAAGAAAACAGAGGAATGCCTTCAAAATTCTGGAGGAATTATTTTTCAAACTAAATGCAACCCAAAAGCAGAATAAAAGATATCTTTAATATGGTAGAAGCACCATACAGCCTCTCTTGGGGAGTAACTGGAGAATGTGCTTTAGCAAAATGAGAGAGCAAACCAAGAAAGTAGAAGGCACAGGGTGCAGGAAATGATGGCAGAAATCAGGAGAGTAGAAAATAAAACCTACAGCTTGACAGTAGTGCATCACAGCACGCCCAATTCAAGTAGGAGGAAGGAGCTCTCCAAGGTCACGTTCACAGGAAAAACATGGACTTGATAAACAGATTATATGATAAATGATATAGTGGACTATATGGAAAAATAAGAATATATATGTTAAAAAAAAGTAGGCAAATAAAAATAAGTCCATTATTTACTATAAGTATAGTGCACATCTTAATTCAAAAAACAGTATATACATTGTCATAATGATGTACATACAGATTATCAATTTAACTAAAAATAGTAATAGAATTACATTAAGAGGATGAGGAAAAGGAAGCAGAAGTACAAGGGAGCTAAACACACAAATAGTAAAAAGTAGTCAGTATACAACAGCCAAAACTAATCAGTAAATACCCAATAGTAAAAACATGCAGAAATACATGGAAATCACAGAAAGAGCTAAAACTGTTGACCTTAGAGATTGAAATTGGATGTGCAGTAAAGAAACATACTGTTTTTCATCATAATCACTTTTGGCATTATTTGATCTTTTGAAAGCCATGTGCATGTATTAATTTAATAAAACTTTTACAAATTAGATGTTAAGAAATCCAACCTTCCATATTTATGAAACTAGAATCCTATGTAATATAAGAAATATTCTGTTAAAAATAAAGTATTTGCATGTACGTACACTTACAAATTCTCTTCTCTTTCTCTCTCTCTCTCTCTCTCTCACACACACACACACACACACACACTTCTAAGGTGTGCGACTTAGGTTTGTTAATAGGGCTATTAGTATAATTGCCGCATCTTGGAGGAGAGTAGTGCTATTATTTCCCCCATATACATAGTATAAACCGAACAAATGGATTTCATTCAGATTGTCCCCAGGTAGCCACCTCTTCACAAGAAAATAATAGTTTTCCTACACTAAAAACCTGTAAGTTATTTTTCATCTCCATATGAATTTCCATTACCCTAGTATGAAATATTGAAAATGGAAGATTATTATAGGAACACTACATAACTTTTCTCCTATCCAGCAGTGATTAGAGATTTCAGAATAATTTTCAAAAAATGATATTATACTTAGGTCAGCAAACTCAGTCATCTATTGAATGCAAATGCAACTAAAAGCCTTATAATTCTCTAACTATTCTGTGAGGGCAAATATTCAGCAAGTATCTGTAGCATGTGTTAGTATCAGCTTTTATGTCCACCCACCTCCTTGTCTCAGCTTCATTCTCAGAGTGGTAACAAGATTGTGGCATCAGTTCCAAGCCTCACATCTCTAAAGGGAAAGAGACGGGAAGTATTTACACAGCTGTACCAAAAGTACCAGGAAAAAGCATTCAGATGCCTCATTACTGTATTAACCATATGCTTCTGATGCTTTGACATCTGAGGCAATGCTGACCCTGGAGAGAGCTAGCCAAGTCCTGGAGATAGTAACTCCTTTGCAAGTGTGCCTGCCATATGCAAACCAACCACCCAGGGCCCGTACCCACAACCACCTTTGTTACTAGGCTCCCACACTCAGGGCCATTTTTCCCCTGCCCTAATCGCCCCAGAGCCAGGTATCAGACAACCAAGGACAGGCCCTATGCCCAGAGCCCACCAACATTATTTGAACTAGCCAATCCTAAACTTGCTTTGCCATTCCTTCCCATGGAAACCACAATTAAGACTCTTGCTTACATTTTCCCCTCACTCTGTCTGCATCCTGACCATCCCTGGTGCTTCCAATGTGGCCCTTGCAACAGCATGGTATGCCCCCTGCTCTTGGTATCTGTAAAATAATAACCTCTTCTGAAAGGCAAGCACCTCTTGATCTGTTGGCCTTACCATACATGAATTATAATAATACTGATATTTTAAAACATTCTTCCTACCTTAATTGCTGAAATTAGACTTAATTCCTACTCCTGAACCAATCATTGGCAAACAATATAGAATTACACTTAGACTTGAGTTTTCCAACCTGTGTGAAAGGGCACTCTTGGGTGCCACAGTAAATTCACAAGGGTGCTACAGTATGTTTTAGATTTTTGAAGGTAAACAGTGATACTCAATAACTGTAGGACACCACACAAACTGTAATCTCAAGGTAATTCACAATTTCAATATCAGATCTCACTAAATTCCTTTCAATGATGTCATACCTTTGAGAAGCTGGGTTTTCAGCAGCTGCTGTCATTAAAAAGCAAGTACTGTATGAAAATCAGTAAGGTTGAGGTAATGAGTGTGGCGATGTACATAGCCCTCTAATCTGATACTAGATTTGAGAAGTTGTCTTTGGAGCTGTTAGGTATTTCTTTCTGCCTAGAGACATCATGAAAAAATTACTTAGATACTAAGAGCACTGGGAACCAAGAAATTTGGGAATTGGACTTAGACAAATCAGACCTAAGTCTGCTTAAGGATGACGTCTGGTTCCCTAGGTTCCCCAGGAACACAGGCTTCATGAAGCATGCTTAAAGAGAATTTTGGTTCTGTTAGAAAGAAAGAAGAATGAAGTATCTAAACAATATCCTCCCTATAAAAGTACTATTATTTCTCTTCAAATTATGAGGTTTGTTTCTTCTGCTGAATTGTTATTAAAAAAAAAAAAAATCCTCATCTTTTAGGTTGTCTTAAACCAGTCTGAAAACTTTGCTATAGGTCAAATATATATTGATTAAATTTTATTTTATGCCAATTTTATGCAGATACTTATATTACCTCATATACCAACAATAATCCCAACAAGTAAATATCATGACTATTTTACAGATGAGCAAAAAGAGCCCAGTGAGATTAAAGTCATTTAGCTGGCAAATGCTGAAGCAAGTCTGCCTGGTTCCAAACAAGACTTGATGTCTTCTCATTCAATTTTTACATTTCTGAAGTATAGTCTTGCTTCATGTTTCACCAATTCCTCTGTGAAATGCTCTCTTTCCTTATCCTAGGTGATCCCACACTCTTCTTATTGATTCTCCTTCTAAGTCTGTTTTATAGTTTCAATTTTAATGTTATATTTAAAATACCTCCTTTTCCTATTTCTGCCACAATCCCAAATTGATTTTCCTCAATCTTCACATCCATCCTTGTTCTCAGCACAATCTGTGTCATTTGAGTGTGCATGAGTCTCAACTTTCTAACTTTTGTCCTACTATATCCCATACTTCTATGGACATTTCCACTTGGATGTCTCATTTTTCACACTGGAATCAACATGTCTAAACTAATCCCATTGCCCTCCTTCCAAAACCAGCACTGGTCTCCCTTTCAATGGTCATGTTTGTCCCCATCATCTATACTTGAAACCTCTAAACTACAGCCAATCTTCCCTTGCCTTCTGACCTCCTCCAGCTCACAATGAGTAGACTAAGTTTCCCCTTTTTTCCTTTATTTGTTTTCTTTATAGTTTTTACTTATATTAACTTCATTGTGATTATGGATTATTAAATATATACAGTTGACCCTTGAACAACGTGGGGTTTAGGGTCCCCAACACCACTCCCTAATCAAAATCAGCTTATAGTAATAGTCGACCCTTTGTATCCATGGTTCTGCTTCTGTGGATTCAACAAACTGCAAATCATGCAGTATTATAGTAGTATTTATTGAAAAAAAATCCACCTATAAGTGGAACTACACAGTTCAAACCCATGTTGTTCAAGGCTCAGCTGTCGTTGATTAAGTATTTCCTGTATTTTCTCACTTACTAAAAGAAAAAAGGTTACCACTTGCTACCTACTTCTAGGGTCCACAACAATAACATATAATTGTGCTTTGACATCCAAAATAGGTAATAACCTCTATACTAGCAAGAACTACATGAAGCACAGTTTAATTTCCTTAGGAAGTACAGTAAACCTTTGAGTCAAGGATAGAGGTAGAGGCAGGCTCATTATTGAATTATGGGATTCTCCTTGTAAGATTATAACAAAATTGCTTCTGTGAAGTATTTTTTAGGCTGCTAGATATTTTTGTTTAAAAGTAGCTACTTATAAGATCTTAAGACAGGCAAATTCTGCAAAAGTTCTTCCTTTTTAGCATCTTAAAAAGCACCACATTTCTTTTTTCAAATTCCATAAATTGACAACAATATCATTCAATTAAACAGCATCAGCCTTTTAATACTGTTCTTACTTGTTAGTCATGAGATTATTGCTCTACATTTTACTTTCTTCCTGAGAGTAAAATGAATGATAAATATAATATATATTTTGTCCAGAAAAGTTTAACAGCTTCCAAGGTTTTCTTGGATATTTTATAATAATTCTGTAATAATTATTGTAATAGTAGTAACAGTGGCTAACATTTATTGTGAGATTACTGAATAACAAACACCATTCTAAGTACATTATATAATAATCTTCATAACAACCCTACCAAGTAGGTACTATTATTATTCCTGTTTTACAGAGAAAGGAACTAAGGCACAGAGAGGTTTAGTAACTTCCCACAAGTTACACAGCTGGTAGCTGGGGAAACCTGACTTTAAACCCCTGGCTCCAGAGTCTGCATTCCTAAACTCTACGCAATACTGCTTGGCTATCCACAAACAAGATGTGCTTGTGATAAGATCAGGGTCTGGTGAAGGTGAACACTATAGTGCTGGTTCTTGTTACATCACTAGCTATGCTAACCTTTACCCCCACATATCTCAACCCCAAAAATGAACAGAAAAGGAAACAAAAGCCCATTTTAAATATGCATATTTAAAAACTCTAACATTTTCTGTGTAGTATATGGTTTTGCCATTTTGAATCACATTTCTACCTCCTAAAAATACAGCAGTCAGATATACACTCATTTAAACAATTTACTCTGAACTTTATAAAAGTCTAAGACATGACACTTTATCCAAAGTATTCTGAAACCATAAAACAGCACTAGTGTTTAAGATAAATTATTCTGATTCACACTAAGGCTAACAAGAACTCAGGCTCAGCATATACCCTTTTCCACATTCTAGGAAACCTCCAAATCCTTGGAATCCTCTAAATCAGACGTTGCCGACTCACATTCCCAGAGAGTCCAGGCAGGTAACTTTAATATACAAATCCTACGGAGTATAATGTAACAGGAGTGGGGGTACTGAGGGTTAACTAAAGAGGGCACACCCAATATAACAACGCTCAAATTCAACTTTTTAAATACTGTCAGTCACATAAAATATGGCTAGGAATGCATTCTGCTCTAAACGGAATAGCAAAGCAATGTGCTTCTTGGCCTGACCAGCCCGGCCAGCGCATCCACTACGATGCACTCTTCACCGTAATCACCTGTTTATTAGCTGTCAATCTCCCACTGTGAGTTCCCTCAAGGGACAGAGTCTCTATTTTTCAGCCTGATATTCATTCAGTCATTCAGAAAAATTGTTTTTGAGCCCTTACTAAATACCACTGTTTCAGAAACTGGGCACAGAGCAATGAACAAAACAAGCAAATTCTCTGTGCTCCTGCCTTTTGCGTCTCATGGGGACATATAGCCTAGATGAATAAATAAGAAAAGTTAGACTCCATTACATGGTGGTAAGAAATATGGAATATAAAGTAGATAGGGCAGAGGGTTGTAGGGTGGGAGTGAGGGTTAGTATTTTATAAAGGAGTAGAGATCTCTCCAAGAACGTGACATTTGAGCAAAGATACAGAAGAAATCGTAAGTTATCCACACAGATAACCAGGGAAGAGCTTTCCAGACAAAAGGAACATTGAGCACATATGCCCTTGAGCAGGAAGTGCTTTGCCTGATTGCGAAGAGCACAGTGTGGCTAAAGGGGAGGAAGCAAGGGCAAGAACAGGACTTTGCACAGAGAATTAAGAGAAGGCGGTGCCGTTCGCGCAGGGTTTGGCAGATTATTGCCATGACTTTGGCTTCTCCTCTGAATGGGATGGGAAGCTGCTGGAGGAGGGATATGATCTGGCTTATGTTTTAATAATATTACTCTGGTTACAAAGCTGAGAATAGATGGAAGGAGGGTAAAAGTAGACAGAGAAGTCCAGTTAGTTAGGAGGGAGTTGCCATAGTGAAATGCATCAGATCATGGTGAAGTGGACCAGGCTGGTAGCAGACAGGATGGTAAAAGGCTATCAGATTCTGGATATATTCTGAAGGTAGAGTCAATAAGATCTGCTGATGGATTGGATGTGGGGTGTGAAAAAAAGAGAGAGGAATCAAAGTTTTTGGCCTGAGGAATTTAGCAGAGGAAGCTGTTAATTTACTGCAATGAAGAAGTCTATGGAAGGAAAAGGTTTGGAGTGAGGACAAGGGAAGAATCAGGAGATGAGTCCTAGACAAAATTTGTGATGCCTATTGGGCATCCAAATGCAAATGTCTAGAAGCAACTGGATGATTATGATTCTGAACTTCAGGAAAGATGTCCAGACTGGAGATATATATTTAGGATTGGCCAGAGCATAGGTGGTATTCAAAAGACAGAACAGAATTACCAAGGACATTATCGTAGAAGGAGAAGAGGTTTTTAAACTCAGAGCTTGCCAAGGTTTAGATGTCTGGGAGGTGAGGAGAAACTAGCAGATGAAACTGAGAGACTAATAGTGAGTACTGTACCATGGAGATGCACAACTCAAATTCCCTTTAAAGGAAGGGCTTGCTTCCCAGCAAAGGAAGTGTGGGCAGCAGACAGCCACAGCCATCAGCTACTTTAGGGTCCACCTCAGTAGCAAAGACCACCTCAGCCAAAAGCATGTCCTTCTCTGATTAGCCTACTTGGGAAAATAACATTTTCTACATGGAAGCCTATTCTGGCAATTGTGAGTTACATGGTACTATCGTTAGTGACACTGAGTGAACCACCAGCCGAAGAAACTTAGAAGAAACCTCATAATCCAATTCAGCTTTCTTCCTCTTTTAAGGGGCACTTTAATTCCAGTAAGTTAGATGCTTTTTATTTAAATTACTAGCTATAACCACTTCCCTAAATATCTGGGAAGTTCTGTCAACTTCCATGGTCATGCAATTATACCAATAGAGGCAAAAATACAGAAAAAGATAACTTCAAATGGCTTATTTTACCCAACTGCAATTGTTTGCTACTTTATATTTCCGATAGCCAATGAACTTCTTTGAGTCAATAACCATGCATCTTTGTATCTGTGTTATCTAAACACAGCATAGTTCTGGTATGTGCTCAATAAACCCTTGATAAATGAACAAATTAATTAATGTGTCATCACAGAGCTACTGAGAAGCAAAATAAAAATCATTTAAGTTTTACCCTCTCTTTTATGATAGAAATGCCAATAAAGAATGAAATGGCAGAAAAATAAGAGGAGAGGGACAGGAAGCATCTAGATAATACACAATTAATTAATGACTGATTTTATGATTGTCTCTTTCACACTGGCTCATTTAAATAAAAGCCTAAAGTGTGGCATGGTCAAACAATTTGTGCAACAGAACACAGATTTCTTTATAATCAGTATATGCATCATCCACCAGTGTCCAATCACAATCGCTGAACTGCTCATTTTTGAAAAATTGTGTTTCTCATCTGTAACCTCAAACATTTATATATTAATTGGAGTTATGTATTTCTTATTGATCTTTTCAACTCTTCACATTTCTAATCATTTAAAATGCATTAGTTACCATGGAAACAATGTCATCAAGTAAGGGCAAACCAGTGACATCCACAAGAGAAATATAGAATCAATTAATATAATGGCTGTGCAATTTATAATAGTTACTTAGAAAGGATTAGCTGATCTAATGTAAAATAAATATCATAGAACGGGGGAAGGGTGTGGTCACCATCAGAGTTTTTTACTCCTACAATCTCAAGTTTCTATCATCAGCTACCCTCTTAAAATGTACATATCTTTTGGACAAATTTGCCAAATAAATCATCTCAGAAATGGTCCACAGATTTAGTTATCCTCAGAAAAGAGGAGAAATTAAATAAGGCAATTCACAGCCTATGTATTGCTCTTCCATTCCAAGATCTGTGCCTCCTTCTGGCTGAGCCTTACACTGAAGTACTGATTTCTCTATCCAGTGACTCCTTTGTGGATAACTCTGACTCAGCTCAGGAGAAGCCACAAGGTAGACAACCAATCAGAGGCTGAGATTTTAGGGTAACAGGAAGGTCTCCATATAAAAATATTACTTCTCACCCCATGCTCTTTTATGCATGAAATTCTACCATTTATTTCCATTTGTTGAGCACCGTCTTCTTCAGAAGTGCCTTTTAAACTGCAGATCTGAAGCACAGAAATTTGAGACAAGAACATATCACAGAGATCTTCATATCTAATAAAGAAGGAAATTGAGCCTGTAAGTGAGGAAGTGGCTTCCCCAGGATAAAAACATCAAGTAAAGAACAGAGCTAAATGAGAATCCCTACTTTCTAACTCACAGGAATAAGCCCGGAGCACCAGGAATCTGCAAGAAGGGTGTGGAGAGAAAAGGAAAAATGGGTGCAAGTAGTTTATTTGTGATGTGACCACAGTGAACAGGAGTGAGGAACTATGGACAGTAAAACAGGAAAGGAAGGAAAGCCAATATAACAGTGCTTAGTGAATGGTTTGATATAGAATACTACTCAGCAGTGAAAAAGAACCAGCCGCTAACACCTACAACATAGGTGAACCCCACTGGCATAATGCTGAGTGTAAGAAGTCAGACACAAAACAGGACATACAATATGAATCTATTTATGTAAAATTTAAAAACAGAGGGCACACAAGCTAGCATTCTGAGGTGCTCAAAATATTCTATACCTTGAACTTGGTGGTAGCTACATTCATATGTAAAAATTAATCAAGCTATACATTTAAGATTTGTGAAGTTTATGTTTTATGTGCCTCGATTTTTTTTTTTATCTTTAAAAAAATACTTTATTGAGTTGACCAAAACTGTAGTCAATGGATGTTTAATTCTGCCAGGATATTCAAGGTGTTATTTGGAATGAATCTTAAAATTGCTTACCAAGGGATGAGAGGGATAAACTATCACATCTCAGTGCCTATTGAGATGTGCCTAATGGGGTATTAATTTCCCAGTACAAGCATGAGTACCAAGGTGTCCCCTAGGTGTCCGCCCTACAGACTCAGAGAAGTCCCAAGGCAGAAAGAAAAACATGCACAGTTCACACTTGAGATGAAACATTGGCAAAATAAAAAAACATGAAAGTCTGCTCAGAACTGTTCTCCATAACTGTGGATAGAATAAGAGGTAAAGCTGACAAGATATGAAACAATGATCGAGGTGTGTCTGATCCACATAGACTTCCCACACATGCCAGTGACGTGATACTACAGGTGAAGCATAAATGTCAAGTCCTGCTGGGTGTGAAAAGGGTAACCTTAGTGAATCAATGAGGAAATGATAAGACAACAAAATTATGCCCCAAATAATATACACCCCACTTGGTCTTGTGATGATTCAAACTCATTGCTCCCCATAAGGAAAAGTATTATGTGTGTAGGGGAAATAGAGGCATGGAAGAGGTTGTATGGCATTCTCCACAGCCTTCCCTTTTCACAATGAGACACGAATAGGTCTGTAAATAGATGGAGCAAGATTAGTATCAGTGAGATAAACTGATCAAGGAGGAGATGCCTTTAATGATAGACTTGGAGAGCCTGAGAGAGAGTTTGGAATTAACGTGATGATTTCCCAATAATCAGTTACCCTACACCACAGGCACTGAAACTTCATTAACTACTTTAAGAAAGTTGCCTTTGCAGCAAATAACCTTGAGCACTTTGTAAACCTTCTAGGAGAAGGGGGAAGGACTAAGAAATGTGCTCCTTAGCAATAAAATTCAGTACATTTATATAAATTAGTCTCTCTAAGGGACCCAATTATATCACAGAGTTGATCTCTCTAGCAGCAGCTGCTAGAATAACACCTTAAATTTGCTACAACAAATCCTACCACAGGCAGAGAAAGTAACAGAGGCTGTGTCAATCATAAAAACCAATGCTACAGATGCTACGGCTGCCTGATTGTAACCAACAATCAACAGTCTCCTTCCTCCTTTCTGTCAGGTAGCCCTTCCACAAACAGCAGATATAACTCAGTCCCAGTATGGATGTACATGCTCAAACAAACAGAACATTCCATTTTCTTAGCCTCTATTACTGATTCAGTGTCATATGACCATGGTACACAAGCATTTCCTCTTTTTCCCTTGGAAAGTTTTCCTGGGTGACAGAATAAATGAATCAGCAACAACAGAAAACCCAGCTCAAACTATTTTAAAAACATAGAAAGTCGTTGGTCCCATATTTATAAGTCTGAAGGTGTTGTGGGCTTCAGAGTGGCCTTAACCAGTGTTCTCCTTAGTTTCCTCTGGGTGTGTGGTTCACCCTCAGGCTGTAAACGTCAAGATGTTTGATAGCCCAACACTGGTTGAGGCAACTCGGTAGCAATATCGTGGTCTAGAATTTCATCCACGGTAAGAAATTGGAAGAATAAAAGATGATGAATTATTCTTTTCTTCATTTGTTTTTAAACAATTTGAGCAATTAAACATACACAAGCATGATTCTGGGTGATGACTGAGTTTAAGATAAAAGAGAATTGTTTTCCTCCCTCCTATAAAGCCTGTCACTTAGGAATTTTTTTAAAATGCTGTTAAACTAAAGTGGAACAAAAACAAGAAGCCTCTAATTATCAAATTGCTCTTATGAGGTTTGTATTCAGAACTACCTAGACTCTTTAAACTGTATATGTGTGTACATATATAAATGTGTATGTTTTCTGTGTATTTAATATATGTACATATTCATATATGTATACATAGTCCTATGTGCTGAAATTGTTTCTAACTGGACACTAGTTATCTGTTGAAAATATTTTATAAAACTACTAGCTTTCACATATTTTTATCACGAATCAAGATCTTGTCTTCTACAATCTTTTTTTGTCCTTAAATTCCTAACAGTGTCTTAACGTTTTGGTAGAAAAGCAAGTCTTCTTGATGTCTTCAGGAACCCACAAGTCCCCTACTATATAGATCTCTACATATTATGCTTTTATCTTTTTATTCTATGATAATTTAGAAAGAAGATATTCTAAAGTAGGTTTTTAGCAATAAAGCTTTCCTTTGTCAATGGCCTGCTTGTCCACTACTTTTTAAAAACTACTCAACACAGCATACCTACCCTGCATATTTCAAAAAACTATTTTGTGCTATTGTAACTATGAGTCATTACTGCTTCTATGTGATGCAAAATTAAAATCCTGAAATTAATGAACATGTCAGTAATTTCTTCTGTTTTCGATCAATTGTGCAAAGTTGTTAAGTGTGACTGATAAACTAGATTGACTTTTTAAAATAATAATTTCACTTCAGAGCTCAGCCTAGAAGGATTTTCCTTCTGGCTTCTCAAAGAAACAATAAGCCACAATCATAGTTTGAATAAACTAGGTTATGCTGCATTAACAAGCAATCCTAAAATCTCAATGGCTCAAAAAAAAAAAAGGTTTACTTTTCATTCATGCTACGTATCCTGTGTAGAACACCTGGGGCTGCTCCGTGCTGTCCATACTCAGGATCCTCACTAATAGAGCAACCATTATTTGGAATGTTGTTAATAACATTGGCAAAGGGAAAAGGAGGGAGTGTGGCAAATAACCCACCAGCTCTAGAAGTTTCAACCCAGAAGACTTTGCTCACATTTTAATGACCAAAGCAAGTCTCATGATCACTCCAAGAAGGCAGGGAAGTAAAATCCCAAAAATCCTGCAGGAGAAACCAGAAATAACTGGCAGCAACACTAGTGACTACCACACCATCAGACATAATTGCCTTCACTCTCCTCCTACAAATCCGTAAACCTTCTTCCAGCCACCAACATGTGTTTCCTTCCTGTGACAACAGAAGCTCTTCCTCCTGACCAGGATTTACCCTTCCTCCTCTGCCCCTGTCATCTCAGGACTGAGCTCCATCAACTGCCCCCTCTCCTCTGCATCTTCAACCCCTTGTGTTCTCTTGCCCCTTCTCATCAAAATTTGTATTTTCTTCTCCTAATTTAAAACATAGAAACTCACCCTTAACCTTCCCATTTCTAATTCTTCCTGACTATCATTCTGCCTCATTCCTCCCACAGAAACATTCTTTATACATCCCCACAGCCATTTCCTCAACTCCCATTCATGCTTCAACCTACTGGCTCTGGCTCTATCTTCACCACACTATTAAAACCACTTTTATTAAAGTCACCAAGGGCTGACCTCTTTCTTGCTAAATCCCTTGTGAGTATTTTAGTTCTCAGGTTGCTCAACTATTGGCAGGACTGTCTATTCCCCCCTACTCCTGAAAATGCTCTCTTCGTTTGACTTCGTAGTACTACTTTCTTGGCTTTTCCCTTACCTCCCCAAAGGGTTCTGTCTCCCTTATTTTGCATGTCCTTTGTTCTCTGTCTGTTCTTTAAATGGTGGTGCTCTCAGGCTCCTGTTCTAGTGCCTCTTTTCTTCTCATCCATTAGTAATACCCAACAAGCGTGATCTCATCCATTCCCCAGCTTCAGTTACCATCTCTATGCTGGTGACTCTCAACTCTGGCCACAAAGAGCTGAAACAATTTCACAGTCACTCTGCCTATGATACCACCCTTTCAGTGCTTGCCTGTGTCCTAATTGCTAGATACACCCGACTTGATTTACAAGAAACCAGTCATCTTTGAAGCCAAAAATGAAAAGATAAAAATTGAAATACAGGTCTTTTATGAGCAGTTACCTAAATTTTAATAAATGCTAATCTATGTGTTTGTCTAATATCTCTCTTTCCCTGGGCTATCAGGGGCGAGGCAGTGTCTTAGTTATTACTGTATCTCTAGAGCCTGAGAGTAAATAGTTAAGTATTGTTGCAATGCCACTTGGTATCCCTCACCTAAGTGTAACCATTCTCAAGCATCCTTTCTGGAGACAGTGGTATACCTGATGATATGCAAGGGCACAGCAGTGCAGGATCTATGGAAAGTTGCCCTTATTAAATGGAAAACTATGCTGCTGCTCAATTCAGAGAAAATATAGGCCACAGTTATTAATCTGAATAGGCCGTGTTGTACTGAGTTAGCAAACAATCCTAAAATCTCAGTGGCTCAGAAGAATCATATCTATTTTTGCTCGTTACATCTCTACTGATGTTCTGCACCAACAGGAGCTTCATGAGAAGTGTTACAGATTGACCTGTGCCCCCCAAAATTCATATGTTGATGCCCTAACTCCTGTATTTGGAAACAAGGCCTTTGAAGAATTAAGGTTAAATGAGGTCATAAGAGTGGGGCCCTAATCCAATAGGACAGATGTCCTTGTAAAAAGTGGAAGACACCAGGGGTGCACACGCACAGAGAAAGGCCACGTGAGATCACAGGAAGAAGATGGCCATCTGCAAACCAACGTGAGAAACCAAACCTGGTGGCACCTTGATCTTGTACTCCCAGCCTCCAAAACTGTGAGAAAATAAATTTCTATTGTTCAAGCCACCCAGCCTGTGGTATTTTGTTAGGGCAAAAGCTAGCAAACTAATAAGAAGTAGAAGTGAAAAAAGTCACTGGTGCCAAAAATCCTATTCATGTTGGGATGCTGCCCTGCTCCTGTAAAGTTCCAAAGACCAACAAGAGAAGCAATTTCACCCACTGTCAATTGGCAAGAGTGTGCTGAAAGGCACAGCAGACGATCTCACTCTCCAGAGGAGACCCAAGTCCCTCCAGTCACTCTTCCATTAAGACCAGTCTTCTCCTGGGTATACTGAACATGCCTAAGGAGAGCAATTCAATAGAAGGCAAACAGGATGCAGCAGCAGGACATAAGCAGGTCTTGTGGGAAACGGTTGCCCTAGAAGACCTAGATATCCTTCTCCTTTAGAAGAGTTCTTTGAAATACTGCATTTCCTCACTAATAGGAATGACAGCAGTGTTTGGTCCTTTGGTGGCAGCCCACTCCATCCCTCTGCTGGTCTACCTTCTTCCTACCGGGCTTCTTTATGCCTCTCTTGACTGCACAGGCTCTATACTGAGACACACTCCGGCAGTGTCAGTCACCTGGGAAATTTCCTTATCTGTCTCACTAATCCCTTCCAGCTCTGAGGTTTTTTTTTGGTTTTTTTTTTTTTACACAAAACTTAGCAAATCACAACTCAATTCAGAACAAAAAAACGGAATTCGGACCTTTAAAAAAAAATGTTATCATGAGTCCCTACATATTCTATCATTACATTTGTACCAGAAAATATGACCTTTTATTTTGCATATTCCTATGAGATAGAAATATTATTTTAATTCTGCTACAAAATAGGACAATACTATTGATACACTGTCCTAAATAAGGCTGGCTACACTGAGCATCAAGAAACAAATACTCTGATAGATCATTTTTTTTAATCCTGTGATATACTAGCAATGACTTTATTATCACTCATAATAACAAAAAGTAAAATAATGCAGTTATGATTTCCATTCCTTGAGAAGGCAAAAGAGTCTCAGTCTAAAGTCTACCTACACGAGCCCAGACATAAGGAGTGCAACCAATAGCAGTTATCATGGAGACTTTCAGAGTCAGCTCTCATCTGGCTCTGAAGTCTCCAGTTTACCCAGAAGGAATTATTGTCTCCCAATACGGACTAAGGAAACTCCCGTACCAAAGAAACTATAGTTTTGATTGAACAGCGGTTCTGGGGGTGGGTTACCAGGGAAAGCACCAAGCTGCCCTGATAAATACTTGATTTATCATCAAGTTAGTGTTGGCACATTCTCTCTACCCTCTGGAAGTTATCCTAGAATTGCCTCTAATTCCAGTGTCTTCTGCTTCCCCATATATTTTGTTTCCTATTTGTCTTCCCATTTTGGACCCATGACTACATATTTGGTTGCATCATTCTCCAGCCCATTCCTAGCCTTTTTATGCACTTTCTTATCCCTGGAGGTTATCCACTGTGTCTTCTTGGTCTCACAAGTACTTCAGGTAGTGTCCAACTACTCACAATGAATCTACTTATTCCTGATATCACTGCCGATGCCATCTTTCCACAGCCTCCCCACCACGGTGTCTTGAGCAACAGCTGTTCATCCCCATGACCTACCCCCACCCCAGCTCTTCTGTGGGACAGCAGAGAGAATAATGTTTTGTTTAGGTTGAGTTATCTCTGACCCCCTGCTCAACAAGGAAGCGGTTTCAGACACACTGCCCTCTTTCCAGTCAGGTCAATAGTTCCTGGCTCACACTTATCCTCACTATCTCAGCCAGGACCACACAATACCTTCCAGCAATGCCCTACTCCTTCTGCCAAAAAGCTCAACTACTTCTACCCTGAGTCCTGTTGGTAAAATTAACATAAGACTCATGTTTCCTTTTCAGCTTTGCTTACATCGGTGACTTTTCTTTTCTGTAAAGATTTTCTAACCTCTCTTGCACTTAACCCCATGTTGTAATGTTATAAGTTGTTAAAGCAAAGCTAAACAAACAAAATCGCTTCAGAGTGCTGCTTTATAAAAGCCTGAAGAATGAGGTCAAAACCAGAGTTTCCAGAGTGGCTCTTCTGGGATAGGATCAACATCTTGAAGCATGCACACATTGTCACCCCACCTCAGAGAGAGGCATCCCAAAATAGCTCCCCTCCCAGCAGCTGCCTTCCCTGCAATGCTACCTGCCGCCTTGCTTCTGTACGACCTTGGAGAAGGTCCCTGCCCCTTCCCTCAGAGGCACCCATTTTAGGTTGTCATCTCTCAGCCACTGAGGTGTTCAGCTGTCACTCATTCGCCTCACGCGTCTAGGAGTGTGATTACAATGCAGTTCTCTCTTTGAATAAATAATGTAGACCTGCCAGTTTCTGAATTTGCCCTGCAGAGGTCAGTTCCAGAAAACATTTTTGCCCTCTCTACAAAACTTTACACAGACTTGTGCAAACAGCTACTGTTTA
This sequence comes from Camelus ferus, assembly GCF_009834535.1. Classification (NCBI taxonomy): domain Eukaryota; kingdom Metazoa; phylum Chordata; class Mammalia; order Artiodactyla; family Camelidae; genus Camelus; species Camelus ferus. Next base: position 32,540,444 of record NC_045702.1, read on the forward strand.
TTATCCCTCCCAGTGAAGGAAGACAGAAAAAAATAACACACATCTGAACACAAACACTGATTTCTGAAGCCATGCAGTATATTAAGTGTTCATACATGATTTGAGGACAATTTGAATCTGAAGTTCATATTTCTTCCCAATACATCATGCTGCCATGCCCCATACAGAACTAGTGTATTTTTAAGAAATAGGAGAAGAAAACAGTATGGGATGAATGTCCACTGTGTTAAAAAGAACTGCCTATGGCACATCTATGAGTGTTCCAGGTCTCATTAACCTTGACTCACCAAGCCTCTTACCCATTTATCTTTTACTTACATAATGTGATCTGAGAAACAAAAGAAACAAGCAAAAAAGATGTCCTTCCACCTTTTGATGACAATGCCTGAAACTTTGGCCTCACTCTCTCCTCCATTCCTCTTACATAAAGAAATTGTAGTCATCAAGAATTACCATTTTAAAATGCTACATAGACTCTGAGATATATTTGCTGGTAGCTGATAGGAACACCTAATAAATGAATTAACTGAATATTTACTTGATTTACTAGTTAACCAAGTGAACCTCAGTAATAGGACATTGTACAGCTTAGTTTTGGTGAGGGGAAAGAGGAAGAGAAGATGGAGGAATGAAAAATCTGAAGTCCAAGGCACTAACAAAGTGTGGGTAGCTTGGGAGGGCAGTCAAGGGGAAGCACAGCCCAATTAGTAAATCAGGGTAGAGCTAAAACCCTCAAGACAGGAGGAGGCAGTAGGAAGAGGAAAAACAGAAAAACCAATGTTGGCCTAAGGGACATATGATTGGAGGCAGAGCTAGAACGAATAATGAGAAACTAGTAAAAAGGAAGATGAGTTGGGTACAACAGACTCCTGAGCTTGTCTCTGTTATAAAACACAAACTGTTCTCTGTTGAAGTTGCCCATTTATTTGCCCGCACCCTCCTCCAGATCATAGGTTTTTAGAGGACAGGGACTCTATGTCTATTTTATTTGTGTGAGACCAGAGCCTGCTGCACTGCCTGGCACACTGTAGAGGCTAAATCCATGTTCAAATGATAAATGAATGAAATCAGTTTCCTTTCATTTCTATTACTCACACGTAAAATCTGTGCTATGAAGAACCAGATGTACTTCATACCTGGTGGCACTTCAGCTGTGTATTCAGGATTCTTAGAGATGCTAGGGCCCTTCGAAAAGCAGAAACTGTTTCATTTACAGAAAAGCAAATATCTTTTGTTTGTTTGTTTGTTTGTTTGTTTTGGTGGGGAGGTAATTAGGTTTTTTATTTAGTTAGTTTGTTATCTTAATGGAGGTATTGGGGGATGAACCCAGGACCTCATGCATGCTAAGCATGCACTTTACCACTGAGCTATATACCCTCCCAGCCAGAAAAACCAAATATCTTTACTCAGAAATATGGTAATGTCCAACATCTAACAAATATTATTTTGGTGATATTGTTGTTTGGTGATTATTGTTATTTGCAATAGGCATTTTACTTATTTTCATGGGTCTTTATTTATGGTTAAACATGCTTGTTTACATATTTTATTTTTATATAAATGATTTCAATCAGATTCTATCTTAGTGTCTTTTATATTATACTTCAATATATGAAAGACAGAGTTAGAGAAAATACAGCTAATGATCCAAAATAGTTGCCCTAGACATGCTATATGTTTTAAACTTAATTTAATTTCCTTCTTATGTACCAGGAGGAAAATGTATGAGTTTTTTTTTCCCCATGCATCTCTCTTTCCTCATTATCAAAGCATTCATACTGAATTATTTTTAAAAAGCAGTGTTTAGTATTCAATCAAATAATAAGGAGAGTCTTCCCAGTGGTTTAATAATAATTCTTGCATCACCAACCTTGAATATTCATATTATGGAAATGTGTCCTACTTCTATAGATTTCATCACTGTCAGCTGGTGCCACAGCAGAACACAGGGATAGTTAGTCAGTCTTAATACATTCAGGATTTCAGCAATTACCAAAATGTCTTCCCTGACTTACCATCAATAACTCAACTTTTGAGGAATATAATACTGACAGACAGGAGGCTGACCAATAAATATTCTGCTATTCTTTGGAAAACAGGAACCTAACTGCATAAAATTGTAATATCACTTGACTCAAGTCTTACTTCAGCTATATCTGCATAACATAAAGATGACTGATCAATTCCACAGGGGAAATCAATCAAGCAAGCCGTTGTTTTTTTTTGTCTTTAGGTAAATCGACTTATAGTATATTTATTTTTCCCCTCATTTTATTGTTAGAACATAGTTTGTCAGTGGCCTGATATTCATCATTCTCATTTCTCAAAACATGTATTAATCATGCTTTCACCTCAATTCTGACCTTGGACTAGTCTCTCTAGGATTCAGTATCTTCATCTGTAAAATGAGAAAGTTGGATTGGGTTGGGGTCACCAAACTTGTTCTGTAAAGGGGCAGATAATAAGTATTTTATGCTTTGAGGGACATACCACCTCTGCAGCAAACAATCAACTCTGCAGTTTTAATGCAAAAGCAGCCACAGATAATATGTAAATAGATGAGCATTTTTGTGTTCCAATAAAAATGTTATACACAAAAACAAACAGGCAGCAGTGAGACAGGAAGGGGGCAGGGCACAATCACTCAAGGAAGGCTACAGCGATTAACATCAAAATGGTGAAAGAGTCAACCCCCTGTAGGCCTTGAGGCTCAACATGGTGGAAGATTTAACTTCTCGCAGATCTTGAGCTCCATTATAAGCCCATTGTAATATATTAGCATGGTGAATAACATGCCCACAGGCCCTATGACTGTCACAAGGCTAGCAAAAAAGGTCAAAGAGTGGGAAATGGCCAACTTCCTGGGAATCCCAGCCCCTTCCCAAGGCTAGTTAGACTGGGCCTTCCACTTATTAGCATATGAAGCCACCAAGCCCATAAAAATTGGCCACCTCCCTCGCTCTTCAGAAACAGCCCAAACTGTCTATGGAGTGTGTACCTACTTTTCATCTGAGCACCCAACGCCCACACCTTGTGGCCTTTCTCTTGCCTTTCAATGTATCTCTCTGAATAAATCTACCTTTACTCAACTGTGGCTCACTCTTGAATTCTTTCCTGCATGAAGCCAAGGACCCACACTTGGTGAGGCACATCCCAGGGGCTCAACCAAAGCCTGGGACACGGCCCTCCTCATGCCCTACATCTGTTTTTCCTATATCAGCAGGACAAATTTGGCTTTGTGCAGTAGCTTGCCAACTCTGTTAGGTCTCTTTCAAATCTACAATTCTGTATGTTAGATACCTTGTAAGGCACCTGAACACCACATCGGGGAGTGAACTCATGTAGTCCCTCAATGACCCAGAATTAAAGGGCCATAGAAATTCCCCATTACTGAAAAGTTCGTCTAAATAAAATCAAGTAGACCTAAGTAAACCCAGCTGACTAAAAGATTAGCAAACGACCCCTGATTCTGGTCAGTCAGCACACATTTTATTGATAACCCAGGATATAGAGATACTACAAAATCCAGGCCAAGTCTCCAGGTTGTTTCTGGAGGAGGGAAGAATATGCACATGAGCTTACAGGAATTACAGGATTTCACTGCAGGCTTTGTTGTTAAAAGGAACTAATTATCATTAAAACAAGTATTAGGTCACATTGTAACTTCAAACTTAGAGAAAAAGAGCATCATTTTGCATTTCTATAGAGAGTACTTATTTCATTGAGTAGCTCAGAAGGTGAAAGCCTCAAGAGTCAAGGTCATGTGTTAATCCCTTGTGAATGTCTGTCTGTGAAGGTCTGCAGTTTCATTCTCTCCCACTGCTATGAATTACACACACACAGAGGGACCACAGCTTGAGCATGCTAATCTGTGGAGCACAAGCAGTAACTGTGTGCTGAAAGATGATTCTGTCACATTCAAAGTAGGTTTTTAACAATTTAAGGATATTACAACTGCCAAAAAAATGTGTCCACAGTGACAAAGAATCCCAGGATAATAAAAAGAATGACAGAATCCATTTGATTTATAGCAGTTTCTCAACAGTGGCGCTACTGACATTTGGACTGGATAGTTTTCTGTCATGGGGGGGGGGGGTTCCTGTGCACTGTAGGATAGTTAACAGTATCCCTGGTCTCTACCCCCTTAGATGGAGTAAAAGCAGCTCCTTTTCCCCTCCCTCAGTCATGACAAACAAAAATGTCTCCAGACACTGACAGATGTTCTGGGTAGGAGGAGCAAAGTGCAAAATCGCAACTTGTAGAGAACCTGTGGATTACAGAAATTTAAGATATCAAATTAGCAATAAACCATCATCCACAACTCAGGAGTCAAGTGGAACCCCAGCCCTAACCTGATATTCACAAATATTTTATTACAATGACGTCTATGATCCCTTCTGGCTAATTCTTTCCCCCTCCCAATACATCACAGAATCACCCAGACAACAATGAGAACAAAAGTGCAGGGGATGTTATCAGGAGGCAAAGTGCTGCTGTTTTAGTCCTTTGTCCTAATATTAACCAGTATCTAACGCTTGCCCAATGGCAATGTTACCATTTCTAAATTTTACACACAGAGATATCAGACCCAACTCACTGACTATGTATCCCACTTAACTCCTAAATTATTGTTCATGATTGCTTGCTCCAGTTACAGGTAAAAAGACTTATAGAGCCTTAGGCCATAGCTCAAAGGCCTAGCACTGAGTCAGCCTGAATGAATTTGAGCTCTTAAGTCCCTGATCTTAAACTCTGTTCCAGGATCTGGGTCTCTTTTTATTCCTCCCATACCTAAATCCTTGCCTGGCTGCCACAGCTTTCTTAGTCAGTACTGCCTGTTCGCCAGACCTCACTGCTGGGTCCTGCTACACATGTGCCAGCTGACCACAATCCATTTGTTGAGATTTCATTGGGTCACTTCCTGATATCTTTCCCTGTCTGCCCTTTGCAGGTAGACCCTTGTGGTTCTACTCCACATCTGTGTTCCAATTAACTTTGTTCTATGGGGTCTTATTGTTGCATCTGACTATAAAATCAGTCATTTATTTATTTATTCCAAAGGAACAATAATCACAGAGGAAAGAGAGGAGAAGCAGTTGTGTAGTTACTTCAAAGTCATCACACTCCAAAAATCTTCCTAGTATAACCTGACAACCAGAGCTCTGATTATTAAAAGAAAAATCTGCACAGGATATGCTTTTATATTGTATTACTATAATATGAGGCTTTCCAACATTCTGAGTCATGCAGAAAGTTCTACTCCTCTCTGATATTACAGAAGAAGAGAGAAGAAGAAGAAGGAGAAGAGGAAGAAGAAGCGGAAGAAGAGGAAGAGGAAGAAGGAGGAGGAGGAGAAGAAGGGGAAGAGGAAGAAGAAGAGGAAGAGGAAGTAGGAGGAGGAGAAGGAGGAGGAAGAGGAGGAGGAGGAAGAGGAGGAGAAGGAAACAGATACTAAGAAGAGAGCAAAACCAGAAAAAAGTAAGGTGAAGTGACCCATGAATGGTTCATCTCTTCATGGAAAAGAAAAACAGTAGAAACAATTACAAGTGGAAACAAAACATGAGATGCTCAATTTTACATCTTGTACAAAATCATGTTGACTTCAATTTCTTAAATAATATTAAGTCATATCAAGGCACAGTAATATTAAGACAGTGATATTCAGTCATGTTCAATTATAAATATAGGGGTATATATTAATGTACCCTTGCCTTTATAGTCATATACCCAGGAAAAGTTTATTTAAGCATAAAAGTGAGCAGGAAAAATTTAAACACAAAAGTGATTTTTTTTTAAATTTCATCTCTGAGGTGAGGTTAAGGAGAAAGCATTTTCTTAGTTTGGCTTCACCACATAGAATAAGCACCAATGAAAAAATATCTGACTTATAAACATCTTAAATTCTGGAGCCTTAACCACAAGACATGTAGAAACTCTAAAAGTTGACAGCAATAAGAACATGGACCAGGAACCCAAGGGGTGAGAGTTTGGCAGGAAATTGGGGTAGGGCAGGGACAGAGGGAGCTCACCCAGCTGGAAGTACAGAGCATGGGAAGTTGGCTTCTATGCAAATCCTAATGACAAAGAGGACTGCCCCAATGCTCAGAGTGAGGTACTTCTACAGAGACACCCAGTGGAGCTCAGCAGCAGACAGAGAACACTGGAATCCATGATCCAAGGAAGGTCCATCTGGTTCGAAGCAAATCCCTGGCCAATAGCTCAAAGGATAAATAGTGAAAGAACAAGAAGTTTGAGGTTGACAAGTTCCAGAATGGCTATCACACCTCAGTCAAACATGCTGGGTTCCAGACCAAGGCTTGAGTCCCAGAAATAAACAGAAGTACAAATTATGAAAAAAGTCAGAAATCCAGGAGGTCACTTTCTGGAATTCATCCACTAGAAAAGATGGCATTCTAGCTGAGCCTTGCTCATCACTCATTCATTCATTTATCCACTTCTTTGTTCAACAAATTCATATAAATTCAACACCTACCAAACACTGCTAGACACTTCCTGTCCCTATGGATTCAACAGAGAAAAATAAGCATCATCCCTGCCCTTGTAAAGAGCTTTGCTGGATGGAATTCCTTTGGGGCTTGAGTAGTGGTGAACATATATGTTAAAAATTCATCAAGATTGGGCTGTTGGACACTACCAGTGCTAACAAGATTAAACTGTCTGTGCCCATGAAAAATTCTGCTCCATCTCGCAAGCAGCCAGGTTGGTAGCTAGAAAAAAAAACATATTTCTTCCACCTTATAAACATATACAAAATAATAAGTGGAGGCCAGGATGATGATGATGAATAGCAGTTATATAATTGTTTCATGATGCAACCAAGAAACCAAAATCATACCATTTATTTAAACAGAAAGAAATTAATAAAAGAATTATTAACTCAGTAAAAGTTGTTAACTATGTACTGAAAAGACGGAAAGAGAACTCTACGGTATCACAAAAATAGTAATTGCAAGATGCAGCTGCCAGTGCTGAGTTAGGAGGAATAAACAGAAAAAGTGGCAATTATTAACAGAATCCTGGAGGACAGAACTCACAATGCTGAAACTCTGACTTCTGAGAAGGGGAGATACTCAAATAGTACTAGGTCCCTGAGCTCAGAAGGAGACAACCCAGACCCAGGGAGGAAATGTCCTGGAACTCTGGTGCTGGCCCGACCTCTGAAGGTGGGAAGCTGGTCTGCTGGTACTGGGGTCTCTAAGGGCTGGCTCTATATGTGCTGGGAAAAGACTGCAAACTGGACTCCACTGCTGCTACTGGGACAAACTGCTACTACAGAGGTACAGAAGCAGTGCTGGGGTGATGCTCCTGGGAAAAGAAAGCCAATAGAAAACAAACAGGAAGCAAAACAGAAAACAAGAGCAAAGAGGAAGAAGCATGCCCTAGCTACTTCCTCCTACTTGCAGTCTCCTTCCAGCACCCTCACTGATAGAGTTTAACAAACTGACAAAGCAGAAACGTGATTTGCAGACATCTAGCCTCAGCAGCAAAAAGCCAAATGTGGAAGAGGGGATTTGAAGCTGAGAGATGATAGTTTAATAACCAGGCCAGAATTTGCCTAGGGCAAAATCTTTACTTTTGTGAGACACAGTTTGTCAAATAAGGACAATAATGCCTACCACAAGAAGATGTTGAGAATTAGACAAAATACATGGAAAGCACTTCACATAGTGTTCGACAAATAAAATGTATTATTTCTCAACAGTTAATGGTTTCCACCCCTGATTCATCCTTCCAAGTACATCTCCCACCCCCAGGGCCTTCCTTAAACAACTACTTTGTAGAACTCCATGTGTGGCCTAATCTATTGCCAGAATATAGCTCAGCAGGGAAAGTCTATTTACAAGGCCTCAATCAACAGGGAGCTCTTCTAGGTTGGGGACCATATTTGGCTGTTGTATTTTCATTTCCATTCCCCCCTGTCATCCTGAAAGTATGTCAAAAAATATCATCTACACACTTCCTTGCCCTTGCTACCATCAACCCAATAGACTGGCTTTCCATTAAGACACATTTAAGTTCCTCCTTTCCACCCCATGAGCAGTTCTAGCAATATTTCAAACTTGATCCAACACCGTTCACCCTAAAGAACAGTCTTCGATACCTTACGGCTTGGGAGAATCATATGTGCAAAAAGCAGACATAGGCACCCACTACTATTTTCCTGATACTCTCGATCCAGCAGCCGTTTTCCTCGGCAACGTGCCAGACAACAGAGGCCTAAGGCCTGCTCTAAAGAAGAGCAGTATCAAATACGTTATGACACATTTTAGAGGCAGAAGTCACCATGTCCATGAATGGCCCATAAAAACCAACTGCTATGGAAAAGCAATATATAGCTCTTCTGCTATTTTACCTGAAATTGTGGATTCCTAATAGTTCATTATCTTCCTGACCATGTCCATGTGGTTCTACCTTTATTATCTGTAAGACCTTGGGAAATTTTCTTAAATCTTTAAGCCTCATTTTATTCTTTGTGAAATGAAATCCCCAACAGTATCTCACAGTTTTGTTGTAGGAATTAGATAAAGTAATACATGTTCAAGGAGCGGGAGGAAATGGGGGAGTTGTTTAGTCTGTATAAAGTTTCAGATTTACAAGATGAGAAAGCTCTGGAAATTTCTTGCACTACTGAACTGTGCACTTAAATGGTTACAATGTTCTGTGTTTTTTACAACCATTTAAAAAAATGTTTATTGAATGAATGAATAAAAAGTTCCTTATCATGTGCACAGGTGCACACGTACACACAAAGAACACAGGTTCATCACTCACCAAAATGACTGGCATATCATAAACATTCAAATATCAATGACATTTTGCCTCTTTCCCCTCTGAATCTCCCAACAATCTCCTGACTTTAGCCTCACAGGGATGAATTTCTAATTTCTCTTCCTCTGAACACTGTGTGGGCTTAATCACATTCTGGCCAGTGCTACTCCTTAACAGCTCAGTGTGGGCATGCTTTATTTTGCTAAATAGATTGTCAGCTCCTGCAGAGAAAAGACAATATCTTATATTTCTTTTATGTTCTCCTTCATGTCCAGTGCAATCTTTGCATTAACTGTTGGCTGAGATTCTACTTCAAATGAGATGGGCCTTCCCAGTGCCAAAACATTCCACTTGCACCTGCCTACTCTTGGACCACCACTCAACATCAATCAACATTTATTTATTGATCTATTAGTTTATATGGAGATCTCTAATAGGAAGAGAGAGCAAACTATGGAAAAGATAGGAAGAAAATAAAAAGATATGTAAGATATGATAATTGTCTTCAAAAGGTTTACAATCTATTTTCACAGACAAAGCAAACAGAAAGAGGTTGGTAAAACTGCAAGGAAAAAATACTAAGTGTCCACTGAGTGTTATGAACAATGTGGGTATTCAAGAAGCCATGGGTACTGCAGGGGAAATTCAATAAGAGATGAGCTTGAGAAAAAACAGAAGCACTGGGGTATACACTCTAGAGTTGGGATGATTCTTTAGGAAAAAATGTACCTGCTTACTAACTCTAACTTTGAAATAGAATTATTATATATCTTCAAGATAATAGTAATAACAACATTATTCAGGCATTGCAGTAGACTCTATATACTATCACTAATCCTAAAAAAAAAAAAAAAAAAAAAAAAGTCAGGGAGCATTATCCCTATTTATACATGAAGAAACATTGTGAGAGAAATTAAGTTACTTGCCTGCAAATGCAGATAGTAAGTACTGGATTTGAACACATCTATCTCACTCCAAAGCCTGAATTCCTCCCACTAGACACCTCTTTCACTAATTAAACATCTATTGAGCAAGTGTTGTGCTGAAGCTAAAAAACTAAATGAAACATGCTTTCTTTCTTCAAGTGGTTCTGGTCTGGTGAGAAGGCAGTTGTATAAAGAGATCATTCCAACAAAATGCAGTGAGTCCAAGAACAGAAACATGCAAAAGAAGTTATGGAGCACATAGGAAGGAAACCTGATTCATCCTGGAAAATCCTGAAAGGTTTCCTGGAAGTGTAGAATTCTTTACTAAGTCTTAAGGAATAAAATAAATAATATTAGCTTATATTTGTGTACTTTCTAGGCAGATACAATTATTAGCCTGACCTACAGATGAGAAAATTGAAGCACAGAGAAGTGAACAGCTTACTTTATAAATAAGTGGTAGAGCCAAGATATGAACCTATTCTATCTTACTCTCTACAATAAGCTGCATGTGAGGAGGAGTTTGCCAGAAAAGTGAACTGAAGAGGAGCATTTTTTGCAACAGGAAAATTCAGAGCAAGGTACAAGGCAAGCAACTGCACTGCATATAAGAAGTACAGTATAGCTGAAGCAGGAAATAATAAGAGAAGAAATTAGAGAATTACAAGCCGGATCACAAAAGGTCTTTTGTAACATGCTAAGGCTCTTAGAATTTATCCTATAAACTAAGAAGTAATATCTTCAGATTTGCACAGCTATTTGGAGGATGAATGTGAGGTAAGACTAGAGGGGAGGGAGTCCATTAGGAGACAACTGTTATTTTTATTATCATTACGATGATTGTAAAAAAAAAAAAAAACACATAACAAAAATTTACTCTCCTAACAATTTTTAAGCATACAGTACAGTAAGGAGACCATTTTAATATGCAGCAGAGAGAACATGACAACCTGAATTTAGGTAGAGAGGGCGAGATGGAAAACCTAGGAAATAAGACATGTCTAGGTGGCAAAATAGGCAGCACTTGGTGATGAACTGCATGTGCCTGTCCACCAGACTTTCCTGTTTTAAGTGATTTATTCAGGAAAAGAGAAAGCATAAATGCATGCATTTGTCCTTGCTGAATTGGCTAGGCATGAAGCTAAGCACAGGAGCACCTAAGAATGAGTAAGACAAACTTTCGTACAGTCTTGAGTGGGAGTGGAGAGCAAGACAAGTGCAAGAAAGGGTTACGTGGTAGTGAAAGAAACAGGTACAGCATCACCAGAGGCAGGAGTGGTTAGCCCTAACCCGGGGAGGTCAGAGAAGGGTTGAGGGAGGAGACACCCCAAACTGAACCTGAAAAGAGCAGACACTTTCAATGGATCACATATTACTTGAGGTGAATGTTTCTCCAGGGTGGACTGGCAGGAACACAGCAGAACAAATAGTTTCAATGAATTATGCAGAGGAGGTAAACGGGGCAAGATAAATATGTGGACCCCTGAAGGCATCAAAAGTAGAGCAGAAATTTATTAGCTGCTAAGTTCCTCCATTAAAACACCAAAGCACAAGCGGGAAAGTGGGGTCACAGAAGGAGGAAGGTGGGAGACAAGACAGTGATCTGCAACAAAACCCACAAGAAGTGCTATGGTTTCACAGTGCTGTCTGTGGCCACGTCATCACGCTCCACGCAGCCCACCTGGAGGCACAGAGTCGGTGCTCAGTGTGCTTGGAGAAGTGTAGAAGTCTATTAGTTCTACCCTCCATCCTAGCATTTCCTATAATTGTAGGATGTCATCTTGAGATTCACAGTTAGGGGTATGTGTATCAGAAGGGCTCCTACTGCTCTTCTAAAGGATTTCTTTAAATTACCTCATAATAACTTACGTTCAAAAGCCTCACTGCCTCAGTCACAAATACTGACCTTTGTGAACAAAAGTACCTTTTTTGACACGTGTTAATATAGACATTATTTTTTTCTAAATGCAATGCCCAATGCCAGAAGGGCAATATTATTGATGAATATAAATTCTAAGAATTGAAGAACAAAACCTTCATTTAACCTGTTTAATACACAATATCTATGCAAACAATTTCTAAATCTCAAGCATCTTTCTGTAAATGGCTATTTATTCCCTTCTAAAGTCAAATTTCTACTGCTGACCCTAACAATCAAATAAAAAAGGGAAATTCTGTTACTGAAATTGATCACAGGCGTTTTAGATCATTGAACATCCTGTCTTCAACACAACAGCATAGGCTATAAATCTAGTTCTTTGATTTTGAATAATCTCCATATTTTTTATAGAGAGGACTAAAAGTATTTTTTCCTTAAGAAAGTTAAAATAATTAACCTAGCAGAAAAAAATTTTTAATAGTCATTTTAATTAGATGTACACGTTAACCATGAAATTGTACAGAATAATTATGGTGATGTTTCTCCATTTATTATAATGAAATGTAGTGAGAATAGTTAAAATATGAACTGCTCAGATGGAATATGAAAGTCAGTGTTATTTGGGTAATTTTAGCATGATTTAGTAAAGACTATCTCCCAGGATAAAATGACAGGTTCTCATCATATGAAGGTGACTTACTTGGATGGAACTGGGAACTAAAAACTCTTTCATCTCTCACAATCAGCCATCCCCGGTCCAATCCCCACATCCAGGGATACCAAAGTCTCTGATCACGTGCCCAAATGAAGACAGACGGTTACAGAGCTTCCACATATTCAATACTTGGAATAAAATAAACTGGAGTTGAGACGTCCGAAGACAGTCGGCTGAGGGCTACCAAGTCCTGCCTTCTCACACACAACAGCATGTCCGTACATCCCATTGTACTTCTATGACCTCCCAGAGGGAAAACAAAGTGCCTGAAGTTTCCTGTGGGAGAGATGATTCACCCTAAAACGTTCCGAGGAGTTTAGGGGGGTTTACAGTGCTTGTGGATTGCTGCTCGCATCTTACATGCTGGGCAATGGTCAGGATGAAATGAGGTGAAAGAGCTTGATAAAATGGAAAATAAAAATCTACAGCAGCCATGTATAAAAATGACAATGAGTGCATCATAAACCTTTACACAAACATTTCTGCATATGGTATACATATATTTTAAGTAATATAAATGCAAAAGAAAAGGTCTTCAGCACAAATTGAGCAGCTTCAACACTGGACGAGTACGAATTAATGAAAAAGAAATTCGAAGGGAAATTAATAGATCTCATAAATGTCTCAAGGGTGAAAATAATGCTTTCTCCTCAGCACACAAAAGAAACAATTTCTGGTAATAAATTCTACTAGACATTTTGGTGATGGTGTTATTTCTACTGCTTTTAAAACATACTTTTAATTGTCCTACAGATTTCCTGAAGCATACAAAAAGAAATCAGAGACCTGGAGTGTAGCCAAGATGGTGGAGTGGGAAGACCCTGAGCTCATCTCCTCTCAAGGGCACACCAAAATTATAAAATTACAACTATTTACAGAACAACTATCCGTGAGCATGAAGTGAAGACTAGCAGAAAAGATTTTCTACTACTAAAGATATAAAGAAGGAACCACAATGAAACGGGTAGGAGGGGCAGAGGCATGATATAATCAAGACCCATGTGCCCGGGGGAAGCAACCCATAAAAGGGAGGATAATCACAAATGCAGATGTTCTCCCTAAGAAGCAAGCTCCACATCAGAATCCGCAGCTTGGGGGTCCTGCACCAGAAAGATGAGCCCCCAGAATATCTGGCATGAAGGCCAGCAGGGCGTGTGTACAGGAAAGCCAGAGGACTATAGGAAATGAGCACGAAAATCTCACATGCTCCAAATCCCAACACAGAAGCCATAATTTGATAGGATGTTGGGTCAGACTCACTTGCTTATCTTGGAAAGCCTCCTACAGAGGGAGAAGGCAACTGAGACTCCCCCTGGGAACACAGACACTGGTGACAGCCAATTTTGGGAGCTCAGTCTACCAAGAAGACATTGCTGCTGCTGGCAAGCACCATTTTGGAGTCCACCGTCCTGTCTGTCAGTGCAAAGGGCTACCTTCCCACCAGTAGGCCAGTAACAGTCCAGGACCCTTCAGGTCATGTAGATAGCCACATCGGGACCTAAGTACCCACTGATGATGAATGGATAAAGAATATGTGGTATATACACAGTGGAATATTACTCAGCTATAAAAAAGAATGAAACCTTGCCATTTGCAACAACATGGATGCACCTAGAGGGTTTTATGCTAAGTGAAATAAGTCAGACAGAGAAAGACACATACTGTATGATTTCACTTAGATGTGGATTCTAAAAAAAAAACAAACAAACCTACCAAAACAGAGACTGACATAGATCCAGAGAACAAACTGGTGGTTGCCAGAAGGGAGGGAAGTGAGGGGATGAGTGAAATAGGTGAGGGAGATTAAGAAAGGTACAAACCTCCAGTTATTAAATAAGTCACAGGGATGTAATGTACAGAATGGGGAACTTCATTAATATTTTAGTAACTTTGAATGGTGACAGATGGTAACTAGATTTATCAAGGTGATAATTGTTGTACTATGTTGTACACCTGAAACTAATATAATATTGCAAATCAATTATACTTCAATTTAAAAATTTTAAATTAAAAAGCAGAAATCAGAGGCTCCACTTATCACAGAATATTCCTCAAACAGGCAATACTATTTCCACTGCTAAAAGTATTTGAAATAAATACCAGCATACCCTACAAGTCAACTGTTCCCTACAATGCCCTCTCATCAAATTGAGGTGTTTTCATAAGCAACAGGATTCAAAAGAAACAGAAGTCAGGATGGCTTTTGCAGTTTCTCAAAGCATGATCTACAAAGGAACTCCCTCTCTCTGTCTTGCAGGCTGATCCCTACTGGTAGCAGTGATAATACTAATAAACTGGCTGCACTCATTTGATGCTATTTAAGTGCCTCCAACTGATGTCTAATAAAATGAAGCTTTTTAAAAATTCTAATTAGGTCCCCTTCTTTCCTCCCCCCATTCTCTCCCTTTCCCTATCTCTCCAGCTTCTTTTTTTTTTTATTATTTATTTTAGTCCAATAGTTAAAAAAAAAAAAAAAGGTCCTAGCAGGTCTACATGTAAAACAATCCCTATCTCAGGCTACATGGCTACATTCAGAGATCATCACCCAGAGTAAACCTGTCACCTCTTCACACCACCTACCTCCAGAGAAAAAAATTCTATTTCTTATCTATCTAGGTGTCTACATCAAAAGCTTAGGTGTGTCACCTTTGCTTGTCCTCCTCCAAAATCCAATGAGACACTAAGACCCATCATTCTTGCTAAAAGGCTCTCAAATCTGTCTACTTCCCACCGTCACAACCCGGGCCTCCACAGTCTCTTCCCAGTCTCCTCACAGACCTTGATGCCTCCATTCATAGCCCTTCCACCCGCTTTCCACACCACAGAGAGAGAAAGCAATCAAAAATGCAAGTCGGGTGAAGTTACCCCTCTGCTTAAGACACTTCAGTGCCTCCCCCATGTTCTTAGGATAAAGTCTGACATACTTAACAATGTATGTTTTTTTTTAATCAGACTCTTGCTTGTTCCTTAACCTCCCTTCTCCTTACTGATAGCCTGGTTTCGCTATCATGAAACACAGCAAAGCTCTCTCTTAGGCCTTTGCACCCCTTGCCCCTTCTTACTGGAAAACCCTCCCTGCCATATTCCTGCTTTAACACGGCTAATACTCACTTGGTTTAAAGGATTCATCTCAGATGTCAGTTCATCCAGGGTGCTCCCACAGAAACTGATTATCATCAATGAGTGTTCACGTTTAGTTGCCCCAAAACATCAGTAAATTTTTGTTGAAAAAAGTTTAAAAATTCAAATCATTTTGTTGCACATCTGGTTTGACCACAGCACATGTGTATAAAGATTCAAGACAACTAAAAATGAACAAAGCTGCTCAGCTCTGAGGCCACATTTAAATGCTTGGACACACACAAACTGGGACAATTTAACTTTATAGTACTAAGGGCTGACAGGGACCCTGATATCATCAAAGCCAAGTCTTATAAATATATTTAAAAAATGGGTTTATATTTTCCAGAAAACCAAGGTTTCAATTTGCTAAGAGATCACTCTAGTTTTATTAATATAAAAATCAACCTTTTTTGTTTCAGGGTCATCCGAATGATACACAACTGTCTGAAAATTGATCAACTGCTCTTTTTACGCAGTGAGTAAGAGCTGCCTGGTTGACAAGAGGGTAGAGAATCACATGGCTCTAACCTGCTTAATATTATCTGAATCTAATGTGATAACTGAATCTAAGGTGATACACAAATGTGATCACTGAAAGTAAATTTAATCAAAAGAAACATCACCATTTTTCTCAATGATTAACATGAAACCAGTTATCCAACAAAAAAAAATTTAGAACACATTTAAGGTTACTCAGGACTTAGGAGTTCATAATGTTAAAGCTTAATACTGTTGTAAGTCAGTCGGCATCAACATAAACTCTGTCCAATTTAGAAGAATTTCTTACATAAGAAATCTAAGATTCCACTCTCAAACGCAGTATGTAGGCTTTGGTGTTGAGTGTGATGTGTGGGGAAGAGGGTAAAATGTGAATATTCTCTGCTTGTCTTGATGGTCCAGAGTAAGCAGAGTAAGCACAGTTCTAACACATCTTGCCAGTAGCAGGACCCATAATCCACAAGGACTCACCTTCCCAGCCACACTGCTATTCTCTACCCTGTATGACTGTGCAGAATACTATGCTACCTTACTGAGTATAGTTGGTACTGGATGCTTCACCCAGATTCCCTCCTTAGGATTGCAGAATCCTTCCCCCAGCTGTTGGGAATACCATCTGTTGACAGCTCACAGTGGTGTCCCTCACAGAGAAATGCCCTTGACCACAAGGAACTGCCTCATTTAAAGTTAAGTCCCTTCCCAGGGAAGAACTCACAGCCAATGACCCACTTGTGCAAAGAAATAAAGACCCTCACTTGCTTCACTTTAAAAACATCTCTGAAGGGACTTCACAGCTCTAGAGCTCCCTAAAGGCTCTACTGATGCCTCAGATGCATTGCAGGTCAGCTTCTCCCTCTTCTCAATCCTCCTTTTCTAACTTCCTTACAGGTGCACTTCTGGAGAGCACTTGTCAGAAAAACCCTTTTACATGCAATTCTTTATCTCAGAACCTATTTTCAAGTAGCCCAAGCTAAGGCTCAGGTTAATAACTATGAAGAGCAAATACTCCAGTATACAGTAATTTTGCTAACTTCATCAGTAACTGGTCTCGGCAGCAGTCTTGGTCTTCTCTTACAGATGTCAGTCAATCTATTAATTGAGGCAGAGACAAGGTCTAAAACTTAATCCATCACTGGCTCCAAATCTGATTTAAGTGCAACAAAATTTAAGAACTGACTCATTGGTATTATAGGTTATTTAATTTCTACCCTTTATGCTGAATGATTTTGAATGTTTGGTAAAAATTACTGGATAATTGTATCATCACTAAATTATAAGAGAAGAAATATTTTAAATGAAATTCTAATTGAAAGAGCAAAAGGAGAAAAGGAGAATAAAAATGATTTGTCCACAACAGATCACTATGTTCTCAAAGATATGGGAAACGTACTTTGCTGGACTTGTAAAGACTCAGGCCTTTTCTGATCAAAATATAAAAGAATTATTAGAATAACATTTACTTTCTATGTTCTCAATCTCTTAAAACCTCCTGAAAGGCTGCCATGGAGTCAACTGATTCTTGTATTCCATTCACTTCTCAGTCCAAAGGATATGAAAAGATTCTAGGTTTTGAGGTTTTTATTTTTTTGTTTGTGGTTTGTTTATTTGTTTTTAGAGTTTTGTTGTAGTTCTGGTACCACCATTTTGAAGAGTGGAAATTAAATCAATCAGTCTACCACAACTCTAGTCTCATTTCTTAGCTGACATAAACCTACAGCATATGGACAAGCAGAAAACTCCTCAACAGATCAGGGTACAACAGCAAATGCTGATGTGTCATCCTTTTAAGAAAATACAGCTTTTATACATAGGTAGAAGTTGCCATACAGAAAAGGAGATTTGCCCACAAAAATGAATCTTCTGTTTCCTTTAAGTAGAAATTTCTGTCAAGTACAAATAAATCACTGACTTGACAATAGTTTCCTATAACTGATTGACAGGGCTATATTCCTGTTGGGGAAAGGAAGATGCAAATGGGGACAGAGATCCATTCTTTTATGTTATCTGGGAAAAATAAAATGATATTGTGTCTTTCTCTTTAAGTTCCAGTGAATTGAACCTAGACTAGTGTCTCCAGATTTTTCTACGGCTGTCCCACAGCATTCACAGAGAACTGGTTCCAGGACCCGCCACGGATACCTAAATCCAAGTATGCTCAAGTTCCACAATGGGCCCTCCATATCCACAGGTTCAGAATCAGCAGCTTCGGAACTAATAGATATAGGGGCCGACTGTATATTTATTGAAAAAACTCTTGTTTGTAAGTGGACTTGCTCAGTTCAAACCTGTGTTGTCCAAGGGTCAACTGTACTATGTACCTTTATGAGTAAAAATATTTTGAATATGCACATATATATAATGTATACATTATATTCATTACTGTGCTAGTAGGTACATTTCAAAATGTACAATAAGGGTCATAAAGATAAAATAAAAGAGAAATTAAAACTTTACATAACTTCAGTTTACTAATTAGTGGTCCAAAATTTTTTCCTCACACTAAAATAGTCTTAATAATAGTTTTAAAATAAAGATCAGTGCAATCAAATATACATCATTTCTTTCAAACTTAGCTTAACATCTATTGATGCTATGATTCAAAAGTCTGGATCTAAGTTCAATTGTGGTTGTCATAAGCTAAAAAAGAAAATGCTGCACAAATATAAAAAGATTCAAATAGATAAAGTACATTATTGGTTGTGCTTATTAAGTCATGATAATCACTTTACAATCCTTTGAGAGATTAGTATTATATTCTACCCAAGGTTTTTTGCAAGAACCTTTGAAACTTAATTGAGCTAAAAGTAGATAGCACGATATATGCATTCACTTAACCAGAAACGAAAACACTCCAATAAACTGCTATATGTTGAAAATGAACTAATAAATACAAGCACTATGGTTGACTCACATTCTTCCTAGAACAGCTGGGAGACTCTTCAGAGCACACGATTATTTGACAATTGGCAGTGTAAGGACACTGGTGTTAAACCACGGGGTAAATATCAGTAAACCTGTATCTCTTACTTTCCAGAGGAAATTAATTGTAAAAAGAATTTGAATCTTTTCCTCCCAACCTCTCTGGCAATCCAGGGAGAAAAATCTCTGACCTAAACAACTGATTCCAGGGAACTGCTTAGAAAAGAAGATGCCAAAAATTTAACCTATGTCTTTTTTCAGGTTTTGCTTCCCTAATTGAGTAGCTAAGCACCTAGACAGTGTGATAAGCAGGGTCAACATGTTTTCAGATCTGCACACTGGACATATTTTGGTACCCACACGCTCAAAAGTCAAATATACAGTTGACTCTTAAACAACAGAGCAGTCAGGAGTACCAACTCCCACTCGGTCTACAATTTCTGGCTCCCCAAAAACTTGACTATTAATAGCCTACTATTAACAGGAAGCTCTACCAATAACCTGATAACATAAACAGTCAATGCATATTTTGTATGCTATATATATTATGTTCTATATTCTTACAATACAGTAAGCTAGAGAAAAAATATTAAGAAAACCATAAGGAAAATAAATTTACAGTATTGTACTATAGTTATCAATGCTGTAAGTTTACAATCTCTGTTTACAAGATCTGTCTGTCAGTACCTACATCAATATTATCTTATATGATACATAACACTATAGATATCATACCTGTTACTAACCCTAGACATTCAAAATAAAAAGATTATTTTACAGAATAAGAACTCATAAATAAATATACATATACATACATACACATATACATATTCTTATTTATTTACAAGTATAATGATTCATACATTAATAATGAAAAAGCAGTGATATGATTGCTTCATGGTAACCTAGTATAATCAATACAAGTGCTTCATGGTAGCCTAGCCTATACACTAGGAATGAATTGTTATAAAATTTTTATAGTATACAGTATTATGGTCATATTCATAATACAAGTGTTGGAAACACTGTTACTTAAAAACATATACACAAAACAAATGTCTCATATAGTTCTTGCTATAACACCTGAACTTACCACAATAGCAACAGGAGGTGGCAACAAATTTATTGCATGAGGACAATAATGTACTACAAATTTTATGCTGTTATGATTTAAAACTGCATCTTTACATTTGTTTACGTTTCTCTCAACTGCAAATGGTGCCATGTATGGTCTGTGTTTGTGTAAGTTTTGATAAATTTTAACTTTTTATAATAGATTTGTGTATATTTTATAGCAATAAATGATAAAATAGACTAGTACCTATATGCATTTTATGCTTTCATTATATACCTTTTTCTTAAATTTTTTCTATATTTCTGGGATATGCAGTTCATCTGAGAGTTTTTCAAACTGTCACAAATCTCCAAAAAATTTTCAAGCATACTTGTTGAGAAAAATCCACAGGTAACTGGACCTATGCAGCTCAAACCCATATTGTTCAAGGATCAACTGTACTTTGATGCCCAATGTTTAACAGATTTACTCACTCATAAATTATAATATATCATTTCCCAGGAAAGCACAACTTGAAATTTAGAATAAGAAGTATGAAATCTTACTTTGACTTAAGATTTAATCATCCAGAAATGTACAGTACAATGATTTGATATCTACAAGTCTGTTATGATCATTCTGACTAACGGCAGGAAGCAATTTTTAGGTATTCCACAACAAATCCATTTTCAGGACACATCACATTCAAAAGCTTGATTGAGCTTTTAACTTGATTTTTAGATTATAAAACTTCACTGGTCTAAATAAAATATACAGAACTCATTTTTCATCTGTTCACTTCAGCGTTACATGATAGTTTATGAAACAGTTTCAGTAACACAAGCTGGTGATAAAATATGAACAATATTAACAATATATCACATATACTTACGTATTAATGCACACAAAGAAATTACTAACAACGGTCTTTTCAGAAATAGAAAAAAAGTCCATTTTTCCTTCCAATTTGAAATAAAGAATACTAAGGATAAAGCCTTTCAAAAGATAAACAGCAGTGTCTCAGAGACTCTTCAAACAAACTCTTGTAATGAGCTCCAGACAACTAGCATAAGACTTGCAGGTAGTGGGAGGAGGAGATAAGAGAACGAGAGAATGTCAAGTTCAGACAGAACCTTCAAGGACATCTGAGCCAGTCATTCTTTTGAAGTCTGAATCCTTTCTACAATATCATGCAAAGTGTTCATTAAGGCAACCTGCTGACTGATTGAGAGTTCACTGCTCACCAAGGCAGCCAATTCCCTTAGAACATTAGAGAGTTTTCCCTTAACACTGAGCTAAAACATGCCTTTCTATTTATACTGTCACCCACTGGCCATCCAGAACAACTCCAATTCCTTTAGGGCCTCTCCTATGGGATGACCCATTAAAAATACCAGTTAGTCTCACTCAAGTCTTCTCATTTACATCCCATAGACTTTTTTTTTTTTAATATTTTATTTTAGTGGGGAGGTAACTAGGCTCATTTATTTTTGGAGGAAGGACTGGGGATTGAACCCAGGACCTCCTGCATGCTAAGCATGCACTCTACTACTTGAGCTATACCCTCCCCTCATCCCATAGTCTTTTAACTTGTGTTTTCCAACTAGCAATTCTCGTCTTATCATATCATAGTCCTGGTTAATATCCAGTTTATTAACGTTCCTCTGAAAGTAGGAAACCCATAAAAGAACACTGTATTGTTAGACTTAGCCCAGACTGGAAAAAGCAAAGCAGAACTTTCCCTCCCCATGTTAGATATTAGATACTACACGTATCTGCTCCTGCAGTTCAATTATTACACTCACTGTTTTCATGGCTACGTGACATATATTGGTTCAAACTGAGCTGACTAGTTTGAACTGAGTTTATGTTGACTAAAACTTTAGTCTCAGTTTGTCAACTGAAAACTGTCCTTCGCCATCTGCCTCTACAAGGATGTAGTCACTAGCCACTGCAGTCACTGACCTTCAACACATCCTGGAAGGAGTTTAGGACAGAGATCAAGAATGAGGCACTCTGTGCTCTGAAAAAAACTGGCAGAACAGGCCTGCATATAAGAGATATTTTCAGGAGAAAATTTTATAATCCTAATTTCTTGCATCTTCTCATATCTAGAAAAACACTAAAATCATTAATGGAGACATCTGCTCCTAGTGACTAGCAGTAACCTTCTGCCAAAACGTGTGCTTGATTACACATATTCCCCTTCACCAGAATCACATATGCAAAGACCATCCCTGCCACCTCTGTGGAGCTGTTCTTCAGAGCTCTCCTCCTGGGCTGTAGGCCTCATTTTGCCCCCAAATAAAACTTAACTCACAACTCTCATGTTGCACATATTTTTTTTTTTCAGTTGACAAGTTGTTAATTTATTCAAGTACTTATGGAATGCTACTACAAAGGTATTATAATACTAGGAACAGTATGAGAAATCTGTGAGCTATAACTGAAAGAGGTAAACCCTAGACCCAAGCCCCACTCTATCCAGCCAGTACTGTGCGAGCAAGAACACTTGTTAGAGCTACTCAATTTTCATAACAGGATAACTATCTTGCTACTTGCTGGTCTCAGTTCCAAAGCATATGGATGGGCCTTCAGCCAGCAATTTAGAACACCAGCACTCCAGGTTATCTAGCTGCCTTCCAGATACCTACTGAGAGAAGAAATGTTTAGGGAAGACAGGTCCAAGGCTTATAAATTCAATCCTTGGTTAATGCCAAATCACCAGAAAGCTACATATTAAGAACCAACCACATAATACTTTTCTAATCACCTTCAGTGAGTTGCATTTAATGCTTTTTCGTAATCTTTAAAAGAAGATTATTGTAAGAAGTAACCAAGTGAAAGACACAACTGCATAATTATGTTTTAAAACTGTGGATATTGTCCATTTTGTTACTGAGTTCCTTTTACTGCTGGGAAAGGCTTTGTTTTTCCTGAGGGATGAGCATTTTCTACAAGTCAAAATATGGAAATCATCAGAATGTTTCATACATTTTTAAAGAAAGTAAATTTTGGAGAAAGAAAGGTAAGTCTGTATGAAATGGGGAAAAATGCCATTTGATACATGAACAAATAGCAAGAAACATTTGTATTTCCTGCTTCATCAGCAACTGAAAAGGGGTCCTGTGACAGTAGGATGCATAATTTAAATTGGGTCTTATTAAATACTTATGAATTCAGTCAATGATCATTTTCAGTTGCCTCCATGTTTCCTCTTCCCAAATAATCAGACCCACTAACTTACTTATTTATTCCCCAGTGACAAAGGCTGTACGATCTGATGAATCTAAGAACTACTTGGAAAACTTGTTTCAGAACTTTGCATTTAAAATAAACTCCCCACGTAATGGGGATGCAAGTGAACCAAAGAATACATTTTGAGAACTGTCTACCAGGACCAATGTTTGGATCACTTGAATCAATTCTGTCACTTACTGGGCTCTCTGTTGTCTCTCTAGGTCCCTTTTGACCAAAGGTACGTTGAGTATTCTTACTAAGGGTCCTACTAAAGTGGAGCAGATGAAAGGATTATGTCCCCGCTCTTATACAGAACACATTCACTTTAATACATCCTAGTGTTGATAGGCATGCTCACAGAAGCAGTGCTTCATTTTGTCAGATTGAGGTCAGCTACTATTTTGACTCTCCCAGGAAATGAGAGCTTAAAATGCATTAAAGTGGTTCCAAATCACAATCAAATGAAACTGTGAAGAGCATCGTATGGGACTTTTTCCCCAATTGAACCAGCTGCAATCTTTTTTTTTAAATATCATCTACTGCAGTTTTTAAATAAAGAATTTTCCTTTGAATAGAAAATCTGGCAACTCCTTTGAGTAAAATTATCCTTCTAGAAAGTAAGATCTTTTTGTCATAATTTTTAAATTATTTATGAAGACTTTTTTAATTCAAACAATATCACTTTCAGAAGCTACAAACAAGTAACCTATTGTCATAAAGGACTCAGGGAATAGATTTATAAGCAATCAAAACATTACAGGCAAGAGTAAAGAAACTTTATATTGCTCTCTGGCTCATCATTTCATGGATAAATAATCATTCAATGACATAGAAACTGATGTTATATTACACCATAAAGTTCTCTACCTGGACCATCTATATGATTTAGCAAAAAAAAAAAAAAAAAAAAAAGATTTAAAAACTAAACCAATCACTTACAATATGTCAACTGAAAATTCACAGTAAAAGTCTACATAAAAGGTTCAGATACTCATTTAAGTTTCCAAGATCCATCTAAATGTTACCACTTCCAGGCTATTGCTTAAATACTTTAAAAACTCTAGACCTATACATTCTATCATATCTAAATTGACTCTAGATAAAAAGCATTATCAAAGAACAAGTTGAGATAACCAAAGTAGAAATTCAGGGTCTGGAAAAATGAGCAATTTCATTCAGAAAATGGCCAGATAGAAATTTTACAGGTCTTTAGATTTAAGGAAAATCCAGCTAAGACCAGTTGGGGCATGATTCACTCTCCTATGCTACTTGCATTTTCTATCTGGTGTGTTTTTAATTTTATAAATTTCATGCTGTCTGTCTCTATGGTTACCTGCTCCTAATCATAATGAGCACCTGGTCAATACACAGGAATTAATGTTTCCTTATGAACTGTACATGCTAAATTTTTAATAACCTCTTTATACTTTCACAGTTTAAATTTTTTACCTTTAAGCAAAGATTCTCAAAAGGTTCTTTTTACCTGACTTTCTTTCTTTTTGAATTTTGTATAGTATATGGACTTCAGTGATTTCATGATAGTTGAGATTTGCTAACACATCACAATCTATCTTCTCTGACATATGTCTGTGCCCATCAGTAAGTGCTCTTCTCAGCCTCAATCAGACATGCCTTAATTTTTAAAACACACTTTTTGTATATATTTATTAAATCTAAGTCAAAATCAATTGAGAAATTATGTGAATTCTAGTATTCACTCATTCACAAAACAAGGGCCTGGAGGGAAGTATACAGACACTGACAACTCAGTGACCAACCATGGTTAGGTTTTCTAAGCAACACTAGAGCACCTTATTTCAAAGAAAATTAAAATGTTGTTTGATATCGTGGATATTTCCCACATGAAAGCATGTGGACGCTGATTAAGAGTATAGACTTTGTCATATTTCCTGGGTTCATATCCTGGCTCTACCACTCACTTGTTTGTTATGTGACCTTGGACAAATCACTTAATCATGTCTCAGTTTCCTCATGTGGAACAGGGGATAATGATAGTATCTGCCTTACAGGATTATTTCAAGGAGTAAAGGGATTTATATTTGTTAATGTGTGGAATAGTTCCTGGCACATATTAGTTAATATTTAAGTGTATGTTAAATATCAATCAATCAGTCTTATCTGATGTAGCATAAAATCATGCTTTTTTAAAAAAATCTTTTTTTTTTCCATGAGAAAAATTTTTTCACCCTCCCATGAGGTAAGATAATACTGACTTTAAATTTCCTTATGCAGCACTTAAGTATTATCTGATCAGTTAGTCCCATATCCATGAGAGGTCTAGACACTGACCATATTGGACATTTTATGTGCTTCATTTAATCTACAATGAGAATCCTACAAAGATTGGTGATTTTCTCATTACAGTTTTGAAAACTCAAGTTTCAAGAAGTTAGATAATTTGTAGAAATTCAGTTAGTCAGTGGCAAAGATGAATTTGGGGCCAACCAATGACATCTGCAAAGCCAATATTTTTATATCAGTTCACTACCATGGATAAAGTGCTACACAAAGAGAGAACGTCACAACTTTTCACAACTATAAATGTGTCCCATCCAGGTAGTCTTACTTATATCCTGAAAGCCCAGCAATGTAAGTAAAATTCAAATCTGTCAGTGTCTGTGGGTGTGGTTTCCTCTGCTTCTTGGACACCACAGGCTTATGTGTGTGGTTGATTCCCACAGATTACTGAGGTTCATTGGTGGAAATCAAGGCTACCTCCACAATGGGCTCTAGATGGTGCCTGGAACCAGGTCAGAAATGACCTTTTGCAGCTTGCCCATACATCTCTGTAAAATGCTGGCACCAGAGTGGCTAGTCTCAGCAGTTGTCTTTTCTGCAGCAGCTGAATGGCTCTGGAAAGTGCAGCTTATTCCATCCTGTTAGCCTAATGATTAGTTAGCTCCAATGTAACAGTCTCAGTGATGGATGTCCTATTATTGATGGGAAATACTGACGAGCTCTGGCTTGGTCTTTTTTAATTGTGACTCTCCAATAAAATGTCTCCAGTCACTGGCTTGGCTCAACTGCTACTGAGGAAGTCTAGGTTTTATGAACTCCCTGACACACCAGTCACTGCAAAATCTTGATGTCAGCCTCTCCTGTCTCTTCTGATGGATCCCAGAAATGCCTTCATTCAGGGCCTACCAATGATTCACTTGTAACAGTTATAAAATAGGCAGACATTACCTCTTCATTCTTCTCGGAAACCATTTCTTAGTAACAACTGACTTGGGAAACTTTACCCTTCACCACAGGAATAAATGACTAAAGTAATGTTCTATGTTTCTGAGTATCTTTGGCTACTGGTGATCTCTATTTTAGTGAAGAATGGTGTAGGTTTAGGTTCTCTTGAATTGAAAGACTAAATTCTGGATCTGATAATGCCAGATACTTAATGCCAAAAGAGGAACTATACAGAAGCCAGCAGAAGCATTTAAACAGCTTGTAGAGGAAATTGAATGTGGCACTGCTTCAGAAGAGCTGTGGTTCATGTTGCTACCAGAGATGTTCACAGGCAGAACTTGTGGCTGGCAGATGCTCGGCGCAGAAGAAACTGCTCATCTTTCTAGCACTGCTAAGGAAATGATCATCCCTTTTAGAAGAGGACTGCACAGGTACAACATAGCAGTCATCATGCTGGTCAATGATCTGGACAAAATATCTAAATCTGAGCTACAGCTGGGAAATAATAGTTCATTTAAGACAGTTTGCAGGCACGTCAGAAATCAAAAAGCAAGTTCAGGTAAAGGAGTGGAAGTGAATACTATATTCACTGTACTCCAGAAATTAATCCCTGCATTTACATCACTTAATACTAGTAAACCCTGGGTTGACTTTTCCAATTACAGCACACATAAACTAATGAAAACCATTCATATGACCCTTGACTCAAAAGTCAAAGACAAACTTTAAAAAGAAACCAACATGATTTTTTGAAGCTATTCGGCAAAATAGAGTTTCTTCATCCGTGGAGTTCGAGCAAATGAGTTCTAAATAGGAGTTGTTAGAATAATGTTTATCCTCTTTAGACAGTGAACCTTACTGAAGTCAAGGAGGTAAGGTAAAAATCTCGGTACCAAGTTCAACACTGTGTGGAGTGCCATGTCTCAGCGGTAAGACAAAAGTATTTCCTTCTGTCCTGCAAGCTCTGCAATTAATTATCCCATAACAATCTATCAAGAGTAATACATTCCTCTGACCCCATAGTCTCAATTATTATAATCCCCTTGTAGCAAAGCTTCTAATGCTGCCTTTTCCTTTGCCACAATTTATGTAAAAAGTAGTGCAGTTATAGATTATCTGCTGTAATTTGAAACAGAATTCAAAAGGAATTAAGAGTGTTTGTTTCTTTGTTTTTTGGGTTTTCTTGGGGTGGCCCTAGAGATCATTTCAGCTGAATGATTTCTTGAAGTTATTCACCCATATCTAAGTCCTTCTCAACCACATTTTCGAAACCCTTTGGATCCAATATAGTGAATCAATGATGGGATGATAACTGAACAGAGACTATGTTTTAAACATAAATGTAAACACCAGGGAAATAGTTAAACAGTAAAATTCTATCAAGGCAACAAACTGACAGCTTTCCAGTAATAGGAGAGTGTTTTCCAGCCAGCTCCCAGCTCAAAGTCTAGGAAGCTTAAAATGCCTCTGCATCCAAGCGTTCCATAGGCAGTTTCCATTTACCATGTCTGTTGGCAGAAGAGCACATTCACAATGGAGAGAAGGCACATCCCGGAGACCCCACATTTCATGGATTTGATTAATAGCAAATAGTAACAATAGCTAATATTTTATGAGGGGTTACTACATGCCAGCCACTAATTCTAGAAATTAACTCATTTAATCTTCATAAATATGAAGTAGGTACCATCATACCCCATTTTATAGATGGGTAAGCTGAGTCTTTAAAAAGCTTACTATCTTGTCTGTTGTCACACAATAAGCTGCAGAGCCAGAAGTCTAGCGAAGCAGTCTGAGCCTAGAGATCCTAAGTCTTAACCAGTAACCAGAGGAATAGAAATACAAAAAGGGGAAAACTGATAAGTATTGAGCTCTGGTAACTTTTTGGTCACTTTAGAAACATTTCATTTAATCCTCACACGACATATTTTATAAAAGGGAATTTTCAGAGATTAAATTACTACCCAAATCCACAAAACTAGCAAGGGAAAAAGCTAATATTCCATATACTATATCACAGCACCTCTCCACAGCTTAAAGACTAAGGGACAGACTGGGATTTCAAAATGTAGAATAGATAAACAAGATTATACTGTATAGCACACGGAAATATATATAAGACCTTATGGTAGCTCACAGCGGAAAAAAAAGTGACAATAAATATATGTATGTTCATGTATAACGGAAAAATTGTGCTCTACACTGGAATTTGACACAACATATGTCTATGACTATAACTCAATAAAAAAAGTTTAAAAAAAAAAGATGTGGTAATATATATACTGACATGGAAAAGTAGTCTTTTTATCTTAAGTGGGGAGAAAAATCAGGAGATATATATATATCTCCAGTTTTTTTAAACTTTTATAAAAAAAGGATTTGCTTGCTTGCTTGTTATTTAAGACAATAAAAATACACAAAATGTTAATGGTTACTTTTGGGTGATGAGGTCATGGGTGAATTTTATTTTCTTTTTGATTATTTTCATTTGCTACTACTTCTACTATGAACAAGTATTACTTGTGTAATAAAAATAAAAGCTGTGTTTAAAGTATAGACCTACCCAACAACAAAGAAAACTCGTAATCCAGCACCAGTATTAATCAACCTAGTCCTTCATCCATGAATATGGAAAATCAAGAGTCATCAGCTATTTAAAGAAAAGCAACTGCACCAAAGAGAGGAACAATGATAAAACAGAAAATTTAAACATGAAGATTAATTCAAAGAATTAAAGATACTATATACATTTAAAAGAGAACAAACTATATAAAAAAAAAAACAGAGTACAAGAAATAATGCTTGGGAATTAAAAATGTGATTGCCAAAATCAAACCATTTGATAGAGGCTTGAAAGGTAAAATCCGAAAAATTCCTAAAAATACAGCAAAGAGATATGGAGAATATGAGTGAAAAGTTATGACATGTGGTATATCAATCCAGAAATTTCATTATCCACCTGTGTTCATTTTATTAAACTGTTGGTACTAGTTGTGTCATGAAAAAAAAAAAAAAAAAAAAAAGACTAAGTGGCAGAAACAGAAGCAGAAATCTCACTTCAGTCTGCATACCAGTGCTGTTACAAGAAAGCGACCAGTCGAACCTGTTTGGCAGGGGTGCTAAGAGGACACAAAAGGAAATCTGTAGATAACAACAAAACCAGCATAACCAAGAAGGAAAGGATATAAAACATTAAGACACTGCAGTGTTGGTGTTGGGGGTGTCTGTGTGAACTGTTTCATTCTGTTTTCAACTACTCCTTTTAATTTCTAGGTGAAATCTTGAGTGGTTCTTCACTAGGGACAGTATCTCACTAAAGAGAGTTTGGCAGTATGTTAGGGCAGTTGATAGTCTTTGTGATTGGGGGATTCTATTGCCATTTAGTAGGCATGGGGTAGAGATGCTAAACATTCTGCAGTATTATGTCTGCACAATAAAGCACTGTCCCACCAAAAATGCCAATACTGTTTGTCCAGCATCAAGAAGTTCTTAAAGGAAACCATTCAGGTATTGTTAAGAAAAAAATACACAATCCTGGTTGACTAAACTAACACTAGTGCCCCAAGTGGACAGAGGAAGTAAGTAGGGACCACTATAGACAGGTTCCTAAACAAAGTATGTTCCTGTTTTAGATACTACTGTGTCTTATACATACATAGACATAAAGACTTGTTATTAATATAATGGAGAAAATAGTAAGACCCAAATTTTGAATGATGATCCAAAATAATCTCAGTCTAAATATCTTCATAGTTTAGCCCCAAAGCAGACTTCTTACTTATAAGATAGTTTCTGTTTATAATGGTGACTAAATATTAATCCACAATATTTGATTCAAAAAAACCTTGAATCAATAAACCCACAAAATTCGCATGTTTAAGAAACAGCAAAAGTTGAGTGTGACTGGAATAGAATGAGCGTTACTGAGTGGTAGGCTGATATCAGAGAGGCAGGCAGATTTCACAACATGTAGGGCATTGTGGGTCTTGGTAAGGAGCTTGGACTTCTGCTTATTGTAACGGAACTGGAAAGTTTTAGGCAAGGGAATAAACAACCTGATTTATTTTTAAATCACTGGTTAGGGTAGGAAGAGAAAACTGAGAACTAGGATACCATGCTACCGGAAACTAGGATTGTGATAAGAGAGACAAAAGCACATACAGTGATACCTTTGTTAAACTGGACTGATTAGGATGGGTGCTGGTTAGGAAAAGTTAATCAATTTTATTTTAAAACTACGCGGGCCCAGAACGTCCCTGAACAAACTTCTGCCACTCTTTTTCAAATAGGCTAGGTCATCAAATGATCTCCTAACAGTCTTCAAACTTTAAACTGTTACCTTCAACGCTGACACACCTTGAAACAAGTCTGTAATAACACTAAATTTAGCGGAGTCTCTGCTGACTTCAGATAACTGAATAAACATATAGGGAAAAATTAAATCCCCAAATCGGTCACACTGGAATGCAAGAGAGTATTTTGGAAGCTATAAAAAATAGCTCCTATTTCAAATATAACTGACTAGAAAGGTACAATACCAGAAGCAGCTCAAGGCAAATGAGGATAAGAATTTGTTAAAACAGTCAAGTTTAGAGAAGCAAGGCTGACAACATTATTGCAGTTATCCTCAGATTTCTAATTGGCAAGACACCTTGCTTTGGTTTATTTGGCACTTCTTTGTCTCTCACGAAATCTTGTTGGCATATTTATTTATTCAAATAATTTTTATTACCCAACATTACTGAGCACCTGCTGCCATGTGTATGTGTTAGGAGCTAGGAATATAAAGCTCTGCTGTCAGTCCACAGAGATTAGTAATGTGTAAAAGATGACCAACATTAAAAGATTACATGCTAATTATGGGCACTGAACTGAAATATATCTGCTGTACCTGAGAGACTGTACCTGAGAAACTTGAACCAGGGGGACTTTCAGACAGGGCAAGTGACTTCACCCCTTAACCCACATCATTAATAACATAATTTCCGGGGTGCCAAATAAATTTTCAAGTCAGTAAATGAGAGTTCAGGAGACTGGGCGAGTAGAAAGGTTCAGTAAGGACTTCACAGATATTAGATCTCAAGAGAGCCTTTCAGAAAGGGCTAAGGCTTACGTGTGAAAATAATTCATCCTTATGACTTAAAAGCCATGATTTTACATCTTCCCATAGATATCTGGGGATATTTAGGGTGGTCAGCAATAAAAATGATAAGAAAACTCTAAAGTGTACCACATACTGCACTCCTGAAGTAACAGGGAAATTTAGAACTCCAGAAACTGAATCAAGAGATCTTACAATGCTTCGAGTTTCCTAAACCACCTACAAATGGTTTTAACATTTCCCAAAATGTATTAGACATGTTTTCCCCCATTTCTTAAACAGAATTCACAAAAGACCCAAGGCACATTTGTAAGATGGTAACAGGGGATTCTCTACTTCAAAAATGTAGGAAGCCACTAGTTTAAAAGCATCTGAGACACGGCTCTGCTCGCGTGACCTTTCCCCGCTGTTCCTTCTGCATTTCAGACAAAAAGAACGACTCGTGCCTTAAAACTTTGAACAGGGCAAAAGAACACCTGCTGTCAATTTCGGACCTTATTTTTAGTGAGCTTTTGTACAAATACATTACACCACTTTACCAGTAACAGGCCAGGCGGCGCGGAGAACCCTGTGAGCTTGCTACTCCGCGACTTGCGAGGGGGGAGCGTGACCGTCACCCCGCAGCCAGTTACAGGGGAGCGCGCGGTGCGTCCTGGGAGTCGCCGGCCCCCGGGATTGTGGGGAATGTAGTTTGGAGACCCCGCCCTGCTCGCCATTCCTGTAATGGCTGCCTCCTGGAAGGTAAGGTACGAATTCGTCTCCAAAGGCTACTTAGCTTGACCAGTGTATTTGTTAGACAGGGGACAGATTTGCACCTTGCCGGGCCAAAGCAGTCTTTTTTTTTAAAGTCTTAATACCAAGTTTAGGAACAAACTTGTGTTTCTCGGGGGTATTTTGTTGTTGTTGTTTTGGGTTTGTTGTTGTTTTAAGCTTTTGCTGCATCTGCGAACTGACCAACTTTTAAGTCTAGTTCCCCTGCTTCAACAAACTGTTTTTTCTGTTACCCATTCTCTCTTCCGTACAACCCCGCCATTCTGTTCTGACTCCAGCTGCCTCTTTAAAGTAATGATAATTAATAATGTGTAATTTTTAAATCCTGCCACGCTACTCTGATGATAGGCGCTGTCACGTGGAACCTCTTAGGCTCAGCATCCGGAGCTCCAGGAAGGGAGTCAGATAGAATTATACAAATACCGCTTTCTTTGGTAAGTCTTAACTGTTTCCTCCACGACTTCACAAAGTTATATGTTGCTTGACTTCGCCAGAAGTTTCCGCATTTCCTGGATGGGAGAGACCCTAAGAAAATGCAGTTTTCAATCATTCGGATATTTTACGTTTCCAAGCTTGTTCAGTTTCTGTTTTGTTGATTCACACGGTCTTGGCATTAAAAATCGCTGGAGTCAGGGAATTAGGAGAAAGGGAGATTGGCCTCAAATGACAATTTTAAAATACTATTTACTTCCCTAAGGAGATGGGTCTGAAATAATTTATAAAATCTCTAATTTAGAAGGTTGTGTTAACTGTTATTTACTATGTACTCATGTCGTTTGAAAAAGTAGGAATTTTTAATGGTTCCTTTTTGTTTCCATATTTAATTTTTAGAAACCTTCAGCCTTCAAGATCCA
This sequence comes from Camelus ferus, assembly GCF_009834535.1. Taxonomy (NCBI): domain Eukaryota; kingdom Metazoa; phylum Chordata; class Mammalia; order Artiodactyla; family Camelidae; genus Camelus; species Camelus ferus. The sequence continues at coordinate 32,573,518 of NC_045702.1, forward strand.
GCCACCTCAAGAGCTCAACACCATGATCTCAGTTTCAACGCAATCGTTCCTAGTCCTCTTTTCATTGCTTTTGGTGCTGCCTGTTGTTGAAGCAGTAGAAGCTGGAGATGCAATTGCTCTCTTGTTAGGTGTAGTTCTCAGCATTACAGGCATTTGTGCTTGTTTAGGGGTATATGCACGAAAGAGAAATGGACAAATGTGACTTTGAAGGGCCTCCTGAATCAAACCTTGCCCTGAAAACTTCTATGCTATTGAGGTTCAGAACTGAGCTTTGGTATCTGAAAGTTCCCAAGAAACAATACATAAGGTAGTTTCACATTCTTGGTTATTTCCCTATAAACGGGAACAAATTGATATTCTATGTAAAATGGAAAACAAAATGTTTCCTTCATAACAAATAATGCACTGAAAAATGCCATCTGTAATTTGTATTTGCTAGTTAGAAGGAGGGCCAAAGAAGTGAGATGGGTGAAATTTGCATAAGTAATATTTTGTAGTTTCAGAATTCTCAGTAGGAAGAAGGAAACTCTTGCCCAGAATCTTGGGAAATGGCTACTCTTCAGTTATAATCACTGTCTCCATCTGCTGAGGACTCTTATCCATTTTTTTATTGGATTTTTGTTTTGTTATCTCTCAAGTTAGTATTGTACTTAGATATTAAATATAGCTGGTCAAAAATTAAAACATTTCTTTAGGGGTGGAAAGTTTAGTAAATGTATTCAATGTATGTAACATTGAATTGGAGGAAAGATTTAATGTAAAAAAGAAATACTTTATATTGACACTGAAATGAAGAAGAGATTTAATGTTAAACAAAAAGCCTTTATATTAACTGAATAATATCTCCATAGTGAGAAGTACTATATTAAATATAAATCCATTATGTTAGTTAATGTGTGGTGTCCATTTCTGTTTTTTTCATATTGTTTTTATCTTTGTGTGAACTTTTATTTAAGCTAAGTAGAGAAGAGTAGGATGACTTACCCTAACTCATTGCTCTCACTTATAGAGACATAATCAGTGAAAAATGAGAAATGGGCAGTATCAAGGTATGAGAGGCCCCTGGTAAGAATCCACGGATACAGAAGGAAAAATATAATAGCCTATATTGATTTGCACACCAGCCAGATGAGATACGCTCCCTTACCTCACTAGAGTGTTCTCAAACCAGTGATATCACCTGAGGATTCGTTAGAACTGCAGAATCTCAGGCCCTACTCAGACCAGTTGGATCAGAACCTGCTTTTGTTTCAAAAGCCCAGGATAATTTGTATGCACATTAGGTTTAAGAAGACCGCTCTAACTTGTTTGAGCCTAAGAATCACCCGAAACACTTGATAAAACAGTCAGATTACCAGGTTCCTCTCCTGGTTGTGGTATAGTAATTGTAGGTTAGGGCCTGGAATTCTCTGTTTAACAAGAGTCTCTGTGATTCCTTTGATGATGTAGATGCAGCCAATGTAGAACTGTCTAAGTCAAACTGTTACAGGGTCTTAATGGAAGCAAGTAGTCAAGTTTTGTTCCTAAAATAATGCATTATTCAATCTCTAGCTCCCAGGTGACATTGGGAGACTTAAAGCAAACTCAAACCCTACTGTGCATCTCTCCAGGTGTGAGCTGGTCTGGCTTCCTCAAGGATTTGGTAGAGGGTACAAAGAGTGAGGGACAGCCATACTATAAAGACATTATAGAAGCCACATGGATCTGTTTTAGTCATAGCATTTTGTTTTTTCACCAAAGAAAGCACTAACATTTTTTTATTCCAGTAAAGTGGCAGTTACACATTATGCAATTAATAGAACTTTTTTATATGCCATTTTTTTTTGAAAGATAGAAAAAGGAATGCAGATTGTGGGACAGCATGTCCTATAGCTTATAAACCAGCCCACAGGTACTGATGCAGAGAAGCTGCTACTTCTTCCTTGTATGTCTGAATTTTTCCTTTGGCATTAGGAGAAATAAAACCTAAAGTACATTTTAAATCACAGTGCATTGGTTATTTAATCACCTCAGATGCCATTTTTTAAATGTTCAAATAAAACTAGGCAGATAATCTTTTGATAAACCTGTATTTCCACAGGTGCCTGGAAGAATTAAAAAAATGCCATTTTCCTAGTTTCTCCTTAAAAAGTAAAGAATTATAAGGTGGCGTTCAGGGATTTTGATGTATATGTTGGGGAATACCTTCTCTATTTTTGCTCTTTTCTCATCTGTCCAGGTTGGATTATATGGTTTTGCCTGAAAAGAGCAGAAACTCTTATGAGTCACTCTTAACTTTTGGGGGGGCCACAAGCTCTTTTGAAAATCTGATGAAAGCTATGGTCCTTTCCCTAGAAAAATGCTCATACATGCTGGCTTTTTTTTTTTTTTTTTTTTTTAAGATTAATTTCAGGGAGTTCACAGAGCTGAAGCCCATCTAGAAATACCAAATTACAAATTTCTGCTCATGTATTTCCTTTCTGTGAGGTTCTTTCCAATTCTGGAATTCCATGATTTGCTCTGAGGGATAACACCCACTGTGGAGCACTTATAGGAAAAATGAGAATGGCAAATGTTCCCCTGGTGCCCAGCATAATTTGTGGATGTCTAGTAAGTGCTCTGTACATGTTAGCTTGGTTGAATCCAGTTAAAAAGAAGACTAAGGGCTGAAATCAACAAGAAGTGCTGATAACCAGCCTATTCCTCTAATGTCAAAAATCAGTGCATTTCCTGTGTCATTTCTCTCTGGCTGCTTTCAAGATTTTTTTTTTTCCCTCTGTTTTTAGTTTTCAGAAGGTGATCTATAATGTGATTGGCACGAATATCTGGGTTTATCCTCTTCAGGATTTGCTCAGCTTCTTGAACCTATAGGTTTATGTCTTTTCCCAAATGTAGGTAACTTTCAGCCATTATTTTTTCAAATACTCTTTCAACACCATCCACATCTTTCCTTTCTGGAACTCCCTCTGCCTTATTATTGCCAGATAGAGATAAAAGTCAAGGAGGAACTTCATTACTGTTCCTGCTATGCCCTCCATTGACCCTACCGGAGGGATGCCTTGTGGCTACTGGGTGGAAGTGGAAGTTCAGACTTCCCACATGGTCTCCAGTGGCCCATAGTCATGTCTGAGGCCACTGGTATTTCTGAGTTGCCAGCTTCTCCAGTACCTAATCAGAGATCTATGGGCAAAAAGAAAATCTAGAGAATTTACCACCACATCCTTTTTTCTGGTCCTGAGGTCCCTATCCAGCCTGCCTTTTTTCCACCTTTCAGAATCTTATGTTTGTTTTATACATCTAGTGGGAGAAACAGGAAAAAAAGATGTCTACTCCATCTTCCTGGAAGCACAAGTCGCCTCAGTGCATAATTTAAAGAACGAATTTTTTTAAAGGGATAAAGCACCAGGTAATGATCAAGGTATTTCACTCAGACCTTTATCATATGATCTCCCACATATACCCTCCCCTTTTCACCCATCCAACATATTATTTATTCCTGTCTTTACCAGTAAGCTCAACTATGGGATATGACTAACAATCAAGAAAGCAAGAGTGCAATGAAAAGGTGCTCAACATCTCTAATTATTCAACAAATACAAATCAAAACTACAATAAGGTATCACCTCACACCAGTCAGGATGGCCATCGTCAAAAAGTCTACAAATAATAAATGCTGGAGAGGGTGTGGAGAAAAGGAAACGGAGCCTCTTACACTGTTGGTGGGAATGTAAATTGGTGCAATCACTATGAAAAATAGCCTGGAGGTTCCTTAGAAACTAAAGATAGACTTACCATATGATCCAGCAGTCCCACTCTGAGCATATATCTGGAAAAGATGAAAACTAATTCAAAAAGATACATGTACCCCAAATGTTCATAGCAGCACTATTTGCAATAGCCAAGACATGGAAGCAATGTAAGTGTCCATCAACAACTGAATGGATAAAGAAGATGTGATTTATATCTGTCTGTCTGTCTGTCTGTCTATCCATCTATCCACTTACATACACACAATAGAATATTACTCAGCCATAAAAAAGAATGAAATAATGCCATTTGCAGCAATATGGATGAACCTAGAGATTATCATACTAAGTGAAGTAAGTTAGAGAAAGACAAATATTATATGGTATCACTTAAATGTGAAATCTAAAAAACAGTACAAATGAACTTATTTACAAAACAGAAACAGATTCACAGACATAGAAAACAAACTTACGGTTACCAAAGGGGAAAGGGAGGGGAAGGGATAAATTAGAGATATGGGATTAAGATTACACACCACCATATGTAAATAAACAAACAACAAGGATGTACTATATAGCATAGGGAACTGTATTCAATATCTTGTAATAACCTATAATGGAAATATATATACATCTCACATAGCTGTACATATGAAATTAACACAATATTGTAAGTCAACTTTTACTTCAATAAAAATAAAAAAGTCACTCCAAAAAAAGTGTATGATAGTAAAGAAGAAAAAAGAATGCAGGAGTGCAGATGAAATTTGAAAAAACAAGTTGTATCCATATGTTGTCTTAGCATTGAGAGTGCAAATGGCAGCTCCTTGAAAAACTGATGTCATACCATATGTACCAACTGTGAGGGAACCAGCCAGTCCCAGGAGATCTCAGAAGCTACACATCACATGCACCTTCACCCTCTTAGGCTTTCTAAGCCCTGCATTAGCTTGTCAAATGCCATTGAATGTGGGAAAAGTGATGTAGCTCTATATAGCCTGCAGCACATAATGAAGGGAGAATTCTCTGCATAGGAACCAAACCATCTCCCTCCCAGAAACACATATCAGTCTTTCTGGTGGTATCCCAAAAGGGATTAAGAGCCCAAGTTCTGGAATCCAATAGACCTAGATAGACAACAAGGCTCCACTACTTAAAAAGTGATCTTAGACAAGTCACTTAACCTCTTTTAAATTCCTGTCCCCCTACCTGTTAAGTGGGGAAAATAATAGTGCCTACCTGACAGATAGACGAGGAAGACATGAAATAATGATTATGAAAGGCTTGGCATGCTGGGTGTTATTGTCATAATTGGTATTTGGAGATATTTTCTAGACATAAGGCAGAAAAATCTACTAGCATCAATTTTGTATTTATATATAAAGAGTTATATATATAGAAAGTTATATAAACAAATCCCATATTGAACAGTTCATTATATTTTAATTTTGACATTTTCTCTGAGTGGTTTCTTTATTACAGTTTTCCCCTTATCATTATAGGCTTACAAATTGATAAAACTCAAAGACATCTGTGAAGAAAAGAAAATTTGGCTTCCCTAAAATTTCCCCAAGCCTTCTTTTCTGTACCTGAGTGTCCTGAGGAAAACAAAAAGTAAGGAAAAAAAGAAATAAAATAATTGAATCTGTTTTAGTAATTCCTAACGTGCTCAACCATGAGTCTTTCTAAGTGACATAATAAAATCTTAGCAGCAAATGCCCGGGTTATTTAAAGAGACACAAGCAATTTGCTCCTGCCTGTTAAGGAAAATAGAAGATCTGGTTCATGTTCCACACACACAAAAAATACTCTTGGCATATCTTACTCACCTCATGAGAAGTCATAAAAATACAAGCAACATGAAATTTGTTTAATGTTTGTTTCCTATGTGAGGAGTGGAGAGGAAGCCCCTATTTTGATTTACTAATCCCAGGAGGGATTTTTATTCTTAGGTGAGAATAGGCCCAAACCACCAAATACGTGTGCAGAATAGCATATTTCAGCTTTTCTCTAATTTTTAGTAACTTCATTTTTCTAAATCATGTCTGATTAAGTAATATACGTCTAACATCTAAATGCAAAAGGCAGAAGACCAGAAAAATATGACTGCAGCAAAATGCTAAAATATGGTTTAATTTCTCATTGATTTTTAGTATCAGAGCTACAATACCCCTCTCACACATATTTCCACTGAATTCATTATATTTGGATGATTAAAATTTTGAAAATATTAGTCGACACTTGATAATCTGAAATGAAATTATGAGATTTTATATACAAGAGGATTAATTTATTTTAAAGGGCTAATCATGAAGCACTTTGCTAACATTGGGATTATAAATACTATATTTCTCAATATTAATCACGATAATTATGCTCTGAATAAATGTGCATAAGTCTCTTAACAAACGAATTTAGAAGCAGGCATGATCACCAAGAACAGAAACTATACTGTACTCCATTTCAGATGGTTTGTCAGAACAGCCCTTTCATTTTGCCACAAAAATTACCAGGGCATTTCAATACCAACATAAAACAATTTTGTGGGTCCTGTGATGACATGTGCCCACTTTCACTTGTTTAATCAACACTTTTCAAGACATCATCAGTGTAGTTTAGAAAGAAAATTCATCAACTACCAGATGATTGACCTTGAGTCAATAATTTAACCTGCACAATTTTCTCATCTATAAAATTATTTGTCAGTAATCTCTAAAAGGCTTCATAGTGATAGAATTGTGTGGTTCCATATAAAGAGTTTTCCTAATTTCAAAAATAACAAGGTCTAATGTGTTGAAAATATTGTAATTACCCATTTTCATATGGCAGCCTGAGGAGCTGATTTCCTCTTCGAACTTCTCAGTGAAAATTGTAGTCTAGTCATTTGGTACATTTTTGGATTTCAATTTAGTGAAGCGGGGGCAGCTCATTTTCTGTACTGAAGGAGTATGATTAGGAATTGTCTCAAGAAGGAAGAGTGAAAACAAACCGTAGCCCTGCCACTCCCACTCATAGCAAACAGCCCACATGCTAATTGATGTCGGTCTGGCAAGATCCAGGAAGAAGCAACCTTGCAGTTTCATGTGCTTAGTCCTTTCTGGCACTACTGGTGAGACTCAGCTAATAGACACTGTCCTTCCAGTGGCCAAGAAAGACACTTGAGAGGATGTATGGTCCCTTCCTCTCCCTCACACTCCACAACCAGTCCATCACCAAGTCCTATGGAATCCACCTCCAAATTATGCCTAGGACCCACCCACTTCTCTGCATCCTCAAGGCTCCTACCCAAATTCAGACCACCATCACGATGTGGGTGAGATCCAACAGCAGCCCCCTAGCTGGTTTTCTGACCTCCCATCTTAACCCTCAGCCGTCTTTTCTAAACACAACCACCATGGTGAACTTTTTAAAACAAAAATCCGATCCTGTTACACTCCAGCTCAATAATTTACCCTTATTTCCTCCTCTATTTTTCTAGTCTTATCTATGTCTGCGATCTTCAACCTACCTTACACTCTAGCTTGCAGCCACATTCAGGTTTTCTCTTCCTAGGAAGCACCATGTGTTTTCCATTTCTCTCTCATTCTCCAGTTCCCTGCTCTCTATGTCCGCATGTTCCTTCCTCTGCCCAGTGTAGCTTTCCCTAGGTCACCTGCCTTATTCCTAACCTCTTAGGCTTGAACAGCACTTCTGTAGGACGTCTTCTCTGACCCTTCCTGTGCGAATTACATAGCCTACTGTATGCGCACACAGCATTCTTTACATCTCCCAACAGACACATACCACTCTGTATTTGAATCTCTGTTTACTTATCTTTATCTCAAACAACTTCAAACCTATCGCAGGATTCTGAGCTCTGTGAGGACAGGGACTGAATCATTAATTCACTGTTGTATGCCCAGCTTCTAGCACAATGCCTGGCAAATAGAAATTGCTGCTCACTAAATCTTTTGTAGAATAAATAACATGATACAGAGTTAACACAGCAAAGGGATGCTCCAGCCCGGGATACACAGTAGATGGTGGCATCCTCTCCCTGGGCCTGTATGTGCCTTTATCGTCCTCTGTCCAGCCCTGCCAACCTTTCAGATTTTGCACAGGATGGGTCTTGCAAAGATTTTATCATTTTCTTGGACATCTAAATTACAATTATAGAACATGATTTTAATAAGTATTTAGATGCAGTCTGGTTAGTTGATCTGAATGTACACACTATTTATAAAATCTTGTGTTGTGTGTACATATTTAACGCTGTTTCATTTAGTTTAAAAATGATCCACCATTTTGAAACATAGGATTATTTTCTCCTCTGACTGCTTCTTACTCTATTACTCATACTCCAGCAACTCCAGACTGCCTGAATTACCAAAATCAAATAGCTTGCCATGCCTCCGTGCTTATGTTTCATTTACTTTATAAATGTCATCTCCTCCATGAAGTCTTTCCCAAAAGGAGTTAATGATATCCATCCTCCACAGTCTATAGCTCATTGTTTATACCTGTACCAATACATTTCTTGCAGCCTATGGTTATTTAGCTATTTATTATCCCTTTTGTACCATAAGCCCCACAACCCCTCCCTTCCTAAACACTCCTGCCCATGTCACCTATATCTTATATTTCTTGAAATCAAGATTGTGTCTTTTTATCACTGTGAGTACTAACACACCTTGTCTATGCTGTTAGAGGTTCCAACACTTGTTTATTCATTTGTTGAATTTAGTTTCTAAATAATCTTGAAGATCAAACTAACATAGTCACATTGAATAAACAAGTCTACATGCTGATAGAAGTATGATATTGAAGCTAATATTGTTGCTTTTTAATAACACTGCAAGGTTGGGAGTTTTCTTTTTACACACCAATGTGTGAACTCTGTCCATCTGAAAGCAGTTGGCAATTCATGTTTACTCTAAATGTCATCCATTGAAATATCTATCGTGCAGTAATCGCAAGACAGTTGTCAACACGCTGCGGTTCTCTGAGGATGCTACCACAGCTGATGTCAAAGCCTGCATTTCATTCGGGTGAGAAGCCTTCATCGGACAAAAATTTTAGAAGAGAAGAAACGACACTCGGAGCCCAAAGTCATTCTACAGTTCTAAAGACGACTCTCAAATAAAGAGCCAGAAGCAGGGTCCCACTTCTCACCCTCAGCCGTGGTGAACGGATTCCACCCTGCTGGGTGGTGGGTCTTTCACTTGGGCCATGTGACTCTCCCCTTGAGAAAAGTGAATCAGTTCAGTGCCCAGACATGACTAAAGGTACAAAGAAGCAAAAAAAGTCATTTTTTAAATATCAACTTGTTCATCCAAATGTTTGAGCCTCTACAAAATAGTTCTCTTAGAAAAATGTGGACTTAATTTCATTAATGCTGCCATATTCAAAGCATCTTCTGTACTCATATTTGGCCTCTGACATGCTCCTCTGAATATCCCTAATGAAAGGAAGACTTCACCATGGAGCATTTGGTTTTGGAAATGAACCAAAAGTAAATCAGCACTGAAACCTGTGTGTGAATAAAGTAGGTGATAGAAATAGAAAAAACAACTACTTGATGAGCTGATTCTCAAACTATCTGAGCGTTTGTGCTCTCTCACATTTTACAGATGAAGACACTAAGGCTTGGAGAGGTTATACTTGGAGAAGTAAAGTTACACAGTTTGATAAAATGAAAGACAGATAACTTCAAAGTAACAAAATTTTTTCTGCAACTTATAAACCAAATTAATTGTAATTAATTAATACATTACTTTGTAATGTATTACTTTTTTTAAACTAACAAAATATGAAACAGCATGAAATAACAATATGGTATAATAACAAAATGACCTATATTCCGTTCTCAGTAAAACTATTCTCACTTTTGCATGCCACCTTCCACAAGCATAAATTTAACAAAACTATAGTAGAGCATACCTACCATCTTGTTTCCCAACTTTTGTTTAATGTTTAAGTATTTAATGGATATTTTAACAACCAAATAATATTCTTTCCCATACATTTGACACTACATATTCAAAACCAAATTTTTTTTTAATAATTCTGGACATGTCAGTGGTTTCCAAATCTTGTCATTTATTGATAACACAGTAGTACTGCAATAAGCAAAATAGACAATTCTTACTGAGTGTCACATAGATATTCACATCCTTTGAACCAGCCTAGAAATTGACTTTTTAAATTGAGGTATAGTTAAATTTACAATATTATATTAGCTTCAGGTATATAGCACAGTAATCCAGTATTTTTATAGATTATACTCCATTTAAAGTTATTATAAAATGTCGGCTGTATTCCCTGTGCTGTACAATATACCCTTGTAGCTTACTTATTTTATACATAGTAGTTTGTACCTTGTAATCCCCTACCTCCATCTTATTGCTGTGCCCTTCCCTCTCCCCACTGGTAACGACTAGTTTGTTCTCTATACATGTGAGTCTGTTTCTGTTTTGTTATACTCACTTGTTTTATTTTTTAGACGCCACATATAAGTGATAATATGTGTATATTATTTGTATACAAATAATACAAACATACAAAGACAAATATGTATTTGTCTTTCTTTGACTAACTTATTTCACTAAGCATAATACCCTCCAGGTCCTTTCATGTTGTTGCAAATGGTAAGATTTCATATGGCCGAATAATATTCCACTGTGTGTCTTTTTATACACACACATATATATACACACCACATTTTCTTTATCCATGCAGTTGTTGATGGACACTTAGTTGGCTTCCACATCTTGGCTATTATAAATAATGCTGCTATGAACATCGGGGTGCATGTATATTTGAATTAGTGTTTTCATTTTCTTAGGATATATACCCAGGAATGGAATTATTGGATTATATGGAAGTTCTGTTTTTAGTTTTTTGAGGAACCTCCATACTGTTCTCCACAATGACTACACCAGTTTACATTCCCACCAGTAGTGTACAGGGTTCCCTTTTCTCCATATCCTCACCAGCATTTGTTATTTGTGGTCTTTTTAATGACGGCCTTTCTGACAGGTGTAAGGTGGAAACTGCCCTTTAATATTAACTTTCAGATGATAATTCAACAGACACAAATGTGTGCATAAATATATTTATAAAGTATCCGTTGTCATGAACCCGTAAAGAAGCCATGCTTTCCTAAATGGAGGATAATTGAGGATACTATACAGTACTGTGCCAGAAACTCTAGAGGTCTAGGTTTATAAAAGACTACTTGAAATCTAGGTATGGAAAGAAAGTTTTCTATCCAGGGAGAGAAGTTAACAAATCGCTTAGTAGAGAAAAGGCCCAGAGTCACTGTGCACTTTTATAATAAGCAGTCTATAATTGGGAGCACATGAAGTGAAAAGAAAAAATCACATGTTCTTGGATATTCATTTTCAAGATTATTCTTATGGTTTTCATAATGGAAATTAAGCACTACTTATCCAGTGATTCCTACATTTGTTATTGTTAGTGGTCAACAGTAATCATAACTATCAAGAGATAGTGTTAATTTGATCATTATTACAATAATGATTGGATTATTTTCCTCCTACCTCTCTGCTATTCCTTTACTATCTTCTTAACTAGTTCTTCTTGCTCTTCTGATGCCTTAATGTTTATTCATTCTTCAAGCATCAGACTTTGGCCTTCCCTTCTGCGCATACTCTTTCTTAGAGAATTTCCTTTCTTCATGCTGCCTTCCTCAGAGCATGGTCCCAGGGCTTCCATCATGAGCAGACAACTCCATGTACATGGCCCTGACTCTCCGGGCTCCAGGTCAAGACCAACCACCACTTATAAATGATGCCATTTGAATGGCTGGCTGTTACCTCATGTGCATTTGCTAAAATTAAACTTATCTTCCTATCAAATCATAATGCTTTGTCTGATTTCTCTCCTCTCTCTCTCTATCTCCGTGTGTGTGTGTGTGTGTGTGTGTGTGTGTGTGTGTGTGTCCCTATCAATCTACTAGCCAGCCAAGTTTGAACTTGTTCTACCTACACCTAGGCAATAATTCTGACCTATCTTGGTTCTTTCTCATTACAATTCTTTCCATTGACTCTTCTATCACTCGTAATCACACTTGGACCATTTTTCATAAATTGAAATATTTTATAATCCTAAGTCTCTGGCTATGATCAGCCTGGCAAGGAGCAAAAAATAGGGGGTTGGGTGGATTATAAAGACTAAATCAGTGTTTTTCATTGTGTTAGTTAGATATCTAGGCTTCGCAGAGCTGCCTTGGCAGCTGCCAAATCTAATAAGAGATCAACAGAGTATCACTCCAGCCCCAATTCCACTTCACTCACAGAAGCTCCACCATTATCTGTTTTGTGTGAATTCCAAGTGTGAGCCCATCTGAAAAAACCTGTACCATTACCTTAAGAAAAAAAGTTCCAAAATTACTATTAGGTGACTTTTTATTAGGTGACTGTTAGGTAACTTCTTCAGGCCCCTCTTATCTCTAGAATTCAAGACCTATGGAATATAGTAATATAATTATTAGGAAAGTATAAAACCCTAGTTTAAGATTCTACTTATTAATATACATCTTTAGAGCAATTCTTGCTCTGGCAACTTGAGGGGTTTGAATAAGTTTAGGGTGAAAATACAGGAATTATTCTGGGTTTCCCAACAGTCACCAGGAGGAAAGTGTAATAAGCCGCTAAGAGTCCACAGCACCTGTGATGTAGCAGGGAAGTGTCTCCAGGACAGCACACTTTCTAAAGTCCATAGGATCCCAGCCTTCTTCCCAAACTGAAGATCATTATGCCCATACGCTTTCTGCAGCCCATCTGTATTTAAACAGAGAGACTGGACCTATGAAAAGAGGGAGTTCCCGGGCTCCTATGTTCCATGGAGATATGAATTTTTTTTTCTTTTTTTGCTTTTGCTTTCTGTTTCATGCAACTTTGCAACAGTGAGTAAATAAACAAATAGGGTTCAGCATGTGTTCCACTGGAGAGTGAAACCAGCTGGTTTGGCTGTCAAGGTATGGAAGACAGAATGCAGTACAACAGGTTCTGGGTATTTAGGTCCAGAAACTGGATGCTGAGAGAAACCAGGCAGGAGGGGTGTCTCAAAGCCACCTCACACAAGAGGGCAGCAGAGGCTTCATGGGGCTTCAAGCCTTGGCAACTGATTTTTCTCTTCCAGGCTGGTCACCAACTTGACATTTGTGCACCTGCTTATCTCTGAGTACGAGATTCACTTCCCCAAGCTTATTACTCTTATCTACACATAAAGACTTTAGGCTTGATGGCTCAGAGCTGGTTTATGCACTGAAATTGTGGCTAGTCTGAATTAAGATGGCCTGTAAGTGCTGCCAAGTTTCAGTCCTCCAGAATAAACAGGACTTCAGCCCACATAGTCTTTCACCCTAGAGTATCAGTAGATTGGTTTATTGTTCATATTTTTGTATTCTATTATAGGCTATGTTCAGAATGACTTTTTAGTAAAAAGTCAAACAAACTCAGAATTGATGCTAACTTTATTCTCAAAGTTATGTACATACATACATACTAGGCACTTAACTTGCTCTCTTGATAATTTTCAGGACTGCAGTTTTTCAATTGACTTGGGGCTTTCTGGAACATACTGTACTTTAGAAGTATTTGAACACATTGTGAGAAAAAGAGTTCAACCATAATATATGGTATAGCTCCTGAGGGGAAGGAAGAGATTATTCTTTAATTCATTGTCAGAGTTACATATGTACTTGGAGATTTATTAGGAGAAATATATGCAAATGAAAAGGCAATTAATTCTTAGATACAATGATCTTTTTTAATGGAAACATTTACTCAACTAATAATGACTAATTGCCTATTATATGCCAGGCACTATCCTAGGCACCAGGAACACAAAGATAATCAACATAGACAGAAATCTTGCCCTCATGAAGCTCTGCAGTATCAAAACTACTGAGAAAGTTAAAAATCGAACATATGTGTATATGCCCAAGATAGAGGGTAATGTTGGCACACATCAGTCTTGAGCTTTTTTGACTTTTTACTAAAATATCATTTTGAACATAGGTTGTAAGTAGGACCAAAACTTCAGTCCCTCTCTTCCCCAAATGTCAGTGTATGTACGATCTTCTATAGCAGTAAGACTCATCATGAAACCCCAGCAAGAATCTCACTTACTCAATGCCAGATGGCACAAAAAACAAGCCATTTATAGAGTGGATGACAAGTAGGCTATATACAAAAGTGCTGTCTCTGCATGGTTCCTGGTCTTTCAACCAAGTGCCAAGGATTTATATGCTTCATTCCCACTAGCATTTACAGGAATTAATAGCGCATCAATGGGGAAAAAAAAATTTTAACTGAAAAATGAAATCTTGAAGAGCCCCTAGAAGGAAGTACACATCTTACATATGTTTTTGATAAGAGCCTTTTAAAGCTAAATTTTAAAACTATTTAGGTTGTAAGGTGGGGAGCAGATTAAGCATGTGCTGACTTGGCTTAATGGAAGCTGAATGTTGAGAAGGCTTCATGGTGCAGTGGAAAACATGCCTTGGGATGGATATCTACAGACAAACTGGCTTTTAGTCCCTGATTCAAGAACTTACAAGCTTTTTGGGTGCAGAAGGACCAGTACAGGTGAAAGTATTTTATAACAGGCTAAGCAGTAAATACATCTGAACCTGCATACAGGGTATACTTGAACCAATGAATACTTAATGGGCAGAGAATTTTAAATTTTATATGATGGAGTTGTTTTTAATTAACTGACCAGATTTGCTATGAAAGAAATGCCAAGAGACCATTGTTCCATTAGAAGAAACCTGATAGTAAAGACACAGAGCTTAAAAAGACCTGTGATTGTAAAAGGATTTAATACAAGTAGAATAAAATGACAGCAGTCCCGGAGATATGTACCACAGCCCATAGTGACCAGAGGACACTACACCAACTAATACTGCCAGAAATGTCCATATTAAGAAGTCTTAAAGGAGGACTTACTTAACTGGACCTAACACTGATCTATCTCTCTCCAGCTCACTTAGACAACTGCTTGCCCAAATGACAAGCAACTATAATCAGAGCTCTGTTCTACAGTTTAAATTGCAACTAAGTGGTATGAAATCCATAGTCAAAAAATATTTCATATATTGGAACTCTTGGTGTGGAACCCTTTCCATTTCCACCTCATAAGACTATTCACCTGCCCACCTCTATGCAGCATAGTGATAGTTTAGGAGATGATAGGTAACAGCTGGAAGTACAGATTATATAGTCTGTCAATAAAGAGTTTGCAGTTGGTATTTTGCATCTCTAGAAACAAGGCTCACATTTTTCATAATGTATGCAAGCAACAGTATACCTTACACCCCATGGAAATGATTAATGATCCATTAACGATAGCTGTGCCAGAAAAAAACTGCTATAAATCACATTCCAACTGCCAATACAGGATGCCATGATTCTTGATCAGATAAAGGAGAAAGGTAATCTCAACCAAATTCTGTACAGTGAAATTGTATACACCCATCCCCAGTCATTACCATCCTCCAAAAGTGGGCTACTATCCTGCTTCAAGTTACTGGAAGCATTGTTCTATGCCCTCCTTGTCCCAGGGATCACAAACTCTGTCATCAGCCCTGGCCTTTGTTCAAGCGAAGAGGACGTAAAGAGAGATTTAGCTTTTTTATTGTGTTTAATTAGTAAGATGAATCAGCACTATTTTATAGAAGAACCTCTTATGTTCAGCTCTAATTTATGCCTGGTAAAGGAGGGGAAGGAGTATCTTCTAAAAAGAAGACAAAGAAAATGCAAGAAAAGATAATCCTGATTTTTACCTAAGAGTAATATCATCCTTGTGAAGTCTTTCCAAGTAGCTAAGTGACTAGTTTCTGTTCCTGTCTGTTCTATAGATAATTATGAAAATCCATTTGCAAAATTAGTAAAGAGTATTCACCAGCTGAAATTTCCTTTTTATATTACCAAGTTTTCACTTCTGTATTGATAAATCAGATTTAATTTTGTTTTTAGGATACACCACTCTTTTGGCTATTTAAAAATTAATGATCATAAGTCCAAAGCCAGATAAAAGCTGAGATATTTTGTGATGTATTTGAGCACCAAGTTAGGAGTTCAAAGCATAAAATATATGCTCTTGGCTCATAATCTGCGTGAGAGACATTGAGTTATTAAAAAATGGCTTGAAATTACTAAGCAATAAGGCAAATAAAGAATCATGTAAATCCTAATGTAATAAGGCAAAGAAGCAAACAAAATTCCCCCCAAATCAGAGTAAATCCTTGGCCAGGAAAATTTTCTGCCTATAATATAAATAATGATCCCAACATTATTAAATTAAGAAAACATGGAGTTCAGCTGGAGCCTGTGTCACTGGTGTTTTTTTTGTTTGTTTTTTGTTTTTTAAATCTTTTTCTTTTATATTTTCCTCCCAGTGCTTAGCACAGCACCCTTTATGTGGTAGGTTCACAATAACCCATTCAACAAAAAGTGTGGAGTGTCCTCTGTGTGTCAGGTGTGGGTGCCAGGGAAGAACAGGGCAAAACAAGATAACATCTGAACTTTCATATGGTTCATACTCTGATGGAGACTGCGACATTTGCAGAATGAATGAAATAATGTTGTGGCAGGACTTACTCTGAAGTCCTTTATGATGTAAAATTAGGCAGATATTATCACAGTTTTATTTTCGACAAATGTCAACCAAGTTAAAATAGTAGCCATATTTATGAAGTGTGGGAATTTTGGTTTTGTCTTTGTTTTATAGAATTCTTACTCTGTAAAGAGAAAATTATAAAGTTTTAAAAATTAGAATAAATGAAAGGGAAAGGGCTAGCCAGAAAATCAGAATGCTGGATTGGATAATTAATATGGGAAATTCTTAAATTAGAGTCCAAGGTAACATTCTTTACTTTCAGCCATGCTTTAATTATGCCCATTTATCACAAAGCTAAACACCACGAAAGCTTAAATAACCATAATCTGCTCGTATTATCATATAACTAGTGCTTAAAATGATAGCCCTAACGCACTATAAGATTTAGGTAACTTCTGAATAATCAAAGAAAAAAATGCCTTATACCTCTTGAGTTTTTAAAATTATAATGCATTTTTATTCTCTGAAAATTTATAATCCATATATTATAATACATATGACTTTCCATTAACCTGAATATTAAATTAAACTTCCCAGTTCTTATTTTACCAACACGCAGACCCACACATATGCACATGCACACACCCCACACTCACGCTCATGCCACACCCATATGGGTCCCTTTTCTCTTTTCCATGGTTGAGACTAACTTCATCTAAAAATAAATAAATAAAAAGACAAAGAAGAATGAGACAATTTATAGCATCCTAATAGACCAAGGGCTTTTGATCAAATCTCTAAAGTTTTACCGGGCATAAGTAGAGAAATTTACATTTGCTCTCCTCATTCACAAGATCGTATTTAAATAATGCATAATAGAAGAAGAGTTTTAAAGACCTCCAGAAGAAAAAGACATGTTATGTTTATGTAAGTAACTAACACTGTTAATAAAACATCAAGAGAATTCATTAAATCCTTCATCACTAACAGTGCTGTTATTAATAGCAAAACAGTTTGAGCCTGACCTTAGAAGTCTTTAAGTCTTTGCCCCCTCACTTGTTAATCCCTTTCAGTCTGACTTGCTCTTCTGAAACTGCTCTCTCCAAGGATGCTAATGATTTCCTCACCACCAGGACCAATGATATCTGCTAATCTCTCATCCTTTTAAACTTCCTAGATATAATTTATAGTGATGACCACTCCCTCCTTGAAATTCTCTCCTCCCTCAGGTTCTATAACACTCATGTTTCCTTTCATTTCCTTCTAGCACTGGTTCTTCCATGTTCCCTCTTGTTTCTTAAACGTAGGCTTTCTCTTAGCTTTTTAGTCTGTCCAGAAAAAGAAGAACGAGCATCTTTGTTAATATATTTAAGCTTTATCTTCTCTCAACAGTCTCACCCTTCGTAATGTCATCCAACATTTACCCTCGATCCACCATCACTTATCTGTAAGTACTTCCTGAATTTGTGGTCTTCACTTCCAATTGCATATAAGATATCAGCATTTGAATGATCCACCAGCATTTCACATTCACTTGTCTAAAATTAACTCATTCTCTTCCTTACCAAACAAGCTCCTTCTTTTTTAACTTTTGCTGCCCCTGGTTAATGGCATCTCCTACCTCCCAGTTATCTACTCTCCAAACCTTGGAGTTAATTCTCACTCTTCAATTTTGGTTGCTTCCCTTAGCTAATCACTTAATTAAAAAAAAAAAAAATGGCTTCTATCTCCTTTTGCCAATCACATCTATTCCTTTGTTTCTGTTTATTCCACCCCCTCCACTTTTACCAGTTCAAGCTTTCCCTACATTGATGCAACTAGCTGTATAACTGATCCTATCTCTTGAGTTTTCCTTTTCTGCAAGATCTAGCACAGTGATTCCTACACAGTAACCTCAACAAATGTTTGTTAAATGAATTAAATAAAGGAACAAGTTTTAAAGTTTTCCAAGAGAAGGAAAATGTCAACATAAATGCCTGAAAAGGTAAATAGCTAATTTTTTTAAAAGCTTGGATCTTAAATTAAGAAGAAAAGTCTTAGAGATACTAGCTTCAAAATTAAAAATATATAAATGGAACCTGTTTTATTACAGAATAAAAAGAAAAATCTGACAAGTGAAACTTTTAGCATTTTGGAAAGGAACATGCCGTATACTTAATCTTCTTAAAACTTATTAAAATTCTGAAGAAATGCTACTGTTTGGGGTGTTCACAATTATGGTTATTCCAAATTCCCACGGCACAATTTTTTAAATCCAATGGTAGTTTTTTAGGTCTAGTATATTGTTTCACCATTCTGTTCCTCAAGCACATGGAGTATAAAGCCCTAGAAACCTTCAGTTACTTAGATGTCACTGTGAAAAAAGTAACTTTTCGTCACAGACTATGAGGTGACATTTCTGTTGGTCACTTGGTCTAGGTTAGTGAACTTTTAAAAATAATCTATTGGAATATGTTTCTATGCAAAGTCCCTGATGAGGGCTGTTCTTACCAAGACCACTTCCAGAAATTTTATAGAAGTTTCTTCCTCATATATATAGCTTTAGATTTTGGTAAGGATTGGGACTATCAAAGACACATGTTTTTAAAGGTTTAATGAAAAGTGGGAGAGATAGTACTTTAAACAATCACAAAAATCTTTTCTTAGAATATTTATCCTAGCCCATCATTCTTTATAATTTGTGAAGGACTGTTTACTTCCTGACACTTTTTCACATAATGCATAGAACAAAAATACTGCATTTATCCATCATGAGACTGTACATCACCTGGCAAAAATCTGAAATGTCCTATTAATTTTGAAACGAAGCTAATTGCTGCTTTAAATTTAAAAATTGTATATATTTATTATAAGAACCAAATTAAGAAAATTACATTAGTCTTCCTAATCCACTAATCAGTATAGTAAATGTAATATGCCAAGAACTTAAAAACCTTTAGACTCCTTCAAAGTTTTAAAATACTTCAAACCCGCAGTATAAAATATTTTGTTGTTTGTCTCTTTACTCTTAACCTGACAGTCAATTTTTCTATATTTGGAGACATAAGGAATCAAAAGAAGTTATCTATGATCAATAAAGTTATGACCTGAACAATTTGAAGCAATAATTTTACATTTGAGAACTTATAGGTGATATGAAGATTTTGTCAGCTATTAAATATATTTTCTTAAATCCCTGTTGACGGAAGATGTAGGCTTCAATATTTTTTCCAGTAGAGTTAATGAACTATATGAAAAATATCTCATTAATTTCTTAAGCCCCCTTGTGAGGCAAGAAAATGACATTCTCATCTAACAGCTGGAAAAACTGAACTAGTGGGTATAACTGCACTCAATTGCAAAGGAAAATAATAGCCTAATATACCCTGAGTTGTAGATATGAAAGAATGTTGCATACAAATATCCTCTCTCTTATTTTTAAAGAATCAATACCTGCTTCTTAAAGTTTAAGGATAAACTCTTGGATCTTGGCCCTGTACCTTTTGGCAGAGTAAATTATTGCCTCATGAACAAGCTGTGCAGTCACCTTCTTAATTTACTTTTAAATAGCTTTTCTGTAATCCATATAATCTAAGATTAGGCCAATCAGGAATCTTCAGCAAACTTAAGTCACTTATTCTATAGATTTTTTTAACTGTAAAAATTCAGGAAATAACTCTTTGCTAAGTACATTGGGACACTAATTGGGAAGTAAAAAGGAACAAATTGAATTGATTTGTGGTTCCACAAAATTTGATGTTTCACTCACAAGTTGCAAACCATCATATATTTTTGAGCACTTCTGAATCTATTTGTTTAGTAAAAATGTGGAATATTTCACTAGAATGGAAATGCCTTCAAGTTACTTCCAGTACTGCTGTAGAATTGATTTTTCTAGGTTCACAGAATGCCAAAGTTAGGTTTTATATATACTTTATACATATAAACATATATATCTTTTAATCATTATCTATTTTTTTTTAACTGGGTTTAGGACATCCCAAAACCAATCAGTGAAATATAACATCATTTGTAACATCATTTCACTATTACCAACATAGGGCTTTGTGTAATGACTGTGACATCATGACAGTGAAGTATTCATTTTTAAGCTTTAAACAGAGAAGGCTTTATACCTCGGTATGTCCAATAGAAACACAATATGTAAATTAACCCATATTATCTGTATGCTGATTGGCTTGAGTTCCCCCAACTGTCACAATCTCACCACCCAGCAATGAGGTATTTTACTGCTGTCTGGAGATCAAATTATTGCTGTAGAGAAGTAGAGAAGATCTTTATTTTTTTCTGTTTCATTAACAGATTATTATAAAGCAATAAGCATGCAGGAAGAGAAGTAGACGTTTTACACTGGGAATTAATGAAAGCATGCCTGCTTGTTTTTTGCAAGTGGGGGATTGTTGTCGTTTAACATCTTATACCACCCCCACAAACAAAATTCTTCCGAAATGGTAAAATAAGGAAATGCATGATTCCAGAGACATCCCTAAGTGCCCATGTGTCAGGCTTTGTGGTGTCTTGTAATATCATCGGACCTTTTGGACGGGTGTAAGTTTTATGAATTCGTTATATTCCTAGTATTTTTCTTCCGTAATAACAAAGGGGGGGAAGGAAACTCACACATACACATAATCGCCGTGACATTACCAATCTATGGGTCAGCCGTACTTGCAAGAAAGAGAAAGAAAAGCTGTTGCTCAGTAGGGTGAAATGCAAGGCATAGTTGTTTAAAATTTGTGTAAGCCTGATTCTTTAGTCATATTCGTTAAGGGAGAATGGAAGTAAATCATTTTGCAGTTGTCCTCTGAACTTAGCTTCTCCCTACTTAACGTGTATCTGCGTGCACTGGAGAACAGAAGATGACTAACAAAGACAGGGCTGCTCTAACCTGCTTTCCCTTCTCCACTGACAAGATTCTTCCTGACTGCGCTTTTTCCTTTTTTAAAAAATTTCTTTTCTTTCTTTCTCCTTCCTCCCTCCCCTCCTCCACCCCCCTCCCCCCGCAAGCTACCAGCTAACCTGCAAATGCAAAAGTCTGCTGGAGAAATCATTAAAGAAGAAATCGAAAAGAAGCTTCCAATGCTTTGGACCACCCTAAAAGAGCATGGAAGAAAATGTTTGGGGAAAGCGAGCGTTCCAGGAAGCTGAGGAGGGGGAGGGCACCCGGGCAAGGTGGCTTCTCCGTGCGCTGCCCTAAGAGAAAAGAATGGGCCTGAGGTCCTGGACGAGGCTTTCCAAACCCCCACTTTCAATGCAGGGAGAGAAAAGTTCAGAAGCAGCCACAAGAGGACAAAAGCCCAATTTTGCCAGTTCAACAGGACAGGATATTCAATAAACCCAGCCATCTCTGGAAACGGGTCGGTGCTCCTGTTGGCTCCACACAGGCTGAAGTAGCCCCTGCCGCCGCCCTCGCCACCGCCGCCGCCGCCGCCGCGGCCCCTGCGTTACTGGGGGAGACGGTGCCGCTGCGACAGGGGAGGACGCGGCTGGAGCTCAAGGAGGCTCCAGCGCGCAGGCGCCGCCGAGCCCTGCCTGAATGCTCAGTCAAGGCACTAAGGCAAAAAAAAAATCAGCAATTTATAGAAAGAAGAAGCTATAGTCTGTCGGGATATCCAACACCAACAGGTAGGAGGATATACTCTCTGCTAAGTTTGGGGGGGAGGGGGCGCACAGTGTTGGTGAAACTGCAGGTTCACCGGGAGAGAACGCTCCTTGAGCTTTTTTTTTTTTTTTTGACAATAAACTGCATAATGGAAGTACATTCAGACAATGCATCTTCAGTAGGGCTTATTGAGAGCTCCATTTCTGGAAAGCGTTGCAAGACTGAGGAATATCAGACTGCGAATCACCGGGAACAGTTCCCTTGCAGCAGAGAAGCAATCTCTCTCCCCATCTTCGCGTATGTAATGCATGTCTCTCTCCCCCTCCCCCTCCTCCACCCCCCATTATAAATCCAGGGGTGGCGGATTTCAGGTTTCGTAATGTTGCATGATGCGATCGGTATTTACCAGGGGATGTACCGGTGGGGAAATTAAAATCATCGAACGCAGTTTTGCCTGGGCTTCCATCAGCATATTGTCGGCAAGTAAGAAGTGGCAAAGGAAACATGCTTCGTGGGAATAACAGAGGAAGCCTATTTCCCTGGTGGGGCTTCCAGGCACCTAGGAGACAACGTGCATTTTGTTTTAAAATGAAGCCACTTGTGATTTTGCAACAAAGATTATCAATGTAAATGGGAAAAGCTTAATTGCCCAAGAAATACAGGTTCATGTTAAATTCATTTGAATCCAGGCAGCCAAGGTTTACAAATGGAAGTGCATTATTCCTCTGGGTGTTTCCCTGACCAATATTTACATTAACCATATTTAATAATCATGTGGGCTTAAAAGAGAAAGGATCTGCCAAAAATGGGGGTGGGGGGGTGGGGAGGGAAAAGACAAAAGATTAAATCACATCAAATCCTGGAACAAGTTCCTATTAATTTCGAAGTCTAATGTTGAAATTATGCTTTAAGATGAATCAACAAATATTCCTCTTATATTATGCAGCATGAATAGGGGCATCTGAATTAAAGACATATATTTTGCAAGGGTTCTTCAGATCCATATCAGCAGAGAAGCTGCCAGGAAAACACTGACAGATACTAACAGACCTCACATATATGTGGGTAGTCTCCCCTCTGTCTCCTATTAGCAGTCTTGTAGATTACATTGCAACACTAGTGCATAATTCTTGGACTGGCATATTTTACAACTGGGGAACATTTATTCCTTCTCTCCTAAAGGTACCCAATCAAATGTATGTTCTTTTGAATAGGGACATTTTAAAATTCATCTAGCTCAGAAAAACAAGCCAATTCTCCGAAATCTCAAGCAATACTAAAGCAAATAATATTATTCAAAATTAAAACTTTATTTGCTTCCTCATAAATGAACAGCTTTATGTTAGCACTGCCTGACATCATTGCTTGTTAACTTAAGAACTGATAGCTCTTTTTTTTCCCCCCAGATATTCTGATGGCAAATCAAATGGAAGAAAAGAGGAAGCATGACTGCAGATCGGATCTGTTCTCTTTGTGGATTACATTTTCAGTAAAATGTATGGATCTATCTTTTCCTTGTTCTTATATCTAGATCATGAGACTTGACTGAGGCTGTTTCTTTATCCTCCATCCATCTATGGCGAACTATAGCCATGCAGCTGACAACATTTTGCAAAATCTCTCTCCTCTAACAGCCTTTCTGAAACTGACTTCCTTGGGTTTCATAATAGGAGTCAGCGTGGTGGGCAACCTTCTGATCTCCATTTTGCTAGTGAAAGATAAGACCTTGCATAGAGCACCTTACTACTTCCTGTTGGATCTTTGCTGTTCAGATATCCTCAGATCTGCAATTTGTTTCCCATTTGTATTCAACTCTGTCAAAAATGGCTCTACCTGGACTTATGGGACTCTGACTTGCAAAGTGATTGCCTTTCTGGGGGTTTTGTCCTGTTTCCACACTGCTTTCATGCTCTTCTGCATCAGTGTCACCAGGTACTTAGCTATCGCCCATCATCGCTTCTATACAAAGAGGCTGACCTTTTGGACGTGTCTGGCTGTGATCTGCATGGTGTGGACTCTGTCTGTGGCCATGGCGTTCCCCCCAGTTTTAGATGTGGGCACTTACTCGTTCATTAGGGAAGAAGATCAATGTACCTTCCAACACCGCTCCTTCAGGGCTAATGATTCCTTAGGATTTATGCTGCTCCTTGCTCTCATTCTCTTAGCCACACAGCTTGTCTACCTCAAGCTGATATTTTTTGTCCACGACCGAAGGAAAATGAAGCCAGTCCAGTTTGTAGCAGCAGTCAGCCAAAACTGGACCTTTCATGGCCCCGGAGCCAGTGGCCAGGCAGCCGCCAACTGGCTAGCAGGATTTGGAAGGGGTCCCACACCACCCACCTTGCTGGGCATCAGGCAAAATGCAAACACCACGGGCAGAAGAAGGCTATTGGTCTTAGACGAGTTCAAAATGGAGAAAAGAATCAGCAGAATGTTCTATATAATGACTTTTCTCTTCCTAACCTTGTGGGGCCCCTACCTGGTGGCCTGTTACTGGAGAGTTTTTGCAAGAGGGCCTGTAGTACCAGGGGGATTTCTAACAGCCGCTGTCTGGATGAGTTTTGCCCAAGCAGGAATCAATCCTTTTGTCTGCATTTTCTCCAACAGGGAGCTGAGGCGCTGTTTCAGCACAACCCTTCTTTACTGCAGAAAATCCAGGTTACCAAGGGAACCTTACTGTGTTATATGAAGGAGCATCTGTAAATCTTTAGCCTTGTGAAACACTAACCTTCTCTGCTAAGCAATTGTGGCCTGTAGCCATTTCTTGAGAAGAAAATCAAGAATGGGATCAGCAGTTATAAGGATTTGGGCAACATTCTGCAGTCTTTGCAATAGTTCACCTATAATCCTATTTCAAATCTCAGAGTGATCCTGCTGACTGCCGGCGAAGGTTTGTTATTAAGAAAGGACTGAACCACTGCCCTAAGTTCTTTATGTGGTTGAAAACTAGATAATGAAAGTAGCAGGTGCTAAGTATCAGTGCTAAATGCTGTGTATATCACTACTTACGAAAAAACATAAAAAAAAAAAGATTAGCATTGGACATCTTAATAAATTAAGTTGACATGAGGTAAATGTGTTGATAAAAACTAATTTTAGAAGTTTGAAGACTTTAAAACATTTCATACTATTATTGTTTTGCAAGGACTAAAATATTTGGAGACTTAAAGTACTGTAATTCACTAAAGACATGCCATGAATTATTGGATTATCACACTTTTGAAAAATCGCCTTGTAAGTTTTGGGGAGCATTCCAAAGCAGTATATTGGTTCCAATTAGAGTTTACTTTTTTGTATTAATACATTGCTATTTCTAAATACCACTTTCCTTACCTATTAGTGAACTTGCTAGCATCAAACTGTATTATGTGATTTTTGTTGATTTGGTATAAAGTTTTTCCAATTCATCTATATTTTATGATTACTAGATATTGGTCTGGGAGGCAACATTAATGGTACCAACCGGTCACAATTGAGCACTTCTAATAATGCAGAATAAACACATGTTGCCTTAAAGGGTTATCTAGTATCATTCATCTTATTTAGCATTGGAGCAAGTTGGAGTCAAGGGAAATTGAATCAGTAACTGGTCATGGTCACGCATCTGGAAGTGCATGGACGATCATTTAATACTCTTTTTCTTTTTTCCTCACATGGTTTAAAAATTAAGGTGCACATCACTGGGATAATGAGATTTTCTTCTGAGGTGTGCTACCCATTCTAGTGTGTTCTAAGAAGCAGGCAGTTGATGTGTGTTTATATTTTAAGTCAGCTGTCAAGGGGAGACCACAGCCTTAGTATGACATCCTGCACAATTTGTGAAGCATTTATTCTACTGAAGGCACAGTCTTGTTTATACTTTCTGCACATTCAGTGTATTGGTTGTTTAAATTATTTCAGTTTTAACTTGTGAAAGCTTATAATATGATTTCTGGTATTTTAGAAATACATTAGAGTCTGTGAGTCTCATTCTTTAAGATACAGATGTGTGAATTTCAATATAAAGTTGCATTTGCCAAAATTTACTCGTGTAGCCTGTTACTTTTCTTGGAATAAATTTTACATTTTTGGCATTTAATTGTTTTTTTTTTTTTTTAACCTGGGAGACAAGCACAAACTAGGAAGATTAGCTTTACTATGGTTTTGTTTTTCTATTTATTTTTATAGCTGCTATATTCTGGAACTGGAAATGCGTGAATGATAGAGAACATAAAGCTGATAAACTGACAAACAGTATTATCTGCAAAAGCATTATTTGGTAGCTTATCATACTTATTCCTCTATTTATTCTTACAAGCCAGTAATATTTAGAGATGTATACCTGCTTAGTTAGTTGGTTCAGAAGTTTAACATAAATATCACATTTTAGTTTGGGGCACAGTAGAAATTTTGGATTCTAAATATATATATTGTAAAAAGGAATGGTTTACATTTATGTTATAACAAAACCAGAAAAGTTGTTATTGTTTTTGTTTGCTAGGTTTTTTTGGTTTTGGGGTTTTTTTGTTTTGTTTTTGTTTTTGTTTTTGTTTTTGTTTTTGTTTTTTGGTATTTGAAAATAAAATTAGGAATCTAGTGGCATAGAATTCTTTATTGCTACAGTGCTTCTGTAAGGAAAGTATCAATATAAATATAAGCAAGGAAAAATGAATCACTGAAACGTCTCAATGATATATGCAACTGTTCAGTTTTGCTCACATAAGGACAGCTCAAGCTGTGATTTAGTGTGGACTCTGTTTGAACTCATTTTTACTTTATACTGAAGTTGACTGGATCTGAGACAAAGTTTAATGTACAACAGTGAGTTGAATCTAGCAATAAAGGCCCCTTGTTTTGGTGCTAAAATCACTACCTAAAATACAATAAAGGAAATGTTATCAAAAGATATTCTAATAACATCATGTTTCTAGCTGAAAAAAATTTTCCGTAGAGACATAATTACCACAATTGTATTTATAAAGAACTTTGCTTAGAGGTTCAAATATCACTAGCAATCAGTAGAAAATTTGGCAATGATCCTGAGGCCAGAGAACCAGGTTTTATCAACACTAGCCTCCATTATACAGACAAAAATCTAAGGCATGGATTAAGAGTAGGAGATTAAGGAGTTAAGAGCAACATCTAAGTGAGATTGCCTGATTCCACTGTGTGATTTGGAATAACACATTCCAACAGCCTTGGTAAGTGATTAGGCCCAATGAAAAGTGAATAATGCTGAACTGTGGTGACTTTCATTTAAGCTTCCTCTTGACTAACTTGACATTTCAGGTCAAGGGGCAAGCAATGGGTGAGATACATCCCCAGTTAATCAATGCCATTTGTAAGTCAGTGGCTAATGGTAGTAATCATATAAAATAAAAGTCTGCTTCAGTTTCTTAATGACCAAATCACATGATTTATTTTGGCACCCATTCCAATATTCAATATTTAAAAACAGTAGGTAACTAATTCACTCTGAAAGTGTTACTAATCTTCAACCCGTAAAAATATATTCCCACTGAGGAGTCTAACTTCCCTGTGAGAAAACTCCATTATCAATAATAATGTGTCCCTCTTGGACTAATTATATCTGAACTAAACAGGCTTTAAATTGTTTTCCTTAATAGTGGTAGTATGTTTGCATGGATGTGTCTATACTATCTCATCTGGTTCCTTCTGCGGATAGTGGATTTATTTGTGAGATGCCTGTCTGGAACTAGGTTTTCAGTCTGTGACTGTGGAATCCTATGCAGATATTAACTGAGGCAGAAGGAGGTGAGTAACTTGCTCAGTTTCACACAGAGGCTCCATTTAAATAATACAAAATTAACCATAGTAATTAGATTTAAAAATTATTTGCAGGACAACATACTGACTGATTTATCTTCTTCAAATGTTAGCTGGTTGGATTTCAGTACCGGCATTTTTCATAAAGGTTAACTGATTTATCTTTGTTAACACATGGATATGGCCCTTTATCCATTTGCCTCTATGTCCATGAATGCTAACTGAATTGCTTATTCATTTATTCATTCCCAACAAATACGTGCTGGGCACTGGACTTGGTGCTGAGAGCACAGTGAAAAACAAGAAAAAACAGAATTAAATATGTAGTAGCAACAAGTTACAAGTGTTACAATAGTAAATATTTCTAAGATGGACATGGTATTAATGGCCATAAATAGACTGTTCTCCATTTTCCCTATCTTTCCTCAGTATTCCCTGGGATCTTTTATATATCATACTTCTTCAGTTCAGAGGGAATTCCCCCATTCTGCTCACCTTTTATTTAGATGAATCATCAGCTTGTGTTTAAAGCCCTGAGCTCTCATGTTGTTAGTGCTATATACAAAATAACAGCAAAACTTGACCGTTAAAGTCCCCCAATGTCCTGACTGTCCACTTGCACATGAGAGACATTTCAATTCCTTCAAGAGACAAGGGGTGTCCTTTCTTCCAGACTCATACCTTCCTGCAAATTAGCATGAGAATGCCTGAGCAAAGTGCAATTAAAGGAAGGCAATAAGATGCCAGTTCCCAGGGGGCCTCCCATGGTACCCAAGTAAAAACGAGAATACCCTGTGAAACAGGGTGCATCTTTTTTATTATGAAATCATGCCACTCCTTCAAAGTTTTTATTACGCTTAATGAAGATGTGACAAAACTCCCTAACTAACTCCAACATCAATTGTAAACTTTGTTTAGCCTCCAAAATTTGCTTCTATTGCAAGTACAAAGAAATGTATTTATAATCATAGAGATAATATCCTTTTCAGCTAAGGCAGGTAATAGTGAGTTGTGTTGCAACAGGCATTACTGTAGGACAGTTGCAAACAGACACCAAAACTCTTCACTTTTGTGTTTTCACCATTAGATAGATTTACTTTGTTCCATTCTTTACTCCACATGTACTGTAGACTGTATTGTTATTAAACTAAAGCAAAGCAAAACAAAACAAAAATCTCAGCTTATATTAAATACATGTTAAGAAGAAAATAAAGAAGATAAGATGATAAATAGTAATGTTTCAAATACTGGCTAAACACATTAACCAAAGTAGATTGTTACCAGAATTATGGGTTATTTATGATTCTAAAATCTTGAGTTTGTCTTTCTATGCAAAAATGCATTACTTTCACGTCTGTTAATATTCTCTGATGAATGTTTTGAACGGAAATTGCAAGGTCTCCTAACTGTTGCTGACATTATTGTTTTTCTCAATTCTAGGCATGTGAATATTCTGTGACTTTCCTAATTCTCCCAGAAACTTTCTTTTTTACACCATATTAAAATGATAGGATTCCTCAATTTTGAGGCACAAGTTCATAATTAGTCTACATAGTGGTTAAAATGAAGGTAGCATTTGGAAATGACTGGATTATTTTTTGCCATCTGTCAAAACAGTCAAATAATTTTGCCATCAGTCAATACAGGGCTATTGACAACTGGGGCATTGAAGGAAAGGTCATTTTGGCTAACTTATTTTGCCTTTTACTGCACTGTAACAGGCTCTAAAACTTCTATTTAAACCAGGAGGCTTTAACTTTATAAAAGGATTATATAAATAAGACCTTGTGTTTAAAATAGAGAAGGAGTTTTTATATCACCTCCTTTTGCCAAGGGGATGATGTCCATCAGCTGCTCAAACCCTTTAGATTAAAAGGCTTTTAAAGCCAGTTTTCCTCCCAGTAGATTAAGCAGTTAATACAAGGGCTGGAGCCCTGAAAGGCCCTGGAGGAAAGTAAAAAGAGTGTGTTTCCCACTGAGTGATTGTGGAAAAAGGTCTCAGAGGAGTCAGAGATGGTTTGGGGTTTGGAATTACTCACACCTGACATTCATAGCACCTCCCTCCCTGAGCCCTTCTGGTGCCACAGGACATCATCCTCCTCAGAAAGACATAGGTTCTCAAGCTTAGCTTAGAGGCAGAAAATAGTTCTTTTTTTTCTCTGCGTGTTTAGAAATTTATAGATTCTTGACATATATGTTAAAATGGACACTGTAATGCATGTCCTAGATTATGGGGTTTTGAATAGACAATAAAATAACTTTTAACTTATATAGATACTCAAGATCATGGAGTGAGGAAGTAAGTCATTTACTGTATCATGGGGAAAAGTTATTATAATACTAAAAGAAACTTTAAAACCAAATTGATAATTAAGCTTCAGCTAGCTAAAGTTAATTAGTTGTTTCTTTTCATAGCTTTAAGAAAGCAAAAAAAAATCAAATTAGATGAAAGAGGAATTTGTTCTTTTCTCCTCCATCTGAAAAGATGTTGAACTGAGAGAGTTCATTTTCTCCAGGGGGAAAAAAAGGAGTTCTTAAAATCATTTTTAGTAAGCATTTTTACCTAGATATAATTCAGTACAACAATCATTCATCAGGATGAGCGTATAGCCTGGTGGTAGACTGCATGCTTAGCATGCATGTGGTCTTGGGTTCAATCCTCAGTACGTCCATTAAAAAAATTTTTTTAAGGAGTTTTAAAAAAAAAGCAATCATTTATTGTGTGCCTACTGTATATATGATCTTGGGCAACCTTTGTATGACTCCTCAATAAAAAAGAACAACAGAAAATACGTCCTGGGGATATTGAGAGGATTCAATCCTCTCCCTGTGAAGCCCTTAGAAGAGTCTGGCATCTTAAATAAATTTTACTTTTACTGGTTCTCTCATAGTTCACCATCTAGCAGCAGAGACACGAACAAATTATGAGACAATGCGATAAGTGCTGTAAGGGAGACATGTGAGGTAAGTGTAAAAGAAACAGACAAGGAATTAACTCTGTGAAAATGGGAGAAGTAAGGTGAGATAGAAAAGGTGGCAGCTGAACTCAGTCTTGAAGGATAATTTTAATTTCATCTGCTTGACAAAGTTAGGAAAGGCATTTCAGAGAAAGGAAATAATAAAATGAGCAAACTGTAGAGAGACTGAAAGCTCATGGTGTACTCAACATAAAGATCCACTACAAATCAGAGAAGTTTAGTGTGGTACAGCTGGGGCTTCTGTGCCTGGAAGGGAAGGACCAACATGGCACAGTGGTTACAGTGCACAAGACTTGGAAGTCCTTATTCTAGCCCTAACTTGCTTTATGACCTTGAAAAACTTCATTCAACTCTTTGAGTCTCAGTTTGCTCATCTGTAAACGGAGAAGTAAACAGTAGCAACCACTATTTTTGAGGACTTACTTGGAAGGTTAAATGAGATAATAACTAAGTACTTACTATGAGCAAAAGACTGTCCTTATATGGGTAAGCTCACAATACTACTTATTGTGATTATAGTATTATTGTGATATATATATATATATATATATATATATATATATATATATATATATATCTCCATACTCTGCAAATAAAGAAACTGAAGCACAGAGATGTAACTGGCACAAGGTAATTATAGGCAAAAGATGGTTGTAAAACACTCAGCACAGCACCCAGCCCAGAATGAGCATTCAGTAAGTATTGGCTACTGTGGCTGCTGTTACTTTTGCTGTTGTTCATTTTGATAAAATAACTAAAGAAGGTTAGAGACCAATGGGAGCTAAATTGACTGAGCAGAACAGAGCCCCAGCCTTCAGACTTCGGCTCCACCTTGCTGTTCTCCGTTTTTTCCCACTGAAGGAAGCAGAGAACAGTAGTCAGCTACCTAGCGGCCCTCTCCACTTTCACACAGGATCATATTGCAACAGAAATAGGAGAATCCACCTGATCTCTCACAGGACTGTTTAGAAGGACATTACTCAAATGTCATCACTCAAATTTTAAAGGTGGGCTACACAACTCATACCACATGGAGAGTTTTACCTAGATCTGGCTCATATTCTTCAATCCTAAATCAGTTCTGTCACATTTTATGTTAAGTGGAGATTTTAAAGGGATGATTACCGTAGGCTGGGTAAAACCTTTTCCCAGAGTCTGTTGTCTCATCTCTCTTTAAAGTCCACCTTTCAGGATCATCATTCCCAGCCACATCCCAGCTACTTAATGCTTATTTCCCTACTTTGACATCTCTGCAGAGTATTCTGTAACTCTAGCATTTGTAACTATACATTGTAAAGGGATGATTAATGGGGAATATAGTGGCAGAATTACCCCATGAATTCTGCTTACTTGGCATTCATGTATCCATATGGTCCTCACACTTTTCTAACTATTGACTCATTTGAACCCCCCTTACATTCATCCTAATTCAGCTCCATTCTTTTCATTTGACTTTCTACTTAACCAGTAATTGTACCGAGGTGATTCCATCTTCTAAAGTGACAGCCACTGCCATACTGCCACTGCAGTCTGGTGATGTTTGTGGTCTCAGTAAATACAGTTCTATTTAATCATCCTGTGCCATGTGGAAAAGGGTGCCAGCTTGGGTGTCAGGCACTGAGCTGCTGACCAGCTATTGGCCGTGGTCAATTCACTTGACCTCTAATTTTCCTCAATTGTACAATAAAGGGGTTGATCTCTAAAATTCTTCCAGTGTAGACAAATCTATATTTTGTCCAACTGGGTCACCTGTGTCCCCAGGACATTAATGACATGGTTATTTCTAACAAACATAGCTTCCCACAGCTGATACTTGTCCACTAAGAGCCATGTCTTATATACAATATTCCAACTAACTAGCTTCCTACCTAAGCAGGTGTAGGCCTAAGCTGATCCCAGATTTTTTGTGACAACACTAGAGAATATAACTAGACATTCAACACTAGAGAATGCCACTCAGTTCCTTGATGTACATTAAAATACTCTTTCACTGGGCTTCTGCTATATTCATGTGCTAACTTCATAATAGCACTTTTAATTTTAATCACACAGACTTGATGTTCTGCTTTCATTTCAAATGACCAAATTATGGATATTTGTGCCCTGTTATTCCTTTTCATGTTCTATTCTGAATTATAAATAATTCATGTATTTCTTTTAGAGGGCACTACATTTGTTTCATGTTCCTGCTTCAAATATATGAGACTTAAAATTTAGGAAGATATTTTAGTACTTCCACAGTTTGTGATTACAGAGTGATTCATTTTTGAACAGATACTTAATAAGCACCTACTGTATACAAAGAGTTGTGTGCTTTAAAACTCTCTTAATTGAATCTCAGTATTGGCTGAGGCTTTAGTCTTAAAGACTTGTAAAGTGAGCACAAAACTAGTTTTCTTTTTGTATTTGTTTTTGCTATGCTTTACATGCATGAAAACATTGACTTTTAAATTCAACCCAGTAAAAAAGTATTTCCCTGTTATTTTTAATCACACCCTAGGCCTGGCTTAGTTTTAAATGGCTATAATTAACGGTGCATTTTTAATTTACAATTTCTGATTTACAGCAACAAAATGATTTAGCTGTCATAAAACACTCATTTTTATATATTTTGGCTTGTTGACTTTTAAGAATAAACTAGTAAAAGATCTTATTCTTATCATGGTAGTAACTTTTAAGCTACTAATAAAGAATTTGGTAAGTAGCATGGGAAAATATTCATGCATGCTAGAATTCATAAGTCAAAGGAGACAAATATCCCCATTTTTACATGGTCCTGATACATCCACCTTGCACTGGGAATCCTGTACAATGACTGCATCAATGCTTTTAGATATGATGCCACTCGGTTCCGTGATGCAGAAAGAACCTGTGTTCTCTGTAGTGCTATTATTTGTTATGCCTGAAGGTCTTGAGCATTTTCTGCAGTGCAAGAGCTCCAGTGCTTTTTTGTATTTTCATCATGGGCATGAAAAACTGACATTTTTAGGAAGGAAAAATAGCAAGAGAGAGAAAGATATTTTCTACTATATTGAGTTTTGCTGAGGAATATTTGCTCTGTGTTATAATTTTAAGACCAACTTAAATTGTATGTACATAATAAAATAGACCCTCATAAATATTCCACCAAGAACTATTCTATTTTTCAACCAACTAAACTATACTTACATCGATAATCATGAACAATTATAGAGTGTTCATTATAATGAACAGGGGGAAATATAAAGGAAATTTCAGACTCAAGTTCCTCCTTAAATGTTTCCCTATGGCAGAAGACAGAAAAACATAGTTTAGTATATTTCATTAGTAGCAGAAACCAAGATGTAGCAGGACACATGTACATAATTGCCAAAAAGAAGCCACGTAAGAAATGAGAGAGAATGGTAAGGTAGTTCTAGTGATGTGAACCAATGACATGAAGGAAAAAAAATCTACAGTCTTCATCAGTAGGAGAGTTTGAAAAGTTTGAAAATATAGGAAAAAAGGGTGGGGCTTATACTTTAAATAGTTTAGAACTGACCTTATTTTAAAGAGCCTTCAGTGTCTCTCTATTGTGTACATAAGATCAAATTTAAACCCCATTATAAGACATTTTATGATACAGTATTGTTCTCATTTATCCATCTTCATCTCTCATTCTTTTCTATTTTCCATTCCTTATCAAAACCATATAAACATACACACACACATAAACACACCCCACCCCTAACATACAGGCACACACTTCTCTTTCTCTCTCAGGCTATCAACACAATCCAAAGGCTCACTAAAGTTCCATCTTCGATCACTTTACCCATGTTAATTTCTCAGTTCTCCACAGGACTAGGTTATATGTGATCCGTGTTTAACATGAGATTGTGTTGTTCTCTGATTGCTTCAAATTTCTCTAATAAGATTGTAAGCTCATGGGTCTTGTCATCTATCTATTTTCCACCACCACAAAGAATCCTAGTTTACGACTAGGTGATAAGTAAATGCTTCAAAAGTAGAAATATTATTTGCATATAAGGACTGAAAGCAATAATATTAATTACAGAAAATTTTAAATTAGAAATCTTTTTGCCTTGTCCCAGTTGAGATATTGACTCAAATATTATTTCCAGAACAGGCAGAGAAAGAGAGGGAATCTGTAATCAAAATCTGGATAATCTTACCCTCTCCTTTGTAAATGAATATGCTGCTGATCTTTTAATGGCAAACGAACTCTAAAGTTTTCTTTAGTGGTGATGAATTTTGAACTGTTTGCACTTTCTCACTTGGCTTCCTTGTGATCAGTTTCAGACAAATGACCTACATAATCAGAAAGGCTATGTGACATTTTATTTATAACAGCTCTGTAATTTTAACATAAACCTGCTAAGCAATATTGAAGCTATATGTTCAGATTTTTAAAGACTTTTATATTGGAACATTCTTCACATTAGACAATATTCAGAGGTGGGCACACTGTATTAATTAAGGATATCTCTTAATCTATTCTTCAATGAGGACTTTAATACATCAGTTATCATGACTTCAAAAACATCATCATTTAGAAATCAATTAAGCTGTAGTGAAATTTAAAATAAGGCACATGAATGCATTTTACATCACTAAGAACAAGATCAAGAATAAGAGTCAGGCTTATCAAGTATAAATATATACTGTTTTAACATCAGTACATTTTCCCCAATAATTAAAATAAATTGTAAAATGTATTCTAGAGTAACCCAGTTTTTATCAGATGATTTAAATGCAGTGACTGAAAAATTTCTTTGAAAGACCATTAAGAATATGATCTGATAATTTTATATTCCATTTTTTATGTGCTAAGAATATTAACCTTTGAGTAGCAACTGAATTTTTAATGTATATTTAAGTACACTTTAGAATAATTTCATTTCACTTCAAATATAATGTAGGCTGTTAACAACAACATAAATGCTGTTGAATTTGGTGTATGAGGGCAGTTACTATTTTATTAAATTATTGTTATGATCTTTTAAATCAAAATAAATACGGGCAATTTGGAGTCAGTTGGATATAGGAGTAAGAGAGCTTTGAAATCTCATTAGTTTGTTAGAGAAATGAACACTCTGGATATTAATCAGTGATAAATAAAACTGGGTAGTTGGATTTTTTATTTTACAGTTACTTAAAAGAAAAAGAAAAAAATGGGCATATGTCTATCTAAACCCATTCCTAAAGCTAATACCTTTTTAAAAAACAAAAAGCTAAAAACTCCAGTTCAGAGTTTCCCCTAAAAATTAAATAATTGTAAGAATCAGGGCCAAATAATTACAAGCCTTTATTTTATTAGCCCAGAAAAACTGAAAGTAATGACTTTCTCTATTCAGCTAACTGATCTTGGCTTATGGTTTATTTCTGAAGGAGGTATCATAAAGCAGATTGTTTACTGATTGTAAATCAGTTTTCAAGAGAATTCACTAATTCACTCATTCAACAAATATTTATTCACCACCTACTGTCTTTCACTGTATTCAATGCAATGACACAATAGTGAATAAAACACAGATACAATAGCTACTTCATATAGAACTGTTTTTATAAATATGGAACAACTACTACACATATTTTGTTAATCTGGAGAGCTGACTATCTCAACTCCAAAAAGAATTTTACCACTTAAAAAATATCGCCGTAACTAATGTTCTCACCCTCACTTTAAAATTTTAATGATTAAAGTAAACAAAATCATTTCATTGATTTATACCTGAAACAGCTTGTCTCCCAAATCAGGAAAGAAAATACTCCATCCTACCAAAAAGGATTGAATTCTGGGCACCTTAACTTTAGGAAAAGATCAATTATATCATAAAACTGCGTTTCACAAACAGGAGGCATTGCTGGGGGAATGAAATTATTAGCTTCTAAGCTTATAGTGGTTCCCAACAGGTTGGTGTATAGTTTTGTGCAGTGATTCAGTAAAGTCATCTTACTGGCCAGCACCTCAGGCTTCCTGGTAAAGTCAAGTTTTAGCTATATAGCAAGAGTGTTAGCAGGAAGGAAATGAGTTAGTGTTGATTTGATTAACATTGGTTTTTAAATTGCAAGGAAAAATGCCAAAAAATGAAGGACAGTGCAGATTTCTTTTTTAGCTTAGAAATATCTGCCCTGAAGTCACCTTTTCCACAAACACAGACAGTGCTGGACAAGCCTAGGAAAGGAACAGGCTTGAGTGGATTTGCAGAAAATACTATTCTGGTAAACAGTATGTACCTGGGAGAACTGATACTGGACTAGTGGCACTGGTAGCTTCGGTCCTATTTGATAGTCAAGTAGGTTTTAATTTTTGAAACATTAACAAGCCAGTACTGAAGTAGGAGTAAGATGAGGGAGAAACGGAAACCTTTGGAAAGCAAAAGAAACTCACAATCACCTGCTGTTTCTCTAGGGCCAGCTCTACTTCTCCACTCCACAATTCACCTGCCATCCTTTCATAAAAAGGCTAAAGGCTAATACCAGCCTGACTCCATCCTGTCAATGTCAAACACATCAGCAATAATAGGAAATGCTTTTAGCATCAAGAGATTCAAATGAATGTTTTGAGCGACCACAACAGATACAAACATCTCCCTACTGAATTTACTTTTTAAAAAATTGTATGCTTCTATTTTGCACAAATTTTTATTCCTTTCACTTTGAATTTTTATACTATTTCAAAACTTTCAGTGAGCACTGAATTTGCTTCAAAAGAAGGCAAATGAAAAATGCAATTTCCTGTTTCTCTTTCCTCATCACCATTGTACAGACTTGAAATTGCTAGATGCTTCCTCTTTGTAAAGGATATACCACAAAATTAAGATTTTCAAGGTTATTGTGGTATAAGAGATTTGAATAAATCTGTGTATGAATGGATGTCCACTGAAGAGCAAATCAGGGGTCACAAAACCAAGGCTGCCCACCCCATGGTGCCCTCAGGATCCCAATGACTCAGCCTTGTGAACCAACCAAAGTAATACAAAACACAAAACACAAAACAAGGGTCATGATTCCTGCTGATGAAATAAATGGCATCGTGGGATGAATAATACAAACAGCTGTTTTAAGTCTATGGAAATAAAAAGGCATTTCTAAGGTATAAATGTCACAACAGGGATGAGTTAATGGGAAAATGGAGTCTGAAAGGCTCTGAAGAGGACAGACCTAATCGTGTCTAAGTTTATGAGTCTGATGAATATTTCTAGGCAATAATATCAGAACAGATTGAATTCTTATTATAGCACATGACATTGTTCAGTGAAATAAAAGGAATTACAAATCACTAGATAGAGTGAAATTTCAGAGGAGCGGGAAATATTTTGTTGGCTATCCTGAAAGCCTTCTCTGAAAGAAATATATGTCTTCTAGTTTCTATATATTGTCAATTAACAGCAAGTCACTGGTTTATTTATTAGCATAGAACAAAAAAACTCAAAGGGAAAAAATATTAGCTAACCTCTTCACAGGTATTATGTAGTCAAAAATGTGTGGGTATTATTCGTATTTTTTAATTTTAAATTGATTATGCTGGCGTATTTTAGAAATAACCAGAATATGTCTTTCTAAGTATCAGAAAATGACAAAAAGTGTAGTTCAAACTAAGAGTCAAAGGACCTGAATTCTAATTCAATGCTGTTGATAACCTACTGAGTAACTCAGCCAGTGTCATCAATCTTGGGGACCTCAGTTTCATCACTCTTAAAACAACTCTGAGACAAACTCTTTCTGCCTTGACAGTTTCTCCCACAATTTAAACTACTTTTTTATTCTAGTAAGACTATCATGATAAAATTTTAATTCATATGCACTGCATTATTTCTGTCAAATGGACTAAAGAATAATGGATTCAAATAATAACAATAAACCCTACTTTCATAAATAGCACCCAAACTGTCTAAAAGAAATTAGAGATCCTGAATGTGTTTAAAGACTCTGCCCTACACACATACAGCCCTCAGTGTGTGGAAAGGAACATTAAACAATTATATATTCTGAAAGTTATATTAGCTATGGAATGACTGAGGAGAAAATATTTTTGATGTTAGGAAGAATGTTAATATGTCATTTTGATACTTTGAAGGAGACAAGCAGAGAATGACTGAAATAACACTCAGATGGATGAGACATGAGACACAACCAGATTCAGATCCTATGGGTATGTGGGAAGGAGAAGTCAGTTACTATTTTATTTATGATTCTAAAAAACAAATAGTGGCAGAAACGAACAGTGCACAACGAAAGCTCAA
Source organism: Camelus ferus (assembly GCF_009834535.1). Lineage (NCBI taxonomy): Eukaryota > Metazoa > Chordata > Mammalia > Artiodactyla > Camelidae > Camelus > Camelus ferus. The sequence continues at coordinate 32,612,387 of NC_045702.1, forward strand.
GAGAACTTGGATAACTTTGAAATAATTGCAGCTTTGAAGATACTTGTAGCTTGAAATCAACCAAAAAGGTATGTTATTGGTGAAGTCAGAGATAGCAGAACTATTGCAGGTAAGGAAACTTGTAATAGGATGACTGCTGGTAAAGACTACCCTTACAGAGTAGATGACCATCCACAGTGTTTAGTTTGAGGAGCCATAATATTCATTCCCCCAAATTAATTTGTTTCCACTTACTTGGCCTGAAATTCCTGCCCTGCAAGAGGAGTATCCTCCAGAAGGACACTGTTAAGTTATACGTGTGACACTGGAGATATAAGGATGTCCTGTATCCCATCCCAACCTCTCCCAAACTTCCAAGATTTCTTGTTGTATCAATCACACCACTCTACTCCTGGAACTTGACCTCTCCCTTTATGTTAGCTCTTTATAGTCAGCCAAATACATTCATGACTCTCTTGACTCTAATAAAGGGGGAAATCTTTCTCAATTCTATATCCCTCCACTTACCAAGCCTTTCAACTTTTTTCAATCAAATATCATCTTCTATTCACTTCTCCACCCATGGCAGCCAAGTTTCCTTCACCATTTCTATTCCCAAGGTCACCAAAAATGTCCTGGCTGCTAATTCAGTGACACTTCTTCGTCCTTAGGTTGCCTTATTTCTCAGCACCATCTAGACATTTGCCTTTCTTGTTATGCTCACTTTCCTTGGCCTTTACAATATCACGAGCATCTGGTTTTTCTCCTACTTCTCTGGCCAGGCCCTTTCAGTCTCCTTTTCAGGTTCCACTTCTTCCTTAAATGTTGTTTTTGATCCTTAAGGTGCTATCCTAGGCCTTTCATGCCTCTCTCTTAGCACCCTCTCCTTGGGAAATCACATACCATACAGATAACGCTGATAATCAACTATATTAGGGTCACTATGAACTATTTCAGTACCTTTGTACAGACTAGAAAAAGATACTCCTCCCTTGCTTACCTCTGCCAGATGGCTGTTACAATAAATATACAAATCTAATACATTTGTCATATTAATGATGTCACCTTGGGTATGGCACTTTGGTAACATGCACTACTCGTACAAAAATGCTTGGGTATGATTCCCAAATATACAGTTCTAGCTTCAGATATAACAATGGCTAACACTTATTTACAACTTACTAAGTGCCATGCACTGTTCTAAGCACTTAACATATATTAGCTCATTTAAACCTCACAACAACCTGTAAGGTTGGTACTGTTCTTATCCTCATAGTACAGATGAGGAAATTGAGGTTCAAGAAGGTTAAATAATTTTCCCAAGGTAATGGGAGCTTTATAAATTGTGGAATCAGTATTCAAACCCAGGTGATCTACATACAAACTGCACATGTTTAACCATTTTATAATACTGTTTACTGAAGAATTCTCATTTGACATCTCTGGGATACCTGAGACTCAGCTGAGTTCATCATTCCTTACCCAAACGTGCTTCTCCATCTGAATTCTCTGGACATTAATTGGCCTTACTTTCTTAGTCTTTTTCTCGTTTGATTGTCAATCTAGCTCATAAAATCTCTCTATCGCCACCCCTTATTCTAGGTTCTTACTGATATCCATGAATCAGAAGACTAGAAAGGAAGCCTTGCATTAGAATGTAAGCCCCATGATTGGTAGAATTTGTCCTCCTCATTGCTGTACCCTCCAGGCCAAGAAGAGTTCTTGGAACACAAGAAATGTTTAATAAATATTTGTTGAATAGCTGAATTTAAATCTAAACTTGCTTTTTACTTCTTTTACTTACCTTTCAGTTGACCCCTCCAAGTACCAGCAAGATGACCTTCCTATAGTACCTCAGCACACAGTCCCAGCACTAACCACAACCAGTTAGAATCCCCCAGTAGAGCCTGGGATCCTTTAGCCTCTTCTATTCACCATTTAATCCCTAAAAACCCACACAAAGTTAATACGTATTTGTTGAATGAATAAAGAAATGGATGCATGAATGACTGCAGATTTCCTCCACTTCTCTGGCTCAAGCAATCTCATTGCTCACCTGAATCACTGCAGAAGCTTTCTTACTGGATGGACCACTTTCAATATTTCATCCTCCCTTGCAGACCATTTTCTGTACATCACCCAAAATGAGCTTTCTGAAACCAAACTTGATAATGTCTCTGCCCGATTTAAAACCCTTAAATGGCTCCCTAATGCTCTTACGGTAAAGTCTAAACTCTGATATATCTTATAAAGCCACTTTTAACGTGGGCCCTGTGCACCTCTATCACCTAATCTGTTTTCAATCCCTGTTGACACACCATTCTCCAGTCATGCTCGGTGTTTCCTGTTACCATGAATAAGTCATGCCTTCTCTTTACTCAGTACTTCTATACTTGCTTTAGCTTGGAACACTGACTTGCAGCCACTCCTTTCTTTTGGTTAAAATATTTCTCTTTCCAGGAAGCTATCTGTGATAGCTTCAAATCTGGATTAGATACACATCCTAAGTGGTTCCCCTGCAGTAGAAATCTTCAGCACACAGCATTTTAATTGTCTATTAACTCCCCCATCTTCCTCTCTTGACTGTAAAATCTGTGAAGACAAGTATCACAATCATGTAATTCACCACTGACTTCCACAGAAGCTACGACAGTGCCTGGCATCTGGCAAGCCCTTAGAATATATGGTTGGATGAATAATATCCTCTAACTCTTTCCCATAAGTGCATATTTGTTTTACCGCATTAGTTTATTGTCATGTTAGATGGCATGAGAACCTGAATGTAAAAGAAGAAAATAATGGAAAAATAAGTTTCAGGGGGAGGAAGGGTTGAGTATTAGTATAAAAGCAAAAATTCTGGGTTAATATTAGAGTCAATCAGGCACAAGTGGAGAGAACAAGCTCGTGGGTCAGTGGCCACAGGATATGGCTCCAGTAACCTAGCAGGGCAGGAAGACCGGGAGTTGCTGGGGACTTAAAACTAAGCTTGGCCAGTGAGAAGTGGAAGACTCTGGGGACAGACCTAGCTATTAGTTTTGGGAGGAAGTCCAATACAGAGGTTAAAGAAAGGACAGCAACAGCCAGTAATAGATCCTTGCTGAATGAATACATAAACGGATGGATGAATGCAGATTTCCTCTGATTCTCTGGGTAATGCTCTTGGCTTCTAGGAGGTCAGCAAGAGAGTAACAGAGTTTCTGATGGAAAAGCTGACCATGACAGTGAAGAAGTCAGAGGGAAGCAATGTAGTACAGCGTGAACTTGACCTCTTGCATTCTCTCTCCTGATACACCATAGAACGCCAAGTAATTTAGAGTTATTATCTCACTAAATCTTCTGTGAAGTAGGCACTATTGTTCAATTTATTTTGCAAATTAGAAAACTGAGGCTCTGAGAAAAAATAGCTTGCTGGTGACAAATGGCATCAAGATTTAAATATATGTCTGTCTTCCTCCCAAGGCCAAGCTCTCACTTTCCATGCCCTCCTGCTTTGCATCATGATAAACACCATATACTGGTGCTCACTGCTCTCTGCCAGGTCAATTGCATTAATTCTCTCATTTAAGTCTCCCTACAGCTCTAGTAGGTAGAAACTGAGACTTAGAAAGGAAAAGTATTTTGCCTAATGTCAAACAGGTAACAACAGTTGGAGCTGGATTTTAAACCTACGTCTTCCTGTCTCCAAAGCTCTGATGCTTACCCTTTACATTGTTATCCCCACTCTTAAAAATTAATCTTTACCAAGAGAAGAATCCTGGGTTAGAACCACACTATTAACAAGTGTATGTTGAGATAGATTCCCTCAGTACTGAACTAGAAAAGAAAGGCTTGAATTTCTCCTATAGCCAGCCCTGGCTATGACTGATCTTAGTAGGGGACCAGTCGAGTTGGGATGAGAGATGAATGAATTGGGAGGAGAGGTCTATGAAGAGAAGGGAGGGGGTCCCATGCAATCTGGACAGAGCCTGCCCAGAGGACCAAATGGTTTCAGCGATGCAGAGTTGAAAACTGAACAGGCTAGATACGCAGTCAGGAATAAATGGCAGCTGATAGAAATAACAAAAGGAAAAGGAAGGATGTGGAGAAAGCAATATAAAATCATCTTGACTACTTAAAGTTTGACTAGCAAAACTTCTAACTATATATCAAGACACATTTCCACACTTACACATTTCTGTTTCTCTGCACTTTATATAACTTGATCATCTGTGATGAGACAGAATTTTCACTGCTTAACCATTTAATATAAAACATTTCTTTTAGGTTATCTGGACACAGTCACATGTCATATAACCCATATGAAGAGACTGGGGAGTGATCTTTTGTTTAACTCCAGGAAAATATCCACAGTATGAAATGATGTAGAAGAGATCAGCAATGTGGTGATTATGAAGGGTTTTTTTTCTCTCTCTCAGCTTGCCTTAATTGTTTTCTCCAACATCTGTAGTGCAATTGGATTATATTAAAAATAATAATGGCTGTTAATTAGAAGATTTAAATTAGGCTTCAAATATTTTTCCTTTCTAAAATGCTAATTGCCAAAGAAGACAGTCTATGTGGAAACTCTGGGGGAGAATCTACCGAATAAGGAAGAGCTGCCTCAAGGCAAATGTTCCAGGACAGCTAATTCCTTTGTATGTCTGTTTATTTCACAAGTTTATATTGTAGGGGGTAAAGTCAACAGACGATATTTTTATTTTTCTCTTGTTAAGAGTATGGCAATGAAGTGTGATGGTAAGAGTGACAGATTCAAAGTTAGGAATCTGGAGTTGGGTTGTGGGTAAACCACTAACAAGCCATGTAACTTTGGGGAAATCTCCCTTCTGTTGCCCTCTTTTGTCTCATCTGTAAAAACTATCCTGATCCTTTTCAGTTATGAGATGCAGTGATTTCTAAACTAATTGATTCTAACAGTTATAACACATTATGTGTTTGAGTACTGAAATCCTGACTGTGAGCCTCGCTACACCACAGTAGTAGTTACGGTAGTAATTCATTACCCAGAGAGTCCCACCTGTGACCATTCACCTCCTTCCTTCAATACCTGGTCTTTAGTTGTTTCAAAACAAGAAATAATGCTAGAATGGAAATAGAAGCCAAGTTCCCCCCACGGAATCCTGAGAGTAGTCCTGTAGCACCTGCTTCTCTATTCTGTTCATTACAAAAAATAAAATCAAATCTCCATGTCCATCTGGTATCATTTAAAGGTTGCCAACCTGGCGTCATTCATGGGCATTAAATTCACTGACTCTAGTCTAAAATAAATTTATACTTTCTGTTCATAGGCCTAGCATGAATGGAATCAGCAGATTTTGCCATAACTAGTTAGCAACATTTATTTCCAATAAACAAACCACAAATTTCATATAATTAATTTTGTCCCATGCTCTCTTCAGAACAGTTTACAGAAATGGCAATTTAAATTTGAGGAGAAAAATAAAACAATCCTACCAGTGCTCAGAGTTTATTTTAAAATGACTGAAATGTTGAAATCTAAAATCATATTAAATGACTCCATTAGAAAATGGATAAATAAACCTTCAAAAACAAAACTGGAAATTATTATTCAATGGGCTGCACATAAATGTACACTATAAACTACCAAATCTATAAAATAATGGCCAAATTACTGTTTTTACTAAAAGGTAACTGTGGCTATATACACAATCTCAGGAACTTTCATAATTAAAGAAGTAATAATGAAACAGGAAAACACTGCATATTCATACCAATAAATATAGTACCCTGAGTATGTATAATCACCCTAATGAGCTGGTGAAATGATTCTATAACTAATATTACATGAAAATTAAATTTTCTGTTCATTTTTAAAACATTGTCAAATACTCATTTGGCTTCTTTTCTATAATATTTTTCTGAAAGGTGAAAGTGAAATGCAGTTTGGTGCAGCCACTGTGGAAAACAGTATGGAGATTCCTCAAAAGACTAGGAATAGACTTACCATATGACCCAGGAATCCCGCTCCTGGGCTTATATCCAGAAGGAACCCTACTTCAGGATGACACCTGCACCCCAATGTTCATAGTAGCATTATTTACAATAGCCAAGACATGGAAACAGCCTAAATGTCCATCAACAGCTGACTGGATAAAGAAGATGTGATATATTTATACAATGGAATACTATTCAGCCATAAAAACCGACAATATAATGCCATTTGCAGCAACATGGATGCTCCTGGAGAATGTCATTCTAAGTGAAGTAAGCCAGAAAGAGAAAGAAAAATACCATATGAGATCGCTCATATGTGGAATATTAAAAACAAACAAACAAACAAACCAAAAAGCATAAATACAGAACAGAAATAGACTCATAGACATAGAATACAGACTTGTGGTTGCCAAAGGGGTGGGGGATGGGAAGAGATAGACTGGGATTTCAAAATTGTAGAATAGATAAACAAGATTATACTGTATAGCACAGGGAAATATATACAAGATCTTATGGTAGCTCACAGAGAAAGGAATGTGACAATGAATATATGTATGTTCATGTATAACTGAAAAATTGTGCTTTACGCTGGAATTTGACACAACATTGTAAAATGATTATAAATCAATAAAAAATGTTAAAAATAAAAAAAGAAAAGAATCACTAATGTTTTTGATGCTTTCAATTTGTGTGAAATTCTATAGTGCCCCCTATGTAAGCTGAAGTGTAGATGTCCTGTATAAAACTTATTTCTATCAAATGAAAGAAGAAATCTTTTCTTGAAAATTTTTTAACATCAGTCTCCTGGAAAACAGGAGAGGATACCTAAGAAGACTTTTCTTAAGAGTCCTAAGTAGTTCTCCTCCTTTCCCAAGGAGCTAAGTCCACACTGAAGTCCAATCCTGAGTAGAGCCAAGACTTTGCTGTGAGAGAACTTACATTATCCTTTGCCCAGAGCTTCACAGCATACCTTGTTCCTGTATGTGGCACTAAAGATAGTTTTTCCTCAGCAGGATATTAATCCTGGGGAGATGGAAGACTGAAAATACATGGAATGTGGGCAAGTTATGTAAGAACTGCATGGAAGACACCGTTCTTAGTGCCCTCCCCTCTCTACTTGTATTCGTTCATCAAACTCAGGAGCTCATCTCTATCTTCCCAGGGGAAAGTACTTTCCAAAAGTAAGCAGGATTTGGAGGGCAAAGTGGTGGAGGAGACATAGGATAAACTTGTTTCATAAACTGATAGCATTCTAAAAACAGAACTTGGGGCCAATGAAATGCATGATATTTAAATGAAAATTATCATATGTCTCCTTAAATAGAAACAGAATTATACCCATCATTTATTATAAGCACTACGTACCAGGCACTGTGCTATGTGCTTTACATACACTATTTCATTTAAAACTCCCCAAAACTCTGCAAAGTATTAGTATCTCCTTTATAAAGATAAGAAAATTGAGGCTTATAGATATTAACTAATTTGCTCAAAGTCACTAGGGATATATGGTAGAAATGGAATTCAAATTCAGTCTTAACTGATTTAAAAGCACATGCTGTATTCACCAATAACAAAATGTCTTATCAAATCAACAATGTATGGCTCAAGACTATCAAAAAATAAAATGGTAAGTGTTACAACCAAGCAAACTCATTTGTTAGTCCTCTAGTTCTATCTTTCAACTCAATTAGGCAGCAAGAATAAAAGAGAATTTATAAACAGAAGGATTAGAAGACAGGAGGGGAGCTACAATTAAATGAGGAGAGGCCATACTAACAATTCCTAGACACACTTCAGGAAAGATACATCTCATTAATGCACTGCAGCACCAGATACAGTGGCTGTTGCTGTGTTTAAAAAAGAGAGAGAGAGAGATAAAAGAAAGGAAGGAAGAAAGGAGGAAGGAAGGAAGGAACAGAGAAAGAAAGAAGGAAGGAAGGAAAGACAAAAGAAAGGAAGGAAGGAAGGTAAGTTTAGCATGAATCTCTTTTTGTGTTCCTGAATGACAGCATTTTATGCACTGTTGCTTTTTTTGAGGTTACAGAACTAAGAAGTCCAGAACTTATCCTCCTGGTTTTGTATTTGCATTTCTCAGCATTATGTTAGTGTGTCTTGTCGCAGACAAGATAGAGGCAAAATGCCAATACTGAAAATCCTTAGCAAAATGTTGGTGGAATTGGAACTGTGAGATCCAGTTTCCCTAAGGGCTATGTTTGGTCTGGATATCTTCTCATAGTTTCCAGCAATGGAGAGGAAACAGGTAAAGGCGAATTTCTGCCTGTTCGACCTCATGCAGACAAAGTCTTTGGATAATTGACTGCAGTATTTTCTTTTTGTCTGGATACTTAGACATTCATATATTCATAAACACAGCCTGTGTGCATATAACTGTCTGATAAAATGATACAAGCCATTCAAGAGCAAACTTTGGAAGTGGGAATAATATAAAGGATAGCAAATTTGTTATATGATAATCCACCAGATAAGCATTACCATTTTACCCTGAATTCCCATGGTGCTGTCTTTGTAAAGCTAAAAAAAGAGTTCAGCCTCAGGCCACAAGACAATCAATATAAGGTTGATGAACCACAATTAAAACATGTCAAGATCTAAAACTTACTGAAGATAAAATGTCCTTCATTGAAGATGTTTCCCAGAGATAGAATAAATGATAGTCCTGGGAGATCAAAAATTAGTTCTAGGAAGGTCTTAGCCTAATAATCCTTCAGGAAAAGCTGACAACATTGAAAATGCCAGGATTTTCGGCAATCCAGAAAAATACTCACCTTTGTGTCTTTGGTTTTCCAAAGAATCCCTCAAAAGATCTAAGAATTTAATGCTAAGAAAACTTGCCCTTAGTGTTCAAAAAATATAATAATAAGATTACAGTGAAAACCTTATGCAAAATGTCGTAAACTATGAAACTGTTATTGCAAGTACGTGTGGAGGATGACATGAAAGATTTTACTTCGAGTTATTTCGATTTTTTAAATTATTCCTCATTTTGTGATCTGTGTGATAATTTGAAAGGTGCCCATTATACCTGTAATTTAGCTTTTAGGAAAAGAGCCAAAGCAAAATGAGCCTAAAATACTCTACCCCTTCACTTCTCACCTGGATAACACATACTCATTTTTGGGTCTGAGCTGTCTTTCCACTACCACCCTTGTCCCCACGGTAACTAGGGTTCTGTGAACTTTTCCTTTAAGATATTAGAGTCCCAAATTGCACATGTACTTGTGAAAACTGTTTAGTTCCTGCCTCTCCACACTAGATCCTAAACTTCACCGGACCAGGGATGTTGCCCTTCTTGCTCCCACGGTAACCCAAGTCCAGACAGGTATTCTACAAATACGTGTTTAATAAATGGATGAAGACTTTACAGCAGAAAAACTAAACAGTAAATGATATTTAGTCTAAGCTGCTTAACTAGCTCTGATAACAGATGGAGGATAAGAGCATACCTATTTTATGATATTTTGTATAGATCTACTTTATCCTACATCTCTCATCATTTCCAGACCTTCAGCTGCCCCAGGGAATGGAGGAGTCCACGCAAGGGCTACTTAGGAGATGCTTTGGCTTCTCCACTTCATCACCACTCCCTCAGTATGAACCAAGGATCCCACTCAAACAGCCAATTTCAGAGTTTTCACACAACCCCAAAATGTTGCAATCCCCCATTAAAGGAACAAAAGGAAGAGTAAGTCTTTTTTTCCAGATCTTAGCACCAAAGTGTTTAAAAACAGATGGGATGCCCACTAATACTAGAAGAGTCACAGAGACAGGGTTTACCAATGCCTAGAATAATGGAAAACAAGCTTTGTTCCACTACCTAGGGATATAAACTAGAAAAATAATCTCTTACCAAATTCATATAATTCCTGTCTGGATAGGTCTTTGACTAATGAAATGCCTTTATAATTGAAATGAATCATTCATTTCCGATGAAAACATCCTACACTTCAAATTGCATACACAGTGAATTTCAAAAAATCACTTTCCCTAAAGAGATAGATTTAATATTTATACACACACATATACACAGAGTATTTTTTTTCTACACAGTACAATTTAGAAACTCAGGAAAACATGTTTATGCATCGTGGTCTGCTCTAATCTCTTCCTATGCACCAGGAAAACACTTCTCCAGCTGTGAGGAGAAAAGCAAATGTTTAAGGAAAGTATCTGGTCTAGAGTGAGCAGTCCATGTGCTATGGAGGCATATAGAACCTTGGTAATGCAAGTACACTAATCTATGGTGATGGAGGGGCAGGATGGGAGTGGATGTACTGATATAATATGTTAAATGATTCAGTATTAACCAAAGGCCTATAGTAATATTTGCATTCAGATAATGAACAAGGTAGTTGTGATTATAAATGAGTCATATTTGATATAGCATTTGTAAGTCTTTATGAGATTTTTAAAATCTTATTTATAATGTATACTCCATTTAATTGACAAGAAGTTTTAAAACAGATTATAATAAAAATACATCGTAAGTATAGAGGTCATTAAATATGAAAATAAGAGATACAAATCATGAAAATGAAAGATATTTGCAGAATAGCGGTTGAAAAACAAGAGAATTAGTACGAATTGAACACCGAATTTGACTCTGAGCATACTTGAAGACAATGAAAAATGGGAACTTAATTGGTTATTTAGTTCTCCTTGATTAAAAATGTCATGCCAATTGCACTAGAGGAAAAAAATCTTTCCTTGGGTGGACCACCTAAGGAAGGAATGTGACTTTGGATCCGGCTTTCTTCTGCTAAAGCAACCCCTGAATCCCTGCAGATAAGACAGCCCCAGCAGCTGAATCAATAAGCACTTCATTGAAGGAGGATCTGGGCCTCGCATGGCTTCCCCGACACCGCTATCTCCAGTACTGTACGAGAGCGCCTGGCTCCCCTCACTTTGATGCCACTGCTATCATGAGTTATTTCATCTTTGTTATTTGAAAGGTGAATAATGGTGTCTGGTTTGTTGATGGGTTTTTCTGTGTGTGTGTGATTTGCCTATTCATGATATTTGTTTATTTTTCGACAAGGATGATTTGCCAAGGGGAAAATTGATTTTTTCTTTTTTAAAAGCTCTTTATATACTACGAATACTAAACCTCCCATAAATGATGCAAATATTCTTTTTCAGTCTATAATATTTATATCAATTTTTCATGGTATTTGACAGCAGAAGCTTTTAGTTTATATGGTCAAATATTCTCATCTTTTTTCTTTATGATTTCTGACTTGGGAATCATGCTTAGAAAGGTCTTCTCTACCCAAACATTGTATCAATATTGATCTACATTTTATTAGCAACCATATATATACATATACATATATTTTTATATACATATAAATACACAATGTTAAATTTATCCGGAAATTCATGGTGTGTGTTTATATATATATATACACTATATATATATATAGTAAGGAAATTATCTTTTCCCAAATAATCAACTGTCTCAACATTTATTCAATTATCTATGTGTTCCCTGATGTTTTGAAATGCCATCTTTATCATGTTCTAAATTCTTATATTAATACCCAATGAATTTTTAATCATTAGAAAATGATTCATGAAAAATGCTCTCCAATGTATCAGACTGCACAGGATGGTGCTGTATATAAATATTTTAGTCAAAGTTTCCTACCATATCTCAAAAAATAATAGTTTGATATAAAGAAATTAAATTAAATATTGAATGATGACCTTTAATTATGTCCAGCAACTGCCTTACCTATAGAATTAGTTAATGTTATGTGGAATTCTTATATACCACTTAGGGACATTTTGTTTAAATAGCTGAGATGATTTTTTTCTCTATTACTCCAAACCCATGAGATTAAATCCTATTAAAAGTAATTCACATTAGCATCATTAAGAAGATAATCCTATTTGGCCTACATACAGTTCATTTCTTTCTTTTTTTTTTTTTAACAATGTAACTTAGCTGTGCATTTCTTTTCACTAAAAAAGAAACAGAAAGATAAAGGGGCTAATCTAGAAAATACTGTGTTTCTATCACACTCTCTGCCTTTACATCAAGCATTCAGAAGTATGGTTTTCATTGCAGCTCATCTCTACACAATAAATTAGATAATAAAATGGAAGTTAGACATCACTTAATAAAAACAATTTAGCTACTGAAATTCTATCCCATGAAGACAGTCACACTCTGCCTTTTACCTAAATAACGATGCTCCATCTTCTTACACATTGGAAGTGCTTCAGTTGAGGGGAAGAAAATGAGTCTGCTCTGAGTCTGGGTCTTGGGTCTCCTGGAGGAGTCTGAGAGGTGTCACCAACCTTCAAATGTCTCATGGTTCTTCAGCGAAATGAGAAATTATTCTGTCCCACTCTATAAAATATTAACTCTGCAGTTGGTTCAATACTAGCTCTCTTTCCCCAAATAAAATTGAATTCCCAATGCAATAAATTCTTAAAATGAAACTTAAAAGATGTTTCAGCTATGCTTGCTTAATACTTTTCCTTCTGTGAAAATGTGCAGGATAATCGTGTCCGTATTTCCATGTATATTATACCAGCTCCTGACTACATTATCACATGCTAAGAATACATAACTAAAATCATATGGCAAAATCTCCACAAATGACACTGTGGTTATCCAGTGGGAGGAGGGAGCTGTGGGGCACAGGAATGAAGATGAGAAAATCTGATCAATTACTTTCAAATAAACTGAAATGTCTTTATTTGCACCATAGATAGAAGTGCAGTTTTGGTAAAGACACAAGATGAGACTTCAGACTTCAACTCTGAACTCAAGCATCTTCTCTTCTCATTCCCCACCTTCCAGACTTCCCAGAAATTTACCTCCAACACAACACACCCTTGTTTTCTACTTTTTTATTTAATCAAAAGGAAGACGCTTTCTCCTACAAAAATCTATCCTTCCTGTGTGCTCCCCATGATGCTTAAGCACGGGAACTTTCTCCAGTAATTATTCTCTCTTCCTCCTCACCCTTCCCACTCCATGAGCTCCCTGACTTTTGTCCTGTAATGTGCACACCCTCACTTCTTCTGGTTGATCAAATATCATTTTTCTCCTTCAAGCTTCTGAATTGTGACTCATTTTCTCACCTACTTTTCCCTCAATTCACTAACATCTGCCTTCTGTCTTTAGCATGCCACTGAAACTTTTCTTCCTAGAGATCTAATTACCAAGTCCAATATATTATTTTCAGCCCTTGTATTATCTGTTCTCTCTGTTACATCAAACACTGGTAACTACATGCTTCCTAACATTTTCTGCAACCTCATTCCTAATTATTTGGCTTCACTCACCACTCAGCTGCCTTGGATGAGTCTTCCTTTTCCACCTACCCTTCATACAGTAACATCACTGAGCTTCTGTACCAGGCACTATTTTCTCCTATGTACACACAAATATACACTGAAAGGTGCCATCTATTCCATGATGTCAAGCATCTATATGCTCATGGATCCCAAACCTCAATAACCAATCTAAATCTCTTTCCTAAGCCTTAGACTATCAACTAGCTCCACTTAGATGTCTCATTATTTCCAAACATATCCACAATAGAGTTGATTATCTTCCTACTTGAGTCTACATGAAGACTTAGCAAACTTTGCAGTTTTAACTCCATAAGGTACAGGATTCAAAATACAGGCACCTAATTCATATCATATAATTCATAATGCTAACGTGTATCTCAGTTTAACTGAAACAAATGCCTCACCTATTCTGAAGTAGAGTTTTTTTTTTTTCACTATCATACAATTACTTTGACTTAAGGGAAACAGAACATAAGAAATAGTGATGTGAGATAATACATAAAATTTAATAATTCAAGACAATTGTCCTCCAGATGCATTAGGTGGGAACTCTTATTTGCATATTTTTCCAATTGCTATTTTCAACTTGCTTAAATTGGTAGGGTCACCTACCCTATCCTTGATAATACCCTTGATAATAATACACTATGTTTTTAATGGGTATAAGTATAAATATTTGAATTTAGTTTAAATGTCACCAAAAGACTAGATTCTGTATTATATACAATAGGGCTTGAGATGACTTCATTATCTAAAAATAACCAAACACAGTAGAGTTTGCTGCAACAAAAATTGATATACAATATTCCATAAATATATTGTGCAGGAGTCTTAGATGTTCCTGGTATAAATGAAGGATAAGTGAGTAATTTCTAGACAACATTATTTAGGTCAAACAGAAAATGGCACTAGCAGGAAGTTGCTAGAAGCTTTCAAGTTAAAGAAATGCAGATTTTGAATGTGGGCATTATTGTCAGCAAGTCAATTCAAACATGCTTGTTTTGATTATATAATTATTATGATTTTTCTACTAAAGCCTCACTATAATATCTGCTCTCACATAGCATATCTTGATGGCTTTTTCTTCAAAATGTGTACAGAATCCAGCTACTCCTCACCCCTTCCTCCACTGTCACCTGAGAACAAGCCACAATAATCTCTCTCTGATCTAGACTATTGCACCAGCTTACTACATAATTTCCCTGTTGGTACCCTTGCCACCCCTGTGAATAGTCTCCACACAGCAGCCAGAGATCTTTGCAAAACAAAAAAAATCATATCACTCTTCTGCTCAAATTCTCACTTAGAATAGAATCCAAAGCCCAAGATCCACCACTCCCTCCCCTCATCTCCCTGCTGTAGGCCCCCGACTGTGGGAACAAAGGAACGAGCCTTGGGCCAGAATGGTAAACAAGTTATAATAAGCTGCAGACTCAGAGGTGAGAAGGCTGGTTAGCTGAGAACGGGTAAGATCCCCAGAGGGGGGCAACCTAAGACAGGCACAGCCGCCTGAGTCCAAGAAGAATATTGTGAAGCAGCTGTTTGTCATACGTTCCACTCTGATAATCTGTAAGGCTTGCTGGTGCCAACACGAACATGATTTACCAAAACATACAGGGTCTTCTGACCTTGAGCCAGACACTGCCTGTTAACCATTTCCCTTGTCGTTCTTCTTTGCTATATAAGACTGTGTAACTTAATAAAGCTTCAGAGTAGCCATCAGCTCTCTCCGCATAAAATGTGTATGTGTACATGGTATCGAAACACCAACACCTGCCACCTTCAGGGCCTCATCTTCTACCACTCTTTCCCTAAATCCATGTTCGAGCCTAATTGACTTCTTTGCTGTTCCTGCAAAAGACCAAAAATATGCTCTCCTAAGGGCCTTGCCTCTACCTAGAATGCTCTTTCCCCACATATAGCTAAATCTCCTCTATACTTCCTTCATCTTTCTACAAACCAAGGTTCACATCCCAGCACCGTCCACCATCAGTTCTGTGACTCTACCATGGTTATTTACCCTTTCTTCTATCCTAGTCTCTTTTTTCTGTAAATACAAAGAAATACCACATACCTGGGCCTTTGCTCTCATGGTCAATAACCACTATGCCCAGATTTCTGCTTAGGTCTACCTCATTTCCTTCAGGACTCTGCTGATATTGTTTACTTACCAGAAACCTTCTTTGGTCATCCTATATAAAACAGTACACACATCACCCCCTCTGTCTTCCATTTCCCTTTACCCTGTTTTATTTTTCTTCAGAGCACTTTTTACCACCTCCCATAGTGTCTATTTACTCTTTTTCTTATGGTCTGTCTTCCCTCACTAAAACAGAAAGTTCCTTTTTGATAAAGACTTCCATCTTTATCAAATGGAACTTTGATTTTCTTTGTTGCTGTACCCCAGCATCTAGCATTGTGCCTGGCATATACTCAGAGCTTAACAAATATGTATATGTTGAAAAAGTTAGAGAATGAATGAACATGCCTTTCACTCAAGGTCAATTCATTCTGAAAATTTATCAAAATTAATCAGAGATTATTTCTTGAATACTACATAGATTTCAATATGACTCAGATTTTGCCTATATTACATGGTGTATCTAGAGAATGGTAGCCTTTCCTTCAGCACGATTCACATTGCGTAGGCTCACAAGATAAACTAGGGATATAGCAAAATAAACACCAATCTAGATAATTCTGGCTCTCAGAGTAATTACAGAGTGGTTCAGAAATATAATTCTAATCATTTACAATAATGAAATTATCTAACAATCTTCTGAAACCTCTACTTCATCTGTATGTGAGTAGTTTGGGGCATTAAATCCAAACTGAAGGCTATCCGATCTGATTATAAATGCCAGGCAGGTGTACAGGGATCTGCATTTATTTGCTCAAGAACTGAAACAATCATAGCTATTATGCTAAGACCAGTTTAATTTCTTGTCAGCAGGTCTACTCATTGTTTTCGATGAAGAAGCCCTAAGAGATTACATATCTTTAAGTAACAGACTCATTTTAATGAACTCTTTTCCATATTTAAAATGGTCCTACAACATATGTCTGCATCAAAGAGCCAAAGACTATCTCCAAGATTATTTGCAAATTTTTATGTTGGGGATTCTATTTTATATTGGAAATATATATTCTTTGAGACCATTTCTTTCTCTGGAGACCATTCCTTGGCTAAAACAATATGAATTCCCTAGCTGCTTTCTCAAGCAGCAAATCTATAAGGCTCAAATTAAATAGTGTAAAAAGGACCAACTTTATTAGATTGTTAACATAGATAATTTCAAAAATAGATTTTCTGGTAAAATGCTAAAAATGCTTTATATGGAAAATAGATACCTTGGAGGTTAGCCAAATCGATTAAATAATGGATATTAAATTTTTGTCATATTATTTTTCTATTCAGTGTAACTACAGGTCTACTTCATTTTATTGCACTTCACAGATAATGCAATTTTTACAAACTGAAGATTTTTGGTAACCCTGGAGCAATTAATCGGCACCATTTTTCCAACAGCGTTTGTTTATTTCATGTCTCTGCCACATTTTGATAATTCTCAGAATATTTCTAATTTTTTCATTATTACTGTATTTGTTATGGTGATCTATGATCATTGATCTTTGATGCTACTATTGTAATTGCTTCGAGGCACTATGAACCACACCCATATAAGACAGTGAACTTAACTGAAAAAATGTTGCTTGTGTTCTGACTGCTCCATCAATAGGCTGATTTCCATTCCTCTCCTTCTCCCTCTCCCTCTCCCCCTCCTCCCTGTTCCCTGAGACACAACAATATTGAAATTAGGCCAATCAATAACCCTCCAGTGGCCTCTAAGTGTTCAACTGAAAGGAAGAGTCAACTGATGTGACAAACCTCATTGTTGTCTTATTTAAAAAATTGCCACAGCCACCTCAACCTTCAGCAACCACCACCCTGATCAGTCAGCAGCCATCAACATAGAGGCAAGACCCTCCACCAGCAAAATGATTACCAGTCACTGAAGGCTCAGATGATGGCTAGCATTTTTTAGGAATAAAGTATTTTTTAATTAAGGTATGTACATTTTTTAGACATAATGCTATTGCACACATAATAGATTACAGTATAGTGTAAACATAAGTTTTATATAAACTGGGAAACAAAAAATTTCATGTGAATCCCTTTATTGTGATACTCGCTTTATTGCAGTGGTCTGGAACTGAATCATCAGTATCTCTGAGGTATACCTGTGTTCAAAATATTTATAATATATTGCAAGATTCTGAAGAAGTAGCTTGGGATTTGGTATCTTACAAAAAGCTTAGTGTGTAAAGAAAATATAGGAAAGAAAAATGATTTTCATATTCATATGAAATAGAGCAGATGACTACTAGTTACAACTGTATGCTCTATTAATATATACGTTTCCAAGCTCCTGTGTCTGTGTGTAACGTTGTCTTTTATAATGAGAAGCCATTGTCAAACAAGTCACTTTCATGCCAAAGATGATGTAGAGAAAATAAATCAAGTCCAAATCAAATAAAACTTTATTCCATTCTTTCCCTCCAGGAATATCAGAATTCATTTAACTATCCATTTGTCCTAATGAAATCTTCTGTTGTACTCATAATACAGGTGAGCCAAGCACCATGCCCAATTTGATCTGCTCTCACAAACCAGAACAAACTATCAGAGTGGTGCAGCAGAAAGCACTGCAGATCTGGTTACAGCCCTGGCTCCTCAGCCAATTCTATGGCTTGACCCTGTCTCCTCACATGGAAAACACAGCAAATAAACCAGATGGCTTCCAAGGTCCCTTCCAGCTATCAGTTGGTATATTTTCCCCCTTAAAACAAATATCTCTAAAACAGTAAAGAAGAGAGAGATAGTTTTGTTTCTTCAACAACTGCAGCCATCACATTTCTCTAAAACTACAGAAAACAATTTTAGAGCTAATGATATCTAGAGATTGATGAAGTGGGAGTTTTGATGCTGTTGTCCGCACCCTGCTTCCAGAACTTTTGTCAAAGTTTTGTTTATGAATCTAATGATGTCATATCTCTGGTTAAAAGTTTTTGCTTCTTCAGTTGCTCCATGGCTGATTTAGACATCTTAACACTCAGCACTGGAGACAAAGTTCCATATAACTGGTCCACTGAACCACCACTACCCCATTTCCTGCCATGCCTTTCATTCTTTTCATACATTACAGCAGACAATATCCTAAAAAGCTCTACACCTCTGCACATACTCTTCCTCCATATCCAATGTTTTTATTCCCTTTTTCCCTTAGCAAACTCCCACCTATAGGGATGGTCCCCAATGAGGACTTTAAACCACTTATTTATATTTCTATCACAGCCTTTATTACATTATATTGTAACTTCTCTGTTAAAGTCTGTCTTACTAAATTATTTCTTTTTGTGGGAAAGAGATCATGTCTTACTTATCTTTATGTTGCCAGTGACTAGTACCATGCCTGGCACATAGTAAGTATTCCATAAGAATTTGCTTTATATGAAACTGCGATAGCTTTACACAATGAACAATAACTGCTCTGAGCTAACTCCAGCCTCAGTTGCTGCCTGATGCTAATACAGTGACCTAAAAGTTATAAAAACATCCCGAACATGTATAATATCCTTCCTCATAGCAAGTATAAGGTGAAAAGATATTCCTTGAGTAGATTTATCTGTCAGAGAGATAAATCTTCACTCTGACTAGGTTTTTTTTTTAAAGAACAAAGAATAGTTATCAACAGAAATTCATGGATAAACACTTTTGTTTGTTCTCAGTGGATGAAACAACTTTACATAGCATGCTTAGTAATGTGAAATTTAGAAAGTTTGAAGGGTCAGTTTTCCCCAAGAAATATCTGCTTCAGGGCATCTTTTGTCACTTGCAAGCTCCTTTGAGCCTCACCATTTGCTTGCTGCTAATGAGGTTAAAATGTAACAAAAAATGATCTCTCCCCAAAGTTGATAAACACAAGTAAGGACTGAGCTGTGGTTAGAAAAAAGTGACTATAAATCTGATGTGTTGAAATTTATTGACACAAACTGTTAATTATTGCAGTAGTAGGAGCAGAGCCAAACTATTTCAGGAAGAGTCTTTTATAAGGAAAAAAAAACTTCTTGTCCTGCAATGGCTCTGCAAAATCAAAATAGATTTATAGAGAGCCCAGAAATAAGTTCATGCATCTTCAGTCAACAAGTCTTCATCAGGGTGCCAAGAACACAAAATTGGGAAAGGACTGTCTCTCCAATAAATGGTGTTGGGCAAACTGGATATCCATACACAGAAGAATGAAATTGGACCATTATCTCATATCATATCAAAAAATAAATGCAAAATTGATTAAAGACTTAAATGTAAGACCTGAAACTATAAAAACACTAGAAGAAAACATAGGGGGAAAGCTTCTTGACGTCACTCAGGGCAATAATTTTTTGGGGTATGACATGGAAAGCACAAGCAACAAAAGCTAAAGTAGACAAATGGAATTGCATCAAACTAAAAAGCTTCTGCAGCTCCCAGCCTTAGCACCATCCTGTAAGAAACCACCACACCATCAGAGCCAAGGGGAGGAAGAAGCAAATAAAGTGCAAAAGAAGAAAGATGAGGCAGAGATTCAAGTAAACTTCTAGCTTGTGCAGCCATGGAAGACACAAGAGTAAAACTATGGGAAGCTGGAGGCCAGGGACCCTGGTAGAAACTGTTGGACTGCATGCTACTGTCTAGAATTTGTCTCACTGAATCCAGCACATCCACTGCCATCTGAGCCTTATGACTGCTTCAGAGAGATCCACCTTGCTCATACCAAAATAGTCCCTTTTGGTCCTTTGCCCTGGACCTGGTAACCTTCTGTTTTCTGCTGTGGCTGAATATAACATGTGTACAGTAAATAATCTCTTCTGCTGTCTTAGCTGAAGAAATAAAAACCAGCCAATCAATCAATAAATAAAAAGATTCTATACAGAAAAGGAAACAATCAACAGAGTAAAAAGTCAACCTGAAGAATGGAAGACAATATTTGTAAACCATACATCTGATAATGGATTAATATCCCAAATATGCAAGGCACTCATACAATTCAACAGCAAAAAACAAACTTAAAAGTGGCAAAGGGCCTGAATAAACATGTCTCAAAAAAAAGACATACAAATAGCCAACAGATATATGAAAAGGTGCTCAACTTCACTAATCATCAGGGAAATGCAAACCAAAAACACAATAAAATACACTTCATACCTGTTAGAAAAGCTGTTATCAGAAAGATGAAAGGTAAGTATTGGCAAAGATGTAGAGAAAGGTAATCTTTGTATGCTGTTACTGAGAATGCAAGTAGGTATGGCTATTATGAAAAACAGTGTGGAGGTTCCTCAGAAAATTAAAAATAGTACTACCATATTATCCAGAAATCCTACTTTTGGCTACACATCCAAAGGGATGAAATCAGGATCTCAAAGAGTTATCTGCACTCACATGTTCGTTTCAGCATTATTCACAATATGGAAACAACCTAAAGGTCTGTGAATAGATGAATGGATAAAGAAAATGTGGTATGTACATACAATGGAATATCATTCAGCCTTAAAAAAGAAGAAAATCCCACTATTTGCAACAACATGGATGAACCTATAGGACATCATGCTAAGTGAAATCAGCCAGATGCAGAAAGACAAATATTGCAAGATCTCACTTACATGTGGAATCTAAAATGATCACTCTCATGAAACCAGAGAGTCAAATGGTGGTTACCAGGGGCTGAGGGGAGGGGAAAATGGGGAGATGCTGATTAAGGAGTACAACGTTTCAGTTATATAAGATGAATAAATTCTGGAGATCTAATGCACAACAATGTGGCAATAGGTTATTCTATACTTGAAATTTGATAAGAGGGTAGATTTTAAGCGTTCTCACCACGCACACACAAAAGAAAATTGTAACTATCTGAAGTGACAGATGTGTTAATGATTTTGATTGTGGTGATAATTTCACAGTGTATATATTATGTATATCCAATCATCAGATGGTATACCTTATTATATATACAATTTTTAATTGTCAAATATCCCACAATTAAAAAATCAAAATGAATTCCATATCAAGGTTTTTTGGTCACCTCGTAAGCAAACCAAGAAAATTATGTACAATATGAAAGACAACGTTTTACAGTTTTTTAATATCTGAATCAATTCAACCTACTAAAAATAAAAGTTAGCAAATATTTTCCTATAAAAGCTCCTATATGGACTACATGTGTTGCAATAAATAAAATGTAATGCCCACCTAATAATTTATATTTAATGAGCACATACCATGTGCCAGGCCTAAACTGCTTGTCATGTAATAACTCAAATAATTATCATAACAATCTTCCAGGTAGGAATTATGATTTCTATTTTTCACTTAAGGAAACTGAGGCAAAGGAAGATATCATAATTTTTCATACATTTGACTCGTTAGGTTTAGAGCTACATTACAAACCCAGAACCAACACTTGCAATCACATCACCCCATTCTTCAACACTGGACTATGCTATCTCCTATACAAGGCAATTTTTTTAAAATAAATAACTGTAATTGGTGATTTTTTTCCTAATAATAAAAATGAATCATGTTCACTGTAGGGCATTTTTATAATAAAAAATAATAAAATCATATTTAAAAAGGAAACACCCAGAGAGGCTGAAATGGTACAAACTGTACCAGTGCGGCAATAGATCTAACTGTAATTTTAGGACCGACAAAGAGCAGACCTCATTATCAATTTGTGAGTCATGCTCCATTCTGTAGATGATAACTCTTCTTGATCAGAAAGCAGCCACTACCTCAATACCATGTGATGTTTTACAGATAGGCCCAGCTCCAAACACCAAAAAATAGGGCACCAGGATCAGAAACATCTCTGTAGTTACTGTTCTTTGCTATAATTCACAAGATAATAAGTACTTGCCAAAATGGAAGGTATTTTTGTGCCAACAAGTCATATAATGACTTTTTCTGGTAGGTTCCTCAATTGCTTTATTTTGTTTAAGGAAAACATGGGAGGAATTAGACTAGCCTCAAGAATGCTCAAAGTTTTTCATATAGCTTTAGAGAAGACGCGTTTTTGATTTTATGTAATGTATCTTTGAATATGAAAATTGCCAACGGAAGACTAGGAAAAAGCAGAATTGTTCTAATTATATCTTTATCTGTTTCATTCAAATATATTACGTATAAAAATCATATAGGAACTCCTAAATTTTTCCTATGAGTTCTTTATATTGGTTTTACATGAAATATAGATCTACCCTAGAATACTAGAAGGCCTCCATGAAGCACAAGAAAATCAAAAGAGCAAAGCTTTAAAATTCTAGATTACTTCATATTCACCACATTACTTATATTACAATATCAACTGTGTGTTTATAGTGACCTCAACGACTTGGGTGAGTACCTTGTGAAAAAAAAACATTATAGAAGATATATGTGTATATTATATGTGTTTCAGAATACTAAAATAGAAAAGTATAAATATGTACATTTATCCATCTAACAATATAATGTTGAAGGCAACAAGAGGCAGCCTATTAACATCTAGCAATTTATAGGTGCAAAATAAATATTACACACTGAAGGTAAGTTTTCCAAACCTGACACTCTCCTTATTCTTTATTACAAGGGTTAAAGTGAGACAACAGAAATTGTCATGTGTGATATTTTCAATAATCTGAAATAGATTAGAATTGATTGAATACACCTAAATGACATGAGGTAAAGCATCTCTGTTCCTAAACTAAATTAGGGTGAAATCTACATCTAAATCTATTTAATGCATCCTAGGCTAGAAATGAAATAGTGGACATGCAGTGATAAATCATGTCAGTATTTCTAGGCTCTATTTGAAAGAAAAAATAAAGTTCAAGTAGACCCTTTGACCAGAATCAAAGGAGACTGAAAATCATGTGATAGATTTCAGCCATTAGTCATGATTAGAGCTATTAGGATACTTAACAGAGGAGAATTCTCACATACCAAATATAATATATATATATATTATATACATATATGATTTTTATTGGTATCTTTTGATTTATCTGAAATCCATGCAGTGAGCTTCATCAATTATCTTGTTTTGCCAAAATAATTAATTGCAGAATGTGTCTCATCTTTAGAGAGCTTGACACAACTTTCTTTATCAATCTTACCACATGCATGATGGATAATGTAATTCTAGACATATTCAAAAATAGTTATATAGAAATAAGTGAGTTTTTTTTAGTTTCTACTTTCATCTTTGTATGTGTTATAAACCGATGCCAAAATATCACAGACTGTATGTTATTTCTGAGTCTTTCCTACTTATGTTTTCTGGAGTTCATGTAAAAGAAGTTCTTAATCTTTTAGGAATTATGAATCTATTCAGAGTCAGATTATAGCTATGATATTTTCCCTTTACATATTCATAGTTTGCATCCAATTTCAGATCATCTAAGGATCCAGGTTAAGAACTTGTGTTCTATAACAAATGTTTATTTTTCCAGAGGGGATGTTTGAAGTATGTTGGACTTCTCAAAAGAAAAATGGGTCAGTGAGCTTATCGAATGGAATCCTAGAAGATTTGGGGAGGTGATTATATACAGCATTGGAAGTAGAGTTTTTCTATTAAGAAACATATCTCATTTCTATAGATAAGTGATTTTTATATCAACAAAGGGGCCTCCACTGGCTTATTCATCTCTTTGGGGAAATGTCTTCTCCAGGTCTCTCATCATTGTCAATTCAAGTGACAATTCAACTTTCTAAATGGCTTCTGTTTTATTTTAATAATACACAAAAGTAGAGGAAACAGTCTTGCAGAAGAATATTGATAGGAGTGGAAAAGATTTTAAAGCAATTTTGATAAGCTCAAGATACTCATTTTTAACTTTTATACAAAATTAAGCAAGTGATACATTTTCAAAATTACTCTTCAATCTTTCGTCATAGCCAGATCTAATAAGTTACTCTAAAAAAATATAGCTAAAGTCCAAACTGTGTATTCCCTGTTCCATTAGTACAGTCCCATCTTATGAGTCCACTGATCATGAACTTGGATATTTCAGCAATGTCAAATTGCTTTAAAAACTTCCAAGCCCTTACTTCAATGTCTGTCCTTTTCACATCACAGAAGTTACACAACATTCTCAGATCCACACTCACTTGTGAACCATAGTTTGGGGATCACTATTCTAGACTACCCTTTCTATGAATGAAATAAAACTGTACATTTTCAAAATCACTAAATTCACTGAGGGAAGGATGCTTTCTACTTGTCATTGTTATAGACAGCAAATATTAGAAGTAGCAGCAATAAAACTCAGTGTTAACTTGGAGGGATTTCTCTCCAGATGAAAAAGGATTTGGGGTAATTTATGTCTCTGACTACCTGACTCGATTTCTGATGTCTGGGATTTGTTGAAACACAGTTTCCTGCAATGATCATCTACTTAGAAGTACTCAGATCACTTTCTTGCCTCATTCCTCTCAAAAACAAACAAAACAAGAAACAGGGGGGAAAAACATATATATTAAAGTAATGTAGCATATAGCAGAATCTATTAGGACTTTTTAAACTTCATTTAAAACAGTCTTATAATTTCATCTTTTATTAGGTCAAATGACTATTACAAAAATGGAATTATAATCAGTGGTTGGCTAGAGCTGGCTCATACTGGTTTGAGAAAACCAATTACATGTATCTCTTACCATTCAGCATTCAGTGACATCAGGTTGGTAGTTCAAATTTGCCTTGGTGAGAGTATTTACACCGTGGAAATCAGCAGACACTACTAGTTAAGGCTTTTTTTTTCCCCCAGAGAGCTGGTTATTAAACATATACTATGCATAACTGGTTTACTTAATGATAATCTCAAATTTCTTTAGAGTAAGAACAATTGACTAAAATAGCATTGTAAAATTTGAAATATTTTGGGTACTGTTTTCAAGATGCTCTCATTCATGGCCTTGAGCATCAGGCTAAGAACAAAAAAAGTCTTCTTGGCTTATATAAAAAATAATCTGTCACAGTATAAATTTATATCATACATACACACACAAGATCACAAGTAGGAATAGCAATAGGTACATAAGAAGAATAAAAGTATATGTGTTTTTATGCATGTAAAATTGCTTTTTAAAATGTGATTTAATAATTATCCTTATATGGGCCAGAATATACTAGAAAAACTCCATTAATTTATTCTAGACAACAGCAAAAACTAGAGCTGGAGAAAAAACTTTTTGAAACATAGGAGAAGCAAAAGTTACTGTACCAGTTTACCAGTTGAAAGTTGTACTACTGAAAATAATAATAATAACTGTATTAAAGGTAGAGCTCAGGGTTTGCATCTATAAACAAACAACAGACTACACTAAAATAACTTAAATCCATTGCTAAGAAATTGTATAAATTTAAAAAACAAAATCGTTTAAAAACAAAAGAAAAGGGCAAATGATAGATGTAAGGATCTAATAAATGTTTGGTGAATGACAATGGCTACCAAATAACACTTAAAGAAATGAACAAGTTGCCTCGCAGCTTAGTGTTTGGTTCCAGAGAAATCAAGGACGTGTTAGGTCACTGTAATCCATGATCCCAGTGAACACTTAGTTTCACTGTTGGTCTTGAAAACGAAAGCCTAAAGCCACAGGAGAAAGGCAGCAAATTCAATGAGTCACCATTACAGTGAGTAAACTATTGGTAACATACAAATGACTCTCGAGGGACAGTGGGACAGCAGCCCCAGCTTTTCATACAGAGATTGCATAAATCATTAACCTCTATCTTGCTTGTATTCATTTATTCTCCTAATCAAGCAAAAGTGTAGCAAAAACTAAACTGTAATAAGAGCAATTCCAAACTTTAGAATAAATTGTTTTTCAAGAATTGTGAAAGATGTTTACAGCAAAAATATTTAACACATTAGCCTCATCCCTACCTTGCAACATTATCTGTTCAAAATATCCTGTCTTAAAAACAATCCTGTCTAAAGATTGCTACATTTTCCTTTGAATAATTATCTCTTTATGCTTTTTGAATCTGAGCTGATTTTTATAGCACAGCAAAAACAGGATCTTGTGGAGAGAGAAATCCTACTTAAAATAATGAAATAGAGAATTAAGAAGATATTTTTATCATAATATATCTACCCTTCCCATTTTGTAAGGATTTTCTTGTATTGAAAGATATATTTTTAGTTACTTGGAATCAAAAGCCCACTGCTTTTTAAATTATATGAGAGATAATCTCTCTATTCTCAGTTTCTTGCTTCCTTTTCTTGTTCAGAGAGGAAAAAACCCACAACACAGTGCTGCTCACAAGCTACTTAATATTCTTCTTGTCCTAAGTGAGCTGTGTCAGGTGATTCCCTGGCACCTGCAGCCCTTTAATCACTCCCAGTCGTGGCTTAGTGCCCCATGGTTTTACCAACTATCTGTTATCTTCCTCAAACATTTCTTACTTTCAAAGACAAAGTAAGGTTTATGTCAATACTGACTTCAACAGTACTCACTTAGCAGCTACAAAAAAAATCTTAAAATTAAAATATAAAGAATGTGCCAAATTTCAATCAATATAAACATAGAAAAATAAGATTCCCTCTCCACTTCTTAATCTTTCTATTATTGATTCATAATTTTAATTGAAAATTATAATGACAAATATAATAGCATTCTTGGGATTTTCAAAAGATTGCCATTGTAGATTGTAATTATGGTCAATAGATAATAACCTCTTCACTTGAGATGGTTTTCTTGTCACAAGATTAGAACACACTTGCCACTATGTGATAGCAGTCAGTAAGATCAAAGATTAATAAAAATCCTTTGTGTTCAAGTTTTAAGAGGCACGCCTTTAAAGCATAATTATATATACATAAGTCATAAACTTAACTTCATCTATTTCTTTACATTTTGGGAGATAACAAAAGAAATATCACACTTAGTTTAAAAATGGCTCCATTTTTCCTGCATTGTCACATATAATGCTCACATGAAGAAAGAACTATTATTATGTCCATTTTATGGATGAAGCAATGCAGGCAGGATAGGGAGGAAATTAAATGATACTTATCCATGGCCACACAGCTTACATATGGTGGAGATTTCAAATCAAACCTGACTCAAAAACCCATGTTCTTCATCACCAGGCTATACTGCCTCCTTTAGATAACTGTCAAAGACCTTTGAAAGTAATTCTTTTCCTCAAGTGTTTTAAGGATCAATATAAATATAGTTTTTTAGAACACACAGGGGAAAAAATCATGGCTCACATGAAGAATGATAATTTCCATATAGTCATTCATAAAATCTTTCTTGCACATTCTTTATTTATAAAATCTGAGTTTCCAATCTGAGTGCTATTTTAAAATTTCCTTGAAGATAACAAATACACCAAGAACAATATTTAGGTTAAATTCCACAGTGAAAGTCCATGACCTCTTGCTAGGAAATTACATTTCCCTAACAGTATGCACTTCATACAACTCCAACCAGTGATCATCCACAATCATGAGGATAATCTTGAAAGACTATTCAGCAAATTCCAATTTTAAGCTCTAAGACAAGGAGCTGTGAAAGTTTATCATGACCTCATTCTTCAACTTCTAAGATTTCATAAGCTTTTTTGGGTAATTGCCAGCACAATACTGTATTCTATTATATGAATTTGGCCACTTCTAGAATAGGAAGAAAGACCAAAAACTCTACAAAAGGGTCAGGAAAGTTCAGGCATTCATCCTTACATTCCATATTCAACAAATCTATATATAACCTTACTTTTCCTTGCAAATAGGAGAAAGAAGTCATCTCAACATTATCCTTTGTGTATAAGGAAAAGTAAATAATTAGAGGGAGATATCAGTTTGATACACCAGTCTTACTTGAATAAGTATCAACTAAATCTTTACGACTGTATTTTCTTGGTGTACTTGCTATTTCATACCCTATATGTAATATATTATAACAAAATAACCCAGATCAATCTTCAAGGTCAGCCTTAAATGATTAGCAGTACAAATTACATGCATGGAGGTCTATCACAAAGAATTGATTGAGCCATCCATTTACATGAACAGACCTCATTTTATTGCACTTCACTTTATTGCAATTTGCAGATAGCACTTTTTCCTCCTCTACAAACTGCAGGTTTGTGGCAACTCTCCATTGCCCAAGTCTATTCGCACCATTTTTCCTACAGCATTCATGCCATGTGTCTGCCAAGTTTTGGAAATTCTCACATTATTTCAAACTTTTTCATTATTATTATGTTTGTTAGGGTGATCTGTGATCAGTGATCTTTGATGTTACTACAATAATTGCTTTGGGGCTCCTTGAACCACACCTATACAAAATGGTAAACTCAACCAGTAAATGTTATATGTACTCTGACTGCTCCACTGACCAGCTGTTCCTCCATCTCTCTCCGTATTCCCTGAGAGACAATTATATTGAAATTAGGCCAATTAATAACCCTACAATGGCCTCTAAGTGTTCAAGTGAAAGGAAGAGTAGCATATCTTTCACTTTAAATCAAAAGCTAGGAATGATTAAGCTTAGTGAGGAAAGCATGCTGAAAGCTGATATAGACTGAAAGCTAGGTCTTTTGAGCCAAACAGCCAAGTTGTGAAAGCGAAGGAAAAGTTCTTGAAGGAATTTAAAGTGCTACTCCAGTAAACACCCAAATGAATATTAAGGAAGTGAAACAGCCTTGCTGCTGATATGGAGAAAGTTTTAGTGGTCTGGATAGAAGATCAAATCAGCCACAACATTCCCTTTAGCCAAAGCCTAATCCAGAGCAAGGCCCTAACCCTCTTCAGCTCTGTGAAGGCTGAGAAAAGTGAGGAAGCTGCAGAAGAAAAGTTTGAAGCTGGTGGAGACTGATTTATGAGGTTCAAGGAAAGAGGCCATCTCCATAAGATAAAAGCACAAGGTGAAGCAGCAAGTGCTGATGTAGAAGCTGCAGCAAGTTATCCAGAAGACCTAGCTAAGATCATTTATGAAGGTGACTATACCAAACAAATGATTTTTTATGGAGATAAAACAGCCTTCTATTGGAAGAAGATGCCATCTAGGCCTTTCATAGCTAGGGAGGAGAAGTCAATGACTGGCTTCAAGTCTTCAAAGATCAGGCTGTCTCTCTTGTTATGGGTTAATGCAGCTGGTGACTTTAAGTTGAAACCAATGCTCATTTACCAGTCCAAAAATCCTAGGTCCCTTAAGAATTATGCTAAATATACTTTGTCTCTGTTCTATAAATGGAACAGGCCTGGATGACAGCACATCTATTTACAAGATGATTTACTGAGTATTTTAAGGCCACTGTTGAGATTCACTGCTCAGAAAAAAAGATTACTGCTCGTTAACAATGCACCTGACCATCTAAGAACTCTGACAGAGATGTACCTCAAGATTAATGCTGTTATCATGCCTGCTAACACAGTGTTTGTTCTGCAGCCCATGGATCACAGAGTCATTCTGATTTTCACGTCTTAGTATTTAAGAAATACATTTTATAAGGCTATAGCTACTATAGATAGAGATTCCTCTGATGGATCTGCAAAAAGTCAATTGAAAACCTCTGGAAAGGATTCACAATTCTAATGTTATTAAAAACATTCACAATACATGGGAAGAGATCAAAATATCAACATTAACAGGTGTTTGGAAGAAGTCATCACGGATGACTTTGAGGGGTTCAGGACTTCAGTGGGTGAAGTAACTACAGCTGTGGTGGAAATAGCAAGAGAACTAGAATTAGAAGTGGAGCCTGAACATGTTACTGAATTGCTGCAATCTCATGATGAAACTTTAATGAATGAGGTGTAGCTTCTTATGGATGAGCAAAGAAAGTAATTTCTTGAGGATCGACTCCTGGTGAAGACTGTTAAAATGAGAACAAGTGATTTAGAATATTATTTACACAAAATTAGTTGAAAAGCAGTGGCAGGGCTTAAGAAGATTTGCTCCAATTTTGAAGGAAGTTCTATGTGGGTAAAAGTGCTATCAAACAGCATTTGCATGCTACAGAGAAATCATTCATAAAAGGAGTCAATTGATGCAGCAAACTCTATTGTCTTATTTTAAGAAATTGCCACAGTCACCCCAACCTTTGGCCACCACACTCCTGATTAGTCAGCAGCTATTGACATCAAGGCAAGACCCTCCATCAGAGAAAAGATTACGACTTGCTATAGGCTCAGATGATGGTTAGCATTTTTAAGCACTAAAGTATTTTTTAACTAAGGTATGCACGTTGTTGTTTGAGACATCATGCTATTGCACAATTTTAATAGACCACAGTATAGTATAAACCTACCTTTTATATGCACTGGGAAACCAAAAAATTTGTGTGACTCACTTTATTGCAATATTTGCTTTATTGCAGTGGTCTGGAACCAAACACACAATATGTCCAAGGTATACCTGTAATCTAATTGACTGCATTGTGCTTGACCATATCTGAAGTAGCCAATATAATACACAACTAGTCATATCAGTAATTCAGTACTTATTAGGTTACCAAAGATAAAAACCAGATCTTTTTTGTCATGTTAAAGTTACTTGCTTGTTGCAACTAGATTTTTTTTTTATTTGAAACATTTTTTTACCTAAAAGAAATGTATTTTCTATTTTGAAGTAATTCATGCATCTTGTAAAAAATTCAGACAATACAGAAGTACATAAAGTACAAAATTAAAGTCACCTAATAATATTAATCTTGTTTCTAGTTTTCTAGGCAAATCTTACTTTGCCCTTGTAAAGTATGCATTTTTAGAGCATCTTCTAAGTTCCTAAGCAATCATGTAATCTCAAAATTGTAAATGGAAAAGTCAATAAATTGTGATCTTTAGGCAAAAGCAATGCTTGTGGACAGAGAGAAAAATCAAATTCCCCTGCCACTTAACAGAAAGTATGTATTGTTTAGTCTTATTTCTCTTAACACATCTGTTTGTTATTTCTAAATCCAACTACTTTAATCTATGACTATTTGGTGTTATAAAAAGCTGCATATTTCTATGATCTGATTAATTTAATTTTTAAATTTAATTTACCCATAAGAAAATAACTATTACAACAAAACACAGAAAGCACATAGTCCAATCTGCATAAGCTGCTGGACTTAGTTTCACGAGACCATATATTAGATCTCTGCCAATGGTTCTCCAACTTTAAGCGTGTATCAGAATCATTTGAAGGCTTGTCAAAACACAGATTGCTGGACCCCATGTCTAGACCTTCTAAATCAATAGATCTGGATTGAAACAGAAGAATTTATATTTTGAACAAATTCCCAGGCAATAGTGGTAGAGCTGGCAGAGACCACGTTTTGAGAACTAGTGATCTATATAAAAGGCATTAAACATTATTTCAGAGGTCATCTTTTAAGATTTATTGTCACTGGATCTTGATTTTAATGGACAGTTTAGTGCTCTATATATGATAGGTTTCAGTAAATGCTGTTGACTGATAAATTCTAAAATTAGATATAAAATAAATTGGGTTGCAAATCTACCAGCTATTAAATAACCCATTTTCCTCCTTAGTTTACCAATTGAGAAAATCTTGGCCTAGTTTTCAGCGAGCATAGGTACATAAAATGGTCTTTGGATATTGAATCTTTCTACCTATTATGTTTGCTTTCAATGCACTTTTATTTTAGTCACTGACAATAACAATCACAGTCATCCTGGTACAGGCAATATAATGGTAAAATAAAATGTGCTTAATGAAACATTGATAACATTGTTGATTAGATCATTGATTCCAGGAATTTTTTTTTAAAAACTGTGTTTTGGTATTAGTACAGAATTATTTTTGGAATGAAGGAGATCACAGCTTGATTATTTTAGTTTCAGTATTATATTAAGCTCATGTCACTAAAACCTGGAATATGTCTATTAGTTTGTTTTGATGTTTTCACCCTGCATGGCTAACTTAAGCAAGATATTTCTTCTGTTTCCAACCCACAGTGAGATATTTAAGTGCTTTCCCAGAGCTGCAACAGTTCTACCAAATTCTGAATGCTGGTTGAAATGTCAATGGAACTGGGAGAAAATATGTAATAATTTTTCCTTTTCCTTTGTCAATATATGTTATGGTATTCATATGACTCCCTCTGGTGGCAAATGCAGCATGGAATGCTACTCTTTTTCAAAAAATATACATGTATACATTTCTCTTCATATAAAGTCAATGATTTTTTTCCACCTCCTACCTGAAGTTTTCTTCTCTACCTTACTTAATGCCCCCCACAGTCTAATGGGACGACTAGAGACTGCCAAAAAAGATTAGTTTAATAAATACAAAAATAGACTGAATCTCTTTGTGAAAACTCAGCCCGGAAAATGGTGTCGCAAGTAGGTTTTGCAGCCTTTTAATAATCACACCAGAATATTAAAATACTAAAACAATTAAAGAAAATGACTCCCCAAAACTCAATCTCAGTTCCTCTAAATATAGTCCATTCAGAGTCAGATATAAACTTAGTCCAAGAAGCCTAAGTATCTGCATCTGGAAAATACCCTCAGGAACTGCATACAAATATAACACAGAGTCACTCAGAGATGAATCTGAATTCCACCTATGCCATCTAGGATAGATAATAAGTAATCTACAGCAGATTACATAACTTCTGTGAGACTTGATTTGCACATCCATAAGATGGAATAAAGCCTACTTTATGAACTTTATAAGAATTAAACAAAACAATGTATTTAAAGACCCTGCACCGTGCCTAATGTTTAGTAAGACACTGGCTTTTATTATGGTTATTCTTTTTACTTAAACTGAAACAAACTCCTTACAAGTGTATTACCTATAAGAGTTAATATCAACAGCCCCCTCTCCTGCACTTTGTCTCACACAGGATACTTTCAATTTACACCATTTTACAATGTCCCACGTCTATCCACTCTCCCTGTCCTCTTGTGCATCAGTCAGGGCTCCAACAGAAAAGAGATGGTACATTAAGCTACATAATTGGAGAAGAGCTTAACAATGAAAGTGTTTGCAAAGGTATGATCAGGTCTGAAAGAAACCACAAGGGTAACACAGCACGTTGGGAGCCATTACACCTAGGCCAGAATGGGCAAGAGTAGTGAGTGGCCACCTGACCGAGAGAGGAGAGCTATATGGACAGGGCTGCCAGACAACAGCTCTAGGCTTTGCTGGAGGGAAGCCCCCAACCCAAAGTGATCAAACTGGGAGGGAGTCTGGGGGGAATCACTATCTCACCCTTACTCTTCTCCTTCCCTTTGATCACGTACAGATATCTCCCACTGGCCACATCTACTTGGAAGCTAGAGGGCAAAGCTGATGTAACTCACAGAGGGCAGATTCACAAGGCCCAGTGTAGTAGCAAGAAAGGTAGAGGTGGGATCTGGAGATGCAACAAAAGAATTCAGGCACATCCTGCAAACTCATAATTTTATTACAGTGGTCATCATCTCCTGCCTGGATTATTTCAGTATCCTCCTCACTGGTCTTCTTGCCTCTAATCTTGCCTTATTCCAGTACATTCTCTGCACTAGACAGAGTAATCTTTCTAAAAGTGTATGTCTGCTTATGTCACTTCCTTAACTAAAGCCATCCAATGGCTGGCTCCCATTGTTCTTGAAACAAATTTTGAACCCTTCAACATGTGTTTTATGAGGCCTTTGACAATCCAGCCTTGAAGATTTCTCCAGTCTCATTACTCACTGTCTTCCTGGACACTCCACACAAGCTGAAGGCAACGCAGGTCTTCTAATAAGTCATGCTCACTTTCTGATCTATCTGCATGAGGCTCCTTTTGCCTGAATGCTCTTTGCCACCCTCTCTGCAGGTTTAGCAACTTAAGACTAATTCCCAAATGTCCTCCTCTTAGGAGCTTTCTCCAGTCTCCCAGAATTAAATCATGTATCTTTCTGGCACAGCTCCATCTGCTCCAGACACAGCACTAATACATTATTTTAATTGCCTCTTTACTTACCTATTTCCCCCTAGAGAGTCTAGGTTCCTTGAGCACAAAAGATTATATTGTTCATCATTGTCACCCCAACTCCAACCCAGACCTGGCATCATGTGGGCGCCTAGGGAATTTTTAATGACTGATTAAATAAACTAAAAGAAAAAAGTCCAATCTCTTTGTCATGACTTCCAGACTCTCCATAATCTACCTGACATTACCTAATCACCCCTACGTCATATTATCCTATCTCCAACATCTGTTCCCCAAGACCCACCTCCATCATGAACTCATCTGTCCAACCATTTTTCCTCCCTAGGGAGGAAATTAAAGATCCCCTTTCCTTCTTTACCCCCTCTCATAAAAATGGGTTAGAATGCAGGCATCCCATTGTATCTCCAAGGAGGAGGAAATGTGTCCCTCAATTAGACTGCAGTACAAGAAGCTAGAGTATTAAAAATGATTGAAAGATGACACAAATGTTAAAATGGTTCTTTGGGACTGTTTCCTTCCAGGAGACTAGAAAGGTAAGGCAGGGCTCCATGCAGCTGGGAAGATAGAACTAAGTCTTTCCTTTCCCCCATATCACACCTGGGCATTGAGACAAATCCTCTATCTCTTATACATTCTTCTGTGTCTTGCTATCATATTGGCTCACAAGCTCACACTGGAGTTGTAAATAATCTTAGAGTCCAACTTCCCAGTGTCTAGTTCACTAGATAGTGAGATTTAATGCTAAAACCTCAGCTTACAATCAGGAGTTATCTTACCTGGATTCCTTTGCGTGAATTGCTTTCTTGGGGAACTCTAGCATCAGGTACTTCATTTGAGGCAAGGTTCAAATATTTCTGTGAACTGAAAAAAATACCATCATTTTAGTTTTTAAAGTTATTAGTTTCAGTTTTTTTATTTTTAAATTATTTATTAAATACAATAAGTACATGGTAAAAAATTCAAAAACTCTACAGTGAGATAAGTAAGTGTCCTTCCTTCCCAGGTTCTGTCTCCTTGGAATTAGGAGAAGTGTCTGCTAATTATATTTTACTATTATAATAATATCACCTTCAATCTCAGAATAAGGCTGCTATTACAGAGTATTCTGATAGCAGACAATAGGTGGGAAAACAGACAGCTTGCCTCAGCAGATGCTCACAGGTAGCAAATGTTCAGCTTTCATTTGGGGGAGGAGTTTAACCTCTTTAACCTTGAAGTATGAGACTGACAGAGCACAGGACAATCAGGATGAAGGAGAGTATGGTCAGTGCCAAAGCAAAAGGCAGATCCAATCATTAGAAAAAGGATATGAGGCCAAAGTTAGATCAACGACACAGATGAGCTGACCCTGAATCCCACCACTACCAGCCAACTACCCCTTATATTCCTCTAGATCAGGAATATGACTGGTTCTAAACCAGGGATTGGGGCTAAGATTGCTGAGACAAGTTTCAGAGGCTAGAAAATCATGGTGAGGGAAGGCAGACAGAGCATTATGGAAACAGTCATTTTTGCACTGACATACGATTTCTACAGTATTTCCTTTTTCATGTGTATTTGTCTTATCTATCAATTAAATCATGAACACCTTGAAACTAGGCACCATCTTCCCTATATTTATAATCTGTAATAAATTATAAATTTACCTGATTTCTATGTACCCACCACTCTATTGAACTATGGGATAATTTTACATATCAAAAACAAGTTTACCTTTGAAAGTAGAATAATTCCCTAAAAACTTAAGTGTTTCTGAAAACTAAAACAAAAACTGTTTTCTGGTATACACACAGGTCTACCTACAATTTGCCAAAAGCAATCAGATTACTTTAGACTCTAGCATCAGAATGAAACTAAACTGCCCCATTTGACCTTGGATCAAAATGCCAGCAGTATAATTGACTGTTTAGAGTAAATAATCAATTCTGGGAGGTCAGTATGATTAAGATCTGATTGTTCTTTGCAATTTTGCATTCTTTCCTGGGGTTTTTATGTGTATTGTGACCGAATATACCAGAACGATCTAGTATCATACAGTGATATCAACCTCAACGGAACCAATTAGACTACATATGAAAAACCTTCCATGAAGCCTAAAGTAGCTGCCAGGTATTTCAGAAAAATGTAAGCTTTAATGTCAAAATTGTTATGCTCAAAGAAAGAGCCCTGCCATTGTAACTCGTTATATCCCCAACCTCATCTCCTATTATTACTCTCCCCTCTGGACCATTTCACTCTAGCCTCCAACAGGCCAGACTTGCCTCCAGAAGGCCTCTGCAGCCTTTGTATTGCCTTTTCCTTCTGCCGTGGGACCTGTTCCCTCAGATAGCCAGATGAACTCCTTCTAGCTCATCTCCTTCAATTCACCTGTGTAGAGCCTCCTTCTCTGG
Source organism: Camelus ferus (assembly GCF_009834535.1). NCBI lineage: Eukaryota > Metazoa > Chordata > Mammalia > Artiodactyla > Camelidae > Camelus > Camelus ferus. The sequence continues at coordinate 32,649,003 of NC_045702.1, forward strand.
ACCATACAGAAATCTATTACTTTATGGTACATACCTCAATTTGTATTTATTCATTATTTACTCTTTTGGCATAACTGAATGTTCTGCTTTGTCCCCCCCTGCCCAGTCTATTTAACAAATAGTCATTCAGTACCAAGTATGTGCCAAGCAGCATTTTAAGGGACATAGCTATGAAAGGAGTTTACATTATAGAAGAGGAGACAGACGATACAAGTAAATGAGTAAAATAGCATGATATTTCAGGTAGCAATGAATGATTTGAAGAAAATATTACAAGGGAATATGATAAAGAGTGACTAAGGGTTGGAGGGTTAATTTACATAGGCTGGTGAGGGAAGACCTCTCCAGGGAAGAAACATGAGTTGAGATGGGAATTATATGAAGGAGACAGCCATGAGAGGACCTGGTGGCTGAGCACGCCAGAAATAGGAAACAAAGTGCAAAGGCCCTAAGGCAGAAACATTTTTGACATAAAGGGGCATAAAGAAGACCATGTTGTCTAGGGATTTGTGTACGACAGGGATGAGATGGAATGGGAATGGCAGGCAAGGGGCAGATCAGACAGCATTTTAGATCATGCTGAAGCGTTAGATTACTTCTATGTGTAGAACAGATTATAGGATAGCAAGAGCAGAAGTAGCAGGGAGGTGTGTCCTGGCAGATTCAGGAGATAACAGTGATTTGGATCAGGTGGAAATAGAAAGAGGTGGGAAAAAAATGGAGACAGCAGAGGTGGAATTGACACGCTTTGCCAGTGCACTGGATATGTGCAGCAAGGGAAAGAGAGGAATGAGGGATGACTTCCAGACTTTGGTTCTGGGTCTGTTTGGTGGATGGATGGGATTTCCACTTACTGAGGCAAATATTCAGTGCTTGGCACATAACACCTGCTCAGCAGTTATTGAACACATCAATCAATACTCAGGTTCTGGGTGAAATTTTGTTTGAATAAAACAGTTCCTCTGATGAAAACAGTGGTTGGAAACAACTGCAATTAGAGAGATCAGAGTTGTACGTGCTGGTTTCAGTCTCATTTAGGTGAATTGGAGGTGATGGCTCTATTAGGATTTCCCCTGGCAGTGTGGAGAATGGAATAACAACGGGTGCATGCATTCACAGAGCAGGCTTCTGGTATGGGCAGGGTAATGCTAGGTTTAAAATGGGTAATACTTGAGAGATTTGAATATTACCCCCTATGAAGCTAGGGCAGTTTGGTTGCAAAGAAGTTCTCAGTTATGAGACCAATAGGTTAGTCAAATATGGTACAGGTTGATGCTGATTAACAAGGAAATATAAAAACTAAAAACTCAAAGAGTGAGCAGTTTGAATTTCATCCAGGGAAGATAATTGTGCCTGAAACCATTTAAATCCTTTTTTATAAACTAATCTGAGGTCTTTAAGACATGCCCTGGAAATTGGGTGGGGAGTGAGATGATGGGCAAGGTATAGCAAGGTCTTTTGCTGAGGGTCTTGTAAATCACAACATAGAAGCAGTTACCTTGTTCAACTACATGCAAGGCCACCCTTAGATCTGATTGGCTCGACAAAGTAATCATGGTTTGAAGAGATCATCCACCTTATAGAGCTGCTGGGATAGCAGGTGGAGAAGAATCAAGAGCACATGCTTTATGTTCTGACCAACACTGAGATTGCCTCAAACCTGGGCAGTCTAGAAACCTGCTGGCACTGTCCAAGCAGCTAACAGGAGCCGGCAGCAGCCTCACAGCTGCCCAGGATAGAGACATCCTGGGGCACCGGCAGTTGAAGGTTGTAGATGTCTGATAGTCCAGTCTCGAGGGAAAGTGAGAGCTCGGTTCCAACATGATTGTAAGGCTTAATTGACTAGTGCTACTGAAGTCTATACCACCTAGTTGTACAGTTTGTAGTGTTAGCTTCATACAATTGAGTTAATTTCGTCCCAAGGGAGGCATTTACAATTTTCTTAAGTGATAGCTTTAACCTAATACCCTCACTGGTTAAAATCTGAATGGTTAGAAGTTAATGGGTTTCTAACAAGCTATTCCCAACATATGCATAATTTATTTCCTTTTCTTTTCCACACTAGTTCCACGTTCAGGTTGAATTGGATGAAACAGAAGAAATGCAAATTTATTCTTCAGAATTTGGTTTCTGAGATAATATCAACTGCCAGACAGCATTTTTTAAAAACAATAGAATTTTCATTTTCATTAAAAAATGCTACCATTTTCTGACTGTCAGAATTAACCATACTGAAATAAAATTCTATCACTTTTGTAGCTATGTCAACTTAGGCAAGTTATTTAATTTCCCTAAGTATTAATTTCCTCACCTGTAATATAGAGAGAATAATAGTTGTGACTATTAAATGAGATAATGCAAAGATGAGAGTTAACAACTTGTTTGGCAGATAAATATTTTCTATCAGTTTATTATTAGTAGTAAGTGTTTTGATAATTGGTTTTGTCCTCCAATTAAATAATTATGTATGTGGGTATTAAATTTATATGATCAAACTTGAGCTCTAAAGCTTGAGCAAAGACAAACATTTTAAATGATTTTTCAACTTATTTTCTATTTTACTTTTTGTCAAATCTGCTTAATTTATCAGGCAGAACAGCCCCTAAAATGAAGTGATTATTATCCTATTTCAATTATCCAATCTTTTAAAGAATATATATACACATTTTCACAGTAATCTTTGAATTTTTCAAGATTATTAATTAATTAAAGAATGGCCTATTTAACAAGATAGTTCTTTGTCTATATTTATAGAAGGAAAGGGCACATGCTACTCTTCTATTTTATTGATTGAAATAATGCAGGTCAAATACTAATCTTACTTCTAAGATAGTTTTAAAGAACAGTATACAACAGAGCATTCAACTCTGGTGTTTAACCAGTATCCTTTGCTGTCCTGCTATGTGCAAAGTACTGAAAATAAAATAATTCACTCACTAAGAAGCAAGAGAAACAGTTGCATTTTCTATACACCTTTTCTGTACCAGAAGCAGGTAGATCTTGAGAAAAAAAAAGTTGTTTTAACAATTAAGAGAGCTTTCTCAAACTCTAATATAAACTATAAAGTAAGGTGAGTGAACGATTGAATATGCATAGAGAACACACCACCTAAAAAATCTCAATCTACATTTAAAGCTAATAATAAAAAATATGCTTAAAAGCATAAAATGCAGGTCTTGTTTTTCTGTTGACCCTTAAAGTTGTGTTAGGCTCTACCTTTGGCCACACCTGACCAGGACTGAGACATCCTCTGCTACAAATATTAGGGAACTCTAAACAATATGCTCCCCAGCAACAGAGTAAATTCAAAAGATTTGACAGTAGAAAAGGAAACCTCAGTTGTGCTTGTCCTTTGGGCCATTTGGCAAATTTAGAATACTGGAATCTATTTCTTTTCCTCAAAACTTAGACCAGGAAAGAAATACAACAAACAGCCTTAAAATTGTAGAACTGTATGTATAAAACTTTGAGAGTTATAATGAAAATAAAATTTTGAATAGTATTAAAAATTAATATTCACAGTTAATCCCCAAGCCTCTTTTTATCAATCATGTCTCTTTTTCCACAAAACATATTGTTCCTTATACTAAATTATTTAGTTTATAAATGAGCAGAGTTTTATGTAAAAAAGCAATATATTTTATAATTTTATAAATTTTTATATATATCAGAATCTAATAAAAATATGCTGCTTTTATTACAAAGTAGTTCACCTACAAATTAGTCTGCCACAAGCTAACATACTAGCTACTTGCAAGTTAACAAGTTAGCCTGCCTGTTTCGTGGGTACTGGTAGAAGACATGAACTTCCTGGATCAGAGACAAAGGACAGGTTATAACTCAAAGCAATAGCAATGGCCAGAGTATCAGCACTTGCACTGATGTCCAGACCCCCAATTCCCCTAGGATTTAATGGAAAGATAGGAACCCCGAGTTTAGGGAGCACAAGACTTATATATATATCTCTGCTCCAGACAGAGATACCATCTCTATCTTCTGAGATTATAAGCAACCCCACCCACCCTTTTCTCTGGAAAGAGACAAAATCTCCATCATCCAAGTCTTCCCTTTTTATAAACATCTTTGAAAAGATAGTCAAGAACAAAGAGTAATCAGTGCCTTGCTTTGCAAGAGGTGCAGAAATGCAAGATTCATGGAGGACTGTCACTCAATAAATCTAAGTCATGATTTCTGGGGGAAGAATTTGACCAAAAGAGAAACCTGTCCTGGTGACTTTTCTGGTGCTAGGTTATGTAATAGGGAAAACAATTCTGACTCCATATTAGATCTGTTCCTTTAGCTCTAACCCTGTGCTCTGTTTCCTGTGCTTAGTCATGCTGTTTCTGTACCTTTTGTGAAAGAATATTGCCTATAGCCTGAAATATACAGGATAGCCCATTTTCAGGGCTCTAACCCTCAAGGTATAACACTTTTCCATTCATATAGAGATAAAAAGTTGCAAAACAGAGAATAACATTTGTCTTGTTGAAGGTTTTTAGGAACATCATGACCTAATCTATGTGGACAGCTGCAAGAACAAAGCAGTCTGACACTAAGAAGTCTGCAACAACCAACCACATCCTCTGCCCTTTTTCAGTATAAAAGGAGCCTAAATTCTGACTTGGGTGAGATGGTTCTCCAGACCATCTTCTTGGTCTGCTGGCTTTCTGAATAAAGTCATTATTCCTTGCCCCAACACCTTGTCTCCTGATTTACTAGCCTGTCATGAAGCAAGCAGAGTGAGTTTGAACTCAGTAAGAGTTAGATAAGCCCTCTTCATAACCGCTAGGTAATTTGATGAGAGAGTTTAGTTTGGGGTGAGTGTCCACTGCCACTTGTGGCCTGACAAGAAGAAAATTCCATCTCTTCTTCTTCTTTTTTTGCCTTGTCTCAGTCTCTCAATTTCCCAGAACAGATTTTAGTTGTCATCTTGGCATCCTGAGGTCTGACTTGGAAATCAATCACCTTAGAAATAATTTACAATGGCGGCCAAATTCCCTATCTACTCCTCTCACTGCCTCCAATCTCAATCCCCTCAAAGGCCCTATTAACCCATAATGTATCTGATATATAGAACATTCGGTTTCAACTGTATTTTGAAATAAATAAATTTGGCAGGCTAGCTGAAGACTGTAACCATCACTTATGGAGTCTCTAGTGTGGGAAGATGTGTTATTATTAATGAATGCATTTAAATGACTCTAATGCTACATGCCTCTTATTATAGTTCACCCTTGTATTTAACATTCAAGTTTTTAGAGTGTTTTTAGAGAAAGTTTACTTTTGCAACCGTCTATGAAAAATGGCACTACCTTCTATGGCAGCAAAACAGTTATCCCAAGACAAAAGCCTGGAGAAAAAGTAGTCAGTCTCTAACAGGAGATTCAAAGGTAAGGCTGTATGAGCCAACATGTTGTCAGACTATCATATTCTCTCCCTGGAGACATGTGATGGCCAAAAAGCAGGCAGTAAAAGGAAAAATATTTTAATGACAGTTAACAAACCTCTTGAAAAATGAAAAGTCTGTAATATGTCAGAAAGAAAAAAAAGGAATTATATCCCTCTCACTGGAAAAGAATTGTACATTTGAGAACCTCTCTGAGTATTCCCAGTTTACATTCAAATTCTGTTTTGGAGAGGCTCTCGCTATGCAATGGGACATTACCACTTGTCATCAAAATATTCTCTGTGATATTCCACTTCCAACTTCTCTTTGCTTGACTTCACCCCACTGCACTCAGCTTTAGAATATTTTCTTATCTGCATTCCCATTTAGAACTTATCATTTTTATCATTGTATCATTTTTATATCAATTTTTAGACAATTATCTTTAGAATTTATGCTCCTTTTTTCTGGTTGAAAATTATCCAGTTAGTTATACTTTTCCCATATAAAGACACTAGACTGAAAGCAGACCAGCAAAGCCAAATGTGATCTTCTCACGTTGTAATGAGAGGGGCAATCACTATTTCTGTGCTCTAACAGATTGATGACTTTTTTTTTTAACCTAAGTAAGGGTTTCTTAAGTGTCTGTGGTGTTTTTTTGGTAACTTTGCCACTTTTAACAGTTCTTTACTTTTACTGTTTTCATAGGACCTGACTTTATGTTGCTCTGAGGGGGAAAACACCTTTTGGTTCATTTGCAATTAAGGTGCTCCATCTCTTGATTTATCTATGTTATTATTGAATTTGTGTCTTAGTTTTCACATTGTTAGGGCACATTCTTGAAATTTTATAAAACATTATTTTAAAATGTCAAATAATTAAACTATTCTAGGAGGTAATTTTAAATATAACAGGACAGCTCATATTAATTAACACCAAAAGCTTAAAAATATAAATGAATATTGTCTCCTTCAATATAACTACTTCAGGAATTTCTACTTTTATTCCATCAATCTTGCCATTGTTTAAAACAATTTTGGGGTTCTCCTCTTGTGTATTTGCCTTTGGAATCTGTTACTTTATTTTAAATGAACTCAGTGGTAATAAACCTTCATCCTTTTGGTGTGGATTTTAATCTTTGGATAGAGATAACTGTCATCCATAGTCTAGTATATAGGATGACGATCAGACTGGGAGAATATCTGAAAGAAAAATATCTGAATATAAGGAATGAGGGTAATATTCTTGTCTGACTAAACTGGCTTTGAAGACAACTTCAGGGAGAACTTTAGAAAGTTCTTGACCTTTGTCAGGAACAATTGGCTGTCATATGTCCAGCTCCTGTGCAGACCCCTGGTACAGCCAGTGGTCACATAGGTCCTAAATTCACCTGGTAGGCCATTTTACTATAATGGAAATGGGGAGTCATTGGAGGGATATAAGCAGATAAGTGCCATGAACTGGCATGTTTTAAAGTGATCATTCTGGATGCTGTTTTGAGAAGACACTGAAAAGGTAAAGGTAGGTGAGACAGACAGTAGGAGTCTAATTAGGAAGCTATTGCAGTGATCCAGGCAAGGGGTGATGGTAGCTTGAGCAAAGATAGAAAGTGGAAGTGGTGCAAGGTGGTTGGGTTCTGAATATATTTTGAAGATACAGGCAATAGGATTTCCCAATATTAGTTTAGATTGGGTCTCCACTAGGGGCCATTTTTCCCCCAAGAGGCATTTGGCAATGTCTGGAGACATCTTTGATTGTCATGACTAACAGCATGCTGTAAGCATTTAGTGAATAGAGGCTGGGGCTGCTGCTAAGCATTCTGTATTGCACAGGACAGTTTGCAACAACAAAGAATTATCTAGTCCAAAATGTCAATTGTGCTGAGGCTGAGAAATGCTGCTCTAGTTGGACTTGGGGCATTACCCTGTGAGTTTCCCTACTCTATGCTTTAGGAGAGCCCACTGTAAGAATTTTGACACTAAGCTAAAACTGTTTTTCAAATGCCCATGGAAGAGGACAGACTCTAGCAAAATCCATTCTGTCAGTGGACTCAAAGCCTAAATTAGAAAGAAACCTCCCCAGTGGGCTTGTTCTGGAAATAATGAGTAAGTCTGTTTGGATGTGGGTTTACTCACCAATGCAACCAGATAGAGGGTAACGACAATCAGAACTTTTACTTAGATGCCCAGCATCCAGCCTCTGCAGGAGCCACTGAAGTCTACCCTTATGAGAGTTCCTTCTGATTTTCCTGGCAAAGAGCAAGCAACAAGCAGTGATAAATCTTTACATCATGAGCCCAAATGGAGCTTGCCCTACCAAGTGTCCCAGGCCCATTGTGCCGGAGGAGGGAATCTGCCAGCCACCGCAGCAGAGCAACCACTGGAAAGATACGCCATTTTAAGAATTCATCTAGTTGGATGTCTTCACTTTTTGAAAACATATCAGCTCTACAACATGTGTTAAATAATTACAACTTGGAACAGTACTCCATAAATGTAGGCATCCTTTTACTTTTAGAAATATTTTGTTTGAGAAAAGAATCACCAAATCTCTAAATCCCAATTCTAGGAAATAGACCTACTAGGTTGGAATGAATATCATAGTAATGTGCTATTTCTATCGTCAGTAATACGTTAGGAAGGCCAAATTGTACAAGATTTCCTGCCCTGTCTGACAACAAAATTATACAGGCCATCCTTTTTACCCATATATTTATTATTCAAGCTCTTAAACTTACAAGGTGTTGTAAGCAAGCAAAACTACTATGACACAAAAATATTTGCTAAGGAACTACCATGCATAATACTCATTCATACTCAAAAATCCTTTCCTGCTTCAAGCTACCTTTTCTCCTATGCAATATTTTCATATCTCTGTCATTGTTTACAAAAATTATGACATGTTATAATCATCAGTGAAATTGAAAAACTTATAAAAGATGAAGGCTTTCTTGAAGTCCATAAAAGTGAAATTAGAAAACAGCTAAGCCATTGAGAAATAAAGATCTGATAACAAAGTAAATCCTTCAAAAGAGGCTTCGAAGAAGCTCTTGAATATTTTGCAAAAATAACTCTATGAGCATGCTACAAAAGTCAAGTGAGAAGTGAAGGATGCTGTATATATTCTGCTATTCTATAATCTGGTTAGATAAATTAACCCCTCATAAAGCCTTTGAATTATTTTTTGGTGCATCCTAAGAATTAGCACAATCATATGCAAACTCTAACCTAGATGCTGTTAATTAGGAAATAAAATAAGCTTACTTTTATAATTTACAGACACACATCTTAGCTTTTTTCTTCAATATAAAAATATACAGGAATTTCCCTCCAAATTCCCTTATTTCCTGTCATTCCCACCACTCATAAACTCACTTAAACTTAATTAACGCTACAGTTGACTTCTGTCTGCTTAGTACAGTCTGAAATGTATCCTCTATCCCAAGGCTAGTACAACTTCCTTTTCTGCTCAGTAGTTATATGCTGGCTGGATTAGTCACTGCCAGTAGTTAGACACTTAACTCAAAAGAGCTATTAGGAACACCTCAAAGTACCTCAAGAAGCTCCAAAACCTATTGAAGTGTCCTATTAGGTTAGGTTAAGACCAACACTTCTTTGAGAAACTTGCTATATAAACAAATAGATGATCCTCTCAGAAGGCTAGGGGGTGCTCAGTCACCCCCCAAAGTGGCAAAACAGCTTAAAGCTAAACATTCCAACCAAGTATGTCCAAGCTTTTGATGATTCTAACTTGATCTATAATTGGCCTGCTCTCCTGTCACTTTTCAAAGCCAAGCAAAACTTCCTGCTGTGTTCCAAAAGAGATTCTTCCTCTCTGAACTTTACACATTGGCCTGGTTCCAGAATGACTTTATTCCAGTTCCCTGAGGCCCAGCTCCCGAAAATTTCCTTTTTACAGATTGGGAAATTCAGGCTTAAAAGGATTATATAATTGTTTCAAGATCACAGACCTAATTTAGTGAAGAAGCCGAACTGGACCCACCAGCAGCTCGAATCCAGAGCCCTCCCATGTCACCACTCTGCAAAATTGCTCAATTGGCATCAGAGTATCAGGCAAAAATAGGAAAGAAGGTTAGTTCTTCAGCACGCTGATGAGAGAGAGAGACTTAATAATGATGACACTCTTGTGGTGAAACTTGGATTACACCAAGAGCAACTGCCTGCAGTGCCTAGATAGAAGATGAACTCAGCCTTGAAGAAATTAAAAAATCCAAACCCGTGGAAATTCCTTCCAAAACAAAGGCTGCTAAAAATCTGACATGAAGAGAACAATGTGGTCTGGTGTTTAAAGCAGGACTAAAATTTAAAACAAGGATACCAACAAAAGTACTGATCCTAGGTACGGATGCTAACTGCTCTTCTTAATGTCAAGCCTTGGGAGCATCATGAGATCTCCACGCCTCTTCATGTCCATCTTAAATACACAGCAACATAGGCAGTGATGCTTGGCTAATCCCTTTCAATGGCACCTTGAGTAAAAATTAATATTTTAACTGTCTTTGAGACCACCTTTTGTTTACTGTTAGCCACTCCTGCTATTTCTACACTTACTTGTTTCACATTCCAATCTTTGTTTTTTGATCACTGCAAGTCATTGATTATGCTTTGTACTATATGTATGCACAGTTACATAAAGAAGCATATCCACCGTTATTCGCTTATCATTAAATTGGTTTTATCATTAAATAACTAAGAATATTCCTTCAGGCAGGCAATCCATGGAAAACTAGATGCTTTTCTTTAACTCAGATACAGCTGACTTTGTATTAAGTCAAAGTACATAGCAATTATTTTGTTCTCTGTTATATCATTTTTAATGCAACAGAATAACCATGAAGGGTTTTTTTTCTTCTTTTATTATTTCTCTAATATTTGTGTGACTTCATCTGGATATGAGCTTTTGGGTTTTTTTTTTTTAATATATAATTTAATTTAAAGCTTTTTTTCCCCCACTAAGTATTTTTACTTGTGTCTCATTTTCCTTACCAGGTGTTTTATTTTGTTGTTTATAGTATACTATATATCATTCATAATCTCCAAAATTGTTTCATCAAATCTTATTTCTTCATTTCTGCTTAAAAAGAAGTACATATGTATATAGATATAGATATGTCGAGGCATAATTACTTTCTTTCTTTTAAATTCCTCTTTAGGGCCTATGTTAATTACACAGCCTCAACTGACTGTCTGAAACTTCAGTATTTTTACCACATATAAGCAAACAAGGCTTTTACAAGTCAAGATTTCTAAGATTTAGGCTCCCCTTTTGCTGCTACAAAAGCTCCATCATAATAGTGGTTCTCAAAGTGTGGTCCCAGGACCAGTACCATCAACATCCTCTGGGAATGTTTCCAAAAGGCAAATATTTGTTCCCGGACCTCTACCCCTACCTTCTGAATCAGAAAGTGCAGGGGTGGGGTTCAGCAACCTGTGTATGAGCAAGCTCTCCACATGATTCCAATGTTTGAGAGCACTGCATCATAGGGATTATTTTTAAGGTTCTTAAAAGCATGGAAGCCGTCTTTTCATCTTTATAGTACTCCCATGAGTGTCCAATACTATGCCTGGCACATAATAGATACCTAGTTAATATTTCTTATATGAATGAATTCATGGATTGCTCTATCATTTCTGGGATTGGTTTGGCATTGTTTTCTCCTGAGTTCTCTCTTCTTCATATTTGTCATCCATAAAATTAAGGTAATAGTATGAAGAAACATTAAGTGTAAACTGAACAGGACTCTCACTGGGCTGTCACCGTTTTCTAAGCATAATATTCTCACAATGCCCAGTGTCACGTTTAGTTCTCCGTGATCCATAGTTTTTTAGGATGCTTAGAAGTAACTAGCATACCAAGCAGGAAGAGCCCAAAGAAACTTCAGGATCTTGAACTGCGTAGAGCACTGTATTACACTTTTATCATCATATCATCTTATGTCTCTCCACAATGCAAGACAGAAAGCCTGTCACTAGACAAGCATTTAGTGCTTTCTGCCACATGGTACCCAAAATATATAGCCAGGAAGATTATCCATGATATTTGAAACTGTAGGTATAATTCTATGCTCCAGAAGTAGTATTTGCCTGACCTGAGAATTATGTAAGGAACACAGTTACTGGGTCTTTTTGCCCTTCAGAGAAGAGAGTATCTTTTTGAAGTTATGGAAAAATATTGTATTTCTATATTTCATGAAATAGTTATGGATAATGACAGGTTTCCTAAAATTATGTAATCAGCCAGTTCTAAATTGGTGCCATTATAATTAATGTTTATTTGAAAATCCTCAGAGAAGGATAGAAGATATGTCTTCAGTTTTGTAATGATCTGAGGTATTCACCTGGCTCCTCTTCCAAACAGGTGAGCTAACATCACTGTAAATCAGATAATGCTAATTTGTGCTTATTGATGAGGGTCTACTTAACTGTTCCCATAGCTAATTTTTTTAAATCCTCCTTTTGACACTACTATTATCAACAGATTCTCATTCCTGCAAACCCAAACATAACACTAAAGAACAGAAACCTCCTCCACCATGCTGCTAATGCCTCATCTCTCTTACTTTAAGATCCCCTTGATTGTCACTCTACTAGTTTTGTTTGATGTGTTGTGAAAAGCCTGCTGTAGTGCAAAGAGCCTTGTACTTGGGTTCTGAAAACCTAGGTTTCAATCCTTTAGCTACTATTAAAGGCAATCACTTCTCCTTTGAACTGCTATCTCCACATTTGTAAAGGAAAGATGATAGCTTGGTGAAAGGGACCTTTGAAAAGTCACTTGCTAGAGCTGCCATCAAAACAAAACAAAACTCCAAAACAACCAGAAAATAACAAGTGTTGGCAAGGCTGTGGAAAAACTGAAACCCCTCTGTGCTGTTGGTGGGAGCGTATAATGATGCAGCCACTATGGAAAAACAGTATGTCGGTACGTCAAAAAATTAAAAAGAGAATTACCAAATGATCTGGCAATTCCACTTCTGGGTATATACCCAAAAGAATTAAAAGCAGCATCTCAAAGAGATATTTGTTCACCCATTTCCATAACAGCATTATTCACAATAGTCAAGAGGTGGAAAACAAATAGACACACTGTAAACTGACTATACTTCAATTATACATATATACATATTTATAGAGACACAGAGAGGTGGAAATAATTCAGGTGTCCATTAACAAATGAATGGATAAACAAAATGTGACATATACATATAATGCAATATTATTCAGCCTTAAAAAGGAAGAAAATTCTGACGACACATAAATATATATTTAGGACATTATGCTAAGTGAAATAAGCTAATCACAAAAAAAATATTACATGACTTCAGTTATATGAGGTATTAGGAGCAATCAAATGGACAGAAACAAAAAGTAGAATGGTTGTTGCCAGGTGGTAGGGGAAGGAGGAAATAGAGAGTAGTTGCTTGATGGGTATAGAGTTTCAGTTTTGCAGGATGAAAAAGTTCTAGAGATGTTGCACAACAATGTGAATATACTTGCTACTGAACTATGCACTTAAAGTAGTTAAGGAATTAAAACAACCAGGTGATATCACTACACACCTATTAGAATGACCAAAACCCAGCACACTGACAACACTAAATGCTGGCAAGGATGGAGAATAAAAGGAACTCTCATTCATTGCTGGCAGAAATGCAAAACAGTACAGCTACTTTGGAAGGCAGTTTGTAAAGCTAAACATACTCTTGCCATACAACCCAGCGATTGTGCTCCTTGGTATTTCCCAGAGGAATTGAAAACTTATGTCCCCACAAAAACTTACATATGGATGTTTATAGTAGCTTTATTCATAATTGCCAAAAACTGGAAGCAATCAAGAAGTCTCTCCGTAAGAGAATGGATACACTGTAGTACATCCAAACAATGAAATATTTTCAGCACTAAAAGGAAATGAGCTATAAAGCCATAAAAAGCCACATAGAGCAAACTTAAGTGTATATTACTAAGTGAAAGATGCCAATATGAAAAGACTACATACTTCAGGATTCCACCTATTGTATATGACATTCTGGAAAAGGCAAAAATACAGAGACAGTAGAAAGATCAACGGTTTCCAGGGGCTGGGGAAGGGAAGGACAAAAGGCGGAACACAGAGGATTTTTAGGGCAATGAAACTATTCTGTGTGATACTGTCAGGGTGGATACACGTCACTATAAATTTCTCCAACATAGAATGTACAACACCAAGAGTGAACCCTAATGCAAATTATAGAGTATGGGGGAAGGCAGGGGTATGAGGGAAATCTCTGTATCTTTCTCTCAGTTTTGCTATGAATTTAAAATTCCTCTAAAAAACGAAGTCTTTAAATTGAAAAAAAGTTAAGAAAAATTTTGTTATTTGTATGTGTGGATGTTATGTATGTGTGGAGGCAGGGGTATGAGGGAAATGTATGTGTGGAGGCAGGGGTATGAGGGAAATCTCTGTATCTTTCTCTCAGTTTTGCTATGAATTTAAAATTCCTCTAAAAAACGAAGTCTTTAAATTGAAAAAAAGTTAAGAAAAATTTTGTTATTTGTATTTTATCACAATTAAAAATAAAATCAGTTGCCATATAAAATTTAGCTTCTTGAAAGTACTCTGTATCAGTTTACTATTTATTATTATCCTTCAGTGTTATTATCCCCCCAAAAGCATAATCATAAAAGTATAATAGAATACAATAAAAGTATAGAGCTATCGTGTATGGATCTATGTACAGTTCATTTATATGGAAAATCCAGTGCAGCTTTATGTCACAAATCTCCTACTTAAATTGACTCCAGACTCTGCACTGGAGACCTGAGCAAGTAGAGTGTTTCCAGGAAGAGACGACATTGCTCCGGTAGGAGAGTGGGGCTTTTTCTCTGTTCACCAACCTAGTTGTTTGTTTGTTTGTTTCTGTCAGTCTAAGAGAGTCCACAGTCCACAGCACTGAAAACCATCAAGAGGACTGGCGGAAGGCGACTGTAAGAGGCAGACCCCACAAGTGTGCTAACTGATTACTTGTCACAGCACTCTTCTTCTCCTCCCTCTTTGCTTCTCACAGCTCCATTCTTTTCCCCAAAATCTAGAATGAAAGTCTCCTGAATGCAAAAACCAAGGTAAGAAAGTGGCATTTTTCTCAAGGCTCCAAAGGCAACCATTGTGACAGTTCAACCATTCTCTGGAAAATTCCACAGCCAGCCAGTTGGGAGAAATATTTTACCTCCTAAAAAGAGGGCTAAAAAGAGCCCTCTTAGCCATAAAGAGAAAACCAAAGTAGCAAGTTAGACTCTTTCACAGGTGGGCTAAATTGTATAGGAGTTCAAATTTCTCCTCCACTAACCCATAGAGCACTAGCCACCACCACCAAAGCCACCAGCACCCTCTCTGTGTCAGCTCCCCTTTCAGAAAGGATCTCCACCCCCGGCCAGTCCTCTCCTCACTGCTCCAAATACTCAGAATAGAAACACTCCAGGTTCTGAACGTTTCCCTCCTCCATTTCTCATCTGTCTTCCTCAGAAATCAAAGCCTTCTGTAAAGTCTCTCAGACTGATGACAAACTAGCTGAAATTCCATACTAATTTACACTGAGCTTTGCTGTTGATTATGATTTATCTCTAGAATAATTTCCATTTTAGAGCAGCATTCAACGCCCAAACATAAATATTTGTAAAGCTAATGTAAGAATCCCAGACGTTGTATTACATCTGCCAAATTAAGGGACAAGGCAGTCCTTTAGAGCCTTTCATATCACATGAAGTGATTAGCTGCCTGCTCTGCTATGCAAAGAACTAGCTTTACTCTTTAAATGTTGCTTATGCAGTTTCTTTTCGGGGTTTTTTGTTTGTTTGTTTGTTTTGCCACCAAAGGCCACAAGGGTCCCTGGAAAAATAAGATGGAATCTAGGTGTATCACCTCTAAGGTCTAACCTAAGACCATAAGGTCTAACCTCTTCTCTTGCGCTTTGTCTAGTTTCACTTGCCTATAGGAGTCGTCTGCTGAAGCCCGGCACTTAACACGTCAGATTAGAGTTCTCAGTGCAGAACCACTGCTCCAGACACCTCAGCTCTCAGCTCCGTGAACTGTGCGGAGAAGCCGCGCAGACACCTCACTTCAAGATGGCGGCGGTAGCTGGCCGTGTGCAGAGACACTGCACCTGAAATGCCGCGAGCAGCACAGCCCCACCTCCCGCGAGATCTCCGTCCTGCCCCCTCCTCCTCCCCGCAGAAAACAACCCTATAAGCAGCCTCGCCCACTGCCTGTCCGAGCGTGTGCTCTGGAACCTGAGCTCCAACCTCTCCATTCTTTCATCAAAGAATAAAGCTTTCCCTTGCTTCTGAACCGAACTCGATCTTGTTCTATTGGCTCGAATGACATCAGACAGGAGGTCCCTTGTCGGAGACTGACTCAGGAAAATGGGCAACCCTTTCAATAGTTACTTACTAAGCCCATGCTGAGGGCAGGGTGCTATGCATCGAGCATTCCTTCAGTATCCCTACACACAGCCTTTCCCCACCTCTCACTAAGGTGCCAGGAAAGACACAGAAAGAAGAAAGAAACTCACTCCCAACACTGGTAACCAAGATGGAAGGCAGCCTAACTTTAGTCTGTGGGAAAGACTGATGCTAATTCCAAAGCAGAGAGAACTAGATACAGACATCTTCCCAGAGATAAGCACATAGCATTTCCTGCCTTCAGTGTATGAGAAAGATGTCGTTAGAGAAAGGTGGAGGGAAAGTAATACATACTGCATTGCTTTTAAGGCCTGGATCCTAACATACAATTTAGGTCCAGGAAAGTTTATACACAAATAATTAAGATTTGTGATAAAATGTGATTTCCCGTTGGGTGTTACCATTGACTTCAAATGGGCCTGGTGTTTCTGCAGAGTTCATTTATCTCTGTGTTTAAAATACAGTGTTAGAACTGGACAGGCTTCAATTTCTCCATTTTTATATTATAATGCTTACTTAATCCTTTATAATAAAATTATAATAAATTCAACATATTATTGCCAAATTTGCATAGATAATTGCCTCATTTATGCATTCTCTTTTTTGATAACAGCATTTCATGGCTGACTTACATCCAGTTTAAAGTATGCTAACACTCCCAAAGCTTATACAGTTTCTTTCCAATATCTCCATTAAATATTCTTCTCCTGTAACTGATTTTTATTGGTTTCTGCCAGTCCTCGATTTTTAACGTAGTATCTGAAGTGTAGAACAGTTGCACAATCAATACAACTTAAATAAATTTGTTTTTTTTAAAGAAAGAGAATCTCAAAAGTGTGGTATAAGTAAGAAACAAAAGCTGGCCTCTGGAAATGCAAGAAAGACAATCATAAATTTAAGGTTTAAGGGGTTATTTTAAAATGTATACCAAATAGCAAAATTGTCCAAAAATGTATAATTATTTATAGATGAAGAATCATTTTATTTTTTATTTTTTTAACTTTTTTTATTGAGTTATAGTCATTTTACAATGTTGTGTCAAATTCCAGTGTAGAGCAATTTTTCAGTTGTACATGAACATACATATATTCATTGTCACATTTTTTTTTTTTTGCTGTGAGCTACCACAAGATCTTGTATATATTTCCCTGTGCTGTACGGTATAATCTTGTTTATCTATTCTGCATTTTGAAATCCCACCCCTCTGTCCCCATGGCAACCACAAGTTTGTATTCTGTGTCTATGAGTCTGTTTCTGTTTTGTATTTTTTTTTTTCAGATTCCACATATGAGTGATCTCATATGGTATTTTTCTTTCTCTTTCTGGCTTACTTCACTTAGAATGACATTCTCCAGGAACATCCATGTTGCTGCAAGTGGCATTATGTTGTTGGTTTTTATGGCTGAATAGTATTCCATTGTATAAATACACCACATCTTCTTTATCCAGTCATCTGTTGATGGACATTTAGGCTGTTTCTATGTATAGACAAAGAATCAGAAGTGTTAATATATCTTTGATCAATATAGGGAGAACAATAGAAAACTTTCTGAATTTGAGAGTCTTTTTTGTTCGCTTTAGGTCTTGTGCTCCAACCAGTATTCTACATTTCAAATGTATCCCAGAAGAGTCAGAATGCAAAGAAAAGGGACATGAAGAAAAACCTCAGGTTTAAATGACATAAGAACAAAACAGGAACATAAAAATGAGTAGCTTAGGCATAGCTATGTTTGTAAGCAATAATTTTGTGGAAAATAAAAAACTATCACATGGATACAAAGAACTAAATGTCCAATATTGACTCTCTAAAATAATGTTATGAAAAGTGTTCATTTTTACAGTGCTTTGTCTTTTGTTAAATATTATGTGCCATAGCCCAGATGTAAATCTGACCTACCTTTGCACAAGATAGCCCATTAGAATGCTAAAGGAGCTAAATGTAAGGATTATGCAGAGCCAAAATTAGCTGAGCATGAATAAAAGTATGGAAAGATAAAACCTGAATTGCTAACAGTGGTTGCCTCTTCAGGATGGAATTAGAGCTCGGGAAAGAGAAGAATTGTCACTTTTAAATCATTTATTTTCTGTTTAAAGTTTTTCATTTAAGTTGGTTGTAATGGTCATATATTACTTTTATAATTTAAAAAAACTTATTACTGAAACTTATAGCCAAGATGTCAAATAATGTTGCTTCTCAGTTCAAACAATGTCTGATTTAGAGAAACAGCACTTATTAATGATCCATGAATTTCATTCCTTGAATTCTATCTCTACTTTTTCTCCCTCCAGTTGGATATTCCTCCTTCCCCAAGAAAGGTCCCAGAATTATTGCCAGGTGGGCTACTGTAGGTTATAGAAAAAGAGGAGTAAGTGCATTTTTTTTTTAGACAATCCACATATTTAGAAGAGTGAGTAAAGAAAGAAGTTGCAAAAATAGTGAATAGACCCTGAATCCAGATTCCCAAACAGAATCCCTTCCTTAAATATTGTCCTGCACGCCCAAAATACTTCCTGGTTTGTTTGGGTTTTTTGAACTTCAGTTATTACACCACAGAATTCTACCAAAAAAGATCATTCTTTGATTTACATCTTTCTTTAAAATACAATACTTCTTGAAAGGGTAAAGTGCTATCCACTCTTCAGACATTAGTAAATGTTAGTTTAATCACACGTCCTCATAACAGCCAGCTGATGAGAGAAAAAGCATACTGTTTGTTTGTACATGTACAAAAAAGGGCAACTGGCAATGAGAGACCTGGATGCTGAAATAAAGAGGACTTGGTACAGCTGAGAGCATGTAAGCCTGGGAACTATGAAAGGACCCCAGAAGTCATTTTAAAAGATGGATCATAAAGCAAGGTGGTGAATACCAAAAATACTGAGCTACTGAAAAAAGCATCCAATGAGAAAAACTAGACTCCTTTTGTTCCCTTCACCATCTTTTCTTCTTTCCTCTCCTTCCTTCTCTTTTACTTCAAATACTGGAACAAGTATTAGTGAGTTATATTCAATGGCCTAAATAAACTTTGGTTGAAGCTCCCTCCTCCATACTGCTTTCCCTAAAGACTAATTAGAATTAGCTCTATTTTTGAAGGTAAAGTCGAGTGAAGTAAGTGTAAGGTAGAACAGAGCCTTTCTCGCAGGGGCCTGCAGTACTCCACTTAGATCTATTAAAGTATTTACGCTTGTGACAAAATAAAAAGAATTGTTTTGATATGGTGATGACAATCGAAGTGATTTTTTTCTTTTCTGTTATTATCATTGTGCTGTTTTACAGTACCTAAATATTTTGTAACCAAGGAAGAACCTTGAAGTACAAACACATTGTCCAGGATATGGAGAGTTTCCAGCAAGGTCCTCTGTCCAGCCTGGCTTGAGTCACTTCCCTGCAGGTTTTAGAGCTCTTCAGAGCTCTAAAGTTCTGAAACAAGACTCGGGGATTGCGAGATCAGCCTTCTGTGTGCCTAAAAGACAGAGCAAACCAGCCAAGAGCAGAGCTCTTGTAAAACTGTGGCTATGAAATTCAAGCAGGACAGCCAGGGATCGAGAACTCGGTATACACACCATCAAAAATGGTTGATAGGGCGAGCTAAATGAAAGAGTGACATTCACTAGACATGTTTGCTTGGTTTCCCAGCATGATTTCTTAGTGGAGGGTGTCTAATGCTTCTAAGGAGGACTGTGAAGATAAGTGAGAGAACACACGAACTGTTTGGAGCCACTCGATTCAAGGCCAGGCTTCTGAGGAGTAGCTAGGAAATAGCGACCTATAATAAATACAACTTTTTAAAGGAGATTTCAAAAATCATTAAACAATTTTTGACCACCAATTTACATTTACCTCCCTCAAACTTACGCTTCCCCAGCTATTTCACCTTTCTTCCGCTCAGTATGAATTCACTGAAAGAACACAAGCACCCCGCTGAAGCAGAAGTAGTGAAAACATTCTCACAGGCGATGATTTTCATGAAAACAAAATCCAGTGGATGTGGGAAAAACAGAACTTATAAAGCTTCTTTTGGAGACACATTGGTTTCCCTTGTGGCCCTTCTGATCCTAAACTCAATTTTTGTAGTTAATTAATGCTGTTATTTGGAAATTTCACTGTCCATCTAGCATTTTCTGATTATAAGAGTCCCCTAATGGAGGAACATAAAAATGTTTGAAGATCATGGAATTGAGAAATAATAGTTAACGAAGAGCCAGACTGTCCAGAATCAAAACGCCAGCTCTTCCTCTCGCTAACTGTATGACTGTAGACAAGTTATGTAACTGCTCTGTGCCTCGGCTTCCTCCTTTATAAAGTTAGAATAATAAGTACCTGCTTTCCAGGGTTGGATAAATTAAGAAAACTTACATAAAGTGCCTAGGACATAGCCTAACATGTAGTAGGCCCTGAATAAGCTTGACCATTAATACTGGAAGGATCAAAATAACTTTTGTGGCACTTTAGGAACTCGTATTATGGTTTACTTGGAGTTGTCACTGGAAGGTAGGAAATGAGGCTGCAGAAAAGGGCTATATTTACTCTCATGATCTTTTTGAGGGCATTTCAGCTTATAAATGGAGGAATACAAAAGTTTCTTAATAATAATAAATAATAATGATTCCATAATAATAATAATGCACAAAAGATATCATTTACTTAAGAGTCAATGAGGTTAAATTATCAGTGTGAAAACTGAAGGGAGAAAGGAACAGAAACTTTATTCCCTGTTAACCAAGTGAATTTTAGAGCTGGAAATGACTTTCCACTTGTTTGCATAACAATAGCAAAGACATAAACATTAAAAGATTTCTGGTGTTGCATAACGTTAGGTTCAACCATAGTTAAAGGGAAAAATAGGAATAAATGTGTATACATGATTAAAAACTGTGCAATAAGCAAAGAATAATTTTTAACACTAGAAAAATCACTCATTTTACCTGACAGTTTAATATCCTACATAAAAGTGAGATAAACCTAACACCTGCAGGTAAGACAGGGCTGGTAAGAGAGGCGGATATTGAACAATTACATAAAATGACACTTGGCAAACATAGAAAACCAAAGAATGACTGCAACTGTTTCATCGCTGGTAACTTGATACTGCAGGAGGAGCTAAATAAAATTAGAGAGGAAAGTTGAGAAGCATGTGAGGAATTGCTGAAACAGAGCTATGAGTTAGGAATATGAAGCTGCTTTTTTAAAAATCATCAGAAATTTTCCAAACAAACTGGATTCCCAAGTATTGCTTAATAACAGCTTTGGATGGAATAATACTATTACTTTAGCAAAGAAGGATATTCTCTGCAGCTTCAAGCTTTCTTGCTGTCCCCAAAGACAGACACACCAGATTTCTGAGTTAAGAGGATGACAAAGCCAAAAAGCATGGGAAAATCACAAAGTTTAAGTAACCTTATGATGTTCATATGACTGTTTCCTGATCTGTGGTTGTTGACATTTGAGTGGTCATTGGAAGAACCACTAGACTCCTGCTGCCTGGGACTTCCTCTTGAATGTGATTTTTAAATGTTACCCTGTCTACTAGATCTTCAGCCCATGTCTCTTGCCTAGAGAGAGACAATGACACCCCTTCATCCAAGAAGGACCCCCATGCAGACCTGAGGACCTGAGTGAAGAGCAAGTATCTGTTTTTACTTACAATGGGTGACAACCAATCCAATAGGTCCCTATCCTTCATGAGAACGTTGCCTTTGGAGCATTTCCTTACAAGGAGTCCTACTACATTTGGTCAACAGTTTGAAAGATATTACTGTAATTGCTATATCTGTTGTTAATTTATAAAAAACACAAAATGATGAAAATAACTGGATGGAATCAAGTTCAAATAGTCTAAACTATGTTCCCAAATTCCAAATGGATTTGAGTTAAATGATGATTTTAGGGTTTGAAATAGAAATTGAAAGTGCAGTATTATAAAGAGTAGCTTTTAATTAAAATACCTCAACCAGAAATCTAAAAGTTAAAGATAAGCAAAATAACAGAACATCTAAATACCAGAGTAGTCTTCTCTTTAGTTTAATTTCAAGTTGATGTTTTAGATGCACATAACATCTTTACATTTCTGAGCTATTAATCAACACTTCTGCTTTCTTTATTTAATTTTTTGCTCTTTTGACTTAAAATTTTAAATGTAATATTTTAGACATTGAAATTTTCCACTTTCAAAGTTTTTGTAGTTTTTTAACCTGTGCTTGAAGTTAAGGAAACTTCAAAAATGAGTAGCATTGCCCTTATTTACAAAGGGTCTTTACTCTGAGATAACTTATAACAGAATTGTGTTTATGAGGATCCAAGGCCCAGAGTATGGAATGAGTGAATTTGCATTTTCTGCAGTTCATCATGGAGCTTAGGAAGAGCAAGTTACAATTTCTCAAAGAAATTAACTAAAATAAGTTGAAAAAATGATTAATAATAATGTGGGTTCATTTTATCCTATGGTTCATAACTTTATTCTGAGCCAAATAGTTTAAATTTGGAAACTTTTATGATTCATTTCATTTGATCTAAATCAAATTCATCAGTCCAAATTAAGCTATCTATATAGGAAATATTAGTAATCAATCTTTGGTTTATTGCAGCTATAAAATAATTTATCCGTGAAAAATTTATATCAATTCAAAAGAACCATATATTTTAGCCATACATTTCCCAATATGTGTGTTGAGGAGTAGCAGTAATTGTCCATTATGCTGCTAAGAACATTATTTTATTTTCATATAAATAGGCTTTATATCCAATTGTTTTTCATTTTTATTCTTTTACCTCTTTTGTCAAAAAAAGGAATTATATATACTTTCAGTCACCTGCATTAATGGCCAGATTTTTTTTTTAATAAACCAGTTAATTGGTGGATCCATATATTACTTGAGATCACCATCAACTCCTTCTTATTAAGCATTTATCTCATCAAAGTGGACATGGCAAATGATTGTTTGTCAAAACAATCAAACTTCTTGAGGGTAGATTTAATATTTCTTTGTAAAATAAAATACCACATGGAGAAGAGTCACTCAAACAACAATTGTATATAAAACAATAAAAATTCAAAGCTAAAGTATTTTAGGAAGAAATAGCATGAAATGCCAAAATGTATGAATAGAATGCCTCCTTTTGTGTGCAAATACTGCTAGACTTAAACAACTATCCCATACTGAGACTTGATATTTTACAAGTTAGGGTTCTCCTAACGCTATGCAGCCAATAAGCTTCCACATCTAAATATACGAACAGTTTATATCCATGGAGCCTAGGTCGTAGAAGATTAAAGTGTACCAGATGCAGATGGACAATTCAACAGGTACAATTCTGAAGACAGTTGTAATCAGTGCTATCCGGAGGGTATGAAAGGAAAAGGAGGTTGCCAAGGACACAAAAGCAACTGACTGGACATGTATGGCTCTCAGATGCTTTATGATACCACTGAGTGCACGAGGGCACACACAGAGAAGCATACACAGAGGGTGCATTGATGTATGTGCAAGAGTTCATTGGCTGTTGCCATGGATGCAGCCAGTAATGGTGTATAGGGAACAAACAGAAGGACATAAAAAGAAATGACTGTGCCACATATACCGAGAAAGAAACCTGTGAAATCCTCTCCTCTCATTGGCCATCACTATGGAGACAGCCTTTAAAAGTCCATAGGAGATGAAAATTAAATTCTGGTTTAAACACACACACACACACACACATCCCTCATAGAGGTGAATATCAGCATGAAAAATATTTAAGGTGAATTTTAGAAGTTGTTTTCAGGAACAGTTACTAAAACATAACAAAGAAAATCCCCCTAGACAGAAAATATTGGCATTATTCAATAATGATCAAGAGTATTTTTTTTCCTACCCTGGTATTTATTTAGAAAAGTTACCTATCTCACTCAATTTTATCTTTTTAGCTATATATCAGATTCCAATATCACTGGATTCCATTAACAGGTCACCCTTTCAAGTAATGAGTACAACTCCCTGCTGCACAGAAAGTGTTTAAGGACCTTGAAACTCTGATATTTGGCAGGTAGATATTTTTTCAAATGTTATCAGTTCTTTATATGTTGGAAAAATGTTTTTAAATGATGCATTATTAACAAGGCTCCTCGGCACCCCATTATGTAAAAAACAATCAGTTGAGCTTTAACCTGCTGCTTATGAGGCAAAAAGAAAATTGTTGTTTCTTAAGTTATCCTCTTCTGCTTTTTTTCACATAATAGTAGTTTGCCCTGACTCAGTCACCAGTATAACCATCATCTCTTGAATAATTCCCAATGTTTCCTTTGCTCTAACCTCCTTCTATATGTAGCAGATAAGCTGCCTAAATCTTAGGTTTATCCTGGTGCCAAAAATATGTAGAAATATACAACTTGGTCTAGGGAAAATGCATATTGTAGGAAAAAATACAAAAATGATGCCTTTTGAGAATATGGAAACTAATCATGACTACTTATTTACTAAAAATGTAATCAGCAAATTAGAAAAATTGAATCACTCATTATGTGAAATAAATTAAAGATTTTTTCCCTTCCTTTTGTGGCATAAATTAGTCAGGTAATAAATTGAGAAAGAGCATGGGTTTGAAATTTTCTGACACAATGCAGTGAGGTAGAATTGCCCCAGTGGCTGAATTCTTTAGAAGGTAAGAAACAGGTGTTACAAAGTATACATTAGTAGTAGCTTGGAGGTGGGACATATGGGTATAATTTATTACTCTGTGCAAGGACTATTCTAGCCATGAAATGGGGCTTGAGGGAGAGAGAAGAGAGAGTCAAGGGTAGCAAAACTCCCTAATTTACTCCTGCCAACTGTTAAATAAGAAATTCTATAGCTAAGGGAGGCACATGCTTCTGTTGCAAAAGCCAAAATAGTAATAGAGATATAAATTACTGTGGAATGTTCGGAGTCACACCTCTAGCTGTAAGGAAGGATTCCGTCTTTTACCTGAGAAAACGGGCACTAGAGAAAGAAAGGCCAAAATAAGGATAGTCTCGTCCACCAACTCTATGCATCCAAATTTTAAAATAAACACTTCTGCCCCTCCAAAGACATAGCCAGTTGATGAGAACTTAACTGAGTTCTCATTGTATGTCAGGAGTCCTAGAATTGCAGATCTTCTTGGTTAGGGATCAGCTTATATTTGGAAACAATGAAGTTCTATCCATGCACTTGGTGTCAGAAGAAATCCTGATCCCGATGTACCTTAACATTTGTCAAATACTCTGCTGCAAGCTGCCTACACAACAGTGTGACAGATAAAGAAGCATCAGAATTTTTTAGAGGATGGACTGGATCTTATCAGTTAGACTGACAGGTGTGCTTACATGGGCTTTGAAATGTTCTATAATATCTAACTTTTTGTTTCATTGATGCCTAAAAAATGTGATTCAGCTCACTCATGATGAGTGTAGTATTTTTAAGCAGAGGGGGAAATCTGGTTCAGTGTAAATATTAAGCATCATTGTTTTTATAGGTCTTTTTATTGTAGTATTTGATCTGAACTTTTAACAAGTTGTGGGATGGGTTTTGAAGCATATTATCTCATTCTTTTCATCCTAAACACTGTACTCAGAAATTTCATTTTCAAAGGATTTATGGTAAATAATAATAATAACTTATTTCATGCTGTCATAAAGGTGTAAAAAAACTAACAGAATTGTTCAATTTTCCTGAGATGGGAGAGCCAATGCTTTTATTTTAGGTTATTATATAGAGAGATCACTAATATTTTTAAGCTAATTGACTTTGCATACTGTAACTTTAGTTGCCACTATGTAGATCTTTAGTTGCAAAGAAAACCCTCTAAGGGTTATTTCCTGTAAATTACATACCTGAAATTCCTGTAGTTAGCCAGCCAATAAATGGCTATGGGCAATGGGCCTAGGCTATGGGCCCCAGATCCAAGAAGTCTGGCTTTCCATGGGCAGAGTTACTGTGTGATGAAAATAAAACATTTATTTGTACTCAATTATGTTATTTCTATAAAGCATTTTCTCACATTTTGATGTTATATTTCAGCAGTAAAAATAGCAAAATTTTAACATTCATACAAATGTGTTCATCAAATCACTAAGAAAAGACCCAAAAACCACAATAGATGAGAAAGGGCATGGATGAATCAACAAGTCACATAAGATGATGACTAAAAATAAATTTACCTTTACTAAAATTTAAATATGCAAAATAAAATAAAATGATAGTTTGGCACACTACAGTTAAATTGTCCAAAATAAATAATGATATATCTTAAGGATTATAAAATTTAAAACAAATGATAAAATGAAAACAATTGCTCTAAGATAAGATAATTCAGATCAAAGTTTGTAGAGGTATAAATACCTGGGCAAGATTTTAAAGCATCTTTATCAACTTGTGAAAATTATGAATCTTAATTCAGTAATATTCTCTACAGATTTCAACAGAATATTCTTGTTCTCAAGTTTTGGAAGTTCAAAATTCCTCAATTGTTGCAGTTAAACTTTTACTGCATCTTTTCTATTTTTAATAGTTCCCTATGATCTCAGCTTACCTTTGACTTAGCTAGTGGAGTAATTCTCCAGAGGTTTAACTCCCTTTGCTTCAGAGTTCTAACTTTTTCTTCCTTATAGGATTTGACAGAAAGAGCCCAAGGTTGAATACATCCTATATTTCCCAGTATAACTTCCATGTGACAGCATTTTTCAAATCAGCAGAAAAATTTCCTCTTCTGACAATGTTTCTTTTTCACACCCATTCTTCTTCCTTTTTGAAGCCAGGGCTTGTTTAAATCCAAATTCGCACTGTATACATAAGCTCATATTCCATTTTCCATTGGTAATGGGTAGAGCAGGCTTTAGATCACTTATAAATCTACTCGTTTTTGTTGTTATTTAAAAGGGCATAACCTTTTATTTCAAAACAGACAGCAACATACATCTAAACAGATACATAAAATTGTTTTTCTCTATACCAGCTAAATTGTTCTCACAGTTGCTCAAAAGCTCAGATTTAATCTACTACAACACTTTCATAATTCAGTGCTCCTAGTAAACAAATTACAACATTCAGAAATTTCATCATACTTCTCAAGTGATACGAGTATATTAAGCTTTTGATAAACCAAATAATGTTGCATATTTGGAAACAGATAATATATTTGTGATCCCACACTAACTTGCAAGAAACTTACAGAGATTGAAAATAAACTCTGTATTTTCAGTAGCTAAATTATTTTTTAAATTCTTATTTAGATAACATCTAATAAAAGTAAAGATTCTAAAAATAATAAGTAAATGTGAGATATTCTTTTGAATTTTTGGTTAAAGCATTTTTATTTTAATGGTATTCATCAGGAAAAATCCTAATTTTGTTATGATGGGGGAAAAATTACCTCTTCAGTGTTATTTGCTGCTAACCCTTTACTGTCCACTAGTATATTCAACTGCCTGAAATACCCTTGGGTTTTTTCTTCACATTTGGCAGATTTGTTATTATTTTTCAAGACCAATGCAAAGGTCCTGTATGAAACCATCATTAACAACTAGATTTGAATCACTCATTGCATTGCCCTGTTGACCTAAAACAGATTTCCAGTTACTTCTCCAACAAAAACGGGTTTATTTGAATTCGGCAGACAACTGCAGTTCAGGATCTGCAAACATGGCTAGCCATGTGCAAATTCCCAGAGAAAATGGAGAAGAGAGCTCTTTTGCTGAGGGGGAAAGAAAGCTGGGAGGGCTATAGTAAATAAAGAGTCCATGGCTTTTCATTGGCTGAACTGTGACCATCTCTCATTGGCTGAGCTCTTGCCAGGAAAGAAGAGGAAGTCCTCTTCCTGCTGGGCTCCTCTATCATCATAGGGCATGAGACTCCTCCCTTCTGGTCTCCTGACTAGGTAATCGAGGTTTCTGTTTATTAATTTCTTACAGCACTATTTGTGGAGTCTTCCAAGATTTATTTGTTCAGCTTGGATTTTCTAACCCTTGGAATTTTCTAATGTATCATGAAGACACTCTTTTCTAGGGTTCCAGATAAGCTGGCAAGTTTTTTTGTTTTTTTTTTAAATAACATATTAGCGATAAGAGCTACAGAAGATAAGTTCTTTTCAAAGCTCCTCCATCATTTCCCTTGGAGTCATCCTTGATCTTCAGTTCACATTCAATCTTCAAAAAATTTTGATGGCTCTCCTTCCAAAACATATCAGAATCTCAACATCTCTCACTCCTTTCCCCCTGCCATGGCAGTGCTAGCACCAGTTTAGACCACCATGAACTATTACACCCTGAATCATAGTCTGCCCTCCATCTCTGCAGTTTCTGCATCCACAGATTCAACCAACTGCAGATTGAAAGTGTATTTTTTTAATTCCAAAAAGTTCCCAAAAGCAAACCATGAATTTGCTGAGAGCCAACAACTATTTACAGTGCATTTCCATTGTATTAAGTATTATAAATAATCTAGAAAAGATTTAAAGTTTATGGGAGGATGGATGTGTATTATATGCAAATACTATGACATTTTATATAAGATACTTGAGCTCCGATGGAGTTTGGTACCTGCAGGGGTCCTGGAACCAGTCTCCCACAGTTACTGAGGATGACTGCACTACAATGGCCTCCCAACTGCTCTGTTTCTATCATTTCTCTCCTGTAGTCTATCCTCAACACAGAAGCCAAAGAGATGGCTTTAAAACGTTAATCCACTGTCCTCTGTTCAAAATAGTATAGGGGTTCTCCTTCACTCAGAGTAAAAGCCAAAGTCCATACGTGGCCCACAAGGCCCTGCATGGTCTACTTTCCCAACTCACCTGCCACATTATCTCTCTGACCTCTCTCCCTGGCTAACTCCACCTAAACCATATTGGCTGCCTTGCTGGTCCTCAATATAAAAAGTTTCAGCCACTTTCATTCACCACTTAGATCCTCCCCATTGGCTGTGCCATTCATCTGCAATTAACCCTTACTTCCTTGATTCCTGTATTCAATATCACCTCTTCAATAGGGCTACATGAGCACGATATTTAAAATGGCAAATTTTACCTTCTTCAAGGCACTATTGATGTTGCCTATCCTGCTCTACCTTCTCTTTCTCATAGCACTTATTTTCTAATAAACTAAATAATTAACGTATTTATCATGTTCGTTATTTGTTCACTATCTCTATAATGTAAGCTCTTTGAGAGCAGATATCTTTATCTGTTTTGTTCAATGATAAATCCCACCTACCTAGAACGGTGTCTGGCACATAGTAAGTGGACAACAAATATTTGTTGAATAAAAGGGTGAATTAATTACCAATAGGGAAATATTTCCATTATCAGCTGACTCAGTTAAGGATTTAGAATTCAAATGCATATAATAGACACATGACTACTCTGACTTATGTAGTTCATTTTTCTCATGTAGAGTAGCAGTCCCAGTTAGGACCATATTTCTTATGCCTTGCCATCCCCTGACCCTTATCATGGGGTTCCTTCCTCACATAGTTAAGAAGGCTGCTTCACTTTCAGGTACTGTCCATTGAGTCTGTGCCACTCCTGGATTCCCTGTCTGATGAATTCTGATTATATCTCATTGGCCGGAACTAGAATCAAGGCCATTCAAAGCTGTGAAGAAAATTCTTACACGTCCATATTTTTAAATGGACACATTGCAGCCCATAACAGATTATAGAGTTAGCACATGTAAATGCTTAGAACAAAGCATGGCACTGAGTAAATGGCATGTACATGTTAGCCATTACTGTCAGCTTTGTCTTTTATTTTCTTAATTCTGAAAATGTTCTGTGAATACTTACCCAATGAGGAAATCAATGTATTACAATATAACTGCATTGAATTAGTACAATCAGTATATTAAAGCTTTTCATTTTAAAGTAAAAAAAATGATTAAAGTAGTTTAAATTAATTTGCTTTAAAAAACAAAATTGACAATAGGATCTTGGAGTTTAATTATGCAAAAAATCTACAAATTAAAGGCTACTTTGTTCTGAATCAGGTTTAAGTTCACACAGATAAAATCATTCTTAGGTATATTTTCCCAAATAGTGCTGATTCATTTATGTCTAAATGTCTGATATATGCCAAGCATTGTTCTAGGCTCTGTAGATAAAATAATAAATGAGCAAAAAGATATTTCCAGAATTTACATTCTAATGATCATGAACATGGAATTTCTTTTATTAAAAAATCTGTCTATACTCCAAACCCTTCAAATGTCTTCCTAAATTAATTTATCTAATATTTGAATAATAGAAAACTGGTAAACAACTTAATTTAAAAAATAAGTTTCTGTTCATAGCAGCACTGAATACAATAGCCAAGACATGGAAACAACCCAAATGTCCATTGACAGATGACTGTATAAAAAAGCTGTGTGTATGGGGGGGGGGGTGTACACACACACACACACACACACACACACACACACACACACACACAATGAAACACTACTTAGCCATAAAAAAGAATAAAATAATGCCATAAGTGAAGTAAGCCAGAAAGAGAAAGAAAAATATCATATGCTATCACTCATATGTAGAATCTAAAAAAAAAAAAAAAAGACACAAATGAACTTATTTATAAAACAGAAACAGACTCACAGACATAGAAAACAAACTTATGGTTACCAGGGAGGAAAGGGGGTGGGAAGGGATAAATTGGGAGTTTGAGATTTGCAGACACTAACTGCTATATATAACATAGAGAAACAAGTTTACACTCCATATCCAACATATATTCAATATCTTGTAGTAATCTATAATGAAAAAGAATATGAAAAAAATTTATGTATGTTTATGTATGACTGAAACATTATGCTGTACACCAGAAATTAACACAACAGTGTAAACCGATGATACTTCAATCTAAAACAAGACCAAAAAAAGAACCAAATGGAAATTCTAGAACTAAAGAGTACAATAAGCACATGAAACCGTGCTCATTTTCATTAGTCATCAGGAAAATGCATATTAAAAACACAATGAAATATACCATTTTATGCCCTTAAAATAGCTAAAATGTAAAAGACAACAATACCAAATGTTACAAGAATGTAGAGCAACTGGAACTTTCATACATTGCCAGTGGGAATGTAATATGATAGAGTCACTTTAGAAAAAAGTTTTGGCAGTTTCTTATAAAGTAAAATATACACTTATCCTAGAATTTAGTATTTCTGTTTCTAGGTAATTAATCAAGAGGAATGAAAATATACATTCACACAAATACTTGCAAACAAATACTAATAGCAGAAACAATTCAGTGACAACCAACAGTTGAATAGTCTAATTATGATCTATTTATACAATGGAATACTACTCAGCAATAGGAAAAATTGTATTATTGTGTAACAACATGAATAAATATGGAAGATATTATTCTGCTTGAAAGAAGTGAGATCCAAAGAAGTACATATGTATTATTTCTTTTATAAGTAGCTAAAGAAAAGGCAACATATTCCTATGGGGACACAATCAGAACGTCAACTGCATATGGGGAGTGGAGACTGACTGCACAATGTAATCTCTTGGAGTGATGAAAACATTCTATATCTTATTTAAGTTGATGCTTATGTGACTGTACTCCTCTATTGTAACTCACCAAATTGTATGTATATTTTAGTTAAGAAAAATGGTATCAGAAATTATCTATAGACTACATATTCACCTATAAAATTTAAGCTCCTCAACACCAATAGAGAATATGGGATCCATTGCATGTAATTATCCTCCATGAATAGTTAACACTGTATATAGTTCTCTACGCAATCAAATATAAATACTAAATATAGAAAGCAATGAGGACACACACGAAAAGGAACAAGAAATTTTCCAGTCTTACAAAACAGTGCTTACTAAGGAAAGGGAAACTGCGAAGATATTTTCTGTTCCTTGTTAAAATTCTTTTTGCCTTCAGGATTCAAATTTTACATTCTAAGTGGGAGAGAATTCAAATTGTCCCACTCCTCTGGAGTGAATTTTGTGTCCAGCTAAGCAGAGTAAATCATTATAACATAGCATTTTATCTTGCCTATTTATTTTATCCTATTTTTTAAATTAAAAAGCATGTAGTGATACATTGAAAGCAAACTCACACTCTGACAGAAAAAGTTGTTAGAGGTGCATAGTCAAAAAAAAAAAGTTAGTAAGGAATGTGTCATCCTAAAGCAATGGTTCTTGACCCTAGCTGTACATTAGAATAACGTAGGCAGTTTGTAAAATACCACATGCCAAGACTTAAGCCTCGCTAATGAAAGCCGAATCTTTAAGGTATTATTCTCACTGAAATATAAACTTCATGTGGGAAGAGATGTTGTTTACTTGCTTGTTTGTTTTTATTTTGTTCATTCTTATATCCCTAGAGCTTCCAACAGTGCCTGGCACTAGTATGCTCTCACTATTTGATGAACTAGTGAGGGATAAACTAGTTATTACAAGCCAAGGACAGTTTTGGCCCTGTTTATAATGGCAGAATTCTTCTAAATGTTATAGAGCACAGCAGCATAGTGCAGTTATTTTACAAAAAAAAAAAAAAGTTTGATGGTTTGTATTCATTTTAGCTGAAAAGTATGAAGCATTTATTGAGCATTTCCTGTGTGTTAGGAATTATGCTCAGAGTAAGGTATACAAATGTGAATAAGGCATGGTCCTGCATTTGTGAAGCTCCCAGCCTGTTAGGGACTAGTGATAAATAGAAAGTCTAGCACAAAAACATACATCCATTTATTCATAAATTTAACATTTATTTATTCAGCACTTACTATGTGCCATGCACATAGGTGCCAGGATATACAGGATATATGTGACAAACAAGGCAAATAGTATAACTCTCCTCAAGGAGCTTATTCTAGTGAAGGAAAAAGATAAGCAAGAAAAAAAAGAATTACATGTTGTGATAAATGCTATGAAGGGAATGATTATAACTTTGTGATGGAGAATTTGGGCAGGAAGAAGGCATTATTTTGCATCAACTGGTCAGGAAATACCCCTCTAGGGAGACACTTTAATAATGCAAAGAAGCCAAGAATGCAAAAAAAAAAAAAAAAAAAAGTGCAAAGAGGGCTTCTTGCAGAGGAAATAATATATTCAAAATACTTGAGGTTGGAAGGAATTTGGCATGTTCAAGGGCTTGAAAGAATCCAATGGCTAGAGCATAAATGAAAGAAGAACAAGTTGAAAGTGGAGTAATAGGTGGGGTTATTAAGTTCACAGCCTAGTAGGCCATGGTAGAGAGTTTGGATTTTATTCCAAGTGCAATATGAATCTATTAAATGATTTTAAATAATAAAGTGGCATGATGTTAAAGGAAAGCAGAAAAATGGAATGAGAACTGGAGGAAATTACTGGATCAAGAAGAGATACCAGAGCATATTTTTACGTTGATGGGGATGCTTGTAGTCCAGACAAACAGACTGATGGTTCAGGGAAAGAGGGAGTATTAATAAAAAAAAAGTCTGCTAAAGGAGCAAGGTAATTGAGGATGTCCTCAAGAGAATGATGGCCAGTGGAGTCTAAATTGGACAAGGAGGGGAGAATTTATGCTAGGAGATTACAGTGTAATGAAAGCTAAACAAAGCTATGAATAAAGAAAGCTAGAAAGAGCAATGAATACTTGACCTTCTGAGAAGGAAGTCTAGTTGGAAAAGGAAGAGGAAAATCCCATGAAGACATAAGGTTGAGGGATTATTATATTGTCTTCTGAGGCTATGATGGAGAGTGGAGGCATTAAAAAGAGATAAAACATGAAAGCTAGTTTTTGAGGGGTATTGCATGCCTGCCAAAGAATTTGAACTTAACTTGCTGACAACCATAATTATTAAGACACTTTGTTGCAAATAACAGATATCTACTTGGGTGATACCTATAATGAAATGGAATGATTAATATAAGGATATAGGTGTCTTATAGAATCCAAGATAGGAAAAGCAATGGCAGCCTGGGAAGGGGCTAGAATAGTCTGTATATTGTCACTCATTTTTCCTTTTCTTTCCCAGTCTGTTTACTTCTTCATTTCATATATTAAAATGTGGTGATCCCAAACTCGTAAGTGTAGTTTTTAAAGGGGGGAGAGTGAGTGAGCCAGTTTCAGTGTCTACTCCTGTTTCAATCAACTATGGCTGGAGAGTGGGGAGTCATTGAATAAATATGGTTTCTGGAGGCTCGTTCCTATGGATCAGCAGCTGAGCTTCTAGAAGACAATATTTTTAGAAGTTAAGCAGGCAGCCCTCAAATCATCAAGACATGGGAAGATTTTTTTTTAATATGAAAGTAACATGATCAAATCTACCACTTAAAAAGATAACTCTGGCAACAATATAAAGAACAGATAGAAACAGAGACTAACTAGATTTAGGAACGTAAGCCCCGTTAGGAAACCACTAAGAAAAAGGCCAAGCATAAAATAAGAAGAACCTGGATTGGGACAGCAACAGTACCAATGGGAAAATGTGGATGGATACCAGACACATTTCAAAGGCTGAGTGGACCTGATTTTAATGTAGGCACTGAGGAAAAGTGAAAACAGAAAATATTACTCCAAGATTTCTAGCTTGGGCAATAGGGTAAATAAGATTGCTGGTAAATGAGACATGAAAAACAAGAATACAAACAAAACAGCAAACAAAAAAACCCCAAGGTTTAAGGGGGCAATGTCAAGCCTGAAGAGTTACAGTAAGTCCAATGACAGATAAAAAGCTCAAGAAAGAGTTGAAGTGGGTGGGCATAGCACAGTGGTAGAGCTCATGCTAAGTATGCATGAGGTCCTAGGTTCAATCCCCAGTATCTCCATTAAAAAAGAGTTGAAAAATCAGTATTTGAGAGACACAAAGGTAATAGTTGAAACATTAGGACTGCATGTGATCATTCAGGAAGATTATGCAAAGTGAGAAAAGATAGTAGCTTCCTTGGAAAACTTTAGCAGAAGAGATGGAATTAGGAGAAAAATAAAAAGCAATCAGAGACACAAGGGAAGAATAAAAGGTAACTGTGTCTTAGAAGCCAAGAAAGAGATTTACAAGAAAAAAAAAAAAAGATCAATAATATCAAATTCTGCTGGAAGTAAAAGTAGACCAAGAGCTGAAAAGAGGCTATAGTAATTAACAATCACATGATTGCTAACCTTTCAGAGCAATTTCAGTAGAGTGGTGGGGGTGGAAGCCAGGTTGCAGTGGGTTGAGAAGTGACTGAGAGAAGAGGAAGTGGAAGCAATCAATGCCTTTGACCTACTCTTTCAAAAAGTTGTCTATTAGTTAGAATATATATCAATATAGAATGATTTATTCTATTAAAACTTATTTTATCACTCTATTGGGTTGAACTAAAACGAAGTCACTGTCAAATCTCCAACTGAATCATGGACTCCTGACTCCCAAATATCTGGAGATCAATTTTTCTTTAAATAAATTAATTCCGTGGCCTTTTAGAGAGGTAGATCCAATGATACCATATCTCATCTTTATTTTTACTAGTTCTCATGGTGTTGTCTTTAATGGTTTCTCCCACCATCATTCCTTTTTACCCCATCTCAGCTCTCAGACACATGACCTTTTTGCCGATCTCATTAAAGCTTGTGCTCATTTTCTCATTTCCTATCAATCGGGGTAATTGCTTCCTACACAAATCCCAGTCTCCTATTAACTGGCTCATTACCTTGAGTTAAAAGTTCAGAAACTTCTTCAGACTGAAATCACTGCAGTGTCCTGAAAAGAAACTACTTTTGAAGATGCTGACACGTCTGTAAGCCAAGACATTTTTTGGATCGAATTCATTTTATAAATCCAACTTATTCCTTGTCAGGTTCCTATTTGCACCAGTTTCCCTTCCTCACTGTAATGGTACACATATTTCTCTCTGGGTCATGATAGTTGCAAACATATGGAGTAGTGGAGGACAAAATTAGTTAACGTGTTGATCACAACTCTATCTGTATTGATAGAGCTAATATGGTTCAGAAAAGATATACCTATTACAGTTCCTCTAATTCTCTCTCCAGTTGAAGACAATTAGGTTAATAAACATTTCTACTCATTTGCATGCTAACTAGTTTTATCTTTGCATTTTCTAGGCTTACTTCACTGATGCTGAACGTCCTAAAAAGTCTTTGCTTCTTTGGATCAGTGAGAAAGACCAAGAAAGATGAAGTGCCAAAAAAAAAAAAAAAAAAAAAAGATTTTAAAAAAAGGAGTAAAATAAATGATACAAACTCGTTAAACCTAATGAGTAATTTAAATTCTTTGGTAGTACAGTTAAACATCTCCTCAGATTTTTTTAAGCATCTATATAAGTTCAAGACATACATTACTTCAAGTGGAATAATATCTCCTAAAAAGAACTAAAATGCCCCAGTGTTCAACTGCCGTTTCTATCAAACATTCATTTAGCACATGATATAAGGTAGGCACTATGATACAGAGGTATGGGCCTTGATTTGTGTCCTCGGGAACAAAACCATGGGTTGAGGAGAAAAGATATGCTACTCATAGGAAAGTAAATAATAAGACAGATATTTTCAGTGAGAAATAAATAGGACAGATTATAAGAACTATCATATTTCAAAAAGAAAGGGTCGTCATATCAGCATGGAATAATTAGAAAAGTTTTCATGAAGGACGTGCTCATTGTGCTGGATCTTGGAGGAAGTATAAGATGTAGGTTAGCAAAAAGGCATGGAGAAGGTATAATAGCAGAGGAGACAACTTAAAAAATGATCCAGAGGAGATGTAGAATCGCTCAAGATATAGTAGAGCAATCTGGCCTGAAGAAGGCCCTGGAAGTGTCTTTTGTGATCTGGAGGAAGTTAGCCACCATGAATAAAGTCTACCTACCCTGAGCCTGTCATACTATGAGAAGCTCCACCTACCCATGTGGAGAGGTCACAGAGAAACCTGACACCACTGGCCCTGAGCTCCCAGCTGAGACAGCATCAATATGCCAGAGCCATGAGCAAGGCCATTTTGGAAGTGGGTCTCTTAGGAGTGGTTGTGCTACCCACCTGATACCATTGCCAAGCCTTACTGAAATTTCAGAATTTTGAGCAAGTAAATGATTAATACTGTTTTAAATCACTAAATTTTGGAATGAATCACTGCCTCTTTTCTTAATTTGAGTTAAAGTTGTAACATAAGCAAAATTTATCTGTGAAATCTCTTGCTTCACTATTGTTCACTTACCCAACTTTGTCTTCTCTACCAATTTACATAAGTTTTTATCCTTACAATCCATATCATATGATGACTGGTTAATTTATTTTGTAAAAGGTCAAAATGTTCCTTCTAATATTATTCATCTTTTAACAATGTAAGATTGGAATATCTTTAAGATGTAAATGCTGAAAAGGATGTTGGGGGAGGATGTAATGAAGAAGAAAGAAAAGGAAAAATATAAAATCATCATATAAAAGTCCAAAGCATCCAGTTTAAGCAATATTGCTTCAGGTTATCTAGCTCACAATTTTTCTTTACTTGATTTCTCTACTTAAAAGCGCTGTGTTACAGTGTTGTTGTTTTTTTCAATTGAGAAAAGTTAATTGCAAATTATGATTGATTTACAAACCCCATATGCCAATTTATTATAGGCTAAAATCAGCTTGACAAATTAATGTTTTTAAATAACTAACAAACAAAAGATTTTCCCCATCATGCTGTTCCTAAAACATGTGAAGTGAAGCAAAGAGTAAAACAAAGAATAAATTATACTTCCCTTTAACTAGTCTGCCAGTAGTTCTCTTCAACTAGTCTGCTACTTCAATGGGAAATTTTATTTAAAAAACATATTCTCCTGAAACTAAGCAGTATATATTTTAATTCAACGTAATATCCAAGGAATACTTTCAGTCCCTATCATTATCAACTTCTGGAATTAAACCAGAATAAGAAATTAAAAATTTGTCCATCATTTTCTATTTTGAAGTCATGGGCATTGTTAAGAGACTAATATTCAAGAATTATTTGGTATCTCTCTTTTTCACTTTTATATATCTTTTCAGTTAACAGGTATGCTAAGTCCCTGCTATTTTTATACTAAGTTTATCTAGGTAGTGAAAGAGATAAATAGTTTGTATCAAATTTCCCCTTCCTTTATTTTATAAACAATAAATCAATAAGAATTCCACTGTCTCTATCTTCCTGATGGTAACTGCAAACTTAATGAAAATATGTCTCTTTTTTTTTTTTTTTTGTGCCACTGAAGCCATAGTACCTAGTAGAATATCTGGCATGTAACAAGTGCTGAATATATTCTTTTTAACAGATTTATTGAGGTACAATTAATATACAGTAAGGAATATGCATTTAAAGTGTACCATTTGACAGGTTTTGACATCTGTACAGACTCACAAAACCATCACCAAAATCAAGATAGTAAACATATCCATTGCTCTCAAAAGTTTCCTCATGCTGTTTTATAACCCCTCCTACCATAAATACTGATCTACTTTCTGTCACTATCGATTAGTTTGCATTTTCTAAAGTTTTATGTAAGTGAAATTATACAGTATATATTGTTTTGTCTGGTTTATTTTACTCAGCTTAATTATTTTAAGATTAATTTGTGAATCAATAGTTTATTTCTTTTAATTGCTGGCTGGTATTCTATTGCATGGCTAAACTACAGTTTGTTTATTTACTCATTTGTTGAGGGACATTTAGATTGTTTCCAATATGGGGATGTTACAGATAAAGTTGCTGTGAGCATTCATGTATGTCTTTAAATTGATATATGCTTTCATTTCTCTGGGGTAAATACTTCAGAGTGGGATGGCTAGATCATTAGGTAAATATGTGTTTAGCTTTTTAAGAGAATGTCAAACCATTTTCCAAAGTAGTTGTCACACTTAACATCTGTACCTGTATAAGAATTCCCCTTTTTCTATGTCCAAGCCAATACTTGATACAGCCAGCCTTTTAAATTTTAGTCATTAGCATAGATGGGTAGTAGTACCTCATTGTGATTTTAATTTGTTTTCACCTAATGACAAACGATGTTTTTCATGTACTTTTTGCCAACTATACATCATCTTTAGTGAAGTGTTTTATATCTTTTTCCCATTTGGCAAGGGAAGTTGTTTGTTTTCTCATTATTGACTTTTGTGAGTTATCTGTGTGTTATGGATACAAGAACTTTTCAACTATTTTCTCCCATTCAGTGGCTTGCCTTTTCATTCCCATAGTAGAGTCTATCAAAGAGCATAAGTTTTAAATTTTGCTGAAGTTCAAGTTATCATTTTTTTCTTTTATGGGTTGTACTTTGCTTCATATCTAAAATATATTTGTCCAGCCCAAGTCACAAGGATTTTCTTCTAGAAATTTTATAGTTTTAAATTTTATATTTAGGTCTGTGTTCTATTTTGAGTTAATTTTTAAACATGGCATGGGCAGAGATTTTTTTTTTTTGATATTTGTACAGATTGTATTTAGTTTACCTCTATCCCTTTCCCCACTCCAAACGCCCCCAGAAAACTCCACTATGAAATAGGTTAACAAATAATTCAGTCTGTTTTCCATAAAACACTTTAAAAAATAATGATGGTTGTCTTCTCACGTAAGCATATGACACCATGCTTTCTTCATCAGATCGATCGAAGTCCTTAAAACCAAAGTAACAGTTTGCATAGATATATTTCATTTTGTGCAAATCTGACTAAAATAAGGCTATTTTCAGTGTTTAGGTAGTGATGTTCTGAGTACAGAAAGCTCTCAAGCAACATTGTTTTGCATATGGATGTCCAATTGTTCCAGCAGCATTTGTTGAAAAGGCTATTCTTTCTCCACTAATTTGCTTTTGAAACTTTGTGGAAAAAACAGTTGTCTATGCATGTGTGGATTTATTTCTGAATGTTTCTTCCTGTTTCATTGATCAATTTGCTTCTCTCTATGCCAGTACCTTACTGTCTTGATTATTGTAGCTATATACTAAATCTTGAAATCTCCAACTTTGTTTTGTATTTTCAAAATTGTTTTGAGTCTTCTGATGTCTTTTTTTTTAAATTTCCATATGAACTTTAGAATCAGCTTATCAATTTCTACAAAAAGTTTTGCTCAGATTTTGATTGGGATTATCTTGAATCTTTACGTTAATTTGGGGAGAATTGACATCCTAACAATACTGAGTTTTCTGACTCATGGCTGAATACATTTTTATTGAGTAAAAGAACTATTGATATTCAGCTTTGGAATGAGGAATTTTCAGAAGCTTTAGGTAACTTAGAAATATCATGTTTATTACAATGTTATGGAAGGAAATTTTGATTTGACTTTCCAAAAAATTTTCTAATTATCTTATCAAAATTTTTGAGAGAGATACAGTCATCTTTAGGAAGTGCATGGCGATTGCTTCATTCTTTGACATGTAACACATTATATTTCAGACTTAACATGAGATTTTTGGAGCATGCTCTACCTTTAGGGGAAAAAATGGTGATTCGGTGACAAACTATTAAAATTTAAAGGGAGACTGTTATACATTCAATAAAAGAAAATATAAATTTAGCTTCATGCACCCAGGAAAATTTCACTTTTCAGATCCTCTAAAAACAAGTAATACCTATCACATTTATTTGCTTTTGTAATTTTTTAACTCTTCAAAACACTTTCAGTTCATGAGTTTCTTTTATTCATACAATAACTTTGTGAAGTAGGAATGGCAAGTCATCATCATTTGGTAGCTGAGGAAACTGAAGAACCCACCAGATAACAGATCACAAAAAGTCACAGTGAAAGCTAGCTACTGCTTCCAGGTCACCTGATTCTCTTCTGAGATGTGTGTTTACTAGACACTTCTGTGAAAAAGTAGAACACACTCTAGCTGTTCAAATAGAAAAGGCATTTGTTAAAGTATGTTAGATAGCCTCCAATCTCCAGAAGGACCAGAAAGGTAGACTTGCAGACTACCCAGCCCAAATCAACACCTAAGTCAGACCCCACTATCTCTGTTTTCTTGGTTTATATGGCGAGTGTTGGATATTGGAAGATAGAAACATAGTTACTATGATCCTAAAAGACCCACACCAGCACAGTCTCCCTCAGTGAACCAAAAGATTCCTTGTAGCTTCTGCTTCGTTGTTCTGCTCTTTTCTGAACAGACAGTTCACTCCAGAGAATATGATTAGCAGAGTCTAGTCACTTATTTGAGCCTGAATTCATGATGGGAGAAATCCCCCAAACATAAAAATGATGTTCGAAAGATACTGGGTAGCCTCAACATGGCAAAGTACATCTCAAAAATCATTCTTAAAGTCAGTGTGACTCACAGAGTTACAGTGGTTTGGGGGTTGAAAGGGATCTTTTAAATTGCCAGTGTTTTCCAAATTTTAAGCCATGACTCACTAGAATATCATAAAAATCAATGTAGTGTGCTCCATAGTTTTG
This sequence comes from Camelus ferus, assembly GCF_009834535.1. NCBI lineage: Eukaryota > Metazoa > Chordata > Mammalia > Artiodactyla > Camelidae > Camelus > Camelus ferus. The sequence continues at coordinate 32,690,174 of NC_045702.1, forward strand.
AAAACTAAAATAGAATTGAAATACCACCATCATTGCACTTAGTGATTGGAAATATTGTCTGGGGAAACTTTTGTCCTAATTACATATATATGTCTATGTGTCTAAATACATGTATATGAATAATATGTATTTATATTTGCATATATAGTATGTATATATATATGTACACATATATATGTGTGTATATATATCTCCTACCCCAGTGTAAAATGTATTTCTTACTATGAGTCATGGTAAAAAAGAAAAATTGAAAAACACTGGTCTAATCTGACTTTTTACATTTTACATTTAAAGGAGAAAAAAAATAAGGCTCAGATAAATTAAGCTTCTTGCTGAGATGATTAATGTAAAGCTGGAATCAGGATGCAGAAAATCTCTCAGTCCTACTGTGCATTATAAGGACATCATCTAGCACCTGGAAGAACACTTCCCATTTCCTATGTAGATCTTTTCCTACATCATCTCAGTTGTGATGCTTAAATATATTTCATTAATTAGTATATCACAAAAATATTGTAAATTTTATAGTTGCATTTGGGGTGAGGCAGTAATTAATGGTTACCACTTGCTGAGTTAATACTAGTCCTAACACCATTCTACATATTAACTCTGGAAAGACAGTTAATTTGTGTTATTTTAAAGATGTTTATGTTGGCAGATATTTTAAGGATTGCAGGGGAGACACTGTACTAGTAGCTATAAACAAATTTTTAAAGAAAATAATTTTATTTCAATAAATAGAAGGAATTTTAAAGTTGTAATCTGCCATACTGAATGAAAATATATAACTGAAAGTATTTCTTTTCTTGCTAGTTCCTCACTATGTTTGTTCCTATCAAAAAATTAAATGCATTTTCTGAAAAGGTTTCTATGATTTGAAATAAAATCTGAAAAACAAAAGTTTTTCAACAGTGTTTCTTAATGTGTCCAATTAATGATACATCTACATTAAAAAATTTGAATTACTAGAAAAAAAAGTACTTAAACTTCATGGATCTTTTTATACTTATGGGTAAGAATTACACAAATAATAAATAAATATTTTAAAAATACTATAGATTTTACTTTTCCAGTCTTCATTTTAACTGAATTTCTTAATAATTCTATTTCTAAATAGTCATGAGTCAAAGATTTGGCCAGCTTGGAATATCTCTATTTTCAATAATAAAAAGGTTCATCAAGTCTTTTTGCACTATTGTTGTATACCATTGAATATTTTGTAAACATAAGTTTATTACTAATTCTTCTTTTACACACTATTAAAAACCTAATTGTTTTCAAAGCTTTAGTGGTAAAGAGGGTCAAAGAGGAGTAAAAAATACTAATGATTAATGCTTTAGATAATCAAAGAACCCCAATTTCCATTGTGTGGACTTCTCCTAAAGGAATACTCAACAAATGTAGCAATGAAAAGTACAACACAACACGTTTGAAAAGTGCTCTCAGAATCTATTTGCTAACTCAGTGCCACCACCCAGATTTTTATATGGATTTTACAAGTTTACTTTTCATCACCAATTAATATTTTTTGAACTCTCACTGAAAAGAGAATGCACTTTATTTTTACATGTTGACTCTTTTCATTGTCTATGGGAATATTTGTTTTCCTTACAAAGAATATAGTTGCAAACAAAGAAGACAGGGTTATTTTTCTTGCCAACAACATTTTCCTATATTGAACGGTTCTTTGACATAGGAAGTTTACTATGACACACCAAACCTTCATGGGGAAGAGTGTAAAAGTCCGGCAGGTAAGGCAAAGAATGAGGATGAGAAATTTAGTTATCAGGGGTTTTGTGTAGTCATTAGAAATGTCTCTTCTTCCCAGACTGGTTTGTCTTGTTCAGTGAATACTGTTTTATATGAACATCCCTTTTCCCAATAGCCATTTAAAATAATAATGAGGAAAAAATTTTAAAGATTTTGACAGTAAATGAAATCCTGTTACACATGATGAGGGCAGGGGGAAGGTGCTGCTATTTTCCTGGGCACAGGATATGCTCACTGAATATGGCACCAAACCTACCTCTTGTAGTGAATTCCTCTTACAATTATTTTACTTAAATGGAAAATCCTGTTACCACTTTCTGCTACTTTAACAGACAGAAAGCTTTTTCCAGTATTACTAATCACACTGGAGGAAGATTATAATCTCCTTTTTATACTGTAGTCTATGGCTGGATGCCATTGCCCTCCAAAGAAAATTCAGTATTGGTGTTTCTCAGGACATGTCGACTTTTGCCCTCAGTGAATTCATTCAAATTTAGAAGAAAAAAAAAATCCAGCTGTTCAATTTCTATTTTTGAGTTGTTTCTCAAGAAATTGTGAAATCAAAAAACAAGTTAAAAATATGGAGCTCTTCAATTTGCTTGAAAAATGACTACTAGATAGTCTTAAATTTCCTTTACTCTTATATTAGTGTTTAGTGTTTAAAATTATGCCAACCAAAAGACCCATTTAAGAAATAGAAAATTCCCATGTGTTTCTTAAAAACAGAGAACTTTTAAAACGTTTTCTCATTAATGACTTTGTAAATTGTACTACCAATATTTAGTAAGGGTGCAATAAAATAGACACACACATGTACTGCTGGAGGTGACATAAACTGCTACCACCTTTCAGAAAAGGCAGTTTGGCAATATACAATCAAAATCCTTAATTTATTTGACCTTTTGATTCAGAAATTCAACTTTCAGAAATTTAGTCAAATGTGTAAATAAAGAAATGGATAAGCATTTGTGTACAAGGGTGCTCATTAAAGCATTATTTGGAAGACAGAAAAACTGGAAACAGCCTACCTGTGCAATAGGTGGGACTTGGTTATGAAAATGATAAGCTATTCATATAATAGATTATCACACAGCCATCAAGAAATATCCCATTTGGAATAAGTATATAGAAGTAAAGAAAAAATGTTAACAGCTGTTATCTTTCAGTGGTGGGTGTCCAGGTGACTTACTTTCTTTTTTTCCCCAGCTTTACTAAGATGTAATTAACACAACATTGTATAAGTTTAAGGTGTACAATGTTTTGATTTGATACTTTTATAAACTGCAAAATGATTACCACCATAGTATTAGTTACCACTTCCATCCCATCACATAGTTACCATTTCTTTTTTGTGTGATGAGAACATTTAAGATTTACTCTCTTAGCACATTACTTTCTTTACTCCTTTCTGTATTTTCCAGATGTCCTTCAGTGTACATCTTTACTTTTTAAAAGGACTGAAAAATTCACTTGCTAGTAGTAGCATGGAGGAAAAAAATTTTTTAGCTACAGTTCAGCACGAATGAAATTTAATGCTCTCTTTACTATGGTTATAACTTCCAAATATTTGTACCTCTTTTAGCTTCCAGTGAGTATTAAAATATGGAAAGAGCCAAAAGTGGTATGTATTTTTAAGCTCTCCTTTTTCCCAAATGAAATCCCCCCAAAGAAGACCCCATATCCCCATTTTATTAGGCATGTCCATGTTATTTCTCTTCATAATTACAATTAGTTCTTATGAACTTTATCTGTGTTTGATCTGCCTCTTCACTGTGCAGGGACACATAATTCATCTTAAATTTCACATCCTCCCTCCTGCTCCGCTTATGTGCTGGAGAGTGTGTATAATGCCTTGTTTTTCAGAGTCTTCATTATTCAGAAGATGGCATATAACACAGTTACCTAATGCAAGCTTTATTCATATTTATAAAATCACTGATCAGATAATTATTGCAACAATTTTCAAACAACATCATGTAACCAAAAACTGTGGTGCGGGGGTGTAGGGTGGGTACGCTACAACCTAACACAATTTATTAATGATCTCTGCTGATTGAATCTGGCACTCTAGAAGCCTCAGTATCGCTTTCGAAGCTTGCAGAATCTACCTGTCGCTGGAAAGCAGCGTTACACTTTTCTGGGACGGAAGTCAGTAACCACATTCCCCATAAGCTTCCCAAGAGGAGAGAGAAGTGAGGGAGGTAGAACAGGTTGCCAAATACACTTGCACACTCCGTATAGATTAACCCACCGAATTAAGGGGCAGGAGGTCACCCAAGACAACTTTAAAGGCGCTCAGAGTCCTGGCGCGAATTAGACCAAGGCAGACTTTCTCTGATACCAGGCCACCACAAAAGTTCTTGAGGGTATCGGTTGTTACCTCCATCCTTCCCCTTCTCCTGTCATCTTCTACTGCTTTTCTTGGCCCTCTCCTTTCCGCAGCTTCTGTGCCCTTCGCTCAGCACTGACACTAGCGGCATTAACCACTGCCGGCCGTGAATTAAACCGGTACTTAGTAGCCAGGCTTTTCCTTGGCGCCCATGAAAGCATCCATGCCTGGGTTTTTTAAGGGGTAAAATTCCAGTGCCGCCAAGTCATCTCAAAAGCGCTTCTCGGCTCTACGCTGCTATTGGGAGCCTTCAACTCACAACGTGCAGTGGGGCTCAGGTAGAGGACCTAGGCCTCATCAAGCTAGAATATAACTAACAAGAGAGGGAATGGCTGAAAGACGTGAGAAAGCTGGGAGGTAAAATGATGCCCAAACTGAGCAACCTCAGACGCGCAAGCGCGTGGCCCACAGCTCGTCTCCCATGGCCTCAGCACAGCGCCTGCGCACAGCACCGGGGAGCGGCGGGGAGAGGAGACGAGCAGTCCGGCCTAGCGCTCCCACCGCCTCAGCAACCCCAGCCTGCAAGCCCCGCCTCCTCCAGCTGCTCACCTTCCCAAACAAGCGGGTGCGCCCCCGGCGGTCTCAGTCCATTGGCCCTTGGCCTTTTCCGTTTCCGCCCAGCCTTCCAGAGTCCACCAATCAGCTTGTGCGTTTGGGTAAGGGCCACCTCCGAGGCCGTCGCTCTGGCTCCTCTGCCTCCTCCCGCTGTTGCCTCCGCTGCTGCCTCCTCCCTCCCCACCTCCTCCGTCAGGCGGGCGTCTGCGGGGGCCCGAGGGGCGGCGGCGGTGGCGATATGGAACCGGGGGCCGGCAGCCGTAGCGCTGCTTGCGGGCAGGGGGCCGGGCCCCCGAGCACTCCGCCGCCCCGGGAGCAGGAGCGGAAGCTGGAGCAGGAGAAGCTCTCCGGGGTGGTGAAGAGCGTCCACCGGCGGCTCCGCAAGAAGTACCGGGAAGGTAAACAGCTAGCTGAGCGGGAGGAAAGGGAGGCCTCGTCGCCCCCAGCCCCTTGTCAGCCTCTCCCCTCCCCACAAGGGGCCACCATTACCACCTGAAGGAGCTGCACGTCAGCCCCGGCCACGGCCGCTCTCCCAGGCCCGGACGCCCCCTTCTCGGTCGAGTCCTCAGTCGGCGTCAGGCGCGCTCCTCCCGCCCCCTTTTCTTCGAGGGCCCTCGAGGAGAGTTCCAGGCCTGTGGAGGAGCCGAGCCCCCACCCCTCTCGTCCCCTGTCCCCAGCCGGGGTGCTGAGCTTGTTGTCACCACAAACAGACACCTAGACTCGCACAGGAGGTGGAGGTCGCTCGTTGCGAGAGCCGTGAAGCTAAAACACGAAGGCAGGTAGAATCCGTTCGAGAAAGAAAGGACGGACTGAGAAGCCCGAGTTGCCCCTCACTGACCAGCCTGTTTGATTTGCTGCTGCCTCAGACCCCCTAACGAGGACCTCATTTCTGCGGGTTTAGCCCGGCCGGGCTTCCTCGCATTGGCTTCCAGGGCTGCGAAGTCAGCAGGCCTTTTAGCTGACTGGACTTCACCTTGTTAAAAGGGGGAGGGGCTCCATCCTGCCCCCTACCCCCTTCCCTCGTTCTTCAAATGCTGGCTCTTAGTGTTTGTTTAGGCAGGGGAGGAAGAGATCTGGGGCAGGTTCTCAAAATGCTGTTTAGATTTGAGCAATCTGTGTAAGTACCAAGCCTCCTTAAAGATCCGCATCCCGGTGAAGCCATTCCTACATCGCTGGGAACCCCTCTCATGGAGGATCTTAAGCGAAGGAAGAAGCCGCTGTAGCTTTTGCTTGGGCCTGAGGAGTGTTTATTGTTGGGATCTACAGTTATCCTTGGTATTTTAAATATAGACTTTTTTTTTTTTTACAGAGCTATTTTGTAAGAAACTGACAGTGAAAATTCCCACTTTTTTATGTGCCTTTTTTTTTTTTCAAGACGTTTCTTCTAAGTATCAAAATGAGAGATAACTTTCTACTTGCTCTGGCTTTATTTAGCTTAATTACAAACTGAAAAGTAAGCAGCCTTCTAGTGTTGGTCTTATACTTAGTTAAGTGAGGATTAGAAGCAAAATTATGACAGTGAAGGAGCAGACAGGTAAAATCATTTACTTTTCATTTACAAACACTTTTCAATTACTCTAGAAGATTAAAACTAAGTGTCTTTTGTTCTTTTGAATGTAGCTGGTGTGTTTCATTTTTCAAACTTTAAATTCAAAGTTTTTTCCCTTGGCAACTCAAGCCTTGATTTTTTAATAGCTGCTTAGATAGTCATTCTCAAAGATGGCCTATAGTTATTGTTTAATAGGTAGCAATAGAAAGAGACTTATCAGGCATACTAATATATTGAAATTTTTTTTAAAAGAATGCTTTAAACCCCAACCCACAATTTATTCAATAAAATGAGTAGTTACCATAGCAACCATTGCATCATTCTTGATATTCAGAGAATGCACTTACATAATAGCAGTCACTGTAGGTTTTTATGTTGTTTGGATAAATGAGGAAATAAATGGGCTCACTTTCTCTTATGCTGTTCTGTACAAATTTAAGCAAGTACATCTTTTGAAAGAAAAAATTAGTAGCATATAATTTAATTTCCATTTTTACCTTATTTATAATAATTTCATTATTATTCATTATTCATAAATGAATTTGTTCCACTTAAATTAATACACTGCTAATGTGTCACCATGTCTTCAAGTGCTGTTTATACTTGCTTAGTTCCCACATGTTGAAACATGTCTTTAAGCCTGAATATTAACCAAGGGAACACTTGTTTAAAATGAGAATCAGTAGTTGGAAATTACCAGAGCTAGAATAGATACATATAATTCACAAGTGAATGATCTAGTATCCTTCTGGGCAGGTAGTTCTGGCAGTCTGTAAACATTTGAATGAGACTGTTCTTAAGGCATTTTAATGCCCTGAATTCCAGCAATGATCTACTCCAGCGATATACAAAGCCCCATCAGTGAACTAGCAAAGTAAAAGAGCCTTTCTACCTTTATTTCTGATATGTAGGTCAAATCTTGTAATTTGACAAAAATCCACAAAACAGCCATCTGAAAAAGTCTGATCACGCACATAGTAATGCTAAAGGAATAATTTTTAGTGTTTTCCTTTGAGGTTTTAGTATTATTGTAATACTGATGGTCCCCAATCTGCGAACATATTTTACAAGTTCATTTGCAAGTCAGCTCTGGTTATAAAATAATAATATAAATGGTCATTAGGTGCTAGGTCAGGTTATAAAGGCTTATTTAATCAGTAACATACCTGAATTGTAATACCAGTAACTGTAGAAGCTATCCTTTTATAACACTGTTCCTATCAGGAAATGCAGTGAAAATTCCAGCTTAGAATCTTGGAATGTTAGACTAGAAGGAATCTTAGCGTTTATCAATGATTCCCAAACATGGATAATCAGTAGACTCATGGGTTCTTTTTAGAATGTTCCTGTATTCCACCTCAGATGTACAGTTTCAGAAACCCTATGAGTGGTACTTGGAAACTTGTCAGCCACATTTTGAAGTGATGATCTAAACTAGTTCCTTCCTTTTTACACATGAGTGAGCCAAATCCCCCATATAGTAAAACAAACAAACAAACAAACTTGCTTTAAGTTTGGATAGTTTGGATAGTTCATCATTAGCATTGAACATATTTTATGGGGATAGTAATTTTTTCTTCCCAATTCCAAGCCTAATAGTGATTCCAGATGTTGTTATGGGAGGGAAAATGGGAAGCAGGAAGTAGACTAGAATTTGTGTTAAGTAAAAGGATGTAAATTGATGGGAATGAGGCATTTCATGGGATAGGTATGATTAGCTGAGTTGGGGTTATGTAAGGTGTAGATTTCTTGGGAAGTGATGGCAGAGAAGGAGGTAAGTTGGAGCAAAATGAAGAAGGAGGCAAAACATTCACTGGATAGTAAGGACAGGAGTGAGAACTGGATAACGAGTGTCGGGTTGGATAATATAGTTTTCCCTTCCCTTATCTCTGGTAGTGGAATTGAAAATGAAGCAGAAATGAAAATGAAAATAAGATTTTTCTGTTGCGGTAGAAAAAGGTTTCTCTCTACACTTCCCAGCCTGTTTGCCCCACTAATGTTTGTTGTTGGTGATAAGCAGGATTGAGGTAGAGGGTAGTGAATAGGAGATAAAGTCCAGCAGGTAGATTTAATGCACTCTTTTCTTTTTACCACTTTTCCCCTCTCTACTCCATTTTACTGCCTGTCCTATGTCACCATTTAGAGATCCTTTGCCTATTTGTATAAGTGTAAAGTGAGAATTGGAGATAAAGGTCAGTGTTCCAGGCAGTGCTGATATCTGAAGTAGTTACCAAAAGGAAATGGGGGAAATGTTTATCAGTGGTGATGAGAAGGAATGTTTCTGGTGTCAGTCATTTATTTATATATAAGGGACAGTCTTTTAGATTGAGTTTATATAAATTGAAATTTGCTTGCAGTTGTGTTTTCTGTCTTTGAATTTTCAAAATATGGCCTCTAAGCCAAAAATATTTTAAATATATCATAGAGCTGTAGGCAGCTTTTTAGTAAGTCTCTGCTTTCCAAATAGAGACTTCATTGTTTAATCAGATTGCCTGGTAAGTACATATCTAATTGAGAACTGTGTATTTTCAGTTGTCTTTGTATGATTTTTTCCATAATCTTAGTCACATAATCCCATTCCTATAATGATTGTTATTATGATTGGTATCTCTTTTTTCAAACTGGAAGTATTTATGTAAAAACTCTAAGAAAATGTAAAAGCTGCAGCTGTTAGTAATAAAAATATGATCTCCATTCCATTTAGTTTTGATTTTTTAACCTATCTTGTGCAATTTTCATCAATTTATTAAGTCTCTGAAGTTACTTACTCTTTATGCCAGAACAGGTTAAAACAGTTTGTCACATAAACAAACCCATGCAGGTTATCAATCAGAGAAAAATTAAAATGCATATTAACCTGTTGACAATTGTATTCTTAAGGTCATGGGTTAATGGGTGATCTTTATTATGCTTTTCTACATTAAAAAAATCAATGTCTTTAGTAGCAATGACGATATTATAAAAGTAGTTAAATAAGACAGATTACTGATACTGAAACAGAAAAGGAGAACACAGGATAGGCTGGTTCTGTAGACTAAGTCTGGAAAAAAATTGTGTTACAAAGATTAAGAGCTGTTAGCATTTTGAGTCAATGACTAAGTAGCCTAGTTTAGATGTTTAATTCTTATTGATTATTCACATTATTCTATTTGTTTGAGACAAAGAGAGAGCTAGAATAGTGATGTAGTTTAAGCTGAAGAATAACATTTGTGATTGGTTGTTCTTTAGCAAGTATCTAAAACAAGAGAATTGTGGTGGGGAGTAGGGAAAAAACCTTTGAATTAGAAATAATTTTAAACTATAGCCAAAAGGTCTAAAAATGAAAGAATGAATGTAATGTTAGAGTTTTTCTTGTAATAAATTTTTGAAATTATTTTTAAAATTAGGATAACAGAGTCTGTTTTTAATTGAAATTTCCTATTTTTTCCCTACGATGGTCTTCAATACTACTTTAAAATAACTAGCTCCATGACCCCAAGACACTTTTAACAGGTTCTCTTTGTTTTACATTTTTTTTTCAAATGAAGTTTTACTGTATTTTCTTTACATCTTCCCAGTCATGCCCATTTTGATATAGAATCAGAAAATGCTACTTTTTATGATAGAATCTTTGCTCAATCAGCAAAATAAGTAAGGTGAAAACTGTTCACAGCATGGCTTGTTAACTTTGCCCTAGGAAAATTTGAACTGCCATTGTAGCAAGGGAAAAAAAATGAAAAGAATTTAATAATCAGTTACACTGAAATATAAAGGGAACATTGACTAATAAACAGTCAACTCAGTGAGGGGCACATAGTACGTTAACTATTTGATTTTGTTATTTTTGGTCAACCTTGGAGTAAGGTATCTTTCTAGGTATTTTTTACATTTCAAAAGATACAGTAAAAATCAGAAGTATTGGTATAGAGCCTTTGATTGTTTTGTGGAGAAGAAAATATAGCAACAAATGCAGTGGATGTTAGCCTTGATTTCATATCAGTGTCATCTGTGGAACTTTGTGGAACACAGACATCAGCATTATTTAAAATCTCCATAGATTATACAGTGGACAAAGGGCTGAGGAACCCTGAGATAAAATACTGTAGATTGGAGTAGGAAGGAATCTAGAAGAAAGGAAATCAGCTAGGGGACTCTTACACTAATCTATTTTTTAAGGTTAATAATAGCATAAGTAACAGTAACAATCACGAAAATAGAGAAAGGTAAGTCAAATACTTCTTGAAGGTCAAAGTGAGCAGTTTTAGTGAAAGTAAATGGGAAGAGTCAAACATGATGCCAAGATTTCTTGCCTGGGAAAATATAAGTAGCCATTTCCCTGTTCTCTTTGTAAATGTGTGTATTGTGATGAGGGCAGGAAGAAAAGAGCACAGACAGGCAGGTTGGCTTGTCATAGTGATAGTGGTGATGATTTAGTTTGAAGGTATCACTTGGAAGTGAAGAGTTAGAAGCCCTCTCTTGAAGATGAAGCTGTGAGGGCTGGAGTGATGGTAAGGTATAACAGAAGATACCAGTAGTGTCCAGTTTGATAAAGTAAGTGCTCCCCATTCTGCCTTATGCTCCCATAGCACAATTTTGTTTGCCTGTATTGTAGTTATCACTTAGCAGTTCACTTGTCTGTCTTTCCTGCTAAACTTTGTTCCTTAGAGTAGATCTCTGCCTTTTATCTTTGTATCCCTAGTACCTAGCATCTTACCTTGTAGATATAAGGCATACACACACACAAAAGAAAGAAGTTAATACAGATATTTCCAGATATTTGAGTCTAATCTTTTTATAATCGTAACTTAAAAATTTTAACTTTTGGATACAAATTTTTTATAATGAATTTATGGTCATATCTTCTTAAATGAGTATATTAGATTAATTAAACCTTTTGAAAATGGTCCAAATTATTATTATTAGCATCATCCTATTTTAAAAAACCCTGTGTAGTAGTAGGGAATGTAAATATTTCGAAGTACCTTGTTATTAACATTTGATACATGTTTGTTGAATCAGCTTGCCTTATTTTACTGTATACTGTGAATTCCAGTTCTCTTCTTATCTGGTCCTCCCTCTTCCCTCCTCACTGGTTCCCAAATAGCAGTGGCAACCAAAAGTTAAAAAAAAAAAAAGTTTGTTCTCAAAAAAAAAGAGAACTAATAAGGATATTGTAATGATGCAATGTGTGTCACTGTGTGTGTTGGTATTAGAAGCTGGTAATAATTTTGTGTATGTGTAAATATTTACTTATGTACTCTAACTTCACATGCAAAAATTTTGCAACCCCAGTATCAATTCCCTAAATTTTGGAGGTGAAATTGATACTGGCTGTAAAACAATCCAGACACCTGAGAAATGCTGATCTAAACTGTACTAATTTATTGTGGTTTAAGTGTAGATATATTAATGCTCATTGCAAGGGTTATTTTAGAATCCCCATGCCTTTCGAGGGACATCTGAGTATCCCCTATTCTTCTTTGTATAGAAACTCCTCTACTTATATAGAAATTCCTATTCCCATTTATACAGAAATTAAGTCTCAAAAGATTCTCCATAACTCCTTTGTTTACACTAAACAAGTGATCTGTGTGGTCATTGTTTCACAGGGGAATAATAGATACTGATGCCTTTGATTCTAATTTGATTTTTTTCCATCTCTTGTACAGGGTGTATTCAAAGAGTTTTACATTTTGGATTAACTGGTTTTTTTTTTTTATCATAAATATGTTTATAATAAGAGAATGCTCCAAGCACAGAAAATTCACCATGGGCCAAATTATGTTTGTAAATATGAAGTTTTATCCACACAGTGTTTTGTTTTTTAATTAAGATTCGACTCTTGAGTTTGCCCTGGGCCTCAGTTGCTCTGTATATTGTTTCATCAGGCATTTGAGTTTACAACCTTGCTATAGACCTGTGGTTTTAATCCGTGGCTGCACAGTGGATTCATTTGGGAAGCAGTAAAATAAATGGCCAATTCCTACTTCAGACAAATTAAATGAAACTTCTAGGTAATTCCAGTATGCAGCCAGAGTTGAAAGCACTGCCAGAAATCTAATAATGTAGTTGCAGAGACTAAATAACTACATTTGACTGACAAAAGACCATTTGTTTGTGGCTAGTAGAGTCAGTGTACTTTGCTATAGTGCAAAGCTTTGTTTGTTTCAATTAAAGTTCATAAGTTAAAAACGCATAAAGAGGGGCAAGGTGGTATAGTGGTTATGAGCATGGACTTCGGCACTTGACTGCCAGGTTTGATGTGTACCTTTGAGAAGGTTACTTAATCTCTCTGTACTTCAGTTTCTTTATCTGTAAAGTAAAAATCTGCCTCAGTGGCTTGGTATTAGATTTAAATGAGTTAATATTTGTAAAGTACTTAAAACAGTATCTGGCACATAGGAAGCATTATGTGTGTTAAATACATAATTTAAAAAGTTATAAGTGTATCTGTAGCTGTTCTGCCTGGATGCATTTAAGGACATTGCAGATTGAATGGTTCCTGGAATTTCTACCTAGACTGTTCTGTAGTCACTTTCTTCTTCAGTATTAAAATGGCTGTAGTTTTTTTTTTTTTTTTTGCCCCCTTTGCTGCTTATAGTTCTGACTTCTTATATGAAAGATCCAACCTCTTACTGCATTGGAATTTTGGGATTTTCCCCTTGTCAGAGAAACTACTAGTTGCAGCTCGTTATATGTAAGATGCAGCTTTACAGCTAGTTTCTTTGTTTGATTCTCAAGAGCTGCTTCATCACCAAACACCTTGGATGTTTTTGTCCCACCTTTAGGTGTGACACTATATCAGATGCTCAAGAATTCTGAGAAGGCTGGTCTGTGTGTGGTTTAAATATGTTTGTGAGACAATCTGGTCCTGAACACTTTGTTTTAATGTCTTAGGTTGGCTGTTGAACTTGTTTCCATTTGGTCATGAGTTTCTCTGCTTACCTCATGTTAGAGAAAATGACCTTTCAATGTTCTTTGAACTTGAATTTGGTAATCTGGTCATTCATAGATAATGCATCTTAAAGCCCATATTTGGTAATATACCTAAGTAAAAATAAAATTTTTTGTATTTTTAAAAGTTTAAGATTTGTGATACTCAAAATTACTTCTTATTTTTAGATGACCCTCAAATTTTATGAAATACAGTTTTTATTTTGTAACTTTTGATGTGTTCATGGCACATATTTTATAATGAAATCTATTAAGGTACAGTTTATATGCAATGAACTGTACCCAGTTAAAGTATATAATCCATTGAGTTTTGACAGATATATACACCTATGAAACCTTTACCACAGTCAAGACGTAGAACATTTCTATTGCCTCTAAAACTTCTTTGTGCTCCTTTGCAGTCATTCTCTCTCTCTATACTCTTGGTCCCACTGATCTTTTGTCCCTGTAGATTTATTTTCGTTTTTTAGAATTTTATATACATGGAATTGTGTGCCTTCTCTTCTGCATTGTACACCACTTAAGAACCGCAATAGTGCACTGTTAATCTTTGGTATCATGACCCACAAGGCTAAACCACCAAGAATAATGGCGTGCAATTCCTATCTTAAATTGGCCTCAGATTTATATTTAATAAATTTATTACCTTCTGTGCGTTATAGTCTATCTTTTTATAATGAGAATTAGGATAGTTACTGAGAAAATTTTATTTCTAGTGTGCTTCACATCAGATGGTCCTGGCATGTAAAAATGCATGAACCTTAGTACCACCTATTCATTTTTTCATATTTAAGTACCTTTTAATCTATTTAGTGTTATTACCAATATTTTCTTCTTAATCTTAAAGATTTTCCAAAAAGATCCATGTACTGTTGTCAAAGAACTTAATGGAGATGACTGCATTAAAACTTGCAAGTTTTTTTTTTAACAATAATGTAAAGTGGAAAAAAAATTATAAATTGATTTAAAACAGTAGAGTGAGTCTCCAGAAAATTGACTCTAAACCTCTTATTTTGATAACACTGTTTTAACATACTCAAATTTTACTGCTTATTCATCACTGTTAGCTGTTGAAAGTTATCAGCTATAATTTGAATTTTACTGTAACAACTAATTTAATTTGTTCTTTCTGGTGTTCCTGTCATTTTTGAGCATGGTGAAAACTTAAGTTACTTTCTCCCCATTAATGGGGAACCATGATTAACTTATATAGCTTATACAAGTTATAAATCAAAAGTAGTCTTTGCTTTTCAGTTTAAACTTTCTAATGGGAAAATCACACCTGGTTTTAATAGATAACTCTATATATAAACAAATGACGAAGTACTATATGGATGGCAGTTACATATTTGGGGAAATTGTAAGATGATCAAGTGGAAGGCAGATAAATCCTCTCAAAGAATATGTGAATTCACTTATGTTTTGAAGGAAAGAAATTTGCTATATCAGATGTTATGAGAGAGGTTAATTCATAGAGGAAGAGTAGAATCAACTTTAAAGAGATAGTTTAGGGATTCCATTGGTTCACTTGAGTTTGGACCTGTAATACAGCTGTTCTTGAGGTTATTAAGTAAAAGCAACAATAAATAACTTCTTAACTTATTTCATTGTCCTTAACTTATTTCATTGTCCTTGGTCCTTACAAAGACAATGCAGTCAAAGTAATAATATCTTAAGATAATCATAAAATATTAAAAATGGAACTCTGTCCTTTTTTTTTTTTTTTAACATCCCTATGACTTATTTATTTTATAGCTGGAAGTTGGTACCTTTTGATCTCCTTCACCTATTTTGCCCACTCACCTACCCCCTGTCTCTGGCATCTACCCATCTGTTCTCTGTTTCTATGAGCTTGGTGGGTTTTTTTCCCTTGGATTCCATGGAACTCTGTCTTTTTAATTAATCAGTTAATGATTGGGCTATTTTTTCTTAGTTATTGTCTTTTCATAGGAAGTAGGTTATATTTTGTTTATACTTTAGTTGCGGCATTTAATGTTTGTGAAGGTGAATTTCGTCAGTAAGTATGATGTTATCTTGGTAGTAGGCTTCAGAATAATTCAGTTCATTGATTTCCATACTGAACTTGGTTTAGCAACTTTAAGTTGACATCGCTTGTGTTTTAAATTATTAATTAATTTTTAATTAGTGTTTTAAGAAATTTAAATGTGAAAAGAGTGTAACAAACAGAAGTCATGGTAATTTTGAACTTCATTCAAGAATTTTATAGACAGTCAGGTGACTGTTTTTAAGACTAGGTAGAGCTTTAAGTTGATCTTAAAACTACGTATTTGAACGAATGATTACTGATTTCTTCTTTAGATTTATTATTTTGGTCTGACTGTAATATGTTTATTGATTCTTAATTTCAAGTTAGGCTGCAGGACATATATATTTTTAATTGTGCTTTCTAAATATAATTTTTGAATTGCCCAAGTTCTCTGTATTTAAGCAAAGTGAAATGTATGTGTTCATTGGAGATTTTCATCTTCTCTCCGTTCTTTTTCTTCTCACCCTTCTCCTTCCCCTTCTTCTCCCTCCCCCCCTTTTACTTTAAGATACATTCATGTTTTCATAGGATGCCTATAAAAATGAATAAGAAAGTAGATTATTAATCATAATGATTTTGAGTCATCACAAATGCCAATATATTAGAATCATTATAAGGCTAATTATTCATTGAGAGCTCTGATTGATTGAACTTGAATACTTAAGCATTGCTTGTTATGTTGAGTAGGGCTTTGATACAGACCTCAGCAAGTTCTTATTTCTTGATTTAACTTTTGATAATGAAAAGTATTATCATTTTAAATAAGACAATCTTTTAAATATTGATTGACCTAATAACTAAATTATAACAAAAATACATAGAATTGAGTTTAATGTATTTTTTTGTATATGTAATTTTACCAAGTTAATGGGAGGGTTTTGAATATGTATACTGGGTACTGGTCAACCTTAACTTTTTTTGGCTTTTACAACCCAAATCATAAATTATTTTAAAAATACTTAAGGGTAAGTAGCACTATTTTGAATACTGTAAAAATAAGTAATGGGCTGTTGCCAAAAAACCCCCTGAATTTTCCTATTCTATTTTTAATAAATTGATTTATCTAAAAAATAATAAGCTTTCAGGGATATTCTGGAAAGTGGAATTTTCTCATAACTGAAGGCTAACTTTTTTTGTTGTTGTTGTTCAAATTTGTAACCAAACACTTTAATACAATGTATACCTAGTAGACAGGGTTTGATACTTTTTTGTTGAATATATATGTGATTTAAAAAAGTTCTGAGTCCAGAATGGTTTACATGGAACATAGGGAATATATCAGGTTCCTATCTCTATTAAGAGCAGCTACCACATTTTATTACATCTTCTCTTCCTTTGATACTGTTAACTTTATTATTCTCTGTAGTGTTTGACATAGGGTATTTTTTCAGCAAATCTGTTGAAAGAATGAAAAGTGTATACAATTGCATTGTTTAGTCTCAATTATATATTAAGTGTACTACACTATTAATCTCATCAATTTCAGTATCAGCATATTTGGAGAGTCTGGAGACTCTTAAATGTTAGTAAAAAAAAAAAAACATTAAATTGAAGTCTGCAATTAGTTTGAGTTGATTAGGCTTACAGACAAAATTTGAATCCTTCCTCAAGATTTCAGTAGCAGATAGTAAGCCTTAAAACTTCATTAAAAATAATTGACAGTATTTAAAGAGAATTTTGAGTGTGAGAAACCAAAGGTCTTCTAAAAAGCTGAAGGGGCAGTAGGTTTCCATATATATGTACACTTGTCTTTGCGTCACCTAGCTAGTGGAACAATTCTAGTGTTAATTGAGTTTCACAATATGCAGTGACTTAGAGGACTCTGAGAATTTGTAATAGATGCATTTGATGGCTCACATATATACCCTTGGTCCTCTGGTATGGTGGACAGACACTGTGAGCTCAGAGGCACCCAGTCCCAACAGAGTCCCATTTAAATGTGTGCTGCTTTCTTTTCTGCTTTCTACCTTTCACCAGCACTGCTGGAGCCCACTGAGAGCATCCTGCTTTTCAGTACCTAAGTGCAGACTAGAAATATAGGTTGTTAACAACCCTCAGTTAATGAGGGATAGTAACTGATAGATAAATACTTCAGTCTCCCATCCTCTAGGTGCACAATTCCAGAGGCATTCTGTATGCTTCTCTGCTGCCCACAGCAGCAACCTCAATAATGTACCCTTGTATTAGCATTTTCTGCTTCCTTAGCTTGTTCTCCCTATTCTTACTCCTGTTTGCTAGGATTCTCTCCTGAATAAATTACTTATACACAGGTCCTTGTCTTAAGTGGGGCCTTCTACAGAATCTAAACTAAGAAATCTTTTAATGAAAAAGAATATGAAAACAAATATATGTATGTATATGCATGATTGGGACATTGTGCTGTACACCAGAAATTGACACATTGTAACTGATGGTACTCTAATTTAAAAATAAAAATTAAAAAAATAAACTAAGAAGTCTTATAGAAAGGAAATCTGTTTAAGTATGTTAAACATAGCTTTTCCCAAACATATTTGATCACAGAACTTTTGTTTGAATGACTTCTATTACCAGAAAATGTAGTAAATTTATGTATTTATTTATGACATGTACATTACATAGGACATTGAAACATTCATGTTCAAGCAAAGGGCCTTTTAGAGTTGAAGATATCCATCTTGAAAAAAGATAAAGCACCTTTGAAATGATAACTATACCTTCATGAACTGTTTAGCGTTGTCTGATGAATAAAGTTGAGAATAGTTTTATGAACCATTGGAGATTTATTAAAGTAACAATAATCAAAATATTTGTTTCAAAGGCTTTACTTCCTGTAGTTTTATTTAGAAACTTGATAAATAACTACATCTGAAAGATGTTGCTTAAACTAAGGAGTTTTTCTTTGAGAATTTAGAAAAATTTGTTTGCCTGCTTGTTTTTAGTGGACAGTTATTGCCAATCTGCTATATAACAATTTGAGAGCCCTGTCTCTACACAGATAGTAGTGATTAGTGAAAATATTGTTGTATAAGAATATGACCACAAAAAAGAGAAAACTTTTCATCCTTTTTGGATTTAAAAATCAATATTCAGACCAAGACTGATACATATTCATCTTAACTGAACAATGCATGTGTGAGGGCATGTTTGTACCCTTATTTCTCTTTATTGTGTTGGTCAAACTAGAAGGCTAATAGTTTGATTTTCAACTCAGTACCTACTGAACTGTGTGCTTAAAATAACCAGTAAAGTTTTTCAAACTTAAAATCTTCAACTCTTAAATACTAGAATCTAATCATCTCACCTGGGAAAAGAATTTGAATACAATCACCATCCCCAAATTTGGCTATTCTATTTATGTGTTTAAGTTTATTCTCTTACTAAACAATTGCCTACATTTGAACAGGTGGCAAGAGAACCTAAGTCTTATGTCTAAGAACATTGAATGACTCCACCTTGATAATTTTTGTTTACTCTTTTACCCTTATAATTATGTTAATGTTACTTATTTGGCCATAGCATTCTCATACCTTTCTTTATAAAGAACTCACATTGATGTTTCAGATTTCATATTAAATGTGTAGCGACTGATTTATTTAAAAAGAAAAATAGTAGCAGCTGAAAGTAATGCTGTGGCCACATAATATAGTCAGCTTATAATTTTTATTCATTTTATAAAGACTCAAAACTTCAGAGAGGTTTCCAAGGTAGTTTCTCCAGCAATATTTTTGCCCTAGGATTGTAAGTTTTTAAAGTGTAGTATGCTTAGAGCAAGTCCAAGTGTATAAATACAAATATTTAACTTTCTGGCTAATTTATGTTGCCATCTCACCTGTCAATCCCTTTTTAATATAGGGGACTAATAATTATGTAGAAATTCAAGAAAGTAACAGGCAAGAAGCAGGCTTAAGTGGTTTCTCTGTTTCTGCAAGGAACTATTGCCCAATGGTAGCAGGATAATTAGTGTTTGAATGACCAGCCATACTTATCCTCTACCAGCATACTTTTGGTTTATAAATTGATAACTGGCATATGTCTACTTACATTTATTAGTTTTATTCAACTTTGCAAATCCACCTGTTTAAAATGGTAAAATTTATTTGATTATCAAATCATCATGGTTAAAATGATGCATCCTTTTGTATAAAGGAGCTTTAAAAATTATGATGTTTAAACTTTATGAAGTTTTGCCTTATAATTTTGTTTTAGATTTTGCTAAAACTTTTAAGAGCCTGACATTTTAAAATAAAGTTAATTTATTTTTTCTTTGTTTTTAGTGGGAGATTTTGATAAGATCTGGCGAGAACATTGTGAGGATGAGGAAACACTTTGTGAATATGCTGTTGCAATGAAAAATTTGGCAGATAATCATTGGGCAAAAACTTGTGAGGGCGAAGGTCGTATTGAATGGTGTTGTAGGTGAGTGTTTTTATGAATTAACATTTTTGGTTTTTGTTTAAACTCTTAAGTCTAAGCAGTGCTGTATATGATTCATTATACAAAAACAGAAATGTTTTAAAATAGATGATGTATTTTAAACAACTTCTCCCCCTTGCCTTAACTTTCTCTCAGTTTATTTCATTCATCTTTTTCTAATCAAAATGTTTTTCTTTGATATAACTTTAAAGTTTTTGTTTCAACTTTTTAAAAGTATAGCTTTATATACATTTAATATGTTTAAGTGTTGATACATTTAAAATAAGAGATTTAGCACTTGACTCATCATTAGTAAGTTGTAGTACAGAAATTTCTTTGGGTAAGTATGTTCATTAGAATAAAAATGAGTATTTTTCCATTCTTTAAAACTGAAAACATCTTAAAAGTTTCCAAATCCTGTACTTTTTATATATGATTCAGGGTATTATAGCACTTATATTTGATTTTGGATATAAGTTTATTTCCTCGTAGCATAGCTTCTAATGTTAAAAACATCAGAAAATGAAATACTGCTCATCATTTGTCTCAAGTGATAAAATTATAAGAACAGATGTGTGTACTGACTAAATTTAAATATGAATTCCTGGAAAACAAAACCTTATCTTTTTAGCTTGGATAATAAGTTTGTTGTAACTTTAGGTTTATATTTCATTTCAGTTATATTTTATTCCAAATTTCTGTTTTAATCTCATTTAAAAATTATGTAATAATGTGTATTTCATTCATTCAACAAATAATCCAGAGAAAAATATGTATTTATTTTATTTATTTATTTAATAAGTTATTTATTTAATAAATTCTTTTATTTATTTTTTATTTATTCTTTATTTAATAAATTATTCTTATTGTCTTTTATTCTTTTCTTTCTTTATTTAATAATTCTTTTACTTATTTCATAAGTTACTCTTATTGTCTACTGTAAACTAGTTATATCATAGGCACTGTGATTACAGCAGTTAATCAGACAAAAATCCTTGCTCTCATGGAACTTACATGTTAGTGGGAATGAGAAGCAAGAAGCAACACATAAATATATACTAGGTCAGATAATGGTAAGTGCCATGAGAAAAATAAAGTAAGGAAAAGTAAAACAATTTTAAATAGAATAGACAGAGAAGGCCTTTCTAATGTGATATGTAAAGGACATGAAGGATGTGAGAAAACAAGCCTTAACAAGTCTAGAGGCCTGGAGGCAGGAGCTTGCTGGCATGTTTGAGAAATAGCAAGGAGACCAATGTGGCTAGAGCAGAATGAGCAGCAGGGGGTGGTGGGGCGGTGGTAGAAAATATAAGGTAACAGCTAGACTTTGTAGGATCTTGTGGACCGTTGTAAAGACATTGGCCTTTATTCTGCATGAGATGAGAAGTCATTAAATGTTTAAGGAGAGGAGTTCCAGGATTTTATTAGCCTTTTAAAATGTGTCACAAATTTTTAAGAATTAATTTCTGTGTTAAGATAGACTATAGAAAGGGCAGGGGTGTAAGTAAGGAAACCAGTTTGGAGTCTACTCTAACAATCAAGGCACAAAGTTATAGTGAAACAGTTTCCCTGGAGAGTGAGAAGATGAATGGACAGGACATTGTGGTAGGATTAATGCTCAAGTGAGTATAATGACTTAAGAGAGGAGCAAGGGAGAAGCTGATGTATACATTGTGGTGATTATGATGATATATAAGAAGGAAATTTAAAATATGAGGTAGGTAGGGAGTGGTGGAAAGATGGTATCATCAGTGGATTGTGGAGTCAAAGAATTGTGGAGTTGGGGAACTAAAGGAGGGAGACAGAATAATAAGAAATGAGATGTTTGGAATTAAAATGTTTGGCATTTTGGGCTTGTTCTAGAGAGAAAATGTTTTTAAATCTGACTGTTCTACAGAGTATACATTTTTCTCCTTCAAGCCAAGAAAGGAGAAATAAGGTGTACTACTGAGCCAGGTATTTCCCTTGTAACACAAAGGAATAATGTAATCCAATCAGCTAATAAGTACCATCACTATCTAAGACCATCATTTTTTGTACTTAGCAACACTGCTTTTAAATTAGTATTCCAATACATCAGGCAAGCTCTCTGCCTTTATTTGAAATACCACTTTGATATGTGGTATTCTCATAGGAACGTTTGCTTGTACTTTCCACTTGAATAATGAATCTGCCTCACACTTCACTCTTCATTCTTCTTTGGATTTGTGTTTTTAATCAGTAGTTACTGTATCTATACATGTTCTGAAAGGTCACTTTTAGGTCAGACTGCTGAAAAATACATTAATAAGACTTTATGCAAAGTACCGAAAAAAAACAATGGCAAATATGATAAAAAGATTTTACTATGGGAAGTGATCCCAAGAGAAGTTTTATAATGTCTACTTTAAACTTAAAACTAGGTTGGGGGAACAGGCTTCAAAACAGTATTAATTTTGAGACAAATTATTTGTAATTCTAACTTGGGTTATATGTAATTCCTTTCTCTGTTGACAGTTATAAGAGAGCAATGTCACTCTGAAAGTTAAAGTGATCTTTAAAAAAAGTTTGAAAAGTTTGCTTCCAGTTAGTTATACTTAAAACTGTATAGGAATTTGATATGTGAAATAAGCCTCACTGACATTGCCCTGCTAAGATTTTGTTAACTGTTTAGCTTGAAGAATTCTACGTAACATTTCCTTCAAAAAATAATAAAAATTTATGTGTAATATCAAATATTAAAAATGAGAAACAAAACACAATATAAAATTATAGTTGTACGTTTAATAAGAGAATTTGCCTTCTCTAACTACATAGAGGAACATATGTAAACAAGCCATTTCCTAAACCATTTGAAAGTAAATTGCAGATAACATGTCATTTCATCTCCTTGTATCTCCTAAG
Organism: Camelus ferus; assembly: GCF_009834535.1. Lineage (NCBI taxonomy): Eukaryota > Metazoa > Chordata > Mammalia > Artiodactyla > Camelidae > Camelus > Camelus ferus. The sequence goes on from NC_045702.1 coordinate 32,712,695, forward strand.
AATAAGTACAGTCTTCTATGGAACCACAGTACTACCATCACATTAAGACAATTAACAGTAATTTACTAATTTTCAAAATTATTTAGTTCATAAATTCATCTTTTTGTTATTATCCCCAAAATATACTTTATAACTTTTTTCCCTAAATCAAGGCTCATACATTGGTGGTTATATCTCTTTAGGTTCTTGTTTTTGTTTTCCATAACATTGAGTTTTTAGAGGAGTGTTAGCTGATTTGTAAAATATCTCACATTCTGTATTTTGTGATTATTGGTTTAAGGTGATTAATAGCATTGTTTAAATATTCTATATATCCTTATTGATTTTTTCTTTTGTTTTTTTTAATTCTATCGATTACCAATGGAGATGTTTTCAACGTATCATTTTTCTTGATTTTTCACTAATAGCTTGACTTTTCTTTAGAGATTTCATTTTTCTATTGAAGTTCTCCATATTTTCATCTATTCAGTTAATATTTTTCTCTATTAAAATTTTATAATAGTTATTTTAAGTCCTTGTCTGCTTATTCCAACATAAAGTTAACCTATGGGTCTGTTTCTTTTGGCTGTTTTTTCTTTTGGTTATGGATTATTTTTTCCTGCTTTATTATATGCCTGGTTATTTTTAAGAATACATATACTGGCATTGTGTTTAGAAGAGACTGGGGTAAATAATATTTTTCCCCAGAGAGGGTGTGCTTTTTTTCTCTGATAGGCAGCTAGGATGAGAGAGTGAATGCTTTGATTTCATGAAGACTTAAGCTGGGTGGAATCTGGATTTCTTCTTTAAATAGTTTCAGTTCACCTCACTTCACATGCTTTGAGAGTGCATCCTGTTCTGTGTGTATTACAGATACCATCCTCTAGCAGGACCCTAGGACCTACGCCCATGAAATAGTGCAGAGAATTTTCCAATCTGTGACACCATTCTAAGCAGCCTTTGAAAGCTCTGCTGATTTCCTTTAATCAAACAAAATTACTCTGCCGTAGAAGACTTGATCCTCTGCCATTTATTTGCTATACTTTTTCAGCAAATGCACAAAGTGCCTGTGATCCCTTCTCATCCAGAAAGGGTTTGTCTCCTTCTGGAATTTAGTTCCATTAGACCTCATTGCATCCTCAGTTCTCTTGATTTCTTTTTAATATATTGTTTTTAGATTGTATAGCTTTTTTTCTAGTTATAGCACAGCCAGGGGTTTGTTGTAATTATCTGTATTCTAATCTAAAACTAGCTTTGTGTCTTTGATTTGCATTTATTTGTTTGTTTTCTTATGGTGCCCTTTAACTACTTCCTCAATCTCCTTCATTTCTTATGAACTGAAAGTTGAGTCTAAAGTATTGATTCAGGTCTCATATTTCTGGCAAAATATTTATTAGGTGAAACTTCATACTTCATATTGCATCACATTAGCAGGTTCTTATTGTCAGGTTGTTCCACTATTTGAGATGCTAAATTTTACCATTTGTTTAAGATAGTAACTCCGAGATCCTTCCATCGCAAACTGATGTTTTCCCTTTGCAATTAGCAAGTAATATGTACAGTGACATTTCTGGCTTGTGGATCAATCCTGTCTCCCAACAATCTTTCATCTAACAGGTTTACTTCCATTTATTAAATAATTTATTTCATTTGGGGTTGCAAAATGATTTTTTAAATTATATTATTCCTTGCAATTTTTAGCATTCTTCTACAAATAAAAACTTCTGTTTATGAACAGGGTACATGTTTCCAGAAAGGCTAGGTAAAAATAAATTATATACATGTAATTCTTTCCTTTTATTTATCAATTTTCGTAGTAAGGAGTTTGTGTAATAGCCAGTTCCAGTTGTGACAATTGAGTTTTTGTGGGTTTTTTTGTTGGTGGTGGTTTGTTTTTGTTTTGTTTTGGGATATCACTGTAGCCTCCTGGATTGTTATTTATTCACTTTTTTTTTATAGGTCTTTGATTTCTGTGTGAATGTATGTCTGTATGTGTGTTCTCATTATTCCATATTTAACTAGTGAGAGCCTTCAAAGCTGGCTGCTGTGGTCTGACATCATCTTTGAGCACTTTCCTGCTATCTATTACAAGATGAGCCTTTACTTTCCCAGTCAAGACCTAGAATCAAGGAGCCTAGTTTCCTTTAGTGGAAAACAGCAATTAGAAATTGAGATCTGGCCACTAGATATGCTTCTGAGGTGTCCTTTCTTCTAGAATTTTTCAGTGAAGAGAGTTAGAAAAAACATTTATATACATATATAGTCTTTATATATATATATATATATATATATATATAGTCTTAAATTCATAATTGATATTTTCTATTCAAATGTAGCATTTACACATTTTTTTGCATAACTTTATGTTTGTATCTTATCTCTTCTGTTACACTGAAGGACTTAATTCTGAATAACATTAACACATTTGCTTTGTTCTACAATTATCATAAAATGGTTTCAAAATTACAGTACCAATTTTACTTCTAACAATAAACTGAGTGAAGTTTAAAATTTCTTTGCAGTTCTTTTGTCTTTAGAACATATCTCACTAAGGGTCAAAATACTGTGTTTGAAAGTTACTTGAAACAGTTCTTTTGTGTATGGTTATGTTACCAATTTGCTATATGGTTGGTTTCACTTTACCTTCAGTTTAATGGGGATTTTCCCCCTATTTTCTTTTAATTTGGGAGAATGTGAAACATTTACATGGTTCAGAAGTCAAAACTTTATAAAAAGATATCTCAAAAAAGTCTCCCTTCCATTTTCTTCATTTGTTTCTTGTTTAAAACAATCTTTTTCTTTTTGCAGAAGTAAGCAAATTAACACACCCATGTGCATACACACACATATCCATCCTGTCTTATCACCATGGTACATGTTATATATAAGGCTTCTGTACCAGGGTGTTTTGGCTGATACATAGATACAATAATATATCTACATATTGTATATGTTACACACTCTGTTTTGTACTTTTCTTTTTTACTTAATATTATGTCACAAAGTTAATTCTTTTTGGTATTGTATTAGTCAGGGTTTTCCAGAGAATTGGCTGACAAATCCCAAGATTTGCAGGGTGAGTTGACACTCTGGAGACCCAGTAGAACCGAACCCATGGTGCAATTCCTAAGGCCAGCAGGCTTGAGACCCAGGAAGAGCTGATGTTTCAGTTTGAATCTGAAGGCAGGAAAAATTCAGTGTTCCAGCAGGAAGAATCTCTCATACCCTGGGGGGCAGTTAACTTTTTTGTTTTATGCAGATCTTCAAGTGATTGGATAAGGCCCCCCTTCATTAAGAAGGACAGTCTGTTTTACTCAATCTGCTCATTTAAACGTTAGTTTCATCTAGAAACATCCTCACAGAAACCCCCAGAATGTTTGACCAAATATCTAGGGCACCCTGTAGCCCAGTCAAGTTGACATATAAATTAACCGTCGCAAAGATATAAATATCTTCATTATTTTGATAAGTTCCTTGCAAGCTTTTTCTATTACAAATAGTGCTATACTGATAACTGTGTGTGTATTCATTTTGTATTTTTGGCATTGTGTCTTTGTAGATTCATAGATGTGGAATTGTAGAGTAAAAGAATAAATGTGTATGTGATTTTACTGGATATTGCCAGATCACCCTCCATAGAGATTATATCATTTTGTAATTCCACCAGCAAAAATGAGAATACCTGTTTATCCACCATCTCACCAACAGCGTATGATTGAGTTTTTGCCAGTCTGATAGATGGAAATTAATATCTTTGGTTTTAATATATGTTTATCTTATGAATGAGGTCAAGTACATTTTCAAGTACTAAAGAATTATTTGCCTTTTTTCCTGTGAATTATGTGGTTGTGTTTTTGACACTTTTTTTTCTTAATGGTTTTTGGTCCTTTTATTCTTGATTTTTTTAGAGCTTTTATATAATTTAGAGATATGTGCTTTTTTTCTTTGACTTTGTATCTTTTGCTATGTAAGTTTTTTTTTTTTTTTTTTGCCACACAGGAGGTTTTTATTTTTATATAATCAGATATATTTGTCTCTTCTTTTATTGCTTCCAGATTTCATTTGTCTTAGAAAAACTTTTCTGATTCCCAGACTGTAAGAATTCCTATTAGAAATTCACTCATATTTTCTTCTCATATTTGTATGATAATCATTTTTTTAATGTTTCAATCTCTGAGCTATTTGGAATTCAATCCATTGTTTGTCATGAAGTATAGATATAATTCTCCTCACCCCCAAATAATTACCTATTTCTCCCACATCATTTATGAAAATGTATACCTTTTCTGCAGTGATTTAACATACTTATGATACGCCAGGTTTCCCCAGATAGTTGGTTCCGTTTTAGGACTTTCTATTATGATTCATTGTCTATACCATTTAATCCATGTTATTCCTATAACATCTTTCCCCCACCACCATTCTTCTTTCTCAGGATTTTCTTGGCTATAGTTGCTTTTGTTTTTTTACCTGTCTACTTTAGAATCAGCTGGTCTAACTGAATTTTTTGAAATTTGTATTTTTATTGGAATTACATTAAATTCTTTACTAACTGGAAAAAATGGCATCTTTAGAATGTTGAATCATTATATCCATGAAAAAGTTATATATCCCTCCATTTGTTCTAATCTACTTTTGAATCTTTCATTAGTATTTTAGGTTTTCTGTATAATGATTCTGCACATTTCTTATTTATTCCTATGTATTTTATCATTCTGTTGCTATTATAAATGTGGTCTTCACTTCTGTTGTATATTTTGATAGGCTATTACTTATTTATGTGGAGGTTTTTAATTTTTATATGTTTTACATCTTATTTTACTGAATTCTCTTACTGTTTGTATTATTTTATGATTGATTCTTTTGGATTGTCTAGGTCTATTATCACATCACCTGTCTATACATAGAGTTTTATTTCTTTCTCTCCAATTCTCATCTGTTACTTGTGTCTTACTCTTGTAGTGATAATATGTGTGGTATGTCCCCATTGAATAAGCTGCTGGTGTTTTGGCTAATACATAGATATAATTTTACTGTTAGGAAGTATTCAACAAGCTCTAATTGATTGATTGATTTTATTAGAAATATGTGTAGGATTTTGTTGAATGTACTTTCAGCATCTATGGAAATGAATGAGTTTTCTCCTTAAATTTATGAATATAGTGAATTGTAATAATGGATTCTTTTTATATTGAATCATCTTTGCATTCTTAAAATGCATACTCTTTGGCCATGTTTGATTCTGTTTGCTAAAATTTTATTTTATATTTTTACATTGATACTTATAAGTGATGTTGGTCTGGTTTTTTGTTGTTGTTGTTGTTGTTGACATTTTCAGACCTAATTATCATTGTTATTTGCTCACTAAAAATGACTCTGGAAATTTTTCATTTGTTTATATGGTCTGGAACTCTTTAAATAGTTTTGGGATTGTCTAATTGGTACTTGTGGGTTTTATTTAGAGAGGTGACTGATGGCATGGAAAGGTGAATGCCATTGAAAGAATTTATTACTTATATTTACTGAAAAAAGGGGGTATGCCATGTCACCCAGGGCCATAGGGGAAGCACCACATTTGGTCAAGAGGCAGTAGCAGGAGTGAGGCAAAAGAATAGACCTGATCAATTATGGGGTTTCTGTGGAAAGGCAAAGCAGGGCAGAGTAAATAGTATGGTATTGGCTAGTTTGAATAATTTTGGTGGGCTTTGGGGCATAGGAGCTGTCCCTGACTGCCTGGTACTCGGACCTGGGTTGATTTGAGGCAGGGGAAACATTGACTTGTGTGAGAGTTAAGTGAAGGAGATGTTTGGCTTACATGTGAGAGGTGTGCTCCCAAGTAAGTTGTTTATTATTTTTAGGAATTAGCTAGCCTTGGGAGAGGCAGTTTCTCCCTGGGTCTGTAAGTCCCTCCAAAATATCAAAACATGTTAGATACAGAAAATCAAAAACATGATTAATACAGGGGTTATTTAGTTTTTTAAGTCTTGGTAGAATTTTTCGTTTGATACTGATGCTTTTTGGTGAAGTAACTGATAATTTTCTCTTATGTCATCTACGAATTTTGGTTTTGTTTGAACTTTGCATTTCTACCATTAATCAAGAGTCAAGTTTAATAAATTTTCCTATGTTCCTATATCTTATATTTAGTGTACTTACCTAGAAAAATGATGTTTCATCTAAGTTTTCAGCTTTATTTGTATACTTATGCAAATTAAAGAACCAGTTTGTGAATTTATTTGCTGGTTCTGATTTTTCCTGTTATAAGTATCTTCTTCCTTTCTTTTGGTTTTACTTTTTTCCCTTATCCTTTGAGTTGGATTTTTTTTCTTTCATTTGTATTGATACAAATATTAAAGTGTGTGAATTTTCCTCAGGTCACTATTTTAGTTGCATTTCTTACATTCTTACTTGTGGTATTACTGTCTTTTAGTAGTTCTATGATTTTTATTAGTACTTTTCCTTTGACTCCAGAGTTACTTAATTTAAAAAAATTACAGGTGAAATGGGTTTTTTAATTTTTTGTTGTCATTAGTTCTAGCTTTATTGCATTGAGATTGGATGATTTTTATCTGTATTTTTCCCCTATGGCTTTTACTGTGGTTTTCTTATGGTTTAATATATATATGTGGTAATTTTTGTGAATATTCCACATGCACTTTAAAAAAAGCTATACTCTCTCTAATAGAAAGAACAAAGTTTGTTGTGTAGCGATAAGATAAACCTTGTTATGCTCTTTAGGGCTTCTATAACCTTATTTTTTATTCATTGACTTGATTCGGAGTAGTGTGTTCAAGTTCTTTGTTTAGTTGTGGCTGTTTCTCCATGCATCTCATGGAGTTTCTGCTTTGTGAAGATGGCTGCTATGATAAATGGCACATAAATATTCATAACTATTATATCTTCATTGGGAATTGTGGCCTTCAGCATTATAAAGTATCCTTCTTAAATTCATTTCATGCTTTTTATTCACTACCAGCCTCTTCACCAACATTTCCCAGTCTTCTCATAGATCAAGTTCATCTTCCAGTAGATGCAACTATGATGTTCTATGAGTTCTTACATACCAAAAGCTGTTTTCTATAGTTTTGTTGTAAGAGGCACAACTTGGCTAGATATAAAATCCTTGACTCACACTTTCTTTCCTTTGGTTTTGAAAAAAATGTTGCTCTATTTTAGTCTTATTTTGTATCTTGTTTCCCCATTTCCCCTCCCACCCACCCCACTCCCACCTTCTTTTCACTCTCTACCAAACCGTTTGAAAGTCAGTTGGAGAAACCACAAGACTCTTGCTCCTGAATGCTTCAGTGTGCATCATAGTACTTAGTTATCCCTCTTTGGTCTTCTTTAATCTAGGAAAATTCTCTAGCCTGTTACTATTTTTTGGTCTTTTATGACATGGACATTTTTATAAAATCAAAATTGTGTGGACTCTCTGAATTTGGATTTGTATGGTTGTTTCTTTGTGATTAGACTCAAGTTAAGCATATTATTAGCAAGAATATTACATAGGTGATACTGTATCTTTCTCAGTGTACTACATCAAGAAGCACATGATTATCTATTCTGAGTTTGTTTTTTCTTTCAGATAGTCTTTATTTTTCCAGAACAGTTTTATATTCACAGCAGAATAGAGTAGAAAGTACAGGTGGCTCCCCTATACACCACCCCCGCACAGTCACACCACTATCAACATCCACCCAGAGTGGTACATATGTTACAGTTGATGAACCCATACTGACACATCATTATCATCCAAAGGCCATAGTTTGCATTAGGGTTCACTTCTGTTGTTATATATTTTATGGGTTTTGCAAATGTATAATAACATCATTGTATTATCGTACAGAATAGTTTCACTGCCCTAAAAATCCTCTGTGCTCCAGTTACTCATTTCTTCCCCTCCCCCAAACCTCTCCCTCCCCCAGCAACCACTGACTTTTTTACTGTCTCTATAGGCCTGCCTCTTCTAGAATGTATATAGGTGTAATCACAGTATTTGGCCTTTTCATATTAATACCTTTCACTTAATATGCATTTAAGGTTCCACCATGTCTTTCTTGGCTCAGTAGCTTATTTCTTTTTAGTGGTAAATAATATTCCATTGTCTGGGTGTACCACAGTTTGTTTATCCATTTACCTACTGAAGGATATCTTTGTTGCTTCACATTTTGGCAGTTATGAATAAAACTATAAATATGCATGTGCAGGTTTTTGTGTATAAGTAAATTTTCACCTCTTCTGGGCAAATACCAGAGTTTAATTGCTCGATTGTATGGTAAGAGTATGTTTAGTTTTGTAAGAAACTGCCAAACTGTCTACCAGTTACTGTACCATTTTGCATTCCCAAGAGCAGTGAATGAGAGTTATTGTTGCTCTACATCTTCACCACCATTTGGTCATGTTAGTGTTCTGGATTTTGGCCATTCCAATAGTTTGTAGTAGTATCTCATTGCTGTTTTAATTTGCATTTCCCTAATGACATGGTATGGAGCATACATCTATTTGACATCTATATACCTTCTTCAGTGAGGCAATCTGTCCAGATCTTTTGCCCATTTTTAGTCAGGTTGTTTTTTTCTTAAAATTGAGTTTTAGGAGTTCTTTGTATACTTTGGATAACAATCCTTTATCAGATACATCTTTTGCAAATATTTTCTCCTAGTCCATGGCCTGTCTTATTCTCTTGACATTGTCTCTTGCAGAGCACAAATTTTTAATTTTAATGAAGTCCAGCTTCTCAGATTTTTTTTCCTTTTATAGATTGTGACTTGGTTTTGGCAATGACTTTTTAGATGCAACACCCAAGATCTCTAGATTTTCTCCTAAGGAATTTATAAAACTCTAAGAGTTTTATAGTTTTGTGTTTTACATTTAGGTCTGTGATCCGTTTTGAGTTAATTTTTGGGAAGGGTGTAATGTCTGTGTCTAGGTTCATTTTTTGGCAAGTGGCTATCCAGTTGTTCCAGCTCTATTTATTTGTTGAAAAGACTCTTTTCTCCACTATATTACCTTTGCTTCTTTGTCCAAGATCAGTTGGACACAGAGTATATTTATGTAGATCTATATCTGGGCTCTCTATTCTGTTCCATTGATCTATTTGTCTACTGTTTTACACATTGTCTTGATTACTACACTAATAGTAATAGTATAGTAATAGCTTTATATTAAGTCTTGAAATCAGATAGTGTCAGTCTTGCAACTTTGTTCTTCAATATTGTGTAGGCTATTCTGGGTGTTTTGCTTCTCCATATACACTTAAGAATTCATTTGTTTTATCTATAAAATAATTTGCTCTGATTTTGATTGGGATTGTGTTGAATGTATAAATCAAATTGGGATTGGGAAGAATTGCTAGCATAGGGACAGTATTGAGTCTTCCTATCCATATTCATAGATTGTCCATTTAGTTCTTCCTTATTCTCAGGTTTTTTTAGTTTCAAATTTGAAATGTTCTTACATATCTATATTCACTTAATTATATATAATTAATATTGGAATGTTATGTTAAATTTTTCTTCTCTTTTATTGCTTTTTGTTTTCTGTTTTTGAGAATTTTCATCCACTGAAAAGCTTTGATTGTCTTTCTCTTCCTTTCTAATAGAAACTTGTATGTTTGTTGTGTTCATTGGACATTTCTTCTATGTATTTTGTTATGTTGGAATATTTCTAGATATGTAGGTTAGGGTTTGGGTGGCTTACTTTATTTCTAAATTCTGGAGAACCTTGCTAGATTTCTACAAATATGAAAGTGGAACTCCTTTAATAAAGGCTTTCCTCTTTTTGGCTGATCTATGATTTTTAATAGGTTTAGCTTATAATATCTCAGTATGCTCCTTATCCTTAATTGCTTCATTTTTTTCCCTTTATCAATGTACCTCCAGAGATATCCCCTCTATTCAAGTGTCTCCTTTTCCCCTCAGAAACAGTGTCTCCTCAAGGCAGTCACCTTTGGTGACAGCCCTTCCCATATACTTTCCAAACTCTTTCCTTTTGGCCTTCCAGTGGCTAATGCTTTGATTCACTGCATCCCAAATCTCTTCTTAAGATTTCTCCACTTAGGGTTGAACTCCCTCTTGGTGGAGAAATGGTATTACCTGCTTTTTTGCCACATCTAAGACCTCATCATAGCTTCCTCTCTTACACAGTTTTCATCTGACTGTACTTTGGTAGCTCCATAGCCAACTCACTTGGCCTCAGATTTTTATTTCACAATTACATGTAAAATTAGATGCTATTCTCTGTTTCCTAGTTATACCATAGGTATGAACTGTGTGTATTTTTATTTGTTCTTCCTAATGATTTGTCTGTTTTTCAGAAGTTGTGTAGAGAAATTGGGATTTAGATGGTTGTTGTTATCCCATGAGTATCTGAAATTCTAGCTCTTCAAGTATTTTGCTGCCAAATTTCTAGATAACTATGATATTGAACCATATAAAATTATGATTTTTGTGGCTTAGTAACTATTGAATATCAACAATTGTATATGGTTCCACCTAATAGAAAGGTAAGCAATTGCTTTACCTTTGTGTTTCATGCCTTAAAGGAATGTTATATGATAGAGGTATTATTTTTAGTATTAATTTCAAGGTGGTTAAAACTATTTTTTATCAACTTTACTAAGGTTTATTTACAATAAAATACACCCATTCTAGTGTACAGTTTACTGAGTATTGATGATTGTTTACACTTACATAAACACCACCACCACTGTCAAGATATAGAACATTTCCATCACTTTAAAAAGCTCCAGTATACACCTTTGTAGTCAGCCCTATCCTCCACTTAAGGAAGCCACTGAACCACTTTCTGTCATTAGATTAGATTTTGAAAGGCCACATTCGTAAATTGGCCTGCCAGTCTTGCATGATCTGAGGTTTGTTTACTTCTCCAGTGTCATCTGGCTATCATTCCTCTCTGTGCTAGGCTTAGAGCCTTTTCACTTGTGAGTCCATCTGTCCATTTTCTATCTGACAGTTTAATTTCACATGCCTTAAACTGATGTCCATCTCTACAGGATCCATAATGTTTTTCTCTTCCATGTTTTTGCTCATCTGTTCTCTCTGCCAGGAAAACACTTTCCTCCTTAAATTCTTCCTAGCCTGATTTATTCCTGCTCATCTTTCTAAAATCAGCTTGTATTACTGATTTTAGATTGCAGTAGGTATTTATGAATTGTATTTTCTTTATTGTTATGTAATTATTTGTCTCCTTCCCTGGTTTGAGCTCCTTAGAACAGCTGTGCCTTCCTCAGTTTGTGCCTGGTGCAATGATAGGTACTTAATAAATGTTTGATTAATAATGAATGAGTTTCAACTTCTGTATGTAATTTGAGTTAAAATTAAATCTCTGTAAGATTAGTTAAAGAAGTCTTAAATAATAGATACTTGGAAAAACTGAAATTGAACTAATAGCATCCTGTAAGTGTGAGGAGAAAGGGGCATTGTTCCCTTAGACCATAATTCTACTTGCAGAAACCAGTATTAAATTAATTTTTCAGTTCTTCTCTCTAGCCATGTGTTTTTGGAACTGCACCAAGTAATGTCTGTGGGGAAAAATGGTCTAGCTTTGTTCAGAGTATGACCTATATGGAATAATAATTGGTTTATTTTAAGAATCCAAAAAGAAAGAAAATTTATTTAGCTTCCGTTTACATTCATTTTAAAAGTAGCTTTGATTAAGTATATCAGTTAATTGTTTAGGTATGTATCTCCTGTTATATTGTAAGCTCAAGGGCCAGAGACAGGTCTCACTAGTCTTTTTTCCTTTAAGTTTCTTGGCTTTAATAACTAATAAGTATTTTGAGTTGATTCTGTGGTTCATGTTTGTTATTCTATTACATAGTCAGGCATGGTATCCTACTATATTCACCCTAAAATTATATTAGGTGTGAAGAAAATTGTTATGCAAGTCATCAGTTTCTGATTCTGGATAACAATGTAATACAGCTAAATCATATGAGCTTAAAATAATACATCTTGAAAAATCTGCACTTTAATATTTACATTATAAGAATTGAGACAAACAGGAATGTCTCTTGATGGACAGGAATAATTTCCAGGTGTTATAAAAACTACTATTATGTTCAAATCTTTGTTCTCTCTGAATGTTTACCTTTATAATTTGATAACATTTTTACCTGAACTAGATTTTCGTGCCCTTCTTTCAGAGCAAATAACATGATTCTTAATATGATGGCAACCTGATTTTGTGACTTTGGTTTTGTAAACCAAGAGTTGATCTGAAAAACAACTGTCTACTAACAGCAAATCTGGCTCAGAATTAATTGGTATTTCTATTCTTTTTGGATACTGTCACCAAATAGCAGTGTTATCTAAGGTTTTCTGAAGGAACTTATGTTTTTGCTAAGAATAAAGTTCAGAAAAACATACAGGCACATTTGTACTTCTAAAAAAATACTTTTAATTTATTAAACATAATCTATGATCATGTTTTGTTGTATGGTAATTTTAAAAACTTTGAAAGCGCTACAGGTGCTCAAACTTATTTCTATGTGACATTTTAAAAAATTGGAATCTATAATTTGAAAGTTTTCCATTTTGATTAATAAATGCTAATATTTTCCTATTTTATTTTATATTCATACCCATTGTTTTAAAATATAACTTTAATTTGCTTTGTAGTGTATGCAGAGAATATTTCCAAAATGGTGGGAAGAGAAAAGCACTTGAAAAAGATGAAAAAAGAGCTATACTCGCCACTAAGACCACTCCAGCCTTAAATACGCATGAATCTTCTAAACTTGAAGGTCATTTAACCAACCTCAGCTTTACGAACCCTGAATTTATAACTGAGTAAGTACACTTTTTCTACTTAAAGTATTAACATTATCTTGGATAGCTGTGCTAATAATGTACAATAGTGCAATGGTGGGCACCAAGTAGTGGACAGTTTGCTTGCTCCTCTAATAATACGTTAGGTTGAGAAATGCAGATTTGTAATATTATTTAGTAGAAAACTAGCACAAAGTGTAAGGGATATCTGGAAAACCAGTAGTTCTATAACAGATTGTTCTCACTAAAAATGACAAAGAATCATTTATAAAATACTACAGTAATTATTCTTACGGTAGTACAGAGAATCAAAACAGCAAAATTCAGTTAAACTAAATTTAAAGTGGCTATCTACTAATAAAGAAATAAAAAATAAGGATAAGTTGGAAGATTATTAATAGAACCAATTGCTATTATTTTATTATCAATATAAAAATGTAGTACTGCTAGTGCTATATATATATGTGTGTATATATATATGCATATAGGCACAAATTTTATTTAATAAGTACGTAAGTATTTCCCCAGTTTTATTGAAATATAATTGACATTAACATTATTTAAAGTATACAACGTAATGATTTAATATATGTACGTATTATGAAATGATTACCACGGTAAGTTGAGTTACCCATCTGTCACCTCACCTAGTTACAAATTTTTTTCCTTATGATGAGAACTTTTAAGATCTACTCTCTTAGCAATTTTCAAATAAACAATACAGCATTGTTAACTGTAGTCATCATGCTGGACATTACACCTCCATAACTTATCTTATAATTGGGAGTACCTTTCACCTAGTCTCCTACCTCCAAATCCCTAGCTCTGACAATCACATAGCTGATTTCTGTTTCTATGAGTTTAGTTTTTTTCATTACTACATAGAAGGATGAACACTGTATTTGTCTTTCTGTGTCTGGGTTTCTTCACTTAGTGTAATGACCTCAAGGTTCATCCACTTTGTTGCAAAGATAGAATTTCCCATTTTTATGGCTAAATAGTATTCCATGGTGTGTGTGTGTGTTATAATCTAATTAATGATTAATAATATTAAATTTATGTATATACCCTAGTACCAGAATAGATTTGTGGAATTGAGTAATGTTTTGTTAATCTCTGGAAAATGTTAAACTAATAATTCTAGAAACATTCCTGATAGACATGGAAAGCTAACCATGAAAATAAAATAAAATTAACTTCTTAAAACAGTTTCAAACCTATAGATATCAGCATAACATTACCTTTGGTTACTTTGATTTTACACCATGTTAAAATATTATCTAGTTAGCTATAAGCAATTTCATTTAAAAATTAACATACCTTTGATTAGTTCTGTAGAAAAAGATCTCTAACTTTATTCAAAGATTACTACAAAGCTGACAGAGCATAATGATTAACTAAACAACTTATAGCTCAGGTGTTATGAACATTCTTAAATGTTTTTAAAATACTGACCAGTATAAGAAAGTATATAGTTACAGTGCTATCAAAAACAGGTACATATGGAAAATATCAACCCTAGAATTTGTGTTCTTTTTTATAGTCTGTTTCATTGTTGAGATTACCTTGTTTGTTGAATCATTGTCATCATATTTTCCTTTAATTCTTTAAACATGATTTCTTTTAATTCTTGGAACATTTTTATAATAGCTGATTTGAAGTCTTTGCTCAATTCAAGATTTGGGTTCACTCAGTCTTTTTCTGTTTACTGCTTTTTTTCTAGCATATGGACCACACTTTCTGATTTTTCTCAGTATGTCTTCTAATTTTTTATTGAAAACTGGCCGATGTCTTTTTGATAATATATTGTAGAAACTCTTGTTTTGGATTTTTTCCCCAAGGAGGGTAGTAGTGGTGGTAGTAGTGTTATTTTTTTTAGTAATTTGCCTGCACTTAGTCTGTGGGATCTATTTCCCTGGTAGTTTGTACGTTACTGTTGTATTTATTTTCCTTTAGGCTGGCTTCCTAGGGTTTGCACTTGTATCTGCATAGATTAGTGGTCAGATAGGTAAGAAGTTGTGCTCAGACACCTCTCCAGCCAATAAGGCTTCCACCTTCTGCCAGTGGATATGTGTTGATTTGGGGGAGCATTTAAAATTCAGGCAGATTTTAAGTCTGCATCAGTTTTTGCCTACCACCTGGCCTTCGTGCGTCTCCTGTGCATGTATGTTCTTTTTGGCAGTTGCAAGTGTAGTAGATTCTCTTTCTGGTAAATTACTGCAGTATTATAGTAGGCTATATTTGAAGCATTTTCCCTTTCAGAACTTAACATGGACTTCTCAAAAGAATTGATACTCTGGTACCAATATCAAAACTTTTTATACCTCTGTTATAATACTTATCATGGATTAAAATCAGTATTGTATATTTTTCTAACTACAAATGAAATAAGATCACAGTGTGAAAATTTTGGATGTGGAGAAGATTATAGATGTAGAAAAATGATTACTCAGCCCTAGTTACGTTTAGGTACATTTCATTGCAGTTTTTAAAATAGGCATTGTTTTCTTACACAATGGAGACTGTTTAGCATAAAATTTTTTCTGTAAACTGTTCTTCCCATGCTATTTAAACACTCATTCTGCATTATATTTTATTATAAATATCTACCACTGTATGCATATATACCTGAATATAAAGTGACCCTGATACAAAATAATACTCAGTTTTCCCAAAGAGAATCTCTCTCTTATACATACACACTTTCCAAAAGGTAGATAAAATAGTTAAAGGTTAGATGTTTACTCTTTGTTTATAGATATCATTCTATTTGAAGATATGTTTTTCTTTGAAGATCAATAAAATTGATAAACCTCTGACTAAGCTAACCAAGAAAAAAAGAAAGAAACAAATTACTAATACTAGAAATGAAAGAAGGGCCATCACTGCTGATCCTGTGGACAGTAAATGAGTAATATAGGAATATTATGAATAACTCTGTGCCCCAAAATTTGATAAGTTAGATGAAATGGACCAATTCCTATAAAGACACAATCTACCAAAACTCAGACAAGGAGAAATAAAAAATCTTAATAGGTCTGTTTTTATTAAAGAAGTTACGTCAATAATGAATAGTCTTCCAAAACAGAAAGCACCAGGCCCATTTGGTTATACAGGTGGAATCTACCATTTAAGGAAAAAATGATGCCAGTACTCTACAATCTGTTCCAGAATATAGAATCAGAGGGCACACTTCTTAATTCATTCTTTGAGGTGAGTAGAATATATTTTAAGATGCTGAACCGGTCTTCCCATTTCCCAATCTAAATATTAAAAGAAAGGAAAATCATATGAAGTCAGAAAAATACAATTCGTTTGTGATGTTCTAATACTTGCCATAGTAGAAACATGGCATACATGCTTTCATAATACTTTCCAAAATCCATGATAAACATAGGTAGTTGGTCATTGGATCTTTCCTACGGAGCCTAGACTTGACCTCAGAATCCTTTTTACAGTACTCTACGGAAACATTAATAGTTAATCAGTTAGTATAAGAGAAAAAACTCATTTGCCATTTATGCCATTACCATTGTTATAAATAGGACCACAATATTAAGTTTCTTAGCAGCTAAAACAAGGCTTTGAATAGGCTTATTTTATTATTGCCTTGTTTTGAGAATTGTCTGTTTATGTCATTCAGTCACTTAAGTATTGTAATCTTAAGTGTATCGATGGTATGAGCTCTTTAGTACTTAGAATATTATTTGATATTTATAGTTACTGGAGTGGGGTCTTTAACACATGCTTCATGGGTAGAAGAACAGCCAGATGGATGGATGGAAGGAAATGAAAGAAGGAAGGACATATTTAGGACAGTAGAATCATGTTTTTCCAATCATCTACTTGAGATTTACTTAATTGGTAGAGAAAGGGGAAGGAAGAGGTAGCACTGAGTAAAAGGAAAGACTATTTAATAGATGGTCACTGCCAATCCAAGAGTCTTAATATAGGCCTTACCTCCATTCTGCCTTAGGATGTAAGATATTAGACATATTCTTAAAAGGTTTGTGGTGGAGAGAGAATGCAATATATAATTAATAGGTAATATCTAATAAAGAGGACCTGATTAGACTTATTAATGCTGGTTTTGAGAGTTTGGTTTTTAATAATTAGTGGTTTTTTAATACCATTTTTAATTTTCTTTCTTTTTTAAAGTTTTAGTTAGCAGTTGAATTCTATTCATTTTCAGCATTCTTTGTACTTTCATTGGCTTTTAATGTTGAAAGTTATCCTCGTAAGTAAAAGATGTTACAGTAGTAAAGGAGGAAGTTAAATGTCTTTTGAACATAATTCAGTATATAAATCAGAAATATGTGTTTCAGTAGTGATTTTAAAATTTTTTGCTTTTAGTTTGAAATGCATTATGTATTAATCAAGTGATACACACAAAAAAGAGATGTATACACAAATATAAATTTAACCTGAAAGTAAAATTCTTCACTTACATCACTGAAACATTAATAGGAAAAAATTATGATCACAGACATCAAATCTGGAGTTTTAGTAATGTTATCAAGATATTGTCCCATTTAAAGCCTTGTGTATTGTAATTTTTAAAAACTATTTCTACACAAACAGTGTGTATTAATAGCAATTCCGATACGTAAAGTTTTCCTCCTTAGTTTTTCTTAATTTAAAATGTATATATTAAAGGTTATGAATAAACTGAATGCTAATAATACATGCTTATCAGTTGCTCCTTTCTAAAAAGATAGTTCTTTCCTAATTTTTGTACTGGCTCAGAGAATAACCTTGGGGAAGTATCTAACATTCCTGAGTCTTCTTTTCTTTATAAAAATACAATAATGCTATATAATCTAACTATTTTAAAAGGTAGGAAGAACTATATAAAACCTCAAAGCTCTGAGCTTTCAGATAATGACTGAAAGTTCTGGGAGTTGAGAATGAAAGTAATAATGATTATATAGGTTCAGAAGATCATTTGGGTAACAACAGCACAATTGGCAAACTGTCATGAAAAGAATACTATGATCCAGACCTCTATAATCTGACTCTATGTTAAGGAAAATGATGACCACAAAATATTTTCTCTGCAAAATTCTGTTTGAAGGGATTCTTAAATATGCTTCCTTGGCAGGATTTTAAACATTCCAGAAAAATTCTGTTAACCTCAGTTTATAAGATTTTAATTGTAGTTCTGCCTACTATGTCCTCAACAGATAGTAAATTAAAGATTTACTGTCTAAAGCAAATTGTTTATTGTTTTAGTAGCTGGAATTGAATCTAATTTGATCTAATAAAAATATAAAGTTAATTAGATTTATGTGAAATTATAGAAAGATAATTTAGGAAATAGAATTTTTGGTGTTTTAACTAACATTACTATTTTCTAATGAATTACCTAAAGCTTAATAAGACTCTTCCTGAAACAACTATCAGTAAATGTTACTCATTTTATGGGGATGGCCGAGGCATGTGCTATTTATTACCTGTTTCCTGAGTGTGAATGGTAATTTAGTGGTTGTTAACAGTCAACGTCTTTCATATTCTCCTTATCACTGTAATGTTATCATTAAAAAAAAATAAATGTCTTCATCTTAATACATGTACTAGAAGGACATGTTTGTTTATCAGTCCATTTACTTGTCCTTTCTTAACAGCAGTATATCCCCTTTCTTTGCCTTTTAAATGCTGATCCTGGGCTTTCTACTTCTCATTCTCATATCCTCTCATGGCAGCTTAATTTACTTCCATAGTTTTGGTTACCATGTGAATGCTGATGATACCACATCTGTTTCTCCAGTTCAGACTCCTGATCTGACCTTCATATATCTTAGCGCCTACTAGACATCTTTTTTGTTTATGCCTATGAGATAATCTTGTGTCATGAGCAAGCTAATATTCTCCCCTTTCTGCTCTCTGAATCACCCAATCTGTTCTTCTTCCAATGTTCCCTGTTTCATGAAATGCATCTGTATGCCCAAGCTAGAAACTTTAAGATTTATTGTTGACTTCTTCCCTATCTAACTTCTTACATCTAGTTAATCACTAAGTTCTATTATCACCAAGTTCTCAGTATCACTTCAGTCTGTGTACTTTGCTCTATCCTCATCTCTTACCAGGGTAATTGCAATAGACCTATTTCCAGCCTTATTCCAATCCATTCTCCACAGTTCAACCCGAGAATTTTTCTGAAACATAAATCTGATAATGCACCTCTCTTTCCTAAAACTGTTCAGGGGTTTTCTTCTGCTCTTGAGATAAAATCCCAGCTTCCTAACAAAAAAAATCCTTCATTATTGACCTTTGTATCCCTCATTTCCTCAGCACCTCTTCTTTTTAACTATGTGACTCAATAATACTGATCTTCCTTTTATTCAGGTAGAATTCCAGTTCTTTGGGGTCTTCAGTAATTTTTGAGAATACAGAGGGATTCTGAGATCAAAAATTTTGAAAACCCCTGCTCTAACAAATTGTATTTTCCTTATTCTGTTTGTAGTTTGTCTTTCCTCTTCGACTACATTGTAAACTCTATGAAGGTAAGATCCGTATCTGCCTTCTGGGTAACTTAGCTCCTAGCATAGTGCCAACACATAAAAGACCCCCAATAAATATTTGTTAAATTAATGAATTCAACAGCATAGGTTGATTATTATTATCTTGCATATTGTTGAAAATGTGAGTCTAAAGTTAAAAAAATTTTTAAATCAGAAAATAGATATAGAAGTATCTGCATTTGGGGGTTATTTTGATTGTTGGAACTACGTGGTATCACCTGGGTATACAGAACATCAGTTGAATCAGTCTAGAGGAAGATGGTAGAGTAGAAAGAGAAGGAAGAGAGAAACTTTAATTATGGAACTTCAGGGAATGTTTACGTATAACAGGAACAAGAAGGAAGCTACAATTAACGTAAGAGTTCAGAAGGATAATGATTAATTGGATATAGATTAAGAGGATGTTATTCAGAGGTTTTAGAGTAACAACACTTTTTTTTAACATTTTTTATTGATTTATAATCATTTTACAATGTTGTGTCAAATTCCAGTGTTCAGCACAATTTTTCAGTTATTCATGGACATATACACACTCATTGTCACATTTTTTTCTCTGTGAGTTATCATAACATTTTGTGTATATTTCCCTGTGCTATACAGTGTAGTCTATTCTACAATTTTGAAATCCCAGTCTATCCCTTCCCACCCTCCACCCCCCTGGTAACCACAAGTCTGTATTCTCTGTCTGTGAGTCTCTTAGGAGAAGCATGATAGCAAGTGAAAAGGTTAAGATGGGATAGTATCTTTTGGAAATTTCAGATCAGGAGTTCTACCCAAGTGACTACAACATGTGTATTATTTTATCCTTGTAAGTCTATAGAGTAAATTTTTATTATCTTGAATCACCTAAATAGGAATTTAATTGAATTTATTTTTAAATGCTAATACAACAACATTAACTGAATTAGGAGATGGAAAGATACTAGCAATTGGCCAAAGTCAAAGAACAGAAGATGTGTGTGTATACACACACACACACACACACACACATAATTGGGCGGGTTGAAAAGTAAATTGTGTGGTTTATGCTGCAACTTTAAATCATCACCTCCTTCTTATCCCCAGGAGAATCACTTTTCTAATAAAAATCTCATTTTTAGTACTTCTCCAAAAGAAATACTTTACTTGAAAGCTTTACTCTTATTCCCCCTCATTTGTAGGTAAGTCTTTCTGGTCCATAATTTTTTTATTTAATTTTTAAAAACATTTATTACACTCAAAGTGTAGATTTTCTGTTAGTGACATGTTTCTTAGTTAAGGTAACTCGGTTTCTTGATCTTGAACCTTAGAAAATATTTACTAATTTTATGTAGAGTGTTGGAGAGTGATGGTACTTATGTTTTCTTTGCCATTTTTTCTTAACTTACTTGCTTAACTTATATTTTAATAAATATAACTCATTCTTTGTCATGGCATTTTGATATGAAAGTGTCAAAATATTGCCACAATAATTGTCATGGTTAAAGATAGTATTATGTAGATTTTAACTATTTATGTTATACACATAATAATGATTCTGAGATTTCATAAAGTAGATATCATGCCATAGTGTATTGAACATAGTTGGATTCCTTATTGTCTCGTTTAGAAGTATCATAGTTATTAAGAGGGAAAGTCAGGACAAATTTTAACTGGTGGAATGCTTAACCTTCAATTTGTACTATAATTTTTATTTTGTTACACTGCCTATAAGTAGGGTGACCATATGCCATAATTTGTCTTCTACAGTGCTGGTTTATGCTTGTTAATAGTGCTTCCTTTTCTTTTAAGAAATGTCCCAGTTTGGACTATAAACTGTGTTATTACCCTACCTGTAAAACACAAAACCCATAATATAGCCATAGCTTAGTTAGAAATGTACAATAAGAAAAGATAGATTTAGAGAGTAGATAAAAGGGATATAAGTAAATGAACATTATGACCTTTCAGACTACTCCTCTTCTCCCAAGCAGTAAAAACTAGGTAATTTTTTTTAATGGCTTTGAAGAGGAAGCAAACAGAAAAGGTAGACACTGTTGGAATTGCAAACATTCAGTTTGAAAATCTGTAACAGCAAGGCAAAACTTGTAATCAGTGGGGTGAAGTATAAAGTAGCCCCAGCAACCAGAACACAGAGGCAGGTATATTTTCAGTCATTCAAAAAAATTGATGTTTACTCAGTGCTACTGTATTTCTAGCACTCTATGCTAGATAACATTGAAAATAGCAAAAGAAGGGTAAGATTTTAAAAAGCATAGCTTAATACCAAGGGAGATGAATATATGTAAAAGTATTAGATGACTTAGTTTACATTTAATGCTACGACTTTATATTTCTGTATTTGTTACTCTTGATTGCTTACTTAGTAGTTTGCAAGTGTTCCTAGAGCAAAGCCATTATTTTCCATGTTTTGCTTTTAAATATTAACAATATTAAATAGTCAAACTAATTGACGGATTTGCATTTTAATTTAAATGCAATTCTTTTTTGTTAAGTGTTGGGAAAACAGACTTTTGCTTTTCAGAATCATTATGCCATGTTTTATAATTTATCCAACCAGGAGTATCATTCCAAAAAAAATTTTGATACATACAAATCATATTACAGTAGGAAGGAAAAAGAAGTGGAATAGATTAATTTCACTTAGACTCTCAGGGTACTAAGTGGCATTGGACCTGTAGACACTAGAACCTCTTTATGTGCAGGTGATTCCTTTTCATACATTAAGAATTCCTGGAAAATGTTTAAAAGAGTCCAATGGATTCATACAAGAAAGTTGGACAGTTATAAGATGTCTTTTATTCCCATTTCCTTAAAAAATAAAATTCTTAATTGCACCTTGTGCTTTAATCAGTATTAGTGGTAATATATTTCCAGTATGTTACACATATTCTTTAACAGTTATCAAATTGAGTACACAGTTTAATTTTACCTTCTCAATTCCATGCCCAGTAAGTATGAAACTGGGAGGTTGAAAATTCACTGCTTTAAGCAGGCTTAATGAATTTTATCTTTGTCTCAATTGTACTAAGACTGGTAACTAAACTCCTTATCATGACATTATTTTAATTTTCCAGTTATTTGTATGAAACAATGGACAGTGCAGTAAGTGGTATAATTTATGATGGCATATGTAGGGGAAAACATGAATCCCAGTTTTTAAATACCTTGATCTGGTGTTACTTAACAGTTTCTCTACTTTGCTTACTATCTCATTCTTTTAAGAAAGTATAGTTGTAACATTGAAAGCATGGTTAAGAGGGAGGAAAGAAAAGTATGGATAAATTTGAAGATTGCTGTTAATTAAGTAAAACAAATAAAGGAAATATAAAACTTTCCTGAGATCTTGTATCAGGCCTGGACAGAATCTGTAGTTTGAGACCTATAATGAAGAAGATGGTTCGTCTTTGGCTTTCTAAACCTTCTACCATGAAGTTTATGAGGAGGCTGCCATTTAAAGAGATACAATAGGGGCTGGAACTGTATAATCAATGAACAGCTGCTTTCTTGGGTTTTAACCCATTCCCTCTTGACCTCTTCTGTTTCACCAGGCAGCAGCTATTGTAGCCACAGGTCACTGGAGTTCACTCCCTTTTTTCTCTGGTTCTCTTCCATTCTCCATGCTTCACTTGGTCCAAGGAGACGGCCTACCAGTGGATCAGCCAAAGTCAGAGCTGGAGTCTTTAGTCACAGTGTAGCATGGAATTCTGAAATATTTCCCTCCACCAAACTTAATATATTATTTCTAAGTTTACTCTTGTACTGGTAATAGCCAATTTAGTTATACTGGGTAACTATATGGAGGAGTGAATAGATATTTCATTTCCCAAATCATATATTATTTATGACTTTTTTGAAGTGGTAGTTCTCATGTACTGTATTGTGTATATTTCCCATTTTCCCTCAGTTCAGCTCTACTTATAGAAAGGCATATGAAAATTATTCATGAAATTTTATTTATGTGGCAGTTACCTAAATTATATTCCTGCTGTGTAACCAAAGACAGTAACTTTGCCTTATCGCTGTATCAACACCTATGGAATGCCTGGCACATAATAAGTACTCTGCGTATGTTTGAATAAATGAAAGAAAAAATATGGAAACAGTTGACTAATCTAATATAGAAAATATAAGAGTACTTGACATACTTCTGGAGAAGATTTTCAAATTAAGAGTGTGGCCTTAAGAATGACCAGAGATGAAATGTGAACTTAGCTTGATTCTTTTCTACCTCAGTTTTCCAAAGCAGTAGGTTTTAGGCTTTAAAGAAATAATTACCTGTGTTAATTTGTATCAAAGCCACCAGTAATAGAGATCACAGCATAACACTTTTAAACTATAAACGTGAGTGTAGAGTAGTAAGGTATTTCAGATTGATATTGTCTACCTCACTCAATCTCTAAGCCTTTAGGCAATGTTTATTTGCTTTAAGAACCATTAAAGAGGGAAGCATGTTCCTCCCAAGATCTCTGTGTTGTTATGGATTAACTCTAGATTGAATCTGTATTTTCAAGAGTTAGAAACAATTTTGCAAACCTGGGAAAGTCTGCGTATTTGACAGAATTCACAGTATTCTAAGTAAATTAATCTATCATAAAATCACAAGAGAACCTATGTTTCAAAGCTAGGTTTTCTTTAGGCTGTAATAGTGGTTTTGAACTTAAAAAAAAAAAGCATTAGGGAATTGTAAAAGAATTAAATTATTCGCTTAGCAATTGGCCCAAGGGGCATTATAATCTTACTAATCATTATAATTTTCCAAACCATTGTACTAGTATGTAAAGCTTTGTGAGGACAGATGTTCGAACTCTGTTATTTTCTGCTGTAATTTTGGGGGCCTAACACAGTAACCTTGAACATAAAGGAACACAGGAAATCAGTGACGAATGAATTCTGTTAGAAGGGACTATAGAATTAATTTTAACCAAAACCCCAAATAGTGCCAATCTCACGATTAATTTAACTGTGATTTTAGAACAAAGATGACTTAACTGAGGTTAGAAACAGGGAAAATTAATAGTACTCTGTTTCCTTTATATCCCTGGCATGTCTTTTCAGTTTAGTGTACTGTTGAGTAAGGTGATGTTGGCCCCAAGTTTTTAGAGTAGGATGGAGCCATAAACACAACAGACTGTGAGTAATCCAAAGGAGAAAAACAAAAGATAAAATGTTAAAAGTAGGCTGACTAAGAAAAGGTTTAGAAAGAGGGCAGAGGGGTATGTATGTGTGTGAGGGAGAGAGAGACACTTTATATCTTCAGAATAATTGGTAATCTCTCTATCCACTATTTGGCTTCTTACCCTAGTTGATAGAAGACAGCATACCTAGTTTTAGCCAACTTGTGTTTAACCACCCTGAATAAAGATGAGATCAGTTCAAGTGATTGCCATGGAACTAGGCCTTCACACACAAAAGTGAAGAAGAGGGAAAAAAAGGGAAAGGGAAATTTTTTCAAAGTATAACAGATTAGAAACTTTAAGAAAACCGAAGAGTCAGATACATAATAACAAAATGCAGCAGTGAGAGAAAAAGACCAACTATCTTAGAGAAAAGCAACAAATACTTCCAGAAACATAGGCATATTTTTTGTAGAGGCAGAGTCATATACATCTATAAAATGATTAATGGTCGTGATGAACACCCCTAATGTCAAGAAAAGATAATGTTTAATAAGTCATTTTCAAGAAGACAGGTAAGACTATACTAGCTCTCAGGAGATTTCCATTATGTATAAAATATATTATCACTCAAGCACTAGACCCTTGCTTTTGAAGAATCATGCCCTACCACAAAATTATGAGTTCTTAAAAAAAATGCTTAAGTGTAGGTTGCCAACAACCTTTTTATTCCACAAATAATAGATGAGATAGTTGAATTAAACAGTATTTTAAAATATCTTATAATTGCTTAGGATAAGGTCATAAGTGAATATAAATCTGCAATTCAGTTAACTTTATCTGTAATTTTGAATTTTTTCCAGTTTCTTGCCAGATCTGATTTAGTCATTTTGCTTCAATGTAGCTAAAAATTGTTTTTACTAAGAATAAAAGTGTCAGATCTGTTGTTTATTATAACTTTGTTGCATTTGCACTTCTCACTATGTTGTGGTATGCTGCTAGGGAGCAAATAGTAGGGGTATATCACTGTCATTCCTCCATGTTTGGAACTCACCTCTGCTCCCTCAGGTAATCCTACACAACAACAGGAAGCTTGACCACGAGATACAGGGACTCGGGGTGGTGGTGGAGTCGGGTGTATAAGTCAGTATTCTCCAGAGTAGCAGGACCAATAGAGTGTGTGGTGTGTGTAGAGACAAAGAGAGACAGAGACAGATTTATTATAAGGAATTAGCTTACATGATTGTCGGGGCTGGCAGGTCTAAAATCTGCAGGTCAGGATAGCAGGCTAGAGACCTGAGCAAGGGATGATGTTGCACCATGAGTCTAAAGGTAGTCTGGAGGCAGAATTCCCTCTTCTTCAAGTGACCTCAGTCTTTTCCTGTTAAGGCCTTTAACTGATTGGATGAGATCACCCACATTATAGAGGACATCTGCTTTACTCAGAGTCTACTGATTTAATGTTAGTCTCACCAAAAAGAAGTACCTTCACAGTGACATCTAGACTGGTGTTTGATCACATGTCTGGGTACTGTGGCCTAGTCAAGTTAGCATATAAAATTAATCATTGTAGGGTGTCAGTGTCAATTCCTGTACCAGTAAAGTTCAATTTATTATAGAAATGAAAGTCACAGATAAATACAAGTTCTGATACTGGCTTCCCATACTAACAGATTATTTTACATATCCCCCACTTTTAGTAAGACTATTTGTAATGGATGCCCTTTACAAATAGTCTTACTTGTTAAAACTCAAAGAAAATACTTATAAATGTTTCATTAAGTGTATGAGCTTTCAGAAGTAAAACACTGACATACAGTAAAACCTCATCCATTAGAAATTCATGTTAGTAACAGCTCATCAAAAATTTATCTTTGCTATAACTGGAAAAAGGATTTTTAAATAAATAATGTACAAGTATTACAGTTGGGATATTTAAACATTTAAGAATGGAAATCTTCAGACTTTATTTTAAAAATCATTATAGACATTCAAAAACATTCTTTAATAATTTTACCACCTCAAAATTACTATTACCTTCCATATTTATTTATAATAGTTATATAAAATTCATCAAATTTATGTTTGATATCTTCTGTCATGTCACCCTTAAGATAAAATTTATAGTGACATTGCAAGTTAAAGAGTATGAATATTTCAGTGCTCTTGCTAAGTATTTCCATTTTGTTTTACAAAAAGAATTACAAAAGTTGCCACAAATAGTATTCAGATTGTGTCATAAAAGTTCACCATATCCAAGGAGGAGCCATTCACATGGTAGGTATATATACTAACTTAAATGAGAGTGGGTGATCTTGCCTCCCAGCCTAGCTTGGAGCAACAGAAAAGAACACTATCATTCATAAAACAGTACCCACACACTCACAACATTACTTGTTCTAATCCAGCCATGCTGGTATCTCAACAGTCACCTCCCCCGCCATTTGCTGTTCTTGGAGGCCTAATGTTTGCTCACCTCCCCCTCTGACACTGACAAGCTCATCTTACTGGATGGGTTGTAATCATTGCTAGCAGTGTGCACACTTCAGGGTTAATGATATGTGTGACCCACATGTTTGCACAGCCAGATTGCTTCTCATGGGCTCTGGAAAGCTGCTCTGGGCTGAACCAAACTAGGCCACTGCATTCAGTTGTTTAGTTTGTAGTAATCTACTAACTTAATGTTTTTTTGAAGAAGAAGGGGTACCTTTTCTCTAAATCACAAAGACACCATATAGACTAGCACAGCTCTGGAATTTTATCATTTTTCATTGTCATTAGTGTGACAATTGTGTATATAAACTTTACTCTGACCTCAATGAGTATAAAATAATATTTTTATAATTTTTGCAGTTTGTAGCTTTATATGTATATTTGTTTGTATTTGGTTTTATGGGGACTTTACAGTGGTTAAGGTTCATGTCTTTTCATTTACTTTTAGAGTTTCCCTCATCTCTGTACATCAATTTCCCACTTATATGTAGAGGTCTTGACTTTCTGCTTTTAAATTACATTTCTCTATGTATTTTTAGTATTCTTCTGTTATAAGTGTTATGACATTTTAGACAGACTGTTATTGCCTTTATTTTTTTCTCATTTTGTTTGTTTATATCTTAATTCAAATCATTAATTATTCTCTTCATGTTTTTATTCTAGTGCTTCAGAACTTTTAAAAAAAAGAAAATAGATTATTTTTCTCTAGGCTCGATATTTTAGCTATTTTTTCCTTAGCACAAACTCTGGATCTGACCTACCTGGGGTTTCAGATTATATATGATTCACTACCAGTTTATATAGGGTTTATTTTTTATATCTAATTTAAGGAGTGGATCTAACTTACCAAACAAGTTTTTATATGAAGCTGAAGCTATACAATATTCTGCTCCTTTGGTCTTAATTCAGTTTTTATTTACTATGTAGTTCTTGTTTCATTTTTCAGTTTTATTAGGTAGAATTGTTACAGTTTGTCTGCATATATACAATATATCACATGTAAATACATATATACAATATACTGCACATATTTTTAAAATATTACATTTATGTACTGTTCATTGTTTCTAAGAATAATTTAGAGCTTTAGCTTTTTAAACTTACATAGTTATCAAAGGAACAAAGCCAACCACGAAATAAGAATCAACAGAATGCAATAATCCAGTCATAAAGGACAGTCAGATGTGCTTACACATATTCAAGAAATCAGTCATTTAAGTTATAAATAATAAGTAGTTCATTTGTATCCTTTTTTAAAAAAAAGATTCCACATATAAGTGATACCATATGACATTTTTCTTTCTCTTTCTGGCCCACTTCACTTAGTATGATGATCTCCAGATCCATCCATATTGCTGTAAATGGCCTTATTTTATTTTTTTTATCGCTGAGTAGTATTCCATTGTATATATGTACCACATCTTCTTTATCCAGTCATCTGTTGATGGATATTTTGGTTGCTTCCAGTTTTTATTTACTATATAGTTTTGAATATTATTTGTTTCAATTTCTAGCAGTTAGTTTAATTTTTCATTTCCCCTTACCCCCTTTGTTCCTTTCAGTTCAAAAATAATTTTTAGGAGGAGATACTGATTGTTACTGAATTAAATATTAAATAAGTTTGGACAGTAAACATTTTTACATTGCTTAGTTTTTCCATATAGGAATATTTATTGAGATATTCATAATCTAGATTTGTAGTTTTCTTTTGTGAAGTTTTTGGTCCTTAGAGAATGGGGTATTTCTTTGTTATGTTTTCTATTAGTTATATGCAAAAACAACATTGAATCCAACTTTTTCAGATACTTTAAAACTATCCTTTAACAAAAAGTATGTTGTTATACAGAGGCCAGTATTGCTAGGCTGGTATTTGCTCATTGACATCCCTAAAAACAATAAACTATATTTTTTTAAGTCTATTATTCAGGTATTACTAATTTCTACTGCCATTGTTATTTTTCTTCAATTTTTAACAGTAATCAAAATGAGAGTATTCATTTTAACTAAATTTCCAAGTTAATTGTATACTCATTTATATTTATGGCTTTAAAAAAGCAACATAGTGTTCAAAGTGATGTATATGGAGGCAGTGTGTACACATAAACACACACACACAAAGCTCTCAGTCCTTCTTATGCCTCTAACTGCACAAGCAAATATTGTGAATAAACTTATAAAATTATTAGTGGCTAATATAAAGAAAAGGGTTTTTTTTTTTTTTTCATGTATGGTGTGGGAGGCAGAATTCTGAAAATGTCCCCATACCTCTTGCTCTCAAAATGTTCATTTCTTGTTTATTCAGTCAAATAGGAATCTAGGTACTGCTGTCAAGGAACTTTGCAGATATAAATAAGAGTATTAATCCATTGACCTCAAGACACAAAGATTATCTGGGTGAGCCTAATCTAATCACGTGAGCCCTTAAAAGCAGAGACCTTTCTCTGAATGTAACAGAATGGAAGGGGAAAGGAGGGTATTAGGGAGATTTGAAGCCCAGGAAGGATTCAGTGAGCTTTTGTTGGCTTTGAAAATGGGGTAGGCTATAAACCATGGTATTACAGGTGGCTTCTAGAAGCTGAGCAGACAGCAGCAAGAAAACAAGGATCTCAGTCCTGCATCCACATGGAACTGGATCTGCCAACAACCTGAATAAGCCTTGAAGTGGATTCCCCCCACCCCCCAATACCTCAGAATCCTCAGAGAAGAGCCTAAGCCTGCTGAAACCTTGATTTCAGCTTCATTATACCCTAAGCAGAGTACCAGCCAAGCATGCCTGGACTTCTACAGAATTAGTGATGTTTTAAAGTTAAGTTTGTGGCAGTTTATTAGACAGTAATAGAAAACTAACTTGTTTTCAAATGAAGAATTACATTTATAGTATATATTTCCATAGCATATTTATTTTATGCATGGACAACTGTTAAGTTATATCCAAACTGCAACTCCCTTCTATGCTAGACATAGTAAGCGTAATTGTTAAAAGCTCAGGCTGCTGAGTCAGACAAATTTTAATTCCGTCTGAAATCACTAGCAAATGACCTTTGGTGATTTAACTTCTCTAAGCCTCATTCCCCTCAACTATAAAATGAGAGTAATAGTTTCTGCTTATAAGAACTTTACATTCCTGATGTAATGGCCATTGTTGAATGATTACTATGCCCCCTGATGGCAAAACAAAGAATGTTGTCAATAAGAGCAGAAATCTGGGCATTCATGTGAAGCCATGGCTGAGATCTTTTCACTTAATTCTTTGCACCCCTGTCTGATCTCTGTATATGGAGTTTCTGGGTTATCCTTTTAGATTTTTTTTTTTTAGATGTTTTACTTAAAAACTAGATATTCATACCTTTCTCATGAGTCCCCTGTCTCTGATCTCCAAAGTTTCCCAGAGAAGTTCTGTAAAATAAGTAATACATAATTAAAAAGGGAGTTTTGTCAACAAAATAAATTTAGACATTGAGCTAAAACAAAATTGAGTTTCTTAATTATAGAGCTGTTCTATGGTCATATGCCTGTAGCTCTTCAAAAAGAGCGTATATTTCCCACATTCACTGACCTGTTGACAGAGGAGGATCTTGCAAAACTATTTCATGAAATGCACTCTGGGAAAAATTGTCCCTTCAGATATAAATAATTAACTCCTTGAGCCAACACTTGTCTTCTCTTTTCATTGTTAAAGCTTGACTTCATCTACTTAATGCAGATTATTTAGCCCATAAACAACCTTTACTCGCCACACTTAATCTCCCTCCATTTTTTGTTCTTTGCTACCAAAATATGGAGGGGAAACTGTTAACTGGCTTTTACCCATTGCTGCCAAAATCAGTCGTCTTTACCGGTCATAATTTCAGGGGTTTGTGATACATATAGAAATGAAGTGGATTATATAAAATGCTAAGAATGCTAAATAAATGATAATAAGCCAAGTCTTCAAAGTGAGAAGTTTTCTATTCTACTTTTTCTACTGTTCCTTGAAAAACTGATTGAGAAAAAAGGACCAGTGGACCTAATGATTTGTGATCTGAGGTATCTAGCAATAAATTTTACCCACTTATTTGTCATCTATCAGCCCTAAAAGTTGGCTTCAGAAAAATTTCTCATCGATCTGATTGTCATGAATTCAAGGAGTAACAGTGCTGTTTTACATACTGACTCCCCAAAATGCATTTTCTTCTTGTTTTTCTCAAAAAGATAGGATGTGGAAATATAATTTTCTCCTTCCTCTACATCAAAATAGCAGGATAATAAATAAAGCCTAGATCATTGATTTCAGACATTTTAACCATAGAACCTTTTCTTCAAAGGAAACATTCTATGGTATGGTCAAAGGGTATAGAAGTTGTAGCCTCCCAAAATCTCCCATAGCCTTTGTTGGCCCTTAAATGGACTTTAGAAAATACGTACAGCTTTGTAGAAGGCACTTTGAAAGAAACTGTTGTAAACTGCATCCTTGGGTAAATATTGCCAGGTTTTCTTATGTAATAAGCAAAAAATTTTACTTAAGAGTTTACAGCTCCCTCTTAATGTCTTGAGAAGTTCAAGATGCTGTTGTTGACACTGGCAGCATGTCTGACAGAAAATTATGTAGGAAATAAAATCCTTTATTTCCTTATTAAACTACCTAACCAGCAGTGTGGGAATTGAGGGGGAGAGAGTAAAGAAATATGATCTTGTATTATAATTGTTTTGGAAAAGAAAAGAAAGACAATATTGAGTAAAACCCAGCACAGGAAATTTAAATAGAAAGTTATCATTTGAACATTTTTACATATAATAAGATTTTTCTTCACACTTTTAAAAAACTGTCAAATGAAGCTAGAACACTATGAATTCTTAAGTTTTAAAAATGTTTTCAAGTGAAACAATTTTAAGATTCTCTGCACAAATCTGTCTAAAGAAGCAAAGTAAAAATTTACTGAAGAATTTAAATAAACATTTTAAAGAGGCATTAAAATGTAGAGGAAGCACAACAAATCTAGCCAAACTTTGTTTTCTAATCAGTATGTTTTATCACTTTACATAATATAAATGAAGAGAATACCTATATGCTGAAAATAGAAACCAGTGTTAACTGTATTTCAGTTAGCTGTTCTTTAGAAAGTCATTTATTTCCTGACTAATCAGACTCTTAACCCATTACATAGATTTTTCCTTATCAGAAAAACTAACTTTTCCAAATATTTACCTTACCAAGCATTACTAAATTCAGCCATTCCTTTCTGTTTGTTTCTCATAAGGTATAACAACAGATTTTTTTTTTTTTACTCAATCTCTTTGGAATCACATTTTGCCTGTCAACAAAAGGCTTTAAAATATAGGGTTTGCATACAGCCTGGTGCACATTGAGAAGAGTATATTCAAATGCCCCAGAGTCTCCAGAGAACACAAACATATTCCAATAGTGCTGCCATACCCCACACAATTTATTACAACTGTTTAAGGTAGTTACAACGCCTACATCACATTCCTTTTAAATATTCTTAACGGTGGCAGATTGCCTTATTGTGGTTGAATTTGATGTTAATTTCTGGAGAGATATTTCAGTAGAAAATGATATGAATGTGATTGCTGTGGGAATGATATGGCCCTAGGCTGTTACGGGAAGAGTAGAACCTGAGAAGGGCTATCTGAGGGTTGAAGGTATCGTGGAAGGGAATTTAAAGAAAACATTCTTAAAAAAATAAGGAACACATTCTAACAAAGAATGCTAAATATTAACTTAGAAGTTCACAAATAATTTAGTTATTTCTAGTTTGTATCCTGACTGAGTATGTAAACACTAAGTACTCTAAACTGAAGTGAGAAATAATTATACTTTAATGTGTAGTCCAGGGATACAGGACTTCTGTTTTAGTCATTGAAGTCCAGAATTTTTTTGTAGGCAACTGAGGCAGCTTTCTAGAAAGGAGGAGGAAGACAAAAGAGTATCTCCTTAGTACCTTTTCTCTTTCCATGAAGACCAGCTGTATTTCTTAAAATTGAATTCCATGAGATATCTTTTCATATTTTAAATGTTTGCCTTTTACTTAAGTTAGTTTAAGTAGTTTTCTTTTCCTTAAAATTAAACTATATCAGACCAAGACTATGATTCTATAAACACTTGTCTTTATCATCACTGCCTATGCATGGAAACTCAAGATGGTCAAAACAGAGTCTGTGAACCACCCTGAATTGTATCAAAATGTGGTTTGTGTATCATATATGTATTGTTTTCTGGTTGGGGCGGGGAGCCATAGATTTTATCAGATACTGAAAATGGTTTGTTACCCAAAAAGATTAAGAACTACTGGTAGAGACCCTCATGCAGAAGCTCTTACATCCTAAATGACAGTCCCTTTCCATTCTCCCTCCATGTTGAGACAGTAAAAGACTTTGGTTTGTTACTGTTGGATCTGGCAGTGCCACAATTATGCCAGTTTTTATTCTATATATGGGACATTGAAAAAGATGCCCCATAGAGCTTTGTTGCTGTTAGATGTCTATTAACTATGATGGAATAGATTGTCATGAAATTTGGCCCTCAGGGAAATTCGCTAGATAGTCTTTTTTTTTTTTTTTTTTTTTTTTTTTTTTTAGTGTTTTAATTTTTGTTCATTTGCTTACTTTCAGCTGGACATTGATACAGACAGGATTCAAATGGATAAGAGTGATATTTTTTTCTATCAAAAACTGATATAGAATTTTAGAAGTAGAATGACCGTTAGAGGTCATCTACTTCAGCATTATACAGAGGAGGAAACAGATACAAAAAAGATTAAAATTTCTAAGGTCACTTTATAGTGAAGCACAGATTAGATAGAGTGCTGTTGACCACCTGTCTCCAGAGCTTTTTTCAACTGTATCAAACTTTTGATGATTGTTATTTCTTTATTCCTTGTGCCTATCTACAATGTGTAATTAATTCATGTAATCTTTATACAACACTATGAAGAAGATGCTTTATTATTTGCATTTTAGTAATTATTTCTTGGGGAAATTACATTGTGAATGTTCTATTAAAACATGTAAGTCAGTTTGAAAAATAGTGCCATATTTATATACTTATTCATGGTAGTGGAATTAGATTTCCAGTCTTGGATAAATCAATGAAAGAACCATTTCAGGTAGTATTTTCTTCTCTGTCTTCTAGGAAATGTGACTACAGGCCTTTTTTGTTGGTTTGCTTGTTTTTAAAATTCAAAGTTTTAAAAAATGTTAAGGGCAAAAAGAACAAAAAAGTCACTCTGGGCTTAAAAAAAAGAACTACAATACAATGAAATCAAGTTACTGGACAACATTTCAAAAGGCACTTTATGAGTTTCATTTTGTGCAAAGTCCACACCTACTTGGAAACATACACCTTTGCTTACTGTGCTTTCTGACTGGAATGACAGTCATGTACCTCAACAGTCCTTGCCTTTATTCTCCACTCTCCCTTTGGCATTTTCTCCTGGGAAAAGTTTGCTTATCTTGCATGTCCCAGCTATGGGTTTCCCTTCTCTTCCATCGGTGTTCTTCTACTCCTATAACATTTTATACACTCCTTTACTATGCAGTCGTTGCATTGTTTTCATGTTATATTTGCTTGTGTGTCTTCTTCACTGAACTGAATTACTGGGGAATCTCAGGCTCCTAAACAGAGGACAATAAGTATTCAATAAATACTTATCAAGTTATAGTTATGTATACATTTAAAGCTAATTTTTTATTCATACTAAAGGTACTTGGATTTTTTGTAGAATACTGTTTAGGTGAATAATCTCAAATTAAAGTAATTAAGATTAAGCAGTCTTCATTTTATATTTATGATTATAGCTATTTAATATAAACTTAAAAATTGTCTTCCAGATCTTATTTCTGATTTTAGAACTTGAGCTTTCAGGTTAATTGAGGCTTAATTAACCTGATTTTAGAACTTGAGGCTTTAAGTTTCTGTTTCCACATCAAAAGGAGAACATACGATCTAACAAAAATTTTTTTTTGTTTTTGTAGTATGTGAGTGAAAGGTATTCTGAAATATTGTTTGGATACCAGGATACTGGAATTTCCAGATCCATTACCTTCAGTGAGGAGTTTATTAGTACTACTGAGGAAAAAAATCAAGACCTGTTACACTGTTTCAGTATTTCCTTTGTTAAATGGATTATTCTTACTTTGCTTAGACAAATTTTTTAAATTCCAGATATCTAATCTCCATGTTAACCTTCATTTAACTTGTAAATAAAAAAAGGGTTTTCTCCCAAGTAAATTTATACTATGAGAATTTGCATAAATAGTAATGTTTATTGCTGAATTTTGAAGTATTGGTACTTTAAATGCAGAAATAATTGGTGTCAGGATTTAGTCATTGTCAGTAAAAATCATCTTGATGTGAAAATAGTTCTTATAAGTTTGATTTATTTTGCACTGTGAGATTACAGATCTCAAGAATTTATTAAGGGTAATCTGAGGGACTAAGATATCCCTACATAGTATTAATATAAAGGATGTGTTTATTTCTTTTGCAGAAAAATTTAAAATAGTGATTTAAAGGAGAAAATCTGGTAACTTAGTGTCATTTTAGTCATATCTATAATTGGTGTTTTAACTACTTTGCAGAAAATTTCTAGAATGCCCATATTCCAAAAAGGATATAGCTGCCTTACAAAAACGTAATTTTTAAGATATGAAAAATATTGTGAATGACAAAAATAAAAGGTATGAAGAATAATATGGAACCAGAGGTAAGCTTAATACAAATTACACCTGCCAATAATTTCTTAATACTTGTTACCAATTAGTCACAAATTTAGCTCACATATACCCTGAGTCCCCCAAAAAGAAAGTGCTCCGTTCCTTAAAAATAATTTTCTTTCCACTTGACAGCTTTTTATCTAAGTGAAATGGTTAGGTTTAGTTCATTTGATACTTAATCCTTTAGGGGGTCCATAGATAGAATTCAGAGGGTCCATGGACTTGAATGAGAAAAAATAATTTTTATTTTTACTTACTTCTAACTATATGTATGTGGTATTATATTATCTCTTAATAATATCTCTTCCCTTCTGATTTGTATACCTTTTATTTCTTCTTGTCTGATTGCTGTGGCTAGGACTTCCAATACTATGTTATTCAGAAGTGGTGAGAGTGGGCATATTTGTCTTATTCCAGAGTATATCAGGAAGGCTTTCTGCTTTTCACCATTTAGTATTATGTTGGTTGTGGGCTTGTCATAAATGGTTTTTATTATGTTGAGGTATGTTTCCTCTCTACCCAGTTTGGTAAGAGTTTTTATCATTCTGAATAGATATAGAATTTTATCAGATGCGTTTTCTGCATCTGTTGAAATGACCATGTGGTTTTTGTCTTTTCTTTTGTTGATATGGTGCATCATACTGACTGATTTGTGTCTGTGAACCATCCTTAAAACCCTAGAATGAATCTAACTTGATCATGATGTATGTGATCCTTTCTGTGTGCTGTTGGATTCAGTTTGCTAATATTTTGTTGAGGATTTTTGCACCTATATTCATCAGAGATATTGGCCTCTAATTTTCTTTTTTGGTAGCGTTTTCATCTGGTTTTGGTATTAGGGTGGTGTTACCTTCATAGAAATAACTTTGGGAGTTTTCCCTTATCTTTAATCTTTTGGAAGAGTTTGAGAAGGATCAGTATGAGTTCTTCTTTGTACATTTAGTAGAATTCCTCAGTGAAGCTATCCAGCCCTGGACTTTTTTTTTTTCAGGAAGTTTTTTTATTACAGATCTTATTTCACTTCTAGTGATCTGCCTATGCATATTATCTGTTTCTTTTTGATTCAGTTTTGGCAGACTGTGTTTCTAGAAACTTGTGCATTTCTTTTAGGCTGGCCATTTTGTTGGCATGTAACTGTTTATAATATTTTGAATTGTTGTATTCCTGCAATATTGGGTATTATTTCCCTCTTTGATTTCTTTTTGTTTATTCCTCTCCTTCTAGGTGAGCCTGGCCAGAGGTTTTTTGATTTTGCTTATCCTTTCCAAAAAAAACTAGCTCTTGGTTTTTATTTTTTTCAGTTCTTAAAAATATCTCTATTTTGTTTATTTCCTCTGTGATCTTTATTTTTTCCTTCCTTCTGCTGACTTTGGGTTTTGTTTGTTCTTTTTTTCTGATTCTATTAGGTGGTAGTTAGGTTGTTCATTTGGGATTTTCCTTATTATTTGAGGAAGACCTGTATCGTCATGAACTTTCCCTCTTAGGACTGCTTTTGCTGCATCCCATGGACTTTGTATGGTTATGTTTTCATTGTCATTTGTCTCAAGGTATTTTTAAATTTCCTCTTTGACTTCATCATTGACCCATTGTGGGTTTTTTTGTAGCATGTTGTTTAGTCTCCTTGTAATTTTTTTCTCATTACTCTTTCTGTGGTTGATTTCTAGTTTCATGCCATTGTAGTCAGAAAAGATACTTGAAATAATTTCTGTCCTCTTAAATTTGTTGAGGCTTGTTTTGTGTCCTAGT
This sequence comes from Camelus ferus, assembly GCF_009834535.1. Taxonomy (NCBI): domain Eukaryota; kingdom Metazoa; phylum Chordata; class Mammalia; order Artiodactyla; family Camelidae; genus Camelus; species Camelus ferus. The sequence goes on from NC_045702.1 coordinate 32,750,033, forward strand.
ATGTGGTCCATTCTAGAGATGTTCCATGTGCACTTGAAAAGAATATGTATTTTGGGATCTTTGGATATAGGGTTCTTTAAGTCTAACTAGTTGTTCTATTATCATTTAGGATCTCTGTTGCCTTATTCATGTTCTCTCTGGAAGATCTGCCCACTGATGTCAGTTGGGGATTAAAGTCTCCTACTATTATTGTAGTCCCCTCAATTTCTTCCTTTGTGTCTTTTAATGTTTATTTTATATATTTAGGTGCTCCTATATTGGGTGCATAGGTGCATATATGTTAACAAGTGTGATAGCCTCTTGTATTGATCCTTTTATCATTATATAGTGTCCTTCTTTGTCTTTTTTTATGGCCTTTGTTTTAAAGTCTGTTTTGTCTGATGTAAGTATTGATACCCCTGTTTTCTTGTCATTTCCATTTGCATGAAATGTTTTTCCGTCTCCTCAGTTTCAATCTATGTGTATCCTCCACCCTAAAGTGGGTCTCTTGTAAGCAGCATATTGTAGGCTCTTGTTTTATTATCCAGTCTGCTACTCTATGTCTTTTAATTAGAGAAGTCAGTCTATTTACATTTAAAGTAATTTTTGGTCAGTAGGTATTTATTGCCATTTTAAATCTTGTTTTCTAGTTGATTTTTATTCCTTCTTGGTTTCTTTATTCTTTTTTGTTTTTCTCTTCGTGGTGTGATGATTTTCTTTTGTATTATGCTTGAGTTCCTTTCTTTTTGGTTTTTTATGAATCTATTTTATGTTTTTGATTTGTGGATACCCTGATTTTCAAGTATGTTAATGCATAACTATCTGCTTGTTTTAGACGTAGTCCTGTAAGCTCAGACACACTAAAACATCTATATTTTCTTATTCCCTCCCCAACATTTTCTGATTTTGATGTCCTGTTTTACATCTTCATGTTTATCCTTTTGCTGTTCATTATAGTTAAATTGTTTCCACATAATTTTTAAAATACTTTTTAAATCTATGTACTGGTTTGTTTAAGTGATCTTCAGTCCTTTTATACATTTGCCTTTCCTATTGTGATTCTCCCTTTCCTATAGATTTTTGCTTCTTTTCTATTTCAAGAAGACCTTTAAGTATTTCTTTTAGGATAGGTTTAGTATTGCTGTATTCTTTTAGTTCTGTTATGACTGTAGGCAGCAAAATACTATGCCTTTGTCACTTACAAAATTCAGAGATATATAACATATTGTAGTTACTTTGTACATCTCAGAATATTTTTTCTCCTCACTGCTTTGAAATTATCGTAGATAATAGATTCACTGCTGAATCCTCATTTTTAACATGTTACTAAAGAAACGTTACTGTCATAACTTTTGAAAAGTAATATTTTGATTATTGCATCTGTGTTTTGTAATTCAGTTTATTTTATTCATTTAAAACCATTATTTTGAAAAAATAACCATATACTTCACTGGACTGCTAAACAGGCTCATTGTCCAAAAGTGTTTAAGAAGCTCTGACTTAGAGGAAGAAACTACAGATAGTGTGTGATGATAGATTGTTCCTTTCAGAACTCATATTCATTCAATAATTAGATTATTTGAATATTCAGTGGAATTCAGAATAAATAATTGTTAATTAAAGCCCTATTTATCTCTTTCAGAGAAGCTAATGTTTGTTTGAAAACATTATTTAAGAACAATAGCATGCATTTCCAGGTAGCTCCTCTTATCTTGTGTTATTATAATTAGCATTACTCTGTAGTTTTTAATTTTTTAATAATGTAATGAAGAATTGATTCTATAATTAAGTTACCATGTTATATATATTACACATTAACGTATAAGTGGTATCAGTCAATTAAGGTCACTTACGGTTGACTTTCTGGCCTTTGAATCTTCAGTCATTTAATAGACTATTTTGAGGCTATTTTTGTTCTTAGCACACCTAATGTATCCACATAATAAGTATTTTCATATCTGAGGACAACAATGAAACACTCCTATTTAATTATTCTTTTATGTGACTATTGGCTCTGTTGTCACAAACTGATTTTATTACGACCACTTAGGCAAAATTAATTTTATCTGTTTATATATTTGCTTTAAAAGTTAACTAGAATATAGCTAGTGGGATATTCTAACTAATCTTTCAAACTGGAAAACAAATTTTTTTTTAAGTGTTGGATAAGTCTTACTTGTGTTTTTTAAGGCCAAAATGCAGATGCTGGCAGGAACCCAGAAAGGTAGGCAAAACACAAAGCTTCTTTTGCCTTGAGAGCATTTGTCCAAACTGCAAACTTTAGCTTTTGTATTTATACTCCACTGATTGGAGCTTCAACTGTAAGAGTTTCTTTCTTAGTTTAAGGGTGAACCAGAATAAATCTATCCCATTCACTCAGAATATGATTGACAGGTTCAAACTACAGGACAGCCCAAGCATAAACTCCTAGACTCAGATCACCAGGATGGCCCAAAAAACTTTAAACTCTGAATTTATTTGGTTGAAAGTGGTCCTACACTGGTGGTATCCCAGGTTGCCTAACAGCAAAAGTGAATACTTCTGCTCAAGAATCTTCATAAGTAATATCAAGACAAGTAAACAGCTTATAGTAAAAAATAATTACTAAGCATGTATGGAAACGGGACCATGATCTAAAACCAGCAGAAAGCAAGACAGATCTTTAAAGGTCTCAGATACTAGAATTATGAGTCACTATAAAATAAATTATTTTTAACAAGAAAAGAATTGCTTGAAAGTTTCTGCAGGGACTAGAAACTTTAAGGACTTTACAAGCCACAATTAAAAAGAGAACCCCTAGAAGTGAAAAATAAAATGTGTAAAGCATGAATTCAAGAGGAATTATTGAGCTGGGTAAGACAAAGTAAATGAAATTTTCCAGAAGGTCATATACAGATCAGAAAATACAATATACAAAAAATTAAATTAAAATGGTTAAAGAGATGGAAGATAAAATAAGAAGGTCTAACTTACTTCTTATTGGATTTGCTTCAAAAAGAAAGAATGGGAGAATAAGCCCTTACTAAAAGAAAATCTAAAAATGTATTTTAGGCAGAAAGAAAATGATCCCAGAGGAAAAGTCTGAGGTCAAAAAAGGAATGAAAAACAAAAACAAAAAAAGTAAATATGTTGGTAAATCTAGACAAACATTTTTAAAATAGAATACACAAAAAGACTAACATAACCTTTCAACTTAACAGTTATGTTTTTGAGCATTAGTGTAGTTTGGGAGAAGGCTAAGATTATTCAATAGTTAAGTATACATTTTTCTAAAACAATAGAAACTAAATTTTTCAGATCAGTAAAATGAAACAACATGGAATTATTAAAATTAAAAGAAAAATCTAAAACCGGTTCTCAACCTTGGCTTATACTATATATTCACTTGGGCAGTTTTTAAAAATCCTAATGCCCAGACCCCATCCTATACCAATTAAATAAGAATCTATATTATTTTTAAGCTCCCAGGGTGATTCTAAGGAAAGCAAGGAGCAGAAGAAAGAAACATAGAACAGATAAAAGTACAAAGATACTACACATAAGTCAAAATATGTTAGTAAATCACATTAAAAGTAAAAGGTCTAAGTATTTAGTTAACAGACAGATTGTCAGACTGGATTTAAAAATCCAATTTATGTTGCTTATGAGAGACATATCTGAAATACAAGATTGTAGAATAAATATCATTTCTAGAGATAAAGGATATTTATAATAATAATAAAAGTTGTGATTTAACAAAGAATATAACAAACAGTATTTAATTTGTATGTGCCTAATAGTATACCTTCAATATGTGTAAAGCAAAAATTGACAGACAAACCTACAGTTGCTTGGGGGAGATCTGGGTTTTTTCCCCCAGTATTATAGTTTAATAAGTTTCAAAACCTAAGGCAAATTCTAATAGGTACAACCAGTACCCTTATTTATGTTCATCACTTAAGATTCATTAACAGTTAATATTTTGCTTCATTTGCTCCATAACTCCATGTATATACATAGACACATTTTTTTGTTGTTGTTTCTTTTCTGAACCATTTGAGCTACTTCAACCTTAAATCCTTTAGTGTGTATGACCAAAGATTGAGGTCATGTGCCTATATATCCACAATACAATTGTCATCACTCAGGAAATTTAGCATTGATACAGTTACATAATATATAGTTCACATTCTCCTTTTCCAGATTGTCATAATAATGTTCTTTATAACTGGGTTGGTTGTTCGACCCAACAACATCCAATCAAATATTATATATCGTATTTAGTTGACTATCTCTTAGGCTTCATTAATCTAGAAAATACCCCATGATTTAGATCCATGTTAGACAGTCTTGATAGGCATAGATGTTATTGTGTTCTCAGTATATCACTAATAGGGCACATGTCAGTTTGTCCCATTATCATTGATTGTTAACTGATCATTTGACTAAGTTGGTATCCATCAGATTTCTTCATTATAAAAAGGTACCTTTAATCTCATCTATTTGCTGGATTATACATGAAAACAGAAATTTTTCTCTTCCTGACAGTTTTCACCAGTGGCTTTACATCCATTAATGTAGTGCCTAAATCAAGTTTTGTTTGTTTTTTTCACTATAGTAGTTGGAAAATGGTGATTATTCTACTTCTAGCTTCTTAAACGTTTATTGGTTGGTATTCTTCTGTAAAGAACTTTCCCTTTTCCCCTTTTTTAAAATTCTATAGACTGATAGATTTTTTTTAAAAGTTCAGTGTGTTATAATTTATTCCTTTTATTATGATGATGCTGAAATCATCCAAAATTAGGCAAGTGAAAACTCCTATAAACTAGCTCCTTTGACCTTTCGATATGTTCCTATTAGTTTTTGAGGATTACCTTAATTTCTTGGACAGCAAGGTAATCCCAGCCCACCTTGTACTTTATCTGCTTCAACCCTGGAATAAGCCTTCCTCTAGGAAGTGCAGGTTCCTTTTAGCAAGGGACCAAATTCTGGCATTAGGTAGCCTCACTGTTACTGGGGTGTCATTGCATCTACATCCTTTCATATGAAACCTCTAATTCTAATCCACCACTAAAGGGTTCTATTCCTCCTTTCCGTCATTCTGAATTTTTATCTTCCAGCAGCTTTCATTTATTTCTCCATTTGCTCAGCCCTTCATTACAAGCAAAACAATTTCAAAATGGCTGCACAGTACTATAGCAGTAACATACTAAGTGAAATTAAGAATTTCTTTGCAGTTTTTTGTCCTTAATATCGCCCATTGAAATTACTATAGTCAGAATACTGGGTTCAGAGTTACTGAATTTTTTTCTTCTATGTTGTTTGTTTGATATATAGCTAGTTTCACTAGTTTCTTTTCTTAGTGTTTTGTGTTTTTTTCCCATCCCTGTGATTTAATTTTGTTTTTTGAATATGTAAAGCATTAACAACTTTCAAAAGTGGAAAGTACACAGAAATATTTACTCAGACATCCCATCCCTTCCTTAAGATATCCACCTCATTTCCAGATCCTCTGAGATTTTTATAATTCTGGTTTATCCTTCATGAGTTTATTTCAAAAATGAAAAAACAAAATACTATCGCTTCAAATCAATTTATAGAGATCTTTCTTTTTCTCCTCAAAAAGAAATGTTGAAAGACTTTTAATACACCTGAGTAACAGACAGCAAGCAAAGTAAGAATATAGAGTACTTGAACAACATAATTAACAAATTAATGGCCATATAGAGTAGTGTACCCCAAAACTACAAAGTAATAGTACTGTTTATTTCAGTCATATATATAACATGTATAAAAATGTTCAGTAAAAATTTATAAATTTAAAAAATATTAATTATTCATAAAAATTTATTAAGAGAATGTCAGTAAGATTCAAAGGGTTGAATTATATAGACAAGCTAGAAATTTGTTCCAAATGGCAATTAGGAAATATTCAAAGGTTTAGAAGTTAGTAAATAACCTTCCAAAAAAAAAATCCATCAGCTGAAGAAATTATAATAAAAATTAGGAAATATCTTCAACTAAATAGTAGTTCTTTGTGAAGAAATTTTTTTTTTACAAAGAAAGTTACAAAAATGCGTTTTATTAAAACTTGTGGATATAGCTAAAGCATCACTTAACAGAAAATCCATAGCTTAAAAATTATAAAGAGAAGCTGAAAACTAATGAACTAAGAATCTTGAAGAAGATTAAAGATAAGTCAGCAAATAAGCCCCCCTTCCAATAATAAAGCTTAAAAGGAAATAGTAAAAAGCAGGAAGATAGAAAAAAATCAACAGAGATAAAAGTTGAAATTTTATAAAGGCTGAATTAAAACTTAAAATCTGAGGCAGATCACAAAAAGTCAGAAATAACCAATTTCACTGATTAAAAAGATTAATGTAACTATATATACACTAAAGACATGTAAAAGATAACAGAAGTATAATAACTTTATGCTCATAAATTTGACAGAATAACCTGTAAATTATTAAAGAAATAGTGGTTAAAAATCTTCTCAAAAACAAAACTCCTGGCCTAAATGGCTTTACCAGCAAGTTCTAGTAAGTATTCAAGGAAAAATGAATTCTATTCTTACACATACTCTTTAAGAATAAAATGAAATGAACTCCCCCACATTCATTTTAGGAGTCTGGCATAACCCTGATATTAAAACCCTCTATGGACAGTACAAGAAAAGAAAATTATAGTCTTGTCTCACTTATGAACATAGATGGAAAATTCCTAAATTATATATATACAATCCATCCTCATTCACAAATTCCGTATCTGCAAATTCACCTACTTACTAAAACTTAACTCCAAGATCAGTACTTACGGCATTTTCAGTCATTCATGGACATGAGCAGAGTGGCAAAAAATCTGACTTGCGTGACACACACCTTCCCAGCCAAAGTCGAACAAGGCAATATTGTAACTAAACTATATTATCCAGAAGGCATTCAGTCATAGGTACTGAGACTAAAAGGAAATCAAGAGAATGATTATCAGTAAAATCAGGATAGTGGCTACCATTACAGGAAAGGATAGAGGAGATGTCAGCAGGGAGGATCTTGTTTCTAAGGTGCAGACAATGTGTTATTTCTTGAGCTGGGTGGTAATTACTTGGATGTTTACTTTGTGATTAGTTTTTAAACTGTAAATACATATCTGATGCAAATAAAAAATTACAGAGCTAAACCAAAGAGTTTGAAACAGGTAAGTGTATTACTGAGAGTTAATTTTATTAAATTAATCCATGATACTAATGTTATTAAATTAATCCATGATATTACATTATTGGTGATTATATCATAGTGTTGAATGGTTTGGAATACATACAGGTAGAAAATTGAATTTATAAGAAGCACTTGTTAAAAGACTATCAGAAAGTTTTTGCTACTCAGTGTTTTAGGATCTACCAGTACAGAATTTAGTGTGAGACAAATTCTATGTTCAGAAAGATGATTAGTGGAAAAACCACACAATATTTCATATATAACATGATATTAATAGTTAACAATAATATCTACCACTTTTTGAGTATTTACCATGTACCAGGTCAAACATTATAAATGCATTATCTCATTTAATCCTGAAAACAGCTCTTAAGTGTGGATACCATTGTTAACCCCATACCACACAGGTAAAGGACAGAGTCAGGTTTTGATTTTAGTCTCTGATTCCAGAACTCTTGTTCTTAATAGCCCCAAGTAAAGGTTAGAATGGCAATCTAGTAATGTATTTAGTATTACGTATTGTTATACATTCTCATTTATTCTAACTGGTTATGGTTTAGATATTCAAATTAGTATTAATTCAGCAGCAAATGTCAGATATATGCTATACATTTCTGTGGCCCATACCTATGGGTTCTTCTGCTCTTTTTAGCAGCTTGAAACCTCTGGCAGAGAATTTTGTGGCCCTATTCTTCCTTGGAACTGGTGTGTTGTGATATTTCAAGTGTCACAACTTAATTCACCTTTACAGATGATTATTTTTTATACATATCACCAAAACATAACAATCTGCTACCTGAATTGGCTGCAGTCCAGAAAGTTACCTTTTGAGCCCTAGGAGCAGCCCTTTTTGCTGGGAGAGTTTCTAGCTATTCCTTCCAAGAACTGACACTCATCTGGAAGTCATAGTCAGAATTACTGAATTGTTTAATAGATAAAGAAAATGAGTCCCCTCTTTGGTGAAATTGCTATTTCCTAATATCCTCATAGCCCTTTCTTTGGAGGAGTTCCCAAAATTTTTATTGACAAAAATCTTTTAATTGGTTCATACTGTTTTTATGTTACTATACAGTGCCATGTACTGTTTCAGACAGATCTTGTATACAGTTGGTTTTTTTTTTAATAATTAAGTAGTGATTGTGGTCGTTTCTACAAAATGTTAGGACATCAAGCTCTTGGTTAAAAATTTAACCCCTATTTATTGCTTTCCTTTTCTGAAAAAAATGAATTAACTTTAAATTATATTACTTTGACTTACAGTGCCTTTTCCAGGAGCTTAACCTCCAGTCTGTAGTTTAACACCTCTCTAATGAACCCTAAGGCAGTATGTTGGCCAGTGTACAAGGGATAGAAGCTTGGCAGATTTTCTCTGCCCTATAAAGAACCAAGATTCTGTTTTTACCCAGTTATTTCCCTATATTTCTTGTCTTTATTTTTCCAATATTTACTCAATTTTTTAAAGAAAATTATCTTAATATCAATGAAGTTGTTTTCTTTTATTATTGATTTGCTGTCTGAACATTAGGACTGTATGCTTCAGACCAACAAAAATCCTGTTTTCCTTCATTCCTATATGCTACTACATGGATCCATATTGGTTGCATTTGACTAACTAACTTTAGTGATCATGTCTGGTTTTGTTTACTTTTTTTTTTTATCTACTACCATTGTACATGAGAAAAGTCCCCTAACTTAAAAACCACTGTTCTAGTATTGCTTTTCTGTTTGGTTCTTTTAAATCATTGAGACAAATGAAAGTTAAGTCTAAAGACATAATTATATTGACTACTAAGAATTAATTTCTGAATGGATTCTTTGATCTACAAAGACAGTTTTCAAAGTGTGGTGTGGGGATTTGAGACCCTCCTAGGGTCTCTGTGGGAGACAAATTATTTTAACAGTACTAAAATGTCATTTGTCTTTTCTACTCTCATTCTTTCATGAATGTAGTGTTAAGTTTTCTAGAGACGCCATGGCATGTGATGTTGCAACAGCTTAAATGCAAAGCAGATATGAACATCTATCAGTCTTCTATTAAGCCAGACATTAAAGAGACTCAAAAAAATGCAAAGAAGTAACTCACTTTTACTATCTTTCTAATCTAGATTTTTCATTTAAGAAGTATAATTTACATTAACATATAGTACAGTTTTATTGTTTTATAAATGAATTTTAAAATATTTATTAACCATTACTTTCTAATTTCAAATATGGTATTATTGATTGATAGAACCCACATAAACAAAAGAGCTCTTTAAGGCTCTAATTTCTAAATGTGTAAAGGGATCCTGAGACCAAAGAGAGAGCCAATAATCTATACAATCTTTCTTATTCTCAAATGTTTGTCTCTTATAAGATGAAATAAAGTATAAGAAAAATTCATACTGAAAATAATCTATTTTTAGGTTGCTACAAACCTCAGGAAAGATCAGATTACTTGATGTTGGCAGCTGCTTTAACCCATTTCTGAAGTTTGAAGAATTTCTAACTGTTGGCATAGACATTGTACCTGCTGTAGAGGTATGCATAGTTCTGTTTGTTTTGTTGAGACTTAAATATTTTACATGTATGTTTACAAAGGAAAGCAATGTCTTTATGTTCCTGAAAAAGCAAATATATTTCCTGTATACAAGTTGATAAGGGATTCTTTCCCCCCCTTTTTTTTTTTTAGTTGAGGTATAGTCAGTTACAATGCATCAGGTTCTGGTGTACAGCACAATGTTTCAGTCATACAAATACATACTTGTTTCATATTCTTTTCATATTCTTTTTCATTATAAAAGTTACTATAAGGTATTGAATATAGTTCCCTGTACTATACAGAAGAAATCTGCTTTTTATCTATTCTATATACATTAGTTGATACTTGCAAAACTCAAACTTCCAATTTGTCCTTTTCCACCCCCTTCCCCCCCCCCAGTAACCATAAGTTTGTTTACTATGTCTGTGAGTCTGTTCCTGTATTGTAGATAAGTTAATGTCTTGATAATAGATTATTTTTATTCAAAACTAAATGTATATTTTGTGGAAAATTGGGCATTTAGTTAACTGTTATTTTGACCAATAATCTATTTGTTTTGTTCCCTGTATTCATTTTTTTGTTTTGTTTTCTGTTTATCATCTATCATTGCCATCAAGAAACTTTAGCAGTTTGTAAAGATTCCCAGATAGCTGTAGTATTTGGGCTTTTTACTTGCTATATTTTTTTTAATGCATCTCTTTCTGAAATGTACTGTTATGTAGAGCCATTATGGAATAGTGGAAAGAGCAAGGGCTTTGGAGATAGCCAAAATCCCAGCTCTTTGTACTTACTAGGTAAAACTAAGTAACTTTTCATAGAATGTTTCCTGTGCTTTTAAAATTAGATTTTGTTTTCCTCAGTGACAAATTCATAATGTCTGCCATTTTACTTTTGATATAGCACCAGGCGCTTTTTATATAAATTATGTTTTTATTGTTATAAAGAGAATGTGTGTTGGAGTGTAAACTTTTAGTTAGGGGTGTTTTTCCCCCCACTGCTGTATTCCCAGCACCTAGCACTGGCATAACGAGTATTCATTAAGTACTTCTTGAATACAAAAATGGAATCTTACTTTTAACCTAGATTTGACTCTCTGAGCCTCAGTTTTCTCATCTGTGTAATGAGATTAGTAATGGACCATACCTTATAGGATTATTGTAATGTTTACTTGAGGTAAAGTATTTAAGGAACCTAGCACAGTAACTGTTACATAGTGAGTGCTAAAGAAATGTTTGCTGTTCTTATTGAAAAGTTCCTGCATGAAAACTCAACTTTCATATTAATTTTTTCTTTGATTTTGATGAGCATAATTATCTACATTGAATACATATGACTATAATGAACAGAAAACACTAAAACTGTTACTATTATCTCTGCTTCTTAAAGATGCACAAATACTTTATAGTAACAGCTGTTCTTAGCTTACCACTACAGACAATTCTTCTGCCATCAGGAGCTGTGATTTTAAAGTGCAGGTGGCTTTGTGCATGGATTCTCTCCCCTTCCTTCCTCAAGACACACATTAGAGATGTCCCTCAGGGACTGTTAAGACATGATGACCCTTTAATCTAAAACTCAGGCTTAAATATTATCCTTAAAATATTAAGTTTGTTTATAGATAGAGCTATAAATTTTTAACTGTAAAGTCATTAGGGAAGGCAAAAGAACTACAATACGTAAGTTCAGTAGTAGAATCAGACTTTTACAGTTCTAGAACCCTGTAACTAATTTTAAAACAAAGAGGAAGAAACTTACACTTGCAGCCAAGATGGAGTAACAGCGACCACATGGATCCTTTTTCCGCTTGCCTGCAGGAACCGAAAAGTAGACAAAATATTCAAATTAATATGTAAGACACTAGACATTAGGTCATGATACAGTGATTACCAAGAGATAGAAAAAAAAATGAGATGAGCCATACAGTTGCACTAGCATATAGCCTTCACAGAGTTTCCAAGATACGGCGCAAATTGGGGATCCCAAGCAAAATCCAGCTGATACCAAGTTGTGGAGACAGAGCTGAGAGTCCTGGAAGACCAAGACAGGTTGAAATACCAAAGATTTGAGTGCTGCAGAGAGAAAACTCCAGCGTCTCCGAAGAGTTGTCCTTGAGTACTCAGCAGACTACTGATCAGTACATGTGTGTGAGAAAACTACATGAGACTTCAGGAAGTACTAGCTGAAAGGACGAGGGGTTATAATGCCCAGCACTCACACTGGCTGGAAGTGGTACCTGTTCCCACCAGCCACACTGGAAACCTCAAGAATCACAATGCATTGGGTAAAGAACACAGAAGAGCTTTCTGTCAGTAGTGGAGAGTAATAAGCCTTAGACTGAACATTGCACTAGGCCCACCTAATAAAATCTTGATAGCAAGAACAAAAAGATCAAACTGTCTCCAGATAACTTAACTATAGATCCCAAAACAATGGTCAAGAATATTTATAGCAACACAAAGCCATCCAGAACCCAGCAAAGTAGAATTCACCGTGTCTGGCATCCAATAAAGAAGTAATCAGCAAGTGAAGAAGCAAGAAAATAGGACCAACACTGAGGAGATAAATCAACCAGCAGAGACCAACCCTGAACTGACACAGATGCTAAAATTAGGAAACAAGGGCATTAAGACAGGGACATTATGACTGTATTCCATATGTACAAAAAGTGAAGTAGAGACATGGAAGATACTTAAAAATATCCATATCTAACTTCTCAAGGTAGATACTATGATGTATGATAAGAAACACACTAGATGGTATTAACAGTACATTAGATACTGCAGACAAAAAGTTAAACTGAGGACATGGCAATAGAAACTACCTAAAATTAAACAGATTTTTTTAATAGAAGATCATCAGTGAGCAGTGAAGACGATTTCAAGTGGCCAAATATAAGCATAATTGGAGTCCCCCCAAGAGGGGGGAGAAGAAAATCAAATAAATAATGGCCAAAATTTTTCCAAATTTGGTAAAAGCTAACTAGTAGTACAGCTGTCCCTTAGCATCCCAGGGGAATGGTTCCAGGATACCACCCACAGCCCAGATATCAAAATCTACAGATGCTCAGGTCCTTACAGTTGGCTCTTCATATCCCTAGATTCTTTGTCCACAAATATGGAGGGCTGACTATATATTTGTTGGAAAAAATCCAGGTATAATTGGACTTGTGCAGTTCAAACCCATGTTTTTCAGGGACCAAATACAGAATGGGGTTTCTAATCTGTAAAATAATAAAATGTATGACAATAGCACAAAGGGTAAGAGGGAAGAAAAGGACTAGCATTAGGCTTTATACTACATATGAAGTTGTAAAATATTATTTGAAAGTAGACTGTGATAGGTTAAAGATGCAGACTACAAATTATAAAGCAACCAGTAAAATATAGTTAGTAAGCCAACAGAAACGATGAACTAGAATCATAAAGAAATTCCTTTAATCCAAAAGATGGCAGAAAAGAGAAGAAAGGAAACAGTGAACAGATGGGACAAATAAAAAATAAATAACAAGATTATAGATTTAAACCTAAGTTTACCAACAATCGCATTAAGTAGATATGGCCTAAATACCCTAATTAAAAGGCAAAGATTATCAGATTAGATTTAAAAAAGCAAGACCCAAATATATGTTGCCTATAAGAAATGCATTTCAATTATAAACACAAATAGGAAGTTAAGGTTATATGTGATAGTTACATTACAGACAAACTGGATCTCAGAGGGAAAATTACTACCACCAGTAAAGATGGTCATTTCAAAATGATAAAAAGTCAATTCATCAAGAGTACAAAACACTTCTAAACATTATGTACCTAATTTTAATAGAGCTTCAAAATACATAAACCAAAAACTGATAAAATAGCAAGAGACAAAGAGACATTTATAAAATTGTAGTTGAAGATTTCATTACCCAACTCTCAATAATTGATGAAGTAATTAGAACATCAAAGAACTCACCAGGAAAATTAAACCATATTTTGGAATGAAGATAAATAAAAATATAAGATATCAAAAACACACAGGAAACTATATTCAATAGCTTATAATAACATAATGAAAAAGGATATATATATGTACATAAAACTGGATCACTATGCTGTACACCAGAAACTAGCACAACATTGTCAATCAACTATACTTTAAAAAAATATCGAAAACATAAGATATGCATAGGATGCCACTAAAGTGAGTAAAGTAATACTTAGGGGAAATATAATACTAAGCACCTTTATTAGAAAATAACAAAGGTCTCAAAAGCAATGACATCAACTTTCCAAATAATGGGAAAAAAGCACACTAAATCCAGAGTACAGAAAAGGAAATAACAAAGATTACAGTAGAAATCAATAAAGTGGAAAATGTTCAGAAAAACAGTAGGGAAGGCTAGTGAAAGCAAAAGCTACTTCTTTCAGAAGTTCAATAAAATGGATAAATCACTAGCCATGCCGATTTGGAAATAAAGAGAAAGAAGTGACATCATACATATTTTACCAACATTAAAAGGATAATATGTACTGTGAAAATTTATGCAGTGAATTCCACAACTTAAATGACATGGACAGATTCCTTGGAAGACACATACTACCAAAGGTCACTCATGAAGAAATAGATAACCTGAATAGCCTGAAATGTATTAAGGAAATTTGAACTGAGAAGTTAAAAACTTTCCGACAAAAAAAATTCCAGACTCAGATACCTTCACTCCCCAAATCATTCTACAAGGCCATTACCCTGATACCAAAACCAGACAGAGAATTATAGAACAACAACAAAAAAAAACATATAGACTGTATCCATCATGAACATAGACACAGATACTCTGTACAAAATTTTAGTGTTTTGAATCCAACAATATTTCAAAAAGGATAATGCATCATGATAAGTTTGGTTTATTCCAGAAATGCAAGATTGATTTAATGTTTAAAAACACTCCATCTTTTCACCTAGTAATACACTAAAAAAGACATCTACAGATAACATCATACTTAATGGTAAAAGAAAAATGGATTCCTGGTAAAAACTTAGAGAACAAGATAAGGGTATTTTCTCTCATCATTTCTATTCAGCATTCTCTAGAAGTTTTAGCCAGTGCACTAAAGCAAGAAAAAGCAATAACAGGCATTCATATTGGAAATAAAGATGTAAAACTGTCTTTGTTCACAGATGACATTGATCATCTGTTAGATTATTCTTTGGAGTCTACAGAGAAGCTACTAGAACTAATAAGTGTGTTTAACAATATTGCAAGATAAGATTAATACACAAAAATAAATTTACATATATTAGTCACAATCAGTTAGAAATTTGAAATAGTACCACTTTATTTAGCATCAGAAATATGAAATATGTAATATATGGACATAAGCCAATGAAAGATATGGCAAACCTGTATATTGAAAACTATAAATTACTAAGAGAAATTAAAGAAGACCTAAATAAGTAGAGCTATGCCATGTTTGTTGGTGGAAAAACTATCTTTAACATGCCCATTTTCCCAAAATTGATCTATATAGATTTAATGCAATTTTGATAAAAATTCTAGCAGGTTTTTTGTAAAAATTGAAGAACATATTTTAGGAATTTGTTTGGAAATCTAAAGGACCTAGAATAACTAAAGCAGCTTTTTAAAAGGACATTGTTGGATAGTAACTACTTAATTTCAAATTTCATTTTAAAGTTACAGTAATCACAACAGTGTGGTATTAGTCTCAAGATTATCAATGAAATGTAACAGGGTCCACAAATAGGGCTAAACTTATGGACTACCAATTTTCAAACAAGATAGAAAGCGTAGTCTTTTCAACAAATGGTGATTGAAGCAACTGGAATTCCATATGGAGAAGGGAATACTTCAGTCTATACTTCACACTATATACAAAAAATAAACTCAAAATTGGTCATAGGTAGACCTAAGTGAAAAACCTAAAACTAAAAATTCTAGAAGAAAACAGCAAAGAAAATTTTTGTGATGTTGGATTTGGAGATTTCTTAGATACACAGTCCATGACCAAAATCAGTCCATGAAAGAACAAGTTAATAAATTGGCTTTTATCAAAATTTAAAATTTACAGTGTTCAAAGACACTGGGGGTGGGGGGCTGTCAATCATGATGGCGGAGTAGGAGGACATGGAACTAATCTCTCCGCCAAAGACATCAAAAACACATCTGTATGTGTAACAATTCTCACTGAAAACTAACTGGAAACTAACACTCTTGTACAACCAAGGCTGTATGAAAGATCCACATGTAATTAGGTAAGAAGGGAAGAAGAGTGATCAGATCAGGACCTGTGCCCCTGGGAGAGGATTCAGAGGAAAAGGGAGACTACATGGGTGCAGACCTGCCCAGGGGAGTGCACAGCAAGAACCACAGATTGAGTGTCCTAGTCCTGGGTTCCTACACAGGGAAGATGAGTCCCCTTGGCTGGGTGGAGGACTGCTTGGACTAACAGGATGGCTATGGGAATCCCGGACTCCACTTCCGAGGCACACAATGCACTGGCTTGTCCTCAAGGCAGGACAGAGTGGGCAGTTACAAGACTGCTTGAGTGGCTGCCAGGTTTCGTGTTACTGCCTCGGTGCATGCCCCAGCCCAAGCTGAGAAAATTCTTTAGCCCCTCATACTCAGTGTCATATCATGGCATAGAATCTGGGGCTGCCATGACAAGGGAGAAAACTCAACCATGGGACACAGTGGTGACCTGGTCCAAGGGCAGAGCTTTGATGGGGTGGCAGCAGCTATTGTTCACACTTACTCAAGCAGCACCTCAGTAGCAGCCCGGAACTCTAGCAACCACTCTACCACAGCTCATGCTCTGATAATCACCTGGAGTCCATGCAGGCCCTACCTGCCCTGCAGTGCAGCCCCACAACAGGCCAGGGGTGGTAGAGGATAGGAGCAGTAATCAGCTGTAAGGAACAAAAGAGATGTGCACCCAAGGCTGCATCTGAACAGAGTAAGGAAAACTATTGTGGGTGCCTGCACAGGCCGCACATCAGAGACAGTTTGAACCTCAGTGTGGAGCCAACACAGCATACCCCCTTGCTTCAGCAATCCCCTACTCTGAAGCAAAGGTTCCAGAGCTGGGAGAAGGGAAAGCACACACTTAACAGGAACAGACCAGCACAGGCCTATTCTTTGGGCTTCTGCTTCAGCAACTTGGGATCAGATTCTACCCCTAATAGGGTAGTGATGACTACTGAGCAGAGGGGAAGTCTCACATCACACCCAACTTCAGCTTTAGCCCTTCCATCTCCAGCCCCAATCCCTGCCAAAGTGATAGCTTCCCTCACACCCAGAGGAAAGACATGACTTCCATCCATGTCAAATCGGCTTTCCCACCAAAGGCATGGGGCACACGTGTTCTGTGTAGGGATACTCCCACATAAGAACAGCATTTCAAGACCACAATAGGTAACTGTTTCACCTAAATTCACAGAGGCAGAGAAATTCATGCAAAATAGAAAGGCAGAAGAAGTGCTCTCAGTTGAAAGAGCAAGAGAAAACTCCTGGAAAAAATGAAACAACTTAAAAGAGGAAAAATTCAAAGCATTGTCAATAAAAATGTTAGCTGAATTAGGGAAAACAATAGATGAACACAGTGACAGGTTTAACAAGGAACTAGAAAATATAAGAGAGACCCAATCAGAATTGAAGAAAACCTGCAAGCTAGGATACCCAGCAAGACTATCACTTAGAATAGGAGGAGAGATTAACAACTTCCCAGACAAGCAAAAAATAGAGTTCATCAAAGAAATGTTAAGTGGTCTTCTCTGAGTGGAAAAAAAGTAGGACTCTACAGGAAAGGGAAAATTCCACTAGGAAAGGCAAGTATATAGTAAGGACAGAGAATCAACCACTTAAATAAGCCAGCACAAAGATTAAAAGACAAAATTGTGAAAGCAACTATAACTACCATAAACAGTTAAGGGAGACACATGACAATGTAAAAAATATGACATCAAAAACGCAAAATGCAGGGGAGGGGAGTATAAAAAAGGTAGACCTTTTAGAATGTGTTTGAAGTTAAATAACTACCAGTTTAAAATGAACAGATAGAGTTATAGATCAACACATATGAACCTCATGTTAATCACAAATAAACTTACAATAAATACACAAAAAAGGAACACAAGCATACTACTAGAGAAAGTTTATCAAACCATAAGGGAAGAAACCAAAAGAAGAAAAGAACACAACTACAAAAACAACTAGAAAATAGGTAATAAAATGGCAGTAAGTACATACTTACCAATAATCACTTTAAATGCTCCAGTCAAAAGACACAGACAGACACAGGATGACTGGATAAAGAAAAGACTCATTTCAGAGCTAAAGACACACACAGAATGAAAGTGAGGAGATGGAAAAAGGTATTTTATGCAAATAACAAGAAAGCCGGGATAGATACTCATACCAAAAAAAATAGATTTTAACAAAGTCTGTAACAAAAAACAAAGGGCACTATATAATGATAAAGGGATCAGTACAAGAAGAGGATTTACACTTGCTGGCATATATACCCTTATTACAAGAGCATTTAAGTATATAAAGCAACTACTATATTTAAGTATATAAGGCAACTACTAACAGACACACAGGGGGAAGTTGACAAGAATGTAATAATAATAGGGGACTTTAACACCCCACTGACATCAATGATTAGATCATCCAGATAGAAAATCAGTAAGGCAACAGTGGTCTTAAATGACAGAATGGACCAGTTGGACTTAATAGCTATCTATAGGACATTCCATCCCAAAACAGCACAATACACATTCTTTTCAAGTACATGTGGAAAGTTCTCCAGGATATTACATGCTAGGCCACAAAACAAGTCTCAGCAAATTTAACAGGATATAAATGCTATTGAGCATCTTTTCCAATCACAGTGGTGTGAAACTAGAAATTAACTACAGAAAGAAAAAATGAGAAAAGAACAAACATGTGGAGACTAAACACGCTACTAAAAACCACTGGGTCAATGAAGAAGTCAAAGAGGAAATTAAATACCTCAAGACAAATGTAAACGTAACCACAACTTTCCAAAATCTATGGGCTGCAACGAAAGCTAAGAGGAAAGTTTATAGCAATGCAGGCCTTCCTCAGGAAACAAGAAAAGTCTCAAACAACCTAATCTACCACTCCAAAGGAATCAGGGAAGAAAGAACAAAGCCCAAAGTCAACAGAAGGAAGGAAAAAAATAAAGATCAGGGAGGAAATAAATAGAGCCCCCCCCCCCCCCGCCAAAAGAAGATTAGAAAAGATGAAATGAAGAGCTGGGTTGTTTGTTGTTGTTGTTGTTGTGTTTTGGTTTTTTTTTCTTTGAAAAGATAGACAAAATTGATAAACCTTTAGCCAAGCTCACCAAGGAAAAAAGAGAAAGAACCCAAATTAACAAAATAAGAAATGAGAGGAGAAATAACAGCTGATACCACAGGGATACCAAAGAAATCATGAGACTACTATGAACAGTTAAATGCCAACAAATTGGATAATCTAGAAGAAATAGACAAATTTCTAGAAACGTGCAACCTGCCATTACTGAACCAAGAAGAAACACAATTTGAACAGACCAATCACGTAGTAAATTGAATTTGTCATTTAAAAAAACTCCCATCAAATAAAAGTTCAGGACCCACAGCTTCACAGGGGAAGCTGTGGGTCATTCAAAACATACAAAGAAGAGTTAATACTTTTCCTTCTATAACCAGTCCAATATATTGAAAAGGATGGAACACTCCCAAATTCATTCTACAGGCCACCATTACGCTGATACCAAAACTAGATAAAGACACTACGAGAAAGAAAATTATTGGCCAGTATCTTTGATGACTATAGATGCAAAAATCCTCAAAAAATATTAGCTAACCGAATTCAGTAATATGTAAAAAAAAAGTCATACTCCGTGATTAAGTGGGATTTATTCCAGAGCTGCAAGGATGGGTCAGTATTCCCAAATCATCATGTTACACTACATTAACAAAAGGATAAAAATCACATGATCATCTCAATAGACAGAGAAAAAGCATCTGACAAAATTCAACACCCATTGTGATAAAAACTCTCAAAGTTGGTATAGCAGGAACATATTTCAACATAATAAAGGCCATTTATGACAAACCCACAGCTAGCATCATATTCAACAGTGAAAAGTTAAAAGCCTTTCCCCTAAATTCTGTAACAAGACAAGATTGCCACTGTCACCACTTCTATTAATCACAGTATTATAAATCCTAGCCACAGCAGTCAGACGAGAAAAAGAAAGACAATGCATTCAAGCTGGAAGGGAAGAAGTAAAACTTACTACTTGCAGATGACATGATACTTTATATAGGAAACTGAAGTCTCCACCAAAAACCTATTAGGACTAATAAATAAATTTAGTAATGTTGCAGGATATAAGATTAATATACAGAAATATGTTGCTTTTCTGTACATTAATAATGAATTATCAGAAAGAGCAAGTAAAAACAATCTTACTTAACATCATATCAAAAAGAATAAAATACTTTGGAATATAGTTATCTAAGGAGATGAAAGACCTGTATTCTGAAAATTATAAAACATTGATGAAGGAAATCGAAGATGATGCAGAGACATGGAAATATATCCTGTGCTCTTGGATTAAAAGAATTGCCCCAAGTTGCCAAAGCAATCTTGAGAAAAAAATAACAGAGCTGGAGATATCACCCTTCCTAACTTCAAACTACACTATAAAGATACTGTATTCAATAAAGCATGGTTCTGGCACAAAAACAGACCTATAGATCAATGGAACAGAACACAGAGCCTAGAAATAAACCCATACACCTATGGTCAATTAATCTGTGACAGTGGAGACAAGAATATACATCGGAAAAAAGACAGTCTGTTCAGTAAGTTGTGCTGGGAAAACTGAACAGCTACATGTAAAACAATGAGATTAGAGTATTTCCTCACACCGTATACAAAAATAGGCTCAAAATGGATTAAAGACCTAAATGTAAAAACTGAAACCATGAAACTGGAAGAAAACATGCAGAACACTCTGTGACATAAATTGTAGCAATATTTTTTTCAGATCTGTCTCCTAAGGCAAAAGAAATAAAAGCAGTAATAAACAAATGGGACCTAATCAAACTATAAATCAAACTTCTGTTCAGCAAAGGAAATCATTGACAATACAGAAACCTTTACAAAGTACAGAATAGGAGAAAATATTTGCTAATAATAGGAATGACAAGGGGTTAATATCGAATATATGTAAATAATTCATACAACTCAACATAAAAAAAATCCAGTCAAAAAATTGGCTTAAGACCTAAAAAGACATTTCCCCAAAGAAGACATACAGATGGCTAACACACACATGAAAATATGCTCAACATCACATCACTAATTATTAGAGAAATGCAAATCAAAACAGTGAGGTATCACTCTATACCTGTCAGAATGACTATCATCAAAAAGTCTACAAATAACAAATGTTAGAGAGGATGTGGAGAAAAGAGCTCCCTCTTACACTGTTGGTAAGAATGTAAATTGGTACAGCCACTGTAGAAAACATTGTGGAGGTTTCTCAAAAAACTAAAAATAGAATTGCCAAATGATACTGCAATTCCACTCCTGGGTATATATCCAAACAAAATGAAAAGTCTAATTTGAAAAAATACATGCACCCCAATGTTCATAGCAGCATTATCTACAGTTGCCAAGATATGGAAACAACTGAAGTTTCCATCAGTAGATAAACGGACAAAGAAGGTGTGTGTGTACATGAGCATGCATGCACACTCAAACAATGGACTATTACTCTGCCATAAAAAGAGTGAAATTTCTGCCATTTACAGCACTGTGGTTGGAACTAGAGAATATTATGTTTAGTGAAGTTAAGTCAGACAAAGACAAATACTGTGATATCACATGTGAAATCTAAAAGATAAAACAAATGAATGTATATAGCAAAACAGAAAGAGACTCATAGATACAGAAAACACACTAGCGGTTACCTGTGGGGAGAGGGGAGCAAGGAAGGGCAAGATAGGAGTATGGCATTAAGAGATACAAACTATGATACGTAAGATTGATAAACCCAAAGATATACTGTACAGCACTGGAAAATATAGCCATTATTTTCTAATAACTTTTAATGGAGTATAATCTATAAAAACACTGAATCACTATGCTGTACACCCAAAACTAATGTAATATTGTAAATTAACTATAGCTTCAATAAAAAAGAAAAAGACATTGTTACGAGAATGAAAAGGCAAGCCATAAACTGAGAGAAGTATTTTCAAGTCATATATCTGATTAAGGACTTGTATCCAGTATAAAGGACTCTCAAAACTCAACGAGAAAATGTTTTAAAATTTATAGCAACCCAATTATTTTTAAATAGGCAAAAGATTTGAACAGATACTTCACCAAAGAAGATACCCAGATGGGAAAAAAGTACATGTAAAGAAGGTAAACATCACTACTCATTAGGAAAATCCAAATTGAAACCTCAATATACTACTACACACCTATGACCATGATTAAAATGTAAAAGGCTAGCCATTCCGAGTGCTGATGAAGATTTGGAGGAACTGGAACTCCCATAAACTCCTGATGGGGATGTAAAACTATGTAACTGCTTTTGAAAATAGTTTTGGGGTTTCTTTAAAAGTTACTACTATATATAAAATAGATAAACAACAAATTTCTACTGTATAGCACATGGAGCATATTCAGTATCTTGTAGTAACCTACAATAAAGAATATGAAAAGGAATATATGTATGTATATGTATGTCTGAAACATTATGCTGTACACCAGAAATTGACACAACATTTCAAACCAACTATACCTCAATTTTAAAAAGTTGAACATGTACATACTATATGATCCAGCCACCCCTTTCCTTGCTTATTTATCCAAAACAAATGAAAGCATGTGCATTCAAAGATAAACAGGAATGCTCATGGCAGCTTTGATTCTAATAGCCAAAAACCAGAAACAACCAATATCTATCAACAGGTATATGAATAACTGTGGTATATCCTTGATAAAGTAGGATACCTCAGCAATTAACAAAATGCCCCCCAAAAAATGGATGAATCTCAAAATAATTGTACTGTTCGAAAGAAGTCAGGCAAAATAAGAGTATGTTGTTCTGTATTATTCCATTTATGCAAAATTCTAGAAAATACATACTGATCATACTGATCTGTAGTGACTGAAATCACATCAATGATTGCCTAGTGGCAGGGGAGAACAGGGAGGGTACAAGGAAGGGATTATATAAGGGACACAAGAAAACTTTTGGGGTAGTGGTGAATCTGTTCCTTAATTTGACTGTAGTAGTGGTTTTATGAGTGTATAAATGTTAAAACTTATCAGGAGTTTCAATATGCTTGTGTGTCAGTTCTACTTCAATAAAGCTATTCCCTGCCCTCCCCTCCAAAAGGAGCAAAAGGAAGAAGAAAAACAAAGGTTTTCCATGTTCCATACATAGAACTTTATGTATCACTTTTCCTAATAGATAGTCCAGATGCTTATATGACCAGCTTTGTCAATACACTAACAAGAATGAGGGACTAAGGTATTAGCTAATATCCTTGATAATTAACTATTGTTATATGATAAGGGTAACTAATTTTTATCTAATTTTAAAACTGCTTTCTTATTCTGGATTATTTCCATAGAGTTTAATATTCAGCAAATTATACAATGCTATTTAGTCCTTTACTTACAGTATATACCATGGTCATTTGACTAAGTTAATTACATTTAATATGTAGTTTGTTTCAAGCCAGGGATTAACTTTTTAATAGAATAAATGTATTATTAAAATTACCTTTGATATGGTTATTAAAGTTAATGGTTAAAAAGATGTTTGTCATGACTTTAAAAAGTTTTGGTATTTCACTTTTAAATTTATAATTCTCTTCCATTATCCTCTTTGACTTTGATTCATCTTTATTTCACAGTATTTTTTGTTTAATTATTTTTGTATTAGCCTGTTTTTTTAACTGTAAATGTTTAAGTGAAAGTAAATATGACTAAATTTAGAAATAGATTATCACTATAAGCTCTTACTCAAGTTAAATTTCAAATAAACTATTATTTTTTAAATACGTGCTTAAAATTATTTCTAATTTTTAATTGTTACACAAATATATATTTTTAATTAATGACTAGAAATTACTGTTTGGATTTCTGTGAGTAAAAGTTTTGGTCGAATATAAGCGTGCAAGTTAGAAGGGAAAGGTACATAATTAAAGTATGAATTATACAGAAATGCTGTGAAATAGTTTGGTGCAAAATCTATGTAGTGAGGTGGAGGTAATCTTAAAATTCTTAATATGCCTTATTTTTGCCTTTCTGCAGAGTGTATATAAATGTGACTTCCTGAACTTGCAGCTTCAGCAGCCACTCCAGCTTGCACAGGATGCTATAGATGCCTTTTTGAAGCAGCTGAAAAACCCTATTGATTCTCTTCCTGGAGAACTTTTCCATGTGGTTGTTTTCTCTCTCCTTCTTTCTTATTTTCCATCACCTTACCAGCGATGGATTTGCTGCAAGAAAGCCCATGAACTGTTAGTATTAAATGGTCTATTGCTTATCATCACACCTGATTCCTCCCATCAGAACCGTCATGCTATGATGATGAAAAGCTGGAAGATTGCTATAGAGTCCCTGGGCTTTAAACGTTTCAAGTATTCAAAATTTTCACATATGCATCTGATGGCATTTAGAAAAATCTCCCTAAAAACCACCAGTGACTTGGTTAGTAGGAACTACCCAGGGATGTTATATATTCCTCAAGATTTCAACAGTATAGAAGATGAGGAATATTCTAACCCTTCCTGCTACGTTCGATCAGATATAGAAGATGAACAACTAGCGTATGGTTTCACAGAGCTCCCTGATGCTCCATACGACTCAGATTCTGGAGAAAGTCAAGCCAGCTCTATTCCCTTCTATGAGCTAGAAGATCCCATATTACTTTTAAGTTAATATAAAAGCAAAAGGCCCTTTCAGTCCAGACTCCTAAACTTAATTGCTTACACTAATCAGAAATACTAACATGAACTCAGTACTTAAAACCTGGTTTGCATAGAAGAAATGCAAAGGTTTACAGAGTTTGCTATTTTTTTCTACTTCTGGATTTTAAAATTTATTCTTATATAGAAAGCTTAAATAAAGTTTCATGCAGAGTGACTCCTGTCATAGCAGAAACCACTGTTACTTTAGCATTTAGCACTAAGATATCATAGAAAGGTACCTTTTTCTCTTTAGTGCTATTGTGAAAAAGGAAGCATAATTTGCTATGTATTTTTCTTATTTTCATCTTTTCAATGTTGACTTTAAACCATTACAATGAGAAACTAAGATATGTAGAAAGCTGTAGATTGCACTTTGATGATTCACAAGTTAAATGTGACACAGAGATAGATTGGTTTAGTAGTTTTATGATGCACTTATCTTATTCTCTTTCTAACTAAATTGTTAGCTGTTACAGAAAGCCATTTTGGCCCAGTTTTGTCTGACATCCAACATTCCCCAAACTTTTTGGAACTGATCATAATTCTCGTTCTTTCTTTCTTGCTCAGTTGGCAGCATCAGACATTGGGGAGCTATTTCCCCCAAAATATGTATTCTAATTTTATTAGCACAGTACAGTAAACACCATTGCCAAAACAGAATTTTCATATTTTTGTTGTTGTTGATTTGGGCCTTGGTGTTAAGTATATTTAACTGTGAGATTTCACTTTTACTTTTTTAAATTTAGGTTTCATTTACAAAATTTTCTGTTTAAGCAAGGAACAATATAGTACTCGATACTGACCTGAAACGCCTTTGTGAAAGGGTTTGCACTTGTAAGAAAGCTTTTGTTCTACCTAGACCAACCTTAATAGGGTCCTCACCTTTCCATTAAGGAGGTGCTGCACTACAAGCCTGGAATTATATAGAAAAATTTTAAATTAACCCTGTGCTGTTAATCTCAAAGTGGTTTTGACCTTTTGGTATTTTAATTTCTATCTAAATCCTGGCAGAAAATTTTCTTTGAATATATAAACCATCAGTTGGCTGTGGGAATTTTCCCTTTCCACATTGATAAATGCCTTTCTGTGTTTCTGAATCAGAAGCAAATGATTAAGGAGAAATATGTCCAACAAGACAAGATTAGTTTAAATAGCTAAGAACATTTAGTCCACATTGTCTTGTCAGCCAGCAGTTGTCATGTAAACTATCATTTTTAAGAGTGCCACTGTGTGGATTTTTTTTCAAGTGGTTATTACATTAAAATTACCTCATACTGAGGTTTTTGCACTGAAATATCACAGTTTCAGATTTCATGGTTAATGTTGTATGTGTGTGTGTTTTTAACGGAAACTTGCATTTTCAATAGTTGATCCTAAATTCATAAACTGCACTTCTTTACTCTGGTAAAACTGATGTTTTTGTGCTTATTGTGAATTGCTGTAGTTAACTTTGAATGTCAAACTTTATTTAGAAATACAAAATTTACCCTTTAAGATATAAATGGTTCAGTGTGTGTTACCCGATATTTCAAGTTAAATTTCATATTCTGAATTAATGAAAGTAACAAGATTGTAATTAACCTAAAAAGTCAGTTAAGTAAATGCAATAAATATTGGTTGCTCAGATATGCCAGAAATAACTTGAAGTTCTTCGTTTACTTTCAACAGCATAAGATTCCTTAATAAGAGTAATTAGGACTTTCTTTCTAATTAAGCACTACAGGTCATCTTGTAGATTCCCCCAAAAGAAGAAGGAAAAAAACCTTGTGTTCAGGGTGACACAGAAATATGTTTTGGTAGTGCACCTCCTTTTACCATACTGTCCATTTTCTGTGATTGGGCTAAATGCTATCCTAAGGGCAAAGAAAACAATGTAACAAATAAAAGTGCTTTGAAAGTAAATGAAAACAGTGCTTTTGAGAGGCTGGTGTAAGTATATGACCTTAGAGTTAGCCTTTGTGTTACAGCTAAAAATGTTGGTGCTATAAATTCTTCTGATTGTTTACAGATGTTGATTCTGCTTATGCTCCAAAGTGTGCATGATGTATTTTAAATAGTACTTTAAAGAAAAAAATCTCTTTATAAAACCTATACTCCCACTTAGTGTAAATTTGTTTGGATTTATAAATCTCATTTGTTACTGTAAATTCATCTTACTCAGATTAAGTTGGCACAGGATTTCAACTAATATGTATTCCACCAAAGCCAATTCAACATATAAATGTTAAAATATAAGCAGTCATGTGGCTTGGTGCCAGATTATATATGTAATGACAAGGGAAGTTAATAGAGTCTTCTAATACTGTATGGGTACTCTTGAGAATGATTTATTTGGATATAAAGAAGTTAAGGGGCCTCCTGTCACATTTACCAATAGTATTCTCCAGAATAATTTGATGTTTCAGAAACAAATGATCGTTTGCTTGGATTCTTCAGGATTATGACTCGATCAAGTGGTTTATATCATAGTTGCCATGTGGTGGGAGGTGGCTTACCTGAAAATGTATGTTTGTGTTTGTTGTATTTTTTCACATTTTGTGAACAAAGCACATTTATTAAAAATTTTAAATTTTCTAATATTCACTGTCTGTTGCTTGTGAACTGAAAGTTTTATGGTCTTTGACCTATCTCACTAAATGATTTCGGCATTAAGGAGCAATTTAAAACTTAAATTACTTAGAATTTTCTAGCTGGTTTTATCTAGTCAAATTCCTTAATTTAGTAAATGCATTCACTGAGCTCCAGAGAGCTCAGGTGACTTCTTATTGTCATGCTGTTTACTAATGAACCAGGACAACAGCCAACATAAATTCTAGTTCATTATATGTCAACCATATCATGCTCTAGTTTCCTTGAAAGTTAATTACATCTGAGATAATTTAGCAAAGTTTATCAGTTATTTTAGGGCAGCAGATGGCTTCCTCATGATGTGAAAGAGTTCTTTAATTATTGAACAGATGTTTGACTTCTACCATGTGCAATATCCTGGGGGAGCAGCAGGGCTTGGTGTGGTCACAGTTCCCTGTTTTCATGGAACTTATGACCTAATGAAGACAGCAAGCATTCTACACAGAGTTAATGTCTGTATATAGGAATGATTGCCTACTGTTCCGATACCTTTGCTGCTTAAGTCCCTTAGTTTGTTTCTCAAAAATGGAATAGGATACAAAAAAAAAAAAAAAAAAAGCTTTAAAACACAACAAAAAATGTTTAGCAAATCACAAGCACACTGAAGATAAGAGAGATGTTCATCTCTCTAGAAAAGTGCAAACTAAAAATAAATTCTGGTTGTGAAAGGCAGAAAAACATGAAACTGAGCTTTTGCTCTATTTTCCCACATTTTTCTGAGCACAATGCTGCAACTGTATTCCTTTTCAGGAGTACACATACTAGGTAAGCAGAATATAGATTCAAGATTTGGTTCCTTCTTGGTGTTGCAAATTATTAGATAGCAAAAGAGAAAAACAAATTCCTCTGAATTATTAGTCCAAACAACATAATACAAATTGTTTATTACAAAGAATGTTTGTATTATAATGATTTAATTCTTCGTAAAAACCTAAATTGCCTTAACCTCCGTGATAGGTTCACAATAAAAATTCATACCCATGATCCACTGAACACAAACCTCCCCAAGATTGTTAGTCGTGGCCTGTATCACACCATACCCAATAAACAAGCATGCTGCAATAGCTAACAATTTAATTAAGGTGCTCTAAATGTTATAGTAGAAAAGAATTGGGTCTTCTAAACCCTATTCTGCCTTAGAGATATTCAAACCTTAACAATTGAGAATCCTCTAATTTATCTTAAACTCAGGTTTGAATGTATGTTTCATCCCAAATGTGTTTCAGAATGTTTTTCAAATAAGAATTTTTTTTTTTTACAGATGGCAGTATTGAGTGGTAACTTGAATCTATGTAAGCAGTGTTCAGCTGAGTTTTATCTTTAAACGTAATACCTTTGCTCAATTAATAGAAAGCTATTCCAGTTTTTGAAATAATATAAAACACTTCTTACTAATGTCACTGCTTTAATAATCAAAAAGATTGATAATTATTTTGCATCATAGATTTTAACAATTTCTAAGATTGGGCCCATCAGTAGTACTAAAGAATGGTACCCATGTTTTTTAAGTTATAGGAAAATTTTGAAAATTAGGTCATAGGCATTGACTGCGGAGTTGTTTCTTGAACTTGTCAATAATTAGAAGACTGTAAAACAAATTTGTTAATAATGTTGGATAGGAATGCCCAAGTAAACCATAAAAGTAGTGGGGAGCATTGCTCAAAAGACAAAACAATGCCTGGCAGTATATCCTGGATCTGAGCCTGTTTGCAGCTCTTTACAGAGAGGAGTCAGGAGACTATACATACATCTTTTTATTGCCCTATGTCTTACCTTCTGAAGGTGGTCACAACAAAGTAAATCATACAGTCGTATCCTGATGGCAGCATTCTTTCTATAACCTTTGAGCTACTATGAGGATTCAGGTATCTAGAAGAGTATCATTTGTGATCACAGAGATTAACATCCTACATGAGGCTATTATAGAAAAGCCTGAATTGTTTTATATAAAATGTAGCTTAGATTAACACTAAGTAATTTCTTTTTTTTCTCCCTCTGCTTACTCCTACATAGTTAAATTTCTTATGTCTTAATCTCAGATCCTACTTTCTCATTATGTCTCTGTGACATTCAATCCCCACCTCCCTCTCATTGCCAATAAAAGAATTTAAGTTTGTAAGCCATTATTAGCTTTTCTATATACTTAAAAGGAATATTTAGCTAATTAATCTCTTCAACTCCCCAAGTGTTGCTCAGCAGTTTCTTAATTTGTGTAAAGGGTCCATTATTCCAACTACTTTCCACTGGTTTTACATCCAACTAGGCTTCCACCACAAATATTGTGACATCTTGGGCAAATTTCTCCCGGACTTGTCTCTTAATTCACAAAATTCATTTTGCAGGGTTAATGATAGGTTTAAAAACAATTTCTATAAAGCAAATAATCTTGTCACATACATACAAGGGATACAACACATAGTGACTTAACTATTTTAGCAAATACGCTGTAACAGCCATGTTACTTTTTCTTAGTCTTGCCTGTTCTCTGCCTTCCACGCACATTGACCATTTTACCTCCACCATCACCACCCAATTCAAGATCTTCAATATCTACACCTTAAAGCCAACTGAGCAAGTTAAAAACTGTTAAATTTTATCTTGGATTTTCTCCCCTATGAATTGCCAGCAAATGACATAAAAGATACACAGTTCACTACAACCTACCATTCATGGTTTCAGTGGAAACCACAACAAAACAAATCTCAACACAAGACTGTCTTGGTCTTTTTAAAATATGAATTCATAAAGATGGGTAACTGGAGGGTGGGCATAGCTCAGTGGTAGAGCACATGCTTAGCATGCAAGAGGTCTTGGGTTCAATCCCAGTACCTCCATTAAATAAATAAGTAAGCAAACCTAACTACCTCCCCCTAAAACAAACAAAAGCACAAAAAAACCCCAACTAACTTCAATTTTAAAAAGATGGGTAAGCACTTCAGTATGTTTGATTCAACTGTCTAATTATAAAGCAGGAGGAATTTCCATGAAATAAATGATGGCAGTTAATATGAGCTAGGAGAATCACCAGTTTAAGAGTAGGAAGGGATTAGGGACATTACAGCATTAAATGGGAAGAAAATCTCTGAAACAGTTCAGTTGCTAAAGTATTGGCTTCTCTAGCGCTACAAAAGCACACTTACTGTTGCTTCTATCACATTCCAAGTTACAAGTGTAACCTCATCCATGGAGAGTACTTGTCTGAATCCACCAACCAAAGTTCTGGCCTTGTACACAAGAACAAACTGGAGACAGAGTATCCCCTTTGGACATGACAAAGGCCTAGAAAATTGCAACAGGAGCAACAAGAAAGACACATTTTTGAAAAATGCCACTCAATTCTAAATGAAATCCTGTCAATAGTCATGATAATGATAACAAGCATCATTTACCAAGAAACTACTGCATATCAAGTGTTAGGCTAAGTAAGCACCCCACAAACATTGCCTCGCTTTCACCCTCTCAACAAGTCTACAAAGCAGTATTATCACTACTGTACCTGTGAGGAAAGAATCTTTGAAATGTTAGGCAATTGTCTAAAGTTGCAGAGTTAGACAAGTGGCTCAGCCTGGTCTAACTTGTTAATTTGGTCTATCTGACCTCAAAGCTTATGTTTGTTCACCACATTATCTGAATTGCCTCATTAATGTGGCTGTCTGAATGACTCTATATATTTGAAACTAGTTTCATAAAGAGTGGGTACTGTATATGGTGCTGTGAGGATACAAAATTGAGTAAAATGTGCATATAAGTGTTTGAATTACATAGTGCAATACATAGTACAAGGCATTCTTTTCTATATTGAATTCTGATACCAAGATAAATCAGATTTTGCCTTCAACATCTTCCAGTCTAGTAGGAAAAACAAAATACATACATGAAAATTATAATACAAGGTAGAAAAGGGGATGTCAAAGAAGTAATTGAAAAGGGAGTCAAATATTTTCTCCTTTAAAAAGGAGGAAACGTTAAACCAGGCAATTTTACAGGTGAGTTTTGTCAAGCTTCTATGAATGATTTTTTTCTAAAATCTGTTACAAAGCATTCAAAAGAACTCAAGTTCAAAAAGAAAAAGGAAACTTTCAGCTATAGTTGATTCAAAGTTTGAGAGCACACAGATAAAATTTCAAGCTGTATTAATTTTCTATTGCTGCTGTAACAAATTGCCATAAACTTTAGTGACTTTAGAAAAATACAAATTTATATCTTACAGTTCTGTAGGTCAGGTGTTGACAAAGTTGCATCGCTTTCTGGACGCTTTAGGGAAGAATCCATTTCCTTGCCTTTTCCAGCAGGAGACCTCCTGCATTCCTTGGCTCGTAGCTCTCTTCTTCCGTTTTTAAAACTGACAATGTCAGTTCAAGTCCTTCTCACATCACAGCTCTGAACCTCCTTCTTACCATCTCATTTCTGGCTCTAACTGTAGCTGAGAAAGGCTTTCCCCTTTTAAGGACTCGTGATTCGACTGGACCAATGAGAATAACTCAGGATAATCACATTAGCAAAAGGTGTTTAACCTAAATCACATGTGCAAAGTCCCTTTTACCAAGTAAGTTAGCCTATCCACAGGTTCCATGAATTAGGACATCTGTGGAAAGGCTATTGTTCTGCCCACCTCACAGGCAATTTTACTTATAACTATTAATGCAAAACTAATACATAAATAGAAAAAACCAAGTGAAAGTAATAATATTGACACAATTTATTACTGCCAAAGAGGGTTCTTTTTCTTCCAAGAAGGAATTTAGTTAGGTAATAATGTAAGTCAGTATATGCACCAATTAAAAAGAAAAGCCATACGCTCGTCTGGATGCTGAGAAGAGCATTTATTAAATCTAACATGTACTCATAAGTAAGTTCTTAGTCAATTAATAGGAGAAAGCCTCCTTAACATGGCAAAAAATATCTACTAGAAACCTATAGAAAAACCTCATTATTAACAAACACTAGAAGCTTTTCATTAAGGGCTGAAAAGAACAATGATGCCTAATTGTACCAAGACTATTCAATGTACAAACTTAATTTAGTAAAATGAGATAAATTAATGAGTATTATACTGGAAAGGAAGAGCTAAAGCTCACTATAGGTGATATCATTGACTAAAAACTATAAGAGAAATGACCAAAAAATTATTAGAATCAATAACAAAGTCTAGTAGGTTAGCTTTTCTATAAATCATCAAAAATTATCAAATACAGTGGAAAAAAGAACCCATTTATAGTTGCAAAAATAAACTACAAAAAAAACTATGAAAAATACTTAGCACTAAACTAAATATTTAAAAGTATTGAGACCTATATAAAGAAAATACTAAAACTTTACCAAACAACATAAGACTGAATAGCTGCAGACACTGTCAGGTTCCTGATGGGAAGATGAAATATGAGAGATAAGTCTGTGATTTTCAGAGATAAATCTGTTATTTAGGGAGATACCAAGATTTGGGAAAATGTCAAATCTCCCCATCCCAATCAAAATCCAAATAATATTTTTGTATCAGTTTTATTACTTGATTAAAATTTTATATGAAAGAGAAAATAGGCAAGAGACACCAAGAAATTTTTTGAAAAAGAATAAAGAGTATGCTGATGTAAAAACATGCAAGCTTTAATAATATAAACGGCAAGAAACAAGTGCAAAAAGATTAACAGAATAGAGTAAAAAGTGCGGAAACTAACCAATGTGCATATAAGAATTTAGGATGACAAACATGACATTTCAAATCAGTAGAGAAACAATGGACAGCAGTGTTGGTGGTAGACAATGGAGTAAATGGTAATAAATATGAACAAAAATAGGGACTGACAGTTCACATAAGAAAAAATACAAATGGAAAAAAAAAAACGACAAAAGGCTCAACTCACTAGTAAGTAGGAAAAGAGCAAATTAAAACAACAAAGAAAGACCTCCTAACATCCATCAACCTGGCAAAAATGAAAAAGGAGAATCTGCACCATTGATACGGGTATAGGGGATAAGAATATTCTCTTTCACTATTGGTAGAAATTTGCTATAAATTAAAAAAAAAAAGCTTTTTGGTAAACAATTTAGCAGTATCAACATTTTGAATATGCACTTAATCCAGCAATTTCTAATTTGTAAACATATCATCGTATCTGCAAATTTTACATACTCATGGAAGCACAGTTCTTAATAACAAAAAGCTAGAAAGTCTAAATGTCCATCAATAGAAAAATAGTGAATATGAATCATAGTACAATCATCCTATACAGTTGTTTAAAATTTTAAAAAAAGAAAGAAAGAAAAACCTACAGGGACCTCTGAGTCCTATCTTGAGAAAATGTCCAGGATAGATTGCTAAAAATAAAAAACAGTAAGTCAAATAACACTAGTAGGAATATAACCACCAAACAAAAAACAGAATAATATGTTTGTATGAGAATTCCTATGAACACCTGGAAAGAGGATACGATGAATGAGTCACAAAACTTTAGCATGATGAAGAATGATCGAAGCGCAGCATCCTAGGCCCCACCTCCATGAGATGCGGATTCAGTAGGCCTGAGTTGATGCATAGGCACCCCCATCTTAAACAAGCCCCTATGAGATTGGAAGTAGTGTGTCTATGGTCAACATGTTGAGAAATGGTGACTTAGAAGGACAGAGTATATCAAAGAATTAACAGTGTTTTCCTGTATGGATGGGAGTGGCTTTGGCAAAGTGCTGAAGAGGAACTTGCACCTTTTACTCTGTGTAGCTTAATTTGTTTGAATTGTGTGGATTAGCACAGTTTGTACATTTAAAAAAGCAATTAAACGACAACAAAAGAGGAAAATACAAAAAAAGGTGAAGTGTCTTCAATCACCTAACAGATAAAATCTGTGAGAAATCAAAGGAAGAAAATATCTTTACCTGGGGCAATCAGGGAAAACTTCCTAGAGGAAGTGGCCTTTGAAATGAGCTTTGAAGGAAAAGCTAAGGTAAGGATAAGTAAAACTGAAACAAAGGTATTCTAGGTAGAAGAATGAGATGAGAACACAGAGAGGGGAAGAGAGGGCTCTCATTTAGGGAGTATTTCCATTTGGTAGAGTCCGTGGCACTAAAGAGAAATTTGGAATTAAGAGTATAATAATAGTTAAGGCAATATTTTTGGAGGGTCTTGGCTATCAGGCTAAAGTATTTGAATTCTACAAACAGTGGGAAACAAGTGAAGGATATTGAGCTTCAGAATCTTGTAAGAGTAGGACGATATTTTAAGGTTACTTGAGTGCATTGAAGAGGCAGAAGATCAAAGTGGAAGACTATAGTCCTTTCCCAAAAAATAAGCATGAATTATGGTAGAGACAGTGGAAACAGAGGAAGGTAGAGCCAGGGCTATAACAGAAAATACATAAAGAAGGAGAAGTGAAGGGAAGAGTTCAGTCTGAGTGAAATAGCATTTAGGCAAGTTCACAACATGGCCTGGATTTCAGGACAGCTTGAGGTCAGTGGGCTTGGGAATCAGCTGCATGGAAGTGAAATTAACATCAAGAGCTAGCTAAGGGAGCGAAAAAGGAAAAGAGCGCCAGAATGGACGTAAGGAGAAATACTTTGAGGAAGAAGGGACCAGTTTTTAAAGCAATTGAAAAACATAAAGTGAAGAAAAAGTAGTCAGAGATGTAGCATGAGAACTAGGAGAAAACTGGTCTTCCAAGCTAGCGGAGAAGGGGACTTGGTCAATCAAATCACCACCTCTCTCCCGCCACCCGTGTCACGTGTCTTGAGTTTTTAGTTTCACTTCTTCATTGACTACAACAGTGGTTCCCAAACATGGCATTTAATTGGAATCACCTGGGAACGAGGATTTTAATGAATACAAGTGTGGAGGCAGCAACCCTAGAACTTACCATTGAGTAGGTTTTATGTGGAATCTCAAAATCTCTGTATTCAAATAGGACCCTTAGATTTTGGGGGCCACTAAGCCAGATACAATTTGGGGGACAGTATGAGAGGAAAGGTAGTGAACACTGAAATCAAATAGACACATATAAATGAAGCACAAAATAACTTTTATAAAAACTTACAAAATTAAAAGAAAGCTACCAAATTCTTAGGATACATGGGAAAGTAATAATTGGATAAGTGAAAGGAGAAAGATGAAGCAAAGTTGGGCTAAATCTCTTTACACGTGAAAGTCAAAGGTTATTATTTTGTTTCTTTCTATAATTATATAAGACAAAGATAAAATAAAGGATATTAAAAGTATTTGTAGCCTTCACTCCTTCCTCTGCTTCCTAACAAGCTTTGAGTATTAAGGAGCTGATCTGAAAAATGAGAGAAGGGAAAAATGGAAAGAAGCCCTGAGAGGCTATACAGATCTATATAAAGTGAAAATGGCTAACAATTAAGAACTTACTGAGTGTCAGGCACTGTTCTAAATACTTTGTGTTTATTAATTCATTTAATTCTCACAACAACCATATGAATAAAGACTATTTCCATTTACACACGAGGAAACTCACAGCTAGTAAGTGTTCCAGATAGAATTCAAACTCAGTCTAGCTCCAGGTCTTAACCAGCACTCTACACTGCTTCTCAAAATAAATAGCAAATGGCCAAGTCAAGCAGTCACATAGGGAGGGAAATCACCTAATGGAGCACAGATCTTTTAGAAAGTATACGAGGGATAAGTAAATAGAAGATACCTAGTAAGTTCTTAGAAATTAAATTTTAAAATATAAAGTGATAAGACACATTCAAAACTATCTAAAACTTAGAAAATCTTGATTAAATGGTCAATATTATGAAAACATATTAGTTATTAAAATAAACTCAAAGAGTAGTAAAAACTTGAAAGACCAAGAAGCATAGAATATATTTTAATACGGAACTACTCCTCAAATTTAAAAAAAAAACAAAACCCAAAAAGCTCTAGTTCCAAATACTTTAGGATTGAGTTTCTTCAAACTTAAAAGATTATTTCCATACCAAATATTCTGTTGCACAAAATAGAAAAAAAATAAGGAAAGCTACCCAGTGTGTTAGATAGAACAAATATACCACTTATATCAAAACCTACAAAGATAATACTAGAAAACAAAATCATGTGTAAATCTCACTTAAAATTACACTCAAAATAAAATATTGGATATTGAATTCAACAGTTAATTTTTAAAAGACCAATGCAGATTTATTCCAGAATTCCAAGGTAGATTAATATTAGTAATTAATATGATAGATTAATGTCAGTGCATCAATGAGGAAAAACCATATAAAATCTCAAAAGATCCTTTAAAAAATTTGAATTCAAAATCAGTTTCTGAAATAAAACACACAATGAAAACTTTATCAGTTAACTAAGAATGAAATAATATATTCTCTAAATATCTTTCTTAAGTTAACCATCAAGAATATGCTTAATGGTGAAAACACTAAAAGCTTTTCCATTAATGTCAAGAACATAAGAAGGCCTACTTTCACCACTTTTTTAAAGTTAAACCAAAATTATTAAACAATGCTTTAAATTCTGATTGAAGAATGAGGTATAACAAGTAGAAAATAAATGATCATTATGTTTAGAAAAAAATTGCTAAATATATTTTAAAGATTAGGTGAGATGATATTTTTAAAATGTAATGTATTTTCAATAACATATTACTCAATTAGAAGGTATAAAACAAAATTCAAGAAGGCAAAATCTGCATATGCAAAAATGCCCACTTCCTATACTGAGTTCAGAAAAATAGATAACATGTTTTGAATAATTTAATTTAAGTATAGCTGCACTGAAAATTGGAAGGTAAGTCTCAACAGAGAACTATGAACACTCTTCATGTAGGAAAGCAAGAAAAAATTCTATCAGACTAAGACTAAAACAAGAAGGCTCAGGGATCACAGCAGAAAAGCTACTGTGGAAAAGCAGAAATTCGTAATGCTTGAAGAATGTCAACACCACGAAAGATCGCAAGTCCAAAGATGGAAGAATAAGCTGATAAAATACAGTAAAATGAACATTCAGAACAGGACTTAAAACATGTTTGTTCAGTATTCTCAAAGGAGGGAAAGGCCATGAAATGAGAACTAAATCATAAAAGGATAAGAGATATTTCAAGAAAAAAAATCAAAAAAAGAAAAAAGGCCAAGGAGGGGAAAAAAACTGCTTAGTAGCCTGAGTAGTAAATTAGTAGCTATGAGAGCTAACTGAAGAATTTTTCCAGAAAATAATACAAAGAAAAGAGGTAAAAAAAAATATGAAAAAACACATGAAATCTAGATACAGTTCCAACATACATTAGAAATGAGTTCCAGATTAGAGAACAGAGAAAATGGAAGAAAGGAAATACTGGAAAAAATAATGGCCAATATTTTTCCAGAATTTAAGAATGATAAGAAATCTTCAATTAAAAAAAAAGGGGACTGCTAAATAAAAATATAGGGTTTTTCTCAATTTAAACATAATGAAATTTCAGAAGGTTTAGGAAAAGCATTTTCTAAAAGGTAAAAGAGATTATCTACAATAGAATAGGAATCAAATTGGCATCTGACTTCTCATTGGCAGCTTTAGATTGCAAGAAGACAGTAATACATTATTTTCAAAATGTTAAAGGAAAATTAGCAAAAAACTTAAAAAGACAAAATTTGCTGCTGCCAAAAATATAGTTCACTGACAGTGGAAGCACAAAATGGTTCCTTTCTGGCAAGAAAATTAGCAGTATGAATTAAGAGCCTTAAAAACATTCATACTCTTAAACCTATCTAGGAGTCTACCCCAAAAGGATAGTCAGAAATATAATATATCACAAGTGCAATGAGCTGAATACTCATCAATGTAGTATTTTTAATAGCAAAAACTAAAAACATCCTAAAATTTTTAAATTAAGGAAAAAGTTAACTAAATCATGGTTCAGCCACACAATCTAAGATTTTTCCATTGTTAACACAGTGGAAAAGCTAATGAAATAAGGTGCATCAGTTACAAAAGCAAACCAAAAGTGGTTCAAACCATAATGACATTTATGATCTCACTTAAGAACTTGGGAGGTAGGGAAAATGCAGTTAGTTAAGCTCTGGAAAAGACTGCTTGTTGTCATCCATTATTTAGTCTCCCTTCTTTCTCAGAAAGAGTTCTCTGATTTTCAGGTGGGCATACGGTCTCTCAAAAACAAAACACATTTGCCAGACTCTAGAAATGCTAAATACTGGTCATTATGATATAACCTCAAGTCATTAAAGTAGGACTAAGGGGAGTACCTTTGCCTCTTGTACTTCCTCCTTTCTGTTGATTGGAATTGAGAAGTGACAGCTGGAACTTAAGCTGCCATCTTGCACTATGAGGAGAAAGCCATGTCCTAATGGAAAAGCAACAAAAGAGAAGGAATTAGGATCTTTAACACCAAGGAACACCACATCTGCTTCTAGATTGCTTTTACATGATTGAGAAATAAACTGCCCTTAACCACAGTTACTGAGTTTTCTGACACATGCATTTGAGCCTAATCTTAAAATCTAGGCTCTATACTTCGAGTTTCTGATTCAGTAGATCTGGGGGGTGAGGACTGATAATCTGCAATTCTAACTAGTTCCCAGGTGATGCTGACATATCTGGTCTAGGGACCACACTTGGAGAACCACTACACTAATGGAAGTAGTAACTCAGTGGATCTCAATCCCTGCTTTACATTAGAATCGATGAGGGAGAGGGAGGGAGGATCTTTTAAAATGCACACAATCTACCCGGAAGTCACTCCAGAGGAAACTCTAATTTAATTAATCAGGGCTGGGCCTAGGTATGGACATGCAGGTTAAAGATCTTCTAGATGATTATAAAAAGTATACCAGGGCTGAACACTGTAATCTTTTCTCTGCTTACTGTGAACAGCAGTAATGAGACTGAAATTCCTGTGTTTCCCTACACAGGGGAATGATGGAAAGCTGCCCCTGATGGCCTAGGACTTGAAGCTGAAGGACTGATGGCTCAGTCCCTGCTCTAGGACAGTGTCGTTTCTCTGGACCTTGGTTATCTTATCTGTAAAGTGGTGATGAAAATATTTATATCATCATGTTTTTGTAAAGATCAGATTATTGATATAGGTGAAAGCACTTTGTAATCACAAAGTATTACACAGAAATAACAAGGAATCAGGCCCAACAACTTGTCCACGGAGAATTTGAGTTGTTTAGCTCTAGGGCAGGATTGAAGAACTGAAAGAAGAAGAAGGAAAACAAGAGAGAACTTAGAAGGAAATAACATAGGAGTCACCTATAACTCCCTCCACAGAGGGTAGGAGGAAATCCTATCATCCATTTCTCCTGCCAGGGTGTTGCCCCCTCCTCCTTTCATTGATTTTCTTAAATATCATGATTATATTTTCAACAGGTGTTCTTAGTCTGAAGTAACTCCTCTGGTGAAACTCCTGGCCTGGTGCACACAGACCTCGTCTTGCCTACATAGAAGTGAGCATTGAAGAATGGATATTCCAGCTATTAGAATCACGACACTGCCATCAATAACTGCAGCCTGAAATCTGTCACTGAAATGGTTCCCAGGTGGCTGTTTTATAACCAGGTGTTTGGCTATGATATGCCAGATATCAGGAACTAACCCTGATACTTCTAATTTCAGGATAAATGGCAGCAGGCAAGGGAGGTTAGAGCACACCCTGGAGAGCTTCAGGTGCCCAACTAAGGAATTTGGACTTTATTGTGCAGTTTGTAGAAGTCATTGGCTTTAATCCAAGAAGTGACACAGAGAGGTACTCTGAGTATATCTGTCAGGGGGCTGGTGTGATAGATTGGGCTGGGGTGAGGCTGACATCAAGATGACCAGTATAGAAGTTACTGAAGTAATTCAGGGGTCAGGACCTCAGCTAGGGTAGTGGCAATGAAAGCTGATGGGAAATGATAAATGCAAGAAATAAGGAGAATGAAAATGAACAATACTTGGCCTTCACAACTGTCACGTCCTTTTAGTAAATACTGTCTTCAACAACAGCAAAGACTGATGAGAGCTAGACATCTCCTCCCGTGGTACTAGGTGGTATCCTACAGTGAAAGCAAGGCTCAGACATAGTGCTACTACACAAATAAATATTTATCAACAAGCAGGCACAAAAACACAGTACACAATGTTTTGTGACCAAGTACTAAACAGCAGTCCAGACTCTAGGAAGCTACTCTGATGGGTGTCAGTCTGCTAGACTCAGTCTTAGATGACATTTATGCAGAAGTGGCTGTCCAATATTCTAGCCAGCCACATATCTCAGCCACTGGTTAGTTTCACAATGAAAGATTACTCTAATCTCTTATGCTAATTAACACACCCTAATGCAGATCTACACATTGATATTGGAAGCACTTGTGCCTCCAACTTTGTAGTGAAGATTCCTGATTAGTGTCTTTCAAATGCTAATTACCTACCCTGGAGTGTGGGACTAAAAATTAATTCTCAAACACATACACACACACACACACACCTGACTGAAGTATTCTGAATTATACCGACAAGATAATAAGCATCAAAAAATGGTTTCAAGGTCACAAGGAAGAAAATCATGTTTGAGGAAGATGAAAAGTGCTGTTTTAATGGGGGTCTTGAGTGCTAAGAAACAGAAAACAGCCCTGGCTGAGTTAAATAGGAAAGAAATTTACTAGAGGATACTGGGTAGCTGAGTATTACTGGAGCTCTAGGTTTGGGCCTGCATGGCCAGAGACCACAACCAATAACAAAAGATCGCAAAACCGATGGGAGAAGGCTCTGGGGTTGCCATTACATGGTACAGGCATCTTAAATTACTGACACTGCTAATATTCGATGCTGGATGCAACCACTAGAACCACTCTCACTACAGCCCCAGGAGCTTGCCTTGCTACACTCCTGCTCTTACCCAGGGAGGGTAGCTTTCTGTGCCTGCTATTTTGAGTCAGCTTACCGCTGGTGCACATGATTGGTTGAGCAAGTATTTGGCATTTTAGTTTCAGCCACTAGACTCCTAAGGTGGGGGCAGAATTCTCCAAACACAGAAGTCTTCAGGTGATGGGAATGCAAAAAAAAAAAAAAAGAAAATAATTAATTAATTAATTAATTAATTAATTAAATGTCCACCAAGGCAAGTTGAATTAGAAGTGATGACAATATATTCACGTAGAAACATTTAGCAGGTAGTGGGAAAATGTGACACTGTGTTTCCTAGAGAGTCAGAGTTACAGATTCGGGAGTTGGGCACTGATTGAATTTAGAGTTAGACAGAAGTCTGGAAGGAAACGAAATTCTTCATTTACATCCGAGGAATTCAAGTCTGAGAGTGCTTCATCACTATAGATGTGTAGCCCACCCCGACCCCCAACATCTATGAAACAAAAATGAAGAACTCATACTATATAAGGGATATAGGACAAGAATATAGGTAACTGTCATAGAAAATAAGTGGGAGGAGAGAACCAGTGATTGTTGAGGACCTATTGTGTTCTATTACTTTATTTAACACATATTTAAGTGCCAAGTATGTATCAGGCATTATGCTAGGCCGATTTAATGATGAGCCAAACTAGACATGTCCCTGCACTTGAGGAAATGGAAGCAGGCTGAAGTGCAGAGTTGGGGAGTGTGGTGGGAGGCTAAATTGAAGGTTAAAGGGGACCAGCCTACACAACAGCTTGTGCCTGTTTATGGATTTTGAGCATTATCCTAGAGGAAATAAACCATTTAAAGGTTTTTACGGTAATTTTTACATACATCATCTCATTTAATCCCTACAACAACCCTGTAAAGTGGGTATTATTAGCATCCTATTTACATATGAGGAAACTGAGGTTCACAGAGATCGATCTCCGTAAGTGCTTTGAACAGTAGGAAAATGATGGGAGGGATGGAAGGCCGGCAGGAAGGGATTCTTGGAGAGGGAGGGGGAATTGATACTTTTTGAGAGCCTATCTTATGATGCCAGGGAAAAAAAAATACTGTTTCCCTGAATATTCACAACAACTTTGCGACGAAGCTTTCCTTCTATGTTTTAGATGGAGAAACCGAACTCGCACATAGGAAGTGGAGGAACCAAGATTCAAATCCCAAGGCCATCAGCTCCTCAGCTGTTCTGAAACGCCGCCTCCAAGTAATATCCCCTTGTGTTTATTCAGTGCATTCAGATACAAATAAGAATCAGCTCTGGAATTTGAAGGACCCTCAGGTTGCGAGGCCGGCGAATGTGTAAGACAGGGGGAGAAGTGGAATGGAACAGGCCGCGGCTGGGGGAGCGTCGCGTTGTCAGTAGAGTAAAGATCGGCGGTGTATTAAAGGGAGTCTTAATTAGAAAAGGAGGCAAGGGCTTTGAAGAGCCTAAGGAGCTCCGGCCTTAGCTGGTCAGTGGACACAAAGCCATATATTATGCTACAGACATTAAGAGAGCAGCAACGCCTCCTGCAGTATTTACAGTCCACGTGTGGTCCGCCCGCCCGTCCTGCCCCAGTTTCAGTCCAGCCCAAGGCGGCGGCGGCGGCCTAGCTGCTTGACGGACACAGCCTGGTCTTCTCGGTCCCTGTTCGCTGCCGATTCCAGGTCCTGGTAGGCGAGGGCGGCCGAGCTCAGCCCCGCGGGGGGGCTGTTTGCGCTGGCGCAGCGCGGGGCGCACCTGGGTCGGCGGCGGCGACGCGGGTTTGGGCGGGGAAGGGGCCGGGCCTGGGCCCGGATTCGGGGAGGAAGCTCGTCGCGCGGCTTGACCTCGGCGGCGCTCCGTACCGTCGCGGATTCGGCGGCGGGAACATGGCGGCTGTGGCCGGGCCGGTAACGGAGAAAGTTTCTGACGAGACTGGCCTGTGCTAGTGCGAGCGGCCTCGGGCCCGCGGCTCCCCTGGCGTGCCGCCTCCCGGCTCCGGGTCGCAGTCGCAGCCCTAAGGGCCCTCCCTCTACTGTGTGGGCCCCAAAGCGGACTCCGAGGGTTGAGAGCGTTGGTGGCGGCGGCCGAGTCAGGTAGGGGGACCGGGGGTGGACGGCGGGGCAGCGAGACCGGGGCACTGACACCGCCCAGGGCTCCGTGTGCTGCGGGCCCCAGGCTCCGCCCAGCGGGCCTCCCGGGGCGGGGGTGGGGATACCTGCCCGAGAGAAGTTCGTGGTAGGGGGCGGAGGACGGAAAGCGGGGCGCCTCTCGGTTCCCCACTCGGCTGGACGTCCAGTTGTGGTCGCCTTCTCTCAAAGTAGGAGGTGGTGGAGAACAGGCTTCTTCCCCGGACCCCCCACATCTTGCTAGGAAAAGGCAGAAAGGAAGAATTGCCATTGCTGCCCTATTGCTGAGGGATGTAACCACTCTCTTCGTAAGAGACGGGTCCAAAGAGTTATGAATACATAGAACCGAAACTGAAGTTCCCCGACTCTGGCTGCACTGTAGTTTCAGCTTTTGACACTCCCCCTAGATGGGACGGAAATAGTTTCTGAGTCAAAAGACCTGGCACATGATATAGTGTGTATTGGGTTCAGTGAACCATTCTTTAGAGGTAGGACATGATGAAAACTTGTTGGTTTGGAGGAATTTGGACGAATTAAGTGAAGGCTGGAGTAAGACCGAGAGAGAAACCAAACATTTATGGAATCTGCCTTTGCTCTTCTACTTATTAGCTGTGGGATATTAGACAACCTGCTTATTAATACGCGTCCTATAACTGATTAGCATTGTTATTAAATATAGTTATTTCTGTATTAGTCTTTATTTCTTCAGCAAGTATTTTGAATACCTGCTTGGTGTGGAACTTTCTGCTAAACACTGGGCGTACAGTATGGAAGACAAACTTTGAGAAACCTCGTTATCTTGTGGGGAATGCAGATACTGAACAAGTGATGAAGCATATTTTGCTATTATAGATGAAGTGCAGGGATCGTATAAATGAGTCAGGGGTGATCTCCCTAAGAAACTAATTTAAGTTGAGACCTGAAGGGTAGAAGTGAGCCAGGTGTGAGGACAGGGTGGGGCTAGGAGGAGGGAAAGGCGTGCCCTTGGAAAGGGAAGAGCATTGGTGCAGTTAAGAATTGAAAGGTCAGTAAGACTAGAATACAGCCTTACTGAGGAATAAAGAGGAAGAGTAGTAAGAGATGAGGCAGGAAAAGTTATTCAAGTCCAGCGAGGAGAGCCTTATAAGACATTTTAAGAAGTTTAGACTTTATTGCTTAAGAGCGGTAGGAAGCCATTGGAAGGTTTTATGTAGCACAATGATGTGATAGATTTCGGTTTTTAGGACAAGAGTGGATACAGGGAGATATTCAAGCATGAGACGATGGTGGCCAAAACTGGATTGTGACCTTGGGGATGGAAGGAAGTAAAACATTTAAGAGGTGTATAAGAAGAGTGGATAGTACTTGGTGAGGATTAAATATACGTGGTGAAGGTGAGAAGGGTAAGAGTAGTATATA
Source organism: Camelus ferus (assembly GCF_009834535.1). Taxonomy (NCBI): domain Eukaryota; kingdom Metazoa; phylum Chordata; class Mammalia; order Artiodactyla; family Camelidae; genus Camelus; species Camelus ferus. The sequence continues at coordinate 32,794,698 of NC_045702.1, forward strand.
GGATTTTATAAAACAGACTCTGGCAGTTATTCGTTAACTTTTTCTGTATTCAGATTGACTCTTCTGTGCTCCATTTTTATCTGCCTCTCAAGTAATTTCCCATTGAATCATTAGTGATGGCAGACCATTTGAAAAGGATTATAATGTTTTGTTGTTTTACTCTCTGATTTAGGCTGTTTGTCTTTTGAAAAAAGTCAGAATGGGGAAAGACTTGTAAATTAGCCATTTAAAAATAATATTCTTACAGCTGGCCAACAAGCACATGAAAATGTGCTCAACATCACTAATTGTTAGAGAAATGTAAATCAAAACTACAATGAGATATCGCTTCACACCAGTCAGAATGGCTATCATTAAAAAGTCTACAAATGATAAATGCTGGAGAGGTGGTGGAGAAAAGAGCACCCTCCTACACTGTTGCTGGGAATGTAAATTGGTGCAGCCACTATGGAAGACAGTATGGAGGTTCCTTAAAAAACTAAAAATAGACTTATTCTAGGATCCATTGATCCCACTCCTAGGCATATATCGGGAGAAAAATATAATTCAGAAAGACACATGCACCCCAGTGTTCACAGCATCACTATTTACAATAGCCAAGACACGGAAACAACCCAAATGTCCGTCGACAGATGACTGGATAAAGTAAATGTATATGTGTGTGTGTGTGTGTGTGTGTGTGTATACATATATACACACACAAAATGAAATACTACTCAGCCATAAAAGATAATAAAATGATGCCATTTGCAGCAACATAGATAGACCTGGAGATCACCATTTTGAGTGAAGTAAGCCAGAAAGAGAAAGAAATATGCCATATGATATTGCTTATATATGGAATCTAAAAAAAAAAAAAAAAAGGACACAAATGAACTTATCTACAAAACAGAAACAGATTCACAGACATAGAGAACAAACTTATGGTTACCAGGGGTTAAAGTGAGAAGGAACGGATAAATTGGGAATTTGAAAATTACATTTCTTAGGGAATGATGGAAATGTTAGCTATCTTGTTTGTGGTGGTGGTTTGATGGGTGTATACATCTACCAAAATTCATCAAATTGCACATCTGAAATAAGTGTAGTTTACAGGAACCATACCACAATAAAGCTTTTTTTTTTTTTTAAAGAATGTCATCACCTTAGGGTCTGTTTCCTAAGTAAATATTGGACTGGCAAAAAAATTTTTTTTAATTAAACAAAATAAAAATAATATTCTGCCATGTTGGTTTTGGCCCATAAAAGGGTGACTGCATCTATTCCATGCTATAAATGTGCTATACTTTATTATGTGCTTGTTTACCTTTACTTTTTTCTAAACTTTTACCTCAGTGCAGAATAGAGCTAGTCCTTTTATTTCTATCAGGTAGATTAAATATATGTGTGTAATTAGGGAGAGTGATAGTAAATGAAGACAGAGAAATAGATAAGATTGCTCATAGAAAGTGTACAGTGAAGGAAAAGCTTAGGCTTGGGATAGGACATCCAAAGGATAGATTCAGAATGAAGAGCCTGCAAGGAGATGGAGAAGGAGAGACCAATGAGTTAGGAAGAAAATCTGGAGGCTGGTCTTTGGAAGCTAATGGAAGGGCGGTTTTCAGAAGGTAAGAGGATTCAAAAATGTCAAAGTTTTGAAGAATGTGCAGGATAGTGAGAGAAAAGTACCCATTGGATTTAGGAATTTACAAATTATTTCAGAACTTGGCAGAGCACTTTGTTGTGTAGTGGAAGCCACTGTTGAGTTGGTGTGAGGAATAAATCAAATATTGGCTGTCAAGGGGACAGCGATTTGAACTTGGAAGAGGAGATGGGGATTAGTGAGGATTGTTTTTGTTTTGTTGTTTCTGTTTCTGTATTTGGGGGGGGTATCATTTTTTTAAAGAGCTTTGCAAATGTTTAAGTGCTAATGGATAAGAAAGAGTGGGAGTTTGAAGAGAGCAGAGAATGTGAAGTTCTGGAAGAGATACATGTTTGACTAAAAGATTTAGCCTTAGATAGGGAAGGAATACCCTTATTTCTTTGAAGGGATATAGAGGTGGATTTGTAGTGTTGAAAATTCAAGTAAGCTCCCTCTTGATGCCTCTGTTAGAGGCAATGTCCTCTGGTGAGAATGTGGTGGGAAGTATGTCAAGAGATTTGAGGATAAGGAAGAGAGTTTTGAAGTCACACAGAATGAGAGTGTGTTGACCAGAGAAACACAGAAGTATGTCTCATGAATTGAGTGGCAACCATTTAGCCTGGTGTGTGATTTTTTTTTTCTCCAATTGTTCAGTTGTCTGAATCCAGACTGTACCATCAATCCTTTAAGGATATATATTCCAGCATATTTGTTGAATGGTTCTACAACACATAGGACTGATGTTTACAAAAATGTAATGCACTCTAGATAATCCCAGTTTCTCATACTTAAGTAAAAGGATAAAACCTAAATATTCCAAAGGAAGATATTTTCTTTACTGCTATGTGGTATGCTAAGTAAGACATGATTGAATGGAACCATAATTGAGGAAAATCAGAATTCTTAAGCAAATAAGTTTAGCTGTAAAAAATACAGTTGCTGAACATGTAAAATTAGTAGTAATACTTGGAACTTCCCAGAGACCCAAAAGTTGTCACCTAGTGACATTCTTCTCCAGCCAAATGGGTAGTTAAGGGTAAATTCCAAGTTATCTTTCTGTTGGATCTTTCTTTTAGTGTCCTGCTTTCAGAACATGTAAATAAACTGATCACAAACTAGTTACATTTTTGAGTTTTTGTCTGATTGAGTTCTGTGGATATTCAGTGTGATCATGAGCCATTGTATGGATCATTTCTGAAATCACATACTAGAAAATTTGAAGAATTATCTAGTAGATAGTTAAGTTGTTTTTTGACTCCTATCATGTTTGAAGTACAACTTGTAGGGGCACTTAGGATTGAAATAATTGTCTGGGTCCTTTAACAAACAATTGTTGTGGTAACTTTTTTAAAGTAAAACTATAGAGTTTTTAATTTACTTTGTAATAAATATTGGTCAGCATTCCAGCTTTTCAGTTTTGACTAGAAAGTTCAGGAATTGGTTTGCTACAGAGATTGTATTTAGATTTGGCAAGTAGGTTTGATAAAGTAATTTAGTAGAAGTAAAAGTACAGGGAAAATTATGGGTCAGCTTTAGCGACTGAGTAACTTTAATACAGTTAAACTCCTAATAAGTTTATTAAACACTATTAAAACTAAGATTTTATAGCATTTTAGAGGTGCCTGGTAAAAAGATATAGAGGATTTTAGGCACGCAGTAATGGTCACTATTACAGGATACTGGTGCTTTTCAAATTAGATATAATGATGAAGTCCCTCATTTCACTTAAGAGTTGAGCAGCTTTCCATTGTGCCAAACCCATCTGCTATATCTCAGCTAAGCTGAATATCTCATCTTTGTATGTTCTTGAAAAGCCAGATATTGGAATAAAAATGGATTAGGCGAACTCCTCAGTATCTCTGGAAAAACAATTTCATTGATGGTGAGTTAGTCATACAGTCGTAGCATATGATGAGTAGAAAGTGCCTCCATTTTTGTTTGGATAAACTGCAGAGTTTTTAAGCCAAAGACAGTTACAATTAAGATACATGCAAGTCAGATTTTAAATTGGGTTACAGAACAAACTTTATTTCTTACTTATTCATTATTTTTTATAAAGAAGATACATGTTAAAGGTAAATTATATAAAATTAATAATGAAATATTTTTCTTTTTTTTTTTTTTCTAGATCACTATAAACAAATGCCACCAGAGAAAATGCTGAAATAGGAGTTACAGATGCATTGGATTTGCTGGATGAAATACAAGCACTTAATTTTTGTAACGTGGGGAGAAAGCCAAAATTGACAGATTAATGTGTAAATCACTGCGTTATTGCTTTAGTCACTGTCTCTATTTAGCAATGACAAGACTGGAAGAAGTAAACAAAGAAGTGAACATGCATTCTTCAGTGCGTTATCTTGGCTACTTAGCCAGAATCAATTTACTGGTTGCTATATGCTTAGGTCTTTATGTAAGATGGGAAAAAACAGCAAATTCCTTAATCTTGGTAATTTTTATTCTTGGTCTTTTTGTTCTTGGAATTGCCAGCATACTCTATTATTATTTTTCAATGGAAGCAGCAAGTTTAAGTCTCTCCAATCTTTGGTTTGGGTTCTTGCTTGGCCTCCTATGTTTTCTTGATAATTCATCCTTTAAAAGTGATGTGAAAGAAGAATCAACAGAGTATTTGCTTCTAACTTCCATAGTGTTAAGGATATTATGCTCTTTGGTGGAGAGGATTTCTGGTTATGTCCGTCATCGACCCACCTTACTAACCACAGTTGAATTTCTGGAACTTGTCGGATTTGCCATTGCCAGCACAACTATGTTGGTGGAAAAGTCTCTGAGTGTCATTTTACTTGTTGTAGCTTTGGCCATGCTGATTATTGACCTGAGAATGAAGTCTTTTCTAGCTATTCCAAACTTAGTAATTTTTGCTGTCTTGTTGTTTTTGTCCTCATTGGAAACTCCCAAAAATCCAGTTGCTTTTGCCTGTTTTTTTATTTGCCTGATAACTGATCCTTTCCTTGACATTTATTTTAGTGGACTTTCAGTGACTGAAAGGTGGAAACCATTTTTGTACCGTGGAAGAATTTGCAGAAGACTTTCAGTTGTTTTCACTGGAATGATTGAGCTTACATTTTTTATTCTTTCAGCATTTAAACTTAGAGACACTCATCTCTGGTATTTTGTAATACCGGGCTTTTCCATTTTTGGAATTTTCTGGATGATTTGCCATATTATTTTTCTTTTAACTCTTTGGGGATTCCATACCAAATTAAATGACTGCCATAAAGTTTATTTTACCCACAGGATGGATAACAATAGCCTTGATAAAATCATGGCATCCAAAGGGATGCGTCATTTTTGCTTAATTTCAGAGCAGTTAGTTTTTTTCAGTCTTCTTGCAACAGCAATTTTGGGAGCAGTTTCCTGGCAGGTAAGCTTATAGTTTGTTTATTATGTCAGTGCTTATAATGTGTGATTAAATGCTTACTTCAAGAGTTGAATTGTTAGAATTGAAAGGTCAAGTTCCTGATTTCGAAAGGTAATTTTTTTTCACACACACTTATTTTTGTTCCTGGAATTGAAGTACTGAATGAATATTGACAGGATAATTTCATTTGATCTAGCACAAGGTACCAAAATGTTAGGAATACTTAGCATACAACATGCCTCCTACCTTCTGATTATTCATTAATGAAACACTCACAGATTAAAGATCCTTAGAATATTAACATTTAAAGGGTGCTTAGAGATTGTGCTTAAATTTTAATTTTACACATGAGGAAACTGAAAGCCAGAGAAGAGATACCCAGAACCACTGGACCAGCTACTATCTAGTCTATTGGTCTCCTCACTACATTTCTTTTATATAGCCATTTCCCTAAAGATTTTATATAAAAGGTGATTAGACATATATCATGTTCTTAATTACAAATTAGAGCCTCTTCTAAGAAAGAAAAAATGAGTTTTACAATATTTTGCTTCCCACAGTATGTTAAAAAAAAATCTTGTAGACAAAGACATTCAAACTATATGGTTGGAATTTATATCTGTAGTATTAACATACCTAGTTTTCATTCTCTTAACAATTGTTGACTGCACTATATATCAGGTACTGTACTGGTGCTGAAAATCTCAAGATGAGTAAAAAAAAAAAAATGACTCTGTCCTTAAAGAAGGTACAGTCTCCAATGGGAGGTGGAAGAGGCAGTCTTGTAAACAAACAATTATTATTACAGTGTGACAGATGCTATAATTTGGGTACATCAAGTTGGGATGGAGGGCAAAAATGAAGGTGATCGTTGCTTGGTGCATTTCTCTGCTTTCCACCAGTTAGTTGCGGTAGAGTGATTTCTAGATAAGAGTGTTTGAAGGTGGAGTTGTGGAGACTTGACTGAGCATGGTGCTTTTCGTCGGTGTGGGCTAGGGCATGGAGCCTGTGTGGGAGTCAACCACATGAGACTTAAAAAAAAAAATCAGGGTGTTGCCTAAGGATTTCTTACTCTACTTGCCAGTGGTTGGGACGATCAGAATGATGGTGATGAATGAAGTTGGTAACTACCAAGAGTTCTCCTTCCTCTTCCTCCCCTCTCTCCTTCCAGACCATCAAATTCTGTTAACCGAAATTTTTTAAGTCATCAAATTCTTCTTATTTTCTTACACAAGTGGTCTTCAAACATGGTATATGTACCACTGGAGGTACACAAAAGCTTTCCAATGGGTATGTCAGCAAAGATAATATTAAGACCATCAATTTCCAGATTCTTTCTATTCTACTCTTTCCTAGTTTATCTACTTGAGAATGCCCCTTAATTTAGATGTGGCATGCTATCTTATAGTGGTTTTAATTTGCATGTCTCTAACGACTAATGATGTTGAGCATCTTTTAATATGTGTATTAGTCATTTACTTATCTTTGTTGAAGTATCCAAATCTTTTTTGATCTAAATTGGGTTGTCTTCTTATGAATTTTAAGGGTTATTTTTATATTCTGAATACAAGCCTTTTATCAGATACATAATTTGGAAATGTTTTCTCCTAGTCTGTGGGTTATCTTTTTCCCTTAGTGATACTTTTGAGGAGTGCAAGTTTTTAACTTTATGAAATCTAATTTATCAACTTTTTCTTTTATAGACTGTGCTTTTTGTATCATATCTAAGAAATCTTTGCTCAACACTAGGTCACAAAGGTTTTTCTCCTACAGTTTTGTTTTAGCTTTTACATTTAGGTGTATGATCCATTTTGAGTTAATCTTTGTTATGGTATGAGGTAAGGATATTTTTTTTTGGCTTTCTAATTGTACCAGCACCGTTTGTTGAAAAGACTATCCTTTCCCCTTGTTGAATTGCCTTGGCACCTTTGTCCATCATCAATTAAATGAAAGTCTTTATTTCCAAGCTCTCTTTTTTGTTCCATTGATCTATATATCTATCCTTATACCAGCATTATGCTGTCTCACAAGATATTTTCTAATTTCCCTTGAAATTTCTTCTTTGACCAATGGATTATTTAAAAATTTGTTGTTTCATATTATAATATTTGGGGTGTTTCCCACATTTCTTTCTGTTGTTGATCTCTAATTCCATGTGATTGGAGAATATAGTTTGTATGATTTTAGTCTTCTATTAAGACTTGTTTTGTGGCCTGGCATGTGTTTTATTCTGGAGAATACACCTTGTTTACTTGAAAAGAACGAATATTCTGCTGCTGTTGAGTAGAATGTTCTATAACTATAAGCTAGGTTAAATTGGTTGGTGGTGTGGTGTTCATGTATCTATATCCTTGCTGATTTTCTGTCTAATTTTGAGAGGGTGCTATTGAAAATCTCCATTAAAATCACTAAACTGTATTTCTCCATTCAGTTCTGTTATTTTCTTGCCTCGTGTTTTGGAGCTCTGTTCCTAGGTTTATATACCTCTTTAATTATACCTTCTTAATATTGACTTTTTTTTAATCATTATGATAAACAGCATAGTTACAACAGAGGCCCAATGACTTGCAAAGCCTAATATTACCTCCTTTTACAGAGTTTGCCAACTCCTGTTTTAGGCCAGTGCTTCTCAAACTTTAATATGAATAGAAATCATGTGGGGATTTTGTGCAAATTCTGTAAGACTGGAATTGAATAATTTGTGGGGGGACAGCCTGAAATGCTGAATTTCCAACAATCTTCAAGATGATGCAGAAAGTCCTGATTATAAGTACACCCACTGAGTGGCAAGGTATTAGCTATGCAAGATTAATGTATGTCTACCAGCGTTTTGTCAGCATTAGTTGCAATTTGGTAACTGCTGCCTATGGTGTAGGCATTGTCTTTGATGCAATTAATTTTAACTTTTAACTAATCTTCTGTGTTCTGCCCAGTGTTCTGAGATGATGTCAGATTCTTTCAATTAGGTTTTAGGTTTTTTTGTTTAACTATATTAACATTCCTAAATGATATTGATACTGATTAACTTTTCAATAGTAAACCCACTTTTCACTTGTCTGTGAGAGTAATACTAAAGTGTAAAACTGATTTTCCCCACTGTCCCATTAAAATACCATTCATTGAATGGATTTCCACTGGAAAAACGGTTCCACTGATTTGGTATTGGCAGACCCAACGTGGCAGGAAGAAAATGAGGAACTAAAGCCTTTTGAGTGAGCCATCAATAGGATCAGTGAAAATAGAGAGAGACTGAAATCAAGACTAGTTAGATTTTGTTGAAAGTAAAATTTAAAGAGAATTTGAAATAAATTGATGAAATGTAGAGTTGAGTGTTCTAACATAGTAGATAGTCTAAATGTTAAAAAGATGTTGAGAGAATGGGGGGAGCAGATAGGAATGTAAGATGGTGGATTTCATTGAGTTAATGACCTAATGGGCATTTGTTATTGACACAGCACTTTTGGGGTAGGTTTATATTTTTTGAAGTGTATTTTTAGGCAGTCAAATGTACTCTCATTTTGCTACCAGAAAAGTAAAACCAAACAGACAAAAACATGAGATTAATCTGCTTGATGGAGCACAATTATAGGTAGACCTTAATTCCCAAAAATAGGCTTAGTCACTTTTTGTTATTTTAAGCTTTTTTGCATGTCAGTAGTTTGGGGTTTTGTTAGTTTTACATAGCTTAATTACAAAAATGTTTTATTAAGGAAATTTGCATACATTAATATTCACCCTTTTTAGTATACAATTCTGCGGTTTTGACAAACACATATAGTTGTATGACTACCACAATCAAAATACAGAGCAGTTCCATCACTCCCCCAGATTTCCTCCTGCTCCTGTATAGTCTTGCCTTCTCCCAACCCCTAGTACTTTGCAACTAATCTGCTTTGTCGCTAGACACTCTTCTAGAATGTCACATACATGAACTCATACATTGTATAGCTGTTTGAGTCTGGCTTCTTTCACTTAGCGTAATTTATTTGAGGTTCATCTATGTTGTTGTGTTATATGGGTCTATTCCTTCATATTACTGAGCAGTATTCCATTAACGCAGATGTCTCATGGTTTATTCATTACTCAATTGAGGGATGTTGAAATTAGTAATTAATAAATAAAGCTGCTGTAAACATTCATAGGGTTTTGTGTTAATGTAAGCTTTTATTTTACTTGGTGTGGGATTGCTGGTGTGGGTCATATGATAAACATATCAGCCATGTTTAACTGTATGAAGAACCACACTGTTTTCCAAAGTGGCTGTACCATTTTGCATTCTCACCAGCAGTATATGGAAGTTCCAGTTGCTCCACATACTCACCAGTTCTTGATATTATCTGTTTGTTTTTTAACCATTCTAATAGGTGTGTATTGGTAACTCACTGTGGTTTTATTTTCTATTTACCTAGTAGCTAACGATGTTAAGTATCTTTTCATGCAATTGTCATGAAAAGTTAAGATTTCTTGGCAATTTTAAAAATTGGTTTGTTTTCTTAATATTAAGAGTTCTTTATATAGTCTAGATATGTCTTTTATTAGATATATGACTTGCAAATATTTGCTTCCAGTGTTACTTGTGTTTTGAAGAGAAGTTCTTAATTTTGCTATAGTACAATTTGTCTTTTTTTTTCTTTATGAGTCATCTTTTGGTGTCATATCTAAGAAATCTTTGACTTCATTTGAGTAGAATCTCTGACTAGTCCCTCATGGATAGCTTTGTTTTTTGTTAGTTTTACTGAGTTTAATATTTTTGGAATGAATCAGTAGTATCATTCCGAGTCATTTATATTAAAAGCTGGAATTTTACCATTAACTTCTGTTGTGTTTTGTTCGTAATCTCATTCCAGTTTTAAAATGCAACATTACAGCTGTTGTTTCCTGCAGTTTGTATTATGTTCATTCAATGTGCTATTTGCTTTCCTCGTTTGTACTTTTTCTCTTAAGTCAATAAAAAGTACTTACACAGTACCATAGCCATTTGGTGCTAGTTTCATTGCTCAGCTATAGGCTTTTCTGAAGTTAATGATAGTTGACAATTCACATAAGGATAAAATGGGAGGAAAATGTCCAGATACCCAAGGAAGCATACCCTAAGGCTTATTCTTCTGTTTGGAGATTTTCTCTGAAATCTTTCACATAAAATTTTATATGCCTTTCCTTGCCACCCATTGTCATTTGCAGATTCCATGGGGTTTTGTTGCAACTTTTTGGAGGAGCCCTTTGACCCAAACCAGAAAAACCACAATCACAGTTAGTTTCTCCATAGGGAAAGCAGTAGCAATTACTAGGTTTGACAAATGTAACAAGATCAGCCTCACATCTAAAGAAGGGAGGGAATCCACAGATGCAGCACAGTCATTTCTAGCAAGATGGCAGAATCAGCCATATTATTTCACTTGGCATGGGGAGCAGGGAGTTTTCAGATTTGTTGCCAAAACTAGAAGTGCACATGTTTCATAATTTGTTTTGTTTCATTTCTCTTCCTAAAATTTTGAGATATTTTAGTCTAGATTAGAGGGGGGACTCTTAAGTCTTTTTAGCTTGAAAGTATACTTTTAATTTAATGTTTTATGCCTTCTGCCAGAACACTATGAAACAGGAGTAGATGCTTTTTTTCCCTTAAACAACAGTAACAGTGAATATTATTTTATTCATGAAATAAGAACATGAATTTCTTCCTTACCATGATTTTCCAGCTTTTGAAAGTTAAAAAAAAAGTTAATGACTGGAGATATCTTCATTTTAATAAGACTTACCATTTATTAACTTTTTTATGTGCTATCTACTATTCTATGTACTCTGTGTGTATGTATTTAACCTTTGTGAGTATGTATTTAATCGTGAAACTCTGAGATAGGTATCAGTATTATTCCCATTTTGTAGAGAAGAAACATGGTTGAGATTAGGAAACTTGCTTAAGGCTACATAGTGGTGTGAATCCAGGCAGTCTGCCTTCACTCTTAACCACTTTACTTAGTTTTATGTATTTTTAGAGTTGGAAATGAGCATAGAGATTATTTAATGTAACCTTCTTATTTTGCCCATGGGAAGAGTAAGATTCAGTAGACTGCCCAAGTTTGATTCCCATACCAGTGTTTCACCTTTTATCAGGATTGTGGTCTAAAAACATTTCTAATTTTGCTATCTTTTGAGGCTACTCAAAAAAAAAAAAAAAAAATTTTTTTTTGTAATGCATCTACTAGGGCCTCTACAAAAGATCTCCTAAATAGCAGTAGTCATTTAGATGAAAAAGTAATAGTCATTTAAGTTTTTGTTATTTTGCTTATAGTGACCTCATTTCAATTTAAAAATGCTTCATTGCAAATTACAGCTACCATTTTATTGTGTTAGACATGTTTCACATATTTCTAATCTATGGAATAAGCTCATAAAATATCCCTATTTTATAGATTCAGACTCAAAGGCTTAATTTGTTCATAGATACACAGATGGTAAGTGGCTAAGCTAGGACTGAACCAAAGTCTAATTCCAAAGCTTGAGTCCTTTCCACTACATATACCCTGTTGCCTCTACATGAAAAAAAAATCATTGCTTTAAAACTGTAAATTAGCTTTCCTGATGTTTTTAAATTTCCTGAACTAAGCAAAGTTTGGAAGTTGCCTATTGTTTCTTAAATATGGGTTTTTCACATTAAAAAGCATAATATCTCTATGTATATATTGCTTTGCAACATACATTTATATATTCTGTTTCTTTGACTTTTTATGTATAATGTTTCCCAAATAAGGCTTACATAACATGACTCATCCAAAAATATTTCTAAGCAGTATTCATATCTCTTATATAAATGCCAGGTTTTTTAAAAAATGAAATTCCAACATTGGTATTTATTGTATAAAGAAATTTTGTTCCTATCACCTGAGAAATTTTTAGGATACGAAAACACTGAATATTTTGACCATCACTTGAAAGCCCTGCTAAATAGAGAACTAATAGCTAATAACTACTTTTATGCAAAGTGTATTGCTTAAAATTGTTTATTGCTCTGCTATTATGTTTGGCTTATACCTACTTTGAAATACTAACTATGTCTCAAAGTTTCATAGTGAGCTTAGGGTGATCTGTAGAAGCAAAGGAGGAAAAGTACCTATACTTACTAGTTTTGGTCAAGTAAGTTAATCTTATTTGTTATAGGGAGTCGTGTAAAATGTAATTTGTAAAAAGTCACAAATGACTCAGGTTGAAGCTATATAATAAAGGGTTGTAGGCCAGTAAAGTTGAAGCTCTCTGAAAGTGGCAAGTGGAAAAAACATCCCAAATTTATTTTGGTTCCCCCTGGACATACTTGCCATCTGTAAGATTACAAATTTTTTGTATTGCCAGACTGTTCATTTTTATATATTTGTGTTTTCTTGACAGTATATTTAATATTATTTTTCTAAGCTTGCTTACTCAAAAATAGAAATATTTAATGATTTTTTCTGATACATTTGCTTTTTAAAAAATTAATGACAAAATTCTCAATTTTCTACTAAGATTATAAAAAGCAAGTAGTAACAGATCATCTGTTGTCTATAAATTGTGATCAGTAAACTGAATATCTGCTTATTTCGTTCTGTGGTGTTAATTTATGTCAGTGTTGTCTAACAGACATGAGATCTTGAATAACATCACTAACAATTAAAATAGAATTTTAAATTAATTAGGTTTCTTACTTGAGTCATCTACAGGTTGACAGGAAAATGAACTTTGTAATTTAGTAGTGAACTACATAAATGATAAACTGTTTAATACCTATTTCTAATGGTGAAAAGTACAGAGTATTTTAATTTTACAATAAAAATATTAATACTGGTAGCTTTATAAAATTCTTTAATGCAGAAGTCAGTTATAACCAACCATTGGTATTCTATACACATGAATATAGAAAGAAAGGCTAGCCTTCACAATTGACATATTTAGATAAATAGAGCCAAGTTTCAATATTTCTCTTTAATAGGCCTGTTTTCAGGAGTCAAAATTTTCTTTCTCTTTTCTGTATGATATAGGAAAAATTGGTAGATAGCAAATTAATAGTCTTAAAAATAGGGTGACTAGACAAAACAAAAAGTGAACACTTTTTGTTGGTACCACATTCTAATCTTTTACCATTTACATAGTAAATTTAATTCCTCCCTCTAAGTGGAATATCAAATTCCTTAATGTTTGTTTATGAATTTTCTTTAATATGTATTTTCTTCTCTATGTAATGAAATTTTCTAATCACTCCTATACAGAAAAGCTATGCACCTGAGCTTCTCATTCTTGCTTCTAAATATTATCCTGATTTTAGGATAAATGTACAGAGATTTTTTTTAAGAGGATGCTATTTTCTTCTAATTCTGTTTTTTTATAAGCCTATAATTATGTCTGTATACCAAAATAAACAAACATGCTTGTAAGATTATCGAGTAGACCCATTTCATTTGGCCAGAACATTTAAAAAATGTACAGTATGCCTTTAGGTAGCAATGCCACTTGTCATTACAATCCTTACCATTACTTATTACTTCCATAGCTGCTTCACATACTTGCTTTTCTGGTTCCTAAAGGCATTTGAGCTTGTGTCTCTTGCTATAAATTATAACAGTGAATTATTTCTTACATTGCTATCTGGATCAGAAAAATACTAGTTATGTAAAGTTGTAGGTAGAAATATTGGTCATATTCCAGTACCTACCATGGGTACTAAAATACGCAGTTGCTCAGGTCCCTTACATTTATGGTATAGTGCAATTGGCCATCCATATCCGTTGGTCCCCTCATCCACTGGAATGCTTTTATGTGAATAAGTGTTTAATCAGTCAAAGCATTTTCTATTATAATGGGGCAACACATGCAACAGAAAGTCCAAAACTTGAAAAGAAACTAATGAAATTATCAGTATTTGAAGGTAAGATGATTACCTGGGAAATCTAAGAGTTAACAGAAAAACCAATTGAAGTTACTGTAGAAATAGATGTGAGAATTACATTGCATCTTTTAAGTTGTAAACTATGTCATAGAAGGTTGATTTTGCTCACTTGATACAGTTATCATTAACCCAGCCAGTATAAAAACTGTGTAAATTCTTGGAATTATGTAACATAAGTTATATAAGAAGAAATAAATGGTGTTTATAGTGGAAATATATATTTTTTAAAATTTATTTTTGGTGGGGGGAGGTAATTAGGTTTGTTTATTTGTTTGTTTTTAATGGAGGTACTGGGGATTGAAACCAGGACTCATGGGTTCTACCACTGAGCTATACCCTCCCCCCTGGAAATATATTTTTAATACCATTTAGGTGGCAAATGATAACATGTAAATTTATGAAAATCAGTCTCCTGGAAATCAATGATCAGTTAGAAAATGTAATGGAAATGATTCCACTCATAAAACAGAAACATAAAAATGCTTAGAAATAAGATTTAAGAGAATCTTACCAAATTTTTATAAAGAAATACTACAAAATTCCACTGAGGTTGTAAAAGAAGACTTGAATAGATGGAAAAGAAATACTAAACCTTTGAAGGCTTCGAAGGGATCCGAAGACTCAACATGTGCTCTTACAAACATTTGTTGGTATAGGGGAAACAGTTTTCAAAAGCTGAGCTGCACTTCTGGTTCTGCTAAGAGGAGCAAAAATCAAAGCCCAGAGTTTCAGAGGTGGAATCTCTGGTAAATTACCTCTCTATTTAAGATGACACACTGAAGGAAGAAAATGGAGCCATGTGCATTAAATCTATTTACAGATTTGCCTCCTGACATAGTATCCTGCTAGTGATCCAACCTGGATTAACTGGTCAAACCTGGTTTAAGATATGTAGACTGATACTGCCCACAACTCCCTGAAAGAAAAATCCTCCTGTAGAAAGTATAATTATTCTAGATCTGAAATAAGTCATATAATTTTTTTTTTGCATACAGTGTTCGGCTCATAAATATAACCCGATATACACACAAACTCTCTCACAATGGCCTCAAGAACAAGAAGCAGCCAAACCAACAGACAAGAGACAGACCAAAAATATCTTGAAGTATTGGAATTACCAAACACAGAAAGCCATCATACTTAGCAAGTTAAAAAAATAAATAAAGTTCATACATAATGGTAGGAAGTTGGAAACTAAAAAAGTGACAAGGCAGATTTGAAAAAACTAAACAGAAGTTTTAGAATCAGAAAATAAAATACCTGCAATTCATTCATTGTGCAAGTTTAACAGATAAGACAAATCAGAATTGAGCATTAGTAAACTGGAAGATACATAGTCCAGAAGAAGCTATGAAAGGACATGCTCAGAAGAGGGAAAAATATGGAAACTACTAGGCAGAAGAAGAGGGTAAGACTTAGAGGATACAGTGAGATCCCATTTTACTGGCATCCCAGAAAGAAGAAAGTAGATAAAGGCAATAGGGAGTATTTGAAAGGATAGACAAATAGTCCAATGGAATAGAAGGGAGTACAAAAACAGATCTCATAATATTGATTTGTAACAAAGACAGCACTGTAATGTGGAATAGTTGAGATTTTCAGTAATTGGAAAATTGGGTATTTATATAAAAAACTTAATTTGGACCAATTGATTATAAAAATCAATTACCTTTGGGTTATAGACTTAAATACAGAGTGAAACAACAAAGTCTTTAGAGAATAATGTAAAATACCTTCTTGACCTTTGACTGGAGGAATGTCATCCTACTTTGTTAAAAAAACAAAATATGTATTTGTGAATATTTATTGCATAAAGTCTGGACATATTTTAAAAAATTAGCTGTTTGTGGATGATGGTATTTTGAATGATTCTGATATCTTTTTACTTACTTGAATTTTCTAATGTTTCTAAATTGAGCATGTACTGTACTGTTTACCTAATTGACAACACCAAATGTTATCAGTTTGTACCAAAATTAAAATGTACCGAAAATAAGGGATGCTTATTTCTTCCATTATGGGAGTCAAATTTTAATTAAAATTCTGATCAAATGAACCACTTTTTGGTGTTAGAAAAATGTATATTCATGCACATAGACACACAACTGTGTAGTTACACAGTTGTAACACAAAGATTGTGGAATACTATCTGTATTGTAAAAATATAGGTAAGGACAGAATGACTCTTGTCTTTTCATTTTCTTTTCATTTAAATGAGTCCTTTAATCTTCTGTTTCTTTTAATTGCAAATATTACCTAATCTTGCCTTCTCAATATTTCTTCTGCCTCCCTTTTTCCATTCTGTTTTTAGGCGACTTAAATGTCTTTCCTCCCCCTTTTTAAAAATATAATTTTGACATTATAGGTCTATAGAGAGTCTAGAACTTTTCAAAGGAAAACTATTACAAGTTTAATGCAAGAGTGGAATTCATTTTGATAACTTTAGGATCTTACATTTTAAGATTTTCTCTTAATTTCTGGGCTTTGCACAGGAAAAAAAAATCCTTTCAAAACTACCTTTTCTGATAAAGTAAATGAGTGTGTTACTTGAAAAATGATTTAGAGCATGTGGGTTTTAACAGGAAAGGATTTGTTTTCTGACTTTTTCTCTGTTATACTAAGAGGTGTTATGTTTCTTTTTGTTTTTTAATTTGGGTAGGATGTTATTTGACCAATTTTTAAAATATGATATGCTGTATTTACTTTGCTACAACTCCAAAGAAGCTTAGAGGTAAATTTAGGGTTCATCGGTCATCCATGTATACTTGTCTCTTTCAACTTATAACTGTTTTTAGGTCATTAATTGTCCTTTTTATCCTTCTTGGAAGTAGGGGTAAAAAGTGAATAAATATTGAATTTATATAAATATATATGCATATCACATACATAAGTCTTTTCATATACTATGTAAATGTTCTGTCTTAAATTTCTTTAGCCAACAAACGGAATCTTCTTGAGCATGCTTCTGATTGTTTTGCCGTTGGAATCCATGGCTCATGGGCTCTTTCATGAACTGGGTAACTGTTTAGGAGGAACATCTGTTGGCTATGCTATTGTGATTCCCACCAACTTCTGCAGGTACAGTAACCTGGTATAATTAGTAATAGCTACTTGACTCAACATTTTGCTAATATTTGTATGAATAAAAAACGATAGCTCTTTTTTCAAAACTATTTGCATTTTTTTTTCATTTATCCCAAATGTTTAAAAACCTTTATCTATTCTAATAATATAATCGTCAGTTAAAATTTTATTTTTGATAAATGTGATTAGCTTGTATTTTAGCTAAAAGTCAAAATACGAATGAATTTTCTAAGGTCTTATCCTTTCTTTAGAGAAGGATGTCTTGTTTAAGAAAATGTCCCATGAAACAGCATGGTGAGGTATAACAGAATGTACACTGGACCTGAGAGTCCTAAATTCTAGTTCTGTGTTACCTTAGGTAAGGCATAACTTCTCTGAACCTCAGTGTCTTTATCTAAAATGCAAACAACAGCACCATTCTGGCCATATCAGAATAATGTTAGGAAGAACATTAGTTCTTATAGTTACTTATACTTTAAGTACCTTTGAAATGGAAAAAAATAATTCTTTGCCATTGACCAAGTATTTATACTTTCCATGGCAGTGGTGGGGGAAGGATTTGAAATAAAAATGTTATCTGATTTCAAATATTTGACATAAAAACACAAAATAGACTATTCATAGTAAATATTTTTCTCCATATTAAGGGCTTGATAAAAAGTTGAAGATTCTTATGAGAAGTAAAAGAAATAGATTTAGAAGGATCCCATAAAGTAAGACAACTCTGCAGAAAGAACATGTGGAAATAGTAATTTGCACAGTTAGATTTTTATTTCATTATAATTTTGATTATGCATTGCTTATTCTTTTACTTTTTTGTGGCTGCTAAATGATACAAATCTGGGATGAAATGTTTTATTCTTTTAATGAGAACTTACATAGTATTATTAGAATAGTATTGATAATACATGAAACAAAATGTGAAGTTTTCAAAATTCCTAATACAATCCCTTTTCTGGATAGGAGTTATTTTTTTCCTGCCTCAATATTGATTTAGGATTCTGACAATTTTAAGACTTGATTTATCATCTTTACTAGAGTACCGTTTTACATGTGTTCCAAGATCAGGTCTAAGCCTTCAGTTTTTGTTCAGTGGTATAAGGCAATGGACCTAAATTTTAATAACTGTTTTAAAATGCTGTTTATTAAAACATAAGATCCTCTATCATTTATGTATCTTAAGTTAATAAAACTTGAACAAAACTTTATAAAGACTTGCCTTTTTCAAAATAGAAATTAAATATATAATTTAAAATATTGCTTCCATAGTTTGTTAAAATTTTTTTCTCAAGAAAAAAGTAACTTTATTATTGTACCCACCCAGGTGTTCTTGAAACACTTTTGGGGTAAAATTAGTATCCTCTTGCTTTTTCATCTGTCTTTTGGTAAGAAGATATGAATAAAAACAAAAAGTTGCAGTATCTACATTTGGAGATTTTCTCCCAGCTTTCAGTTTGTTTATTGTATTATTGGTAAGACATAATTTTTAGAAACTGGGCTTTGATTTTCCAAGCTTAATTGTTAGCACTATAGGAATTTTAGAAAAGATGGTATTTTAAAAATCCTGCCACTTAATTAGGAGCAATTTAGGATCCTTAGATAATTTATTATAAATAAAGAACAGGAATGTGACATAGAACGAACACTTCTTAAAACACCAGAATAATCTTTTTTTTTTTTGCTCCTCTTTCAGTCCTGACGGTCAACCAACACTTCTTCCACCAGAACATGTACAGGAGTTAAATTTGAGGTCTACTGGCATGCTTAATGCTATCCAAAGATTTTTTGCGTATCACATGATTGAGATCTATGGATGTGACTATTCCACAAGTGGACTGTCTTTTGATACTCTACATTCCAAACTGAAAGCTTTCCTGGAACTTCGGACTGTGGATGGACCCAGACACGATACATATGTTTTGTATTACAGTGGGCACACCCACGGTACAGGAGAATGGGCCCTTGCAGGTAAATCCACCTCTGGCAGTTTCACTACCATGAAGATATCCTTATTCATGGGACTCTATCCTTTACACTGAAACATTAAGTTTCCAGAATTCTCAGTTCTCCACTAAACAGTTGACCAAATATGTATATGACTGTTTTCTTTTTCTCTAGCATACTTGTTTAGCGTACTTTTAGTGATCTCTGAAGGTTTTGAGAATTGTCTTGTATTGATTGGAAGAAAACAATTGGACTGCTTGATCTGAGACTTATAATTAGTTTCCCTTTAAAATATTTTCAGAATTATTAAACATAGCTACATTTTTTCAGAAGCTGATTAACTTATTTGACTAATACTTCTAAGTCTTTAAATGTTATGGATGCTGACTTCAGTAGTTTCTTCACTTGTGCAGTTTTACTTATGTTAAAAAGCTCACCAAAATTTTTAAACAGCGGATGATGTGATACGGTTGGAATAGTCCTTATGTCCAGAGACCTTGGTTCTGGCCCTAATTTGCCTGAACAGTGTTGTTTTAGGCTAGTTACTTTACTTCTGTCAGTTTCAGTTATCTTATCTGTAAATAGAAGAGGTAATTTAAATCTCCCTGCCAAAGAAGAAATGAGACCTGTTTATATGTAAATGTGTTTGTTGGTCTCCCCAACTAGAATAGAGACCCTGAAAGTCAAAGTCTTTGTTTTATGAGTTACTTGCTTAGTGCCTAGAAGAGAGCTTGGCATATAGGAAGAGATCCTTAAGTAATTGATTGATAGATGAGGTCACTGAATGAATCATGAAAAAAGGGTAATTGTCTTGTTTTAAATTAGAAATAGTTAGATTTAATCA
This sequence comes from Camelus ferus, assembly GCF_009834535.1. Classification (NCBI taxonomy): domain Eukaryota; kingdom Metazoa; phylum Chordata; class Mammalia; order Artiodactyla; family Camelidae; genus Camelus; species Camelus ferus. Next base: position 32,814,484 of record NC_045702.1, read on the forward strand.
TATCCTTTTTTCTATAAAATATTTTAGATGTTTTACACCTCAAACACAAACAATAAAATAGTCATAAAATAAGTAGAAAAAGATTCAGATGAAAGAAAAATATAAACAGAAGTATTATGGAAGGACGGAGGAAGAGCGCCAACACAGGAATTCTAGAAGAAAGTAAACAAACTCAAGGTTAAAGAAGAGATGATTTCAAACCATCTTAATCTGACTGATTTCATGCCAGATTGGTAATGAGGGTTTTATCATAAACATATTTTTATATAATTTTTTGGTTTTGCAAATAAATATGAGTAACTCAATGGCTGTCTAGAAGGAGTAAAGGGCAAACTAACACTTAGACCAAGCACCTTTGAAGTACAGCTACTACTGTGCATGTTACTTTACATACATTATTAGATACAATCTTCACTTAAAATTCTTTGGGGTAAATCCTATGACCTCTATCATCTTCATTTTTCAAAGGATAAAATGACAGCTGAAAGTGGTTGTACCCTTTTTCTGTGGTCATAATACTACTAAGTGATGGAATCATGATTCAAGCCCAAATCTGCCTGACCCCTGACATTTTCTTACCATTGTACCATGTTGCTGCCAAAGGTGGAAATCATGAAGGTAGAGAAATGGCATGTTATGATTAAATAGATATTTTTGTTGGCATGGTTCACCCATTTTCAATGTTAGAAAATAGAAGATGCTATTCAATATTAAAACTACTTCAATATGGTAGTTTATAAAATCATTTACTTTACCTGTAACTTTTCTATGACTCAATGTAGAAAATAACTTTTTAACCTTTATGGCTATATCAATTCCAGGTAAAGTATACCATTTTGTGTACTCCAGCGCACAAAAGAAAAAAATTATAGTTCATTCAAAAATCTTTACAGAACTAAAATTTCAGAACTAAAAGCAGGGGTTGATTATTGAAAACTACTGCAATGCTTGTAATAAACTCTTCTCAAATTAAAGGAGGGGGGAAGGCATAATTTTGGTGGTCATGCATATATCCTTAGTTTTTAAGTATTGTAATAAAATAATTTTAAAAGTAAGCATGTAATATGGTTACATGAAGGATTTATTACTTAATACAAACATTTTTCCAAAAGTTTGCACTTTTCTAAAATCTTTTACAATTTATTTCAACTATTTTTAAAAAGATGACTTTGGAAATAAATTCTAGATATTCAGTTTATTAATATTTATATTAGCTTTTTCTTGTCCTAGGAAGAGTAACAGACACCAAGATAAGTAGCATAATATATCAGTACCCTTAAATTTTCATTTACTGTGAGTTAGGAATAATTTATAAAGACTTAAACTTTAAAGTAGGGTTATATTTTAGGTAAATGTCTAGCAGTTAAGTTCTGCAGTGATATCTTTATAACATTTTTTGAAGTATGTCATTAATAAGTTGACCATTATATAATCCTAGTAGCCAAGAAGATTTGTTCCTGTATGTGTAACTTTCTTTGTGAGAGACTTTATTATAAAAGTAAGAAAAACCATAGAGAAAGCATACCTTCCCTTTCCCAAAAGGGGTAGGTATTGTTCCATAATTCAGCAACTGTATCCTCCCACAACTTGAGGCACCTGGCCTGCTTGCAGGTTAAACCAGGCCCAAAGTCTGAGCTGTCTTTTCAGTCAGTTCCTACCCCTCGCCTGCCCAAGACAACCCTCAAAGGCTAATTCTATCTCAGTAACAGTGTTGAACACCTCTGCTCTGAAGAAAATGCTATAATCCATTCCAAACCAAGCAGCAAGGGACTCGAAGCTCCGAGAATTTATGAATAGTTATCTTTCTAAAAACCTCTAAATAGGAAACATGACTGGGTTTTACTTCAGCTAGCAAGTTAAGAACAGCAGATCTGGAACTCACTGTGAGAAAGAAATCTGGATTTGCCCTTTATCCCGTACTTTTACTCACAGTACTTCTTAGAATATGCAGTCTTCCTCCATTTATGGGGTTTCATAATATGGTACCTGATATTTTTGCCTCTTTGCTTGAGGGTAAAAAACAATTATGGTAATGACAAGAGAGACAGAAATAAATGGGGGAAATGCAGATAACCCATAAAGCAGTTTATCACAGATAAACAAAGCCTTTAAAAAGCAGTCTCAATTACTTGAACTGCATCAGATGGCTGTTATCTGAGATAAATGTAAGTACTTTGCATCTGGGCCAAAAGCCAAATTCAACATAGAACTTATTCATAGGAGAAAGCAAAGCAAAATAAGAGAAGAGAAATAGTCAGTTTAAAGGGCTTTAATGCTGCTTTAAATCTTTTGTTGATATCTAAAGAGAATATATATATGAGCATTTATATATATATATAAGAATCAGTGTAGAATGTGCTGAAAAGTATTTATTGAAATAGTTGTAGAAGGCAAGTTAGACAATGTTTGGTGGCAGATGGAATTTGTATAATAGCTCCTGTAACCTGTGTCATCCTCTCATCTCCAGAGAAGTTTAATAAAACTGACAATAATGCAAAGTTAGCTTGATCATTTTTAAAAAGGTACCTTCTGGAGGTCTTTGTGAGGCAGTACATTAGTAATGTGTCAAGCCTCTGAGATGATAGGCAAGAGTGTAAGAGCAACTCATGAAACAGATTTTTCACTGTCACAGTCTAAGATATAGCAGGCTGGTGAATACAAAAATATTAACTATTCATGAAGAATGTGAACTTCAGAGGTCGTTACTACTGACAGAATCCAAATTCTAAAGAATTCTCTCTCGGTATCGTCATTTTGATGGTTTAGCAAAGAGGATGGTTGCTCTTAGTAGAAGAATATATTCTGAAGTTAGGTTGTTGGTGTTTGTATTAGTAAGTTGTAGCATGTTAAAACTTTTTAATTGAAGTATAGTTGATTTACAATGTGTTAGTTTTTTGTGTATAGCATACTGATTCAGCTATACATATATATATTCTTTTCCATTATAGGTTATTATAAGATATTGAACATAGTTCTCTGTGCTATACAGTAGGACCTTGTTGTTTATCTACTTTATATATAGTAGTTAGTATCTGCAAATCTTGAACTCCCAACTTATCCCTCCCCTCAGAACTTTTTTCTAATTATAAAAGTACATATACTCAATGTAAAACTTTTGGAAAATATAAAAAAAGTATAACACAAACCACCTAAAATCCAAACACCCAGAAATTACTACTACTGTTATTTTTGTAGATACACTTCTATGTCATGCTTTTTCTCCTAATACAGACATTTTCTTACCATTAAAATTTCTTTACAAAAATTATTTTAAGACTCCCTCATAAGGTTATACCATAATTTATTTCCCTTCCCCTAGTTGTTTCATTTTACACTATCTCAGATAGCAGTGGGAAGATGGATCTTTATATGTAATTTTTTATTTCCACATTTCTGCCCTTTCCTTAGGATAAATTCCTAGAATCAGAATGATTGGGTTAGTGTACCATTTGAGACAGAACCAGGACTAGCATGAGGTGAGGATGGCAATTGCCTGGGGCATGAAATTTAAGAGGGTGCTGAAAATTAAATAATCAAGGTAATATTTTAATGCAACATCTTTAAAAATCAAAATTAATGCAGAAAACCATCCACAGTGAACAATATGTAAAATGCACTAGCTGTAAGACAGGTTTCTAGGTCAGAAATTTATTTACTTTAGACCTTTCTGGGTATATTTTCTTTTAATCCTTTGTTGTTTTTCAGGTATAAAACTGATTTAAAAATAAATCCATTATAAACTCATTTATGGTATTGGTTGGAAAAGTGTTCTTCATCTAGTATGTACCTACATATGAGGATAAGTTAACAGTTTATCAGCAATATAGAACGGGGGTAGGCAAACTTTTTCTGTGTAGGGTCAGGTATTTTTGGCTCGGTGGGCCAAAAGGTCGCTGTTGGAACTACTCAGCTCTGCCACTGTAGTGGAAAAGCAGCCACAGACTGAATATAATAAATGAATATTATTTATGGAAATAATATGAAATTTAATTTTCTGTAATTTTTACATGTCACAAACTTTTGGGGTTTTTTAAAAAATTTTTTAAACTATTTGAAAATGTGAAATTACTTCTTAGCTCATAGGCCATGCAAAAACAGATGGCAGGCTGGATTTGACCATGAGCCACAATTTGCTGCCCCTAGTGTAGAGTATTAGCTTTCCTATATAATTTTTTTCACTAAATTTAACATTACAAAATCATTTTCTTATTTTAGCATAGCCTATCCCTTTAATATGAGTAACAGGATGATTGAGGTTTTTTGGGTTTGTTTTGGGGTTTTTTTCTTTTGGTTTTTGGTTTTTGATTCTTACCTGAAGATGAAAGTCTGTTTTCTGTTTTTAAAAATTCTTCTGAAAAGATACTTTGAAAGGAATGCTCCCCCCCCTTTTTTTTGCTTACATAATTCCAAGAATTTAAAAAAAAATACACTTAAGACAAATGAGTATTCTTAATAAGAGACTTCAGAAATTACTGTTCTACTGAATTTTCTTTTGTTCACAGGTGGAGACATACTACGCCTTGACACACTTTTAGAATGGTGGCGAGAAAAGAATGGTTCCTTTTGTTCCCGGCTCATTATCGTACTAGACAGTGAGAATTCAACCCCTTGGGTAAAAGAAGTGAGAAAAATCAATGACCAGTATATTGCCGTGCAAGGAGCAGAGATGACAAAGACGATAGATATTGAAGAAGCTGACCCACCACAGCTGGGTGACTTTACAAAAGACTGGGTAGAATATAACTGCAACTCCAGTAATAACATCTGCTGGACGGAAAAGGGACGCACAGTGAAAGCAGTGTATGGCGTGTCAAAACGGTGGAGTGACTACACTCTGCATTTGCCAACGGGAAGCGATGTGGCCAAGCACTGGATGTTACACTTTCCTCGCATTACATATCCACTGGTGCATTTGGCAAATTGGTTGTGTGGTCTGAACCTTTTTTGGATCTGCAAAACTTGTTTTAGGTGCTTGAAAAGATTAAAAATGAGTTGGTTTCTTCCTACTGTGCTGGACACAGGACAAGGCTTCAAACTTGTCAAATCTTAATTTGGAACCCAAAGTGGAATGTTACTGAGAGTTCATACTACCAGTTATCACTAACTTGCCATTTTTTGTATATTGTATTTTTATTTGTGAAAAGTATCCTGCTACTTCTGTCACTGCTCTCATTTTGTCTTTTCTCAAGTAATTATGGTATATGTAAGGTATTGGGAATAAGCATTCTTTTATACTAAAAGTATGTAGGGAGTCACAAAGGCTGACTTTGTAAATGCATAAGAGATGTTAAAAGTAACAATGCACTTTGAGGAATGTTTGCATATACCTCTGATTGGAAAGAAGACACTTGTCTCTGCTCTGCAGTGGCCACTGAAGAATTAGTAATGCCTTATTTTCTAGGCATAGACTAGAGAATATAAACCAGACAATTTGTTTACTATTATAAGAAAACTACCAACTTGCATACAGAAGATTATTTTTTGTGAACAGTAGGTTTGAGTCCAAGACTATCTGAAGAATTACAAAAGGAAGAAGTGTGCTTGAAATGAATGCAAAATTTGCCTATAGTCCATCACATTTACATGTCTTGGTTGTGACCTGTTACCAGCATCACAGAGAAGCCCAAATCACTGTTTAGGTCAGAACATTCTTCATGTAGGTGACTGTAAGAAACTAGAGCCTACAAATTGCTCCTTCATGCATTGTTGGGAGCCTTTGAAAGCACTGGCAATTTTAAGTCTTTCTCAGGGTAACAATATTTTCTTAATGAACAATGTTTTCAACTACAAATTCCTTCCAAGTAAATTGTCTTCCCTTTCAAAAAGTAATCTTATGAAATAAATTTAGCAATTTCTCATTGATTTAAGCTATTTTCAGTATTCAGAAATGATTTTGAGCTCTATAGAGTTAATGGTCTGCCATGAAAACTATTTTTCAAATCCTCGTTAGTGGTAACATTTTTTCCTACTGAAGGTCAAAAAGGATTGGAAACAGGTCATTTTTTTCCTTGTATACACGTGATGTATTATGTAAAAAGGATTCATATTGGCAATTTTAGTTAAGCATAATGGTGTGGTTGTAATTTTTAGAACTTAATTCAGTGTTTTATCTGATTAAAGCAGGCTTGGCTCAGGTTATCTCCTAAGAGGTAATTTACCTCCTATTCTGTTCCAGTAATCCTTACATTCTAAATTTTCATCTGTGGGAAGTAACAAGAAGGGAACAGAATTAAACTGGGGGATAATCTTTGTTGTTTAAATGGTGTGACTTCTCACCATTGAAGCCATTTTTCCAGCCTCAGAGAGAGGAAATAATGCCTCTACCATTTGCTACCTGGTGACTTGAAAACTGAAGTTTTAGTTAGGAAGAAGTCACTTAGCTAGTATCAGGGAAGTTGTATACCACTATCTATGCAGTATTGTTATATAGTCTGATTATTTCTATGTTGTGAGTATAATTTTCCTAATGTTTTGAATAAAATTTTCTCAAAATTTATTTCCATAAAATGTAAAAATAAGTTATTGAATATTTTAATGCATTAAAATTGATAATCATAAGAATTGTCCATGGAGCTCATGGTTAGTAACAGATTGATTTGAAATTTACCAATATTTGGTTACATATATATATCAATATCATCCAAATGAAATAAAGTATTTAATTATTATTCAGAAATACTGTAGCGGAAAAGCCAGGCGTTAAGATTATGAGTTTACAGCTACAAAAAAACAGTTAACATTAAGTGGAATCTCCTTTTAAATTCTTGAGCCAGCAATGAACAAATTAGCTTTAAAGCATATCTCTTTACTGAGAAAGGCAAATGTCAAAGTATATCCTGCACTGTTTATAAAGTGGCATTAACATTTTACTAAAAATCACATTCAAAAGGTAGGAGACAACATGCTTAAGAATTCCAGCCTGGCCTGCCTAGTGGCCTACCCTACGGATGTCACACTTGCCCTAGCCAGTCCAACAATCATGTAGCCAGTTTGTTGCAATAAATCTCTTAGTATTATTATGTCAAAAAAAAAAAAAGTAGCAGACATTTTTATAACCATAAAGCTAATGTTTTGATATATATTTTCTACAAAAGTATAGCTGAAAAGGGTCTGGGCTAAAAATGTGACTTGAGCCAATTTATTAACCAAAAAGTTACAGAGTATCCACTTTGGTGAATTCTCCTACCCCCAAAAAACCAAAAAACTATAAATTAAACTATAAATTAAAGATGCCAGTTTTAAAACATTAAGTGATAGTATGGAGAAGGAATTACAGGAAGGACAAATTCACTGGTTACTTTTACCTAAAAATTAAACAATGAGACTAATTACAGCTTTCATTTTATGTATCATATGTTTAGGAATTGGAGTGATAAAAATTGTTAGGGCAAAATTTTACCATTCCACTAAAAAATAGATAAAATGGAGATTTTTTCAACAGAATGTTGACTGAATTTGCTTCCTTATATGATACCTTGCTGAAACCACAAAAACACCCTCCTATAAAAACATCTTTTTAAAAAGTGTACACTGTTATGTGATAAGTTAATGAGCCAAGCTCTTGTTTTCCTGTAACTTCAAGTTATGCTATTATTTCATTCAGCATTGTTTTAATTTTGCTCTGACTAAACTCTTCCTGAGATACTTGGATTTATCTTTGCATAGCTTTCTATCTCACTCCTCTTAGTACTAAATCCTACCAAAAAAAAAGACCTTTTTGAGAAAATCATTTTTATGACCAGCGTTCTAATTAAGTTTTATGCTTTTAAGAAGTTACATTCCTGATTAAAAGGCATTTATATTTAATGCATTAGTGGGTAGATTTCTTTTTGAGTAAAATCTTCCTTAGAATCGTTTGTAACTACGTTTTGTTTGTAAATTTTGACTTAACTGTATTTTCTGTTTTGGGGTACTGCCTTATAGGTATTCTTTCACATTTAGAGCTTAGTCTTTTTTTTTTTTTTTGTGGTGCACAACACAATGTCCCAGTCATGCATATACACAGATATATTCATTTTCAGATTAGTCTTTTTTGAAGTGAAATTCTATATTACCTTTCCACAGGTGATGTGATAGTTAACATTATGTATGCCAGAAGAAAATGGCTTAATTTTAAGAATATGATTAGGTATATTTGATAGTAAATGCTCAAAGGAGTTTGATCTGTCAGAACTTTTGAACATCTCTATTAGGAAGTGACTAGACTGTCATCTCTTCCCAAGCAGGGGCCTACATGTCTTGCTGTTTCTGCTATGCAGTTACCCAGAACAGTGCCTTGCCCCTGATAGAAAGTATTTAAAAAATACTTTTGACTGAGTGAATGAATTTAGAATTCCAAGGAGAAACTGGAATACCTTGATTGTTTAAGTTACTACATTTTCTTGAGAGTTTTACTTCAAGTGGGTATTATTTCAAGATCCTCATTAAGTTAATGATTACCAAAGACCATTACAGAATCAGTGAAAGAAAAACAAATCTCACATTTGTAGTTAAAAAATGGTAAGTTTCAAGATTAGGAAAGGAAAACCTTTCAGGTAGGTTTGAATAAAAACATAGCTGATTTCACCAAAAGGTAGCTTTCTGTGGGTGGAGTCCCTTTTCATCATGACTCTGGTATGATTAAGATCGAATCTTTCATTGATTTCCCATTAGAAACACACAAATTGGAGACTTATCACAAATTGAAATTAAGTCTGACTGATGAACTAAGGAGGAATTTGGCTGTGCCTAACAGTGACAAGGAGACTGTAAAATCAGAAAAAAATGGGCCTATGAACACACGCAGGTTCAGGAAAAGCTAGGGAAGCTGCAAGTATCTAACCCGTGGAGTACACTCGCTAGTTGCAATACATAGCAAGTATGAAACTGAAATTTAAGCAGTCGTTTTGAGCAACTATTTTGTTGATAAAGTAATTTATGTTTATTAGGAAATATTACTTAGACCAAAGGTGATTCAAAATTGGAAACTGTAGGCTAATCACTAAGTTTTTTAATATTATGTACAAACCATTTTGATTGATTTAAAAAATCAAACTGGCCAGTCATCATGTGTGCTAACCTCACAATATTTTAAATATGAACTTAAAGTGATTAGAGTAAGTAGATAATTTTAAGTAAACTTGTTGCTGTTTGGTCTGGACCTAAGAATAGTGATCTATCCTAAATCAAATATTTTTAGCAGTATGAAAGCGGTAAGTGAGAAACATGGCATATCTTCCTAGACCAGTGACGTCTACTCCATGTGAAGCAAAAATAGTTTTACATTAAAACATATCAATGTATTCAGCCATATTTACATTAATTTTTAGTGTAAATCACAAGATTTCAAAGCAGTTTTAACCTTTCATTGGGTTCTTTGCTCTATTCTCCTCACTCCATAACACGGAAGATTCTTTGGACACAGTATTGGCTGTTAATGACACTCCATACAGAATATTAAAAAAAAGAAATCCTTTGTCTTATGTCCTGGAAATACCAGTAGCACAATGAGGTTTTCCAAGCAAATAATTTTGTTTGAATATATATGGAATAGCAGATGGATGCCATTTGAATGCAATTTATAATGGATATTTTTAGGTTCTTTGGAATCCCTGTACGTACTGATTTCTCATTCTACACAGTATTGCTAAGCAAAGTGGGGTAGGGTGGGGATTTTGATTTGTAATCTACACCCACATGCATTGATATCCATTCTGATCTGTTTCTCTCCTACCTTATTAGAAGAGATATTACTCTTTCTTTCCAAAACCTAACCTTCATATTCCTTTCTTCCTTTACACATAAAACAACTAATTCATTAATAACAATAAGAATGACAATGGCTATAATCTATTGAATATGTTCTAGGTACTGTGTGCCAAGCACTTTGATTTCATTAAATTCTCAACAACCTTTTATGATGGATGTACTTTTATCTTATGAATGAGGAAACTGAGGCAATGAACTAAGTAACTTTCTCCAAATGACAAAGATACGGCTAAGAAATTGGATCTCAAACCCTGCTTTGAGCCATATTTTATGTTGTGGGGACCCCCACAGGTGAGGAAAAGGAAGGTTTTACTTGGTATAAATACCCCTTAGAGAACTGTTTGAGTATCTTGTCAAGGGAGTAAACACCTGGCTATAAAAGCACATAAGCATAGGGAAGAGGGGCAATTAGTCAACATAAAGACCTTCAATTATTAATTGCACTGTTAGCCCCACTTCTCAGCTTCTTCATTAATTTCCCAGAGCGATCTTTGATGCTCGTCTTCCTGGGGTTCTGCTGGACTGCTCAGATGCTAGGCTACTGCTTGCTTTTCTCTGTCTCCCAGTTCATACTCTTCTATCCACTTTGTCTTCTGGATGTGTGCTGAAATCTCTGGTCTAGGATAGAGCCTCCCCATTCCCTGCTTCTTGAGAGTATAGTCACTTGCTTATTCCTTTATTATTAATGTAATGGGACCTGGAGGAAAAGTAAAAAGGCATGTGCTCACTATCTTGAACTCAAAGCCAAAGTAAATTTCATTAAAAAAAAAAAAAAAACCAAAAACATGATGAAATGACTGACTTCTGGTTAGGATATAAAATACAAAAGAACTTTGATCCAGTGGAAACAGAAAAATTCCAGGTAAAATAAACCTATTCTTTATTGGAGCTATTATGGAATAGTATATACAAGCACGTCTAGATGAAATAAACCCCAGAGAGCAGTAAGCTCTTTGTAAGTAAGCAGAGACTGCACCAGCTTCTATACGTGGGGCAAAGGCCTGTCTGGATGCTGGTGGGTTTAGAAATGGAGCTGCCATAGACCAGGAGATTTTGCAGGAAAGAAGAAACTGGCCAAACTTTTGACAGTACTGTGAACTGGTGAGACAGGTCTGCAAGGGCGTTAAGTGGCCCAACAATTCTGCCCCATTTCCTGCAATTTTGTCAATAAAGTGGCAGTGAGGGAGGGCCTAGGAAGCACAGAGAATTCATGCAGCTTTGTACATTACTATTAATTACCAGAGTTGGAACCAAATTTGAATCCAAACTACCTAAAACTGAGACACGTCCCAGTTCAAACAATAAAAAGACCAAATTGCTCAGTATCTTGGAAGAGGAAGCTTGGGAGGTTAGGGATTGGGCTAACTGAGGGTGACCTCAATCTAACTGAAGCTGCAGCTCAGCTCCTGCTCAATTCAACTTGCAGGGGATTCTGAAGGGTAAGTCCCTCACCCTAATCACCTAGAAGGAAAGGCATGCACTCTCTAAACAGACACAAATTACATTTTACTCTCCAGTGTTCCTTTATACACAACACACATTTTTAAAAAGTTTAAGACATGAAGAAGGGAGAATTTGGACCCATTATCAAGAGTAAGCAGTCAAAAGACAGAGATTTGCAGATTGCCAGCAGACAAGAATGGTTTTTTTTCCCTAAAGCTAAAGTGTGTTTGGTTCACAGGAAAGAATGGATATAATGGGCAAAAAGATGTGAAATTTCCAAACCAAATGGATATTCTAGGACTGATAAACATATCAGAAAATTTTAAATGACTGGATAGTATTTGGGGTGGGGGTCAGTCCCTGGCATGGGGTATCAGAGAGTGGGGCAGAAAACACAAAGAGGAATGATATGGCATGGGCTAAGGAGGGCTTCCACACTAGAGAAAGGGAAGAGATGATGATGCGAGATTGATTATCTAAGGAGGAATTTATCAGACATGAAAATATATTTAAGATAATGCGAGCAGACCCTTCTGGCAAAACAAATAGCAAGATGGCAGATTTAAAATTAACCTTGATAATTATATTGAAGGTATATAGACTAATAACATCAATTAAAAGTAAGAGAATGTTAAATTAGATCAGAGTTTCTCAACCTCAGCACTATTGACATTTTGGACCACGTAATTCTTTGTTGCAGGAAGCTGTCCTGTGTCTTGCAGGATGTTTAGCAGCATCCATGGCTTCTACTCACTAGATATCAGTAAAACCATTCTTTTCCCTTCAATTATGACAACCAAAATTTTCTCCAGATACTTCCAAATGTGCCTTGAAGGGCAAAATCACCCCTGATTGAGAACCACTTGACTTGATGAACACCAAGATCCAACAATATGGAAATACGTCTTAAATATAAAGACACTAGTAGTTTTAAAGGAAAAAGGATGGGGAAAGGATGCAAGTATTAATTATAAGAAAGCTGATATGACTATATTAATATCAGATCATGTAGATTTGAAGACAAAGGGTACTTCCAGAAAAAGAGATATTTCCTAATGATAAAAAGATCTGCCTCTCAGAAAGACTTGAATGTGCATGCCCCTAGTAACAGCTGTACAATACATGAAGCATGAATTCACAGAAACAAAATAGACAAATCTGTAGTCATATTTAGAGACTGAAACACTGCTCTTCTAGTAGTTGCTGAAATAACTAGGTGGAAATCAGTAAGGTTACACAACATGTGAACATTTTTCACCCATCTGGCCTGACTAATACTTTTAGAATATTACATGTTCTTTTCAAGTGCACCTGGAATGTTCACCAAGATAGACCATATGCCAGGCCAAAAACACAAGTCTCATTAAATTACAAATGACTGCAATCAAATAAGATATTTTCTATGAAAACAGAAATAAATTAAAAAATCAACAATGAAAAGGTATCTACAAAAACCCCTAAATATTTTAAAGTACTGTACTTCTAAATAACACATGGTCAAAGTCATAGGGTAATTTAAAAATATTTTTGATTCGATGTCAAAGTTCTTCAAAATAATTTGTTTTCATACCCCTTTCTCAGGACCATTTGGCTTTGGATGGTCAAAAAAAGTTTCATTAAAACCATTTAATTGCTTTCCTGGAATCCTTGGGTAGTCACTTACCTTTATTTTTAACCTCACATCTTCAGGAATGGAAAACTAAAGGAAGTAAGATATGCTGTATTCACAGTTTGTTATTCAGAGAGTGGTGGAAGATAAATAAGATGATTTCCACTTTCCCATATTTTATAAATCCAGAAATTACTGTTTTCTTTGAGCATACTGGGTGTTAGCATTATAGAAAATTATGGTTATAACTAGCTTTTTCAAGTAAGATGTTTCCAACTAGGAATTATAACTTTAACTATGATGTGAGAAGAAGTTATTTTAGTGATGGATTTTGACCAAGACAAAGTTTTTTGATATCTACGTCTAGACATGTCATAGTCAAATGGCAGAGGAAAAACAAGAAAACAAAAAAACGAAAAATCTAAGACACCTGTATTTTTTTAAAAAAGGATAGCTTATCTTCAAAGAGGCAAAATGTATACTGAGAACTCTGCTTTAGCAACAGCACAAGAAAAAAAAATCAAAGGACAACAGAATTATACAGTCAATATGCTCAAAGAAAATAATGACCAACATAGAACTCTATACCCAGCAGAAATATCCTTCAGGGATGGAGATGAAATAAAGACATTTGAGGTCAAAAATTTAGAGAATTTGCTACCAGCAGACCTTCAGGAAGGAAGGAAGTATATTCTTTGGGCAGAAGGAAAATGATACTGGTTACAAGGTTAGCTATGCAGGAAGGAAAGAATACTAAAGAAGGCATAAATATATGGCAAATCTAAATGAACACTGAAAGGTAAAGTAATAATAACAAAGTGGAGTTTAAAGTATAGAGAGAATTAAAGTATATGTATAAATAAAAGCATTTCGATTGTATTTTCCTATTGGAGAGTTAAAGTACTAATTAACTACAATTCCTAGGGTGAAAAAAAATTGCATAGCTTTCGGACTGTTGACAGGAAAAAAATAGGAATAAGAAAAATAAGAAAAAAAAATCAATGACTCCATAAAAAAGTGAGAAAGGGAAGAAATAGAACATAAAACAGGCAAGATAAATAGAAAGCACAGTAAGATGGTAGGTTTAAACCCACATTTACTGTTTAAGACTTCTGAGGCTTGTACATGGGAGTATGATAGAAAAGAGTAACTGATTTAGTTTATCAGTTTACTGTGTCCTAAGGAGTCCTTTTTAATAAGTTCCCATAAACGGAAGTTTAAAAATTACTATTCCTTGAATACTTTAGGTACCCGGAGCACCAGCAAGGCACTCTGCACCCATCCTGTCTTTTTATCCTCACAATGAACCTGCATAGTTGGTTTTGTACACCCAATTTAGAGATGAGAATTGCCTAAGGTTGCTCAAACAGTAAGTGACCAAACAGGATTCAAAACAGTTCAGACTCATCCCAACCCCAACATCTCAGCATGACACAGTTCCCATCATTTAGTAAACACAGTTTGGTCATGTTGTTTAAATATACCTTAAATTCTTAATTGCCCAGAAGAAACAGATGGACAAATGTTTGCAAAAAACCCAACTTTAAAAAAGTAAAATTCCTGAGATTTCTCAAGTTACAGATAAACAGATCTTTAAAACAAATGTGCCAAACTTAGCCTATAGTATTGTGCACAGCTACTCATTTTCAAAGCAAGCATTTATGGAGATGCTATGCATCCTATATTTTTCCATTTCGTGGCCCACACTGCATATGCATTTCAGTTTCTACTTGGATCTCCATTTAATTCTGCTAAGAATATGCGCTCATTTCTTGTTAAAAGCAGTTTTGATTTCTGAAATGATTTATACCGGAGGACAAGGTAATTACATTAGAAGACATTTTAATTTGGAAATTCATTTCCAGCCAAGATTTGTGCAAAATAAAATCTAATTTATGCCGAAGAATATCAAACCTGCTAATCAATTCTTTTTTAATAACTTCCCAGGAAGAAACTGGTGTTGGCTGTGATTCTTTATACAGCACTGTTATCTTCCAACCAAATTGCTTTTTAAAAGTATTCAATCAATTTTTATGCTCTTTCAGAAATAAGAATTACATTATCTATTTACAACAAAATGAGAACATTGTGGCTCAAAAGATAAAAAAAGGGAGACTTTGATTATTTTCCTTCAGGTCATTTATTTCCAGGTACACTCACTTTTATTTCCTTCACTTTTTTATTGCTTGATCCCTAATGCCTTCTATGCTGATCTGTTAACTGTTTGTATTTTAATATTATACAATATAATGCTGAAATGACTGTAGCTTGTTTCAAGATTATAAGAGAACAAGTTAGAAAAAGAAAAATCATCACTAGGAACAATAAATGGATGACACACTGGACCTTAAATTCTGTTTCTAATGGAAAATCCCATGAAATAGATGAAAAGTTACCAGTAAACACGAACTGCCTCATTAACTTTATGCCCAAGTTCTATCAGCAACTGGATTTAATGCCTATGTTCATCATTTATGAACTCTTACCATTCTTTATACACAGTTTAAATTAAGCTTTACAAGTTGAACTAGTTACATCATGATGCTCACTGCATTATCTATATAAAACATCTTAAAGGATAATTCACAGGAAAAAAAAAAAGCTGACAAGCCAGTATTGTTTTGTGATGCAAATTACTAATCATTAAATGCCAAATGTGGCAGCTATAACTGCCACTCTATTTGAAATGACCTTAAAAAAATTCGCCAACCTATCATGAAGATACTTGTGGAAAAATCAGGATAACGTTGCTTTCTTTTTTTCTATTTCCACAGCATCTTTCAGCCGAGGTTTCTGACAATGTTGCAGCGATGCCATCTGCATTACCAACATATATGTCATTGATAGAAAGATGACAGACCTGGAAACTTACACATCAAAACAAAGCAGATTAAAGTGAGCCAAAGACCTTAGATTTCAAAGTGGGTTCTCGAAATGCCAAATCCACAGATTCAGTAAAGAATCCATTGAGCTTTGCAGAGTTGCTTGGAATAGTTTTTTAGTTGTTAGTTTTTTTTTTAAATAGAGAGCCATATTTTTAAAAAGTAAGTAGGAAACTAAGTTTCAAACATGGTTTTGTAAGTTTGCTTGTAGTGAGTGGTGGAACACAGCTGTTAAGGCTGGCTTTGCTATTACTGGCACTAAGTTAAAAATAAATTTCCAGAAGACAAGGTTGATTTGAGAGCTATTTCTCAAATCTCCCTATTCCCTAGAGGATAACTGACATTGGCTAACACTGCCAAACTCTGTTGTAAGCCTTGACATATGTTCACTCATTTAATCCTTTCAGCAATCCTGTGAAGGAGGTACTGTATTATCAATATTTCAGGGATGAGAAAATGAGGCCGAAGGGTAAAACAAGTCACCTGGATCACTCAGCAGGAGAGGGAGGGATCCCTCCTGGGTGGTCTGGCTCTGAAGTCTGATTCTAACCACTAAACTGTCTCTCTTCGATTGAAATGTTCAAACTGAGTGTAAAATGATTTCTTTCATCAAAGGCACAGAAGAATATTTGGAGCAATTCCAGTACATGCAGGAAGCCTTGAAGAATCTTCAAAATGCAGCCAGTCAGTAATTGGACTAGTACACTGTCACTGGGTTCTTCCCTCTCTACAGAAGACTGACCTGCAGACTTGCAGCCTCTGCCATTTAAATTCTTGTTCAGTGTTCCATTTTTATTTCATTTAATCCTCACAAGAACCCTATAGACCTCAGTGGATTTTTATTATCTTCATTTAAATCGACACATGACACGGACTTTTGTGAAAATGAGGGCAGAGAACACTATAAATATTCTGAAGGTGCCAAGGATTTCATATAGTTCTACAACCTTTTCATAGATTTGTGAAAAGTTTTGCCTTAAAAATCTGAGACCACAGATATCAACAAGGCTATTCTGATAGTCTGTTCTTCTATAACAAAGTTTTTCTCATGTAGATAAATTAATTCAGGAGATATATGGGATAATAATGTGCAGATAATGTGGAAACTGGGTTGGTTCATAGACGTTTTTCCAAGTCAAGGGGATCTGAAATTGCAGAAATAGAAAAAAGCAATAGGAAAGGCCCTCAGCTGGGCCGCTGACCTGGCAACGTGAGCCTTTTTAGCTGTATTTTAGAAAAATTAGCAACAGGAGTCTGTATGCAGGGCTCTCTCCCCAGAGAGGCAGCCCTGCCTGGGGCAGTTCTCAGCTGTTGACAGGTCCACTGCTTCGTGCCCACTGTAAGGGCAGCCCCACAAGCTCTGATCTTCTATGTCACTTGGCCATGTCTCAGCCAAAACCAACCCTTGCCTAAATAAAATTTGTCCTCATTCCTAGTCTATTGTTTTGTGCAAACTAATATTCCTTCTGTCAGATTCCAGCCACCCTGAGCTGCCTGCCTTGATGGGCCATTTTAATCCTCAATTACCAATGAGGATTATTATTATTGTTGGTGGTGGTTACTGTTGGTGCTCTGGTTATCATTCTGTGAGATAACTTGTTAATACAAAACAATAAAATAATCATGAGCATCATCAGATGGAAAAATCTTTTTTTAAGGGGTAACATCTTTTTAGAGCTAGCAATTCTCTACCTTCATGTTTGCTTTTCCCAGAGGTTCTAAACTTGGTGTGCAGGGAGGGGCCAATATCAAATCACCAAGAAAAAGATTTAAATAACCTGAAGCCTTCTACCCTTCCCTTCCACAAGATTGTCATGTTGAAAATCACCGTTCTTGGGGGAAAAAAAATGGAGTATAACCTGAATTTCCCTACTTCCTCAAAACTTTTAAACTCAAATAAGAGTTTCACGATCCTTAGGAATTTATAAATCATTTTTTTTTTTGATGGCAGGGAGGAGAGTTCTATGTTTAAATGCACTTATGTAACAAGCTTTCCTTAGAGTAAGTAAAAACATCCTGTTTTACATTAAGTACTATCACATAAGATACATCATATATATTTTTGCATCAACTTTTAAGATTCTTTTATATCTAAATTTACAAAGATGCTGTTAGTTTTTCAGATCTCAGTTAGAGGGAAAAAAGTAAAGACCCCCCCTAATAATGCACTCTGGATTATTTAACAGTATTCTCTGAAGGTTTTCAGAGTAAAATTATTTCCATCTTGCTTTTAATTTAAAGAAATCTTAACCCATTTTTTCTTTAAATATGTGTGTCTTTGTAATTTTCTGTATTGTCCAAGTGGCTTTCCATCCAGAAATTGGAAGGATGGGGGTCCTCATGCAAATGAGAAATGCAGCTGCGAATGAAGAAATGCTGTGTCTGTTCAAACTATCTTCCCTTTGTTCCATCGCATCCTGCTAGCTAGCTTAAACTGTCTGCCATTAAAACTGCAACCCCTCCCCCCAGGTTAAACAATAGGGAAATTGCTGGGAATCTCTTATCAGTTGGCACCACGGAGTTTTTATTTATTTACAATTTATATTCCACATATTGTCAACATATTTGAGGTGGTCAACGGTAAAACTATGTCCATCATGGAAATGAAAATTAATTCTTCCTGCCATTCCTCCTAATCCCTCTCAATAATAAAAAGAAAGTAAAAGTTAACTTTGAATCAACCTTTGTTAAAATTATAGGAAACCATAAGCCACAATAACATTTGATGATTTCATATCAGAACATTCTGGTATCTCAGGCAAAGGGGAAAGTGCACAGGTAGAGGGACGTTTTTTATTTAGCATTAAAGGAATGTGCCAGTTCCTATGTTTTTGTCTCTCAACATCAAATCTACCCTTCCACCTGTGTTACATGATTCTGGAATGGGGACTTTGCAAACCACATTTCTGCCTTGCCAGCTGGCTCCCTATTAAGGGTAAGGGGTGTGTGTGTGTGTGTGTGTGTGTGTGTGTGTGTGTGTGTGTGTGTGTGTGTGTGTGTGTGTGTGTGTGTGTGTGTGTGTGTGTGTGTGTGTGTGTGTCTGTGTGTCTGTGTGTGTGTGTGTCTGTGTGTGTGTGTGTCTGTGTGTGTGTGTCTGTTTCCTGTTTCTGGGATTGTCGACCCAGATGGCAACTGCTTCCCAGAACCAGCCTATTCACACTTCCCCAGAGACACCAGGACCAGCTGCCTGGAGACTCATCTTCAGAGATCTGAGTTTCAGCCCTATGAGGCTTCTTAACTAAGCTTCTAAGTTTTAAGTATGTCTAACATCTTCCCCTTGTTCCTCCAGCCCTCAAAGAGGTAGCCACTTCCTCATTTTCTCTTTTTTTGCCTTTTCAGTCACCAATTAACTTTATACCTAATTGATAATTCCTTGTGCTCTATTTTCTCTGTTAAATGACCTGTCTGACTGCTGTCTCCTGATACATGGATAACAGATCATGTCTCTTAATATGTTGACTTATGTGAAGCAGTGTACCTCCCAAGATAATCACACACTCTTCCTAAGCTATTAACGCAAAGGTCTTCCCATGATATCCAATTTCTGTTAAATATAATGTTTCTTTTAACAAGGAGGCATGTAAAACATTGCCTTTTTAATTTTTGGTAAAATGCTTATTGTAAAGCTTGTAATTTGCTTCCTTTGAATGTGTAAATGGATCATGTTAGTCAGACTCATGCCTGCATGAATCACATATGGTTTAGGAAAGCCCCACACCACCACAGCGGGTTGATTTTTCTATTTGTTAGCTTGGTAGATGAAATGAGGATGGCTGTCCTAAGAGCTTAAAAACTAAACCCAGCTGAAAGTCTGCTTTCTTTGATGATTTACTATCAGAATATTTAAAAACAAAAAATTTGAAAGTTTGACAGAAAGTCTATAAAAAAAAAAAAAAGAGATGATTATATCAAGAGTCCATGATTATTTTTTCATGAAGTTTAACTTTTCAGCTTTGGCAAGCCAAGGCAATACCGTTGTTTTTATGAATAAGTAAAATAAAGTTGACCTTTCTTCCAGAGATTAGTCCACTCATAATGAGAAAGCATGATCAGCAAGGCTCAGGAGTTTTCAGGACTATAAGGAAACAATTGACTGAGAGAGTACCAAAAATAAGCACAATATAAGGGTCAAGATTATGAGGCAGGAAGGACCTGGATTTTGAGTTCAAAAAGAAGGTAGGAGCTAAATTTACTTAGGATTACCTTAACAGTGGAGAGCAGAACACCGAGTAATAGCATAAAGTGCCGAAAGAAAAAAACAACTATCAATCAAGGATTCTATACCCAGCAAAGTTTGAGAGAACTTAGATTTGCCTAACAAGAAATACAGAAGAAAGTCCTTCAGACCAATAGGAAATGACTCAGGATGGTAACTTACATCCACAGGAAGAAATGACGAACACCAGAAATGGAAAATATGTGGGTAACTATAAAACATGTATAAAGGTCACTTTCCTTTTCTTCCTTTAAATACTTTAAGAGACATAAGAATGTATAAAGTAGTAATTGCAACACTGTATTGTTGAATTTATAATATAAATTGATAATATATAGCACAAAGAAAAAGGGACAGAAAAAAGCTATCTTAGAGTAAAGCTGCTGTATTTTACCAGAATTGTGTCTGTATTAACCTGATGTAGATTGTGGTAAAGTGTAATGCATATAATGGGACCTAACACAACCACTAAGAAAATAACTTAAGAAGTATACTTAAAAATTTGACACAGTAATTAAAATGATACAGTTTGACACAGAAGAAGGCCATAAAGGAGGAATGGTTAAACAAGAAATATGTGACTGAGACAACTATATAGCAAAAAATCAATCTGATTTTAAAATGGGCAGAGAATCTGAATATATATTTTTCCAAAGAAGACATACAAATGGCCAACAGACACATGAGAAGGTGCTCAGTATCACTAAGCATCAGGGAAATGCAAATAAAAACCACAGTGAGATACCACTTCACACCTGTTAGAGTGGCTATTATCAAAAAGACAAGAAATAACCAGTGTTGACAAGGATGTGGAGAAAAAGAAACTCCCACGCACTGCTGGTGAGAATGTAAATTGGTACAGCCACTATGGAAAATAGTGTGGAGTGTTCTCAAAAAGTTAAAAATATAACTACCATATGATCCAGCAGTTTAACTTCTGGGTATTTATCTGAAGAAAACAAAAACACTAACTTGAAAAGACATAAGACCCTCTATGTTCACTACAGCATTATTTACAATAGCCAAGATATGGAAGCAACCTAAGTGTTCATCAATAGATGAATGAATAAAGAAGATGTAGTATACACACACACACATACACAAACACACACACACACAGGAATATTATTCAACCATAGAAAAGAAAGAAATCTTTCCATTTGTGACAAAAGGGATGGACCTTAAAGGCATTACGCTAAGTGGAATAAGTCAAAGACCAATACTGTATTATTTCATTTATATGTGGAATATTAAAAACAAAACAAAAAGTCATGGGGATGTAATGTTCAACATGGTGAGTATAGTTAATAATACTGTATTACATAGTTGAAAGTTGCTAAGAAAGTACATCCTTAAAGTTCCTATAACAAAAAACATTTTGTAACTGGTGACAAATGTTAACTATAAACTTATTAGGATCATTTCACAATATATAAATATTGAATCATTATATTGTACACCTGAAACTAATATAATGTTATATGTTAATTTTATCTCAATTTGAAAAAAAGAAATATGAGACGTATAAAAAGCAGATAGCAAAATGGAGACATATTTTCAATGAAATTAATACTTGCATTAACGTGATTATACTCTAATCCAAAGGCAGAGATGGTCAGACTGGATAAAAAGACAATATCCAACTATATGCTGTCTATAAGAGACACAATACAGATTCCAAGACACAGCTGGTTAAAAACAAAAGGATATTAATATATTTGGAGTGACTACATTAAGACAAATGGACTTTGAGAAAAAAAAATTTTACTAGAGACAAAAAGGGACATTTCATAATGGTAAGTCAACATATCATGGAAATAAAGCAATTTATATGTACGTAACAAAAGAACTTCAAATCACAAGAAGTAAAAACTGAAAGGAGAACAAAATTCAAAGGAGAAATAGACAATTTAACAACTATAATTACAGATGTCCACTTTCAATATTGGATAGAACATAAAATCAAAATGGATATAGAAGAATTGAACGACCCTATCAATCCACTTAACCTATCTGGTGTAGGCTGTGATAAGTTAAGATGCATATAGTCACCCACATTGTACCCAACAGAGAAATACATATTCATTCCAAGTACCCATAGACTATTCTCCAGGACAGACTATAGGTAAGCCATAAAACAAAGTACACCCTCTCACCACAAATGAATTAAATTACAAATCAGTGGCACAAATCTGAGAAATACCCAAATGTTTAGAAATTAACGTGCTTATGAAAATCCATGAGATCAAGAAGAAATCACAGAGCCAATTAGAAAGTTATTGACATGAATAAAAAATGTACATTCCAAAATGTATAGAAGGCAGTTAAAGCAGTACTTAAATATGTAGCTTGAAATACCAGTATTTGAAAAGAAGAGTCAAATCAACAATTTAAGCTCTTACTTTATGAACAGGCAAAGAGAAAATTAAACCCAAAGCAAGCAGAAGAGAAGAAAAAAATAATGATGAGGAGGGAAATAATGAGAACATTTCCCACCTCATTCTAAGAGGCTGGTTATACCTTGATACCAAAATCAAAGAAAGACTTTACAAGAAAGGAGAAAAACAGACCAGCATAAACAAGGACAAAAAAAATTCCTAACAAAATGTTAGAGATTGAATCCAGCAGCATACAAAAAGTATTGCATACCATAGCCAAGTAGGAATTATTGCAAGAATGCAAAATTGGTTAATAAGTGAAAATCAACTAATGTAATACAACACATTAACAGAATAAATGCAAAAAAGAAAAAAGACACATGATTATCTCAACAGACTTAGAAAAATCATTCCAAAAAAACCCAACAATTCATGATTAAAAACTCAAACTAGAAATAGAAGATTGCTTCCTCAACCTGATAGTCTACAGAAATGTATTAATTGCCTCCTATTTACCCACTTGGTGAGGGAGGGGTTCTTACCCTACAGTTCTGGGGTTGACTGATACACAGCACCTGGTCCTTGACAGATGCGGCCAACAGCAGTTTATGAAATTAGGAAAATAGGTTACAGTATAAAGTGGAACATGATGCTGAACTGATGGAAGATAGAGATTTAATGCTTGACCTTTCTGGCTGTCAGCATCCCACTCAGGTTAGTAGGGTACATTATCAGCCAGGAAGTCATTTCTATACTCTTTGTAACTCAGCATGTATTTCACACTTAATTGCTCCTTATTATTAAAATGATACTTAATAAAATGAGATGATTTCATACTATGACAGTTGCTAAAGAGGCCAAACTGGTTAGAAGTGGTTTAAAACCATTTTCATTTTTTAGAATTACCTGTCTTATACAACAATGAGTTCAAAAGTATAATTCGTTTATCCTGTGTCTCAATGCCACTTTCTAGGAGAATGTGCTTACAAGAATGTAGACTGTACTCGGTAACCAGTACAAACTGTCACCAAAATGGGGAAACCAGAAGTCACTCAGAGTTATGTTAAAAAATAAAAGCAACCACTACTCCGCTCTGTGTCCACAATAATTAAACATTTTTTCATAAGCAAGTTGAAATGATTTATTTTCAAAAGATAGAGATTAAAGATACATTCTGTTTAAGATCCTCTTCTCAGTACATCCCCCACCTCAAATCTCTAGTTAATGAAGGTCATTGAGCAAATAAGGCTATCATTATCATAACTCATTTTGCATCATTAGTTGAAAAGAGTTTAAATTTTTTTCTGAATACTACTAACATATGTATTTCATGACCTTAAAAATCCTGTTAGCCCCAATGAAAGCATTGTTAGCTCAATGACATGCAAACAGTCATTCTAGAAACTGGGAATAATGATGCCTGCCTCAAAATACTGTTGTTAGAATTAAATGAATTAATGTTTAGAAAGCATTCATAATAGCCTGTGTGGCACACAGCAAGCGAAAGCAGTGTTGGCTGTTAATGCTGCTGAGACTACTTACAAACATAGTTCCTGTTTATCTGCATTAGAGGTATCTTCAGGGTAGGGATGACAGGTATGTTAGACTTACAGTGATTATTACAGTAGTCCCCGCTTAACCTCGGGGGGTAAGTTCCAAGACCCTTAGCAGATGCCTGAAACTGCAGGTAGTACTGAACTCTTATATATACGATGTTTTTTTCTATACATGTATACCTATGACAAAGTTTAATGTATAAACCAGGCACAGTAAGAGATTAATAGCTAATAGAACAATTACACAACACTGTAATAAAAGTTAGGTGAATGCAGTCTCTCTCTTTCTCTCAAAATATCTTATTGTACAAATTTAATACCTGTTCCATCTCAACTAAGAACATACACCACGGCTGTAACTTCTGCAGTCTGAGATGCAACAGCAAAACAAGGATGAATTTATTTTTCCTTTCTCACAGTTTTATAAATGAAAGATCTTAGCAACCTCAGCATATGATTTTTTTTTCTTACATTGAAAACTTTCACCTTTTCACTTAAAGGAAGCACTTTATGGCTTCTCTTTGGCATATCCAAGTTGCCAGCATCACATCTCTTGCACTTCTGCGCCATTATCAGGTAAAATAAAGGTTATTTGAACACAAGCACTAAAGTATGATGACTGCCCATCTGACACCCTAGACGGCTGCTGAGTGACTAACTGGCAGGATATGCTGGACAAAGGGGTGATTCCCGTCCAAGCAGGATGGGGCAGGTTGGCGAGAGATTTCATCACCCTACTCAGAACAGAGTCCAATTTAAAATTTATGAATTATTAATTTCCGGAATTTTCCATTGAATAATTTTGGATCATGGTTAACCATGGGTAACTGAAACTGTAGAAAGTGAAACTGTGAATAAGCAGGGACTACTGGGTTTGAAAAAATATGTTACACTGTTTACTAAGCAGAAATTCTGTATATCAGTCAAATTATTTCTAAGGCACTAGAAGAGTGACTATTTTATATATATGTAATATATTATACACACACACACACACACACATAAACTTCTTTGGTTCCTCAGAAGGAATCAAGGGGAAAATCCAGCCTGTATGGCGAAGTCCCCCCACATACCCACCAATGGAAACACCCAGGAGCACAGTTCGTTAGCCAGAATTCCTGCCTCATTTGCAGACACAAACTAGGACAAGTTAGAGCCACAGCCTCACTCACTCCAAGGAGATGATCCAAACTTAATGATTACTGGTGCTTCTGAGCTCATGCAGACCTATGGCTGTTGACACAAGTCTCAGGGAGCAAGTGGAGGTCTTCCCTGCTCTACCATCGCCTTTGAGCCTGCAAGCACTGCTAGAGCCCACTCAACTAGAGAGGACCCACCGCTCATTCTCCAGAGTGAGCCAAGCATGGGGACAACATTCAGTTGTTGTGAATAGGAGCGAATTACTGATACAACATGGATGCTTCTCAAAAACAATCATGCTGAGTGGAAGCCAGACAAAACAAGAGTATTTGCTGTGGGATTCCATTTACACAAAATTCTAGAAAATGCAAACTAATCTACAATGACAGGAAACAGATCAGTGGTTACATTCTCTCTTAACTAGGAGGCCTCTCTCTTCAGTCAGTTGGACCTCCCTGTAACATATAACCTGGTCAGAAAGCAATCACTAGATGAGCAAAGCCTCATTCACATTTCTTAGGCTGTGCCCTTGGGCTTTTTGACATCCCGAGAATCTTCAGACCTTTATGGAAATTCTTTCCAGGATTTTCTAAACTGTTGATTTCAGCCAGTGGGGATGGCAGACATAAATATCAAATGCTTATGGTGCTCTACAGCATATCACGAAGAATGAGGCTGTGAATTCCTCAGTTCTGTGATTCTCCTCTCTTGCCTAGACAGCCACTGGTCATTAGGGTTTGCACACTTCATTAACCACTCACTCACTGCATCGTGACCAGTGACTACAGTCACTACACCACAGAAACAATGCACTCTACCACAGAAGACCACTGAAGTCCCGCTGGCTTTCTCACAGCACAATATAATCTTTGCTTTAGCATCAGTACAAGTTCAATGAGACCTGAAACAGTTCTACGAGGTTCAACCACGTAAATCAATAATCAACCTGCCACAATGAGTGCAGATCATGTGTGAGAAGAAACCTAAAGGGTTCAGACGTCAATCAAGGTTCGCATTTCACACCTGTGATGGAAAAGCCAAGTCAGAAGGAGGGCCAAGACTAGCCCTGGTGCTTAGGGTACCTGGCTATTACCAAGTACCAATATTAAAAGCCACATCTGTCCTGATTTTTTTTTTTTTTTAGTCATTCTCAGTTACCTTTAAGGGAATTAAAGGGGAACCCACACACAATTACCTTTTCTTTTGTCTTTCCAGGTTAGATCTAACCAAAGGTGGAACATTCCCACCAGGAAAAGAGGGGAATAAAACCTAGCAGAGCAGGCATGGTGCTCAGTGCCTCTCGCCTGACCCGCCATTGCCCAGTCTCTCTGGTGGTTTCTGACCACCTCCCAACCCCCAACTCCTTGTGGTCCTCTTCATATAGTGGTTCTCAAATTGTCTGCATCAAGATCACAGGGAAATGTCCTAAAAGTGTATTGTTTTGTTTTTTCAAAGTCCTGGTTCCACTTGAAAACTAGTCAGTGAGAAAATGAGAGTGGAGCCTGGAGCGCACGGCGAGTTTCTCAGGCGATGACTCAGCTGGTCCCTGCACCACACATGGAGCACAATGCAGCCCCCGTTTATGGCTGACTGTAGATTCCTCTGGCTCTTGGCCCCCTGGTATTTGCTTACCTTGCTCACCTGACCACCTGTGTTTGTCTCTTGGGACTGATCTGTTTGGCCCTGTCCTCCGCTCCCCCCGCAACCTTTATCTAACTGGGTTGTAGGTTCCTGCTCAGCTGCCCTGCAGCTGAGGCCTGGCTTTCCCACGCAGCCTGGTGCTGCCACCCTAGCAGGTCACATCTAGGGTAGCTGAGGAGTCCAGCTCCTGACCCAAAACCTCGTATGATTTTTCAGACATGACTACAGGCAATTGCAAAGGTTCTGCTTGGTAGGCCTCACAGGGAAATGCCGCCCTCCCCATCTCAGACAGGGTGCACAGCCGAGGCCTTATAGACTGAAGAGAGTTTCCGTCAAGGACTCAGCTTCTCTGGCCAGCCCCTGCGTGTTTCGGCCAAGGGATTCCTCAGATGCCTCTGTGAGGCCTCCTGATGGCGAGAGGGCTTTGAATACACTTTTTTGACTCTGACTCAGTACCCTCGGTACTTTTCCACCCCCAGCCCTCATTTCCTCCCCTCCTCACGCATGACCAGCACAGTCTTCCTTGGGGAAAATAGAACAGGGGCCGTCAACACCTTTTCCAGGTTTAGACTCTTGCTTCTACCATGGCAGTGAGTGATTAAAAGGTCCATTGTTAATTCCTTTTGGGCCTGTGCTTTAATCAGCTGCTCCAACACCTGACAGCTGAGCTCCCTCTCTCCAGCTTAACTAAGATCCAGCCACTGAGAGATCCTGAGCCAAAACCACTTTCAGAAATTGTGTGAGATAGTTAAATATTGGGTATTTTAAGCTGCTAACTTACTGGGTCATTTGTTACACAGCATTAGGGCTAATACTATATCTTTCTCACTTTTCTTACGTACATTTGGACTTTCAACCATTTCAAAATGTTTTTCACATCTACTATCTCACACCTTCCTAAATAGCGTAAAGTTATTGCACCAGGCACTTTATTAAGTCCTTAACAGGCAACATCTGAGTGAATTGACACACCTGCTCTCTGAGGTGGGTCCTTTTATTACCTCTGCTTTGTAAGTGAGGAGATGGAGACATTCGATTTTCAATAATTTGCCCCCAAATCACACAAATAGGAAGTCATAATACAAACCTTTGATCCTACCACTAAAAGAGAATAAAGCCCAGAGCAGTCGTGATATTTGTGTAGGCCACACAGCTGGCTAGTTTTGGACGCAAAGCCAAGACTCTGGTCTCCTAATTCCCTATCTTAAGAGCCAGGGATCACCTCTAGGCATTATGAACAGACTTAAAACCATTCTCAGCTGCTAGCTGGGCAGAGGGACTTGCTCAGAGGGCTGGCGGTAGGAAATGTACTCAGGTGTCAAAGTCTGATGCACCTATGTTTGCATGTATGGTCTGGAACAATAATCTCACTGCAGGTAGAGTCCTTGCCTTCTGCTGACCTGGATCAAGGCTTCTCCTCCCATCCCAGTGACACCAGACAGAACTCACTTCAAGATTATAGGAAAGATAGTGAGGAATAAGGTACACAAAATAAAATACAGTTGGATTGTTCAAGGACATTGTCTCCAGTGGGAAGATGCACCCTGGACATGGAGGGTACAAATGCAGAGGAATAGGAGGAATTTAGGGGGATGGTTTTCTGAATTTAAAAATTTACCAATTTAGACTTATTAAACTGGAATTCATGATAACTCTGGGAAGCACTGAGATAAAGCTGCACATAATGATACAAGAAGCAGCTGTATTTATCTACACATTTATAGGATACTATTGGAAAAGGATGCTTAAACTATTTTTGAGAACAAAACCTTCAAACTTTTAAACTCTTTGGAGCATTTGAAATTCTCTGTGGAACAAACTCAAAAGGGCTCTAAAGGAGAGTTGTCATCCAAGTCATTAGCTCTCTGGGGAGCGTGGAGCAAACTCAGATCCCTAGGCCTCTCAGGTACTGATTCTGTAGACTGTCAGTGGGCCTGGGAGCTTATGTCTCAAATTACCACCAGGTGTTTCAGATTCAGTTGATTCACGCTTGGTTGTTGGTGGGGGTGGTCTCTGCTAATCACACAACCATGAAATCGTACAATTTCTCATCTATTATTTATTAACAGATACCTTAAAGACTTCCAGTCCTATAATAATTGAAACTTATGGGTGCGTTTCAGAAATGTTTTGTGAAATTCGCAGTTACTAGTTGTTCACACTGGAACTTTATCGTTTACTGATTTATCACCACTACAGATATACCAGAATAGTAAAATTTCATTTGCAACTGGCGTTCCCCGACTCCGCACAGACCTTATAACTAGGACAATGTACCTGGAACGTGAAGACAGCCCCATACCAGGCTCTCACAACAGTCTTTAACCAGCAGAATTTAACAAATGACCACCACTGTACCTTAAGTCTGGATGTCCTGCAAATGGTCCTTGTACCAAGTCTCTGCCTCGAGCCCCAGTTCAAGTAGCGGGATCCTTAAATCCGCGAGCCAGCACAGAGTTCCTTCTCTTTTCAATTTCATCAGTGGTTTTTGTGTGTGTGTTCTAACTCCAAGGGCTGAAATTCCGCCAGTGAGCCAGCAATGGATCTTTTGAGCTTTCTGGCTTGACCTCTGACCTTCACGTGCTACAAGATTTTCCCGATGGTACAGCTGCGATCACTGATGACCTTCTATCATCCACGGAGGAAACTTCCTTCATCACTTGCCACATTCTGCTGGCTCTGACTATTCATTATGGCCCTCCTCTATCTCAGTTCAGGTTCTGACATTTGATTGTTTCTTAATCTTGAAAATCCCCAGACAGTGTTTTGTGAAATAATATCTCTGGCATACTTAAGATATATTAAATCTCTTTGGTTGTAACCACTTTAAAAAAAGACCTCTGAACCAATTTAAGAAATAAAATGACCTAATAAAATAAAAACCCTCATATTTTTGAACATAACAAAAAAGAACCAGACTCACAAATATAGAGAACAAACCAGTGGTTACCAGTGGGGAAGGGGAGAGGGAGGCATTATAGGGGCAGAGGATTAAGAGGCACAAACTCATGTATAAAGTAAGCTACAAGGAGATATTGTACAACACACAAAATAGAGCCACTATTTTGTAATAACTCTAAATAGAGTGTAACCTTTAAAAACTGAATCACTGTATTGTACACCTATAAGTCACACAATATTGTAAATCAGCTATACTTCAATTAAAAAAAACCTCACATTTTTAACAGAAAGTTTTTCTGTTTTTCAGGGGAGAATTCTTTGTATTTTATTCATGTTCATGAATAATGGATTACAGTTCTTGTAAGATGTCTCATTACGTTTGCAGCATACAAATACAGTTTCTTAAAATGGCCTCCTGTCAAATACATATGATTTCTATTTGTCTGTTGTTAATGTAATTGACTAAACACTAGATTCTACTGATTATGCTTTCCCTTGCAAACCACTTACTTTATAGGCAAAAGCAGCTGTGTTTATGCTTCTGTGATTTGGGGGTTTCATTATAAAGTTTTCAGCACACGATTCAAGAGCAGTGGTCAGTCTAAGCACCCAGGCACCAGCTGGCAAATCTTTGCGGATAAAGGCAGCATTCCATCCACACTGTGTATGTCATGTGGAAGGACACACAGATGCACCCAGAAAACCACTGCAACCACTAATTGTGAATGTGAACAGGAAAAAAAAAAACCACTGTTAATTCTTCAGGAAATAACTGATCAACAGCCAAAGACCTGAATTTAACCAAGAGCTTAAATGCTTCCTCTCCTGCCCCTGCCTCAATTGAGAACTATGAAGAGTTTTGTTTTTTACATAAGAGTTTGGTATAAGTATTCAAAAAGGTGGAGTTAGAGAGGCAGGCAGGCAGAGGGGAAAGGGAGAAAGGCGGACAGAAAGTGGCCACCAAGAAGATGAGGAGAAAATCCATTCAGAGAAATTGCAGGAAAAGAAGGAGGAAAGGGAAAGATGCTGAGGAACTAAGGCAGAGGAGAAATCTTGTGGCAAAGAAGCTTGACAGTCACCCAGAAGGTGTTCCTTATCTAAGCCTCTGTGACAACATCATTACAGTTACTTATTTCGACAGCCTCGTGAAGAAAAATAGTGGAGGAGGGGCTGGTCTAAAACCTGGCTCTGCTGTCTGCCATTGGCGTAACCCACGCCAATTCGATGGCCTCTTCAGGATTCAGTTTCCCCATCTGTAGTAAGAACAAGAGTGGGTAGGACGTGGCCAGGTTTGGGTGAGGATTAAATGAGATAATAAAGCAGTATTGGTAGCAAAGCACAGTGGTTAAGAAGCAAGGCTTTGTGATCAGCTGCATGGGTTTGGATCCCAGCTTCCAGCTGGGTGACCTTAAGCAAGTAACTAACCTATTGTGCTTAGTTTATCTTTAAAACAGGGGTAATAAAAAATAACAACTACGTGCATGTAGTTGTTATGAGGATGGATGAGAAAATCATGTGTAAAACATGGCAAACAGAAGAGTGCCTGGCATTTGGTTAGCACACAGTAAACGTTGACTCTTAGGAATAAAAGGAGGTGCACAGAATATAATGGAAAAGAATTTTAAAAAAATACATGTAATTGCTTTACCGAACACCTGAAACTTACATTATAAATCAACTACACTTCAATAAAACACAAAATTTTTTTAAAAGTAGGTGCATAGAGTATGGCATTGATGACAATGTCTTCCTTACCATTTTGCCTCACTTTTTTACTCCCAGTATCTTGCTGGCACATTGCAAGCAAGCACTTACCAAACATGTATTAGACTTAAGGAAAAATTATGTGAAAAGTAGTAGCCTGAAGAAGAAAAGTTTGAATAGGAGGGTCCAACACCCTTCAAGACAGGTACCTGTGTTAGAAAAGATGTTAAGCGCAGAGACAGAGGAAACAGAAGAGACCAGATGTTTCCTAAACCTCATAGCACCAGGTAAACTTACTGATACTGACATTCACTGTCTTGCTTGATAATATTGCAAAGGTACAATAAAAAAGATGTTTGCTTTAAGGAGCTGAAATAGTGGGCAGACTAAGACAAAACAAAGAAAAACTAAGATACAAGCTAGTTGATGTTCAGACATATTTTAACCAGTCCAGCTTAATTGTTTAACCAAAAATTTCAAATTCCAATACCACACAGAACAATATTGCTAATATTATGGTTGCTGTAATATTTATTGCCAAGTGGAAGTATGAGCCAAATTTAACTCTTTTCCAAGGAAAACACAGTTGCAGAAAAAGCACACAATGCTCTCTTCTGGAGGGCTACATACGTCGTGGCCTTTAATTTCTCCTCTTCCTGCTTCTCATTCTTTTCTCCTTTACTTAGGAACTTACGGATCTATTTCTTTCATTCCAGTTAGGCACTTAATGGTTCTACTGTACCTTTGATATCCTGATCATCACATCTTTCAAAAGCCTGGAATTAAAAATTATTTAGGCAATTCTAAATAAATTGCTTGGCTTAAAGATACTATAATCTGAGCACCTTTTGTAAATTGAGGATAACACAGCAGTCTCTCCCAGGTTTGGGGAAGAAAGGGGCAATAAGGGGGAAGACTTATACTGCAGAGGGATACTTGTAAAGATCTTACAAAAATGTAAAAATTCTAAAAATAATATGGATAGTGAAAAAGTGAAAATAGCTCAGAAAAATTCTGAGTAGAACTGAAATGAACTAAGGCTAAGCAATCATTTTGTAATTGCAAGACAGAACGCCTGCTGAGATGACAAGACTTTACGTAAGATGTTACCATCCAAGAAATTTTTAAAAATCAGTTATATCCTGATACATTAATAGAAAGTGGAGGAAAAAGCTAAGTTGAATTATTTTGGAGTTTTCAGATCTTATTGTTATTACTATAAAGAGCAAAGATATAGCTATATCTATAATATATATATAATATAATTATATATATATATTTCTACATAGAAAGAGATCATAGTTCTTGGTACACATATTACACATAGTGAATTGTTTCCATGTTAATTCTGTTTTCAATCAGAAAAAAAAAATGTTTAACCTGAAAGAGACAGTGGGTGACTTTGTCACTGGCGAGTCATGAAAGCCTTATTATTAGATATAGAAGATATCTCTGTGTTGCATCTGAAAACGTGCTCTTCAGAGCATCGTTGTACATTTTCTACATCATATCCTTTTTATACTTCAATATTTGTTTAGCAGTGCCCAATTTCAAACTGAATTTTTTCCTTTAGCAACTGAAATATTATTCAGCACACGTTTTGTTGAAATGCTAAACAACTAATCTGACATAAATTTCTTTTCTAAGAGAAGAATTTTTTGTAATAGTTTAACACCTCACTATAAGCAGAATCTTTTAACTAATTGGGTAGCAAATGTAAATGCAAATACACACTTATTGTTAATGATGTTACTGTTACATTTCAGATTAGCCCTGCTTATTAATTCGGTAAGATAGGGCTGCCCCTTTCTACAAAAATACTTTACTTACATCATTGAACTATCACTGAATCCAGAAATGCCTACATTATAAAATAACTTATATTCAGACCAGTACTTTCTAACCGAGGAGATTTTTTTTCAGATCTCATTAACTATAAGGTGTACACACACTAATTTACCAACACTTGATCCAATAATGACACAAACACAGAGACAAAATTGCTGTTACTATCTTACCAGACACTTTACCCACTGATGCCTAGGAAGCTGTGCAAATCTAGACTGCTTCAACTCAGCCATCAGACCCAGAGAGGTTCAGGAATGTTTAAAGGCAGCTCAGGATTAATGGACTGGTATTTTCAGTGGTTAAAGGCTCCTATTTCACCTACATTTTGTATATTAAATACACTTTGAGATTGGAAAGTTGGATATGAATATGCCATCTGAATTTTAGACAAATGACATTTGGGAATAAAATCTATGGGAGTCTAGGGCTCTTCACAAATAATCTTCTATTTCTGGGTAAATGACGAGGATGCACTTTCTTGTCCCCTTGAACCTTAGGTTCAAGGTGTGGTCAGATGACTTGCTCTGGCCCATCAGATGAGAATGGAAGCGATCAAGGTCATATGTTGTGATATCATGGTCTTCATCTGTCTTACTACTTTCTCTTCTTGGGCAAGAAAAAGAATGTCATTTATTGGGCCCCCTTAAACACTGCAGTAAGAACTGCTTAGTGTCTTAATTTTTTGTTTGTTTGTTTTTCTTTAGTAATAAAAACTTTAAGGCTTTAAATTTTCCTCTGGGTTTTCACTGGATCTCAAGTTATAAAATGTAATGAAATGGTCTTCTATTCATTGCTTTCTGAAAGTTCATTAATTTTCTTTTTGATATAAATGAGGTTTATAAAAATAGATTACTGAGTTCCCAAGAGTTGTGATATTTTCAGTTGCTCATTTTAACAATTGTAGTTCTATTAACAAGAGAATGTGACCTGTAAGAGATCTACTTCTTCCAATTTATTAAAGTTTCCTTTGTAGCTGATAACAGGGTCAATTTTTATAAATCTCTCAGAAAACACATGAGAAGAAGCTTATTTTCTAGTAAGGGGCTAGAAAATACATACACACACGTTATCCATTTCATTACACTTTTTAATTATGTGGCTCAGTTCTCTAAGTTGTGCTTATTTTGTCCAATCATGTATTAAATTTTTCCAAAATAGCTTTATTTTTATGAAAAGGTCTTTTTGTATGTCTTGACAGTTTTTGCTTATATATTTATCTGTTATGTTGTTTAATTCATACAGAATTATGGCTGTGTGTTTTTCCATAGACTATCTTTTTCATTATGCAATTACTTCCATATCTTTGGTATTTTTACTCTAAATTTTACATTATTTCATATTGTCATGGCTACTTTAAAAAAATGTATCTAGTATCTCTTTGTCTAGTTCTATATTTTCAACATTTCTTTAGAATTTTACTTTAAGTGTGTTTCTTGTAAAGAGTTGATAATTAGGTTTTTTTTTAATTCAACCTAGTATGCTCTGCCCTTCCATAGAAGAAATTAGTTCATCCATATTTAGTGTAATGACATTAATTTTATCCTTCCATCATATATTCTACTTATTACTTGTTTTACATTGTTGTTTGATGTTTCTTTTTTCTTTTTTTTCAATCAAGTTGTACTTCATTCAGTTTTTCCCTTTATTAATTTGAATGTTATGCATTTAAAAAAATTCTATTAATATTTATTTTCCCCTTCTGGATTCATAAAAGGCATATGTTTCTCTGTTACTATTTGAAAATAAGATGCCACAAAGACACTGTTTTTTCCCCTATTTCTCTTTTCATCAATGAGATAAGACCTTTAAATAATTTTATTTTCAACTATACCACTATGAGCTCTTCTACATCAGACTTCTTACTGAGAGTAATAAACATTGTAACTGGTCTGTAAGTTGAAATTTCCTAAGTTGTGAATCCTTATCCTTCATGTCCTATTCTGGGAAGTAGGACAAATGCTGAGGAGGGAGGCAGGGAGAGGCTTCCATTTGGGTTCTCATTTATGTCTGGAACACTGAGGCGTGTTATTGTATCTTACCAGGCACTTGTGGGAAGCACTGCCTTCTCTGGGAGACCAGGTACTGAGGTTCTGCTAGAGAAAATGGTTACAGAAGAATGAAGCATAATAAACAGAGTCCAGTGGATAGAAGCATGTATATGTTTAACAATAAACTGCTGCTTCTGGCATTCTAGAGTGGTTACCAGCTAAAACCTTCAACATGGAACAAGCATAGGGAAACTGATTACAAAGTAATATGGAACATCTCCTAACTAGACAGTAGCATCTGTTATAATCCTAATTTGTCTGTTTTATAAATAAATTTTGCCTCTGCTTTAACATGAAAGAATTTAAAATCTGTATAAATTAGGTAGCCTCTTTAGAATAATGCAGTATGAAAATGCAATTTGAAAAGGAATCTCAATATTTTGTTATCTGTGGTCTTTATGACTTTGGGATATGCTTTCCTAAAAAATAGTTTTCTGAAGTATTTGTGTAAGTCATTAAAATATCTAACACTCATGGATAAGATGTTAGTACCCAATAGAAATAGTTGCATTTCCTTCCTGTAAACTCTGATTTCCTTTTAAAAATAAATTTCCATCTTTATTTGGATCAAGACGGCAAGTTACCCTATTCCTTCCAACCTCCAAGGAAGGGGAAAAAAATGTATTTCTGAAAAGAACAAATAATTAACAGCACTAGATACAAATAAGGAGATCAAAAATGTTGAGAAATACTTGAAAAATAAAAAGTAGAAAGGATCAGATCTCTAGGGGAAATATAGGAAATGATAGCCCAAAACAAGACTCAAAGAGAAGATTGTTGTGGCTATGGGGTTAGTTTCAGGGAAGCTGCAAGTTCAAAGTCAAAGAATTCAAGAAATCAAAGTCACTCAGCAAATTTTAGGATGGCCAAGAAGGCAGCAGCAGGTGGAACATTACCCCCTCCCTCACTTGCCCTTGCAGAGCAGAGTGTGTCTTCTAGCTGTGGGGCTCTGTTTCATTTTGGGGGGTGATTTTTGTTTTGTTTTGTTTAATGAAGGGTAGAGTGGGAACTAGCTGACAAGTGATATCTTCCTACAGGCTAAAATGGGAACTATCCCCTCCAGTATCAGCTGGGCAAGGCAGTGCCTCAGTTTTAGTACTTTACTCCTAGTTTTTTGGCTTCCCACCCCTCCAGGAAATAAACACCCAGAAGATACACTATAGCATGCCCTGTTCAGCATTATACCTTGCTTTTCTCCTACAATTACGAGAAGCAGGCTATTAGATGGTCAGATTAAAAGATGTCAGGAGGTAGCCCTTATTCACATTTCTCATGCTTCTATGTGAAGTTGCTTTGGCTAAACTAACACGCCTGGCCTCCTCCTCACCAAACTGCCCACACAGTTTTTCCATGACCTAGTCTATTGATGTCACGTCTGTCCAAGAATTAAGAAGTCCTATTTGTGTCTTGTTAATAGGCTCCCTTTGAAGCTTTCAAAACAAAACAAAAGGATATCAATAGCAGTGTAAACTGAAGTCGGGGCAGTATAAAGATGTTGAGAATGGTGCTTCACTAAATAGTAGAGAGTGAAGAATAGTTAGTTTTTGTCTTCTTTTAAAACCAGCTTGCTCAGAGGACATACCAATCTAGATCGTCCCTATAACTGCATCCAAAGGGGCTTATCAGTTCTGCCTATCTATACACTTTACATGTACATACCTGAAGGACACTGTTCTGTTTCTGTCTAGTGGGAAACTAACCTGGGTGAGGCTTTTCACTAGATTTGGGGCTCACCAGTCAAAAAAGTGCCTACGCATCTCTGGGGGCACAGATCCTCACTGGAGCCTTGTCTGACTAAGAGGTCTTTGCTCTTGCCTAGGGTAACTGGCAGCCACCACAGTCAATCAGTTATTAAACAACAGATTATGTACCCAGTGGGGAGCCCTAAACATCTTACCACAATCTTATCAGTCTCAACTGGAATGAGTCCATAGACCAGAAGACAAATTTTATTTTAAAACAAACAACAAAAGACACCAGAACCAAGATCCATTTCTTTTCAGTTTGACTCGTCCTAATTCTTGCCCTTGCCATTTGGCAGATTCCTTCTGTGATTCAAAATCTCCTTTCAAGATAATCACAAAAATGATCAATGTACATCATCCCCACCTCCACCGCATCAGTGTGCTGGCCCAGTGCAATTCTCTAAGTGCTTTTCCTATCTTACTTCCATTCCTCACAAATGATCGTTTTTTTAAAAAAGAAAAATGTAGTCTCGGGAGAGTAAGGAGACTAATTGGGGAGAACTGTGAGCCTGAGGAATTAGCAGCACAAAAGAGGAAAAAATTACTATGGCTAGACTTTGCATATCAGAGATAAGTAATGCTAATGCTCTGGTAAATTGGAAAGAATCTAATGACAATTTAGTAAGTTAAAAAAAAAAAAAAAAAAGCACTGCACTAAATGACTTTTTATTTATTGGTTCTCCAAAATCCATTTTTACTTTGTAACAGCACATCAATTTCCTTTCAGTCACATCAATTTTCTTTCCTTTTTTTTTTTTTTAACATTGCATCAGCCTTTACTAAACACCCTGTTTGTTCTCATGACTTCTCTAGCAACAGCTGTGCTGGCTTCAAAGAAGGCGCTTGTTCAGCCTGAAGGGACAGTTCCATGCTCTCCAATGGAGTGGTACCTGAGGCCATGACTGTCTGTGCTCCGGCAGCTGTGGCCATTGCTGTAGGAGCCACATCCCGTCGTCTGCAGGATGCAAATGACTTTCACAAGAGGGCACTTGTATTAGTTTGCCAGGGCTGCCATAACAAAGTATTGGGTGACAAACAACAGAAATTTATTTTCTCACTATTCTGGAGACTAGACGCCCAAATTCAAGGTGTCAGCAGGATCAGCTTCTTTTGAAGGCCTCGCTCCTTGGCTTGTAGATGGCTGTCTTCTCCACTTGCCTTCATATGGTGCCTTCCCTCTGTGTTTCTGCACCCCAACCTCCTCTTCTTATAAGAACACCAGTAATATTGGATTAGGACCTACATATATGATCTCATTTTACCTTAATTACCTCTTAAAGATTCTATCTCCAAATATACTTACGTTCTGAGGTACTACAGGGTCAGGAATTTGGGGGGTGGGGAGGCACAATTCAGGTCATAACAGTAGTCTTCTCCTCTCTTGCCGAGGGTGTGCAAATGGTGAGAGATGCTCCATGTTTCAAAATTTGCCAGAGTCAAGAGTCAAGCAGATCATTTATCAGAGGGTGAAAAGTTTTAGAAGAGCTAAGAAATTTGCGCAAACTGAATTTGCCTTAACATTAGCGCCAAAGCAAGATGGGCTGAAAAAAGTGCTAGGAGGTAGTTCTTTACGTTCAATATTTAGATACATACTAATGCCTCGCTTCTTTGTCCTTTAGATTGGTATTAATTGTACGATTAGCAGGAGAGAACTGGGTTAATGGGGAAAGAAGACTTAATTAGTATCTCTCAGGAGATGAAGGCCACCCCATGTGGGCTCCCTCAGCTTGCCTTCCTCTGCACTCCAAGTGCTTTGTGCTTTCACCCACCCTGTCTCCCTTCCCTCCTTACTCAGAGAGTACAGGCCCTCCCATCTTCCCAAGGACAACTCCTCCACATGTGTCTGTCTTTGCTTCTGAGGTCAAACATAACCTCTAAGAGCTATTTCCTTCAATGACTCATTCCTGTCTCCACTGTCTCTCCCTCTCCAGGGAGAGGCCATACGTCGCTCCTTCTCCCCTGGTTCTTTCTCCTGGGTTCACCAATTGCAATATTTTAAAAGCAAGAGAAAACACAGTTCCCTCAAAGTTGTGTGCCATCCCTCCTCTCCACTGCCAAAGGTCTCAGGATAACTGGATACTTGAATTCCTGGGTCAGTGGTCTTCCTTAGCCCTGGTTCAGAGCCTGGCACTGCTGACAGCATTTTCCGGAAGCAGCCTCCTCCCGCGGTTTGTTCTGGCCCTGCCTGTCCTCGCTCCCCCAGTAGCCCAGCTCTAGAGCCAGGCCTCTTCTTGCCTTACGGCCTCTCAGTAGGTGATCTCATCTGCTCCTAAGGCCCCAGTATAAACCTCTAATCAAATACTGACCAGATCAATATAATTTGCCTTGACCTCGGTTCCTGACCCACACTGCTAACTGTTTTCAGAGCAGTTCCAACTGGAGGATCACCAGGCACCTCCAACACAACATGAGCAAGACCAGGTTGATCATTTTACCCCAATACGCACACGTTTTTCAACAAATAAACTGCAATTTTAAAAAAAAGAGAGAGAGAGAAATGTAAGGGAGACCTATAGATTAAGAGACTTAAGAGATGGATCAACTGTGTGGATCTTATATTAAATCTTAATCAAAAAGGTGGAAAAAATCATGGTATAATCAGGGAAATTTGAACACTGAGTGTTTCACAGTATTATGAAACTATTGCTAAATTTTGTGTATGAGCATGGTGTTAAAGCTATGTTTTAAAATAGTCCTTTTATTTTTTTGAGATGCACACTAAAATATTTATGGATGAGATTATGTGATGTGTAGGATTTTTCTTTTAAATCCCCTGGCAGGAAAAGGACTGGGGGTTATAGATGAAATAAGACTTGGCATGAGCTGAGGCTAAGGATAGTTACACAAGGGGTCATGCACATAATTATCTCTACTTCGGTATTTGTTTAAAATTTCCCATAATAAAAAGGTTTTTGGAAAATCAAGAAAAAGTTTTAAAATGTAATTAAGTTTTAAAAATCATCACCTCCTTCTGACTTCTCTAACTTTGTGGGCAAACCTTTCCTCCTTTATCTTTGTCATTTTGCTATTCCTCACCTCCCCATGACCTCAAACATACAGGAACTGTATTGAGCCCAGTTTGCTCTCCCTCCAAAGCATACTTCGTCTCCTTCCTCCCCTCTCTCTTTTCCCTAATTACCACCTGGGTACACACGTTCTCCTTTTCTTTCATTTGTAATAACTTCCTGTCTCCCTAGCCCTGACTTTCCTCAGAGCAGAGTTTACTCTAACCAGACTAAATATTATTTTAACTGGAAAAATAATACTCTAATTCCACTTGTATTCTCAGACCATTCCCGAGAACAGACTTGTTTTGAGAAAATAGAATAACCTCTGCGAGGGCTTGCTACCTAGAATGAAGCACAAAAGGACTTCTGATCTTGGAGCTGGTGGGAGAGAGAATGGGAAGGAAGTTCGGGACTTGGTTTCCTAGTTGCATTCCAGGCTTGAGTTACACTTTTCTAATACATGTTCAATAGGCAGGGACAGCTGAGTGTTCTGGTTAAGAGCCAGACAGCCTCCCAGCTCCAGGGCTTCAGTTCAGTTCCCTACTAAGTAAGAAATTAATTGTGCTTATGCCATAGGATCATTATGAGGGTTAAATGAAATAATATGTATAAAGTGCTTAAGATCGTGCCTGTCACATAGTAAGTGCTATATAAAGCTGGTAAGGTACAACCCCTCTGATGAGTTAGCAAGTCCTTCTGTGAATAGAAACTACTACACCTCATGGAGCTTCCAAATTATATTCTCTAATTTTACTAAAACTAACCTTCATAAAGTCAATAAACAGCTTTAAAAGATGTCTGCTAATAAAATTGGGGATAAAGACGGACTTAATAATGTAAATACAGGCAAATAGCAGGAAACTGGTGGACCTGATTCTTCTGTTCTTAATACAAGCCCTTCACAGCCGTAGTGCAATGTGGAAACAAGGATGATGAAATTAGATCTCATGAGAAGTCAGCAAAACAAGGAAGAAAGGAAGAAATAACCAAGAACACTACCTGAAACATGAGTATATACATCCACAATTGTTGAGAATGAGCCTCTAGATTCTGAAACACAGAGCTCCTATTTTGTGAGTCAACAAATGAAAGATGCCTTGGAGAAGATATAGTCTTAACAGTAAATGGCTTCTTAGGTTGAAAAAATGTTTTGTGCTACTACTTAAACTGGCATAAATTTTTAAAATTATTCTAAGTCAATATTACAAGTAAAGTATTAAAGTCAGGAGTGAACAAAATGCTAAAGGATATAGCGACGTAATTAATTACATAAAAATCAGACATCGAAATGTAGTATATTCCTAATATTTTGTAAAAAGACGAGTAGCTGATAGTGAGTTTTTAAATTCCAAGCAGAGTAATACTGTATAGGGCAGGGAACTATATTCAATATCTTGTAGTAACTCATAATGAAAAAGAATATGAAAATGAATACATGTATATATATGTATGACTGAACTATTATAATGTATACCAGAAATTGACAGAACATTGTAAACTGACTATATTTCAATAAAAAAATAAATTTCAAGCAGAGGTTCACTGATTATCTCACACTTAAGAGATTTAACAATGGTGAATGTTTCTCTTTTCCAGAGACAAACGTGATGACTGGTGGCAATAAGCAGTACGCTATCCATCAGATGTTTTCAAACACAAAACCTTAACTGTCAAAAAAAAAAAAAAAGAAAGCACCTGATTTTTGGAGGAAAGTCTTTCAAAATTAATTGTACTACAGAAACAGTACCTCGAAAATACGTATCTGAAAATGTTTCCATTGCTATGCAATCTTTGGGGCAAAACCAATGTAATTTATCACTTTTATACATGTTTATGTCTGAACACTTTAAAAACTCAGAAACAGAATTTTATTGTTTGTTTTAAAATATTTTAAGTGAAGAGTTTCACTGGGTTTGAACTCCTTTTCCAAAAAAGATTAAAATGCAAAACCATCTAACTTAGTTTGCAAAAGCAAGTGATAGGCCTGATGGAAGATGGAAATTTACTAGTCAGATGTGACAAGTCTTTGCTTCATAGCTGAATAGGATTGAAAAGTGATTTAGTAAGTACATCCAGCGATGTACTTCTTCCATACAGATCTAGTGGTCTTTGGTGGGTATTTTCCCAGAAAAGGCATCATTGAAACCAAGTATCAAAATAAACTAAATTAGAACTTAAAAACAAGGAAGCATTTCAATCACACTACTCTCACTAAAAATATTAGTATAATTGTAATCATTTATAATATAGTAATATTTTTGAAAAGAGTAATAAAATACTTTATACTACAAATAAATA
Organism: Camelus ferus; assembly: GCF_009834535.1. Taxonomy (NCBI): domain Eukaryota; kingdom Metazoa; phylum Chordata; class Mammalia; order Artiodactyla; family Camelidae; genus Camelus; species Camelus ferus. Next base: position 32,856,648 of record NC_045702.1, read on the forward strand.
CAAAGTAACTTTTAAAAAGTCTGTTTGAAATAACTTCATCATTCAAAAATTTATATAGTAATTATTTATAACATGCATATGTATTAGTAAAGCATGTGTGTATGTATACACATGTGTGTATACACATCTGTGTATATGTGCATATGATTTCCAATTAATTAAAATCAAATTCTATTTCCAGCAAAATATGGTGAGGATTTCCACAGACCCACTTCAGTTTCACCACTGAAATTGATGAAAATTATTTCTTAAACAAACCAACCATTTAAAGCCATGGGAAATAGTCTGAAGGGTATACAACAAATAAAGAAGCATTTATTGACAATCTTCTAAAACTTAGTAACAACAGAGTCTGTGGGGTTTTTCGTTTTGTTTTGTTTTGTTTTTTTGAATCTGTGGTGTTTGAAACAATAACCACTTCCTTGCTACTCCCTCTTAGCTCAGCACACAAAAACTCCTCTCCGGATCATGCAGACGATTCTACAGGGCCCCTTCTCCCCTCAGATCTCAGCTAGAGGACTGTCATCCAGAGGGAATGTCAACATTACTCATCCTGCCCCCAGCTACCTGTTGCTGAGTTCTGGTGGGATGGAGGCTCTACCTTGGGTACAGCACGCTAAGAAGGCTGAGGCCCAGATCCCCTTGCCCTGACTCATCTGTAGTTTGCAAGTCAGAGGTTCCAAGCCAGAAGAGGCAAGCCGAGAAGACCTGACGCTACTGCCACCCCCTCCACCAAGTGCTCAGCTCCTAGAGTGAAGGGATCACTCAGAGAGAAAAGCAACCTTGTCCCCACCTCAGAGATTCTGACAGAGATTTTGCTCAGATTAAGAAGCAGGCCATAAAACAGACAGTTCCAAATCTTGCCCTAAAGCAATGGACTCCATTTGTAACAGACTGTAGAGAAGTTAAGTCTGAGGGTCCTCTCAAAAGTAGTGAAGGTTGTGGTGAAAGAAAACTGGGAAGAAACTGACAGATTCATTGGACATAAAAGCTAAACTGTACCTCAGCTGGTCTGTCAGAAAAAACCAGACAGCTGGGAAAGCCATGTGGGAGGAGCCCTCCTGGGGTCAGTAAAAATCTCAAGCACTGACATCTGGAGTATCCCTTCAAAGGAGCCTGAATTCCATTGGATCAGATGATGGTTCAACTTATGTCCAGGGCATGTCGAAAACAATAGTGCAATCAGCCAGCAACTATCTGAAAATTAAGATGGGTGTAGTCAGGAAGCAGACAATCTAAGAAAACCCTGACAAAACCCAGGGTGACAGTGGCCTACCCAAGACTCCCTGCCCCCTGCCACCTCCCCCAGCCCCTGTGGAGGAACATCAGAGACTTCACATTGCAGGGAGGAAATAGACGTCACTAAAAAAATCCAACCAGCCACTAAAGAAACGAGCCTTTGTGTGGGGTGAGAGGGACCAGTACCCAGAATTGCTACAATGTATTTTCTAAAATTTCCAGCTTCTTACAAAAAAGATAATATGAGATATGGAAAGGAACAGGAAAGTATGATCAATATCTTAAAAAAAAATGCATGCAACAGTAACTGCCTGTAAGAACAATCAAATCACTGGAATTAAAAAAGACTTCAATGTGATTATAAATATGTTCAAAAACTAAAGGAAATCATGATTAAGAAGTAAAGGAAGGTATCATAACATTGAATCAAATATAAAATATCAATAGATTAAAATTATTTAAAAATGAAGATTCCATGAAAAGCATAATAACTGAAATAAAAAATTCACAACATACAAGAAAAAAAAAACTGCAGACCAATCTCTCTCATGAACAGAGACAAAATTCTTCAACAAAATATTAGCAAATTGAATCCAAAAAGTATAAAAATAAATATACTCCATGACCAAGTGAGATTTATCCCAGGTATGCAAAGCTGATTCAACTTTTAAAACTCAATTAATGTAATCCATCACATCAATAGAATTTTTGCAAATGATTATATCAATAAATGCAGAGAAAGCATTTGACAAAATCCAGCACCCATTCATGATAAAAAAACAAATAAACTCTGAGTAAACTAGGAATAGAGGGGAACTTTCTCAACTTGATAAAGACTATCTACAAAAGAACTACAGCTAAAATCATACTTAATGGTGAGGAACTACAACCTTTCACACTAAGATCAGGTACAAGGCAAGGATATCTCCTTTTATCACACCTTTTTTAATCATCATACTGGAGGTCCTTGCTAATTCAACAAGCAGGAACAAGGAAATAAAAGATACACAGATTTGGAAGGAAGACATAAAATTCTTTGTTCATAGATGACATGATCTTCTATGTAGAAAATCGTAAAGAATTGCTCAAAAAGCTCCTAGAATCAATAAGCAATTACAGCAAGGTTACAAGACAAAAGGTTAATACACAGAAGTCAATGGCTTTTCTATACACTAATGAATAAACTGAATTTGAAATTAAAAACATAGTATGATTTACATTAGCACCTTCAGAAGTGAAATACTTAGGTACGAATCTAACAAGATATGTACAAGAGCTATGTGAGGAAAACTACAAAACTCTGATGAATGAAATCAAAAACTAAATAAATGGAGAGATGTTCCATGGATAGGAAGGCTCAAAATTGTCAAACTGTCATTTCTTTACAACTTGATCTATATATTCAATGCAATCCCAATCAAAATCCCAGCAAATATTTTATGGATACTGACAAACTGGTTCTAAAGTTTATACAGAGAGGCAAAAGACCCAGAAGAGCCAACAAAAATACTGAAGAAGAATAAAGTTGGAGGACTGACACTATCCAACTTCAAGACTACTATAAAATTATAGTAATCAAGACAATGTGATATTGGCAAGAGAATAGGCAAACAGATCAATGGGATAGAATAAAGAGCCCAGAAATAGACCTCCCATATAGTCAACTAATCTTTGACAAAGGAGCAAAGGCAACATAATGAAGCCAAGATAGTCTCTTCAACAAATGGCTCTGGACAACTGGACATCCATATGCTATAAAAATGAGTCTGGACACAAAAATTAACTCAAAATGGGTTATAGACGTAAATACAAAATGGTGAACTATAAAACTCCTAGACGAGAATACAGAAGAAAACCTAGATGACCTTGGGTATGGTAGCGGGAGATACAATACCAAGGATAAAATCCATGAAAGAGATATTGGTAATCTGGACTTCATTTATATATTCATAATTTATGTATTTCTATAGAATATTTGTAAAGTGGGTTAAAACCCATTTTAACAAATTTAAAAATGGGATATGAGCAAAAGATCTGAATATAAATTTCTCCAGAGAAAATGTACAAATGGCCAATTAAACATATGAAAAGATGCTCAGCATCATGAGTCATAAACTAAACACATACTAAAACCACAGTAAAATATGACTTCATACCCACTAGGATGGTTAGAATAAAAAAAGTCAGATAACAAGTGTTGGTGACAATGCGGCAAAGCCAAACTCTCATACACTGCTCTTGGGGATGTAAAATACTGCAGCAACTTTGGAAAACATTTTGTTTGAGGAAACAATTAGACAAAGTTACTCTTTAACCCAGCAATTCCACTACTTAGTGTATGCTCAAGAGAAACATACAAAACTTTGTGCACAAATGTTTATAGCAGCACTATTCCCAATAGGCAAAAGGTAGAAATAATGCAAATGTCCATTCACTGATGAGTAGATAAACCAAAAATGGTTTAGTCATATTCAAGTAATTTAATCAGCCATGAAAAAAATAAAGTACTGACTGCAACATGAATGAATCTTGAAAACATTATGCTGAGTGAAAGAAGTTAGTCACAAATGACCACGTATTATGTGATTGCATTTACACAAAATGCCCAGAAGAGGCAAATCTGTACAGACCAAATGTACGTCAGTGGTTGCTTACCGCTGCGGGACATAGGAAAGTGAGATGACAATGAAAGATTATGGGGTTTCTTTTTCAGGTGATGAAAATGTTCTAAAATTGACTGTCATGATGGTTGTACATATCTGTGACTACATAGAAAAACCACTGAATTGTACACTTTAAGCTGGAAAATGTATGCTCTATGAATCCTATCTCAATAAAGCTGTTTAAAAAAAATAGTAATTATGTTCCATACATTTTGTCGCTGATGGCACACAATCAAAAAAGTTAGAGACCATTTATGGTGGGAGGGGCACATTAAAAATATATCCTAATTCTTGTCATTTGTATCCCTCTCTGCAAGTTATAAGGTAGCCTCCCCTATCATTGTGATTGTTTATGAGCCAGCAGAAGTTCTAGTAAAGAAGGGTAAGACTCCACAGATGAAATTGAAATCAGTTCCAATCTCAAGGAATCAACTTCAGATATAGTCCAAACACTATAATGCCTATTCTCTTTCACTATAATTCCCTTCACTAAATTTCAGCCTCTTGGCCAGGCATTTATAGACCAATAAGACAGACTTGCCTATTATCAGTTGATTTTTGTTATGTCATTCAATAGCTGGGCTTTTTTTCTTTTTTTTTTTTTTTTGTCTTTTACTTAAATTACATGCACAGTTTGTGGACAAGACTATTCCAGAGTAGAGGTTGGCAAACTTTTTCTGTAAAGAGCCAGATAGTAAATATTTTAGGCTCTGTGGCCATAGGCCTGTCTCAGCTACCCAGCCCTGCTGTTGTAGTGTGAAAGCAGCTGTAGACAATCCACCAATGAATGACTAATAGACACTGGAACACAGATTTTCAAAACTGTGTTCCAATATACTTTAGTATGAACACTGAAATTTGAATTTCATATTATTTTCATGTAAAAGCTATTTAGGATAATATTCTTCTCCTTTCAATTGTTTCCAACCACTTAAAAACATAAAAAGTGTTCTTAGCTCATGGGCCTTAAATAAATGGTGGCTGGCTGGATTTGACTACGGGCCATAATTGGCTGATGCCTGTCTTTGACTATGATTGAATAAAGATTTAACTAAGGAAATTTTCTAAAATAATTACTAACCCTTAAAAACATTTATTTTTCCCAAATATCCTACTTAGGGCTCATGGTGGGAGTGGGGAGCAAGTTACCAAAAGCATTGCCCTTGTAGTTTTAACACCTGAAACCTCTCACGTGCAGTAAAGTTAATTCTAGCATCGACTGAGACATAAATACAAACAAACAATTCCCCAAGCTGCTTGGCAAGCTTGTAATTGAAAACTGACTTTCATCCTCCTCAACTGAGTGAATTTTATAGTCACTGTAATCTTGAAAACTAGACACTGAAGGACAAAAATATCATCCAATCACTCCTGGGGGCCCAGATGAGAAACCTTTTCCTCAAGCTCTTCCTTTTTCCCACTCTTTCTTTCTTTGATTTGTTATTTGTAACCTTACACCTCCAATCATTGTGCTAGTTTCTAATATACAGGTTGTAGCTAAGTAACATGAAACTGGTTGGAAAAAAGTGAGACACAAACCTGTCTCTTGTTTCTGCCTAGTATTCTGGCAGCTTTGCTTCCAGTAAGAAATACACATTCCCTTCCCCATTTAGTCATCATTCGTTTTAATGGCTTGAAAATCAACACAGATTTTCTAGTTAACATTTATCCCCAACTGTAAGCATCTATACCTAGATCTGAATACATACAGCTAGAAGATGTTTTACCACCATGATAGTGTGAGGGACATCCATGGACCACAAGAGTCTACAAGAAAGACAGCTTTAATAAGCCAAATGCAGCCATTTCCTTCCTTGCCTCAATTTTCTTCACTGTTTTGGTTATTTTAAATGTGATATGAACTCCATACATCTTTAATAGAAAAAGAGTAAATGCTACTCACAATAGGAAAAAAGAAAAACATTAAAACTAGATGAAATTGGTATCTTCTCCAAACACAATTCAAAATAGCAATAAGAACGCAAATTCCACTGATGTGCCCCGGGAAGGCAATCAGCTTATGAACCATGTCATATTTGGTTCTACTGCAGGACCCAAAACATTCATGTTTATTTGACATGAGAATACCTATGCCTCTTTTCTGTGGGTTTACCAAAGTGTATTCACTTTTCTAGTATCATTATCCTTTTCCATCTTTCTTCACTTTTTTTCTCTAGGCCTTCTGGACAAATTTAGAACATAATATGTTGTGACTATGGTAATTCAAGGGTATAATCAATGTAAAACGAGTTATCAGAATGATTTTTTTAATGTTTACAATAATCTCTTCAGTATATTTGTGGTATCTTTGTGAAAATGGTTAATGAGATTTTATAGTTAAATGACCTCTGGTGAGGAAAAAAAGTTTGATAGTATATGAATTAGACTCAAGCTTTTCAAAAAAAAAAGTTTGAAAGTATATGAATTAGACTCAAGCTTTTTAGCTTCAAAAAAGCTAACAGGAACTACTAAATTATGAATTTCTTCCCTAGGCAAGTCAAGTTTCAACTTCAGGAATTCCTGTAAGAAAACTATAACCTTGCATTATTTTCAGTCTGAAGCCAAAATATCCTTTCAAATTTTGGCTTGAAAACTTACGTAATGTTCCTAAAGTTACGAGAGACCAAGCTCAGGGATGCTGCACACATATAACATGGGTACATTTTAAGTTCTCCAACACTGGCAGAGACGCAAACAGGCATGCAGTTAAGTGAAACAGAGTCTCTGACTGGTCTAGAAATTTGGACAAAACAAAACCCAGGCTCTGAGATGTGGCCATCTAATACACAAATGCTTAGGTATTCGTGCCCTGCGTGTGTTCTCTCTCAACCCATGTGTTTGAGTCCTTTAGCATTGCCAGCTCTGATACACACTCCATAGTTCTTATAGTGACTCAAGGGAAAGAAAACCATTTGATGACGGTCTAAAATCATTCTTAAGAGGTCTCATACTTTTTTTAAAAGCAGGGAAACTTTATTTTCAAAATTATGCATGGAATTCCCAGAGTGGAATGCAGTTTTTTGTTTTTTTTTTTATTTCAACTGGTGGGGGGGGTATTAAGTTTGTTTGTTTGTTTATTTATTTATTATTAGTTGTCTTGGTTGTTTTTCTTTTCCTTTCTTTTTTTTTTTTTTTTAATGGCGGTACTGGGGATTGAACCCAGGACCTTATGTATGCTAGCATGCACTCTACCATTTGAGCTATAACCTTCCCCCCAGAGTTTTAAAAATAAGAGCTTACTTCATAAAACACACAAGCAAGCAAGACAGATAATCTAAATTAGGGGTGACCTACCAAGGCCTCAGGGCCGAATCTGGCCTACTACCTGTTTTTATGCAACCCACAAGTTAGAAATGACTTTTATATTTTTAAGTTGTTGAAAAGCATCAAAAGAAGAATAACATTTCATGACACGTGAAAAGTATATGAAACTCAGATTTCGGTGTCTATAAATAAAGTCACTGAAACACAGCCATGGTTATTTGTTTACCTATTACGTATGGCTGCTTTCACATTACAACACAGACTTGAGCACTTGCGACAAAGACATTATCACCTACAAAGACAAAAATATTGACCATCTGGCCCTTTACACAGAAAAAAATTTGCCAACCTCTGCTGTATATGAGAACATTGTAGCTCACTTCCTAAAACTGGTTTTGCAACAATTAACTTTCCTCCTACATGTGGGTATGTTATCTACTCTGCCAGTTGTAAATATCCCTGAGAACTGTTCGTCATGTCTACCTGAGGGCAGGTTTCATCACTGGTAAGCTGGGTATGTGGTTGCCTGCTCTGTGCTTCACCCTGTGGAGAATCCCAAGGAAAATAAGTTGTTAACTTCTGCCCTCAAGGAGATTAAAATCTAGCTAAAAGAAAATATTCTGTTCTGCACTGAACCACAAGAGAAACAGCTCATGTCTGTGACTTCTAGCAGGAAACCCTCATACTAGGCCTGTGTGTAGAGAGCAAGTCAAAGTGAAGTTTCAGGAAGATGGAGGTGGGAGCTTCCATCACAGCAAAGAATTTCAAGTTGAATATCGAACCTCCCTGTTTGTAAAGCATTCCACCTGCTGCTTGGCCTCCCCCTCGACTCTCCTCTGCTCTCTCCCATGTTTAATTCTGCTCTTCTCTAATGCAAAGGCATCAGGTATTTTTTTTCCGCCTTACCTGCTGCTGACCCATGCTCTTAAGGCCCCATCTTTTACTCCAACTAACTTACCAAATTGAGATTTTATGTTTCCTAAGCAAAGATGATTCTTGTCCTAAGAGAAACTCTGATGCCACCTGTTAAGATGATACTACTTTTTTTTAAAAGGCATTTCAACTGAGGAGGGGAGGAGAGAAGGAAAACATCCTTGGTGAGAGAACGTTTTGGAGACAGGCACCAGGCAGTAGGAAACAAGCTATACCAAAGTGGAGTTTGGATAATAGAGGTTAAAAGGAAATAAGGGCAGACAAGCAAGCAAGATAAGGCCAAAGGACTTGGCAAAGGTAAAACTTAGCAAAGAAACAGAGAATCTTTGTAAGTTTTTGAGCATCGGAGCAATGTGATGAAATTAGCACTGACTGAACGTGGATATTGAGGCTGGACTCAAAGGACTGCACTGAAGGCCAAGAGCTCAGACAGGAGGGTGTTGTAATAATCCAGGTGGAATACGGTAAGAGCTTGGACTTCAGTGGGAGCAATGGGGATGGAGAAGGGTGGCTATAAAGGTTTTCTAGAGAAGAAACCGATGTGACATAGCCTTAGGGAATGAGGGAGGGGGGAAAGAGAGGAGTACAAGATTTGACCCTGGATGAGTTGAAAAATGGTGGAGACATTATCAAATTTATTATTTTAAAATAAATGTATTATATCTTTCCTACTTTCATAAAAAGAATCTAGCCTTCTTATAGAAAAGGCATGTACATATATGCACAGGGAAATAAAATAAAGACAGAATCTAAACTTCAACAAAAAAGGCAAGAATATACAATGGAAAAAAGTCTCTTCAGCAAGTGGTGTTGGGAAAGCTGGACAGCCACATGTAAATCAATGAAGTTAGAACCATCCCTCACACCATACATAAAAATAAACTCAAAATGGCTTAAAGACTTGAACATAAGACACCATAAACCTCCTAGAAGAAAACACAGGCAAAATATTTTCTGACATAAATCTTAGCAATGCTCTCCTACAGCAGCCCACCCAGATAATAGAAATAAAACTCTCAGCAGCTCTAGGAAGTTAGGCAGTTATTATCTCCATTTGCAAATAAGGAAAAAGAGGCACAGAATATATCTTTAAAAGGTGCCCAAGATCCAGGGCTGTACACGTGGCTATGCAGCTTGTGCACTGGACAACTCCAGGGGGAGCCATTAGACACTCTACGCTGCTGTATGCAGTTGCCCTGCCAAGGTGACAGAGCGTGTAATCAGTGCAGCCAGGATTGCAACCTAGGCACTCTGGCTCCAGCCCCTACCCTTAACCATTAAACTAATCTAGGACTTAGCCTTTCCACGTAATTCCTGACCCCAAGGGCTTATTCCTAGGATGTTGGCAACACCAACTCCCAAAGCTCACTATTGGTGAGTCCCTGATTCCATCAAGGTCATTCTTTTATACTGTTTGAGGACTACTCATTATCATGCATATTGATTTTATCCTCAAGTAGCTAGAAGGGTGACTGGTAAGTCACAGGTAGGAGTTGAGGGAAGCATAGAGTATTCTTCAACTTAAACCAGAACTCTATCAAGTAAGTTAGTTCCTTTCCTCATAGATTTATAAGCAACTTTTTGTTATGCTAGCCGGATGCTTGAGGTTTCCTTTATATTCTTAACAATAAATATATATATTGTACTTGGCAGGGAAAATTTATTGACATTTAAAACAAACAAAAACAAAACAACAAACTGACTTTAGCTGCTTCTGCTGTCAAATAAAGGGAGGGGAGCTTAGAGGGGAGGATGGAATCTCCATATAGAAACTACCAGTTGAGCTAAGGGAGCAAAAAGCCTATTAAAGCATAAAATGACCACACAAGTGTTCTTGTAAGACTAAGACATTGGTAGGTGGCCTTTTATTCAGCAAAGCAGTTTAGAGTATTGGGAGAAGTCAAGGTTTGTAAATTACAGCACTATTGGCATTTTGGACTGGATAATTTCTTTGGATGGGGTGCTGGGGATGGGGGGCTGCTGTCCTGTGCATTATAGGATGTTCAGCAGCATCCCTGGTCTCTATCCATGAGATGCTAGTAGCACCCTCCCCCGAGCTGTGACAACCAAAAATGTCTCCAGATATTACCAAATGTCCCCTGGAGGGTGGGGCAAAACTGACCCAAACTGAGAACCACTGGGATGGACAAAAGTAAGTTCAAATGGATAGAGACCAGAGTTATATTGTTCCAAGCCAGCAGTTCTAAATGCATGGTCCTGAGACTAGCAGAATCGGCATCACCTGGAAGCTTCTTAGAAATTCAGACTCTCAGGCCCCACCCCGGACACGGGAACCAGAATCTCTATTTTAGCAGGATATCCAGGTGACCCATGTGCACATCAAGTTTGAGAAAGACTGCTCTAGTCTATGCATTAAAATGAAGGCCTTTCTGAAAACTGTACTGAGGGATTCCAGACAGCTAAGAGAAGGGGAGACTGACAGGGTCTGGAGAAAGAGGGAAGGGGAGAGCAATATGGTATTGGGCAAAAATTTTTTAAGGCAGACGGTTACAGACCTCCAGGAAAACAATGTTTCATTTGCAATTAAATTGTTTGCTGTGCCGTGATACAGTCCCTTGCCCCTCACCTCCTATGTCCTCTACGTCCCCAAACCTGCAATACCATTCTGCTAGATGCAAGAGCCTCGCGATTGAAGAAAAGTCGACCGTTCCATATTTGTGCTGGCACGGGGCAGACAGAAGAAACCAGCTGCAGGAAACGAGACACAGAGGAGATCAAGAGCTCAGTGGAACCAGGAACTTAAAGCAAGAGGTGACAAAGAGAAACAGGGGCCCCCAAATCTCTAGTAATGTGGGAAGGGGTGGGGTTGCTGGTTCCACACGGAGAATGGGGATGATAGCCAACTTCATGTTTAAGAAAGAATGACTTCTCTCCTTTCCATGTTAAAGGAAGTAAATCCCATAAAGAAGGAGAGCAGGGCTGGGTACAGGCATCTGTAAATTTGCATTCAACTCTCTATATGTTCTACAGTTTGTGTGTCAAACTTGGTTACTCACTGTTTCTAAGGAAATGCGTATTTCCAGAAATAAATCTTTTTCTGACATCCCTGGTTTCAATGACTCTGTATTTATAACTAAAATCTCCATATAATGAAAATCCTATCATGGATAGTTTAATAACAATCTTTTCATTAACCTCAAAGTAAACAAGGGAAGAAGCAGAGGAGGTGACTGACGTCTTTGTGCAGCAGCCCATGCAATGGAAAGGATGCCACAAATGGATAATGAGATTATATTTGGCATATCAGTTCTAAGTAGGTTGAAAACAGTCTATTGAAACAAACTAGCATGTCAGTAAAAAATTCTAAAACATGTATCGACTCAATTAAGACTAATTTTATTAATTTGAACAATACACACACACCCCAGGAATCACCTGTTTCAAACAGTGCATGTTCAATTTTACGTTGAAGTGTTTATTTTGTAAACAATCTGCTTGGTTTCTATTTTAGAAAACAGTTTGGCAGCCTCTTAAAAAGTTAAACATTCACTTACCATGTGACCCAGGGGTCCCACTCCTAAGATGAATGAAAAAATACAGCCGTCCCAAGGCTTGTCCATAAATGTTCACTGCAGCTTTATTTGCAAGAGCCCAAAGTTAGAAAGAAACAAATGTCCACGAGCAGGTGAATAATAAATCATAGGCCATCTGTATAATGGAATATAGCTCAGCAATAAAAAGGAAAGAACTATTTATATACATTAACAACATGGATGAATCTCAAATTAATTATGCTGAGCGAAAGAACCCAAACCAAAAAATAAAAGTGCATACTGTATTATTCTATTTAGACAAAACTCTAGAAAATGCAAACTATCTGTAGTGACAGAAAGCAGATCCGGGTTGCCTGGGGAGTGGGGCATGGGAAGTGAATTACAAAGGGGCATTGAGAAAATCTTCAGGGTGATGGATACATTCATTATCTCAGTTGCGCTGATGGTTTCACCAGCATACGCATCTGTCAAAACTCAGCAAATTGTGCGCTGTAAGTGTATGCTACTATCCATCAATTAATCCTCAATAAAGCTGTAGGAAAACAGACCAAAAACTGTTTTTAAATGATGATCAGCCATAAATTAATCACAAAAGGAATGAGTGCTAAATATATTTAACATTTTTAAAGCAAGAATGAGCTGCACTTTCCTGCTTCACAGGAATCATTCCAGTTAATCTTCAGCAGCAGTTGGAGCTGGCTGTACTTTCCCTAGTGCAGTCCAACGCTCAGCACGTAGACCATCGTAATTCCAAATGGTAAACTGCTCTCTTTGTGTCTTCCATATCAATTAGACCTATTATTCATGTTGGGACTGATATTTGGCCCACATAAACTTTTAACTGAAATAAGCCTTGGAACAGAAGCCGATCTCTATGGTTGTGAGGGAAGGTTACCTACCCTCACTTAAATATGGCATTTTGTTTACCCACAGAGCTAGCTGAAGGCACGCTGGCCTCCGTGCATGCTCATTTATCAAATGAGATCAGTCTGGAGGGCACTTTGTAAATTGTGAAAAACTAGAGAGCTGGAAATTGTTACTGCTACTGCTTCTGCTGCTATTAATTAATTAAGACGGTGACTGGTGATTATTAATTCATTTGGTCAATACAATTTAGAAGATGGGAATTCCAAAGTTAACTGATACATTAATAATAAAGTTCACATGAAGCTGATAAACGAGTAAATGAGCTGTCTGCTCCACAGGCACACACCCAAAGTGGGTGTGATCAGCACTGCTTTTAGAGACCTGAAAGAAGTTTTATATTTACACATATATACACAGCTGTGTGGAGAGGGGCTCGGGGTGGGCTGTGTACATACAGTAGCACTGGGGAGTATTACAAGTGAAAAGAAATAAAGTTTGGGTACAAGCAAGCCATTCTTGATTTCAAATAAAGCTCTAGTCAATGAGTATCATAAATCTTTGAGGTCAAATAAACATCTCTGAAAATAATAACCCCTCTTTCACTTTTCTGTATGTTAGATTGTATCATCTTGAAGCAAAGGCAGCTCACAATTGCCTGTTTTACAGAATCCTCTGCAGCTTCTTTTTCTACCTCCTACTTTTCACCTTCCCTGTTTCATTCCTAAACTCCTTTCCATAATTTCCACTGATCTGCTGTGCTCGTGGGACAAATCACAAGTTCAGTTTCTCTGCCTCATTCTCTTCCTGGGCTTTTTCTTTCCTGCAGGGTTAATCTATGTCCATCAAATCCTCATACGACTCCTTCTTTCACATAATTTTTTCCAGAGCAATGTCACAGTGGTAAGTTTTGCTGGAGTTTGCAGTTTTTCTTGCTCATTTTGAGCACATCATACACACAGAGATCTTTGTGTGCTTGTTTATTTGCACACTCCAAAGGATTTGAAATGAAAACACAGTTTCCTCCTTCTTGGCTGAAGCCTTTTAAAAACCTGGAATTATCTTTGACTCAGGCCTCTTTTATTTCTGAGCCTGGAAATGGTCTGGGATTATCTCTCTTGGGCCTGATTTCCCTTCTCAGTGCACCATACAGTAGATTTTTTAAAAAGACAATCACAAGAGGACTAATTTAACGAGTAGAAGCCTAAAGACCCAAATTTGTAAACAATGTAATATGATGATATAAATATCGGTTTGCGTTTTGAATAATGTGAATGTTGGTAGGGAGCAAAGAGTAAATGACTGGGTCATCTGGTAGCAACTGGTAAGAGCCTCACTGTCCCATTAGTCTCATAAAAAAGGAGACTGCTGTCCCATGAACCTGTTTGGATTAGCGATATCTCTTTGGCCAACCATGGACACTCTTTCTCTGCTGGGACCTGATGACAGAAGGAACTATAACCCGGGATATGAGAGGACCTGCAGGGTGCTGGGCCCTGGCTCTCTATTAGCACGGACTGACTACCACCCTGCTGAAGAGACTGCAGGATGCACCTCCAGCTGGGAAACCCTCCCACCCATCGGAGAAAGAAGCAAAACTTACATTTTTAACGTAACATATATGTATGTGACTGTTCCTTGTTGTAAGGCACAGCCAAAAGATAAAACATCCAAAGTGACAGCCCCTGTCCACCATCAATATAATCCACAAACCAATCCAAGTCTGTCTGATTTTCCTTCAGAATATTTATTTTACTAATTCCCAGGCCCAGCCCAGGCCCTTGTCTTTTTATGTGCAGATTGCATAGCTAACAAGGACTGACAAGGGACAGGGACTTTACACGCATTTTTATTCATTCTCACAGTTATGACTCAGTAGCAAAGCTTTCACACATGAGGAGCGGAGGACAGCTATTGTTTTTGTCTGCCTGACACCACTTTCCTTCCCCTCACTGTCTTTTGGGGCATCGCTCCTTCCCCACCCTATTCCTGTGGTGCCAATGACAATGCCCTTACCCCTCCTCCCAGGCACGTTTAGGTCAACAACGGAACCGCACACTCCTGGCCACAGTGATGGTCCAGGTGTGAGCTAATGGCAGTGTCACAACACCAACAATGATAGCTTTGTGCTGGCAATTATTCCAAGTATTTTAAACATCTTAGGGCATTTTATCCCCACACCAACTCTATGATGTAGGTCCTAGTATCTTTCCCATTTATCAGATAAGGAGACAGTGGCACAGAAAGGTTAAGGAACTGGCCTAAGGTCAGAAAGTGTTTCCTCGAAACTTAAGAACTGCAGCTATGGAGAGAGTCTTCTTCTCTTGGTGAAGAAACTAGGAAGAGCTACAGTTACCAGTGGCCATGTCCCTTACTCCATAGTAAATCTGCTCACAGCCCTTCCCCAGAGTGGAAGAGTTGGTAGATAAATGTTGAAACCAATAAAATATTTAGACAATATAGGAAATATTCTCATGCCTTCAGGATGAGAGACTGACTTCTTTAACAGAATATAAAAAGCACTGACAATAAAGGAAAACATTGACAAATATGACTTCATTGAAATTAAAAATGTATGTTCATCAAAAGACACAGTTAAGACAATAAAAGACAAGCCACAGGCTAGGACGAGACATGTGTATACATATAATCACAAATCAATAAGAAAAAGACAAGCAACCCATTTTTTAAAAATAAACATGAGCCTTTAAACAATACTGCACAAAAGAGGAAATCCAAGTAAACAACAGACTTGTGAAAAGTGACACACATCACTAGTAATCAAGGAAATGCAAATAAAAAATTCAGTGAGGGGGGAAGGTAGAGCTCAGTAGTACAGCATGTGCTTAGCATGCATGAGGTCCTAGGTTCAATCCCCAATGCCTCCATTAAATAAATAAATAAACCTAATTACCCCGCCCCCAAAAAGTTTTAAAAATAAATAGACAATTCTGTAAAATGCAATAAGATACCACTAATCACCTACTAAAACAGTTAAAATTTAAGACTCAAAATAATGTGTTTATAGAACTAGAACTCTCATACAGCTCTGGTAGAGGTATAAATTGTTACCACCATTTTAAGGAACCTTTTGGCATTGCAGGGACAGTTGAGAATACTCATCCTATGACACAGCAATCCATTCCTAAATATATAACTCAATAGAAATATGTGCATGAAAGCGTTCATGGAAGCATTATTCATGATAGCCAAAACCTGGTCAAAAGCCAAATGTCCATCATCAGTAAAATGGGTAAATTATATTCTATAACGGAATCCTCTACAGAAATATTAATAAATAGCTACACCTAATAACAGAAGAATTTCAGAAATACAGCATGGAGTAAAAGAAGTGGGGGTGGGAGGACACTGTGTGGTTGTATTTATATAAAGCTCTAAAGTCAGGCAAAACTAAACCATAAAGATAAAGTAAGAGAGAATTCATTGAGATATACAGTTATGATCTGTGCATTTTTCAATGTGTTATGTTACACTTGTTTAAAGTATATTAAAATTATTGGCACTGGCAATTAGAAAAGCATTGGATTTCTCAAAACATTTTCAATAGAGTAATTTGGCTAAAAGTTTTGAAGGTTTTATATAAGGTGAAAGTGAGAAAGAAATGGAGGAAGTTGGTAGATAAATGTTGAAAAGATCAAAGCTACGGAGATAGGCTGGGACCTGGGACCCTTTACTGCAGTGGTTGTGCCTGGACAGATGTCTCCTCTAGCAACAGAATACAAAGAAACTATAAGGGATTAAAAATAACTACATACTTGCACAGTTGAGACAAATTATGAACAATGAGATACAAAAAGGCAAAAAATCGACTACCAATTTCGAAGTGCTGGGAGCAAAAGCAGGGGACTGAGCATGATCCCTGCACACAGCACCACCAAGAGGGTGGGCAGACCACCTAAGCCACCCCTCTGGCCTGACCCACTGATCCACCCCCAACTCTCACCCCCATTAAGGAACCAGCCACCGTCCTTGGGGAGCGAGCAAGGGCACCTGTTACTTGTTTTTGCTCCTTTGTGCTGCAGCACAAGTCCCAATAAAGCCTTGCCTGAATCTCTCGTCTGGTCTCTTATCAATTTCTATTGATTATAGAGTCCAAGGACCGGGGTCGGTAACATAACCGTTCACTCCAATAGAAACAATGGTAAGCATATCTGTTTAGGTGCACGTTAAATTTGCTGAGTATTCAACTGTTAATTTCACTTTAGTGCAAATCTTGACAAAATTGCTCTGGTTCCTATTGTTTAAATTAACCATTGTAACCATAAACTCAATAATGAACATCCACACCCCTATCCACAGAAATGATAAACATTTTCAGTTTTGAAATATAAATGGTCAACTTTGGAAGAAAAATAATTTTGACTTTAAATTAATATTATATCCCGCTTAAAAATTTGTTTTTAAGTTAATGAATATTGAAACTGAGTTTTAATCATCAGTTCACATAAAGTTTATCTCAAGTTCCAACAGCAATATATCTTCAGTATTCCTATCCTATTTTTCACATTCTGAATGACTCAGCAACACCTATTGTAATTAGAAACTTAATATAAATATAGGAAATACACTCCATTACAAAAGTTAACGCAGAGGCAAATGAAACAAAATAAATTTTCATTAGAGACAGTAATTAATAAGACCTTCGCTGTCTGTGTTCATGAGTCTGATTTCCTCATCAGACTTAGCTATTCAGTCTTCCATTTTGGAACTTGCTTACTTTCTTTTTATATAGCACAAAAGCCATTATCATTTAATTAAAACTATTGCGGTAAATAGATGACCTTTCACTTCATAAGAGTGGGTGCTAAATTTGATCCAGATTCCAAGTTAAAAGCGCTCTCAGCTGAAGGCAGAGGTATGTGAGTCTTAGATTCAGGGAACTGCCTCTAAACCAGCTCTCTGTGCACTGAGGTTCTCTGCCTAAGTCAACAATTCAGATTCTGCACATCTTTAGGAATGGTACCCTTTGGGAGTGTTACTGCAACTCTAAGTCACAAATTTGATTGAGAGTATTAAATTCCATGATCACAAAGCTATATAAGAAATATATTTAAATACGGATTAAGTTTTGAATTCCACAGAATCATAAATTTATGAAGGCATCCTCCAAATGAAAATCAAGGTTAAATGCCTTTTGAAAACTTACTAAAAATGTAAACTAAATAAGTAACAAACTTTTTGGGCTGCTATAAGGTTAAGATTACTAGGTCAAAGGGCATGATCATTTTCCTGGCTATTAATACACATTTCCAGGTTACCTTCCAAAAACAGGAGTAATAGGTTCTTTTCTGTGTGCTAGATTACTATTCTGTTCCTTGCAACCAACAACCTCTAGCTGATATACCTCCCCAGATGTAGAATACTTCCAAGATAGTTTACCTGCCTTTCTATATGGACCTGAAGCAACAAAGCAGTAAAGGTGAATTAAGATAAGACCCAATGTTACCAGAGAGTAGGTTCTTGTTGCAGAAAGATTTCAGAGACGAGGTAGGGAGGTTAGGAAAGCAAAGTAAGGGGGTAGGGGTATAGCTCAATGGTAGAGTATATGTTTAGCATTTAGCATTGAATCCTGGATTCAATACCCAGTACCTCCATTGAAAAAAAAAAAAGTAAAATGAGGATTTATCAAATGATAGGACCCTCGCAAGGGGAGAGCGGGCAGACTCAGGTGAGTGCTGTGCTGAGTTTCTTTGGCAAGCTGGTTGCACAGGGTGTAAAAATGAATTGGGGGAATATTCATTGGAGAGGAAGGGGTTTGGGGGTTCTAGTCTCTGATTTTTATCCCAGCTCCACCTTCCCAAGGGGAGGAGGGATTTTTGTCCTTATTTAGTCTTGATCAGAAGTTTCAAGTGTGTGATGAGTACTTCTTATCTGCAAGGCTGATTTTACTGTAATGAGGGCATAATGAGCAAAAGGTTACATTCGGACACTGGAGATTCCTGCCTTTTCCCACCTTTTTTTCTCTGCCTCCAGGACACTTGTCACTGCACTTATCAGTCCAGAGGTTCCTGCTTTCCTCGTCTGCCCAAGGACACTTGTGGTTCACGAAATGTATGATTTCCTGCCATTTGGCCCATGCCCCTCTTTCTCTGCTCAAATCTAGCTGTCCACCTCCTCTAAAACCAAGACAGAGAAGAGTGAGCAAGTAAATATTTGGCTATAGGATTCTATTTCTCTTGTCATACCTGCACATTTTTCCTGATACCCAGATATGGGACTGAAAGAAATCTATGCAGGTCAGCCTTCTGCAGGTTTGTATTTCTGCAAAGATCTACAGGACCTAATAAAGGTATAGGCAGCATTCCGTGCAACTCCCTCTCCTCACAGGATTTAGGTAGACCCAGAATGTCTGTCCTCGTAACTTGTGAATGGCCTTGGATTACACAGCTCCTCCGCTTTTAAGGAAATCACTGTGGGCTGCCACACACAAATAAGACATGCTTTGAAACGCTCTCTAGTGGTACCAGAAAAAGACAGATAATGAGAAAGTAATGCTTTTACATGTTTACTAATTCCATTAGATTCCAGATCATACATCTAAAAACCTGGGTGCAGAGCCTGGTTCCAAGGAGGCTACCAAGAACCAAAAAGGCCACCCATTTAAAGATGAACCAATACTTTGTTTCTCATAGAAAGTGAGATTAGCAGCTTCTTGGAAAATGGAATGAAATGGAAACGGAATGGGAAAAATGCTTATTTTAAAAACAACAATGCAGAACTTAAAATTTCTATTGCAAAAATCTTGACAATACATTGGAAATACCATCCTGAAAAGATAAGTTAAAATAAACATAGCAAATTTCCCTAGTATAGTAAATAAAATGTCATTGTCAACTTTCTTTCATGTAACAGCTGTATAGATAAAACACATTTTAACAATTCCAAACTATACCATTTATGCCTACACCTTACCAAGTGTACCTAACAATTTGCATACTGCATTCATTTTCAAAGAGCAAGGGGAAAATAAACTAGCAGTTAAGCATAAGACACAGCTGTTACAGTCAATGAATTGAATAGCTGATGTGAATCTTTGACTTTAAGTGCATACTGAGAGGACACTAAAAGATTCCTAACCACACAAGAATAGATACTCAGGTTGCCAAATATTTATGTTTTTTTTTCTCATTGAAGTCCAGAAATTTTATGCAAAATTTTCATTTGAATTTCAGGCAAAATTTCAAAAGCATTTGGCTTTTAAAAAACAATCACCAATCTGTTCCTCCAATCTGTAAGGGAATAAAACATAAAGACTTCTCCGAATTTTCATCTCTATTACCAATAATTCCTGAAACCTGTAGGATATATCTAATTTGCAACTTTTTTCACCCAATCCATCAAACCTGGTGGCAGATGTATACAATCTGTATGTACTTTTTTCTCTCACTAGACCATAAACCCTCCGAGGGCAGAGAATATCTTAGTCATGATTGTATCCTGGTACTCAAGGCCAGACACACAGCAGGCAGGCAGTGTACGTCTCTGTTTAGTCAATGCACACACAATTGTTCACAATGAGAAAAAAAATATTACACAATTGAGGAAAAGCCTTTCCTACATTTTCTGGAGAGGAACTGTATACAGGCATTCAATATGTAGCATATAGTGTGGTTTGAGTCAGACCAAGTGTCTACAATGGAATTCATCCCTTACAGTTCTCAGTGCTTGGCTGAGATTTGAGGGTGTCCAGAGGCAGCCTTTGTTGAGGAGCTGGATGGGCAGGAGAGCTCACCCACTAGAGAGAGCACTGTTTACCTGGATGAGGAGCTACAGGCTATAATGGAAACATTCACACCCTGATGCTTTTAGCCTAGTAGGTCCGCACCACTCAACTGAACAAAGTTTCCAGAGACTTGGAGGACACCTGATACAACCTGTCACATTCCATATACCCCTAAAACTATTGTGGAGCAGTCACTCATTATTCAGAATTAGTCTGGTACTGGGCAGAGAGTGGAGTGAAAAACAAGACCCCTGCCTTCAGGGAGCTTAAGTTCTGGTCATTGGTAGTTTGGTGCAGAATGGAAAAAGCTCATCCCCAAAACCAGATGAAAAAAACAACAAAAACAGCAAATAACCATCAGCACTGCCAACAGGAAGGAGTCCAAACTCAAACCTTACACTTTGAAAAATCTTCTCTAAAACTAGAACAATTTGGAACTAAGTGGGAAAAAAAAATACGCCAGGCATCAACATGCTATACAGCTTCTTGGGAAAACAGACCATGGGACTGAAGAAGACAGACAAAATTCTGAAAAAACCCAAAACCAAAACATTAACTCTACTTTAAGGAACGAGATTGTGGTGTGTGGCAATCTGTGACAAAAACAAAGTACACCCCAGGAGGAATTCTTCCTTATGTGGGCAGGGACTTGACGTGGGCTAAAACAATCACACAAATTCTGCTCTTTAAAAATTTCTACCAGGAGAACGAAAGTGAAGAGGGTATAAAGGAAAAATGTTTGAAGGATAATGCTCTTGACAAGATGGAGGGAAGAAAAATGAGAGTGAAGCAAAGCCTGAAGCCACGGAGGCCTGTGCATCAGATCGGAATGAGAGCCCTTCCAGGGAGAACACGGACCCCGAGTCACGGAGTGGCCTTTGTGTGGGTTTGGAACATAATTTCAAGATAAAAGAACACAGCAGACCTGATACAGCTGCTCAGGCCTGAGCCCCTTCCCTCCTCAGGCCTTGGTGTTAATGCACGTTTATACAAACAGATTGAAAAAAATCGTGCGAGCCTATTTCATTAAAACAATGAATTTTTTTAAAGTAGCTTAAATTCTTCTCATCAGTTACAGAACTTCCTTGTCATAGAAATCAGCCATTTCAGGACTGCTTAAGTCTAACAGCCAAGAAACGCTTATTAGATGGGTATATTTACAAAACTATTAAAGGAACAAAATGACATCTCAACTGTATTCATGTGAATTGCTAATGCTTCATTAATGATGCTTGGATGTAATGATGACTGAGTGAACAAAAGTGTGAGAAAATTTTAATCTCAAAAGTCATTACTGTTTTAAGTCATCTGTTTATGGTGACGAATTGCGTACTTAGTACTATACAAAGACTTCCTGTGTTGTAAAAAGCTGTTTTACAAATTACAAGCAATCTAATAAATAAATCTGAATAATCTGATGGTAATGTAAGAATCCAGTGATTTTTTTTTTGTAGCCCATTGCTTCATTGCAGTAAGAAACATAATTGTTCAGAAACACAGACATAGAAAAGACATTTTTAGACCCATGATTACTAACTTTTTCAGAAAGCAGCAGGTTGAATTTTTCTACTTATAACTCAGTAAACAAAATAAGCTACTTTATTTACTTAATTGGAGCAAGGATTCCAGCATCCAGGCTTTGTGATTGGATGGCTATTAAATAACTCTCCATTCCACTGCATTGTCAGAGAGTAGTATTCACTTAATTATATTACTTTTGAGTGCATGAAGCCTGCACAAGGGAACATTTTCTCTTGTTTTCCCACGTTTTCCCTTCTGGAGATTGAGAAGAACATTGTTGTTGGTTTTTTATAACCCTCAGCTTTGGCAATTATTAAATCTTTCATTTAGGGTCAGAGCTGAGGCTCCAAGTACTCATTAATTCAAATTGGGATGTTTCATGTTCGAGCAGCTTCTTATTCAGCATATTATTGTTGTGTGTGTGTGTAAATGGAGCATTTTTAAAAGACTCATCTGATAATTGGAGGGTTGCTTAGACTTTGAAGGTAAGTTTCAAATACCATGAAGTCATAAAGAAGAGGTCAATATGTATGTGTTAATATAGAAAGATGTGCTGTTAAGAAAGCAAGTTGCAAAATAATATTATAGCATCTCCCTGTTTGGATTTGAGTATCTTTAAAGAATATGAATCCCCTTGAAAAATCTACCTACTTATACCTCCTGGAAGGATTTACCCAAAACTGCTACTGGCAAGAGAACTAGAAATAAGGAGTGGAAAGAAGATTCTCCTCTCATTATACATCCCAGGCTCCCAACCTCTGTTCCTTCCTCCCCCTTGTTCAGTTTCCTTTGCTTGTTCCTTACTGTGCTCACATTCTAAATTTTGGTAAGCCTCAGAACCTAACCTAAGCTCCCTTCTCTTCTCCATTCTCCATTAATGATCTCATTTAGGGTTATGGCTTTCAATATCCTCATCAAAAGCTGATGACTCTCCAGTCATAATTTCTATTCCTTACATCTTTCTGGAATTCTTGATCCATACAGCAAATTGGCCACTTAATATAACCACATGGTTGACTAATGGCATCTCAGATTTAATCTGCCTTTTAATTTCATTCTATGATTACTACAAACCACTAACATTTTTACTGTTTCCTTAATAGTTCTACTTCTTTTTTGATGAAATTTTATCCTTGTTTGCCAATTATATTGGGATACTACTTTTTTTGCTTATAAGTGAATGTACTCTTCATATGTCATCTTTAGCTTTGATTACGTATACTAACATTTTTCTCTGTCATTTCTTTGGAGGCAGTTTTTCAGAGCAATTTAATGATCAGCAAGAATTGCCAAATATAAAAATCCCTCACAATAAATCTAACATTATTTTTATACTATAATGGCATGAGCACAATTGGTTCTTTATTTTAAATCACCCCCCTTATTTACCTTGACAGAACTCTGCAAGACTACTCCAAGATTTCTGCTATTCCTTTAGGGCTGACTTACGCCATCAAGCCAAATGCGTTGCCTACAGTAACACTCAGTTTTTAGAAACAACATGAGAACCCAAGAGGCTATTTTAAAAAATCAACAACAAACTATAACATTAGCCACACATTAATATAAATCAATTCATATCCTAAGAAACTGTAATTTTTAAATACATTTAACAGACATAAAAAATGACCGTTAACAGTAAATATACTTTAAAAACACAAATGCATCACACAGGAAAAATTTATGAAAATGAAAAATAAGCATTTATGTGAGGCTCATTTGCAAGCAAATGTTATCTACAGTGTCTGTCCTAGCGTGATCAATACCCATGGGAAACAGCACAACCGCAAAGTGAAATGGGAAGATCACAGATTCCAGAGTCAGAAAACCCGAGTTCAAATCCTGCCTCGGCCAGTTAGCAGTAACTGAGTGAACTCAACCTCGCTAATCCACATCTGTTTCTCATCTATAAACTATAATCATACCTTCCTCTCTGCTCAGCACAGGAAGCTCTGGGTACTTTATTTACCCCACACTCGTACAACACTGCTTTAAAGCAGAAATTATAGCGTCCATTTTACATAGAGACCTCTGACTTCTCTGTTTAAACCATAACCTCCCCTTAGACTCCACGCTTCCTTTCCCGCATTGTCCACCTCCACTGTTGTCCATAGCACAGCTCACCAGCTGATATACTAGTTATGTTTACTGTCTGCACTTGCCCACTAGAAAGTAATCTCCTTGAGAGCAGGACTTTTGCTTTTTTCACTGCTGTATCTTCAGCAGCAAGAAAAGTATACTCAATAGATATTTGTTGAATGAATATGATACCACTCTTCAGCCAGGTTTCTCATATCACTTTGCTCTATTTATAATTTTTTAAAAATTATTTTATAGGCAAAAACATAGTCTAAGTTATGACAAACCTATTTATCTTTTATTTGTTATCTAATCAGTAAATGAGAGAACATTTTGACTGGAAAAACTCCAGCAGTGAGCTTGAATTCCTCCTACACATGTTTAAAATGCTATCTCTTTTAAGCTAGAGTGTCAAATCTATTCTTTCCAACTTATTTTAAATTGAGATTAAACAAAATATCGAGACATTAGATTATGCATTCAATACAACCTCTGGGCATTATGTTTAACCTCTGGTGGAATTCTCCAAGCTGGACCTCAAAGTCTAAGTCAGCATGAATCCTCACAGATAAAGAGACTTCAAATCCAGGGTGGATATTATCCTGTACAAAGTTATAAAAAGAGGCAACACATTTTTATCTTATAAATCCATGTGGGAGAAAGAAATGTAAAAATAGCTCTCTCGTGGGGTTGACTAGTCATGACAGCTTTGGAAACAGAAAGCTGAGTCTGTCCTCCTAGCTCCACCATTTATTAGCCATGTGACTTAATAAAGCATGTAATCCCCCGAGGCCTCAGTTTCCACATTTGTAAGTGACAATAATATTATTTAGCTTGTGAAGCTGTGAGGCTTGAGGGAGATCAGCAAGGGAAGTCCCCAGCACAGCACCTGATGTAATAGAGAGAAGCTCCGTCACCTCCTTCCCTCCGTCCCGTTCCCCATTCAGTAGGTTAACGATTTCAGAGGACTGAGTTTGACTGCTGGTTCCCTCATTACCAGCTGCGTGACTTTGGGCACATTATGTAATCACTCTGTGTTTCCACTAACCCACCTGTATTAAGTTACTGGACATGGTGCCAATCTCCTAGGTTTCTTGTGAGGACTGAGATAATTCACCTGCAATGCTTAGCATTCTGCCCAACACTGTTGTGCTAAATGCTCAGGGAGAGAGTTTATTTTTAGTAGTAGTAATAATGTAAGTAAAATGTAAGAAAATGTAAGTAAAATATAAGTCAAATGACATTGAAGAACAGTCGGAAGGACTAATTTCTCCCTAATTTTACTCTATCAGACACAAATTTAACGGAAAAGAAAAAAAAATCTGTTCTTAACAAGAGTCTCTCATTTACATATTTGAGAGTGAGATCATTGTTTTAGGAAATGCAGAAGACACAATGGTTGATGGGTTTTGTACCTTCCTTTATTTTCCAAATTCTCAACACAGAGGATATATGACCTCTGCAATCAGAAAACTAGTTGCTTAAAACAACAACAACACAGCACGAGGCAGCATAAAATATTCAGAAAAATGGTTTATGTTAATACCCGATATGAACCACGCAATGTGCTGTGTTTTCTGGGCCGGAGTAATTCGTGTGTTTTATATGACGCCATGTCCTGCCACTGGAAACATATGGCTCTCATAAAGCCAGCATATTGTACTCCTACAGTGTGCACCTCTGAAAATTCTAATCAATAGCCTCCAGGCTTACCTTTGGTCTTGTACTGAGGCAATCCTTGCCACGTTTGCTAACTGCCGAATGGCTTTCTTGTGGAGATTCAGGTTGCGGAGAGCCACTGCTAAATCAAAGTGACTCTCATAGAGCTGGAAGAAAAACACTGTCCAAGTACTTAAAGTTTTTTGTTCTGTTTTGTTTTGTTTAAGTAGCAAGACTTTGGCTACGTTTAAGCTATAAAACAGAAGTGCTTTCTGCCCCTTTAATAGTATCACTGGGGACATGAGGCCTGTGCCCCTGAGAACTGGCCAGTCCAAAGACACCTAAGCCAAAGCAGTCTCCTGAGTCTCCTGTGATGACACGGATATATAGATCCCTACACAGTACAGCTCCAAACCCTCACTAGTCTAGGAGCCTGCAGTTTGAAATGGAAGACACATTCTGTCATTGTACAAACTAGCCTACAGTTCCCTCTTGAAACAACGACACCCATTTCCTACCGGTTCCTGGATACTGCGGAAGTTTCTGTCCATCAGTTGCCATTCCTAACCATGTAAGAGCCAATCTCCTAGCTGGTGAGTAAGCAGATGCATTGACAGCCAGAAGCCAGGTAGCAGAAGTAGAAAAATAACAGGGTTGACTCTGGCAGCCTGTCTCCTACAGTGATGTGCTAAAGGACACAGAATCATACAAAAATTCATTCTTAAAATCCCAACCACTGTTCTTTTCAATATTTTCCAACCCTACAAGTTCTGTGTCACAATTTTAAAGCCTTTAAATAGATACTAGTTTCCAGAAAAAGTATTTCATTCTGACACTAGTGATTCTAAATACGTTCTTATTACGTCTAAAAGAGGCACTGAGGCATTCAAAGCATTGAATCAAACCAACCAGACACAGCTCAATGTTCTGATTCAACAATGGAGGATTTTTTTTTTTTTAATCTCTTCCTTGGGTCTAGGGTCTCACTTTGTGTATGACATTGGTGCAAGTTGAGATAGTCTGTCCTCTGAAATTGCAGGTTCCATATCCACAGATCTACATTGTATTTAAAACTATTTGCATAGCATTTACTTTGTATTAGGTATTATAAATAATCTAGAGATGACTTGAAATATACAGAGGGTGTGCATAAGTTATATACAAAGTACTCTGCGATTTTATATAAGGGATTTGCACATCGAAGGATTTTGGTGTTGTGTGGGGAACCAGCGAAAACTAAGAACTGAGTATGTTAAGTCAGAGGAGACACTTTTAGCTGGCTCTACCTCTTGTTCCAAAGCCTCATGGAGACACATCAGAAAGAGCAGGGACCTGGATTTGGCTCACAACTCCAGGCCCATCTCAGGGAGCTTCTCTGGTGAGAGTAATTCAACCACTCTGTCCCTCAATTTCCCCACCAACAAGATGAATGAACCAGGATGCACTCCTGAGGTCCCTCTCATTGCTAACATTCTGTGGTGCTCTGACTTTGCTGGTGCCTAAGTTCCAGACAAGATTCCCGGGCTTGACCCAGAAACACTAGAGAAGCAATACTTCATTCTTTCTGTCTACCAAAAACAAACAGTAAAATACCAGAAATAAAACACAACAAAATTTAAAAATGAATAAGACAAAATAAAGTGTAGTAATATCTACTTAATATTTATAAGTGTTTGTGGAGGTCACCAATAACCACCTTCTCCTCAAATCTTACTTTTTCTCATTCATCACTCTTCTCCATTTTTTTTTTGAAAGACTTAACCCTCTTTATTTCATGCTCATCTTTTGGGAAAGTCAATCCTATGTGAGTTCCTAGCCCTACCCTCATTATCCTCTGCCTTTATGACTGTTTCTCCCGGACTTTGGCTTCTCTTCTGCTTCCCTCATCTTAACTCTGCACTTACCATAAAGTTCAACTCTTTCTCCTCTGCTCTTCTTTCTGTATATTCACTTCCTGGGAAAAATCAAGCTTTTTCATCTATTAACCTACCTTTTCTATGTTAAAGACTTTCCAGTCCATATCCACAGGCAGGTTTCTGCTCTAATCACATATGTCTAACTGTCTATAGGACAGATGTTTATATATCCTGACATCATGTCACTCTACCACGTCCAAAATGAATTTCATTATTTTCTTCTTCTTTTGCCAAGAAAAATCCAGGCCAGATCATCTCTCCAGTTCTTTCATTTTCATTAATAAAACTGCTCTTCTCTCAAGCCACTAACCTCAAGAGTTCAAGAGCTTTGGATTCTTTCTTTTTTTTTTTTTTTTTTTGATTCTGCTGTGGTTTAGGGGGAGTCAGACTGCCTGTGTTTAAATCTCAAGGTGACCACCTACTGGTTTCATGACCTGGGCAAGTTATTCGACCTCTCTGTGCCTCAGTTTCCTCATGTGAGAAATGGGGATGATAACAATACCTACCTCACAGGAGAAGTGCAAGAGGTAAGTTGCTACTATACTGTAAAGTGTTTAGCACAGTGTTGGCCATGTGCTAAGTGTTCAGTAAATAATAGCCAACCAAGAGAAGAAAAGCATATTAACGCCAGGAAAAACAACAAACAGTCCAAGAAAGGAAATATAGGCGCTATATGCGATGTGTGGTTCATCTGTGAATAATAATTATGTCATAATAAATACTGAATATGGACTTAACAGAAAATTATGAGATAACTACATTGGGAGGATGAGGAAGGAGCAGTATGTGCAGGGCATGTGCAGTTGGAAGAGTGTGTGCGTGGAGGGTGAGATACTCTGTATGTGAGAGATGGTATTAAAAAACTAAATCATCATATTATTATCTTTAAGACTAATAGCCAATATGAAACATTTGTAACAGAAATGTTAAGAAATAGCAAAATAAGCATGTTACTGAGAAGTATAGAGGTAAATGCCAGAAGAAAAACATTAAATTAAAAGACCAGGCACAGGAACCATGGTTGGGATGGGATATATTTGAAGGCAGCTCTTTTTGTTACTTAAAAAATCTCACAGTCGTATTTGGCTGTAAACACTAAACCCAAATATTACTTTGATAAAAATAAAATTTTAGAAATTTAAGTCATTAAAGCATGGAGTATGCGTTCAGAGATCATATAAATCTTGGGGTCTGTAGAAGATATTATTTGTACATTTTTATTTCCCACACTGTAACTTATGGTCTAAGCTAAAATTCATGATAAATTTATAACGAAGGCATTAAAAAAAGGTAGGGATGACTGAGTGAGAATTTAGCTTTCTGAGGTATCATGAAAGGCAACCACGATCTCTGAAAAATATCCCTGATCACTATGAGGAATAGAAAGCCAGGTTACCAGGACTCTAAATCTGATCCGCAATTCAACAAGCCCGGTTTCTTCAAGTGTGAGTATTTATTCAAATGGTGGTCAGGCCCAAGATGGTTTTGGTAATACAGTCCAAAATAATTTTGGCTAATAACCTCTTCTATTTGAGCACCACAGTTCCCATTTTTATTGTTTTATAATATTTCCATCAGATATCATTGCCAATACATACTTGGAATAATATTTAAAGAAACCAATTATTTGCAAAGCACGTTGAATTTCACTGATTGAAACTACAGGTTCAGCACAGTTTTAAAAAATCTTCTAAATACGCGCTGCCTAATAAATTTAGATGGGTTTGTTATTCTTTCCTAAAAAAATGAGACCAACAAAATTTATGGTGTTTAATAAAAGTGAGGAATTCAAACCCTTCCAATTAATAATTTTTAGTAATTAATGGATTATAAGATGATTTGTCAAAATTGTCTAAACCCAATTTGATGGTAGGAGGACCAGAAGAGACTTACTGGGGAAATGCCTTGGGCTAATTTCTGCTTTGTGATGGCTTTTTCCAATGAGCTTTTGAAAACCAATCCTGTCTCATAAGCACAAAAACCCTATCTCCGCTACTGAGCTCAGAATAACGAGGTGGTTTTCCACTAAGATGTTGAGCGTGGGCTGGCAAATTGAAGGGTATCATTACAGGAGATTCTCAGGTACAGCCCTCAAAGTGCACATTCAAGTGCTTGGTGTAGCTTTAGTTCTAACTCTTCAGTATCTTCAAGAAGAAGAAAATAAATCAATCAAAAGATTTATTCTGACCTGAATATATGAACAAATGAAAATCATCTGGAGCTGGAAAAAACAAAAACAGTGAGTGCTTATAAAATCAACAGCCTTAGTGCCTCCACAGGAAAGACAACAGGATTTGATGAGACTTATTTTCACACTCAGGTTTCAAGTCATGTTTCCAGAGACTGCCATGAAATAAGCTTGTTTTCTCAGATGCTTCCTTCCCTCAATCTAAGAAATTGGGTTTTCAAGTACCACAATGAATTAAGACTCTTTTTACACACTGCTTTCTTGCCTGAGTCACATCATCTTGGTTCTTAATTCTTCCCCTTTTCAGTCAGAGAAACAGTATTAAAAGAACTCCAAATCTGCTTCTGTGATCCCCACATTAAAATTTACATTTGTTTTAAATTCAGGCTCATACTTAAAAGGCTTTTCTCAGTTGTAGAAGGTTCATAGAAGAGGAACACTGAGGCATCTCAGAGAGAGATATTAAGTTAACTAGGATTATTTGGTATGATAAATTAAATGTCATAATTCTACTTACTTGTAACCAAGTTTCTTTATCAATTACACTGTAATCAGGTGTTTAGCCATATCTTTTAAAGTCTTGCATCATTTACAGACAGTTATTGTTGTACTCTGATGATGTTGCAATCAGGTGTTTAACCATATCTTTTAAAGTCTTGCATCATTTACAGACAGTTATTGTTGTACTCTGATGATGTTGCAAAAGTGTTTTATCTTCAAGAAGATTCACAAGAAGGCTATAAAAGTAGTTACAACAGTCCTACATCAAGATGATGGCTATGTCAGGATTCCAGCCCAAAACACCTGCTGACTCAAAACAAGAAGCTGTCCTGCCCCTCGGATCCCTAGATCAGGCATCCAGAGATTTTTTACTCCTTAACAGGCAGGGTCAATGCCCTACACAGCCCTGAAGCAGCTACAGAAGATAGACTGTCACCCCTCTGCTTCCCATAAGATTATGGGTGTAAAATCTCTGAAGGGGGAATTAGACAGGAGGGAAGGGGGCAGGGCACAACCACTGAAGGAATGACACAGCAATTGAGGATACAGCATAAACTGGTTAGAACCAACTCAGCCAAAGATGGCAGAAGATTCAACTTCCAGTAGACCTTGAGCCTCGTTGTAAGACATTAGCATGCTAAATGACACTCCCACAGGCACCAGGACAGTTCCCAGGCTGACCATAAAAGGCCAAAAAGTGGGCAGGCCCCAATTCTTGAAAATCTCCTGCCCTTACCCAAAACAGTTGGGATAATTCTCCCACTTGTTAGCATATGAAATTACCCAGACAACAAAAACTAACGACTCCTATACCTCGTGGCCTCCCTCCTTTCTGAGGGAGATGGATCACATTCTGTCTATGGAATGTGTATCTACTAGGGCCTCCTCTAGCCTTCTGAGATGGCCCCCACTCTATCTGTGGAGTGTGCATCTCCCTGAATAAGTCTACTTTCACTTTAAATATTAAAAAAAAATTAAGAATAATAAAGTCTTTTTTCAAGGTTTAAAAGAATGAAATTCATTACCAAAGTGATACAGTCGTACTTGATTCTCCAACTTCACTGCCCATTGAAAATTGCCTGGGGAGCTTTAAAAAATGCACATCCTGGGTCACACCCCCAGAGATTCTGAGGTACAGCCAGGGCATCCCAACTTGTATAAGCACCCCAGGTGAGTCTAATGTGCAGCACTGCTCTGGAGAACTGGAGCTGTCAACACTATAAAGTTTGTATGTTTATCAGCCTCATTAGGTTGTACGCTCATTGAGCAGAGTAGATCGATTTGGTTTTTCTGTCTACTTTGATTTCTATTCTGTTCTATTCTTTGCAAAGGTGAATCCAACATGATGCTGCATAAATATCCTTTCAGGAAGGCCTAATAATGACACTGATCCAGGCTTACTGGTTTTTCTGAATCACAAACAAAAGAACCTTACTTTATATTCACAACAGACTACTTCTTAGGAATAATAATAATCAACAAAACTCCATAATGAAAATCATAATATATAGTTTGCACTTTTCATTCCAGAAATTCAACTCTATTCTCCAGGATCACCTTATTACTACCCAAAACA
The DNA here is from genome assembly GCF_009834535.1 of Camelus ferus. Lineage (NCBI taxonomy): Eukaryota > Metazoa > Chordata > Mammalia > Artiodactyla > Camelidae > Camelus > Camelus ferus. The sequence continues at coordinate 32,888,310 of NC_045702.1, forward strand.
AGACCCTTTGGCAAGAGAGTTAAAAATTACCAGTTGGGCTAAAGGAATGTCGGGGCTGGATACCTGATATATTTCCGCTTGGTTTAGAATGTCCAGTAGCTTAGTGTAATATTCAGTAACCTAAAATCAGAAGGATAAAAATTTAATAAGTCATCTAGCTTGGTCATATTAATTTCTAGAATTTAATTTTCACTCTTATAATTACCATGGCAGAGCTTTTTTAAGAGAAATGAGAACTCATTAAAGTCTCTTTCGTATAGGAATGACATTGTTTCTTCATTGAAAACCCAAAAGAGGTCCAAGTTAAAAAACATAAGTTCCATTTTGGGCAACTGATTCTGAAGTAACTTTGAGACATCCAAGTAGTCAATGAGTCACTTGGCTGTGCTGTGAGAGGAGAAGAAAATTTACAAATTTCTACGAAGAGAAAGTAACCAAAATTATGGGCAAGATGAAGGAGCCTTGGGAAAGAGAGAAAGAGAAGAGTGAGGAACTCCAACAAGTATGGTCAAATACAAGAGGACAGCAACTGAAAGGAAAAAAAAAAAAAAAAACAACCCTGCAATAAATACAATTCTATCCTAATCTCTACCCATATCTTTAATTATTTCTTGTGTAAGACTAGAAGTGGAATTATTAGGTTAAAGAGTGTTTAAAGTCTCTTGATTCAGACTGAGAAACAGCTTTCCAGAAAGATTATGCCAACTTTCCTTCCCCCTCGCCAACACTAAGCATGATCTTTGTCAACTTAGTTGATAAAATCATCATTCAACTATCTCAGACAACTATATAAAACAATTTATATTATGGAAGCATAAGTGGTGTTGCTACATAAGTGGGACCAAGAGACTCCCAGAATTGTATTTAAACTAAGACTTTGTAACAGACATAGTAAATACCAACAAACTTGCTGAAATAAATTGAAATCAAAACATGCTCACTTAACTTCAGTTTGTTTCTACTAAGCAAAAGTTCATCTCTCTGCTTCCTCAGCTGTGTTGAGGAGGTCCCAAGACTGCTCAGCTAGTTAACTGAGGCAGAAGTCTTTCCTCCAGCAGGTGCTCCCAGGATGCTGCCCAGAGAGATAGAAACTCATTAGCAGTGTTTCCAAATTTAGCTGGGAACTTCAAAATCATTTTATTAATGTTAACACTGCTTGGAAAATGGGCAAGCAATGCCTAACATATTTCTTTGTCAATCAATTAATAGAAATTCATATATAAATATACTGATACGTACTCTGTTTTCTGCTAATCACAAGAATAATGCATCACACTCCTGAATACATCATGGTTAAGTTCAAAGCATTTTGGCTTTGCTGTCTAATCTTAATGTGACTAGATCAGGGTTTATTCCAAGGGATAGCTTTCTGATATTAATATACATAATTATTTCTCTTAAAAGCGACTGCAGTCTCTTATAATGTATTACATTCTGCGATATTGTAGACTAAAAGGATTTTTTTGTTTTCAAATTGGTTCCTGCTGTGTGCAATACCTGCACATCCTGTTGCTATCTCCAGCTCTCTCCTATTCCACTTGGAAAGTCAACACATCTCCTTGTGTAAAAATTAAAGGACCCCCAACTTTTACTCAATCAAGCTAGTTGGCTCTGTCCTCCTAAGAACAGTTCCAGCAGTTATCATGATATAGTTCTTCAAATTTATATCTTCAAGTTATACACTTGCTTCTAGTTGCTTTCTTTGGAGAATGGGTTAAAGCTTCTGCTTGGATTTGAATCTAGGCATCACCCCTTACAACCTGCATGATCCTAGTAAGGTTCTTTTACCTCTCTGGTGCCTCAGTTTCTTCATCTGTACACAAGTGATAAATACCACCTACCTCACATAGGTACTGAGTAAGTACTAGACGTGTTAATTATCATCACTGTGGCTGGTTGTTTTTCCATTGCGTGTCACTTTTACTGTACATTTGTTTGATGTTTGTTAGTTTGGTGGGGGTGGGGGGTGAGGAACTTGCAACTCCACCCAGCTTACAACAGCCACGGTAGGAATAGTGGTCCGTCCTTTCCATCCTTTCTAATTGATCAGCCTCTCTGACTCAGGGGCTGTGATTTGGGTGTGCCCTGGCTTGCCAAAGCAAAAGCAAAGCTCATGGGAATCTCTGGCACTCATTTCCCGGAGACTGTGACACTGTGGGTATACGCAGGCCCTCTCTGAGTCTACACACCAGTAAACACGCTGAGCCTGTGAAGATTTAGCCCCTTCCCCCAAAGAAATAGAGAAGCCACAGAAGCCTCCCCACCACCTCCGTCTCTGTCTCTGTCTCTGTCCCTCGATTCTTTCACACACATCTCTAGTAGGACAATGAAGAATAAATTTGAGAGCAAGCCTGAGGCTGAGAGACCAACTAGAAAACTAGTGCAACCATCTCTGAACATTGAGGGGGGTACGGCGACAAGTATAGACGCAGAAAACGATGCATTTATAGCAGCGAGAAGCTGACTAGGACATTCACATGTTCTTAGCGCACCAGTGTTTCTGGAGTACACAGGACATTGGGAACAGGGCTACAATCTCCATGATCCACAGGGCCGGGAGGGCTCTGTGGGAACCGGGAGAGCCGAGCTTGGCCCAGCCTGAGCGCCTCACACAACCGGGGAGTCGGCCTTCCCCCCGCAGCCCAGCGGGCCCCTCGCGGGTACCTTCCTCCAGGACTACTCGAGCTCGCTCGCCAGGGCCCGGCCAGCACCACGGAGGCCGCGTCCCGCGGCTACCTGCACGGTGACAGCCTCGCCCACGGATCCCAACCCGACGACCTTCTGGACAGGGACATGTGACCCCCTGGGGCTGAGCCTGAGGGCCGGTGCAGGGGACAAGACTGAGGGTGGGAGTGGAAGGGGGTCATCATCATATCGCCCTTCTAGGCACCTTCCTCAACATCACAAAGGGACCCTGGGGCCCCATCTCGCCTGGGTAGGTGCAGGGCCCCGAGAAGGAGCAGCGCCCCCTCTAGGAGGCCACCTAGACCTCAAAAGCAGGGCCTGCGGGTCCACCCTGCATTCTTTAAACAAAAACTCTTTTAAGCACATCCGGACCAATATTTCCATTTATTAGCCTACTGCCGCCCCCTGTTCTATTAATAATGAGATAAATCATTGTTGTTGCCTTGCTAATGTTCCCCTTGCTATTATTCCCTTATATTCCGCATGCTAGTGTCAGGAAACTCCTCCTTCCTCCTTCCCTGGGGGCCTTCCGGTGCAGGCGAGTCAGGGAAAGGCTTCTTCCGACCTTGCTTCCCCCACCCCCACCCCGCTGCCCCAGCGCTGGTTGACGACGGTAGCCAGGCCCAGACGGCCGGCCAGGGTCCTCACTGAATGGTTTCCAGCCGGTACCCTGACAGACAGACCCATATTTGCCTAAAATTCTTCACCTTAGTTATACAGCCTGAAATTCACCTACAAGCACTAAGCTTCCTATTTAAAATGCAAATACTTCTGCATGGGTAGGCGGTCTTTTTTACCCAAATTGGATTGTTCAATCACGTTTTTTTTTCCCTCTAAATAGCGAAGAGAGTTGTTTCTGAGGGAAGCTGGTGCAGGGGAATCAGTGAGCGTTGGTGGATGAGGCATGTGGGGAGGACAGCCCTGACTGCACACCAAGCCGGGGGATTATATTTGCTACAGATAGCATGGGCGTCGTAGGCACCAGAGGCAGTGGAAAGGAATCCCAGGCTCGAAGAATCACTTTCCTACTTTACCACGTCCCCGGTAGTGTCAGGGAAAGGAATCGGTTATGATACAAATACTAACATGTTAATTACAATCAAAGATTGTGAGGCAGAAATAATCGTTAAAAAGCAACTTAAGACTTCACCAAAATCTGCCAAACAGGGAGAGGGAAGACTTTATAATCTACAGTACAATTTAAGAACCTCTATTCCCAGCTGCCTTTTCTCTCCCCCCACCCCCACACAAGCTATACTTGCCCCTTCAGAACCTTTCTTCTCACACTTCAGCCTCCCCTAAGCCTTTCACCCCAACTCAGACAGAACAGGTCTTCTCTTGTTTTCTTAATTTGTATTCTTTGATCTGTTGGAACTAAAGAGGAAATGTTGGCTCTCATTGTAATTCCTTGATAACTTTTGTCAGAATGTCCGTAAATGTGTCTCTACAGAAAAAAAAGAGAAAGGAAGACTGACTTTATTTTTTAATAAGACATGGGAGTTGATTGTCCTGGTCTTCCTAATTTTCTGTCTTTATGACTATTTGCTTTGCATTTTTCCTAAGACGCAAGACACATATTCCAACCTCCTCGTCGGCATAAGGACAGCTTTCTTTGCCATTTGAAGAATCACACACTGTTTGATTTTTACATTCCAGAAAGCTAGTGATGACGTAACCATCTTCAGCTCCTAAAAGTAAGTATATAAATAAACACTTAAGTTTAAAGGAGTCTACATTTATTTGCAAATATACTCACAAAGTTCTAATAGAGACTACAAATACAGATTTGTGGGGCTATCAGTGACAATGACCAATGGGAACAAAATAATTTTTAACCAAACTTTAAAAATACATCTTAGAAGGAACTGACAGAAACCGCAGGTGCTCCTGACTTGGTGTAGAAGACTGATCACCCTTCCTTTGGACTGAATAAGCCCAACATTACTGGACGATCCTAGGAGAAACGCCAGTACTAGACTTTCTAGAAGATCATGTCAGGATAGATGTCCTGACATTCCCGGCAGGTGAGGACAACAGAGACATAAGGCGCAGGTGCAGTTTCTCAGGAGGTAGCCTACATCCCTCTGTTCCTAATGGACACCCACATCAAGGACTTCCTCAGCCTCCACTTTCAGCCTCTCCTGGGGATCATTTTGGAACAAAAAATCATCATTGTTCCAAATTACTTTTTAGTGAGCTGATTTTCTTCTGCCTGAATCTTGTTCCTAATTATTTAGCTTGAAAAAAACTTACTGCATGCAATTTGTACACCTCCTTATATGTTCAGGACCAGGAAAAATAGAGAAAAAGAGCAAAGGTGAAGGGGAGAGGAGTAGAAAGGAGGAGAGGAAGGGGAGAATAAAGAAAAAGAGAATGATAGTTTCCTGGGTTGCCTCTGTCCTCCAGTGACGCACAGTGCTTATCATCAACACACCCGGAATAGAACACTGCCCGGGGAGAAAGAGAGAGGAAAGCCCGAGAATTACCCTTGAAGTAGTCATCTATTCGCGTAACTTCAACAGTCATACTCTTTGGAAGGCCCCACTGTGTTTATCTTCAGCCACAAGCTTTCTCCTAGTTTCACATCTCCACTTGTCTGTCTACTAGATTATTTCCACTTTGATGTCTTACTGTCACTTCAAAGTAACCATGTCTGAAATCACTTTTAACTGACTTCATCCCCAAACCTTCTCCCTTTCCCCTGCATTCGTATTTCTATTTATGGAACCGAAACTTTCTAAATTACTCAGCCTAATCACTGGTGCCAACACAGGACCCTCCTTCCCTCTCCTCACCTTTGCACCATCAATGTTTTTATCTTCTGGATATTATCTCTCTCCTCCGTCCCTCCTTTTCCATTCCTAACCCTATCAAGCCCTTATCACTGCATGGGCACCTGAAGTTCTAAAGATAAACTCTAATAACATCACAGTTTTTCTGAGCTTATCCTGACTGAAGATATTCCGAACTGAAAAGAAAAATTATTAAAGGGAATAAACTAAAGCAGTGGTTAAAAATTGTAGTAATGATGATAATAATAGTTCACATTTCTTGAGCACTATTTGTCAAGTACTTCTTAAAGACCCTCTACATGAATTAACACATTTAAAGGTCACAATAAAAGTCTATGAAATGGACACTATTTATACCTTCCTTATAATAGGCAGGGAAACACAGGAGTGGAAATGAAATTTGCACGGTGTCCTGGGAGTCAGAGGACTTGGCTTCAAGATCTCAAAATCATTCTTTGTAAAACTGGAAACAATCTAAGATTCCACCTCATAGCTGAGATAAGAAATTCGGTATGAAAAAGAAAGGGAATCCTGGAATTCTCCAAATCCTATTCTATTCTCAAGGGGTTATTTATAAAGAAACAATGATTCAGTCATTCAAAACATTCACTGAGCACCTACAAAGTACCACTGGCAAGAGACAGTTGTGTGTCGTTTCATATAGACTTTTTGTTTATGTCAACTCCTCCCTTATTATTGCTAAAGTCTTACCTGTGGCAGATAACAGGCCAAAGAAGAGAAGAGCTAAGAAAAGGTAATGAATCTTCATAGTAAGGCAGCTCAGAAACAACTCAGTGTCTCAAAAGGATTAAACCAATATAAATGATTTTAGAATCAGTATTCCTGTACCTTGGGACTTTCAAGGGTGAGCAGGACCTTACATGTCTAGGTGTCAGGTCTCAGATTTGTGGGGAAGCCAACTCCCACAACCCCTGCGTACTTCCTATTTGTTTAGATCATATTATGACATGTGTAAGCCCTTATTACATCTTTAGAACACTTCTGGCTCATCTGTGTCCCTCCACGCTGTCTCAGTGACCCACCATCAGTGCTTTACTGTGGGGTCTCTTATCACTTAGCAGATTGCTAACTTGATGGCCCCCTTAAGGGTGGCACCACCTTTCCGTCAGGACACCTCCTCCACTCCCTCCGCACGGGAGCAGTGTTTCCCCTTAGTCTACACATCTCCTATCTTAGCCTGGACGTCGTGCTCACAAAGGTCAATATTGCCTTGAATACTTCCATAAGGGTGTTAGTAAACCTGAATCTTCAAAGACCTTCACTTAACTTCCTCTTCTTCTAAGTCCAACAGGCATTATTAAAGATCGCCATGTGATGATGCTAAGGTTTCACTTTCATTTGCTTTCAATTAGGCCCTGGTGGTGGCTTCCCTGTTAAGTGTGACACCCACCAGGAGGGATGCTATCTTCTCTGTCCCTGCACCTACACAGTATCCTACCATGGTAATGCTCACAGAAGTCTGTTCACTGTTGAACTGACCTCCTCACTTTTTGTTACTCTTTTATTGAGTCCTCTCACCTCAATGGGACGTTCATAGCAGAATTAAACCCAGTCCTTCCCTCTTTCACACAGATTACTTACAATCTTCCCCTTATTTCTCTCTTTCCTGAAAATACTGAGCCATCACTTGTATATCCCTTCATCTCACCTTCTATCCACCTTACAGTATCTCTGTCTTTACCTCCATCCTTTTTTTTTTTTTGTTTATTTCAGAAGTGGTATCACTTGCTTCTTCAAAATCTATGTCATCTTGCTCCCATTTTTTCCTACCATTTCCCTCAATCCTAAACTTCAGAACCCTTCACCCATTAGGTAGACCACAGATGCTTACAGACTGATGTCATCTTGGATCACCAGCATTTTAAACATTCCTGAAAAAGAATGGAGAAGTTATATTTAATGCTGGGCATGGACGGTTAGTGCAACTCTTAGCACCACATGAGAGTCTGTCTGACACAAGAAATTACTGATGCATCCTTCAAATAAGTTATGATATATTTTTATCACATATCCTTCTAAAAATGGATTTAAGGCAGCTTACTGAATACACACACAAGAGGTTAAAAATGAGCAGATTATAAAATTGGGTTGTGTTTCATACTGAGAAATTCCTCTGAGAATTTAATAAAATGTAGACTCTCCACCTTGAAGAAAGAAAAAAATGCACCCATACACATATCCTTAAAAGTTCATTTACAATGTAAGAAAATTTCACAGGCTCCCTTAACCTCAAGCCAATGCGTTTAGGGTACATGATCCCAGGCTGAGGATCTCTGCTGCAGGAAAAAAACAGATAAAAGAAGAAATAAGAAATCTAAGAGATCAAAAAGTTGGGCAATGCTGAGGAGTCAGGACGCAGGCCAACAAGCTGGACAGCAAGAGATCATGAAGCATAACCCACAAAAAGACAGAAGGACAAGTTATGACCATCATCTCACCCTCAGGATATCAGTTCACACAACCCACTGTCACAACAGAAAAACAACCCTAAAGGCAAAAGAATCATCAAGTCCCCCCAATTCCTCACCCGTGCCTTCTCCAAATAAACCATACAACAGCCACAAGGCAACGATAACAAATCTTCCTTTTAGTTAGAGAGCCTTCCTATCCTATTCAAGATCCCCTCATGCTTCCTAAGGCACCTGCCAATTCCAGGGCATGACCATTCTGAGGCCTTGAAGTTGGGATGAAAAGTATTTTGGAAGTTCAAAAACAAAGACTACTGGTGGTTGGTGGGGAGGGGGAACGAGGGCAGATATATGGGCAAGTACTGCCACCAAGATAGGGGTAGGGAGTAAATTTAATTTGTATCTGTATTAGCTAGGATTAGGTTTAGCTATGAGAAATATAAATTTAAAGTAACAGTGACTTTAAAGTGTTAGAATTTGACTTCATTCCCTCCCGAACCCTGGAGGTAAACTATCCAGAGCTAAATGGTGGCTCTGTGATCACCAGTCTCTTCCTGTCCTATTGCTCCATCACACTCAAGACCTGGATAGCACCTCATGGTCCAAGATGGCTACTAAGCTCCAGCTATCTCTTTGCATCGCAATCAGCAGGAAGGAAGAAGTGTGAGGAAAGACCTACTCTGTCTCTTTAAGAAAACTTCCTGAAGTTGCAGGTAACACTTCCATATACATCTCATTGACTAGAACCCAGCCATATGGCCACAGTTACCTGCTAAGGAGGCTGGGGAACTTAGTCTTTATTCTAGACAGCCTTGTGTCCAGCCATAAATTGGGAGCTTTATTACTAAGTAACAAGGGGGTCATATATACTGAGGTAGCTAGCTCGCATTCTGTACCACGCAATGAGACTCTTCTCAAGATTCTCCATTTCTCTACAATCTAGAGATACTATGTCAACACGGAAACAAATGGGGAAAAAAATCAACACGCTTGCTTGTCTGAGGGATTTTAAGAAGCTTTATCCTCATCAGCTTGGATTTCATATGAGCTTCTGGAGGCAGGAAGGGGTCACTCCCAAGAAAATACACCCAAAGCAGGTGGGAGGGGACCATGGAGAGATGGAAGCATGGAACTTTATGTGTATCACAAGGTTACATAGTTTAGGGTTCTTTCTGGTAGGAGATAAGGACATAGGAGTAAATGCTTTTAATGTATGTCTAGATGTATTGACAGAAACATGTACAGTGTGCTTTGGTGGTGGGGTCTTTAAGACGGTCAGCCCTTCCTGGGTTCCATCCCTGCACAGACACTCTCTCTGTAGCTGAAGCTATGCTCAGGCCCTCCCTCAACCAACATAAGATTACCTCGGATCTACAGATTTTCTAGTAAAAATGTTCAGATCTATAGTGTTACTTAGTCTTCTCATTACGATATATGTATTATTTGGAGAAAGAAAGAAGAGGTGTGGTGCGGTGGTAAGAGCACAGATCCTAGAACCAAACTACCTGGGTTTGAACCTTGAATTCTCTAACCATGTGACCTTGGGCAAGTCATTAACCTTTGCATGTTTCATTTTCTTCATCACTAAAATGAGATCAAGAGGGTGTCCCATGTTATTTGAATTTTTTTGGTTCCTGAATTAAGATAGAAAGATAAAAAACAAACAAACAAAAAATATACCTACAGTACCCAGGGGGTAAAAAAAGATAGAAAGGCAAACTCTAGCATCTACAATATGGGGCTGTGGTATGCAGTAAGCAGGTTAATACATGTATGATGTTATTTACACGTGGAACACACTCAGTGCTATGCAAGTGTTTACCGTCACTCTTAGGCACTATATTTTACCCACTAGATGAAGATCTCAGCCCCCTCCACCAGCACGTATCTGTCTTTGTGTCTGCCTAGTGCCAGGGTGCAGGAAGAGCCCACACTGTGCACCTTCCCGGCTGGCTCTGCCTTCCTGCTATTAACTAGGTCATGCTCATTGGGTCCATGTCTGAAAGGCCACTAAAGAAGACAGAGAACACATTTATCCTTTAAGCAGAAGACAAATTACAGGCTCCAGATATTTAACAGAGAGGCAAAGCAGTAAAAATACTCCAATCTGGAAAGAATAGGCTAAAAAAATAAAACTCTTATTGGACCCAAACAAATTAATGGCTCAGCCAGGAAGTCCCTTTGTGGGCAGGGTCTGTGGGATTCAGTTCGCCAGTGCATACCCACATAGCAGCACAGTGGCTGCCCGTGACACAGAGTAAACACTCAACACGTGAAAGACTTAAGAATTCTCAGCAGCTGACTCCAGTACTAGGATTTATGTCACAAAGAAGTGACTAGGAACTTCACTACCTTCCTGACTTTTCCCAAGTCTAGAGCTGCTGCCAACAGGAGACAGGGAAGAGAAACCCATCTCTCTGCACTCCTCGCCCACGAGCATCTCCTCTGAGGAGAGTGACAGAGTGGCAGAGATTCGCTCCAAATTCTTTGACCCTCTCCCTTGGAGCCTACCTTTTTTTAAGTTATGTTTTCAAATTTAAAATATATGTTGATAATACATTTCAAAATGCTGTAGCTCATTCTTATTCTCTATGTGTCAACCGTTGTTTCTTAGTCTTACAACTTCAGCAACATATAGTTGGCAATTTTTTTTAAGCTCTGCAATAACATGCCAAAAGTTTAAAAAAATTAAAAATCAAGATAATCCATTCTTAATAATCCATTTATTTCTTGAGCTCAGAATACCTAGAGATAGTTGTTTTGAAACCTTTGAAAAAATACACAAAAAATACAAATATATAATTTTGAAGTGGAGACACTGTAGAATGCTTTGAATGCAAGATTTGATGACATGATGCCGACAAACCATCTAGCTTAGGTCACCCCTGTAGAACAGGGCTTCTGTGAAACGATACATAAAGCTATCAATTTCAAGGGCTTGATTTTAGTTTCAAATTCTTAAATCAGATGAGGAGAACCCCCCACACATACATTTTTAAATTGAGGTTTCTGACCTGAGTAAAAATCCATCAAAAAGCAGTTTTTATACTAAAGAGGAAATAGAAATATTCTGTTTTAAAATTTAGGACAGGGAACATCAAGCCATTTTTCCTTTTAGTTCTGTACGATACTCAGTTAAGGTACAGTATAACAGATGAGAGAGGCGGGGGGTATCCAAGAAACTAGATAGATGAAAATTTGGTATTCATCAAATTCTGAAAGGACAAAAATTGAGAGGATTCCCCAGTATTACTTTAAGTCATCCCTAACCTCAGAAAATCCAACCTTTTTGAAATTATTTTTTTCTAATTTTAAACTGAAAAAAAAAAATTGGCTTTACAGAATTTGTGACCATTGGATTGAAAACTAAATTTTGATAACATTAATTACATTATCTAAGTGGTTTCCACTTAGGTCCCACAAAAAAATTTCTGGATAAATGTAGTCAAAATCTTTTGACAAAGAAATGGCAGAGTTGTTGGTAAATTTTCAAATATGATGCCAATCAAAGCTCTGACTGCACTCTTACAGCAATGTCTGAATTCTACTATCTCCTTCCACAGTCATTCTTCTTCTCCTTTTAGTATTATTCTAGATAAAGCCTTTTTTCTCAAACTCATCAATATGATACTGTAAATCAATTGTGACTCATTCATCAAAGGAACCTATAGAGTAGCTGAAATTTATAAACTTGAGCTACACTTATTTTGATAGATAAATCTTAAACATAATGTGTTTTAGCAAAAGAAATTTGCAAAAGGATACATACAGTATGAACCAATTATGTAAAGTTTAAAAACTGTATATAAACTCTATGTTGCTTGTGGGCACATATAAATGTAGTAAATAGAAAAGAATGATAAATATATAGTTTAGGGCAGTAGTTTTCTCTCATGAAAGATATATAAGGAACTTAATAGCTGAAATATTTTATTTCTTAAAAAACTATCTGAAGCAAGTTTGGCAAAACACTAAGATTTGTCTAAGTAGTATGAGGAATATAGACATATCCTTCTCTAAACTTTTCTGTTTGTTTGATATTTATAATTTTAAGGAAAAAATAAATAAGTTAATTTCTCAGCTCAAGTAGCTAGAAAAACAATAATAAAAATACCTCCAGGGAAAGAAGAAAAAGGAATTCATAAAGATTAAATTTAAAAGAATGAAATAGAAAACATAAAGGAGTAAAACTGATCAATAAAATCAAAACACAGCACTTTGAAAAGTTCCATAAAATAGGTAACAGCTTTGAATCTTTTGTTTAGAATAAATGAAAAAAAAATCAGTTGTAATGAGAAAAGAGATATATCTATAAGTACGGATGAGATTGTTTATACTATAAAAGAATACTTAACTTTCTAATACCATTAATTTGAAAATATAGATGAAATTATGTTCTCTTAAAAATATAGATTATTAAATTGAACCAGAGAGAAGAAAAAAGTGTGAATAGGGCACTAACTGTAAAAATAATTGCGAGAATTGTCAAAGCTCTATCCAAAAAATAGTCTTCAGTCTTACAAGTTTTACTAAACCTATAACGGGCAGGTAATTACTATGTTATATAAACTCTTTCAGAACATAGAAACATGAAAATCTTCCCATATCATTCTATAAGAATAGACTAACTTTATATCAAAAATAAATAAGGATGGCTCAAAAATAGAATGATATAGACAATCTCATTTAAAAGCATTGATGTGCCTATCCTAAGTAAAATATTACCCAACAGAATTCAACAGTTTATTTTTCAAGTAACACATTGGAACTGTCAGGGACATTAGTCATTCTTCTGGGGCACTTGGTATCTCACACCTGTCCTTTGTTTAGAGGATTCCAAATCTATCAAAGAGGCTGCTCACACCACATATTTTCTTTCCCAGCTTCCCTCAAAGCTAAAGCAAATGTACATGACCTAGGCTTTGCCCATCAGATACAACCTCTCCAGATTTTGAGTTGGAAGCAACTGACATGAAAAAACAGGGGCCGCTCAGAATCCATTTGTTGGGCAGTAGAGACTGCATCCGAGCTCAAAGATGGTGGGGCCATAGGGAGTAACCACTGTCCAGCTTAGGTGATAAAAACTGTTGTATCTGTGCTCAGTACTTTCTGCAGTCTATCTTTGCTGGGCCAGTTCTATAAAATAATGTGAGGCTTTGTTCTGGACCGTGTAGCCTACAAGCCTGATTCTTTTGACTTCTCAGAGGTTCCAGGACTTCTATGATTGCTTTCCATAAATTGCCTTCTGCTTAACTTAGCATGAGTTGGTTTTGTTCCTTGCAACTAGAAACAGAGACTAATATGCTGACAAAGTAGAGTTTATACCAGTGATGCAGGATTAATTTAACACTAGTAAATCCATCAAAGTGATTCACTACACAAACAGATTAAAAAAGAAGAGCCAATTACACAGCCCAAGACTGATGAAGTTCAGCACCTCTTACTGACTAAAAATAATACAAATAAAATCTTATCAAGCTAGGAATAGTAGGAAATTTTCTCAGTTCATAAAGGATATCTACCAGGAGCAGAGAACAAATATCCTACCCAATGTGAATACATCGGAAGTAATTCCACTTGATGTCATGAACAAGGCAAAGACGTTCACTTTTACCAGCACTATTCAGCCATGTACCTGAGATCCTGCCCAACACAATTAGATAATTAAATAAAGGAGGTAAATAATAGAAAAGTGATTGAATTGTCATTATTTACAAAGAAATGTAGTTGTTTACCTACAAAATCAAGAGAAACCAACTAAAAAACTGTTAGTCTTTGTAGGGTGGTTAGTAACAGAGGCAGATATAAGGTCAGTGTATAAAAACATCTATAACAATGTGATATAGTAGTAGTAATTATTTTAATATAGTAGGAAAAGCTACCATTTCTAATAGCAAAAGAAATATAAAATATATAAGACACCTACCAAAAATGTTCAAAAAGTATATGAAGAAAACTACAAAACTCAACAGAAGGACATAAAATTATATTTGAATAAATACAGAGGTCCATCTTATTCTTGGATGGTTTTCTCCTAATGAATTATCATTAGTTTAAATTAATATAATTTTATTCAAAATCCCAAAAGGATTTTTGTTGTGTATGTAATTTAACAAGATGATTCTGAAGTTCACCTGGAAGAAAAAAATAGTCAGTTATATCCACAAATGTTGGAAAATAAAAAGTATTAGAGGAACTGCCCTAACATTTATTCAAGTATACTATGGAGACGCAATAATAAAAACAGAGTTGAACTGGAATGAGACATACAAGGGCAGATCAGTGGAACAGACTAGAGTCCAGAAATTGCTCTTCAGATACATGGAGATGGAATGCTTGATGAAGTTGATGTTTAATATCAGTGCGAGAGTGATGAACTTTTCCAAACATGATACAACAATGGGTTACACCTTAGAGTGGGAGAGAATTCAATCTCCTCTCCCCACCAAACATTAAAATTAAATGTCTAAGCATAAAAGAATTTGAAAAAATGAGAAAAATTTTTAAATCTTGGGAACGGAAGGGTCTTGCTAAGCAAGACACAAAACCCAGAAACTATGAAGAAAAAGTCTAAAAAATTGGACTACACTGAAACATAAACTTCTACATCATGAAAGGTACCATGAAGAAAGTTTTTAAAAGGGGAGAGGGAGGACAGAGTAGCAGAAAATACCCAAAATCAACAGACAGGGGTTTGTACCCATAATACATAAAGAGAATGTATTCATAAAAAGAAACTCACTTTTGCATTTGTGACTGCATATACTTCTATATTGTTTGACTATTTAACAAGAATTTTCTCATACACTGTTTTTAAGATTAAAAAGCTGAAAAGAGATTTTAACAAAGGAAGTATCCACTCTTTGCCAAGATTGTCTATCTCAGCTTTTCTATTTAAAAATATCTCAAGTTCAAGACTTCAAAGTCTGTAAAAATTAGTGCTCCATCTACTCAGTTACTTACGTTTAAAATCGTCTTACTTAGAAAGAGGAAACCATGCATGGGATGTCTGCTCCCTGTTGCAGCATTAACAAAGAAAAATAGCATTGTCGTTACTTCCAGTCAAGATGAATTTGCAACGTGGGCTTCTTTAATATTCCTAAACTAAAATTCACAAATGGTTTTTAAACAGTGGTGCTGTACCATCAAAATAATTTAGGATACCGGAGATAAATTAGTGGCCTTGTCTCTTATTAATATGACTGCTTAACTACCACAGTGACAACCTTGGTAACAAAACTCCACAAACTTGGTGACTCCAAACAATTGATTCTCTCACAGTTCTGAAGGCCAGAGTCCGAAATCAAGGTGACGGTAGGGTTGGTTCCTTCCGGGGGTTCTGTGGGACAATCTGTTCTATGACTGTCTTCCAGTTTCTGGTGGCTCCTAGCAATCCTCGGTGTTCCTTGGCCTGACTGGTGGCTCCTGTCCAATCTCTGCCTTTTTCTTCATATGACCTTTTCCTCCGTATCTCGTCTCTGTACTTGTGTGTCTCTGGCTCATCTCCGTTTCTGTCATTTATAAGAATACTTGTCGTTGGATTTAGGGTCTACCCTAAATCTAGGATGATCTCATCTCAATATCCTTAATTAAATCTGTAAGACTCTATTTCCAAATAAGGTCACATTCACAGGTACCAGGTTTAGGACTTAGGCATGTATCTGAAGGATACATAATGTAACGCACTACAGGCATCAAAGCAGGAGAGGCCCCTGGGCTGAGAAGACTGGAGGAGGCTGAATGGAGGGGTTGGCACCCCACCTGGTCCTTGAAGTATTGTCTGAGCATGTGAGAGATCAAGAGGAGAACACAGGACTTTATGGAAGTAGGAAAATGTTAGAAATGGTGAGCCTGGGGGTAGGGCAGGGTCAGGATGGAGGATTCCTCAGGGGGAGAGTTGGAGACTCCACCAGCTTATGAACAAGGTGCAGAATTAAGTTTGGATATTTATCAGGAAGTCAGAAAGGCTTTCTAAAAAAACAGAATTCACCAAGTATACCTTTTATAATAAATTAAAGTTGTTTCTAGAAATAACAAAATCTACACATGAGGGGGGGTTTTTTTTGAAATTTTTATTCCTATAAATTATTTTAAAATATTTTAGATAGTTATTAGTGGGAAAAATCAATTTCCATGGAACATTAAAAACTAGTTGCCCTGAAAATCCATTGCTTGAGCAGGGAGGTTGGCTTGTACATTGCAAAGCTACACTTGGATAGAACTGCACGAACAACTCCATCTCATTAGCAGGTGCAGGCTGGCTGATGACCTTGCAGTAACTGGCATTGGGAAAGACTGTAAACTTTTGAGTCTGGGAGGCATTGAGGGTGGTAGTTAAGGACAACAGTTATTAAACAGTCTTGCTTCAAATCCAGGCTCTGCTCCCATCCCTTTACCAGCTATGTAATGTGAGCAAGTTACTCAATTTCCTGGTCTCTAAAATGAGGGTAATACTATTACCTAACTCGTATGTTTATTGAGAGGATTAAATAAGATGGTGTGTTACTTTCCTAGGGTTGCCATAACAAAGAACCACAAACTGTGTGGCTTAAAACAACAGCAATTTATTGCCTCACAGTTCTGGAGGCTAGAAGTCCAAAATTAAGGTTTCTGTAGGACCGTGCTCCCTCTGAAACCTGCAAGGGGGAATCCTTCTTTGCCTCTTCTAGCTTCTGGTGTTTGCTGGCAGTCCTCAGTATTCCTTGGGTTGTAAATGCATCACCCAATCTCTGCTTCTGTCATCGTATGACCATCTTCTCCCTGCGTCTTTCTCTCCTCTTCTTATCAGAACACCAGTCATACTGGGTTAAGGGCCCACCCTAATCCAATGTAACCTCATCTTAACTAATTACATCTGCAACCACCCTATTGCAAAAAAAAAAAAAAAAAAGTCACATTCTGAGGTACTAGGGGTTAGGATTTCAACATATGTGGGGGTGGGGGGGCGGTGCACAATTCAACCCATTAAAAAAGGGATCTGAAAAATCCCTTGGCATCAGTAAACAATAAACATTTGCTACTATCACAAAGGCAGAAGGAGGCAACAGTTATGATCCAGAGTGACCCTGTATTATCTTGCACGTGGCAGGCACTTAGTAAAGATTTTTAATATGATGGTTTTGTATGTATTTATATTTTCACATTAGGAGTTTAAATAAGCTCAGTGTAGTTCTCTGACAAACCAGAAACAGCACCCTTAAGTGCAAGTGTGCTCAATACTTCTCTCGTATGGTCCAGAGTTTACCAAGCTATCTCATAAGAGGTTAAGTGCCAGATGAATGAGCATACCTTTACAACCACAGCTCTGTAGCTTCACATGGATGCACAACATCTTTAAACTCATTATTAAACCTGTTTAATTTACATTTAGAAGCAGAAATCTGACAACCCCACCTTCCTTGAGGTGAGGTGAGTCTTCATCTTTTTCAGCAGCAGAGTCCTTCTAACATACAGAATTTACTCAGGTTTTAAGGTCCTGACAGGTTCTTCTATAAGACATCCCCTACCCCGTGCTGCTGCACACTTAGAATTGTTCCATCTTCCATTTCCTAAAATGAAAAGGAGAGAAATGTTTCTTTATAAACATTTTAATAGTGATTTAAAAATACAAAAGATTGGTGGGGAAAGTGCCAAAACTGAGTTAAACTGCAAGATTTATCAAGATGAAAATCTTCCATTCAGAGTGAAATGATTTGAGGGGTTCTGGAAACTGCTGTAACTAGAAAATCAGTTCAATTATCAGACTAGGAAATAGATGTGAAAAAATATTTCTTATCAAGATCTTATTATAGTTCCTTAAATGTTCTTTTAAAAGTTATACCTGGGATGAACTGCCATTTTTGGATCTCAAATGTCTTTCAAAATCAATCTATGGCAAAAGACAGACTGCAAAAATTTAGGAAAAGTATATTGAAAAAGGAAGTGTTAAATAAGCCAATGTAATCTTTGCAAGCTATTCTTAAGTAAATACATAAGGGAAAGAAAAAAGGAGAACTTAGATGGAAGGGAAATGTGAAAAAGAAGAAAGTATTACTGTTTCTGTATATGGGAAAAAATTAGGCATAGGAATTCAAGTAGAGAAAGATGGCCCAGGAAGGTGTGGGAGAAGCTTTAGCTAGCGAGACACCTTCCACAGAATGCGAATTCTAGGAATGTTAAAGAGGAAGAAGCCAGGGAGAAGGATCTGGAAGATGAGAAAACTATCATCAAGAGAGGAATATCCTAGTCTGAAGTATGTGCGTCCAGTGTTGTTAGCTGTGTAGTTAAATACCAAGGTCAGCTAGAAAAACCAAAGCTTGGAATAAAAATGGTTGAAGTCTGTTAAAAGGTAGAGGGCAACTTACCTAAGTATAGCCAGATGTTTATCTTTCTTCAAACCCTAATCTTCGATGGAAATTGTCACGAGAAAACAAAGAGCCCTCGAACTAGGGACTCGGCAGATATGGTTACAGGCTTGATTCTGTCTCTTACTAGCTCTGTCTCTGTGTGTAAACCATGAAACTCTCTGGTTTCCAAGTGTTTGCCACTAATAATTTGTTTCTCTTCATATGGTTCTAAGTACATAAATCTAAAATTGTATGATTCTGAGTTCATGGATTTGTTATTTTAATGGAGATAGATTGATATATAATTCTGTGAGTACTCACATACAGGAGTGATATTTAAAATATTACACAACCAGTGCAATGTCAATTAATCATGACTGAAGCTGGCTGCAAACAGCTAGTATGGCCATATGAATACATGCCTCCTGGATATCAGCTCTGCAAGGAAAAAAAGATATAAATAGATAGACAGGTAACAGATAGAGAGATAAACAGACTTACTGATTTGAAAGTAAAGATGGCTATGCATACTTTCAGTGAACCAAATCTATAGTCACACCATAAAAATGTCATCTATGTGATACTGTTCACCTGGTCGTAATGTTCCTGCACCGCAGACCTGTGAGTAGGAGAGAATACATGGCTTCCAGAAGGGAGAGGAGGAAGAAGGGGAGGAAGAAGAGAGGAAGGGAGGGAGAAGCAACTGCATTTTAGATTCGTGATTCCTACGTGTAGCAGAGGGGCTGACTGTCTAAGCCAGAACTTGAAACTGCTTAGCAAGTAAATACTTACTTTCATCTTCTCATTTACATGGGAGCTAAGAAGCCTCTTGGGGAAAAAATCTTGAACCACTAGTCAAATTCAGTTGTAAGGAGTTCAAAGACTCATCTGCTGAACCAGGGCCTGAAGCAGGGAAGTTCAGAGAATTCAGGTGAGTCCCTGAGAGAGAATCCCTCCTTAGAGAAGGAAGAGTCTGGCATGGGGGAAGATTTATGCAGAAGGAAGGAGAGGTTCTGGAAGCAGCCAGCAGCCGGCTGCAGCTGCAGGGTATCGCTCAGGGAGTAAGAAAGAGCATGGCCCCTGGACTCTTCTGATAGGAGTTTCTATCAGAACCACCTCTGGCATCACCTCCTATGCGACCTCAGCATCTCTAGACTTCAGTGTCTTTATCTGTGAAATGGGGAGGATGATGATAACAGTCCTGGTATCACAGGGTGGCTGTAAGGATGAATGGCGGTACTGCACGTAAAGCCCTTGGAGAGAGCTTAACACATTAACGGCTGTTACTCGAGAAGCGAGGCACATTTGGAAGAGAACACGTGAGATTTTGCGTGTGACCTGAAAACCCTAACAATGATAACAATAGTAACAGCGACAACTATCACAACAGCCTCACTCAGGGAACCTGCTCGGGTGCCTGACCCCACTCCACCCAGTCCTGTCTGTCCTCAAAGGAAGGCATTTTTCTTTTCTCTTCCAAGAGAGTAGCTTGGGCTTGGGGCTGGAAAATGTGGAGCTTCCCTCACTGTGGAGGAGAATGAAAGCCTTTGATCTGAAAGCTGAGGCCCCCAGAGCTGGACTATCCGAGGGTCTGAGGGAAAAGAGCTCCTAACTTTGAAGCAGGCAGGAACCGCCTACCTGAGAGATATGAGAGCGCTGAGGGAGCAGAAAGGGACACATTCTCCATTCCCATCAACACCTCAACTTTTCCAGTTAAAAAGAACAAATCGTTAGGAGAGAAGAACATCCTTATAATGCCCTAAAGCTGCTACGTGTCACCATCCAGAACAGGTTGAAGAATTGGGTTGGGGGCGATCCAGGGTTGAGGAAACAAGAACCACCTGCAGAACAGCTGAGGCTGCGTGGCCCTGCCCAGAGGCCACATCCAATTGCAGGGCGTCATAGATGAAGAAGGGTAGAACTGTATCTAGAAGTTAGAAGATGGAACTAGGATCAAGGTCATATAGAATCAGTTGCCAGATCAGCGTCCAGAAACAACACAGGAGGTAGCTGACCCACCCTGCGTGCACCTGGCCTCCTGGCTCCTCCAACGGCGAAGCCAATAAAAGACCGGCCCTATGGGAGGGTCCATCCAATGACATGGGGCTTAGCTTGCCCTGGAGGGTTGATAAGAGGGAAGGAACTTTTAAAGATTACAGAAACAAATTGCTTAAATTATTGGTTCAGAAGTTGACTATTTTGAGCTTTTTCCCAATGTCATGCACTGCTGTAAGAAATAATGCCAATTATAGCCAAAAGCCACTACTTTAAATTGTTTAAAAATGTCATAAGCAAGTTCTCAAAATTAATAAGTCAACTAGAAACAGGTGCATACTTTTATCAAGCGTTAAATATGCAGTTTGGGGTGAGGATGTGGGGCCATAAGATATATAATCACAAAAACAGTTTTTGTATGAAAGGATTTGGTTTTGAAATGTAAAAATTAGCATCTTTATTCCTAGTCTACTCTGCATCCTTATGTAATGAATTTTCATATAAAGGCAGTTACCACAGTGGCCAGAGACCTCCCTTCTAAGCAGATGAAACACATATTTTAATGTGTTAGACCCATTGTTTCCAGCTCTGTTCCTTCTGTGTCTTCGCCATTAATATCACAGCATTAGGATGATCCACAACACACTTAAACTCTTTGCTCTGAATATCATGATGACTCAGCCACCCTGTCCTGTAAATAATAAGGTTTCGATATTTACAGATTACTCCTGTCAACTAAAAAGTGGTTAAAGTGAAAATTACCCAATCTTGGCAGACATTCATGTGACCTAAGGTTTGGGTTTTTTTCTTGGGATTTATAACCTTGACAGTTAATTCTGTGGGCCTCTTTTAAAACCTGTCATTGAGCACAAATTGACATTTAAGCAGCTTTTTAAAGCTCTAGTATAAAAATGTTAAAACAGCCTGGATTTTTCCCTATTAACATCACCTATTATTTATTATTGTAGTCAGAGAAGTGAATCATCAATTTTCCCCTTTCAACATTTTCTTAGGAATTGGAAGCAGGGTAGAAGACAGAGCATCCTCAGTCAAATGTATTTCCTCTTCAAAAAGAAAAAAACAAACTACTTAGATTAACATAGCTATGATCTTGTTTCTCCCTGACTCCAGCAGGAACGGAGCTTTTGTGTTTCCAGGCTAGTAAAGGAGAAGTCAGCACTCACGTACTGGCGGCCCTGGAGATAATCACGCTCTGTGATTAGATCTGGTTCCCCGAGGGTATTTAAACTGGACTATTCAAGAGAAGGCAGAAAGAAAAGGGCTTTGACTTGGTGGAATTTGAAAGGAATAGCAGCTCCAATGAGAACTTGTATGAAGAAAACACTGCAGTTTTCATAGAGGTGGTGACTCCAAGGGTGTGGGATGACCTGAGCCAACTGGTATGTTGCTCTGGCTCTGAGTTGGCAGTGAGCCTATTGCTGGAGGGATAAATGTCAAGGCCTTGGAGAAGCTGAGCCAGCAGGGCTGAGACCATGGATGCCTGGTGAGATTCTGTGCGCTCTGCAGCAAACTGTGCATGCTCCTGTGTGCTTGTGCGTGCACGTGTGTCCTTTGTGTATGCGTGTGTGTGCATGAACGTCTGTGTATGTACACACTCATGTGCGATGTTCTGTATTTGGCTTATCAGTTATCACAGTGAATATATAATACTGGTGAAATATTCTAAAACTAGGAGAACTAACAGGAGAATTTTGTCAGATGGCCAAATATAAGATCAACATATGAATATGACTTGGTTTTTTGCATGCCAGCATTAACCAATCCACAAAGTAATGGGGAAAATATTCACTCACACTGGCAACCAAACCTATAAAACACTCTGAAATAAACAATAAACAAGAAATGTATCAAACCTGAGAGAAAAAAACCGTAAAACTTTGTCAAAGGAATATTTACACGCTTGATTAAGTGAAATGACATGCTATGTTTCTGGATATGCTATTTTTCTAATTGTTTAAGTCGGGTAAATTAATTAAACTTTCTAGGTCTTCTCTCCCTTGTTGGTAAGGTGGAAATGAAAACAGTATCTACATCACTGGATTGTTATAAGAATTAAATGAATTAATTTATGTAAAGTATAATATAATCATTATTATTATTAATGAAAATATGTCCATCCTATTCAAGTTAATCTATCATTTCAATGCGATTCTAAATAAAATCCCAAAAAGACTTCTGTGAAGCATGAAAAAGATAACTCTTATTCATCTACATATATAAATGTTAAAAACTACCTATGGAAATTATGAAAACATATTATTAGGATGGGGAACTTGCTATCCTGGATTCCAAAGCATGCTTTGGAGAACTTCAGTAATTAAAACACTGTAGTATTTATTATAATAATAGACAAATCTTTCAAAGACAATATAAAGAGCAGAATAGAATGAAGGGCTTAAACAGACCCTGTGTCTGAATATGTAGGATAAAATGTAAGATAAATGTAACATTTGAAATCCATGGGAAAGAATGGACTATTCAAATAATTTTGTTGGAATGAATAACTATCCATTATATCTTTACCCAACATCCATAAGTAATAAATTCCAGTTATAGTCCCAATGTAAGTGAAAAACCACAACTACAAAAGTATTAGAAGAAAATATGACAATGAGTGTCTAACTTTAAGGAGGCATTGACAAGTATATTAATCAGGGTTCAGCTGAACATAAGAGAAATTATCCTATCTGGCTTAAGCATAGAGAACCTAAAACTTTGAAAATTATCAGAAGGGACTTGTGGAGCAAGATCTAAGTAGAACTTTCAAAAGGATTTTCAGAACATCACTGCAGATCTGGCCCACCAAAATAATCAATAACTCTGTTCTGATCAGAAAATTATGACCGGAAAGTCAGGGAATCAGCTAACTTTAAGACCGCTCACTCCACCTCAGCCCTTCCTGTAACAGCTAACTGAACCCCCCACCCACCTTGGTTCTTGACATTCATGAAAGTGAAAAACAGGGATTGAGGCTTCAACTACTACAGTTTCTGAAAACCAAGTGCCCCTCCCACCATGCCTGCCTGTGGAAACAGCTAGAACAGCAAAGGCACAGATCCACCCACCTCCATCTTCTAAATCTTGGGGAGAAGAGGCTTTTCTGCTAGGAGGTATTAGTTCACACACAGAACTCGAGCTTTGATGGGTTTTGTGAAATGCAGTCTTCTGCATCCTAGCCTTTCAACTTGTTAGTCTTTAGTATGAAAGGCATGCTACAGGGGGCTGGAATTTCACTAAGGGGATTGATTTATGATTCATTTCACAGTAAGATAGATAGAAAACTCAGAAGCCATAAGGGGAAAGATTGATAGAGGGACTACATGAAATTTAAATTTTTGACATAGCAAAAGAGGCCACAAACAGAGTATAAACAACAACAAGCAAAATACGGGGCGGGGGGAGAATATTTGCAATACACAGAGCAGATGAACATCAATGATCATAATATGGAATGACCTCTGCATAGCTAAGAAACAACAGAGTAGATAATGGACAAAGCATCAGAGAAAGCAAGGAACAGAAAAAGAAATGTACATGAAAAAATATGAAAATATTCTTAACCTAACTAGTAAAGAGTGAAATGCATATTAGAACAAGATAATGTGATTTTTTTAGATTTTTAAAAATATTTTTATTTTTCTCTTGTTTTTTTTCTGGAGGAGGTGGGGAAGTAGTAACTAGGTTTATTTATTTATTTATTTAACTTTTTTATTGATTTATAATCATTTTACAATGTTGTGTCAAATTCCAGTGTAGAGCACAATTTTTCAGTTATACATGAACATATATATATTCATTGTCACATTTTTTTCTCTGTGAGCTACCATAAGATCTTGTGTATATTTCCCTGTGCTATACAGTACAATCTTGTTTATCTATTCTACTAGGTTTGTTTGTTTGTTTGTTTGCTTATTTATTTTAAATGGAGATGCTGGGGATCAAACCCTGGACCTCGTGTATGCTAGGCATGTGATCCACCACTAAGCTATACCCTCCCCCTAAGGTAATGTGATTTTTATCAATCAGATTAACAAAAACAATTTTAACTGGCAATATACACAGTTGATGGAAGTATAAATTAGTGTTTCCTTTTGGGAGGGCCGTTTGATAATATCTGACAAAATTTTAAATGCACATGCCATTTAGCTGAACATTTTCACTTTTAAGAATCAGACGTACAGAAATCTGTTTAATGAAGCATCATTTGTGATTATGAAAAATGTAGACAACTTAAATGCTTTCAAGAGGAAAAAGTGTTAAATTACTTGGGTATGGCCATTATATGAAATAACAAGTGATCAGTTTTTAATATCTTTACTTATTCATAGCATCCTGAAAATAGGTACAAGATTTCTGGGACAAGGACAGATAACTACTTACAATAACCACGGGGTTTCCCTTTTGTCCCAACTCCTCCCCTTTCTGGGATGACAGGATGAGAGCCAGGTGGATGTCATCCCACATACGTGGGGAGCTGTACTATAGGTGAGAAACCCCATAAATACAAATCTGGGAGTTTATACAGAAGAGGAACAGCTGCTCCCTCTGCTTCTCTCCTGAGAGGGAAAGAAACCTTTGTTCCTAAAATAAGCAAATTCTCCTTGGGAACAAAAGAGAAAGGATGCTATGCTCTTACCCTTTGGAATATATATAAATGTCTCCAGGGGGAGAATAAGACAAATATCTCTAAGTTTACAGCCTTAGAATGTTTCCACAGTTTGGAGGAGACAAGTTTATTACTCTTTGGATGGGAGCAGATGGCTCCGGGTCTAAAACCCTTGAATGTGAGGAACAAATGGATCTAGGAAAATGGAGACATTCTGTAGCTTGTCAGTTTCCTTCGCTTATGAAGCCGAACTATGCAGAAACATGAAAATATTCTCATCCTGACAATAAGCAGATGAATAGAATGTAAATGTATGATATTAGCTCCCATAGTAATCAAAACATAGAATATTAAATGGAAAGTCAAGTAAGAGAACAACGTATCAACAGGATCTCATTTATGTGACAATGGTAAATCAAATCATTAACATGGTCTCTTTTTTGGTAAAGGAGACAAAAAAGGGTCTTTCATTTTAAATAAATGTATTTTTTATTGAATTTGAGTGTGGAACCAGGGGTGATTTTTAAAATATCTTCTTTTCTCTGTTTTCCAGGTTTCCTACAATAGACATATATTAGTTACATAATAAATATCACCTTTTTGGTAGTCAAAACCAGTTTGTTCATCACCAGTTCATTCATCGTCATACTTCAAAGCAACTAGTTTAATAAATCATATCTGTTATTGAGTTTATCATTTAGTTAAAAGGGAAATGGTATACTATTATTAATAGAATGTGGTTCTCCTCTTCAACTGTTTTCAACGTTTGTCTCATAATAACTTTAAAAAATCCCATTCATTTAGCAACATTTATTATGTATCTATTACATAGTTGGCATTATGATTGGTCCCAAGGTTACAAAAAATTATAGTTGGTCCTTCCTTGAACAGCTGACAATCTGCTAAAGGGCAAATGATCTGTGGTAGAAAAAAATACTGTAATTCCCTGTGATTTACACAGGGTGTAACAACAGGGACAAACAACAGTGTGTGAATTAAGTGTGACATGGACCATACAAGGGAGATACAGGGAAGTTTTCATGAAAAGGTGACATTTGAAATAGCTCCTGAAGAAATCCATTATATCACAATGCACCTGAAGGAAATCACAACACCAGGTACTCTGATCTTTATCAGTTCACCAAAGAGTATTAAGACACAGCTTAAGCTCAAGTTTTCGATTTGATTTTTAAACCAAATAATAGCACAAGTTTCCAACATATCAGAGAAAATTGGTCTATGAATAGACAGAGAGCTACATCTGATTGAACTGAGCAGGGTCTCTAGAATTGGTACTATTACAAGTTGGGGGTGTTGTCTAAGTAAACACAATTCCTAACTCTTAAAAAATAAGTCGTATGAAATCAAAATTAAGACTGGGAATAATTTAGTGATTAAGTTTTAAGGCTCAAATTCCTTTGGCTCAAAGTGAAAAGACTAGCTCCTGCTGTGTTCACTCTTCATTATCGCAACAGAGACTCAAGTGAGGGGAGTCAGATGAGAGGGAAGGTTAAGTCAGTAGATTTCAAATGTGGTCCTCAGATGAGCATCGCCTGGCTGCTGGTAAGAAGTGCAAATTCTTCATGCCCACTCCAGACCTACTGAATCAGAAACTCCGCAGATGGCGCTTGGCAACCTGTGATTTAAAAAGCTCTTCAGGTGATTCTGATGCACACTGTGCACTCGAGTTTGAGACCCACCCTGCTAAGGTAAGCTCTCAGTCATTGACGTACAACTAGGGACTCGCTTTAATTTAACTTGCTATATTTTATTTATATAAGGAAGGAGGAAGCACAGCAGAAAGAGAATTTAAGAAAGGAGCATTCTGCTATTTTTCTCAAATACATATATGTAAATAATATTTAATAGAGGGTGCTTGAGTAAAAATACTTTTTTCATTTTACAGGAAGCCCTACAGTCACACGATGGATATCTCTCGGCCTCAACTGTTCCTGGGTTTCAGAGAACCAATGGAAGTAGCATTAGGACCAGTCCTCACAATGACAAAGCAAGCCATCTTTGATTTGTTATGACTTGAGAAAGCTAGGAAGATGCTCTTTGCCTCA
This sequence comes from Camelus ferus, assembly GCF_009834535.1. NCBI lineage: Eukaryota > Metazoa > Chordata > Mammalia > Artiodactyla > Camelidae > Camelus > Camelus ferus. The sequence goes on from NC_045702.1 coordinate 32,915,229, forward strand.
AACACATATCCAACCAGAAGCCACGTGATGAAAAGTTCACTGCCAAAAACTCATTTTTTTTCCCCCTTATAAACTAAGCATTTTTCTGAGTACCTAATCTTAAAATTTCAAATCCCCTCTGGAGGAATAACACTTTAAATTACCACCAGTCTGATTCAATCATGAATTCAATAATCATAACTTTTTCTTCTGAAATGAGAGGTCCAGGAAGTGTACACAGTAAGACCCTGATCTGTTGGGGAGGAGAATGATTCAAATGAGAGAAGTGGGGGCATCAATTTTTGGAAATACATTTCTACTTTTTCATCCACAATAGACTTAGATTCTTCAGAGTCTAATTCTGGCCTAACATTAGATAAGCTCCCCGACCCTGCAATGCCTCAAATTCTCAGCTGTCAAAAGTCTCACAAGATTAGGGTTTTTGAAATGCTTGGCAGTCTTTGAGCATTGAATATGTGGACAGAAAAAAAAATTCACAACAGTGGATGGGAGATGATCATTCTGGCTAACTTCACTCATTACTTCTATTATTAGTGCCAATCTAAAGACCATCTAGAGCCCTTGATGAAATCCATGAAGTCATTTGTCTGGCACCCAAATATTATCTCCTGGTGACAGCTTACTTTACCCCAGCAAATGAGAAGTTGATTAAATTATAACTAAATATTAATCAAAGCCTCAACTTACTCTTTTGGAGACTGAACTGTGCCGAGAAGACAAGGGCAATTTTTCAGTAACCTACACACTCATATTGTTTATTTTATACATATTTTTCTCCAACATTCCTGTAAGATGAGGAGAACGAATTCCCTATGGTTTAGTATAGAACTGAGCTAAGTGGTTAATTAATAACTCAGACAGGGACTTTAAACCATTTCCCCTGCCGCCTAAGGAAGAATAAGATGTCTCAGAGTTTCCTTTCTATTCTTGGCAGCAGAGTCGCTGAAGAGATAAACAACCAGAGCTGCTAACATAAATCACTCTCGAGGAGATGAACTGCTTGACCTTCGGGGGACCCGTTTACACTTGTACAACACTGAAATCCGAGCAGCTCAAAACTCTTGGAGAAGGTGATCGTGCATGTGCATTCTCAAGTATTTAGTCTTGCCAAACCTTCAGAAAGGAAATAAGACAGTTATGAATATGCTTTCCTGGGCCGACATCCCCCAGCAAGGAGAGATCAAAGGAAGCCCAGTCTTCTCACATCCTCATTCTGCCCCTTCTTCTATCTCAGATTTTCCCTTTATAAGCAGGTACTCTTGGGCAACAATTCTTGATGCTCCATCCCCACCCCTACACACATAAATCCTGCTCCTCAAAAGATGACCCTACTACCATCCACCTGTTGCTCGAGACTAAACCCTAGGAATGATCCTGGATTCATCTCCTTCCCAGAGTCTCCCTCCCAGTCAATCAGATCAACCAAGTCCTACCTCCAGTAGATGGCCTGTTAAATCAACCACTTCTCACCACCTCCACTGACACCCTCTCTGCCCCGCCCCCAACATCTCTCACCTGAACCCCACTTCCCATGCCCGCCACAGTTCACTCATTACTCCAGAGTCTGAATCATCTAAAATAGAAATCAGATTTCTTACCACCTTGCTTCAAACCCTCCTGCAACTTCTGAGTATAATTAGAATAGATTTTGAATCCCTGTCATGGTCTTCATCCTCATTGTGTTCTCCTTGTCACCTCAGTTCTCAGTTAGGACACACCAACTTCACTGGTCCTCTGCGTCCCTCAGACACACCCAGCTTATTAACTTCCAAGAGTCCTTTCCTGGAAAGCTCATCACCCAGGTCTTTGCACAGTAGGCACCTTCATACCATTCAGGTCTCAGCACATGTTACTACTTCCGGAGAGAATTTCCTGAAACACTTGCTCACCTCTGGGTTCAGGCATTTTATCACCTTATTCATTTACATTTTCTTCAGATCACTCACCATACATGACATTTTCTTACTTATTAAATATCTGTTTCTCCAAACTAGACCATAAGCTCCATGAAAGCAGGAAACTTTGTCTCACCATTGAATTCCTAGAGCCCAGAGCAGTACCAAGCACAGAATGGTGCCTGATAAGTATTTGTTAAATGAATGAGTAAATGAATGAATGAATGAATGAATGAATATACTCGTCTCACTAAAGCCACTCTGTAGAAGTTTCAGTCATATACGTAATGCTAAGAGCAGTCAATTCAACAAATATTTTTATGTGTCTATCAAGTGCCAGGAATTGTTCCAGGCATTTCATGGGGTTGACTTGAATTCATCTACTAAAGTTGAATCAAATATGGTTTTGATCATCATACTATGCCAGTTAATTGCCACTTGAGGAAAAGCCCCACTTGAGGCGCACAGGCTCTGCTGCTCACTCCTGACATGAATGTTGCTACTGGGGCTCCCTAGGGCACCACCAAAAAGCGCAGTCTTATCATCACTTCTGGAAAAACACATCACAGAGCATCCCTTCCTGAGGATCATGTGGGAGAAGAGCCTCTACAGATACACATGAGTAAGCAGACAGGGTCCGAGTCCGAGGTCTGCTATTCACAATGTATGTAATTTTGGGCAAGTTAGTTTATCTCTCTGAGCCCCAGCTATACATCTCTTAAAGATAAGAACATTAATGACTTTCGTGCCTACCTCACAGAGTTACAACTATCAATGAAATACTGCAGTGAAGAACACTCCACAACCTGAATACAAATGTAGTTTAGGACTGTACACATGCCATGTACACAGAAAGGAAAACCACCAAATAGTAAATAACTTATGAATTAGAGTTGCCACTCATCATCAGTTATCTCAAGTTCAATGCAAACGAGTCCTCACTGGAAGAGCAGTTGAATCTTCCCAAACACACTTGTTTATGGATAGATTTCCCCAACACAGCCTCGTTTCTGGAGCCTCTTACTCAATCTGTCCTTGTGCATGAGGACCCTACCTAAGAAGGAGTCCCAAGCCGTCAGGATGTCCATCCTTAGTAGCAATGTCTCCTTCCTAAAGAGGAACTAAGCTTAGAACACAGACCAACCTTCAGCAACAGCTGCAATGACGTTCCTAGTAGACTAAAATTCCCCAAACTATTTATTTCTGAACCTAGATTTTAACCACCCACGGTGACACCAGTCAGGAAGAATAACTGACATACTGAATCCCTAGTGTGACTGTCACATGCAGACTGTCCATGCTGATGGAACAATCTGTGTGGATAATTCTGAGGCCTCTCTGGATGCAGTGTAGATACTCATAACCAGGGAACCTCTCAACTACAGACTTGATAAAGGAGAGAGAAGAAAGTGCCCTCTTAAAATTCTAACTTTAGTGACTTCTTGACAAACATCCCTAGGCAAGACCCAAACAGTATTTTTTTTAATGCTTCCTCTTGACTATCTTGCCTTGGAGGCTAAATCTGCTGTTGCTCTGTCTTTCTAGTTCAAAGTCATTTGTATTTCATCAATTATTAGGTACCTATTTCATTTGACAATTTCTTGAGGCTCCTTCTTAATTATTTAAATACTCAGGAATATAAACTAAATAAGCTAGTGTGAACATCCAGCTTAAAAAGACTTTTAACAATTTTCTCAGTAGGGCAGGTTTAAGAATTAGACCATGAAGGAGTCACAAATGTGTAAGGAGAACAGGAATCTCTAAAGGAAAAAAAATACAAGGTAGTTCCAGTTTAAGCATCCATTAGATCTATCTGCTTGAGAATATAATCTAGATATGAGGACTTAACCTTCTTTCTATCTTACATGCCCAAGTCCATCCTCTGTAACCTCACTCCTTCCAAACCTTACAGGGGTCGTGCCATAAGGCTGATTTCTTGGTGGAAAAAGAGGGTAACCAGAATCAGGGATCTTGGTGCCCACTGCTGATTGCTGCCCATCATGGTTCTCTAGGTGGCTTCAGAGCTTATCCCTTAATTCTGGGTCTGCATTCAGTCCAGAGCCTATGTTGGGTGGCTGTTGATCTAAACATTTGTACAGAGTCCCAATTCCTATGGGGTCTAGAATTAAATATAAAACTGTATGTGTAGTTTTGTATGTGTGGGTTTTTTTCCTTTTTTTTCAGAAAAGAGGACAATTGGTTTTATTAGAAGTGAAGAACCACTGATCTCCATTATCTGTGCTCTCCTGGTTTCTGCATTCTTTCTAGTCTGACACATTCCTTTGCTTAAAATTAAGCTTCAGGATGTGCCCAGATATAGAAGCACAACCTCACTCTGGCCAGTTTGGACAGCTCATCTCATCCCAGCCCTTAGCTATCCTTAGCCATCATCCCTTGGGCACTTTCTTGGTCTCAACTTTCTCCTGAGTCTCTCTGCTTCTTTGCACACCTTAGTTTTAGTTCTTGGTCCCAAGGTCAATATGCAAACTAAAAGTTCAACCATACATGCTAATCTTTGACCCAGTTCTTATGATCCTACTCATTATAAAAACTATTATCTCTCATTGACTTTAAGTACATTATCCTAAATAGACCCCCTTTACTTGCCACTCAGTACTGCTGAAGAAAAAAATATACATGTACGTTTAACAAGAACTTACAGCACTCTGGTGGGAATGTATTTTGGCGCAGCCATTATGGAAAACAGTTTGGAGATTCCTCAAAAAACTAAAAATAGACTTCCTGTATGATCCAGCGATCCCACTCCTGGGCATAAACCCGGAGGAAACTCTAATTCCAGAAGATACATGCACCTCAGTGTTCATAGCAGCACTATATACAATAGCCAAGACAGGGAAACAACCTAAATGTCCATCAACAGATGACTGGATAAAGAAGCTGTGGTATATTTATACCATGGAATACTACTCATCCATAAAATATAATAAAATAATGCCATTTGCAGCAACATGGATGGACCTGGAGACTGTCATTCTAATTGAAGTAAGCCAGAAAGAGAAAGAAAAATATCATATACCACTCATATATGGAGTCTAAAAAAAAAAAGAAAAAGAAATAAGAGGACACAATGAACTCATCTACAAAACAGAAACAGACTTACAGACATAGTAAACAATCTTATAGTTACCTGCTGCAGGGAAGTGGGTGGGAAGGGATAAATTTGGGAGTTTGAGATTTGCAAATGTTAACCACTATATATAAAAATACATAAAAAATTTCTTCTGTATAGCACAGGGAACTATATTCAATATCTTGTAATAACCTTCAATGAAAAAGAATATGAAAATGAAAATATATATTGAAAAAAAAAACTTCCAGCATTTTGATACAGTGTGCTAGCTGGCCTGTGGAATTGATCAGGAGAAAGAATTTTCACTAAACGTTTATGGTTATAAACAAAAGCCATTCAGAACAGGGGTTTTATATTAGCTATCATAATGAATTACTGACACTTGAAACAGATTTAGGAAAGAATGGCACAGCATGCCAGGTAACTATTGGGAAATTTCTAGCAGATTTCAGCACTGAAGAGAGCATTTAGATGACCTGAAAGTCCTGCCTGTAGAGATGAGCTGTTTCATTCAAAATTCAAGAGGAAGTATACCTTTAAATTCAGTAAAAGATCTTACATCCTTGTCCCCTAACTTCTGGCTTACGTATAATGTACAAATGATACTATATGCTGTCACAAAGACTTTCCCAAAGACAGCAGCCATATTATCAGCCAATTAAAGTTGAATAATATAGATTACATATATTTGTAAGCTGTAATAATTGTCTTATCATTTTAAATAATGTCCCTGTTTTAACCAGAATCCAAGATAGATTCCGAAGGTTCCTGCCCCCTAGTTTATTCAACTGAACACGAATCTAGGTACTGCTGAACAGGAATTTTTAAGTTGTAAAGTTCCACGCCAACTGACTTAAGATATAGAGGACATATGGGTGGGCCTGACCTAATCATTTGAGCCCTGTAAAAGCAGAACCTTTCTGGCTGGTAGCAGAGGGTGAAGTCAGAGAGATCTGAAGCATGGGAAAAATTCTGATGTACCATTGCTGGTCCTGAGGGCATCATGCAAGGACCAGAGAGCAGCAGCCTCTAAGAATTAAGAAGACCCCCTCAGCAAACAGCCAGCAACAAAACAGAAACCTCAGTCCTACCACCGTGAGGAACTGAACTCTGCCAACAATCTGAATGAGCGTGGCAGCTGATTGTTTCACAGAGTCTCCAGATAAGAATTGCCACCCCCTCCACAAGGCCAATGCCTTGATTTCTGCCCTGTGAGACCCGAAGCAAAGAACTCAGCTGAGCCCCTCCCAGACTTTTCACCTACACATCTGTGAGCTAATAAATGAGAGTGGTAAGCCACTAACTTTGTGGTAATGTGTCCCATAGACATAGATAAGTAATCTACTATCATTCTGCAAACCTATTTGTCATGTTTCTTTTGTAGCTAACATTTTCATGCAGCTTTGTACAAAGATTCAAAACCTGATTCACATGGAGAAACAGCCAGGCCACCAGGTAACCGTCAGGCAAGGTCTGTTGACCATTCTGAAGGTCGTCTGTTGAAACTCACTTGGCTTCCATAACAAGCCTAAATAGAAGAGTCAGCAGAACCATCTAAACAAAAGGAGTCTAGCAATCATTTTCAAGACTGGGATGCACATTAGGAAGTTTTAGCAGAGGTCTCTGATGAAGTTAAATGCTTAATTTTAGAGCAACCAATTTTCCAATAAAAGCCAGTGACTGTGAAAACAAAGAGGCAGAATTACATTGGATGATTCCATGGAAACACACAAGAAGATTCGTACCTTCAGACCTGCAAAAGTAGGTTTTAACATTTACCCAGCAGATCTCAACACTGCTCAGCTGTGCTTACTTTTCCTCAACTTTCTGCCTCCCTCTCAACAGAATAAATATAATTGGAGGATGAGGAAATTGGTGGTCCACAGGGACCACAGAGAACGTGCATTAATCAAAGTTCCCCTGGGAAAGCAGCACCGAACTGCCTCCATTCTTAGTCTGGAAATAGCTCAGCATGATTCTTCGATTAAAAATTAATCAAGTGAATAAGACCCTGCAATACAAAACAGCAAAAGAAAATTAAACATCTCCCCAGGGGAAAGCCTACAAGTCATAAAAAATTAAAACATAAAACTGAATATTTACAAATATCATTTACAAACAAAGTTGCTGATGACTCATGCCCATGGCAAGATCACAAGTCTTCGGGGAGCTGCAAGACTTTTCAGGGATCAAGCTAAGCTTCTCCTGCCTGAGTGTGCACCGGAAACTTCCCCATCCAGGGTTGGTTGGGGTAGATAATAAAACACAGACTTTCAGAACCCACTCCCAGAGGTGCTGACTCAGAAGGTCTTGGAGGCAGACAGCCTGGCCTCAGTAACTGTGACAAGTAGCCTGAAGGGATTCTGATGGGCATCTAATCTGGGCAGCACTGGTAGAACCAGCTTCCTCACAATTGTCTCATAAGTCCAGTGCCCTCACAATGCAGCATCCTGGTTACTGTTCTGCTGCTTATTCAGGAACTAAACTGTATTCGTGAATTATTCAGGCACTTGGCAGTTTTCTTTCACAATTACAAATGAGAATCCTAAGCAGAACTAACTTGAGGATAAACGTTGGTAAAACTTTTCCCATTGCTATTTCCTTCATGCATTTATTAATTCAACAGATAATGAGAAGCTCTTATATGCCAAGCACTGGATAAGGCCCTGGAGATTTAATGACAAATAAGAAACAGCCCCTACTCTCAGGGTGTTCACAGCATAATGTCATTAGTAAGCAAATACAATGTGGTGGGTGGCAGAATGGGGAAAATACAAGAAGCAGAAAGAGTGTTGCTGGCAGTAGGAACAGAATGTGTAAAACTTAGAGTCAAGAAAAAAGCTTAGTGCATTGCATTGGAGTGTGTCTGTGGGTGTGTGTCTGGTGTGTGCATTTGCACTGTGGATGTTAAAGGGAGTAATGAAAGATGAGATGGGAAAGAAAGTCGGGGCCAAATTATTCCTCCTTAAATGTAATCTCATCTTGACAAAGTGCATTGGTAAACTCACCAAAAGCCCCTATCCAAGAGGCTCTATTCACATGAAGACAAGGATAAAAAGGCTAGATTTTGTTACAAGTTGTGTTTAAAAGACTCAAAATCTTCTAACAGCTAAACACTTCCTGGTATAGCAGTTCCTGTGTAAATCCAGAAAGATACATGACATTTTTTCTTTTTCCTATCTGCCTAACAGTTTTCAGGAGAGGTTGGTACAGCCTCTATAAAGACAGCTATTGTGTACCTTGGCATGCTACCAACATCATCATGCTCTTAACTCACAATATTCATAGACTTCAGAAGTCATGGTCCAACTATCCATCCAAGGCAATGATCTTTTCTAAGTCTTACATATTCTTTTTGGGGAGAAGCATCAGATAGAACCTCAATTCGGATTGACTGGCTTATCCCAAGTTTAGGAAGCCAAATTCATTCAGTTCAAGATACAGCTTTTCTAGACTAGAATGGAGATTTGAGCTATCATTCCAGAAATAGTTTGGGGTGGGAAAAAAGATAGGGGAGATCATCAAATATGTACAATAGAAAGAAGAGAAAGTGTGAAACTAAAAGAAATATTTGATTTGTCAAGAAGAAAGTAATGGGTGGCATTCAAAGGAAGGAGTGATGCTATCTGGGCCAATAAAAGTTAATTGACTCCAGATGAACTGAGGGAGGCACTAGGTATCAGGTAGCTGGATGTATTTCACTTGCTCTTTCAGACCAAATTCACTCTCCGTGCTTCTCTTTCTTTCTCTATGTTCCAGAGGCTGACTTATATAAATTGCTTTAATCCTACAGGTGGAGACTAGGAAATGGGAGAACAGCCACAAGAAAAAAAAATTGCATCAATGGGCTGTGTTGTTTTCAGTTGGGTCCAGCCGATGGGAGGCACTAGTAGATCAAAGTAAAAGAGAAAGAGAGTGAGACTCGGTATCTGTTCCCTTGACCATGGTTTGACTCTTTCCATCTGCTGAAGACCACGATACCTGTCAGACAGACTCCTACAGCTGCATTCTCTCTCTGGGTTCTGGTAACTGCTCCCTTGTCTTGCTGCTTCAGGCCTTGTAAGCTCGCTACTATTGCTAGCCCTGTGTGCTTCATCATTCCCTGCTCATTCACTTTGACCTTGCCTACATCTTTGTAAACAGTCCTTTCACTAAGCTCTCCTGTATTACTTGGTTTAAGTGAGCCATTTATTTTTTGTCTGCATCCTGACTAATAGAACCTGCCATGGACTGCATGCCTGTTAATATGGACAAAGGAGAGTTAGCCTGCCTTTCAGAGGTAGTTAAAACAATAACTGTTGTTAACAGTTACACAGAAATTACAGTTCACTAAGTGTGTTTACATGTGTTATCTCTTTTCTCATTCTTCATTCATGACTTAAAACTCAGACCTCACCTGCTCTCCTGGAGTAATAGTTGTACATAATGAATGTAAATGTGGATATTTACAACCAAATCCAAGTCTAAACCATATTCTTAAGAATTCCAGAACCCAAATATTGTGTCGTGTTTTAAAGTTGAATAAATCAGAGCCTCATTATATAAATTGGCTCTATTTCCTTCATCTAGGCTCCAAGTTCTTCAAATTAGCTAATAATCATTTTTCAAGCTTTCATTACTATTGGAAAATTTCTAAGGGCAAATTGTCAGAAAAAGCAAGGCTATGAATCAGAAATTAATCATGAGCTGGTAGATACTTAAGACCATATTTTACAATGATAACTGAATCAATTAAGAATAGAAGTCTGACAAGCCAGTTGTTCAGTGCCATATAGATAAATAACCATAGTAACTGCTTCCCTCTTTTCAACCACTTCTTTCTTCTTTATGTGGACACAACCCAAATCTCTTTGCTATGTCAGTAAGCAAAACACAGAACAATTTTTAAAGTGCAACCTTTGGCACTCTAAACAGAGAAGGGCAAAGGGGAAATATCTCTGTGATAAACCTGATAACCGATTTCATAGGATACTCAATTCCCAAAATAAGTAACTCGACAGTGAGTGTACACAAAATGGAGCTGAATATGCAAAAATGTTACCTAATATTTGAGTGGATAGTCTGTGCCTTCCTAGTAAGGATATTGTTGTTGAAGGTCCAGAAGAAAGATTCTTATGGGAAAATCCAGGGAGTTTGGTGGTCTTCCCACTAAGGCAAGAAAAGGCAGATTGAACAAAGTTAGAACTCAACTTAGATTACTTCTAGCAAAGTTGGACTTTCCCCTACTGTCCCCACCCTCTATACCCAGAAAGTCAAAGGGCCTAAATCATTGAATATCAAAAACTAAGATTTCTGATATCCAGGTTTCTTTCTGATATATGTATATCAAATATAAAATAATCCTCCCCTCCAAATCACACACAGTAAAGACCCTATCTCCTTTCAGGAGACAAACCATCATCATTGAAAGGTACACTCCAAATGTAAAAGAATGAAATCTATGAAATCTATAAGCTTTTCTAGCCAAGCTCATCCAATCTGAGATAAAGGTTTTCTACACAAGAGTGATTGGAGCTAAAGTTCTGAAAAGAAATAATCTGAGGCTCAGGAGAAGAAGCGAAGATCATCCAATATATATATACGCAGTATGTACTAAAGAAAGAAGGGAAAGTATGAGAGTAAAAGAAACATTTGACTTTTCAATAAGGAAGTAATTGGTGACATTTAAGGGTGCAGCTTAATAGGGGGAGTGTTATCTATCAAACTGTCATAATGAGCGGACAGAAAGGATATGAAGATAGTAATCATAGTCCACAAAAAGAAGAAATACATGGTTGAAAAGAGAGAAAACAATCACTGTGGCAGCTGATCTATCTACATAACACTACAAGCTGGTTTGCCAAATTTTTATTCTTAATTGATTCATCAGTATAAAATACAGTCTTCAAGGGGAAGGTAGAGCTCAGTGGTAGAAGAGCACATGCTTAGCATACACAAGGTCCTGGGTTCAATCCTCAGTATCACCACTAAAAATAAGTAAATAAATAAATAAACCTAATTACCTACCCCCCCAAGTTTTTTTAAATTTTTAAAAAGACGATTCTAGATATATTTACCTGCTCATGATTAATGTCTAATGATTTAGAAAGTTTGCTTATGAAAAGGAAAGAACCTGATCTTGTGCTACTCTGTACCCCTAGAACCTAGAAGCCAATACCTGCTACATGGACGTCCAGACTTTGTATCTCAAGTCAATCACTAATTCAACCAGTGATAGAAAGGGCTCAAGACCAAGGGAAGGTTTCCTCATGTTGCAAGAGGGCTGTGTATTTTTGAAGGCAAAGAAGATGAAGCCAATGGAGGGAGAAATTGATCATGTTAAAAGAAAGACCTTGATTAAAGAGAGACATGGAGAAAAGTTCTCAGTGGCGATGGTCAAAGATGGTACAAGTGAGGTCCTTCCCAGGACCTCTCCTCACTGTTTCTGGAACTGTTTCCATGCCTCCCTTCCTTTCCCCTCACCTTCCTAGTCCTTCCTTTTCTTTTCTTCTCATTTTCTCTTTGCCTCACCTCATTTCTCTCTCTCTCCCATCTAGCTATAATACAGAAGTAAAATAAAGATAATAATGTTAATGATTGAAAGTTATATTGTTTTATGACTGTTAAGCTAAAAGCAGATGCGTTGAATGTTTTATATTTATATCTCTCTCTCTTTTTTTTTTTTTTTTTTTGTATGTAGCTCTAGAATAAATAGTTTTCCTTTAGGTAAAAGGCAGCATAAGAAAAGCCTTCCCCCAACTCAGACTCTTAGAAAAAGAATTTGATTTTTGGTAGAGAGGGGGTAGTTTTGGAAGGAAGCATTATGGTATAATTATGGTTTAAGACATGGTCTCCAGGGTTAAGCAGACCGAAGTTGAAATCACAAATCCACCATTTATTGGCTGTGGGATTTGGGCAGATTTCCTCATCTATGAAGTGGTGCTATTATCTTCCTTTATGAGAGTGGTTCTAAGTTATAAATGCAGGAATGGTTTTAGCCGAGTACCAAGCACAGAGAAAACACTCAAGAATGGTAGCCACTGCCGTTGTCAGCTGCTCTACTCTGGTACAGTGTCCCAAACTCCCCGAACAGATGAATTAAGCCAAGAAAACATTCTTCCAGGCATTTAAGTTATAACAGCCTCAGCTTGTACTGGTCAATTTACCAATCCTATGATTCTCATTATTCTCATCTAAGACTGAAAGAGAGAAATGAAATCAAATCCAGACTCTGGCTAAAATGCACAGAATTAATTACTGATTGCAGCCAACTGCCCCAAGATGTAGCAGTGCTGAAAAAGCAAAAGGTGCTTGTATTGATATGACAGTTAAAGAGACAGATAAGCATTCAACTCTAACTTCCTAAACTTGAAATCTGTCACTCAAGATCATTGTTATGCCAATTATCTGGCATTAACTATTGTTATGATTTCTGATATCAAATCCATAGTAAAACCTTGTCTTAGAGTGACAGTTCAGTGGCAAATTCCCAGTACCTCCTTCTGCAATCTGGGCTGGTAAGGTTTCATTAAAACAGCCAAACTACCAGCTGCCCGGGAAGATTTTGTAACAAAATTGCTGGCTGGCCTTTAGTGATAATGGTTCTGTAGTCCACAGCTTACTGTCACATGGGCTTGCTTAGAAATGAAAGGATTGGTCATCTATTCTGTAACAGAAGTCAGGACTTTTCATTGCTGCCATTTCTGCTGGTTTTACTGGCAATGAAAGTAGGAGATTTAAAGTTTCAGATGTTCTCATAAATATGCCCAGTCACCAAAAAGTAATGGGAAGGACTGATACTTAAGGTCAAGCATCTGAAAATCTGTTGAAGGCTAAACAATGTAAAATCTTAAGGACTTCAAATTCTATTCCAAACACTAACAGAAAAATAAAGTTTGTATAAAATAGATAAATAAAAAGGGCCTACTGTTAGCACAGGGAACACTATTCAATTTTTGTAATACTATATAATGGAAAAGAATTTGAAAAGAAAATATATATACGCATGTATATGTATAATTGAATCACTTTGCTGTATACCTGAAATTAAGATTGTAAATCAACTACACTTCAATAAATTTTTTTTTTTTTAAATACAGTTTGGTCGGGGTCAGGCAAGTCATTGTTGGGCTCTCCTGGCCCTGTGTACCTCTGCTGCTTACTCCTGAACGCTTCCAGGATGGAGGAGGCCAGCCGGCGCTCCTGTTCTGTTGAGGAAGGATGCAAATAGGGCATCAAGCTTCTTGCTTCAGCAACCGTCTGTTCCCTATGAGCACTCTGGAATTTTGGAGCCAGAGAAGCCTATCCAAGGACACACCTACTCCTCTCATCCTAATGACATCAGCTGGCAGTCTTGCTAATTCTTTCGCACACCTCTGTTTAAGTCTTTCAAGGCTTCAATCCACTTTTTCAAACTAGTCTCAACCCTCTTCTCTCCTAACCTGCTCAGACGAGCTGCCTAGACACCAACCAAATAGTCCAACTGCACCCTTCATTTCTCTAGTCATAATGCTAGCATCTTACAGCAGCTCTGAAGCTGTGTATGTTTATAAATTACATGAAGAAGCAATCTCCAACTCAGGTCAAAGTGTGAAAAATAAGCCAAAAAAATCAAAATTTTTTTGTATTATAGTAAATGGATTTAATATAACTTCTTCGGAAATATATCTGAAAACTTCTCCTCCCAGTATTACCACCCAGGAATGTCTAAAACAGCATTATATCCTTGTCTTTACTCTTTATCAGAATCTCCTCTCTTTCAAATTTTTAGAATTAAACTGAAAGAAAAATAAATTGACAGAATGTATTATCACACTCCTTGTTTAGGAAAAAATATATAAATATAAGAGTGAGAAATGTCTGAGTGATTTATAAAGGGAAATTTTATTCCAAGAATCTTAAAGTACTAGTGTCAAAACTTTCACCCAATGTTTAGTAAGAAACATTCAATTATTCAAGCAACACATGTGAAAAGATCTTTGATTGACAACAGACACTAAATTATTATAAGACTTTTATCCATTAGTAAAATAGTTGCCCATTTGGAGTTTCTACACCAAACATTACTCCTATTTCACTTTCTCCCGTAGTCATAAACAGATCATGAAGACAGCTCTGGAGCTATACTGCCTGGGTTTGAACTTGTCAGTTTCTATTAACTGTGTGACTATGGGCAACTGTCTTAACTTCTCTGATCCTCCGATTCCTTACCAGTAAAATGAAGATGGATAATAATAGCACCTACCATATACAGCACTTGTGGAGATCAGATGGATTAATACGTGTAATGCACCAGAACTCTGCCAGGCACCAACTAGGCACTCCGTCAGGACTGGCCCTGATACTCTTAAGATGTGGGTGCCACAAGGGTAGGAACTCAGGCTCCACTGTGTTGGCGTCTGCAGCCCTGGGACAGTGCCCAGCACAAAGTACATGCTCAATAAATATTTACTAAATGAATGAACCAGAACATTCAAGTATAAAAAGTGGGTTACAAAATCATTTTTCTTCATCAACTTTCATTTGCTCACTTGTTATTTATTAAACACCTATTGTGTACAGCTGCCGAATACCTTTCTGTTAATGAAATCCATACAAGCAAAGAAAGAAAGTAATCAGAATATGGACCCTACCAACACTGGGTTATATGACAAATTGTAAATTCTGCCAGAATCTATTAATTCTGTAAGAAAAGTTGGTCTTTAAGAAATTTCCTATGGCTCCAAGTTGTAGACCTAATTAACCCAAAATTTTAAAAAATGTATTTAAAGGTTTTCATTTCAGTAACTATAACCTAAATGCATTTCCCCTTTTTTCCTCCTTAAGATACACTTATAATAGATTATTTCTATCTTTCACAAGATTTTCCCCAGTTTTATTGAGAAGTCTAAGCTTAAGGGGTACAGCACAATAGTTTGATTTACAAATATTCTGAAGGTTACCACAATAGGTTCGGGAAACATCCATCTTCCCATATATATTTAATAAAAAGAAAAGAAAGACGGACAGAAAAAAGGAAAAGAAATTCTCTTTGTGATGAGAATTCTTAGTGTTTACTCTTCTAATAACTTTCCTATATGTCATACAGCAGTGTTAGCTATAGTCATCATGTTTTATATTACATCCTTAGTACTTACTTATCTTATAACTGGAAATTTGTACCTTTTGACCACCTTTCTCCAATTCTCCCTCCCCTTCCCCTCCACCTCTGGTAACGACAAGTATGACTCTTTTTCTATGAGTTGGGTTTTTGTTTTGTTTTGCTTTGCTTTGGTTTTAGATTTCATATATATCTGAGATAATACAATATTTGGCTTTCTCTGTCTGACTTGTATCTCTTAGCACGATGCCTTCAAGGTCCATCCAAGTTGTTGCAATTTCCTCATTTTTTATGGGTGAGTAACATTCCTCTGTGTGTGTGTGTGTGTGTGTGTGTGTGTGTACCATAACTTCTTTATACATTCATCCACCGATGGACCCTGAAGTTGTTTCCATGTCTTGGCTGTTGTAAATTGTGCTGCTGTGAACATAGGGCTGCAGATATCTTTTCAAGTTAGTGTTTTTGTTTCCTTTGGAATATGTTCCCAGAAGTGGAATTACTGGATCATATGGTAGTTTCACTTTTAACTTTTCAAAGAACCTACATACTGTTTTTCATAGTGGTTCCCTTTCCCGAATGACAGTGATGTCAAGCATCTTTTCATGTACCCATTGTATATCTTATTTGGAGAAATATCTACTCATGTCCTTTGCCCATTTTTAAATTTGGTATTTGTCTCTTTGCTATTGAATCATATCACAAGATTTTTGGATATACAATCTGGGTAGGGCACCCTGACTTACTTGACTATTTAGTATTTCTACATTCATATGTAAATAAGTAAATAATTTGTATAGTATTTGCTGATCATGTACAGTTGGGTTAGAAAATGTACACCAGTCAGAAGGCCCTTAATTCTATACACCAAGTTAATTTAAATATGCATTTTTAATTACATATAGTTTGAGACACACACACACACACAAATACTTATAACACAATGTCTCTCCAAACTGTTGATGTTTTCTATCCATCAAAAATTTGTGAATAATTTGTTAGATTTTATTCACTCACATTAGAAAAATACTTCTAAACATTCACAATGAGCCAGATCGTCTGTTACATATTGGGGATAGAAGACAGACATGACTTGAACTTATGATCTAACCCATTTTAGAGAGATCATTTTATAGTTGTATTCCAAATTTTATTATTTTAGCCTATAATATTATATAATTTGATTTACCTTCTATTGTCCTAAGATTAGTCAAAATAAAACCTTAGCTTAAAACTTCAATTTATCCAACCATCATTTAATCATTTCAAGTTATTTGAAATTCTCATAAACCAAAGGGAACTATTAGTTTCAGTAACTCACAAGCTTGAATACCGCTGTCAAAATAGTCTATTACAATAGAATTATCACCTATTTTTATGGATTTGGGAAAAAAGAAAAACTTAAAATTGATCAACTGCAATAAATTTACTCTAACTGGAGGGAGGGCATGTCTGGGGCTCATAGCATGAAGACCTACAGTCCCACTGCTGACTGGCAGGGGAGTGCAGGAGGCCTGTGGTTCTTAGAAAATGTTTGTGAGTTCTTCAGTAAATAAATAATCACTTGTCATTAACATATTCATTGGTATTATACAAATACTCTGAGTATGGTTTTCCAAATGCTACTGAAAATAGCTTATAGGACTAAGGGACTTCATTCAAATAAGCTGCTCTTCTCCTTTGTTTACATGATTCATATTAACATCAAACACATTTTTCTTAATGCAAAGATATAAAAATTCTGACTACAAGTCAGAATTATCATCAATTCCAATGAAGTCTGTTCATGAGGTGTTTGTCTCTGTGCAGAGTACTATTCAAACCATTAATGTACATCCCAAGTAGTTCATGGAGACATTTTATTATGCAATCAAGCATATTCACAGGGACAACATGCCCTTGTGTGTTTACCATGTCTCTTTGTTTACTTATTGATTTATGAGGTGCAATACATTGCAAAGTCTCTCTTAGCAATTATGGGAAGCTACTAAGGTTCCTCTGTAGAGTATTTTTCATTATATTGCAACAAGTGTTCACAGAGAACTCAATTATGTAAACTGAAGATTAACATTTGTGTCCAAATGATGACAAAAAGCTTGGTAAATCCAGTCCCAATTTCAATTAATTCAGGGGAAAAAAACCCTCACCCAATGTTGGATTGATTTTGTAGACCAGTGGTTAGTAATCTTTTGGAGGTTGGAAGCCACTTTGAGAATTTAATGAAAGTTGTGGATTCTCTCTCCAGGAAATCTGGACCAGGTGAAGAACTTATAGTGATGTTTCACTTATCAACCTGTTGTTGTATATTATTAGATAATCTCCTACTGCCGATGCCTTAACCTTTTCTACAAGTTTCTACAAGTATATTTATTAAACAAGTTCTACCTGAACCACAAGTTCATAATTTTAACTTGAAAATATATTCATACCCGAGGGGCTTGCTTTACTCCTGCTCTTACCTAAAAATCTCCACAATTCTAAAGTTTAGAAAAGTAAGGCTCCTAAGATGTCTTATTACTGATTAAGTGTTCTGAAACCTCTGGCCTTCTCAGAGGGGAGACTTCATATCCATGATTCTATCCCTGCCCTTTTAGAAGTCCAAACACTTCCAAGGTCATCAGCTCTCCCCATGCTGCTCAATACCTCCCTGAATCTGACCAAGCACTCCATCCCATCTTCCCTTCCCAATGTTCCTCTTGAATTCTCTAAAATTCCTCATCAGTAAACACTGCATTTTCAAAGTCTTCTCTGAACATTCCCTTCTCTTTGCCTTGAATGAAACCTAGCTATCTCCTGATGGCATTGCTTCCTCTGCAATCTTCTCAAGTAGAGACCATTTTTTCCCTCTCACATCTCACATACAAAAGAATTAGAAGGCAGATCCTCCTCCATGCTCCCAATTGCAACCCCAGATCATTTCCTCCTTCCTTCTATTGCTCTGAAGCTCATGCCAGCTGGCTATTCCAGCCACTCTACCTCCTCAGTGTTATCATCTTCTATCTCCCAGTTACTCCCCTCCTTTGACAGCACTAGATCCTAGATCCTAGACCAGTCTCCCTTATCATCCCTACTTCTGTCATCATTCTCGGTGATGACAACATCCACATGGATGACCCATCATACACCACAGTGTCTCAGTTTCTCAACCACCTCAATTCCAGGAACTTTCTCTTCCACACCATCTCAGCCAGCCACTCCCATGGCCATACTGTAGGTCCTTCCACAATTTCGATTTCAAACATCCCAGTTCTAGCTCCCACCTTCTCTTTCTTTGAGTTCACTTATTTTATTAACAACCTCCTCCACTGCTACAATTTTCAATCTGGATCTTCTTTCTATTGCTAACACACCCATCTTCTATCCTCAGCTATCTTTTCTGGCGATCATCAAGACTATCACTCCCTTGATGCTCTCTCCTGTGAGTGTACGTACCACCCTAACTAAACCCTGCTTGAACCTGAATATCCACTTTTCCTGTATCTCAGTGCATCATTTAAATTCATGAATACAAACCTCAAATGCACATATAAAACATCCTGGAATGTCTGTAATGTCTCCTTAGTAAGCTCACTCTCCCACTCCCTAAGACAATTATTTCATACCTCCTCTCGTCTCCAAAAACCTCCTACATCCCCTTCCCTTTTCTCTCTCAGTTGATGGCCTTGACTCATACTTCCTGAGGCAACAGACATCATTAGATGGGAACGCCCTCACGTTGTCACCTCCACATGTGAAACCTGCCTCTGTCAATGCCTGTTTCTCCATCTTTCCTCCTATTACAGTGGAAGGTACATTCCTCTGCCCTCAAAGGTTTGTGTTTCCCTTGGGCTCCAGATCCCATCACATCACTCTTTCAAGTTAGACAGGCTGACCTCTCACAACTCTCACATGGTGGGGACACCTACAGACTCATGAATCCTAAATGCCAGTAGAAGCTCTGCTCTGTCCAAGCCCTAATCCACACCCTACTACCCTCTCCAAAGGACCTTGTCTGGCTCTAATTAGGGAGCCACCCCAAGACACAATCCATGTGTACCAGCCATGTGGCAAAGCTGGAATCCTTGCTGTAATTATTTTGTTCTTCCCACTCCTGGCTGGGTACCCATTTGGTATAGGAATGGACAGGAGAGTCTGGTGTCTCCTGTGACTTGGGGGCTAAGCCATGAATATTTCCTCCTTGGAAGGGTACATAAAGATTTTGACTTATCTTTACAATATTCTATTCTTATTTTGTAGGGAGGCAACCTGTCTGTGTACTTTCTAAATTTCTTCAACACTTGTTAGACTCAAGAATTTTAAAGTGAATGAGGAGATCAGAGATTATTCATTTAAATTCCATTTTTAAGCCTCCCCAAAGCAAAGTGACTAGGCTAAAGTCACACATTAGATAGTAGTGAACACAGTATTAGAATCATGTTCTCTGAGACAAACAGTTTCTACTGCTCTATTTGTGACTGTGAGCTCCTTGGAGTAATAATGTCCTAGAAGTATTATTACATGAGCATCTGACCAAAAGAATATAAAATAGATTTATGATCTTAGCAATGTTCTCCTAGGGCATTCTACCCGGGCAATAGAAACAAAAGCAAAAATAAACAAATGGGACCTAATTAAACTTAGAAGCTTTTGCACAGCAAAGGAAACCATAAACAAAACAAAACAACAACCTATGGAATGGGAGAAAATATTTGTAAATGATGCAACTGATAAAGGCTTAATTTCCAGAATATATAAACAGCTCATACAACTTAATAACAAAAAAACAAACAACCCAATCCAAAAATGGGTAGAAGACCTAAACAAGCAATTCTCCAATAAAGACATACAAAAGGCTAATAGGCACATGAAAAAATGCTCAATATCGCTAATTATCAGAGAAATGCAAATCAAAACTACAATGAGGTATCAGCT
Source organism: Camelus ferus (assembly GCF_009834535.1). Taxonomy (NCBI): domain Eukaryota; kingdom Metazoa; phylum Chordata; class Mammalia; order Artiodactyla; family Camelidae; genus Camelus; species Camelus ferus. The sequence continues at coordinate 32,935,201 of NC_045702.1, forward strand.
CACACTAGTTAGAATGGCCATTATTCAAATTTCCATAAAGGATAAATGTTGGAGAGGGTGTGGAGAAAAGGGAACCCTCCTACGCTGCTGGTGGGAATAGTTTGGTGAAGCCATTATGTAAAACAGTATGGAGATTCCTCAAAAAACTAAAAGTAGACTTACCATATCAACCAGCAATCCCACTCCTGGGCATATATCCAGAAGGAACTCTAATTCGAAAAGATACACGCACCCCAATGTTCACAGCAGCAATATATACAATAGCTAAGACATGGAAGCAACCTAAATGTCCATCAACAGAGGACTGGATAAAGAGGTTGTGGTATATTTATACCATGGAATACTACTCAACCATAAAACATAATAAAATAATGCCATTTGCAGCAACATGGATGGACCTGGAGATCATCATTCTAAGTGAAGTAAGCCAGAAAGAAAAAGAAAAATACTATATGATATCACTCATATGGGAATCTAAAAAAAGAAAAAAGAGGATGCTAATGAACTCATCTATAAAACAGAAACAGACTCACAGACAAAGTAAACAATCTCATAGTTACTGGGGGGAAAGGGGAAGGGAAGAGATAAACTGGGGGTTTGAGATTTGCAAATAGTAACTACTATATATAAAATAGATTTTAAAAAACAAATTTCTTCTGTATAGCACAGGGAAATATATTCAATATCTTATAGTAATCTATAATGAAAAGAATATAAAAACCAATATATGTATCTGTATGTATGACTAAAACATTATGCTGTACATCAGAAACTGACACATAGTAACTGACTATCCTTCAATTTTTAAAAAAATTTTTTTAAAAAGTGGGACTATAGACAAAGGATTCCAGCAAAGATAATGAACCTGTCTCTGTCATTGGCTGCTTAGAAAAGTTAACAAGTGAAAATGGCACCATTGCTCCAACTACTTTCTCCATAATACCAGTTTTCACTTTACATTGTTTCCTCTAAGAATTTTAATCAAAATTTTAACAATCATTGTGGAAAAAAATGGGAGGCACGTTTTGAGGATGTGCCCTAAGGGAGCCTCCACCATCAATTCCAACTGTCCAGTCTGTTCTTCAGTCTTCACCTACCCCCAACAATGCTTCAAGACACAACGAGAGACAGTCCAGTTTAAAATGCATCAGCAAAAGTTAGGCAACTGATTGGCTCTGGAAGATGGGAAAGAGAAAAGACTGTAGTAACTCCTTGGTTTCTAGCAGGGATGACTGGGTAAAACAGCAGTTCTTGTTACTTAGATGCAAAAAGTAGACCAGGAGAGGGGGAGTCAGGGAAAGAGGAAGCTTTCGAATTTAAGGACATTGACATTGAGGTGTCTGGGGGACAGCAAGGGGGCGTGGTCTGGCAGGTACCTGGATAGAAACTGTTTAAACTACATAGTCAAACAGCAGCTCAGTGTTTCCTACTTTAGATGCTTAGAAGGTGCTATCCGGGTTGTCCTCTGTCACAGTCAGTGGAGTTTGAAATTAGGAAATTGACCCAGGTACTCAGTCAAAACGAATCTAGGGGAGGTGGTCAGTTAAAAAGTAATAGCTATGCATTTCCCCAATTCCCTTCCATCATCGCTGGCATATATATACCATGTTTCAAAATCCAAAACTAATCACAGACTTCCCCCAATACCTGAATTCATTCATTTACTCAGTCAGTCATTCACCAGAAATTTATTAAGTGTCAGGTTCTGTTCAAGTGAAAAGATGCAATTTGTTGAAGAAAACGCACAAGGCTTCTGCCCCTCCCTGAAGGTTTTTTCTCACTCAAAAGCTATTAATTTTTCTGGAAAGGCAATCATCTAGTGTCTGAGAGTTAAACTAGGTAGGAATATTTTATTTCATGCATCAAATAATTTTTTAATAATTGCTTAAACCATCTTAGAAAAACACTTAAATTGTTGACAGTTCTCTTAGGATATTAAACTTTATGAGCAGCATTGAAAAAATGGTTACAAAATTGTTTAAATCTCCAAAGGATACATTTTTAATTTTCTAAAGCAAGATAAGAATTGAAAAGTCTGGTTTAAAAATGGAAATTCAGAATAAATGATAACACAAGGTTATAAACACTGCATTACTGCTTGCCCCTGGCTCAAAAAAGTGTAACAACAAAAAAGTAGGGGCAGAGGGTGGGTGGGGGTGGCAACATTGATGTTTGCAAGACTTTATTTAATGGTGCAATTTCAGTGATAAAAGTGACTAAAACCTAGACTAGCTCATTAACACCTTTTCAATCAAAGCATAATTGCATATTGCTAAATTTTTACTGAAGTGTAATTTACATACAACAAAACTCACTAATTCTGAGGGTACAATTTGATGAGTTTTGACAAATGTGTACAGCAGTGTACTGTTCAACGCAATGAAGACATAGAGCAGCACTATCCCATAGAATTTTTGGTGATGATGGAAATGTTTTGTATCTGCCCAACATGGTAGCCACTGACCACACTGGCTTTGAGGCACTTAAAATGTGGCTTGGGGACTGAGGAACTGAATTATTAACTTAACTTTAATTCATTTAAGTTTTAATTTAAATAGCTACCTGTGATGCGTGGCTATCATAGTAAGCAGTGCACAGCATTTCCATCACCCCAAAAAGTTCCTGTTGCCATCATCTTGCAGTGTTACTCCAGTGCCCTCTACTGACAGAGCCTAGCATTACATTAACTGGCGAAGAAATGTTTACAGGGTGCTATGGCCCTTTGCTATGGCAAAGCTGGGACTAGAAGGGTTGGTTTGGAGCTGAAAGAAAATAGATGACTGGTCCAATAGGTGTATGTTTAAATGTGATAGATTTCAATGTATTGATTTTTTCTTCATACTTTGTGTCTTGCTTTAGAAATCTTTGATTTATGAATGATCATAAATATTTCCTTCTGTTCTCTGTTAGAAGTTTTATAGTATTAGCTCTTACATTTAGGACTATCATCTAACCTGTGTTAAAAAATTTATATGGTGTGAAGTAAGGATGAACTTTACTATTTTTGCATATGGATAGTCAACAGCTTTAGCATTTGTTGAAAAAAAGATCTTTTGTTTCCCTTATTGAATTGCATAAGCACATTTGTCGAAAATCACTTAACCATACACATGGGTCTATTTCTGTACTCTCTGGTTTATATGTCTATCCTTACATCAGTTAGACCATCTTGATCACAGGTTATTCTAGGTAGTTTAAATTTTTTAATTTTAGAATCAGCTTGTCAATGTATATTTCTAAAAGCCCACTAATATACTTGATTGGGATTTTAATACATCTATAAATCAATTTAGAGTTAACTGACATCTTAATTATGCTACATTTTCCAGCCCATGAACATAGCATATCTTTCCGTTTATTTACATTTTATAAAATCTCTCTCAGCAGTGTTTTGTAGTGTTCCTCGATTGCTATTCTGGAATTTGGACAAACTCACACTTCTTATGACTTCTGGTTCAGGGATTAAACACTCCTCTGGCTTTCAGCTGTTTTGGATACTTCCCATAAACTTCAAATAATTTTTTAAATTATTTAACAAGCTTTTGTAATTATTTGTTTGGAATTTATGGGACCACTTCACTTTTCTATTATTACTAAGATTCCTGAAAATTTTAAGTCATATAACAAATCTAGAGTAAAAATTAGAGATAACTTTCTGCTCTAAGTTCTATCAACTTTTTCACGGTTTAAACTGTTGAATATTGTCCAGTCATGTCATAGGCTTGCACTAAGAAAACATTTTAGTTTTAGTTAGCTACAGTCTGAAAAGGGAAGAACAAAATAAACAAAGCAAGCAGTTTCTCTTAAGTCTACTGTATTTATGAATTACAGATCAGAACAGCCTCACTGATCAGGTAACCTAAAGACTGTGGTCATCCTCTCTTAAAATACTAGATTATAAAGCATAGAAATACACTCAGTGGAAGGTAAGGTAGTGAGGAGAGAGGGGGAGTCCAGGTAAATATTTTGAAATAGTATCTAATGTGTTTTATTTCTTACTTTTGGTATTTCCTCTTGCCCTGCAATGCCTCTCTCCCGCCTTCCCATTCAAAGAGCAGCAGCAAGAACAAAGAGTCCTGTATTCACTGCCTTCACGTTTGTGTTGTTCCAACCGAAATGAAGGTGGAAAGAAATGAGTTAATACGCAGCTCTTGAGGAACAAATTAGACTTGAATATTCTGCACAGAGACAACAGCCTTATTTAACTATTTCATGTTATTAAAAATTATTTGACTAGCTAATACATGTGTATGGTACAACATTCATAAAGTACAAAAGAATCTACAATGAAAAAAATCAATTTTATGATAGACTATCTCTGGAAACATAAGAGACTGTTCACAGGTTTACCATTGGGGAGGAGGCTTAATTTTATAGTATACCTTTATAGTATACCCTTTTTCACTTTTTGAATTTTGTATTCTATGTCTGGGGATTACTTCCTCAAAAAGTTTGGTTTCTAAAATCCTACACGTTCCATAAATCCTCTAGAAAATAATTTGTAACATGTAATGGATTTTTATATCCCATTAAAAGTCATTCCACACTGTAGCAAGTTAACACCTTCTGACAAACTTTTCTGCTTATTCCTGTCAATTTTTTTCTAAAGAAAAGAGTCTGCTGTTTACCTCAGTTTGCCAACCAGCATAAGTTATTGTTTGTTACAGAGGATCTTTTGACCCTTAACCTGTTCTTAATTAACCACAATAGCTCCATGGGGAGGATTCTAGTATGCAGCATTCCTCTCTACTTGAAAGTCAGCCTATCTGTCCTTAGCTCCAGCTCTTTCAAAGCACTCCCATGGGTCTCCACCAAGTCCTCCTTCCCATGGTAAAGTAACATCTCAATCCCTGTATCAACAGAGATTATGAGACCACTGTTCATCTAATTCCCTGCCCCACCTCATTCCTCTCCATCAATGAAACAGTGTTAGAAGATAGCAAGTTGGACACTTGCCTCACCAGATATAAATTCTCTCTCTTTCTCTCTTCTAAATTATATTACACGCACACACACATACACACATACACACACACACACACACACACAGAACCATGTGTACCTACTCATACTCCAGAGATTAAAGAGATGATAATACAGTATATATATAAAGACCAGTACAAAACAATAGAAAGGCCAGAAATGAGCCAGCACATATCCAAAAACTTGATAGATACAAGAGTTACAAATCAGTGAGGGGGGAAAGTGGAGTATTTGATAAACATTATTTTATCTGGAGAAAAATAGGTTCCTATTCCCTCAATACACAAGAGATAAATTTCAGAAGAATTAAAAAACTAAATTTAAGATAATTTTTTGAAATTTTAGAACTAATGGGAGAGTGTTTTTATAATTGTAGTATAGGGAAGGATTTCTTAGTCAAAATTAAAAATACAGCAACAAAGAAAACCACTGGTAAATACGATAGCATTTAGATTTAAAACTTCTACACAACATAACACCCCCCAAAAAAGAGATAAGCCACAAACTGGAAGAAACTATCTGTACTGTAGAAAGCCAACAAAAGATTAACATCCAGGCTATATAAAGAACTCCTACAAATCAAGAAGAAATTCAATGGAAAAATAGGCAAAGATTAGTGGGAATGGGTAGATCACAGTCATAGAATGCTGCTTAGCATGCATGTAAAAAGAAAAGAAAAGAAAAGAAAAGAAAGAAAGGAAGGAAGGAAGGAAGAAGAAAGAAAAAGAAAGGAAGAAAGGAAGAAAGGAAGAAAGGAAGAAGGGAAGAAAGAAAGAAAGAAAGAAAGAAAGAAAGAAAGAAAGAAAGAAAGAAAGAAAGAAAGAAAGAAAGAAAGAAAAGGAAGGAAGGAAGGAAAGAAAATGAAAGGAAGGAAGGAAAGAAAATGAAAGGAAGGAAGGAAAGAAAAAAAGAAAGGAAGATCCTAAGGAATCCACTAAAATCAATTAGGACCAATAAACAAGTTCAGCAAGATTCAGGACAAATATCAATATACAAAAATCAATTGTTTTTATATACATATGCAATGGACAATCTGCAAATTAATTTAACAAAACAATTCCATTTACAATAGCATCAAAAGTAATAAAATACTAAGGAGTAAACTTAACAAAAGAAATGCAAAACTTATAATCTGAAAACAATAGTGCTTTGCTGAAAGAAATTTTAAAAGATCTAATAAATAGAAAAACACACTGTGTTCATGAATTGGAAGACATTGTTAAGATGGCAATATTCCCCAAACTGATCTACAGATTTAATAGTTTATCATAATTCCAGCTGACTCCTTTGTGGAAATTGACAATCTTATTCATAAATGCAAATGAAATTACAAGAGCTCAAGAACAGCCAAAACAACATTAAAAAGAAAAATAAAGTAGGACTTACACTTCTTGACTTCAAAACTTACTACGAAGCAATGGTAATCAGGACAATGTGGTACTGGCATACAGATCAATGGAACAGAATTGAGAGTCCAGGAATAAATCCACATATCTATGGTCAACTGATCTTTGGCAAGGGTGTCAAGATTTTTCAATAGAAAAATAATGGTCTTTTCAACAAATGATGCTGAGACAACTAGATAACCACATGCACTAGAAAAAAGTTGGACCCTTACCTCACGACAAACAAAAAAATTAATTCAAAATGGACCAAAGACATAACTATGAATCCATAAACTCTTAGAAGAAACCATAGAGGTAAATCTTCATAACCTTAAGTTATGCAACAGATTCTTAAATACGACACCAGAAGCATAACGAGGAAAAAACAGATAAACTGAACTTCATCAAAACTAAAAATGTGCTTCAAAGGATACTATGAAGATGATGAAAAGACAATTCACAGAATGGAAGAAAATATTTGCAAGTAATATATTTGATAGGGGACTTAAATCCAGAATATACAAAGAACACCCACTAGAATGGATTGCATAAAAAAAAGTCAGATAATAACAAGTATTAACAAGGATTTGGAGAAATAAGAATTCTCATACATTACTGATGGGAATGTAAAATGGCACAGACACTTTGGAAAATAGTCTGGCAATTCATCACATGATTAAATGTGAAGTTACCACATGACTCAGCAATTCCACTCCTAGGTGTATACCCAAGAGAAATGAAAATATATGTGCACACAAAAACTATAGATGTTTATAGCAGCATTATTTATAAAAGCTAAAAAGTAGAAACAACTCAAATGTCCATCAAGGACAAATGGATAAACAAAACGTGGTTTATCCACACAATCTTATGTTATTTGGCCATAAAAATGGATGAAGTACTAATACATGCTACAATATTGATGAGCCTTGAAGACATGATGCGAAGTAAAAGAAACTAGTCACAAAAGACCACATACTATATGATTCCATTCCTATATAATGTCCATAATAGGGAAGTCTAAGAGATATAAAATATATTAGTGGTTGCTTAGGATTGGCAACAGGGCAGAAGCAGGGAGGTAGGGTAGCAATAGCTAATAGACACAGGTTTACATTTTTTAAATGATGAAAATGTTCACATTCTAAAAATCATGATGATGACTTCATATATATGTGAATATACTAGAAACAAATTGTACACTGCCATTGGGTCAATTGTATGGTATATGAATTATATCTATATAAAGCTAATAAAAAGCTGCTATTGCATTAAGTAATATGTAGGATTTGATATGTACACTATAATATCATTTATTTAAAGTTTACAAACAAAACAAAAATGTTAATGTTTATGGATACAAATACAGTGTATGTCTTAAAAATAATTTAGGCAGGAAAATACATGTATTTCAAGATAACGGGTTAGCTTCAGGAAAGACAAAAAAGGAGTAAAATTGCAGAGGGTGCAAAGGGGGCTTCAACCACAATTGTGATATTATATTAAAATATTAAGGCAAAAGCAGCATAATTAGGTACAAGCATGGTGGTTTTCTTTAAAAATGTTAATAAGTCTTTCCTGTTGCCTTTAGTAAGGGCCAAATTGACACAAGCAGTAATTATCTTAATTGCTAAGTCAATAATGCCAAAATTTATCTTAAGAGAAACATAAAGTCTATGAGATCCCTCTACTTGGTATGCTTTGAACAGAAATAAAGACCTGGGTCTATGGTTAATGAGGACTTGCTGTACTTTACATCTTTTGATCTTCGTAGTCTCTTTTCAAAACTTTTCAGTCTCTACCGTATTTTACTAAAGTGCCTTGACCAAAAATAGATATAATATAATCCAACAAGTATCTGACTAATGGAGGGATTTTGCATCTCATTTGCATACAGTCCAGAATCCGACACTTTTCCCCCAAAAATTACCCGGGCCAGAGGCTCAGTCTCAGTCTGCAGGTCATCTACAGGGTTGATGTTGAGCCACAGAAACAACCATGGGTACCAGCATGTTAACTATCCTGACCGGGCAGCTATAAGACCAAGAATTTACTTTGCTAGATTTCTTGTTGCCATAATATAGAAATTATAACCCTTCCAGAGTGTTTGAAATGCCCCTTTTAAGCAGAGTTAAAAATCCACTGTAGATCTGTTATTTTTGTTCAGTAATTTCAGTGCAGGGATCTCAAGACTTCTCTCTTTCTCTCTTTCTTTCTCTTTCTCTGTCTCCCTCTCCATCCCCTCCCCAACCTGTTTACCATGATTCTCAGACAGACACAATAGTGCCTTGACAGAAGACACCCTCAATGGATTAAAGAAAATGCTTCAAATGTCTTCACAACAGATATTCTTAGTCTCAGACAAAAAAAAAAAAAAGGAACAAAAGAACTTTTTTTTTCATTATACTGGCTTCCTAGACAGAAACCACAATTTTGCTAAATGACTAAATATTTAGAAGATAATATTTGCATTTAATGAACCTGACTTAAAAGTCTTTTTTAGAGTTCCACTAAAATGATTTTTAAGTGGTTTTTTTTTTTTCTCATGGCCAGTTTGCATTTTGCATGACTGAGTCCTTGGTTCTTTTCAGTGACTATAAATGTATTCCCTAGGTCAATCTGAAAACACAGAGAAGATAGTCATCTGGGGTGATTTAATGTCACCACAAATGTAACAGATATGAAATGCCTCCCAACACTCCAAAAGCAATATTTCAAAATAGATTTGATTTGAGCCTGACCATCCTCCACACTCAACAAGAATGGAAAGAAACTAGGTATTTGTGGATTGCGAAGGATACCATCTCCTCTTTTTGGATCACACAAGAATCCTAGGCTTTACAAGATCTAGAAAAATGAAGAGAGGATTTGATTCCCAGTCCATGTGGGTAGTGCCTCCAGCCATTGAAAGGCAACTGGTTTCAATAGCAAATCCACTCCCTCCATCCCAAGCCTGGCCAAGGAAACCTTCACCACAGTCCACATGGCCAAGTATTTCATGGACAGTCCTCTCCAGGACCTTCCTAAGGCCTGGCAACTTCACAAGGTGGCAACTATCCTCCTACAGGTCCAGATGTTTTCCTCCAACAGAACTGGAAACCCTCCATCTCCCTTCTCTGTCTGGAAGGGAGGCAGATGGTATGTCACTGCCCTCTTAAACTCTTCAACCTGCAGGGTCTCGAACTTCCTACACAAAGTCCTCTCTTGATTTGGCTCCAGATTGGGTTCTCCTGCTTCACTACCCTTTGCAAAATCTCCTCTTTCTAAGACACACACACACACACACAAAGGCTGTTCATTCCTCATCTCCCTCACTTCCTCATCCTTCAAGGATTTCTCCTTCTTGGAAAAGCAGGGAAGGGGGCAAAGGAGGAATTACACTTTTTCTCTGGTGAGTCTACAGCATGAGGCAGAGAGAGTGATTTATTAATAAATCAGTTTTATTTAAGATACAGACTACCCCACATCACCTAACAGCCTGAATTTTGCCTAAAACTTTCAACATTAGATCCAGTTCTTTGGATTACAGCACTGTCTGCAGAAGGTCACAATTCATTTATTTACTGATTCAAAGGAGCAAGTTTAAGGATCAAGATGAAGAATTCAGTGGGGGCTAAGTTAAATATGAGGTTCTGAATGGTGATATGAAGTAGTTAATTAAATATAGAGCCTTGACGTAGATGTAAGTTTGGACATCTTGTTCCAGCGTGTAGAGCTTAAAGATAAATGACAGGCTATGGATTAAAAGAGAAGATGGCCTCGACCAAGGCTTGAAGCACCCACCAGCAGAGGAGTCTGAGGAGGAGAGACCTCAGAGTCAGAAAGGAAAGAACTGTGTGGTCACAGAGTGCCAGAAAGACCAAGCTTCAAGAAAGAAAGCATGGACAGCTGTTTCAAAGGCAGCTAGTCAAACATTCCCTTTGGGGGATGGGGAAAAGGCCTGGGGAGTTAGCTCTTTCCCATGAAGAATTTAGCCATCATCTGAGGCAATATAAATAAAAGCAAAAATAAGCAAATGGGACCTAATTAAACTTAGAAGCTTTTGCAAAGCAAAGGAAACCATAAAACAAAACAGAAAGACAACTTACAGATGGGAGAAAATATTTGCAAATTATGAGAATGATAGATAAGGGCTTAATTTCCAGACTATATAAACAGCTCATACAACTTAATAACATAAAAACAAACAACCCAATCCAAAAATGGGCAGAAGACCTAAACAAACATTTCTCCAATGAAGACATACAAATGGCCAATGGGCACATGAAAAAATACTCAATATCGCTAATTACCAGACAAATGCAAATCAAAATACAGTGAGGCATCACTTCATACCAATCAGAATGGCCATCATTAAAAAGTCCACAAATGATAAATGCTGGAGAATATGTGGGGAAAAAGGAACCCTCCTTCACTGTTGGTGGGAATGTAGTTTGGTACAGCCATTAAGGAAAACAGTATGGAGATTCCTTACAAAACTGAAAACAGAATTACCCTATGATCCAGCAATTCCACTTCTGGGCATATATCCGGAGGAAACTCTAATTCCAAAAAATACATGCACCACAATGTTCATAGCAGCACTATTTACAATAGCCAAGACATGGAAGCAACTTATGTCCATCAACAGATGACTGGATGAAGAAGTTGTGGTATATTTATACAATGGAATACTATTTGGTCACAAAAAAGAATAAAATAATACCATTTGCAGCAAACTGGATGGGCCTGGAGATTGTCATTCTAAGTGAAGTAAGCCAGAAAGAGAAAGAAAAATACCATATGATATCACTTATATGTAGAATCTTTAAAAATGATACAAGTGAACTTATTTATAAAACAGAAACAGACTCACAGACATAGCAAACAAACTTATGGTTACCAAAGGGGAAAGGAGGGAGGAGATAAATAGGAGCTTGGGATTAACAGATACACACTACTATATACAAAATAGACAAACAACAAGGTCCTACTGTACAGCACAGGGAACTATATTCAATATCTTGTAATAACCTATAATGTAAAAGAATATGAAAAGGAATATATATACAACGGAATCACTATATTGTACACCAGAAACTGACACAACATTGTAAACTGACTATACTTCAAGTTTTTTAAAAAAGGGAATTTAGCCACCACAGCCATATTCAGGCAGGTTACTTTAGCTGACTATAGCTAAAACTTTGGAGAGAAAATGGGCCCTGAGGGAAGAGGATGAAATGGGTATAAGAAGGCCCTGGAGCAAGCCCTGAGTGCAGACAGTCCTGGGTGGACATGAGGGTAATCCTCGGCCACCTCCACCCCTCTTCTATCTCTCTATGTGGCAAAAGGACCGTCTCACAGCTGAGGTCCTTCCCCACTCGCTCATTAGCTGTCCCGTTTCTGGCTCCCCCGGCAGCACTTAGAGGTTTCCCCTGTAGGTACTGGGTGAGAGCTTAGGCTGTAGGAAGTTCTGGTCCTTTCCCCTTTCTGAAGAAATAACTTCCAGCTCTAAAGATCACTACAGGAAATTTTTTTTTAATTTAAAAACTAGAAGTAATGTATGTACATGATATAAATAAGTAACTAGGCCCAGAACTTCTAATGAAAAAGCAGCATCTCTCACCCAACCTCTCTGATTCCCAGTCCTGTTCCAGAGAGGCCATCATGTGAAACCATTTCCCCTTTGAGTTCTCTTGCTGATTTACCTCCATATTTTTCAAGAATGTGCTCAAATTGTTCTTTCTTGATTTATCAACTTTATACCAGAGTATCTGTCGAGGTTCTGCCACAGTTGGTAAAGATTCAGCTCACACCTTCACCCAACCCTTCTCCTCCTCCTGCCTCCTCATTTTTGATATTTAGACAACTATCTTACATTCACCCATTGCTTATCTTTGTAGTCTTAAATGATAACTAAACTGCCATTAATTTTCAGCACAACCTCTTGACTCCCAAGTTTGTAAAATGAGGATATGATCACCCCTACCCTGACTCCCACTTCCCAGTCCCCAACCGCCCATCTGTGGACAGCCCCCTCTTTGCTTTTCCAAGGTTGATACCATTTTATTCTGTTCTGTGTTCCATACTTTTGAAATGTACGTTTCTCAGCTGAAGTGGTTTCAAAAGCAAGGATGTTAGGGCAGAGTGAATTTGCAACTGTTGTTTTGGTTGAGAGGGACATTTTGATGTAGCCATTTGGATGGATTTTCATCAAAATGTAAAAATCTCCATGTTTTTTTTTAAACAAGAATCAGAAATGTATGCAACAGACTTCCCCAAGCCTCACCCCATCCCTGGGCCGACGAGGGTCAGGGTGGGGTGAGAGAGTTTATGACCTGCGCTGCTTGTTGTAAGACAGATGCTTAGAGACATGCATATTAGCCCACCTCAAAATGCCATGCACCTCCTGTCCTCCCCATACACGTTTTGCCAAGGCCTACATCTAGAGGAAAATATTGGAGAACTCAATTATCTCTTGAATTTGGGACAGGCTAGGTTGCCAATCTAAAGAGTCGCAAAACCTCAAAAGAGAATACGTCTAGCAATTCAAATAGCCCCATGGGGAAATATGGTAAAATTACAAAGAAAAATGCTTTATAAAAATGACATCTTGTTTGAAAAAGCCAGTGCTAAATCTCTTCAATAAAATATAAACTGCTAAAATAAAATACTATAATCACTAGTTCCTATCTGGCCTTCCAAAAAGGCTATAAAAGACTCACTGTTCTCTCTTCACATGTTCCAGACCACCATCAATTTAAGTGACTTCCCTGAAGCCACATGGAGGGCCTAGAGGGTGGGCACTATAACCAGTCCCATTGAAAATTGGTATAAGACAAAAGTCAGTTTGGATCCTGTACCACAGATTTTAATTCTCAAAAAAAATATCACTTCACCATATTTTAATGAATCCATAATTCTTTGACACACCTCCCAAAGTCTGTACTACAGTAAGGCTTCAGAGTGTTTGACAATTCATTAATTCAATTGCTCTTCTACAATGTTCAGTACTGTGTAAATAAAAATTTAGTTTCTCTTCAGACATGAAGGAGAGTAGGCACTCCCTTGTGAAGACATGACTGCAGATGAGTTGCCAGGGTATTTTTGAAAGAAGGGAGAAAAGAAAAGATATTTTAAAAAGAGTGCAGTAGTTGTAAAAAAAAATTGAAATTGTTTCAATTGGGATTGACTTCCAGGCGAACATTTGAGGCTGAAATAACAAGGCTCTACTATACAGCACAGGGAAATATATTCAATATCTTGTAATAACCTATAATGAAAAAGAATCACTATGAATCACTGAATCACTATGCTGTACACCAGAAACTAACACAACAGTGTTAATCAACTATACTTCAATTTAAAATTTTTTAATTTGCTTAAGGCCTCTCAAACATAGCATGCTGCTGCTTCTGCTTAACCTTAACACAAAAATTTATTCTACAACAACAACAAAAAAAACAAATAGCCTGATTAAAAAATGAGCAGAGAATCTAAATATACATTTTAAAAAAGACATACAGGTGGCCAATAGGCAAATGAAAACATGTCCAACATCACTGATTATTAGGAAAATGCAAATCAAAACCACAGTGAGATATCACCTCACACCTGTTAGAATGGTTATTATCAAAAAGACAAGAAATAACAAATGTTGGAGAAGATGTAGAGGAAAAAGAATCCTCATACATAGTTTGTGGGACTGTAAACTGGTATAGTCACTATGGGAAACAGTATGGCAATTCCTCAAAAAATTAAGAATAGAACTACCATATGACCCAGCCAGTCCACTTCTTAGCGTTTATCCAAAGAACACAAAAACACTAATTCAAAAATATACATGCACCCCTATGTCCACTGCAGCATTATTTACAATAGCTAAGACATGGAAACAACTTAACTACCCACCAGTGGATGAACGAATAAACAAGATGTGGTATATGTACACAGTGGAATACTACTCAGCCCCAATGAAAGAATGAAATCCTGCCATTTGCAACAGCATGACTGGACCTTGAAGGTATTACACTAAGTGAAATAAGTCAGAAGGAGAAAGACAAATACCAAATGAGTTACTCATATGTATAATCTAAAAAACAATACAAACAAACTAAAATAAAAACAAACTCATACAGAGATCAGATGAGTGGTTACCAGAAGGGAAGGGGATAGACGGTCAGCAGAATGGGCAAAGGGGTTCGACAGAATGCTGATGGATGTCAGCTAGATTTGTGACAGTGATCAGTCTGCAGTGTATCAGTTGTAAAATTATAATACTGTACACCTGAAACTTGTATTATAATCATAATAAAAATTCCTGACCAAATCTTAGGTAAATGATGAGCACCTTGGTCAGCCAAGTCAGCATCATAGCAAAATCACCTGGGTTTTAGATATTGTATCAAACAGGAATTGCTCTCTGACATTTAATAGAGAACTCAGATGGGACACTCTAGAGGGAGGAGATGATACAAAAAATAAAAAACAAAACAAAACAAAAAAACTTCCAGGAACTTCTGCTCTGTTAATTATATCAGAAATTCACAAAGAATGACCAGAAGCTCTTATATGTAAATTAATTCAACATGGTTTGAGTAAAACAGAAAGTTGGGTAAAAGAAAATTTTATAAGAATAGCTTTTATTTCACCAAATAAAAACCAGAAAAGATGTGCACCTACACAGCTTCTTGCCACCTAGTTACTTGAAGCCCCATTCTGATCCCTCAATCTTCCAGAAGAAATGTGCAGAAATAATTTTAGGAAACAATCTGTTTGTAAAATATCCACTGTATAGGCTTATCTTTTGAAACTCCAGAACTGTCATGTGTGAATACAGAATGAATGGAGTCCAACAGAATTATGCAACATGGTGGCCCTGAATACTGTGTACCCCAGGAATCACTAAGTCATTCATTCAGAAAATCTTTTTACTAAGCATCTACTATGTGCCAGGCTCTTTTCTCAAAGTTGAATATAGAGCTACACAAATGGCAGAGTCCCTGTATTCATGAATTTCACGTTCGCATGAAGGACAGAGACCGTAAACAAATAAACAATAAAAATATAAATTCAAGTAGCAGTAAGTGCTATGAAGAAAAACAAAGGTTAAAGAAATTGGCAGGAAGTGGGGTGGATGGAGCAGGTCAGTTGTTCTACAGATAATGATCCAGTAGGACCACTCTGGGTGGTAACAGCTAAGCAGAAACCTGAATCATGTGAAGGGTCAAGCCGAAAGGAGTATGAGTTTATTAGAAGTGACATGGAAAGCCATGGAAGGGCTTTGAATAGGGGAGTGAAGTGACCGGTGATTTTTTTAAAGATCACTCTGGCTGCTGTAGGAATAGACTTTAACAGGGGCGAGAGATGATGCAGGGAAACCAGTGAGAGGTGACGATGGCTCAGGCAAACGCAACAAAGCCAAGGTGTTACATGGGCAGAGTCAGCATATATTTTGAAAATAAAGTGTATGGCTGATGGACTGGATGGAGGAAAAAGAGGAAACAAGTATGTCTTTTAACTGTTCTGCCTGAACAATTAAATGGAAGGAAGTACCAGGTACCGTAAAAGGGAAGACTTAAAGAGGAGCAAATCTTTTTGGAGGGGAGGGCACGTAGTCAGAAGTTTTGCTTAGGACAATTTAAGTCTAAGATGCCCTTTACACATCCAAATAGATATGTCAAAGGGCAGCTGAATATTCAAATCTAGGCTTAAAGTTGAAGTCGGAACTGACTAGAGATACAAATCTGGAGGTCATCAACCATGTGTAAGATACCACACTAGAATTAAGCTTTCTACTCTACTTTACCAACAAAGCTTTACATTCTATTTACTTTCCTACTGAGAAAAAGGTGCCCAAGGGGAGTGTAAAGGCTTTCTGCAAAAGTGGGTGGTTTACTAATGGTTGAAGACTCTCCAAAGCCTTCCTATAAGGGATAATCCAGGGCATGTCCCAACGGACCCTGCTTTGTTAAGAAGAAGTAAGAAGCTGCTTAAGCCCCTGATCTGTATGTAATTTTAGAAATGCATTTGGGAGAAGGGCCCTCTACTCACCTGCTTACCATAACTCCCACCTGGTTGCTCCTGCTTGTATCTATGGCTCAGATGAGCTCATGCTGGTGGTAGGATCCCTTTTGAGAAAATCAGCTAGTTCCATTTGCCCTCCTCTCCATTTCCTATTTAGAATCCACAAAGGGAGTGGATTTATTTAAAAGATTCAGAGATCCTGCACAGAAACCAAGGGCAGAAATGCAGCCAAGACTCAAGAAGGACCTGGAACAGGGATCAAGGAAGTCATGAGAACTCTCTATCCCTCCTTTCTGATTCTCTATGTCTACTTTGTTCTTTCCTCTCAGAGCAGATTCACTCTATTTCCTAGGCCAAGTGGAGGGATATGGCCAACTCACAGATAAACCCAAGTTCACGTGTTTACTAAACTACATCATCGGCTTTGATTCTTCTCAGTCACCATCACCCACCCCTTGGGCCTCATATTCATGCAATGTGCCTTGTGACTGCACTTC
The DNA here is from genome assembly GCF_009834535.1 of Camelus ferus. NCBI lineage: Eukaryota > Metazoa > Chordata > Mammalia > Artiodactyla > Camelidae > Camelus > Camelus ferus. Next base: position 32,952,074 of record NC_045702.1, read on the forward strand.
TGTCAAGGGGCAGAGTATATTTATCTGTGTCTTTATGTTGGGTTCTACCCTTGACTTATTAGGCAAACAGAATGAGGCAGAAGTGAAAGTGTGCCAGTTATAAACCCAGGTCCTAAGAATCCATGTGTAACCTTGTGCTCTGCCATTGCCATGTGTCCTAGTCCATTCAGGCTGCTGTAACAAAATTCCATAAACTAGGTGGCTTGAAAACAACACAAATCTATTTCTCACAGTTCTGGAGGCTGGGAAGCCCAAGATCAAGGCACCAGCAGATTTGGTGTCTGGTGAGAGCCCACTTCCTGGTTCAGACAGTGTCTTTTCACTGTACCCTCACAGGGTAGAAGGCACAAGGGATCAATCTGGGATCTCTTTTCTAAGGGCACTAATCCCTTCCATGAGGGCTCCACCCTCATGACCTAGCCACTTCCCCACCTCCTCACACCATCACCTTAGAGGTTAGGATTTCAACATACGATTGTGAGGAGACACAAACATCCAGACCATAGCACCATGAGAACATGCCCAGCCTAAGCCACTGGTTCCCGGATGAGGATAAAATGTGCACAGAATAGAGCTGCTCAGTTGGGCTCAGACAAGATCAGCCACCCCCCCTCCCCAGCAGCACAAACATACCTAAATGCTGATGGTCGTCCGACCCTGGGATTTTCTTCTGTCTGTTTTGCAGCAGTATGGTTCCCCCAGTTAACTGATACATGTTGCAGCTATAGTCACTGTCTGTGTGTCTGAATCCCAGCTTCACTTTCTGAGGAGAGAGATTCAGTTGGGGTCAAGTATCAACCCCTATGGCTAGAGGAGGTAGTCAAAACTCTGTGTAAATCAAGCTCCTGGGGGCCACCCCTTCAGATCAGGTGACAGTTCCCAAATGAAGGGACGGGTGGGGTGGTTACTGTGAGCTGAGCAGGCACTCCCAAGTAGTCTACTTCTGCTTTTATGTACAAGGTGCTCCATGGAGAAAGAGCTGCCTGAAGGTAAAAATTGTTACCTCTGAGAAAAAATAGTCTCCTGCAAGAAAGTTATGAATTTCAGAGACACTTAACTTTGAAGAAAGAAAAGAAGAGGCAAAACAGCCATGTACATTAATAGGGGAAGATAGAGAGCAAGGAGAGATGTTTAAATGCTATTAATCACAGGATTTGGGTAGAATTTGATCAACAGTTTGCAAGGAAGTCAAGTGTGAAATAGAAGGGATAGCGAGTGATTTCAGCACTCGGTCTTCTGTGAATCCAGAAGCATTGGCTGCTCCTGGCCACTTCGTGCAGTTGACAATCAGGCATAGATCTGTGCCCGACAGAGGTTGAGGAGTTGTCTCTGAATGAAAAAGATGGTCCAGGGTAGAAAAATAAAGTTGACATCATCACAACCATTTCAAGTTTAATGAGTACACAGGTGATGTTATCTTTTAGTTAAATGGTGACTTTTAAATCAGAGTTATTGTGCTGTAAAAAAAGATTATTCAAATTAGCTTCATGGTAACAGGAGAAACTGAGATGGTTCTAAGTTGTTTTTGCCTTAAAGAGAGGATTCACTTTCCTCTAATCACTCTTTGAAGAGCTATGATGAGAAATTTTAGATTTCTGAACATTCAAATAGAAATGTTCATAATGCACATTTGCATCCAATATTTAAATAACTCTGATTGCCAAGCCATTTCTCAAAATACTAACATGAGGACAGAGATTACACTTTTCCTTTACATGTTACTTCTGGAGAAGCAATGACTGATTATGTTCTTACCTACTTATTCAAAGACAAGCAAATATCCATATATATATATTTGAAATGTCATGATTATCACAGATTCTGCTGAAATTTAAACTGAATAACTAACATCATGTAATAAGTCATAGCGAAGTGGACTATAAATAGTTCTTTGAATAACTGATAGAATTCTGAAAGCAATGCACGGTACTTGCCAAGAAGCAATGCATTTCTGGAGAATTTGATTTGGAAGCGATTAATTAACAACAGTCACAAATGATAATGAGGGTATTTGGGAAGTACACGGTGTCCCACCAATTATCTGCCAGGCAAGCAATAAAATGTTGAACAAAAAATCTAATTTAAAGAGAGTTGCAAGAAAATCGAGAAGAAATGGAAAGCTGTTCCAATAATTGTGTAAGAAATCATCTTCGGACCAGAATGAGCTAGCAGACCAGCTCTTCAGCAAATTTAGGTTTTAACAAAACATGGGAAGAGCTGGTCTTCAGGCTGTGTTTTCTCCTAGGCAAAAATCCCTAAGGGAAGGAAATTCAAATGGCTGCTACCTACCCTGAAGACAAGCTAGGTCCTTACCTCTACCACAGACCTACTGAATCTGATATCCCAGACTGGGTATCTTTAATAAGCTTTCCAGGTGATTCTGTTGAGCAACCAGGTTGGGAAGCCATTGCAAAAATGTAAAGCTAATGTTGGCCCTTTCAGTACCTCTCTGGTGACACTAAAGCAGGCCTCCAGAATACTCAGGAACCACATGGTCGGGAATCATCTCTTTGGTTTAACACTCCCCACACCTTCCCCTCCCTCCCAGGGATTAAGAATTTCCCTTTCTTTAGATACATATTAGAAAGTGTTTCTATCGCCTTCTATAGTAGAAAAGTACAAGATTTTTTAAATTGTTGAAAAAATTCTCAAGTGAAAATCAGATCCATTCAACAACATGAATGATTTGGGATTAAACTGGCATAGGGCCAAGGCAAATGAATCTCTAAATTATTTATTCAAGATGGTGATAACAAAGAGGCACTACTGATCACTGACGTGGTTTCCCTTTAAATGTGTGTTTTACATTAACTTTGCTGCAGTTTTACCTTTGAAACAATACAAACCACCTTTAATCCATGACTCTTCATTCTTCGTTTATTGATCTTTTCAGTTACAGAGCCCTAACTGCACCAAGTTGCCTAAGTGGGATGATGCTACATGACAAACTGCTAATAAGTGAAAAACTAAAAAGAGCCCCCATCTGTCCACCTAGCTTCCTGATGAGCAGTCAAGGAAGCACTCGTGCAGCTTAGCTGTGCGGAACGCGTGCTCCACCTGCACGACTGCCGGCAGCCTCTGCAGCCCGTGTGCGCCCAGAGCACTGGGAGAAGGCCGGCTCTGGTGGAAAACAGCACACCAGGCGGGAGGGAAGTAGCTCAGTGGTAGAGCACATGCTTAGCACGTATGAGGTCCTAGGTTCAATTCCCAGTACCTCCATTTAGTTGATTAATTAAACATAGATTAAAATGCATTTTTAAAATTAAAAAAATAAAATAAAAACTAGCACACCTGAGGGCTGGACAGGGAGAGGCAGGTGGAGAGTCCTGCCCTTCCGTGACACACTCTTTGGAGCTCAGGTTGCAATTTGGATACTCCCCTTAATGTGAATAAAGTCGACAAAGTTTGAAGAACTTGTGCTCAGAGGCCTAATGATCTTTAGGTTTCCAAGGTGGTTGGAAGGATAAAATCTACTTCCCTGACTTTCATACACCATTGTTGAAGGTAACCAAGAACAATTCAGGACAGTCCAAAAAGAAGGGGTCAAAAAGAGAAGCCTTACAGGGCAGCCACTCCTGGATTTTATGGTGTGATGCAAATAAAATGGAGAGAAGTAAGGATATAATTTATATAACACATACACATATACATATACACAGAGACATGAACATTTATGTCAATTGTGGGGGCAGGATGCATAAGAAGCAAGAGGTTTGGTGTATCCCAGAAAGAAAACAAGCAAGGCCAGTGGGGGCAGACCTCCTACAGTTCTATTTGTATGAGGAATGAGAAGCCACTTTTTTAAAAATCTTCCTTAAAAAAAAAGGGAGAATCAAGTCATATAAACTTGACCCAAGAAGACTAAGTTGGTATAGGAAGGGAAAGGAGATTTAGGGACAGTTGTTTTCCTGAATCCCAGAAAAAGAGACTGAGATTCAAGAAAGGAAAAATAGAAGATCAATTTCACTAAATTTCCAGTTAGATGGAGAACATTAAAAATAGAACATAGAGGAGTTCAGCATCCTTTCATATCCCACCTCAGAGGAATGGGGATGGAGTACGGTGGAGCAGGGGCACAGTGCAGGCTGGGCATGAAGTGGGACACAGGATGGAGAAGTAGAAGAGAATGACGTGCATCTGGGCTCCTCTCTGGGTGACAGGTGGCATCACCACAACACAGGGAGGAAGAGCTGGCAGAGAGGACTGGCTCCTGAGCACACGCAAAGCATTTCAGTGTCTTTCTGAACCAGCTGGAAAGATCTGAGAACCATTTGAGTTCCCACAAACTATAAAAGGGAACAGAGCCAGAGACCTTTATATCCTCTCTTACATTAGGATCTCATTGAATCTCCAGGATGATATGGTCCAGGGAAATAGGAATCATCACATTTTTTAAAAAAAGAATGTGATAATATAATGAAAGATGGCACATACCTCGAACTAGCATGTGGCATTATCGATGGATAAAAGGAGACATACATATATATGTATTTATGAGTGTGCACATATGTACACACATATGTATGATGGCTGTGTTCTTGTATATGTAAGTGTATACACACACACACTCTTACACGTAACTTTTTTGGGCAGAAATGACAGATCTTGCTGATGAATTTGATGACAATCCAGGTGGTGGACAGTGATGCCATTTACAGAGAAGAGGAAAACCAGAAGAGTTAGACTGGGTAAGTGGGGAGCTGTAAACATGAGTTCAGTTCAGAACATATTCTATTTGAGACGAAAATGCCAGGTAGGCAGTGGGTACACTCTGTAGTTTAGGGGAGAGACTGGGTGACGTTAAACTGGGTGTCATCACAGTTAAAGTCACGGCCCTAGACGAGCCCTCCTTTGAGGAGAGGACAGATAGAAAAGGTTATCTCAGAATTGCACTCCTGGGAACACCCATTTTGTGACTGGATAGAGGAGGTGGAAGAATGGAAAGCTAAGCTTTATGTCTAACTCAATGGACTTTCATATAATCCTATTTCTCCAACTCTAGTCCTTGGGATACTTGGTAGGAAAAGGATTTTATGAGCAAATCAGTGTGTGATATGCCACATACATAGATCCCCCTGGGAGCTTCAGAGTACCAGGGTGACATATGTAGATGAAAGATTCAGAGATGTCCTACAATGAAAAACTTGGTTCAATTTTACTGAACAGAGCATTTCCTAGTCAGAGGTCCTTGAATTGTGGTCCCAGACCAGCAGCAGGAGCACCACCTGAGAACTTGTCGGAAGTGTTAATTCACATCCCACGTGAGACCTACAGAATCCAAGGCTTTGAGGTAGGACCCTGCAGTCTGTGTTATCACAAGCCCACCAAGGTGACTCTGATGTGGGGTTTGAGGACTGCTGTCCTAAACAATGACATTTTTTCCACTTTCGGCAAGTAACAGCATTTTCCAAAGTGATTTACTTGGAAAATATTGTTATTGCAAACTCCAGCCTTTAGAGTCTTAGTTTAACAAACCTTCAATTGAGGAATCACTATTGAGGATTAAATCTAGGATGTCACTGTTTACTTGTTTGTTGCTAAATCAACATGCCACAAGATATTTCTATCAATAAAATAAAGGCTTTACTTGCCAAGAAGCAATAGTTGGTTATAAGCTAGTCTGGAATACATTTTAAAATATTTTTTCACATTAAAAAAAAAAGTGATCCCTTTTGCCTTCCTAAACAGGTCAAATTATCTAGACCTGCACTATCCAGTAAGTTAGCCACTAGCCACATGTGTCTATTTATTTAAATGGATTTAGTAAATTGATTAACATGAATAAAAATTCAGTTCCTCAGTCACATTAGCCGGCAGTCAAGTGCTATCCACGTGTGGCTAGTGGACAGTGTAGATACAGAACATCTGTTGACCAGCACTGATTTAGACAAGGAATAATTCCTTCCTTTCCTTTGTTATCAGTGAATGCTTCACAGTCAACAGTTCAGAGAGGAGAATAATTCTGATGCATGATCATGATCCACACTTCTCCAGGAGGTAGGGTATAGCTCAGTGGTGGAGTGCATGCCTAGAATGCATGAGGTCCTGGGTTCAATCTCCACTACCTCCTCTAAAAGTGAATAAATAAATAAACCTAATTCCCTTCCCCACCCCCTCAAAAAAAGACACATTTCTCCAGACAACAGCAGTCTTGATAAAGAAGATGAGAGGGGCTGGTGAAGAGCACAGGTAAGACAACATTAAGAACTTTAAGCTCAAATGTCTCCCTCATTTTCTCCACAGAGTCTTAGGAATCTCCCACTCCAAGTCTGTGAGAGATCTCTACCTGCTGGCCAGAAAACCCTCTCATTCCACCACTTCACAACCTTATTCACCCCTAATCTCTTCACCACTACCACTGCCACTGGTGTAAATTCTGGCCATCCTTGCCATTCTCACCGCACAAGACACTCTGGCCCCTCAGCACCTTTGAAACCCCTTTCTTTGTTGGACAGCCCCAATATAGGAATCCATGCATTCTCAAAGTAGATGCCTCCCCTTTGTCAGCCTCCCTTGAAGGCTACATCCAGGCATGTGATCTACACTCCACCAATCAGGTGAATCCATAGAGATTTCAATTTGGAAGAAAGCAACACAATTAGAAGGCAATACCCAGGCACTCCATGACAACCTGCTGGCAAGGATGGGGAACGGTGGCAAAAGAGACCATCAGCTCACAGAGACAGCAGTGGAGATGGTCTGGAGGCAGTGACCCTACTCAGCATCAGGACCAGCATGGTAGGAGGACCTCCACCAGAACAATGAACTCACATAGCTTGCATCCTGTTTCTGGCTATAGAAAATCCAAGTCCCATTCTCTGACTTCTTGGAAATCCTGTGAGAGCTACTTCATATCCTTTAACAGATTCCTTTTCACCTCAAATTAGCAAGAGTGCATTCGGTTGCTTGTAAATAGCTTCTGAAGTAGAAATTCCTACCAAGTTGGAAAGAATTCTCTCCAAAGCATTTACGCACACACGGTGATTATGTGGCTTATGTCAGACTCTTCCAGGGGCTGGGGATGCAAACATTTAACAGGAAGTGTTCTCAAGGGCCTTAACATTCAGGGCAAGAGACAAATCAGCAAACCAAGAAGAACTTTAAAAACATTGTAGGTGCATGGCAACCATCCATACTACAAACAACCCTCCTGACAAAATTATTAGACATGCAGAGTCTACACAGGAATGTTTCCACTTCAAAAAAAAAAAAGTCCTTCAGTACCACAGTAGATAACTGATACTCCTAAATCCATAAATCCAGAGAGATAAAAGTAAAATGAAGAAGCCAGAGGAACCATGCCCAACAAAAGAACAAAAGAAGTCCCCTGAAAGAATGAACAATGAAACAGAACTCGACAGTCTACAAGATGATGACTTCAAAAAGGGGGTGATAAAAGCACTGAAGGAAATAAGAGAGACCATGAACAGAAATGTAGAATACTATAAAAAAGAAAATAGAAACTATAAAGAGAAGCCAATTAAAATCAGAAAACTCAATGGCTGAGGTAAAATATTGTAGGTGGCCATGACAGAAACACAAACATGGCATCAGGGAACCCAAAGAATAGGGAGAAAGAGGGCAAGCTCAGAAAATCTTCAAGGTGGTGGTTCTTGAGCTGAGTTGAAAAACAGAAACAGCTGGTTGATGTGCAGGAGGGCAATAGGACAGAGGCAAAGGCAAAAAGGGCAAAGAGCAAGGCCAAGGAGGCTGCGACAGTCTTCCACGTTCCAGGAGAGCAGTTCAAGCATGGGGCTGGAGGGGAGGAAAGAGTCCGGGCAGCAAGAGAAGGATTCAAGATACCAAATCAGTGCACTATACCCCTTGAACTTATACCATGTTCAGGATCAATTATATCTCAGTAAAGCTGGATAATGCTTTTTTTTAAGCTGGAGAAACCCTAATAATAACAGCTAACATTACCTGAGTGCTTACAGTGTGGGCTACATGGTTTATGATGCCTTAACTCATTTATTCCTCACACCACCTCAGGAGGTAGATGACGCCATCATTCTTATTTTACAGACAAAAAAAACCCAAGAAAATTGACAGTAAGTGACATGACCAAGGTCATAGACACCTAGGGAGCAGCAGAGAGGGCATTTTACCCTCTGACCCAGCTCCAGAGTCCACACTCTTAAGCACTGCTACTACAGTCAGGCGGGAGCCAGTTCAGAGCGGATTTTCCATCCCATCCCAAGGAGCCTGGACTTGACTCTTGAGGAGCACTGGAAGATTTCAAGCAGATAAGCAGGATGATCAGAATTATATTTTAGGACAAAAGTAAATTGTTTCCAGAGTGGAGGGCAGAACTAGTGTGGGTAACCAAGCAAGAGGACTTGACTCCACTCCCCACCACACACACACACCTCCTGGGCCTGCCACACAAGCCAAGATAACAAAAAGGGGAGCTTTGGGAGACATGATTCAAAACCACAGCAGAAACAGCAACTTTTACCAGAAGAGATCAAAATAGACCTATGTTAGGATCATAACTCTCCATGTAACAGCTTTGTGACCCCAGACAAATTATTTAACCTGTTTGAGCTTCAATTTTTCTACAGAAGCAGAGAACAGGAAGAAAGAGCCTTTCCCAAAACTCGGTGGAGTCAGGTATGTTTTCAGAATTCAGATCTTCTGGATTATAGGACAATACCATGTTGCCCATACCATGTGTTATGTAACAGCCAGCGAGGTGACGCAGTCCTTTATAATCAAATCCACTAATATTTCTGCAGCAAAACATATGAATATTCTCACTGAGTAGGATAAATCAAAACTATAAATAGCCCCACATAAGCTCAAATCAAGATTTCCTGTCAAAAGACTTCAGGTCAGTTTTACATTCAAATGAGTTATGAGTTACGAAAACCTCTCAAAGCTTTGCGGGTTTCAGAATTGCAGATAAGGATTATGCCCGTCTTATTATAATATCATTTGCTTCAGGGCTGTTACAAGCATTACATGAGGTAATGCATATAAAGCACTTAGAATCTGATATTCTCCTGGCTGAAAACAAACGTGACCCAGCATCCCATTTACAAAGCCCGTGCCTCAACTCTGCTATCTCAAAGAGCCCCCAAAGCTGGTGGCATCTTCAATTCCTGCTTTGATCATGAATTCTAATGTTGACCATCTCTGAGCCCTACCACTAATCATAATGCCCACTCTACCATTTTTCTTGGGAGCCCTAGGAAGTCTTTATGCAAACAGTCTCCAAGTTCCTAAGGTGGGTCTTACAGACCACCCCACCCTCCTCACCGCCATGCGTACATCTGTCCACAGGGCCATCCCAGGAGGGGTGAAGCTGGAGTGAATCACATCAGGGGGGACCTTCCCCTGCATCCACAGTATTTTTGAAGGCAAAATATTATTAAAATCAGCAAAAGTGATCTTGAAGCATAAAAGTTGCAAGGGGGAGAGTAATACCAGGAGAACCACATAAAACCTCAGCAAGACAACGGTCAGCAAGGAAACATTCATGGACTGGGCGCCACCGACAGGTATGGTGCCACTGGGCCACCTGCCCTGCCCTAAGGCAGCACAGTGTCTGCCTCCCTCTTCCCTAAGTCCCCATTCTGCTCCCTCGCCTCAGTCGGAGTTTTGCTAAATCACCATCACCATCAGCATGCTTCCACAATACAGTACTTTAAAATTTACTTAGGACTCTTACATACATCACCCTGTTTCTGCCTCACAGCCATGTGGGGTTGTTATTATTAAATCTATTTCACCACAAGGCAACTGAAGCTTTGGGAAGTCGACTAGTTGGTACCTATGTCTTATCCTTCCTTTCTATGGTCATGGTCTCCTCAGCCAGCCAGCCTTCTCGCAGCAGGTAATTTCCATAAAATACTGGTCGTTTTGGTGGGCAGTAGCCATGGAGACAAAGAAATAAATAAAAAATAAATAAAAGTCAAGTGATGCAGATAAAGACCCATCACACCCACAGACCCAGCCACCAACGCCGTTTTGCATGTCTGCCTGGGGCTTGAGAGGCCTCCCAGGACTGGAGACTGGGCCTGACCTGCAGAATGACAGCAGGCTGCCCGTCAGCAAAGAGCAGGAGAGATGTTAAGTCCTGGTGTTTCCATGGTCAGCACCCAGAACAGTGGTGCCCAAACCTGGACTGAGCATCAGCCTCATCCTGGGAGAGTTTTCACATCCCGATTTCCAGGCCCCATCCCCAGAGATTATGAGACCATAGATGTGAGGGGAAGGCCAGGAAGTGGTACTTCATTCTGCTTCCCGGATGATTCTGATATGTAGGCAGTCTTGGGAACCAATGACCTAGAAAATCAGGAAACTAAATTACAGAAAAATCACTTTCAACATACCAAATTCTAATTTCTGGCAACTACAAACTCTGTGGCCACAACGGGGACAGAAAAAAAAAACAACCTTGGAATATTAATACATACAGCTGTAATAACTATTCCCTTTGGATAACTTTTAGAGAAATGACATAGACTTTGTGAGGGAAGCACAAAACTGTAAAATAGGAAGCCTAAAACTGGGCGGAACGACAGATGGATCTTGGGCATCTGGAAGGTGCTCTCAGCAGCTGTGTGTGCAGGCTTGTGGCCCATTCCTCAGCCACGCTGTCTCCTCTAGCTCCCACTGCCCTCCCCGCTACACTCCCCAGGTGGAAGCTGCCTTTGGTTGCAGGATGACACCTCAGAAATCAAATAGAAACCAAAAAATTACTTCTCTGGTTAGCATCTGGGTGGCAATATGTCTACTGCCTTTTTTCAGCCCTGAGCAATTGCTGGTAAAGCCAAAAAGAGGGCAAGAGCTCTATTCATCTAATTACTTCAGCAGAAGAAAAATGTGTTAATTAACTGACCTTAATAATTCATCTATATCCAAACCGAGGGATCGTTACATTGCACACAAGGGCTGGTATCTGAGGAGAGGATCATCAAAATGGTCTCAGGGACAGCCTTGTTTTGGAGAGGTGATCTATTTTTGTTTTCTCAAGAACACATCTACCACCTTCAAAATGATTGAAGAACCTTTCTGCAAATTATGGGTTTGCTATAATACCTTGATTCCTCCAATTTCTTCAGCCCCTCCGGGGGAATGTGAAATATTTTTAGAATCACAACAGCCTCACATATTAATTGGATTTCATTATGCTGGCTGCTGACTGGAACATTCCACAGGAAAGGAGACTGTGACTGTGTGTGTCCTCCACAGACTCCCAAATCAGAAAGAGGAGGGACAAGAACGGGGCTTGCTTTTCTGGGGAGTTAATAGAATCATTCAGATCACCATTTCCTATCAAATATGCTACCGCATGGAAACCAGCTGAGAAATTAGTTCAGCAGGCCTCAGCTCTTGAGGTCAGTCTAAGAAAGAGAAGTGATGCTGATAACTTTATTCTCAGAGATGGTGAGGCCCCCAGGCAGGTGTGCTGTTTACATTTGCTTCCTGGGGTCTCAGCAGGTGGAAGAGGAGACCCATTTTAGTGCCACAGAGAGAAAGGGGGAAAAATGGATCACAGCGCACTTGCAACTGGGACAAAGTCATTTTCCAAAAGCATTTATTAAACAATGACACAGGCATCACAAGTACACACACATACAGATGGAGGCTGAAAGTCTGCTTTGCAGACGACGAACAGAAATGGCGAACAAAGAATAGCAGGAGGTTGTCCAGCAGGTCCGCAAGACATGGTGGTGACGACAAAGAGGCAGCTGGCTGCGATGGCAGGGAAGAACATTTGCCCCTGGCAGTGACTCCAGCCCATCCGGCCAAGGGCATCCCTGCAGTGTGCACACCACAGCTGAGCCCCAGAGACAGCAGCAGAGCCAGGGGAACACCTGACTCATCAGCAAAGCAGACCTCGCCAGAGGCCCACTCAGAGGTGGGAATAGGCTGAGAGGACTGCCAAGAGGCAGGACCCCTGCCCGTGGGTTCCTGGGTGTTACAGGTTACACTGTGTTCCTCCAAAATTAGTCTGCTGAAGTTCTAACCCCCAGTGCCTCAGAATGTGACCTTATTTGGAAAGAGAATTGTTGCAGATGTAATTAGTTAAAATGAAGTCATACCGGAGGAGAGTGGGTCCCTAATCCCATAGGACTGCTGTCTTTATAAATGAACACCCTGTGAGGAGACAGACACACGTATCAGGAGGATGCCACGTGAAGATCTGAGTTATACTGGTCAAGCCAGGGAAGTACCAGAAGCTAAGAGAGAGGACTGAAACACATCCTTCCCCAGCACCTTCAGGGATAGCGCAGTCTTGCTGACACCTTGATTTCAGACTTCTGGTCTCTAGAACTGTGAAACAATCCATCTGTTGTTCTGAGTCACCCAGCTTGTGGTCCTTTGTCACGACAGCCCTAGGTAACATACACCGGGCCAAGGAAGAGGGTTTGAGCAGGTGGGAGAGGGCTCCATCCCCCAGCCCTGGAATCCAGCCCCAATGCTCCAAAACCCAGTCCTGTGCTCTTAGACAACTGGCTACCTCTTCAAGCCTATTCCTTCATCTATAAAATAGAGTTGCTTTGAAGATGCCTGTCCATAGGGTTGTTAGGAGGATTAAATGAGATCATCCTGGCCACATGGTTGGCCCCATGCCTGGCACACAGTAAACACTCAAATATGAGTTAGCGCCTGTTAAGGGGCTGCAGAATCAAATTATCAAAGTATGGGTGACAGTGGACATTCATCTGCAATCTTTTCGGTCCTAGATTTTACTTTGTGCAACGCATAAATTGCGATACACATTTTCTACCATGACGGCTAAAGTTATTTATCTGAATGGCTGATTCATAAACATCACAACTGTGCTCAAATCCTTTTTTCCATATGGCTGCTTCACTAAATCACTCCCAGCTTGCAAATCCTCCATCGGCCCCTCTTCCTGCACCTTCCTCTCTCCATGCATCTCCATCCACCTCCACCCACAGCCTCCCCTCCTGGGAAGATGCCTTTTCCTCCTCGCCCTTTCTGTTGGCTTCGCCCACCTCCAGCTATAAATCTTCCTTGCTCTCTTGCTGCTCTGCCTCTCCCACTGTGGGCCCTCCCTGCCTTTCTTTAAGCCCCCTCTCATCCTACCTTCTCCTCAAACACCCATCCACAACCAATTATGGTGACTGGAAATAGGAGGCAGGTTACCACTCACACCTAAACATTGTCAGCTACCTTCGGACTCCAACTCACCCACAGCTGATAAAAATAAGCCCTTAAAAACAGAATGAGTCAGATGAAGCCAGCATCTCCTCATTGCACCAGGAGGAGCTCTGTCTCCATGCCCTGCACACAAACAGCATGTGTAAGACAAGGGAGGTCTGTGTGGGGGACAGTTCGTGAAAGAAAGCTGCTGGGATGTGGCCTGGGCCCTTTACCTTCCCTGCCCTTGCAGCCGTGTCTACGAGCCACTCCCAGAGGAAAGGCAGGGACAGAGCACCCAATAATTCATCTGAAAAACCCACAGAAGGAAAGCCAGGTCACACAGGCCATACCTCCCTCCCTTCACCATTCTTATCACCAGGAGTCAACCTTTGGGGATCCCCCCCACCTATTTTAGAAGCAACTTCCAAAGGATGGGCTGAATCAAGAGCGGCCATGCACAAGTCTGTGGTGAGAGAAGCTCTTCTTCTGTTTACCCAACATACTGCTGTCAGTCAACAATAGATGGCTCTGATTTTTGTCTGCCAGCAATTCTCTATTTCTTTGGGGGGAAATATGCCTTTTCTGTTCCCTGTGAGTCTCATGATGATCATGCAAAACCACACAAGTGAGAAAATTAATCTCATCCCCCTGGCAACAGTGATTGGTCTAGGAATAGGCACATGAAAGATGGACCAATTAGAGTCCCCCTCAGTGTTGACATATAGACATGGGGGTTGGGGAGTAAAGTGCCTTCTCTCACTGGGATTGTGTAACAGGAAGGATATTTCCATGGGACTTTCATTAGCTATTTTTCTTCCCACATCAAGAGCTGTCTGCAGGAGGCGGCCAACCCACAGAGGGAAGGTAGAGGTGAGACACTGCCAGAGACATACACAAAGCCCTAGCAACTTTACTTGAGTGCCTGCACCCAAACTTAAAGCCATATCCAGATCCTCAATACCATGGGTTGCAGATCTTTTTGATTTAACCACTGGAGTCAGAGTCCTAGCTCTTGCAACCAGAATTGATATTTAGCTAATTTGCACCTGTGGTATAGCAGTATCTATGGCTTATGGTCATCATCTGTTCTGATTGTTACTGCTTGTTCAATATTTTGATTATCACCTTTGCTTTTAGCAAAAAAGCCCTGACCCATCAGAGTGGGTGGTTAGCAGGCTTTGGGATGGCAGCTCCATTCCCTGTAGGCTGTGGCCGCCTCCCCTGTTCCCACCTCAGCAGGGGTATGAATCAGATCTGAAGACACTCCTCTCATCCCTGAGGTGTGAAGGTGGATTACTGCCAGGGCAGAATTAAGTTTTTTATTCTTTTTAATTACAATCCCTAGCTAGAAGCTCCCTCAAAGAGAGGATGCAAGACCACACAGGATGTGCCATAAAGAGAAGATCAGAGGACTGACTTGGAGAAGCCAAGCCAAGGAAAATGAAACCTGACTGTTCAGAAGCACAAGTCTCAGACAAACAGCATATGCTCTCCTTGGGAAGGTGGCACTGCCAATTTAAGTGAAGTTTCCCCTTTCTAGGAGGGCTGAGATATGACTGGAGGACTTCAGAGCAACCCATGTGCCATGGACTGAATTGTGTCTCCCCCTAAAATTCGTATGTTGGAGCTCTAATCCCCAATGTGATGGTAGTAAGAGATTGCATCTTTGAGAATTAAATAGGATTAGATGAGGTCATGAGGATGAGGCCCTCGCAATGTGATTAGTGCCCTTGTAAGAGAGACAGAGAGCTTGCTTCCCCCCACCCCCAACCAGGTGAGGACACAGCAAGAAGGCAGCTGTCTACAAGCCAAAAAGAGATTTCGCCAGAACCCAATCATGCTGGCGCCTTAATCTTGGACTTCTAGCCTCCAGAACTGTGAGAAAACAAATTTATTCTGCTTAAGCCACCCAGTCTGTGGTATTTTGTCACGGTACTCCAACCATACTAAGAGACCAAGCCACCAAGAACCTGGCTGAGTACACAGGGACTCTGAAAGGAATGAAGCAACTTAAAATGTTGAGAAGACAGCCAAGAAGATGGTTCAGCCATGCAGGTGAGAGGAGGGAGACCCTCAGAATTTTGCTGAATGACCCCAGGCTGCCCCAGCTTTTGTTCTACAAATAATGTCCTATTAATATCTAAAGCCCAATTTTTGTTGACTCAGTGGCATCCTCTCAATCAGGCAGAAATTCCAGCCTCATGAAGATCCTCTACAACCCCCTCGAGGTAGGGAGGTGGCGGTGGTCAGCAAAGCGATTTCAATCTCACAGATCAGGCAGCGCTGTCCCTAGATGCCAGAGTCTGCTGCTCCACCTTTCCATGTGTCCCCTGCGTGGCCTCACCACCGTCCTGCCGCCCTCGCTTCTCCAGGTGCCTCGGCAGCTCAGAGGCTGCCTGCGTCACGGATACAGGGCAAGAGTGGCTTTCTCTGGGTAACACTCAGTTGCTGAGCCTCACAAGCCTCAAAATGTTACAGGCCTTGGCCTTGATTAGACCACTCAGGCTCACTCGAAACCTTGAATTTTTCCTAACATGAAGTCCTGAATCTTAGGGAGCAAAGGGGGGTGTCCCCTCCATGGCTTCTTATACAAATCAGTCCACATTCTGCTCAGATTTTACACATCAAGGGAGAGGCTAGCTATTCCACATGAGATGAAAAGTTCCCTCACCCCTTTGCCCAGAGCAGGGACTAGTTTGTCTTATGTTAACGAAGAGGACCCACTCTACTGACTGTTCAGTTAAAGATCTTGTCCCATGCAACTCCACTTACTAAAAATACAGCTGTCAGTTTCTCTCAAAAAACTAAAAAGGTTCTGGGGGATGGGTATAGCTCAGTCGTAGAGTGTGTGCTTAGCATTCACGAGGTCCTAGGTTCAATCCCCAGTAGTTCCACTTTAAAAAAATTAATAAACCTAATTACCTTCCCAAAGAAAACAAATAAAAATTTTTTACAAAGACAAAAACTCAACAACCTTAAAAAAAAGGGGGCTCAAGGAAAGCACCCCATGGGGCACCTTGTTAAACAAGTGGAGGCAAGTGGATGAGTGAGGGGAAGGGTTATCACTCCATGTGCCAGAGAGAGCTGCATCTCTGTTCTTGTCCAGGCCTTGTGACACAGACACACAGTTACCAATCTCGTTTCTGCCATGTTGAGACCTATTAAATTTCCAGGCAGGTAATTCTGGGAGAAGAGTTGAGGGGACGTGGGGAGGTGGTGGCACTTGGCAGAGCAGAGTAAGGATATTAACACTGGCCAGTGACCTGGGGAGTGTGAGAGCGAGCCTGACTTTTGGGGGCCCCTCCTCAATAGGTCCCACCACCACTTAAGACTCTGCCAAGGGTATGGGAAGTTCTGAGAAACAGGACATGTGGGAGCTCATCTCCTTTCCACACTCCAAGAGGCACTTAGCCAACCCATCCACGCAGGGATGGAAGATGGTCCACAACAGGGAGATGAGCAATCTCTGAGGAGAATGAAAGACTCGAGGCCCTGTTTCCTCTGGGCCCAGCCAGAAAAGGGAAGGTCCCTGTGTCGTGCCTCAGCTCAGCCTGTTACCTCCCTGAGAACTTCAGTGTGTTTGTTTTCCAGGCTCCAGGAACATCTGCTTGGGGCTTTGCAGAGTCCCATTTAAATCCCTGACTTTGGCTCTTACTTCATTCACGGTTTTGCTGCCTTCGTCAGGAAGGCTCTGGGCAAAAGCAATGGCAATTCAATGGCTCTGCAGACAAGAGGGCCCAGGGGTCTTGGGAAATCGTGCTTGGTTGGGGGAAACACGGAAAGCAGAAATATACCCAGGGAAGGCATTCAAGCTTTGTTCATCCCCAAAGCATCTTTACAAAGAAAAATTAAAGGCAAATTTAGACTAGAGTTAAATAAGGGATATTATAAACAGAAAGTGTTATGAGTCTGCTAGGGAAACGAACATTTGGAAGTTACTGAGAGAAGCCAGTTTGACATCTGTGTACCATTGCTCTGGATGAAGACTGAATTATCTGGCAGATACCAATGATATTGAAGGCATTATAAATTGAAATGGGGGCAAAAATAGCCTAAGAGAAATAAACATCGAAGATGTTATTGATTGGAAAATCATTCACATTAATGTGGTAGATCAAACTTTATTACAGCACAACAGAATGGGCCAAACAGAGGTGACAGGTTAGTTATTGAAGGCATTTATAAAGAGCAATTCCCTGAAAAGTACCTGGTAGGAAGATTACTCAGAGGTCATCCTCCTAATATGAGGCCTGCTGGGCAGGGTACATGGTGGTTCCTGGTGCCCCGGAAACTCCATTCATCGTCTCTCTTCAGGGCCTGACACCAGCTTCCCTTCCCACCTGGGCCACTGGCCTCCACCCATCATGCTACTGTCAGGGCTGCCACCCCCCACCACCACTGCCATGCTGAAGTCAGGTAGCATTCTTGGATTTTGGAGCATGTCAAACAAAAGCTGAATTCAAGAACATGCTCCTTTTCTTCCTGTCTTCCTCATCTCCCAACCAGTTCTACCTCTTAGCTTTGTTTCTGACAATAATAGCATCTCTGTTCTCTCAATCACCAGATTGAAACCATCAAGTTATTTTTTTCCCTCCACTAGCCCTACCCATAAACCCATTGTGTAGTAAAGAATTAACCTTACTGAAAGAGATACCCAATTAGCCTTTGCCCTTGACTCCTGGGAGATGACCTCTAGGCCCTTGAAATATCCTTCCTGATGACAGTGCCCTGGGGGCCTTGGGCTACACCAGATAATGTAACAGTGTGATTTATGGGGCACTAGGGAGGAACTGGGTTAGGAAGGATTTTCCAAAAATGGTCACAGCAGTATCTTTTATCCCACATGCTCTTTGGAGCCCTGAGCTGACCCATGAGGGATCCAACAACTCTAAAGCTGTCATAATTGTGAAGAAGCACATATGCAGATGTTCCAGTTGGTAGCCTCCGCCATTTGAGTCTTCCTGACTAAGGTCCTTAGACATCGTGGAACAGAAAAGAACTATTCCCACTAGGCCCTTCCCAAATTCCTGACCAACAAATTCTATGTGTGTAATAAAATGGTGGTATTATGCCACAAAGTTCTAGGCCAATCTGTTACCCAGCACTAGTAACTGACACACTCTCCTGGCCACCCAAGTACAGATTAGGCTCCTACTCTCTGGTCTCCCATGGCATTTTGTGCCTTTCCCATGCTAACTTCATACTGAGTCATCACTGTCAATTCACTCACCTCTACCCCTGCTAGATACTATCTGTGAAGTCCGAGACCACATTTACCTTAGGTATCTATATCTCCTCAGCACTCTGCACAGGGTCTGGCCAAAAATAGGCAATCAATAATAGCTGTCCAACATGGTACAGATATTCTGGGAAGAAAGCTGGAAATGGTGTCAGGTGCATGAAGAGAGTGTACAAAGGTTGACCAAGTAATTATTTTTCTGGCAATTTATCTTATGGGAATAATAAAAATTGGGTCATTGTACACCAAAAAAATAATAATAATAATAATAGGGAGAGGGTGTAGCTCAAGTGGTAGAGTGCATACTAGCATGCAGGAGGTCCTGGGTTCAATCCCCAGTACCTCCATTAAAAAATATATAAATAAATAAAATAAACTTAATCACCTTCCCCCCAAAAAAGAATTAAATAATCATAATAATAATAATGATCCAACAAATCTCCAGTAAGAGAGTGTCACAAGAGCAAGACCTGCCACAAAACATCACACAACAGGAGAAAAAAAGTCCAGAATATGCACCCAGTCAATCAGATATATCATTTTCCTGTATGAAGGGAAGCACCCCAGGTCAGTGTGAGGGTTAACAAGAGCCCAAGCCCAATTCCACTACAAAAATAGCTTTCAATTTGTGAATTTTTCATGAAAGGAAGGCAAGCTCTGCCCTGGAAGAAAGACCCAGATAACAGAAAGGCCAAAAGGTCGGGGCTATGGCTCTGGATGGCAAATTATACTGTGAGTTTAGACCATAAAAAGGATTCAGGGAAACAACATCCAGCCAACCTTTATCTAAGGCCTGAAATTAATTATTAATCATAGAGCCTGACCCAGATCTACTGAGGTGAGAGCTGAATCCTGTTTTCAACAGAGGCTTCTATGGTGCTCAAAGACGTAGAGAAAAGGGCCAGGGTGTCTTACAGAGGAACAATGAAAAGATCAGGAAGGCTCATTTACTGGATGTGCAAAAATCAAGGGAGTTTCACTAAGGAGACAAGGTTCTATTCAAAGAAACTAGATGGAAGTGTTAACACTTTAATTCCTCGGCCAAGTAAAAACTTTAAAAACAAGGAATATTATCTTACTTCTTAATTAGAACTAGAAATAATGGATTAAAAGCATGTTTTGTGGCATATACAGTAATTATTGCTATCAACATAGTAACATTTAAATAAATCAGACAAAGGAAGTTGAGTATTAGAATGATTTCCTTAGAAAGAAACCAGATATTCAATAAAAAAATTTTTGACAGTAAAGAATTTTCTCTTTTGAGATTTTTTTTCTCTCTCCAGTTTTCTGAGTTTTCATTCCCAAAAGCACTAATATAAAAAGATGTTGTTAATAAAATAATCAATTCTGACCAATGTTGGAGTGACACGCTTGCTAAAAGACACACAAAAATCAGGGAGGACTGAAGTCTTGCAAAGATTCAAGATGGTTCTTTAAAAAGTTAAGAGCCAAAAATTTTACTGATTTTTTAAATATGTAAAGCATGCACATGATCTAAAATTCAAAAGGTATAAAATAGCATAAACTACAAACTAAGTCTCCCTCAAAGAGTGTTCTTTAAGGTCCCAGTTTTATTCTGAAATTTTGGAATCTTTGAATTACTTAATTTGGGCCTACTTCAAGAATAGCATTGGGAGTAATTTTCTATGTTTGTACCAAGAAAAAAAAATCTTTTTGATCAATGTGGAGCGTCATTATTCTAGTCACTTTCTATCTTGACTCAACTCTTCTTAATTTTATGTTACTTTTTCTCCTCCCAACACTTTGAGATTTATGACCATGGCAAAATCCTACCACCTAGTGGAAAAACTCTCCACTCCTTACTCTAAATCCTTTTCAGAATTTAGACTACATTAGCTGTTAGCCATGAGCTACACATGTAGGTTTTTAAGGGAATGAGCTGTTAAAAACACCTTTAATCAATGAAAGTTGTGTACATGTTGGCCTCAGAGACTTCAGCCATGTTACCACCTCTTAGATAGGCAGTAGGTTACTGGGAACTACAGAGACCTACTTCCATTGTTAGAACTTTTCCCCCATTTTTTTTGTGTTTAGTGTTGTTGACATCAAGACATAGGCACAAGTGGGTGACAGCAGGCACAGTTTCGATCTCTTGCACACGTTAAGCATGGTAAGTTCACAACCACATCTGTCTGTGGGAGTCAATTAAACTGAGAGAAAAAACATAATCTTTCCCTTCAGGTCTGTGAAGCAGAGTCCATGCTTTCAATAGATTATGAGGTTGCATGTTTACAATGAATAGACAACAATTCTGTTTATTCACAGATAAGAATTTTTGATGCTTTATTTAGTTTGACCACCGCATCACAGGCAATAGTGTTGAAGGCACAAAACTTGCCACAGAAATTATGGACCAAAGATCTGACAAAGGCAGAAGAGAAGAGGAGGAAAGAAACTGATTAATATTTCTGGGAGACCTCAGCACACTCCAGCACTAAATCAACAGGAGTTGACATTGAAAGAAAAATAAGATCTTTGTACTTTTCCCACATCTCCCTCCTTCTTCCCAATGGAATCTTAGTTACAGTTCATTCCACCAGTAGCCCCAGCCCACGATGACTCCGGACAGGGTGCAAGAAAAAAAAAAGTGTCAATAAGGACACAGGAATAATACTTCCAGTATTACAGCATCCTGCCTTTTTTGTGTTATGCCTTGTCTGCTTATCTGCTGGAGTATCCAGGTGCTTACACATCACCTGGCATTTGATTCATTCACCTTGGGATACCTGCACCATGAAATAGTGTTCTATTTCCCTAAATCATCTGCTTTCACATTTCACATTCTAAAAATCACCAACCTCAATTCCCTACCCAATGAATCTATGAATGCCCTGCATCTTAAATGTGTCTTCCCTCTCTTCCTACCTCCTCAATTGAGGAAAATGCTGGCTGTCTCCTGTCAACAGATCCCCTTGCTGCCTTTTTAAATGCAGCTTTAATCTTCTCTGGATTATCTTGTCTTAATCAGGAGATGAGATCACAAATGTCCTCTTCTCTCCTCAACCCCCATCTTCTGAAGTCCATGTCACACCACGCTCTGACTCACCAACACCAATGTTTACCCACATTCAGAATTTATGTCCTTGCTTCTGGCAAAGCTGAGCCCAAACTAATATTTTCTCTCCCTTCTCACTTAATGCCATAAACTATGGTCATTAAATACCCATGGTGATGACTCCTTGGCATTTCTATTTCTCAACAGATTTTTAGGATTAATTTAGATTGAGATATTTCCAAGGTAAGTTCAATGAAGGGATAGGGGTACAAGATAGTTGAAGTCTTGATTACTCATCTTTAGGTAGATGTCCAGCTCATAATAAAACCCCTTCTCTGAGAACTATCCCTCAAAAGCCATGTGTGTACAATATGGCTTGACACCCCAATTCAGCCACATGTGAATGGACCAGAAATAGTCACCTGGTAGAGGCTGGGCCACAGATTCTCCTAGAATTTGACGTGGGGTCAAAGAGAGCTGGACTGTTTCCAAAACTAAGGACATATAAACTCAGAAGCTATTGAGAAGTTACTCCACAGTAAAGCAGAGACTGGTCTGCAGAGACAAGAATGCAGCAAGACAGAAGAACCATAGTTCACAGGAAGCCAATAGAAGGGATGCCTGAGTTCCATCAGTCAGTCTTCCTTGTCCCTAGAACTTCTCACTTCCTTCTGGTAAAGGACTTTTTTCTTGGAGTGTGTATGTTGATGATGAATACTTTCAGCTTTTATATGTCTTAAAAAGTCTATCTCTTCTTTGTTTTTAACAGTTATTTTTTCTGGATACAGAATTCTGGGTTGAGAGGTTTTGTTATTTATTTTAAATTCTGGTACTTTAAAGATGTTGTTTCACTATCTTTTCACTTATATTTCTCCCAATGAGAAATCTACTGTCATCCTTATCTTTGTTCCTCTGTATTTAACTTGTCTTTTTTTCCCCCTCTGGCTGCTTTTAAGATTTTCTCTTTATTACTGGTTTTGAGCAATTGTATTATAATATGCTTTTTTTCATCTATCTTGTGCTTGGGTTTTATCGAGCTTCTTGGATCTGTGAGTTTTCGTTTCCATCAAATGTTCAGCCTTTATTCCTTCAAATATTTTTTCTCTCCTCTCCTTTGAGGACTCCAGCTACACAAATATTACACTGCTGGAATTTTCCTGTAGCTCATTGATGTTCTGTTTACTTTTGTTGGTTCTCTTTTCTCTACACATTCATTTTAAATAGTTTCTATTGCTGTCTTTAAATTAGCTGATAATGTCTTCTGCAATGTCTAATCTTCTGCTAATAGCATCTATTGTATTATTCATCTCACACACTGCAGCTTTAATGCTTTAATTTGGGTCTTTTTAATATTTTTGTTGTCTATAGCTTTTTAAACATATGGAATAGAGTTCAAGGCAGTACACTGGGATAATTATAGGCTTACCTTGTTTGTTTCCAATGGGCATCAGTCACTGAACAACTGTTATGTCTCTAGGAATGTCTTGAAACCATCACTGTATATATTTTCACGTTGGGGGTTGAGGGAGGGAATCCAGCCCCAGTTACCCTTTGATCAGAAGCAGAAGTCTCATCTCCCATTTCTAAGGCCTTGTTGTTCAACTTTTTCTTGGACATCATCATATTAACCAATGTCCTTCAGAGAAATTCCCTTTTTTGTCTAGCAAAAGTATCTGTACATTGAACAAGTAGAATTCATGTGCTTTTAAAATAAATTTTAAAGATAAAAATACATAGAACTGTATTTTGTCTCCTGTACCTTTAAATCTCTTCATGGGGAGGATTCTTCTGATCTTGGGGGAAAACAAGGCAGGCCAGTCTACATGGGAGTACTCAATGTTAGCACCCTTCCATCTATACCTAATTCCTAAAAAGGGACAAAAGAAAGTTGATTGCAGGGGACATGTTACAACCCTGATATAGGTCACAGCTTGGCAGGGGATGTCAGAAAGTCAAAAATCAAAATAAAGTAGAATATATAAACCAGTTAACTACAAAAAAAGAGTAAGTAATAAACATACAGATCCTACAGATCCATAATGTGCTTTTAATTTCTAATCACTCAGATGAGCTATGAAAAACCACCATATTCACCTATAAAATATCCCTGAGTGCCAGAGGCAGAATCCTAAGCTAAATAAATCTCTGATCTACCCAATATGAGTGACCTTTCTTAAATTAAATGAATAAAGATCAAAGACTAAGTTGATATGGAGCCAAAGAACATCAAGAAATAGACACAAAAATTAATCGAAATTCAACTAAAAGTGAGTGCTAACTAAAATAACTGGAAGTGAACTACCTAGGAAACTGATACTGAAAAGATACAGGAAAAGCTTGAAAAAAGGAAACGCCAAGTATTATTGTGTGAGAGGAGCCAATTATGAGAAAAGAGTGTGGATACAATTCGTGGAAACAATAAACAGGTGGGGGTTGGTGAGCTATCCACTGATAAGATGGATCTCCTAAGACAAGGCCACCTAGCACTGCCTACACATCCATGGTCCCAAGGGCACCACACTCCATCTTGAGCATTTTATTTGCTGAGGACCAAGTGAAAATTAAAGAAATCCAAAGAAAATTAAAAGGACCACAGAAGAGCAGATATTTTAGAATAATCTAAATGAACTAAAGATGGAAAATCTGGTTAAAAGACTGCAAAGACAAAGAGGAAGAATGCATGGATGAAATCTAGTAAGAAATACAGTGTACAAATTTTTAATAGAAAGGATGAGAGCAGGAAAAGGGCGGAGGACAAAAGAATTAAACCTGGAAAAACTATAATGCAAGGACTTTTCAGGGTTTGGGGCAAGAAAACAAAAGGTGTGAATTATAGGGAGCACAGCCCAGCTTTATGAAGGAGAGAGGACTTGCTGGCTGGGTATTTCTTTTTCTAAACTTCATGAATCAGGAACTGAGCTGAACACAACAGAAGATGCCAGGACACACCGACTTTCTTGTCTGCCAACATTGTTACAGCCTCTAAACCTGGGCGGTTTCATGGGCAGTCACCTCATGTATTCGCACAGGACCCTGGGCTTGGTTTAACGCTCTGCTGTTGCCACTTAAAATTCTTAATAATTTATAAACAAGGGGCCTGCATTGCCATTTTGCACTGGACCCCACAAATTATATAGTTGATCCTGCAGTAAACTCAGACTGTAAAGAACTTCACCACTACCAGCAAAATGTCTTTTTTCCACACCTCTGAAATAACAGACAAACCCGGAGTGAGAATAAAGCAAGAACAAAGACAATCCATTCACCTCCTTTCTCTCCAAGATCCCCTTTCTATCTTCTCTGGACTGAGCATCCCTTAGTCATCCTGCCCCAGGCAGGCACACATTGGAAAGAGGATGTGCCTTGACAGCACAGGCTGCCTGGTCAGAGTCTACTAAGCAATGGATTCCTCCACAGAGGTCACTACATGTTAATAAAGTCTGTCTTTGGTCAACTGACATCTCTAATCTTTCTGTATTAAATCACCTTCCTTCTTGCAGAATCTACAATCCGCCTTTGATGAGAAAGAGCTACACTATCCAATAGGAGAGCAGGCCTTTGAGGTCTGGGAAAATTATAGATTTCTTATCCTAAAACATTATGAATAAGCAGGAAGTTGCAGGAAATACACATGTACATAAATACATTCCTAATAGCTACAATTTTTGTATTCATTTATTCAAAAAGTTTCCCTCTGTTGCCAGATACTGTCAGGCACTGAGGATTCAAGGATCAATAAGATAGATGTGATTTTTCCCTCCATGGGGGTTATAGCCCCGGGGAAAACTATAAGCCAAGAGCTAGGGTAAGTGCTTCACAAACATGCTATCTCCTTTCAAACATACCATGGGGCTGATGATTATCATTTTTATTTTTAGAGAGGAGAGAACTAAGGTGGAGAGAGGTTAAGTTTCCTTCCTGAGGCCACACAGTTATCAAGAAGTAGATCTAAGATTCTAATCTAGTTTGACCTACTCCAAGTCTTTCTGGTGCCTGAAAATATTATCTTCTTGAGGTGATTAATCCAAAAATGTTTTAGAGACTATATCTGAGAAGCCTGAATATTTGAAGAAGAGGTGTTGAGATGCAGGAATTTTAAAAGTTCCCCCAAACAGAAAAGACACTATGAACCAAGGCATTGTGGTAGAGATGGTGTGCTGTGAGTAAGGACTTACAAAGCAGGAATTTGGGAACTATTAAAGATTTTTCACCAGGGAAAATGTGGGTTTATATTTTTAGAAAGATTATTCTAATGACCTTGCAGAAAGAGAACTTGGACAAACCTTGAGTCTGAGACACCAGTTAGGAGGATGTTGTGATCATTCAAAAGGTAGTAATAACATTAAGTAGGGAACAGGTGGTAGAGATGAAGAGGAAAGGACGGATTTCAGAAATTATTTAGAAGGTAAAATAAAAAATCGTCGATGACCAATTCATATGGTAAGTAAGGAAAAGGGGAAATCAAGGGTGATCCCCAGGCTTCTGGCTTGGATAACTGGGCAGATGGTGATGTGCCCAACAGAGCTAGGGGTCACAGGAAGAGAAGTAAGTTTCACGGGGAAAGGCAGCTCATTTTGCATTAGATGTGTCGAGTTTAAGTCCAGGTATTGAATGATTAGTTCTACATGTGAAGCACAGTAGAAAGATCTGGACTGAAGAAATAGACATGGAAGTCATTTATATATAAAAATGGCATTTGAAGCCATAAAGTGAACTCACTCAGAAATAGTGTGAAGAGATAGAAGTGCAAAAACAGCAACACTGAAGAGGCAGGCAGAGCAAGAGGGACTCTAGAAGAAAATAAAATAGAAATCCTAGAAGTACGGAAGGAAAACCAGGAAAGTGCTGACCCAGAGGTCAAGGGAGTGAGGCATTTCATTAAGGGAATGATCAACAATGTCAAATGCAACAAAAAGATCCATTAAGAACAAGCTTGAGAAACGGTCATTGGATTTAGCAATGAGGTCATCAGTTATAACCTTAGCAAAACAGTTTCAATAGACAGGTAGGGGTGAAGGTCACATTGCAGCATGCTTCAAGAAACAGATGGGAGGTTACACAACAAGAAACAGTGAGTGTAGCCCACCATTTTGAGAAGTCTAGACAAGAAGACAAGAAAGAAAAAAGATAGTGGAGATAATGGGAGAAAAAAGATAGTGGACGGGAGAGACTTAAATGAGTATCTACAGGAAAAGAAGGAGCTAGTGGAAAGGGAGAGATTAACTAGATAGAACATGTTCTCAGGTTAGGAAGAGAGATTTGGGTGAAGGAAAGAAGGCAATTCACCTTGATGTGAGTCTTGAGGAAAAGCTGGGCGGAGGTTGTAAGCAGATCTGTAGAAGGAGAAGGTGGACATCCAAAGGAACCCTCCTGACGGCTTCAATATTCTCCCTCAAGATAGAGTGACCAAGCATCCCAGTTTGCTGGGGACTGAAGGCTTTCCCAGGATAGATGATCAGCCTATCGTTGGCTCAAGAAGACGCCTTCCCCCAGCTGAATCTTTCTAGATCTTAATCTCTGGGCTACAAAAGTAGGAATTTAATCACGTCTTATTCCTTGTTTTGCCACAGTGTGATAATCTTGTCTCCCCACCTACAGGTAAGCTCACAAGGCCAGCACGTCTGCACGGTGAAAAGACACTGGAGCTTAAGCAAGCCCTACTGCTTCATGGGAAGGTACTTCCCAACAGAGGCCTGACAAGGTTTCCTTGTACAGACTTTCCTAAAAGTGGGATCAGAGAGGCCCCTTCCAGGGGATTTCTCCAAATCCAAAAAACTATCATCCCCTCACTAGAGCCAGCAGAAAAACCTCTCCTTCACCTCAAATCCTGCTCTCATCTTCTTTCTGTGAATAAGAAAAATAATAATAATAGCCACTCTCATTAATTAAGTCCTGGTCAAGTTCTAGGCATCACTTTCTCCAATCTTCACAGCAACACTGTGAGGTAGGTATAATTCTCATTTTATAGATAAGATGACTAAGGCTCAGAAAAGGTAGGTAACTTAGGCAGGGTCACATAGCTTTTGAGAAACAGAGCCAGATTCAGAGGTAGGTCCTTCACCTAATTAAACTTGTAAGCTTTTGCACAGCAGAAGAAAACACACACACACAAAAAAGACAACCTATGGACTGTGAGAAAATGTTTACAAATGATGTGACCAACAAGGACTTAACTTCCAAGGATATACAAACAACTCATAGAACTCAATAACAACACAAAACAAAACAAAAAAAACCCAAAACAAAAATGGGTAGAAAACCTAAACAGACATTTTTTCAGTGAAGACATGCAGATGGGCACAAAGATGCTCAATATTGCTAATTATCAGAGAAATGCTAACCTAAACTACAATGAGGTATCACTTCACACCAGTCAGAATGGCCATCATGAAAAAGTCCACAAACAATAAATGCTAGAGACAATGTGGAGAATAGGGAACCCTCCTGCACTGCTGGTGGGAATGTAATTTGGTGCAGCCACTATGGAAAATAGTATGGAGATTCCTTAAAAACTAAAAATAGATTTACAATATGATCCAGCAATCCCACTCCTGGGAGTATATCCACAGGGAACTCTAATTCAAAAGGATACATGCACTCCAATGCTG
This sequence comes from Camelus ferus, assembly GCF_009834535.1. Classification (NCBI taxonomy): domain Eukaryota; kingdom Metazoa; phylum Chordata; class Mammalia; order Artiodactyla; family Camelidae; genus Camelus; species Camelus ferus. Next base: position 32,980,062 of record NC_045702.1, read on the forward strand.
ATAGCAGCACTATTTACAATAGCCAAGACGTGGAAGCAACCTAAATGTCCATCAATAGACAACTGGGTAAAGAAGTTGTGGTATATTTATACAATGGAATATTAAACAGCCATAAAAAAAGAATGAACCATTGCCTCTGCAGCAATAGGGATGGACCTAGAGATTATCATACTAAGTGAAGTAAGTCAGAGAAAGACAAATATCACACAGTATCACTTATATGTAGACTCTTAAAAAATGGCACAAATGAATTAATTTATAAAACAGAAACAGACTTACAGACATAGAAAATAAACTTATGGTTACCAAAGGGGAAAGAGAAGGAGGGATAAATTAGGAGTTTGGGATTAGCAGATACAAACTACTATATACAAAATAGATAAACAACAGATCCTGCTGTATAGCACAGGGAAATATATTCAATAGCTTATAATAACCTATAATGAGAAAGGATATATATATGTATAACTAAATCACTGTTCTGTACACTAGAAACTAACACACTGTAAATCAATTATTCTTCAATAAGAAAAAATTTTAATTTAATTTTTTTTTAAAAAGGTAGGTCCTTCAGCTCCAAAGACCACAGTCTTCCCCATTGTCTAGGTGGCCTTCTAGCCTGGTGGCCATTTCTCCAGATGTAGCCCCCAGCAGTCCAATATCTGAGGCAGCAATTCACTCTCCCTCCAGCGTCACATACTATATTTAAACTCTTGCCTTCTTTCTTCCTTTCAAATTGACCTCCTTCCCTTGAAGTAACCAACTGCCACCAGGTGTCCCCCCTCTCCTATCACTAAGCACCACTTTGCTCTATTGCAAATTGGAGGCAATGCAGGCAGACTAGAAACCCATCCTAGCTTAATTCAGTTACACAAATTCCCATCTCTGAGCAATCCCTATACTCCGAGGATGCCCAGATGAAAACATCATGCAAAGCGTACAAGTACACAATTACCAGGCAAAATCTGAGAGGCTCACATCAAGTTCTAGGCTCAAAAGAGGAACAGATTGCATCAAGGCCATTGAGGGAAACAATTATGAAAGATCCTTTTGTGACTGTAACAAGTAACATGGAAAGAACCTAGGTGATCTATCATCTGTACTAAACAAAGTTTAAAAATAGGTCCTAGACTGTACCTTAAAGGCTACCAAATGTCTTTTCCATCATTGTTTTTTCTGTGTCCATAAGAAATTGTTTTTGAGCCCCTAAATGGATTTACAGTAAATTGACCCCAACTCATCAATATTAAAGAAGTTTGCAGGGGGCAGGGAGGCGGGGGAAGGATGTGGAGTAGAATTCTAATTTAATCTATTTGTGGCACTATTTAAAATCACTTTGGGGCATGGATCATTAGACAGTTTTAGCATTTGAGAAGCCATAATTAAATTATTAACTGGTTTTTCAATTGTTTGACCCGCCCCATTTGTTCATCAGACAATAAATGCTCTGTGGCAGCGGTACTCCACATTCATGGAGAATATTCCTCATGGAATACGCTTGTTACAATCCATTTCTTTGAGGATTCATGCATGAAGAATGAATCATGTTTCACAATTTAAAAGGGAATGTGAGAGTCAGAGGAGGCCAAGAAACCAAGAAAAATTAGGATCATGACTTCCTTTCCACAGCCCATCCATTCTTCACGGACCCAGGGAAGACACCGGGTAGCACCTGCTCCCTCCATTCGGGAAGATTTAAAATGCTGCAGCCTTACAGGTGGGCTCTGTCTATCACTCCAGAGCTGCTTTCTCTGCCCTTATTTACCTTCACATCCTACTCTCCACATTCCTGGCCTAAAAGCAAATGTATACAGAAAACTCCCTGAGTATTTTATTGGCAAGACCAACCTTGAAGGAAAGAAAAGAGAGAGAAAAAAAAGAAATGAAACAAAAGTAAAAGTTTCTTTGAATTTCTTTCTGACCAATTATGCGCCTTCCTCAAAGTGTAGTTTGATTTTTCTTAGGTGGTGAGAAATTCAAGGGTAACACAAATTGTGTCCAAACTAACTCTTGCAAAGTCAGAAAATGCAACTAAATTGAAGACAGGTTTTTAATTTTTTAAGAGTTGCACCTCGCTGCCTAATAGCCAAGTCACTGTCAGTTTCAACCATTTATTTTGCTCCTCAGGTGCTGAGGATTGAACTAATCATTCGCCCTGCTTCATGGCCCACGAACTGTGATTGGTCTCAGCTGATTACTGAATGTTGCAATATTGACTGATTTTTTAATTCTATCAACTCTGAGTAAAGTTGTTTCTAAATCACTTATAACTGTTACATCAAAGAGAAGGGACATTTGATCATTCCTAGACATGATTCTCAATACCTAGGGAATGTCAATATTCTGTCAAAGGACCTATAAAATGTCTTCAGAGGAAAACACTAAAGACGGGCGGTTCCCCTTCCAAACGAGGGCAGGGCGGACTCTGACGTGATCGGTGTGGGCGTGGCTAGGGCCGGTGACTCCCACATGCCTCCAGACACTATCAGGTAGGGCCCCCGAGCAGCATTATTTTTCTTAAAAACAAAAACAAAACTGAAATCTGAGTCATTTGTGCCTCGAGATCAAGATTGCTCTCAATTTTTCCAACATGCGAGAAGACAAACTGCAGGACCGTCTACCAGCCTGGCCAGGCCCGCGTGTCTCACGTTCCCAGGAAGTCCCCAGGTCATGGCACCGCAAAGCTTCTATTGCAAGAAAAGTTCTCTGTTCTCCTGGGGCAGGAAAGGGAACAGACTCCTTGTCTGGTTTCTCCTCAGATGCCTTACCCTTCAGGGTTCCCAGGTACTCACTCACACCTTCTGCGATCAGAATAGCCCTCGCCCGCGCTTCAGACAAGTTGAACAGCCCCTTAACCTGGAGCCTAATCCAAGAGCAATTGAGGAGGGGGAGAGGTGAGGGGGTGAGGGCAGGGGACAGAAATGAAGAGAAAAGTAAGATGGTTGAGGGAGGAAGTGGAGTCCTCGTCTGAAGACTTTTATGGGTCCTTTGACAAGAGCTTCATAGTGTTCCCTTGGGATTAAAAATAACATCCACAAATGATCAGATGGTCCCCCTCTTTAACATACAATCTACTAGTGACTTCTAAACAACACAGAGCCTGAAGGACTTTCTATCAACTTCGCTGTTCTCAGCAGCAGCAACACCCACCCAGAGGAAAATCCTGTAAGTCTAGGAGCTAAAAGAACAGTCAAGAGAAGTGAAGGCCTTCCTATTACTCGTGCACAGAAATAGAATCCAAGCACAGGTTTATCCAACATTTGTCAGCCACTCAACCAAACTGAACATCAGACTCATCACAGCAGCTTTTTAAAAACATGAATTCCCAACCCCATCCCCTGCCTGCTAAATCAGAGAGTAGGGTCCAAGAATCTGGGTCTTTCTAAGCCTCCCCAGTGATCCTTAGACAGTCACACTGGGAAAGTGCTTTCTGTTCAAGGTTACAGGTCATTACTGGTTTCTTACACGTCTGATTTGCACAACTAGATCAGAAGACTATTTGGAGACAGGACCATGTCTTAGCTTCCTCTTGAATCTGGTGCAGTCAGCCCACACAGGTGGGCACAGCATATACGCTCAACCTGCTTGTTACATGGAATTAAGTTTATTCTGAATTGCTTTTCATCTTCATAAAAAGCAGAATTATATTTCAGTAAGGTTATCCCTATAAAAATTTGTTTTATCTTCAACAAATGAGATTAAGCAGACTCATGGGATCCAATAAGAATATTTTTAATTTCCTCTTTTTTAAAAAAAGTACACTTCCTGACTCTGGAAAGACAGCTCACAATCTAACGCTCTTTCTCCTTTTTACAGCTTCTTCTGAGCAAACTCATTTACAGAGGGGACGGATTACCAGTCTCTTCTGATGATCTGTTTCTTCTGCTTATCTTCTACTGAATTTAAATAGGGTCATTATTTTAAACTGGAATAAAATTATTTTATACACCATGACTCAGAGAGATCTTGTTTCCATTAAAATCCTCTATACAATAAAAATGGGTTCTAACACAATACTTTGTGTAAGAATACTTCCCAAGACACCTCAGCCCGAACGACATGCACACCAACACCCCTCCCCTTTCCACCACAGACGGCTGTTCGGAAAAGAAAGAAAGAAAAAAAGAAAAAGAAAAAAGCAGTTTTGTACTTTTCTATTTTTTTTAACCGTCCTGGTTTTCTCGTTCTTACCCAAGAGCCTTGCTCTGGAGGTTGGTGTCCACTGACAAGAGTCCTGGCCTAGTCTTTTCTGGAGTGATAACTACTCCGAGTCCCTAAGCTGCAGCTGGGCAGCCACACCGGGAAGCTGAAGCCTCCTGGTCCCAGGTTGTTCCACACCCTCGGGCCCCCGGGGGGGGTCACAGCAGAGCGTGGCGCGCAGGGCTGGGCCGGGCTCACCTGCAGGTGGTTGCCAGTCGGAACAATCTGAGGGGCTGTGGGAAGGACGGCTCTTCGCGGGTGCGCACGGTGGCAGCGCATGCGCATGGCATTGACGCTGGGGTCAGAGGACGCGCGTAAGCCTGCCGTCACCGTCCCTGGCATCAGGAAGGCCTCGCAGACAGAGCCGGCTGCCAGAAAAAACCTCTCTCTCTCAGCCTCTTGTGAACATATACAAAGTCCAAAGAAAGACGTAAAACTTTGTCTTCCTTTCCTATCTGGGCATGTCTCAGCTCAGCAGTCTCTTCTATTTCTTTTCTACTCCTTTGCCTCATATTCGTGTCTCGGCCCCTCCTTCCACCATACTTTGTGGTACAAGCATTGGTCCAGGACGGACAGACTGTTCCTGGCTCCACCTCAGGGAGGCAAATGTGGATCCTTATGTTTTTCAGACTGGAGCACTTGGAAAACAACAAGTCCTCCTTCCCATACTGATCACCTCTTGTGACATAGCGTAACAAGCTATTTTGCGAAAAGCCTGTTGCCCCACCATCTTTGGTCTGATCAGATCAGGGGGCTACGGGTCTCAGCACAGCAGAAAAGTATTTGGCCTTAAGCCCCAGTCCATAGAGGTTTAAATTTAGTGGGTTATTTCCATTATACAACACCTACTACTTTTAACATTAGTAATAATATTTACAATAACAACTAGCATTTATTGAATACTTACTTTGTTTCTGACACTGTTATAAGTCATATATCACCTCTTTTAATCCTCACAACAATACTAAAAAATAGAATATCCAATTTTACTGATAAAGGAGGAAAGAGGTCACAGTAAGTGGTGGCACCAGGATTCGAACCAGGAAGTTGGGTTCACCATATTTGATTGCCATGAGGCTACATGTAACCAAAGGGTAGGAAGGTTCAGTTATGCAAAATGAACAAGTTTTGGAGACCTAATGTCCAGTATGATGATGATAGTATAACAATACTATATTGTATACTTGAAATTTGCTGAATATAGACCTTAAATCTTTCCACACACAGCACACACACACACTCATAGAGATAGTAACTATGTAGAGGTGATGAATATATTAATTAGCTTAATTATGGTGATCATTTAACAATGTATATACATAGATCAAAACATCAAGTTGTACAACTTAAGTGTATACAATTTTTATATGTCAATTATATCTCAAAGCTGTTTAGGAAGAAAAAATGGACGATTTCATTAAATAAAAATTCTCCGAATGTTAATATTTACCCTTGTGGCTTTATATGCACACACATACACACACTTTTATTTTTGAACCATTTTGCCATTAAAGACATGATGTCCCTTTAACCTTAAATGCTTCCATGCACGTTTCCTAAAAAAAAAGACAACCTCTTATACAGCCACAATGCTATTATTAAAATCAGGAAATTAACACTGATATAATACTATTATCTACTCTACAGCCTTATTCAGATGATTTCAGTTGTTCTAATAATAGCTTTAATAGCAAATTATGCAGGGAGGGAAATAGCTCAGTGGTAGTGTGCATGTTACCAAAGGCAAGCTTGTGTGCCTGCCACTCTACCAAGACAAATTGAAACATCAACATTTGGAGCAGAGAAAGGTTTACTGCAGGGGCGAGCAAGGAGGATGGGGTGACTCATGCCTAAGAAAACCCCGAACTCCCCAAAGGATTTCAGCAAAACATATTCAAGGCCAGATGAAGGGGGGGGGGGGTCTCAAGCTCCATGATCAGCTCCCGCATAGTCCTCTGGTTGATGTGGAGATAACAGAGCAGTCAACAATATCAACCCCCCAGGCACCAGAAGGTTTGGGGGCAATGCACCCTCATCAAGTAGTTAATTTTTTCCCTTTGGTGGTGGTTTAAGCATCTGAAAAACTCAGGAAATATACATGAGGTACCATTATCTGGGTGCTTCAGAGAGGACCTGCAGCAGAGGATATGGGGGAGGGGTCCCTGGAAGGCCCCCCAGGGTCCTGCTTGGTTACATGCATGCTTAGCATGCAGAGGTCCTGGGTTCAATCCCTAGTACCTCTACCAAAAAAAAAAAAGGACTACATGTAGCCAGCCAATATTTTATAATAGGGTCAATACTAGTTGTTAATCTGTGAATCAAAATACCAGGAACTGTGGTGCCTGGAATTCTCCGGGATGTATATGATCAGACCCAAAAGGAGGGATCCAAAAAGATGGATGAAATGATTTATCAGACACCACACTACTTCATGTCGTAAAAATCATAAATTTCTTGGAATTCTGTGCTCATTTATCACTGAGCACAAAATATATCCACTGTGTAGGTAGAAAGAAAAAAAAAGGCATAGCAGGAACAAACAGATTCAGAGAAGGAAATGGGTATTTTTCAAAAGAGTTGTTGCATCACCTCTTCTATGGTTTGAAACAATTTTACAACAAATTCTGATGACAAATTATTTTGCCACACTTCATCAACAGGTCCAGAATTTTCCAGTAAACACAAATTTCAGATTTTTAAATATTCTGCATGACATCAATTTTTTAAAATTATGCAGTACAAATGTTTTGAGTGCAAACATGGATAAGTAAAATATCTTGTGTTTATTTCTTAGTGTTATAATGTGTTTATACGTGTATGTATGTAATTTTAGAGTACATTTTTTGATGAACCCAAAATGGTAGAACTGCAGTAGACTTCACATAACAGACTTACACGAAATATTTATATTAAATAAAAGATTTTCTAAGACTCATGCTTTTTAGGCTCATTTATATCACACCATATCTATTGTCGTAAACTGTGTGTGCCTTTCCTTTTGTGCTGAAACAAGGCTGGTTCCAAATATTCCAAGTAGACAGTTCCTTACTGTAGTTTAGTGAAGGCTACAAAACTATCCGATTTGTTCAAAATTAATCAGTGGGGTGCTGAAGGACTTTTCTCCCCATCAGAAACGAAGTCAAAAAGCTTATCTATCTATATATAACTATACATCTCTTTGTTCCCCACTTGAATATAAGCTCCTCTGGAGCTTGGTGGTTTGCACAAAGTAGCAGCTCTCTAACATTTGTTGAATAAATTATGCTCTTTCTCTTGACCCCCTTCCCACCATACGCTCATAACTACTGTTAGCAAATATCAGTAGGCAACCAGCTCCCAGCCCAGCCAACCCCTGTCCCTGGGGAAATGAGTCAAAGTTTAATCACCTGAGCAGAATCTCTTTTATTGAAGAGTTATCACCTGGTGCCCTTGAACACAATTCAGTTTATCCCTTAGGCTTCCTTAGGAGGGAGTTCGTAAAGGTGTATGTGCCATGAACCTTACTGGCCACAGTGTACTTATTCTGGTGACAAAGTTCCTTTCATAAAAGAAGTTGGATACACAGCTGAATTCCCTTTCTTGCTTACTGTCAGTTCTCCTCCATGCCAAGCCACCCTCATCCCACGAAAGCTGAAGGACCCTACCACAGAATAAGCTCCTTTCTGGCTGAGTCCCCATCGCCCACCCCACCCCACCTCCACCTTGCCTTGACGTTGCACCCTTTCCTATAGCAGAAAGTTGGCCCTTTTTTGCCTGCAGAAATGCCCTCGGTCAGTTCTTCACCCTGCACACGCCCAGGACGGTGAGAAGCTCAGGTGTCAGCAGCTGCTCTTGGACGATCACCTCTTTAGTTCTCTTCCGAGTCCAGTTGGTTGAGTCGCTTTACAATTATGCTGTTGATTTTCTTAAGATCGTCTATGTCCTTTCCCTCAGCTGCTAGTCTTCTTGACACATCTTCCATCTTGTTGCCCGTTTGAACTTTAAAATGGAAAACAGACAGTGTTCACTGGTTTTCAGCATGTTCCATCCAGACTCAGAGCCCTGGGGGCCGGGGGAGAGAGGGGGCTCGGCTGAGTGCTGAGAGGCCCCCTTGGCAAATCACCTGCTCTGATATCCCACACAGCCCAGAAGCCCAAGAGAGAAATTGCTGAAGACTGAAGTTAACTATCAAGTGAATGATTTTTACAATTTCTTGGTGCCAGACTTGACTACCTTCAGCAGCTCTGCACAGATTTTGGCTGAGAAAGATGTTGCTGCAAGCAACTGAGGGAAACCGCCAGTGTGTCTGATTATCCCTGGAGAAGTGACTGTTACGTTGTCTCATTTTGAGACTCATTCTCAGAAAAGGTTTTTTGCCCCTCATTTGGGAGGTGAGATTTTTTGGGTTCTCGCCTATTTTGACATAACTCTCCTGGTTCTAAACTACCAGGCCATAATGAATGTATAATAATTCTCCTCAGACCACCCTGAAAGCAGAGAGACCACATTTCCAAAATAAACAGAACCCCTGGTTACTGAGTAAGCCAGGGAACGGAACAGCCTGAGGTCTGTTTAGCAGAGTTAAAATTTCCGAGAAATGCAACACAATATCAGTATTTAATATTTGGGCTTCTTATCATTTCCATTTCAGGCAAGTTTTTTCCAAGGTATCTTTTAGGTTTTGCAGAAAACTAACATGGAAAGTGTCAGAGCTTCACCTTCCAGCATTGGGACAAATTGCTGCCCAGAAGCTACTTATATACCCCATGTCTGAAAAATTATGTTGGAAGTATTATGGTCCAAGACATGACGGAAGAGTCTTATTGAACATTGCTGCAGAGTGAGGTACCACTTGCTTCTGGGGAAGAATGTGAAACAAATAAATCCATAGCATGTGACATCCCTTCCCGTCTTGGGAACCTTCTGCATGAGTCAAACACAGAAGGAAGTAGCGCCATGTTGGACTAAGTCTGTTCCCCAGTACAGTGGTTCCAAATTAAATCCCCAAAAAGAAAAAGGGTTCCATGTGCAAAAAATTTAAAGGAAAATTATATCTGACCTGTCTTTTGGAAATTCACAAGGAGTGAAAAAAAGAAAAAAAAAAAACCTTGAGCATAACCTTATCCAGTAATTCTCAAACTCATTTCAGCACAGGGCCCTTTAGAGAATGCTTTTCTTATCCCTTAAGGCAACACTTAATAATATCCCACACACCTAGCATCTACACTGCTTGGCCACTGGAAACTGCTGCCAAGGCAGGTAGGCATCCTTGGTCATCTAACTTGGTGTCCATTGTTCCTCTTTAGGACAGAGATTGTGACAAAAACATAAGGCTCAACAGTTTAATCAATGTAATCAGTATAAAATAGCCTATTCCTTTGCATAAAAATGCCAGAATTATAAAGAATGTAAGTTCTTGCGCTTCAGTTAAAAGAATACACATGTGCACTGAATCCCATTGAGAGTGAAAAGGTTTCCTTGTTAAAGATGCGCACAGACCAAGTTCATTTACAGGGTCCTGTGTCAACTCTGGTCTTAAATTGGGCTAAGGTTTATCTGGAAACCACAAGAAGCCTTTATTATTACTTCAACATAGGCAGTGGAGTGCTGGTGGGTTCTGGAGGCAGACGGGCCAGAGTATGAATCCCAGCTCTGCGTCTGATTCGCTGGATAAACATGGAGAGTGAAACTCTCTGGGCCTTAGTCTTTCATCAGTAAAACAGAAATATTAGACACTACCTTGACGGATAGAGTAAGGATTTAAGATAATGAATTTAATGTCTCTGGCACAGAATAATCATTCAATAAAAAGGCATTCTTCTTTATTCACATCTTCTGTTTTTTAATATGAATTTGCCGTCAATATAAAACACTCAAAGCAAATATAAAATAAATCCTGCTTATACAGGGAGTGTAAAATGGTCACAAAGCGAATGGTCTTTGATGTCAGGCAGGGGAGTCTTTGTGTCCTGATTAGACACCTATTGGTAGTGGACTTGGGCGTATTAATTAATCTCTCCAAGCTTCAGTTTCAGCATGGGTAAAACCAGAATAAAAACAGGTCCCACACTATAGAGTCACCATGAGGTTGTGAGCAAACAGACACCAACTGATGCCTGGGAGAGAGTGAGCACCCAGTACGTAACATTTTTTTTTATTATTGTTTTATCATTTATCATAATCGCAGAAGAGAGAAGTTTTTTGGTTGCTCCCAAGTCAGTAAACATACCTAAAATTTCTCAGTAGTTTAACTTAGTCATTACCCAGACGGGTGAGGGCAGAATGGTATTTGGAGCATCAACTAATGTGGGATAACATTTCAGAAAGAGTAATCCAGGCGCTCTTTCCAGCCCTGCAGGTTCAGGGCCAACCTTCCTCCAATTAATAATCAGATGCAAGGACACTGTTGTAAGGATTGTTCACATTGTAGCTTCTAAGAGTAAAAGGGCACTGGGAGACCGGGAAGCAGTTAAACATCATCCCTCCCGTCCAGCCCCAGCCCCAAACCGCATAAACACCCTTAAGCTGGAAGGAAGAGTTTAGGGGAAGGAAAGGGGTTAGAAGCTGTAAGAGTCATGCCCCTCTCTGCCCGCCTCTCCCCTCCCATCACTACCATTGATACCCCCACTAATCCTGCATGAACTTGAATGAGAGGATTTCAAAGGCATGAGATCCACTTCTCATTTAGGATGGTTGAAGGCAGGGGCAGAAGTGATGGTGCGGTGGATCCAGGCAGAAGGCTGTCAAGGATGACTCCCTCCTCCCTCTCAGGCTCCTTCCACTCTTTTGGGGGTGAGGGGAGGGAACTGAAATAACTACAGCTGGTGGTCCGCAGGGGACAGCTCAGAGCGGACGCTGGTGGGCACCATGGGAGGGGCAACATGCAGAAGGAGGAGACATCTTTGCGAGAGGACAGATGTCCCCTTCCCCTATCCATGGCAGAGGGGAGAGTGGCACTGAGACCTCAGGGATCTCTCGGCGGAGGGGCTGGGTGGGAAAGCCTGGGTCACCACTCAAGGGCAGGCATGCAGGGCCCAGGCCAAGGGCAGGCAGGACACGTTAGATCAGAAGCAGGACGCCAGCCTGGGCAGCGTCAGACAGGAGGGAAGCAGCCTCATTATATCCCAACACTGCCTCTGGGCCCTGGCACAAGCCTCATTGCTTCTAATTGATTTCAGGGAAGTGGGGAAATCTAGGAGCGGGGCTGAAACATGACTGTGACTAAGTTATAGATCTGAATTCATGGAGAACCTGTGTTTTGGATTAAGAAAACCCAGAATTAACTAGAATAAGCTGCCTACCATTGGCAGCTAGGGACTCCAGGTGAGAAATGAAAGTGTTAGAGAAACAGTTAATGCCCGCATTTGTGAACTCCTGGCAGTCTGGGATTCTGTGTGCCCCAGCGACCTGCCCCAGGGCTGCGTTCCCTAGGCATTCACGCTCTCTCGTCCTTCCACATCAGTACTGACTGCCAGGAAGCACTGCCTCGATCCAGGAGCAAAGGGAACCAATCAGCTACACATCAGTGGTACTTACCGATTAGAAATATCACGAAGGAAACCAGTGCCAGGCTGACAATAAGCACGATTATCAGCCCCAACAAAAACAGACTGTGGCTCCCATTTCCTGAGTTAGCGCCAACGTCTGGGATTTTCTCCTCCAGAGCTAATATGAAACAAACAACGAAGACAAAAACTCCTCAGCACACAGCTTGTCAGCAGAACCGAACAGTCCCCCACAAGTAGAGATATAAGGGGTACATCCATTTTCCCTCTGATCACTCTGGAAAGAGACTTCCATTTTAGGAATGTCTTTGGGCTGGGTGCTTTTTGAGAATTTTTTACCTTCTATACAGTATTCAAAGAACAAGCCGGGTCAACCTCTCTCTCCTCAGTCCCTATTTGAAGATTTCCTTGAAGACTATGTTAACACTGTATGTATCAGAACATGGATTTTTTATTTGGGAGGCAGGCGGGGGATAAAGAAGTTAAGGGTTCTGCGTGACAGGGGCTCTATGGCCCTTTTCCCAGAGTGACCCAGGAGTAAGACCAGCGGGCTGCCGGCCACTTACTCTGGGTGAAACGCTGAACACCTTGCAGTATCTTGCAGAAAACTCTATTTCCTATCAAAATAACCAGTTATGCCTAATCCATTTAAACAACAACAACAAAATAACCCTGGTGTACTTTGGTTTCTGAAAGCTGTTTTCAGGATGGACATGCTGTGGAAGCCAGGTTCTCTGAAATGTTTTGCAGTTGAGCTGAGACGGCAACCACGCTTCTACAACAGCCTAGTTCATCCAAACCATGAACTGTCTGCACCTGGGCATCATTTTGGAAGGCCTATTTGCCTAATAACACCCAAATTAAATTGAAAAAGAAATACAAAAACTTGGGGTAATGGAGATCCTTGAACTACTTCCGTATTCTCTCCTACTTTGTGTCAGTCCCACACCCTCTGCTACTTGACTAAGGATGAATGGGTGGCTCGTGCCCCGTGCGTTATAAGGGGGCTGCATCACACCCTCCACAAGGTGTGCCTCCTAATTGTAGCCGGGGCATAAGCCAGCACCCAAACACCTACATTTAATGAGACTGACTGCATTAAAAACAGGTGAAAATCTGAACAAATTAAAATATAGAGGAAAACAAGAACTTAGAAAGGATTTAGAGGGGGAATAATAGATATAAAACCGGGACAGTAAGAGTTTAGAGTGCGTGTGGAACAAACAGCAAGTGGACATTTATCACCATGAATGTCAGCATTTAAGCTAGAAAAGATGGGGCTCAGAATAACCTGATTGAACTCATTTATAATATTTAGGGGCCAAGATTCACCATAATATTTAGTATTTAGTATACAGCAGATTTTTATTTTGTTTTCTCCCTTCTTTTTCTAATGCTTTAATTGGGGCAATTTGTAATTTAAAACAGGGAGTTGATATTTTTGCCCAACAAAATGTTAATGATGTTTTTTTAGAACTAGTTAAATGTGTGGAACATTTTTCTCAGCAATTCGCCATGAAGTAAGACCCCTCTAGGAAAGTGGGTTCCATCGGTGACCTGGCTGTGGTCACTAGAAGGCACAAAAGCAGCCAACAGGGATGAGTAAGCCTCTGGGAGACCACCTCAGCAGCCTCCAGCCCTTTCCAGGGAGGGACACTCCACAGGGACGTTTCAGAACTTTGAAGACAAGAGTTCAAATCTTGCTTAAGAGCCAAGAAAGCCCATAAGCCTGGCAAGCATTCAGAGAACAAAAGCAAAAACTGCCTCACAAGAAACAGCATTCTACCGTGGGACCTTCCGAAGGCCCGCCCCGCCCCTCCACACCCACAGGTCCAGCTTAGCACCGCTATTTTTAGGTGGCCTAGATGCCTGGCAGGCCGGCCGAGCCTCGGAGGGCACACGTACGGAACAGTTGCTGCGATCCGGCAGGACAGAGGTTTAGTCTGTTTAAGTCATTTATGGAATCCACAACATAAAGCTTTCTATCCTCGGGAATGCTGCGAGAGCCGGTGTCCTGGGAAGAACGATTCATTGTCCCTGGAAGAAAACACTGTTGTTAAACACAGAGGCTGGCTGGGGAGCTGGGCTTCAGGAGAATCACAGCCTACAGGAAGCTGATCAGGCACATGAAGAACCACCCATACAGATTACTTCCAGATGAAGGGCTAGAAAAGCTTTGCTTGTCCGGAAGAAAATATTTCCTTCTGGGGACAACTTTTGGAGCTATTCTTTTTGCTTTGCTTGCCAGGAAGCTCAGAATCAAGGGTGTAGCCCAACTGTAAGGCTTTAATACCCTGATGATGTGCATATGCTCTTGTCTCCTCCTCAGATTCCTCAGTTCTGTTTGTATTTTCCCTGGGTCTCTTTTTTTCTTTTGTAATTGATTTTTAAATATTTCCCTTTTATTACATTGGTCATATTCTGCACATATTTGTGCAAGAAGGCTATATATAAACACGTACAAAGATAAAATTAAGCTAGGCAGCCTGTGACCATAAAGACTCTTGAGAAAAGAAAATATTACTGTGAACCATTCTAATTGATGAGGCTTTAATACAAAACTATACCTATTAGATTCTCCCTCAAGATGCTGTATGAGTTCCAACCTTAAAGGCATCTTTAGTCCTTAGACACTGGCTCTGAGTCTTCAGGACAAAAATCTTAGCAAACTGAGATGCTACAGCAGTTGCAGGCTCGACCTCAGGACCCTCTGAGGTCTCTTCCCTGAGTTTCCTTAGATTGAGGTCACTTACATAATAAATAATTTTTAAACTGTAGTTTACATTTCAGGTCATGTTCTCTAATGTCAGCACAACTTCAAGGTACATTGAAAAACCTAAATGGATTTTAAAAATCTATTTTAAGATGTTTCTCTAGTACAACAGAGAACTTGTGGCCTTTTAATTATGTGAAACGAAGATTCTAGGAAGACAAATTCCAGTTGCTATCAAAGCTTTCTCTTTTACAGTTGTCTCTTTTCATAAAATGAGTCTAATAGTGATGTTTTGATCTGGAAAGGATTTTAGACATGCTCTTCTCCAGCCCCTTTCCTTTCCACAGGTGAGAAAACGGAAGCTCAGAGGGTAAATGCCCGAGATCACACATGAGCTCATCGCAGACCTGGCAGGTGGGCCTCTGGCTTCACTTTGCCTTCTCCTGCACTGCCTTCTCCATAGGCTCCCTATCTGTTGTCACGATCAGCTCAAACCTCACCTCCAGTAAGAATCAGCCTGTCTTTCCTTTGTGCCCTTGTTGGATGCTGTACATTCTTCTATCAGAACAGCTGTTCTATATTACTGCATTTATTTTCTTACATCTTTGATTTCCCCAATTGACTGAACACCCCATAGGGTGGGCACCAATCTTACCCTTCAAATGCCCAGTGCCAAGTTTAGAAGCCAGTGACTTACGTTTGGTTGGAACACCTAACATTTAATTTAGGATTTGTATCTCACTATTTCCAAAAGAATTTGAGGCAGTAATAAGTACCCTAACGTAAATAAAACTGAGGTAAAAACCCTCGTGTGATATCTGGACTTTAGTAAAAGCAATGCGGTAAACTTTGTGCCTGCCTAGATGTGGCAACACACTATCTCCTGTTAACATTTTAAAACTTTCCTTTAATGCCTAGCTACAGAATGAAGGGAAATATGATTAGTGTTAAGAGAAACCAAATTCAGGAAAAAAAACATGAACACCTATAGAAGATCTGAAAAAAAAAAGTATCAGTCATTTACTAAACAGATTAGACTGAACTCTAAAATATTAAAACCCAGCAATTTCCCAGGTTATACCTAAAAACATACTAGTACTTGTGGAAAAAAAAAAAAGTGCTCCCAGAACCCTAGGTAAGAAACACAGTGGGTTTGGAAAGTCATGAACTAGTTAAATTTTTTTTCAATCAATTAAAAACTGTAAAGGGTGTTTTATTGATCCTGAAATTTTAATTAACAAGAACACATAACTCCCTGAGGATTTTAGATAAGGTACTACTGAAGCACTTTAGATACTGATGTTACTGAATTCCAAATACACTTCCTGGAGCACTCCTAAGGGAATGACTTTAAGTGACAAAAAAAAAAAAAAAAAAAGTAACAGCATATAGAGCAGAGGGGCCTTGGAGATCGATCGACTCTTACCCTTTTACAGATAAAACCAAAAGTGTTGACTGATGCGTGGTCAGATTTCTAAACTATTTTTCTAGAGATTTTATCATCTCTTTATACTTCATTGTCCCAAACACTAATATTTGACGAGGCATAAAGCTTGTATCACATCATTGGATCATTCTTCCAAACACGGCTTCTATTTTAGGCTCGGTGGCTGACACATGGTTCATTTTTGGATCTCTGATTTGATATCCTTGAGCCTTAGCTTCCCCTTTGGGAATGTAATCACTACTGCTTAAATCTCATGCTGAGGCTTAATCGGCGTTTACAAGGTAGAGGACTAGCTAGAAAAATCACAGCCACAAAAACTGACTTAAGAGCAGCACAGCTAATAAAATCTCCAAACCACTGGCCCTTGCTGCCGGCTCAAAAGTAATTCAATGCAACATCCAATCCAAAAACACTAAGACAATAACCTACACTGAACCCTGAAGTGCTCTGAAAGCAGTCATTTGGGTAAAGTTACAATGCAAATAAATGCTATTTCAATGCAGTTTTAAATTAAGTGCAACATGCAAATAGAAGATAAAGAGCCAGTAGGGAAAACAGAGTTGGGTGTGGTTCATGGCAGCTAAGAGCCTGCAAATGACTCTGTAAGTAAATGGATCCAAGATCACATGGCCCTAAAACCAGGACCCACAGCTGTTGACACCCAGTTGTTGCTATCTTTGGCATCTCCATATGAGGGCATCTGGGAACAACCAGCAGGGCTGGAGAAGCCAGTGTTACTAAATTCTGCATCGCACTAACCTGACCCTCCTTTTGACTCTGGTGTGCAAATTTGATCATTAAGTAAGATTGACTGAAGCAGCATCCTTTTCATGGAACGCTTTCTAATACCTTGAGGTGAAACATGTAAGTAATTTCATTTTCCTCCAGTTTAGATCAATGCTAACAGCTGATTTTTTTTCTGTCATTTAAGAATGCTTTGACTACCTATAATATTCTGACCAATATAGTTGTCTATGAAAATCTGCTTTGCTCTTTATTTTTTTCCAGTAGGTGTTTGGTATCAAACCATAGAAATAACTCCCACCAGTACTGTCCCACAAAATCAGAATTGTTATCATAGGGCTTAATTCAAAGCTAATAGGAAGCTTTCTTGAGTGAGTCATGAAAATTTGTCCTTTAGTTCCATTTCAGAGTCAGTGCCTTCTCAAATACAGGAAGTAATTTTAAAAATAAAGTCTACATCATTTCTATCAGAAGTTAAAAGCACAGGGCACATGCAACAACACAAAAACCAAACCAGCCTCAAGAATTCACTCTCAGAAGAGTAACAGCATGCAAATTACTTACAAAAATGTGAGCTGTGACTGCTAGATAACCAGGGGAAAAAAATTATTCAGAAGCAACTGTGACTTTCTACAAATTCTGCAGTTCTTTCTTTGCCTTCCTTCGGCACATGATCACTCCTCTAAGGCCCATAAACCCCAGCATGAAACTGTTGATCTATATTTAGTGTTAATTTAGCCAAGCAGTGTAAGATTCCAAATATTGACTTTTTTCATAATGCCTAAGGTTTTTAGTTAATATATTCGTAAAACTATGCTTTAAAAAGAAGAAAACCACCATGCCTTGATTCATTTGGTAACTGATGAGGTTCTTATTGGACTGAGATTTATGTCCTTATTTGGCTGATGTGACTGTGTGAGCTGACAGTTCCCGTCTTCTGCCATACGGGGCTCCCGTGTAAATGTCGGGTTCCAGGCTGAAGCTGCCGCACTAAACTCACTTGCACCGGACTCCAGACCAGAGGACTATAAGAAACAGGAACAGAATAAGGATGTGACAGTCTAACCAGGATGAGGGCAGATCACAGGACTCCTAGGGCTTCCAGTAGCTACAAAAGCAGACCGCATATGGGAGACTTTACAGCTACAGACACAGTGGCCCCACTGTTAGTGATGGAAGCACCTTATCTCAACTTTCTTTCCTTTTCAAAGGCTTTATTCTGTGAATTTTTATGCATCCTCCCTTCTCGGGAATCTCAAGCCTCTGATATAGTTCCCGCACACACATGCCAAGGAGTGTCTGCCCTCTGGTGTACACAAAAGAAGCTACAGTGAGGAGACAATCCCGCAAGCCCCCATCCCAGACCACAGGCCTGACAGCCCAGCAGGACACTAAGGGTTAAGTGGTAAACTGATCCGTGATCCTCTGTAATCCTACCTTCCATTGCCATGACTAGATAGACATTATTCATCCTTGAAACACACTGCACTTCAATTAGAAAATGCTCTGCAAAATTCCTTTTACATCTGTATTCAGTATGGACCTCACTCTACTTTGGGGGAAAGATTCATCTATACCTGAGGGCCAGTTCCTGAAGGAAGACAATGTAAGTAGTAACTATTTTCTCAGAAGCCCTTAATACCTTAAAAGCTATCCCAAATCTCTTGAAAAATGAAAATGTTTGTTAGCTCTTATTTTATCATGTTCAGTTTTAATCTCCCAACTATGTGAGCTGTTTCAACCCATCTATTCTTTGAAGAAATAAGAGCTTCATTTGGAACATTTACTACGTGTTTTTCTCTCTCCTATAACCTTACAACCCCACGAAGTATTAATGCCCACCCCTTCAGGGATGAGGGAAGTGGAGACTAAACAATTCCTCACACCAAAGTCTGAATTCAACTATATTTTACAGTGAGGAGGATGAGACTTTTTATGGCTTGACTGTTAGTTCTGGAGAATACTTAAAAGCAGAGCAAGGTAATCTACCTCATTTTATCTATTATGTACCTGAAAAGTCCACATCAAGAAGAGTTTTGGGTCACAAGAAGAAAACAGGTACTCTATTCTCACATAAACTGTTCAATCTGGGGAAACTGTCAAGTGTTTCTTGCTTTTTCTTTCAAATATTGTATCTCCTTCCCAGGAAACTAAGCAAATGCCATCAAAGACTTGAGTCACAGAAGCCGACTGGTTCAAAATTAATGCTGGAACCTCACAATAAAACTTACTAGGCAGGGACCATTTCAAATTCCTTTAAACCAGCAAAGTTAACCAAGAATCAAGGAAATGAATTGATCTACCATACGCCATTTTACTACTTTGAAGAAAGCTCAAGCATTCTTACACACTGAATCCCCAGTAATCCTGTCTAGCAACTATCCATCAGTTTCATGAAGAAAAAGTCACACATCTATAAATTTAATATACAAATACTCACATTTCTTTTTTCCTCCTAAAATCCCAGGAAAAAAGGCAGAATAAGAAATTACAAAACCACAAGAATAAAAATTGGAGGAAACAATGCTGAGCAAAATTTCAACAAATGTATTGAATATGGAGAGTGGTTTGTCCCCACCTGAGCAGACCTCCAGGGGACCATCACTGACGAGAGCGGTGACCAGCCCCGCAGAACTCAGGCAGGCTCAGGACTGGAGGCAACAGTGAAGTATGAAGCTAAATACAGGTAGGTAATTTCATGTTAGCCAAAAATACAATAGAATAGTCAGATTGGAAAATCATGTTACAGCAATCTCCCAGAAAGAGAAAGAAATTAGTAAGAAAGAAAGAAGGCCAGATGCTCAATCCAGCAGCTTTGTTTTATCTCATGGAGTTCCAGAAAAATGTATGTGTGACCAAGGGGGTCAAACACTTAATACTTGCCAGATTGCTAGTCTACCAAAGCATAGTATCGTGCCCTTTTAGAACAGCAGAGACAAAGAGATTCAAAAGACAAAACAAACAAACAAAAAAATCAGAAATTAAATAACACTTTAATTAGAAGACAAAAGAACAATGCCTTCAAAATTCTGAATTTGGTTTTCTACCTAGGATTTTATATCCCAAGCCAAACTACTTTTCAGACATGTAATGTCTCAAAATAGCTGACCTCACACACACCCATTCCCAGAAGTTACTGAAGGAAGTGTTCCTTTCTTTAACAGGAAAGTAATCTAATAACAAAGACAGGGGTCTAGGAAATGTGGAATCCACCCTAAGGAAGGAAAACAAATCCCAGAATGATAAAGTCTCAGGAAACAGCTGTATACTCATATGAGAGAGAAATTAGTCTAGACTAAAACCAGAAACAGGTATCCTGTTGTGCTTTGACCATGTGGAAAATAGACTAAAGCAGCATCTTCCAAATGTATTTGGGACTATTTTGGAAGAATTAGTGATGTGTCTGTAAAACCAAGACAAGATGTCCTGTGAGAATGGAAACGTAAGCACAGTAAACTATCCAGTTCAGGAATGAAAAGAAATATGGTCACTACAAATCAGCATCATTGTTTGCATTAACAACAACAACAGAAAAAAAAAAAATAATGGGAGGAAAACAGAAAAGAAAAAAGGCAGAAATCTTCACCTATTGAATAGGAAGTCATCAGATGTCGAAAAATAATAAACTAAGAAGTAGCTGAATAAGCATATTACTTCGAAACCTGAAACCAAGGTGCTAGGGAAAAACTAAAGGCTGAAATGAAATGCCTCCTGAGAGATTGGGAAGGATGGAGCAGGGAGCTAACTTCCTTATAAGCCTTAAAGTACTGTTAAACTATGTATATACATCTCTTTCATAAAAATTCATTTACTATTTTTAAATACTCATATCTAAAACTGAAAAATTAGAGAAAAAAAAAGCCCTCTACTTGCAATCTCTTCTTCATGGTTCTAACCTACTTGGAATATAAAGAGGTGACAACACGCAATTCCAAGTTCGAGATTTCCAAGTCTGTTTTCCACTGTGCTGTGTCTGAGGGATGGGGCTCACACTCCCAGCAGCAGGAGAGACTCCACAGGCTGGCCAGCGATTTTCGACGAAGGGGGCACATCAGACCTTCAGGTGTTGAAGATGTGGGAGAGGAAAGCTAGTTTAGAAAAAAAACCCTCTCTTGATTTTGGTCCTTATCTACATGCTTCTCCACCACTCTTATCACTGTTTTCTGCACTCATGTAAATAAATAAATCTATGAATTCTAGACTGCAGCTATTGCTTGTGCAATGTAATTTCCATATAAAGTTTAATAACGAAATCCTAATGCATTGTCAAAATGTTTACAACTTCTCATAAAGTAAAAAATTCACCTCATAGGGGCAACAACCAAGAAGCAATAGTCTTAAAAATGTCATTGGAATGCCAATGATATAGTTACATTTTTTTCATTTATTTTCATGTTTCCAAATATACAAAGTAAGTTGTTTCCACTCCTTCCCTACCCAGCTTGGTCATTTTGAACTCTGTACCTTCAACCCATAAATAATGTTTCTTCTATGAGAAAAGAAACACTTTTCATGTGAAAAGATCTTTATTTCAAAATAAAGAGCACAAGGTCTTCCACAGCAGATGAAATTAGTGTTACTGCCCTCAGAGGTCAAGGTTAGCAACCTTCTGGCGTATACCAATTCATCACGAACAACAGATGCTCTGAATAGCCTTTAAGTGCAGCTGTAAGGTCTCATGGTATAATTCCCTTCGTTGATCCCAGTGACAAAATGATTAGGTTCCATTTAAAATTGAAAATAATAGCAGCTATTCAGGAGAACTAGCTCTCAAAATTGTATCCGAAACTCATTTGTCAAAGATCTTAAGTGAAACACCTCATGTATCTGTATCATCATAATCAATATTTCCGACAACCACAGCATAAGAAATTCAATCTTGGCTAATAGTTTTTCTCATCATGAAATCAAGTGAAATACTGTATTTTTGCCCTCTTCATAAATAGAGAATAACCAAACATTACAAACATTTTATTCATGTTTACTGATTATATTTACAGAGAATATTCAATAATCAGAACTTGCCATTTGCAATACTATACATTAAATTATAATATAACCCCCTCTACAAAAGCTATCTGTTGACCCATGATAAAAACTAACTCTAGAGTTTAAATACATTAGAAATTACAAAAAAAAAAAAAAAAAAAAGGGAACAGAAAGTGGTCTTCAAATGCTAAAAATCTAGAAGAATTCTCCAACATCTGCTCTCTTATCTCGACATTTACTTCGAGCTTTCGTTCGAGCTTTGAAGGCTGCAGAATTATATAAATGCTGAAATGAAGAAAAGAAAAATATATGTGAGCCATTAAGGCTTAATATATTCTTATAGTTAAAAAAAAAGGTAAATAAAAAAAAACACAAAGGAAGGAAATTAACTAATTTGACCCTATAAATATTTTAAATGTTTGTAAGACACACACAAAGAATGAGGGGGAAAATTAACACATAATAGTTCATGGCTATTCTGTATTAAGAAAAAATAATTAAGTACATAAAAAACAAGAAAATTGCAGCAAAAAGTTTTTAAAAGTGCATCATTTAATCCAATCAAGGAAAAGACAAATCATGAATTAATGTGAACAAAATACTCAACTTTGTTGTTTAATTAAAATAACAAGAAAAAAATGACAAGATTTCATTCAAAATTTTAAAATTATAAAACGCAATGCTGTCAAATGACTAACTTTGAAAGGTAATATGGCAATACATATCAAAAAATCCTAATTCAGCTCTGTAGTCCCATGCGAGGATTTCTTCCAAAAAAAAATTCACAAGTGAAATGTATGTAAAAATATTAATGTTTATTAAAACCAGTTTTAAAATATCCAACAATCAATTATATGGCCATAAAATGATTATTAAATATAAAGATCCTACAAAAAATATAATTGAGCAATTCACACCCACTAGGATGGCTATAATTTAAAACAAAAAATAAAAAAGTGTTGTTAAAGATGTCAAAATCTGAACTCTTATACTGCTGGTAGGAATGTAAAATGGTGCGGTCGCTGTAGAAAACAGTTTAGAGGACCCTTAAAAACTTAAACACAGAATTACCACATGAGACTGAGCAACTCCATTCCTAGGTATGTACCTAAAAGAATCGAAAACAGGTGCTCTAACAAAAAGTTGTACATATGTTTTAATAGCAGCACTATTTATAAGGGCCAAAATGTGGAAACAAGCCAAAAATCCACCAACTTATGAACAGATAAACATGGTGTATGCATACGGTGGAGTATTACTCAGCCACTAAAAGGAACGAAGTACTGACACACATTACAACATAGACAAACCTTGGCAACATTATACTAAGTGGAAACAGTCAGTCACAAAAGGTCACGTTACATGATTCTATGTATGTGAAATATCCAGAGGAGGAAAAATCCACACAGAATGCACATTAGTGACTGCCAGCAGCTGGGGGGAGGGAGGGGAGGGGAGAGGAATGGAGAGTTAATACTTAATGGACATAAGTTTCCTTTTAAGGTGATAAAAATGTTTGGAAACTAGATAGTGGTGATGGTTGTGCAACACTGTAAGTGTACTAAATGCCACTGAATTGTACATTTTTAAAAAAGCTTATTTTATGCTATGTGAATTCTACCTCAGAAAAAAAATAAAAATATAATTAAGAATTTTTGAAATGTTCAATGAAAATAATCACTATTTAATGTTAGAAATTCTCTGAGCTCATTTGCTTCCTCATTTGTAAAATGAATCTGGTACTTACTAAGAGGGCTCACAGTTACCTGGTATGAAAGAAGCACTGTGTAAATATTTATTCTTAAATATATAAACTTCATAGAATAAAAGGAAACAAAAAATGAAAATAACTTCTATGTTAATAGGATTATACATAAAAATTTTTCATCATAACCCTCCGTACTCTAAACGCAGTCAAATTTCTATACTTTTAGTACAGCTATTCTGGATCTGCAACATCACCAAGAAACAAAACTCCACAGACAACAGCTTGGCAGAATCAAACCTTTGGCTCCACTTTTCTCTGGTGCATTTAGTTCTACTGAAAACAAAAACAAAACCTACCCTTTCAAAACGAGAAATCTTCATCGTTTTAAGCGTTGCAGCATCAACCATCACCGGGGGTCCAAGTTCGAAAACATTGCGAAGGAATTCATTTGACTTAAATGAAAGAAAAAGGTAATGAGGCTAAGTATTAAATATCAGCTCTTTTTTCATTAAAGTGAAATGTGATTAACAGGAGTTACATGGAGCTTATAAATATGAACTGAAGTCATTTATTTTCTGTTTCTCATAAGACCAAATTGTTTTCCAATGCCCTGAATTCAAGAAAGCTATGTCAAACTATTTGCTTTCATACAAAGATTATCAGTGGGGTTCCAACAACCATATAAATGCTTCACAGACTTACACAATACAAAAACAAAAAGAATAGTTTCATATTTACTCAATTTAACTTTCAAAATTAAATTTACTATTTTGTATATCATGCTGAAAATATATAAAGTAAAGCTTTATAGTAAAACTAACTTCAAAAACCAATTAAATGAGGTACATTCAAAACTGCTCCCTAATTTAAAAGCAAACATACAGAAAGGATGTCACCTACTCACCTGCAAGTGGTACTGCATCCCTGATCCAAGAACCTCCTTAAAGGTGTCATAAGTATGTTTTTTGACCCAGCAATCAATATACATGCGTTCAGGACCAAATTTAACAGTTTCTGTTGGAAAATCCCGTTCCTGGCCAACACAACAACAAATACTCTGAGGAACTAAAATGATCTAAAATAACACATGCTGAAATGAACAATATGGTGTAAACCAACACCTCCATCCCTGAGATATGAAGAGACTAGAAAGTGGCAGTACTATCCTACACATAAGGGTGCAGAATTTCTCTAGTAGTGGTAGACTTGAAGGCACAACTAAGTATGGATAAATATTAATGACAAAACTACATTGTTGTAAATGTTTTTAAACGTCAAGAGCACTCAACAAACCAAGGCAGGGGGTGAAGTCAGATATCTACACTGGTCTAGGATTGGCAGAGGTGGGGGAGAAGGCTGCAGGACAAGTCAGAAAGACAAGATGCCCCCACAAGCCAGTGGTGGAATTGGGGGAAGCAGAAATATACAAAAGGAAGTGAAGATAAATGGGGTTAAGAGGCCAGCCACAAAGGAGGATGAGTAACTAGAGGGCTCCCAGGGCCTAAGAGGAGTCTTATTAGGAAAATGAGAGGTAACATTTGAGTTTAAGATTTCAGAGATGAAACAAGTTTGCTGGAAGATAATTTCTAAAGTATAACCATGGAAGCGGGCCCAAGCGAAATGAAAATAAAGGTCACTGGAACAAATACAGGATAGGGTTTTCCAGACAGAGAAGTCATTCAGAATGGTGACAACTTGAGACAAAAAAAAAAAAAAAGGCTTCTCTTTTCTTTCTTTGACAAACGATGAATATAGAAGAGTAACCAAGAAGGGAATGGGTGATCTCCACAGGGACCATAGAAAGAAAGTGACAGAACTTAAAGGGGCAAGACCACTCCAATGGCCTTCCCCACATCTGCCTAGCCCCCTTCTCTCTCAGCACACAGTCTGACGTAGTAGGAAAGACGGTGAAATCCAGATGTAACTCCAGATGTAACTCCAGGGATGGTCCACTCCCTGGCTTGTGACTCTGGCAAGTAACTGAACCTCTGTGGCCCTGTTCCCTTGCCTCTAAGACAGGGATACCTATACCTATAAGCAGAGATTTACTAGAGGTGTAAGATGACATGTCTGTGAAGCACATACAGTGCCCGGTCTGTTACAACAGCTCAAAAAGAACAGTAAGATTCTATGACTTCAGTCTTCCATATTTCAGAAAACACTGAAGACATGTCTCAGGGCAGAGAAGGAACAGAAATCCTGAGATGAAGAGGGGAGGCGGGGTGAGGCCTGGAGGGAGATCACTAGAGGACAGGATGGCGAGGCAGAGGGCTTTCATTTTTTGCAGTGCCTGGCGGAGCGGTTGGGGTGAGGAGACCAGTGGCCCGTTAAGGCCGGTGCACACTGGGAGTCACTCGTATCTTTCTCAGCAGAATCAGTGGTGTGGGCTGTGGCTGGCCCGGGCTGAGGGGCTTGTCAACGGCATCTGCTGGGTCCCACTGACTCTTAAAGTCTATTATGCAGAGAGGATGCATTAAGGCAGAAAATCTGAAATCGGGTCTAATCCAGGAAATCTAGGACATGTCAACATTTTACCTTTTGGAGGCTATAGTGTGCAAATGTAGGAGTAGTTTATACTTAAGAAAATGGCTTCCTTAATTTGGGGATACTGCCATACTATTTATAAGACCAATAAGATCAGTGCTTAGTATGCATGTCTGTCTGCTCAAGTTAGGGGTTTTTTTGTTTGTTTTTTAGATGGTAACATCCAAAGAAAATATAAAAGATTAACGTAAGACAATTAGAGTCAACACTGACCAAAAATTTAGATCCAAGAGGACCTCTATATTAATTTATATCCTAGGTTTTATTATTTTTTTTAATGTAAATTAAAATGAAGAAAGTAGTTCTTAAGCAGGCTACATATGAGAATCACTGAAACACTACAAAACTGGATCTGAGTGGGGCCTTAGCATCTCTATTTTTTTTAATACCCATTCTAAAATTTCATACACACATCAGATTAAATGACTCTGTGGCAATATTCTTAAAAGCACCGCCCTATAAGACAGCATTAACCTGAGAAATTTATCCTTTACATCCAAGAAATATTTTTACCTAGACACACACACACACACACACACACACACATACACACACACACACACACACAAATTGTTAAAGATTTTGGTATGCTCCACAGTAATACTGCCCTTATCCTACAGTTCATTTTAACCATGCATTCTAACCCTTGAAGATTTCTAAATCAATTTATTTGCCAAGTGGACCAAAGAAGGTTAGGGAACTATAGAAGGGATTCAAGCATCAGATAATGATTTTTCAGTGACCCTGTTAAAACGGCAGGTTTTGTAATTTCAGTTTTCAGCACCTAGTCTTCCCAGGGAGATCACAAGGTCTTTGCTTTAAAGTACTGAGGGGTAGGCAATAATTGACTGTTTATAAAAAAACACTACACTGAGTATGTATGTGCTATTAAGCAGCACTGCTTTGATGATGGCAAGTACACCAAGATGAAATATATTTCTATCACTATAAATCTTTTTTAAAGTTTTCAACCTAAAGAAAGAGTACCTTTGTAACATCAGAATTGAATTTTCCTTTGTTAAAAAAGTCTTCATTTTTGTTGTTAAAAGCCTGCTCAGTCTTAAAAATGAGGAAATGATTTTGGTCAAAAGTGAAGTTCAATCAGCAGAATTACCCATTTGTCAAGTTTGGCCTGAAACAATCTAGTTTCAAAATGAATAGCTAGTCCAGCATTAAAAGGCCTACCTCCACCGCCCTCAGGATGTCTCTGAACACCGACCGCTGCTTCCTCTTGTCCACTTTGGCCCGGTGCTTATTTCCATCTGTAGCCAAAGCCCTAAGCATCTGAGTCAAAGACTCCATGTCTTCATAAAAAAAGTCCTGGTCAGGAAAAAAACAATTTACTTTCACTTGCTGTTTTTTCGCCCCAATCTCTTCTAGAGCTAACAAAGAACAATCCACTTTGGAAAATATTCAGCAGAGCTGCACAGAGCAATACAAATCTTTGAGCTATTTAGAGATCTTGGCACAGACGCACATATAAATACATATTATCATGCAAAAATTTAATCCAGAAGTGCTGCCTACAAGATGATACACCCCAAATGATGAACATTCCCCTTCCAAGTATATCCAGATGCATCAACAAGTGCTTACAGTGCTCCCACCATATTCAAGACAATACTGGGATTTCAAAGTTCAGTGACAGTCAGATAGACACAAAGCATTACAGCTTCTATCTGTCCTCCAGTTCCCCAGCCCCCAAAGCACATATTCCCCAAATGCTAAAAATTCTTATTCCAGAAAGGGCAAGCTTTCAGTAATGCTTTCTAAAGCACCTAATTTCTAATTGACTGGCCATATTTAGAATAAGCAACCAGATATTTATATCAGGTACACAACTCAAGTGATTAAATTATTCAAGAAAGGAAGGTATTTAATCACTTTTGGAGGGAAGCCACAAAATGTATTACTATTTGCTAAGACCTTGACTGTGGGCTTCCTTGATATAGTTTAAGTGGCTATACTTTTAAGAAGTCTCTTTATTTTGGGTGTTTTTACTCTCTAATTACATTTTACAACCACATTAAAAACTAAAAGATGATTCAAAGTTATTTAGCTGACCAAAACTAGTGCAGACACTTATAGAAGCAAGATGGTGAGCTATCTCCAGTTCTGATTATTAATGCCTATTAAACAATTTTTGCATTGGTGATAATAATCATTTAACTTGTTCTGTTAAAACAAGCAGCTCTTATTGTGGGCATTCTTCACATTGTATATGTAATTGTTCAGTCTCAAAAAGTATAAATGTAATTTCTTTTAATGCCTAAAAATGAAAAGGTTTATTACAGTCATGGAAAATAAGCTTGAAATTAACACAAATATTCTTTTAGGTACATAAGTACATATTTGCTTACTGTCAATATTTTAGAGATTGTACATTTTTAACTTTCTAACAAATGTTCTCTTCAAATGCTGTAATTCAACTTCCTATGTCTGAGTTAGCTGGAGATAATACCAGTTAATAAGATTTTCATCTAGAAAAGCAATTACCAAAGCTGATGAGGTATTAAAACAGTCCAGCGTTATGTTGATCTCTACATTTAAATTCCAATAAATGTGATTCCATCATAATAAAATGGGAAATCATTTTACTAGTAGAAACAAGTACATTTCAGGGACTGGCAGCTTCCTATTCATTTCACTGACTACTTACTCTTCTCTGTTATTCTCCAAAAAAAAAGTTATGGAAGTTTTAAAAACATATATAGAAGAATATAACTAAAATTAACAAGATGATGTGCATTATCTTAATTTGTTCTAAGCACTGAGAACCACTGCCAGTAATTCTCAACAATCTTACCTCCCAGAGGACCTCTGACTATATCTGGAGACATTTTTGGTTGTCACTATCTGCCAGGAGGTACTCATGGCATCTACTAGGTGGAAGCCAGGGACTCTGCTAAACGTCTTAGTATATGTGCTGCCAAAGAGAGCTCAACGCTGCTAAACATCTTAAAATGTACAAGACAGCACCCCACCTCCAACAAAAATTACCCAGCCCAATGTAGTAAGAGTGCTGAAGTTGAGACACCCCACAGTAAATGATCTTAGCAATCAATAAAACTTGATCTAGTTTAGAGAGTCTGAATCACTGAGTTCAGTATAGTACTTATGAAAATAAATATTAAATACTATAGGGAAATGTCTCCATTAAGTGCTTGTACGTTAAAAAGAAAACAGAAAATATGACAAAAATAGTTCAATAGAATCCAAAAGCCAATTTACTGGACTTTCGGATAACTGTGCAGTAAAACTGTAAATGAAATGAAAAATGGACTCTTAGAGGTACAAATAAATATCTTAACTCTTCTCAACAATGAAAAAAAAAACTACGTAGTCATTACTACATGAAAGGGTCAAAAGTCCTGGATCAGAATTCTCAAATCTACTAGTCACTACACCAAGTTTTAAAAATTATGAAACTTTTTTGTCACTTGTAAAATGAAAGTATCCACTCTCCCACACGACAGTTTTAAGGATTAAATAAGATGGTAAATATAAATTCGCCCAATAAATTATGAAGCATAAACTATTATATCAATATTCTAGACTTAGAAGAATTTATACGGAATTGGACTTTAAAAAAAAATCAGTGTAGCAATTACACCTACATGAGGAAGTTTACTGTCATACAAAACATAGGTTTTGCAGTCAGAATATCTAGGTTTGAATCATAAACATCTATTATTTAGATATATATAACCTTGGACATAATTACATTAGCAATTTGTGCCTCAGGTTCCTCTTACATAAAACGGGATAGTTAATACCACCCAGGTCTCATAGGTTTATTGCAAGGACTAAGTAAAATATATTTATGTATTTTTAAAATATATGAAACATAGTACATAAACATCCATTATGCTAAAGATCTCTTATGATATAGCTTGTTTCAGCCTAACAATATAAATGTGACAAACAGGTCAGCTAAGATAATTATTTCATACAAAATAACAGCTATAAGAAGTTAAATGGCTTCAAAAGCTGAATGGAATGAGGATGAAATGAGACCACAGAAAACTTCTGGAAGAGTTTAAACACAGGGTAAGATACTTAAGGTCACAAAAATCATCCCCCCAATATACAAGTCATTGGAGCACTGACTGTAAACAAAATGAAATAAGCTAAGTCTTGGATGGCTATCCTGGGTGTCAAGAAATAATCATAGGAAAGCCTAACATTGAAACAGATTTTGAACCCTCCCCAGTTCACTGCAAAGTGCTGACTATTATTTCTAGAATGGTTTTATCTGACTCTGCTCAGCTACAAAGACGTCTGTTCTTTTCATTCCCTGCTAACTGAGGCAGATTGTCTCTGTCAAGGTACGGAAACACTTTTAATGGGTCAGTTATCCTACAAACAACGGCAAGAAATAAATGAGAGGCACGTGGAGTTGCCCTCTCTAGAAATATAAAATCTAAGTCATTTATGATTTAGGACCAAGGACCGTGCTGTTAGTCTTTGGATTTTCTTTTCTTCTTTCCTGCTGTGTCTCTGTCCTGTAGCACTGTCCCTGTCAGGTTGGGTGGGATGTGGGAGAGGGCAAACTGAGGAAGGTCTGATTCTACTATATTTTGGCATATTTTCCTGAATTGGCCCATAGACCTATAATTCCATCTACTAGTCTGTCTTAGCTTGTTACCCTAGAGAGCTCCTAAAAGGCCACTACTAGCCTACTAGCAAGGCGGAGGAAATACACAATTCAGCCAACAGTACAGAATAGCTCCCACTTAGACTGTGCGCATGTGCTCCCAACAACCCTTTGAGCTAGTGACTATTATTTTCTCCATTTTAAAGATAAGGATACAACTATATATAAAAATAGATTAAAAGAAGTTTCTGCTGTATAGCACAGGGAACAATGTTCAATATCTTGTAGTAACCTTTAATGAAAAAGAGTATGAAAATGAATATCTGTATGTATATGCATGACAGGGACCACTGTGCTATACACCAGAAATGGACACATTGTAACTGACTGTACTTCAATATAGAAATAAATAAAAATAAATTTAAAAAATAAATAAAGATAAGGATACTGAAGCGTAGTGAAGTTGCCTGACATCAAGCAACTCCTAAGTGGAAGAGAAAATCTAAACGTAGGCAGGTGGCTACGGAGTACACTCCCCTGCTTGGTTACATGGCAGGCAGTAACCCACCGTAAACTAAGGGGGCGCTCACCAGCAAATGATGACTAATCTTCATATCGGCTTTAACAAATAGCTATTATTAATAACCAGCTCGTTCTTTAGCACCCAACCTAGCAGCCAGCTCTTTGGAAGTTTTTTCCTAAGTCTCCCAGGCTTATGTCATTACACTGCTAGATTTCCAGGTTAATAGTATCACAAAATATTATGTTAGCAAGAGGCTCTGAATAATTCAATGCTTCACATGGGCAAGGAATTAATTTACATCAACCTATATATTCATCAACACCTGGTTTAATTAAATTTCTCAACACTCTATAACCATCCCCAACCACCACCATATATTCACTCCTTTTAAAAAGCTTACTGACTTAACAAAAATGGCAAACAAAACACTAGGTTCTGTTTTATAACCCAGTTCACTTTGTCTTTGACAAGGACTTAGGTCAAATTAAACACGTTTGGATGCGTTCTCCTGAATATCACATATGACTGATTAAGCCAGAGAACATAAGAAATGTAGGTGGTAAAATATTTACATTTATGCAAACTTAAATAAATTCAGCATGTATAATTTAAACTGCATTTCAAAGGAAAAAGAAAAGAAATTACTATTTTAGTAGAGGAATACAAGATCAAAAACTGGGATATCTAGCTTCTGTGCCTTGAGGTTAAGGAGCCATTAACTAGCTCAGTAAAATCAAATTGACTGATAACTTGAGTCCAATTTCTCACATAAGGAGATTCATTATCTACTGACAGCATTAATAACTTACTTTTAATTTGTACCTGCTATCTTTCAAGGTGGGGGAGGGGAGGCAGCACTAGGGAAAGATACCTTCCAGAAAAAAATTTTAAGACCCTAAACGTTTCTTTAAACAAGGCTTAGAATGGAATGTAAATAACCAGGCAACCCAGAACACGTATTCACCTTACTTAGAATTAGCCACTGTTAAATAACTTCTTGAATTGCTGAAAAAGTCTTCTGGAAATACAGTCTTTCTCTTTAAATTAAACAGCAGCTAGTAAGTAACCCAAGGTTCACAACAGAGGTCACAACCCAAGGTGACCAATCGTCCCTTACAGCCTAAGATGAAGGGTTTCCTAGAACACAGGACCTTTCAGCGCTAAACCTGGCATACTACCCAGACAGTGGACCACCCATCACAAACTCAAATACCTCTGAAAGCCGAACTGTGGTAAAAAACAATCCTGAGTGGACAATGGTGGAGAACTGCAAAGCACACATCCCAGGCTAAAGGGCCATGTTTACTTCCATCTTTGGCTTAGAAAAGTTAAACAATAGTAACTAAACTCCTCTGATCCCAAACCTATGCTGACTTACTATTTCAACCATCTGTCTGACATTTATTATAAAGCATCCAAGACAGAATTTTCTTATTGTGTCCTGTCTGACAAATCCAAGCAGATCCACAAAGATTATACTAGAAAATTCTCTCTTGACACAACATTGTAAACTAACTATACTTCAATTGAAAAAAATAATAAAAGCTCTCTCCATGAGTAATGAGTGTACCTAAACTTCAGGTCTACAGACAGCAACAATTAAGTGTAATGAACTACACTCAAATATTGCTCTACCAACCTCTACTGGTTTATGCTCTTAAAATTATTATATTATCACTGCCAAAAAGCAGGTTCTCAAGCGGGCCATGCTCCAAAGTCATCACCCAATTTATAGCTGTGAAGGTAATGACAGAGTGATGATTCTTGTGGCACAAGGTTTTTCCATTACCCATCAGGACTTACACTCTCTATTCCTCTGGCCAGTTCAAACAGAAGCGCCAAAGATTCACCAGCAGCTATTCTCATGTTTACATCATCAGAAGAGAGGAGGCTTGGAAGTTTATGGAAATGCCTAAAAAAAATCAGTCATTACTATATGAACACAACCAATTATGTCATTAAATGTTGTTTTTATAAAGTATGAAATTAAAATATATACATCTCAAGCTTTTTCTTCACTTCATTGATTGGGCATATGGTCAGTAACAATGTCCAAGCGAGGAGAGAGCTGATATGAAGCACTGTGTTAGGAGTGCTGCAAATTACATTAGCGTCTTTCTCCTTGAGATACGACTTCGTGAAGATGTTTTCCAAACACTGCAGAGTTGAATACAGCTCCTAGTGCACACGAATATGAAAAAAGATTACCATCTTAAATGAGAAATGTGCAAATAACTGGAGTCAAAAGCTGTCTACTTACAGTAATATCATCTGTGGCAATAAAACAGCAAACACCAAAGCAAGTTGCACACTGAAAAAGGCAAAAAGAAAACAGACATTAATGTTTGTCATTTTCTTATTAATCTACATCTTCCTGCCTTTATAATTCAATGTGAAAAATTTCTCAACTACGTCACTATGTTAGGTCTCAAGCATAGTATAAAAAGAGAGAATGAATGTAGGATCAAGAGTTAAGGGAAGCAGGTTTTAGTCCAAGATCTGCTACTAAACTTTAGGAAAGTTACCCCATTTCCCTCAGATCTTCCTTCATTAATCTAAAGAAGCATTTCAAACTTCACCGCCAAGTCAAAGACAAAGATGATGTTTGGACATCTGAGATAAAGAAACCTACTCTCTCTATTAAAAACCTTTACAACACAAAGCTTAAAAAATTCAAATAACTATCCTCAAACTTCCCACTGAAAGAAGGAGCTCTTTAACTCAGATTTTTACTTGTTTTGGAATATGTTGAAAAGAGATTGGGAATCCTATAATTGCTTTCTTAGGGGGTTAAAAAAAGGGGGGGGGGGCAAAGCAAGTGAGTACACTCCACCATCACCAAGGTAAAGCTCACCTAACAAGACTCAGAATAGGTCCATACAATCTGCTTACAACATAGATCGGAGCCATCAATGCTCAAAACACTGCTCTAACAAATTTATCACACAAGGACAGAATTGGAAATTTGTTAAGGCTTTATTATTCTTCATTTCCCTTTTCCCTAAAGGTCATCACTAAGCATGTTGTTGCCAGTACCACTAAAGCCTAAGACTTTAAAGTCACCATTCACATGCCCACGTTGAAGCTAGTTCTGTTCCAGAACTATGAGGACACCTGTAATATTAATCCGCTTGGTGTCACTAATTTATTTTCATTATTTCATCCTGGTAAAAACTGGACAATGTTAAAATTCAAAAGTAGCCTAAGCATTATTCTTAGTAAAGGAAAATTTCAATCTGTAATCCCCTTCTCCTAAGTATGCAGCAGAAGCAAGGCCACATCACTCCCTTTGATTACTCTAAGAGAAACGGCAGATTAAAAATTATGACCCTCTACATTTAATAGATTCCAGTTGCTAATATGCAGGAGCATGGTAAAAGTTTTTTTTTTAATTCACAGCAAAAGAAGTATGAAGAAAGTGCCTTGAGAGGACCACAACAAACTCACATGCAACCAAAATTAAGCAATTGCTCCAAGTATCTAATCAATAGTGTTTTCTGTTAAACATTTCAAACACTCCTATAGTCCTGCACGATTTAAAAGTTGCATGACACTAGGAAAGACAGGAAGGTAAAGAGCAAAAGATTAATTAAATATTTTAGGATTACTAACTACTGGAGGACAGAAATTCCTATGAAGTCACCAAACTCCCATTCCTTTGCCTCCAGGAAAAACAGCTAGACTATTCCCAGCATCCACACAGGTGGTAAACCAAGGAACTCTCAGAAGCAGAAGTGATGTGCCTCTGTTTCTAGCTCTCCCCATGTGGCTTACCAGACCTGCCATTTGAAAAGGACCTAGAGGTAAGGCAGAGCTGGAGGGATGCCAAGGGACCCTGCTGACCTGACCGCACTAGTGATATGAACAAGAAATAGACTTTTATTAAGCCAGTAAGACTTCAGGGCTTATCTGATACAAAGATTAATGTTATTTACCTTAATATTGTAATACTAAAGAGGTAGATAATTTGAATTATTAGTATTAAAAAGTTCACAACTTTAACTTGTTCTCTTGTTAGGAACATAGCTTAAAATTCAAGTCCCCTAAGATTAAATTCCTGAGATCTGTTAAGACTCTCAAGATCCATTAAGATTCCAGTCTTAAAATCCTTTAAGATTCAAATCCTCTAAGACCACCTCACAGAAAATGTTCATGGGATCACTTAAATTGCTTATTAGCACACCAAAAACAACCAACCTCCCTCCAAAACCCACAATGTTAAGTCAAATGTTGTAAGTAGTAAATATCAATTAGAGAATGAAGCTCTTCCAAACCCCAAAACCAGATGAATATTTCACAAGTCAGAGTTTCAGAGTTTCCTACATCTACCAAATCTACTGATGGAAACACAGCGTTAAGCTTTTTCATAAGAACTTTTAGGTCACCTCAGCAAAAAAAAATTTTTTTAAAAAAAACCTCATTACATTTCTTAGAATGAAAAATAACCATATAAAAAATACTGTTGAGACCACTTCTTTAAGTTCCAATAAAAATTGGATCATCTTAAATAACTCAACATAGCACTGTATTTCATATCAGCATATGATCTTCAATTTCAAAGATGCAGAAATTTGCTCTTCCTAGGATGCTCTCAAGTCTCAGAAAATTTAAGAAAACAATTGTCATATTGAGTCTGCTCACTAAAATTAAAGAAAAATGAGAATAAAATGTTAATAAAAAACTCACTTTCCTAGATTATTCATCACAATCTCTGGGTGACGTGCCCAGACAGATCTGTAAATTTAAAAATCCTATACTTACAGTTTGCCTAGCCTGGATACTAGCTGTTCCATCACAAATTATTTTCTTCAGGATTGGTCCGAGAGTTTTTAAAACCTCTTCACTTTCAATTCCAGGGCCCAACTGAATACACAGAACAGACGCTAAAGCTGCAGCCGCACGCTGCTCATCACTTTTACCTATAAAAGAAGCCACAGCGCAACTATGACAAATTATTTTCAGTAGACTTATTAAGGCAGCAATTTCCCAAATTTGTTCAATTTCAAAATAGCATCTACCATTTATGAAACCCATAAGATGCTCTAGGCTTTGACATGAGCTATAAACCTTAGTGAGATTAAAGAGCTCAAACTCTGGAAACAAACCTCAGGCAAATCCTAGATCCATCACTTATTAGCCAAATTATCTTCAACCAATTATTCTTATTTCAAAATAGATTTCCTCATCTGTAAAATGAAGATTAACACCTATCTTAAGGGAGTCCTGTAACAATTCAGCAAAATAATACATTTCAAGCTGACCTGATCTTTCAAATCCTTCATGTACTTATAAAATAGTGCTAAAGTAAGTAGCCCTTGAATTCATCTCCCAAGCATTTCAGATGTACACAGTCCATGAGGTAAATTCAACTTTCAGGGTTTTCCTCCACCAATATTTTTTTTTTTAAATAAATAAGGGATTAAAAACAAGGGCTTCTTTAAAACCATAGAAAATACATTAATATAAAAGTAAATGTAAATTAACTCTTCCAAGAACTGTACATACCCATGAGTTTGAGCAAATTTTGACACCTAAGTTGTTACCTGATAAATTAAAAATTTATAAAGCATGCAGGTTGGAATGAAATTGTTAAAGGTCACTTAAGTCCAACTACCTTATCAGAGACCGTTTCAATGTAAACACCTTTAACAAAGTCATTGTATTATCTCAAAAAAGGTGGCTCTGCTATCAACTAAACCAGTAACAAGTTATATAACTTTAGATCAGTCTCATGTTTCCTAGGCCCTTCTCTTTGTACAATGAGAGGTAAGTTAGAACAGAGGTTTCCAAACACCTATTCCTGACAGAGCTTTCACCTGAGGCAAAATGCGAATAAGGACAGAAAGCTAAGCTCATTCAATTTAAAGGAACATACGAGCTTCCCACAGGTTTAGTGCTAGAAATATTTTGCTGACAAAGGGATAATGATAGTAGAAGCTAGTTATTTTCATAATGTTCTTATTTGACAAAGTAATTAAGCTGGCAATGCCACATCTTTTTAATTTTGGTGGTTTCTAAAACTGCAAAGTCTGATAATACTAGACCTAATCTTTAAGGTCTCTCTTGATTCTTAAAAGTCCTATGGTTATAACAATATGAATTCCAGAATCTCTATTACAAAGTTCTAAAATTCAAATATTCCAATAGATATTGCAAAATCATGTCATGGACAAGTATGACTGAAGTCTTAAAATGAGCTAGATAATTATGATACTTTTTCAATTTTAGAAAAATGAAGTAGGATGGCTTTTTTAACAATACTTTTTGTTGACATCTGGCACAAGCTTTCAGGCCTTTCTTACATACAAGAGAACGGCAGTCGCCACTTCTGATACAGTAAAAGATGACAATCCAACCCAGTCCTTCCTGGTTTCAAACTGTTTATTACACATACAAAAACAAAGCTTCTAACAAGTCTGATATGGAGTTTTAACTAAGCCTGCTATATTCACTGACAATTATAAAGTTACAAGAGTGAGCCAATTTTCTACTGCTATTAACAAATGTGATTGCAAACAAGGCAGCAGATTCCTTTTTGGTACTGTGCCTGTGACTCAAAAATAAGGACATTACCTTTTTTCAGGCAGCGTTCAATGCTATCAGTTAAAGTCATTCTTCTTTCCAGAATAAATTCATAAAGCATTTTTGAAGCCAGTGCATTTTTAATACCTTCAAGAGCTGCCTGCCTTGTCTTCGCACTATTTAAAACAAAATGTAAGAGAAAGAAGACCCATGTGGTGTGCACCATCAGTCAATGACTTTTAAAAACTCAGCTTTTCTCTCTCTCAATTTTTTCTATTTATAGATTTTTAACCTAATTGTCACCTAGTGCTGTTTTTCAATAATTTTCATCTACAACTCATTACACAAAAGATTCTAAGCTGCTTCATATCATAGAATTTTTATTAGTTTAATAACCACAACTCGAAATGACTACATAGTATTTTATAGTTTCAATGTATAAGACATCGCCTACACTACATATTTAAGTAAACATTTATCTTTTCACATTACAAAAGTCTAGAGTTCTTGTTTGCATTTCAATTATTTTAAGTTGGTTCTAGTGCTACTGTTAGTAAGAAAACAATTTAGCTTTGAAAGTTTAGTTGTTCCTTTCTAGTTGAAGATTAACTTTTAATTCAACAAATCGATTTCAATGATCAAATATAGTTATGTGCTATTCAGCAAGAATAATGACTAATCTGAGTCAATTAATCTAAATTCTAGTGGCATGTTCCTATCTACATTAAAAGTCCAAAGGAACAAGAAACATTAAAACATCCAAAGTAAACAAATTAAGGTTTAGAAACACAATGTTAAATGAAAGAACTGCACATGTTTCAAATATAAGGTAACTGACAGAATCACACAGAAGGAAGAGTTTCCAGGATTGCCTACCTCTTATCCAGGGTCAGGTCAATGAGTCCCTTCAACTTATACTCTAAGTCTTCTTGAGTTCCTTCCTCATCAAGGACTTCTGGTCCTAAGAATAATAAAAACCAACCACTGTAATTTAAATAGAAAAAAAGCAGATAGAGAATAGTAATAGTATACTTAGCTACAAGAACTCCTCCCTCTGTAAGATCCTTTTACCTAATATTGCAAATCTAAACTGAAAACTCATACCATCTTCAGCAAAACTGGAAGGATCGCTGTAACCACTGCAATGGCTCATTGTTTCAATCGATGCGTCCTCATCACTAAAAGGTTGAACATTTCGATGCTGGCCACCTAGTAGGTAAAACAGAAGGAGGAGGTAAATGATTTTGTTACAAAATATGCAAATACTTAACTTGGGAATTTTAAACTGTACTTAAGAGAAATCCAGTAATAAAAACCAAACTTACTTAAGAGATGATTTTTTCACAAAAGAACAAACTCAGATATTCCTGACAGAGGTCAATTCACCTAATATTAGAGCACCAACTATTTACAATATACATCAACTTCAGAAATACATCAATCATCTAACATGCAGCACTGTGGTGACACAAAAACTGGTATTACAGATGAAAAAAACTACTTTCTAGTGGGAAGGCTTTCAGCTTTTCACCGTTGAGTACTATGCTGGTTGTAGGTTTGTCACAAATAGCTTTTATTATGTTGAGATATGTTCCCTCTATACCCACTTTGCTAAGTTTTTATCATAAATGGATGTTGAATTTTATCAAATGCTTTTTCTGCATCTATTGAAATGATCAGGTGACTTTTGTCCTTTCTTTTGTTGTTGTGGTGTTCACATTGATTGATTTGCGCATGCTGAACCATCCTTGTGTCCCTGGGATGAATCCAACTCCTCATTTTGTTTAGCTTATGGTTTCCTTTGCTATGCAAAAGCTTGTAAGTTTAATTAGGTTATACAATTAATTAGGTTAATTATACAAGTTTCTTTTGTATAGCACAGGGAACTATATTCAATATCATGTAGTAACCTATAATGAAAAAGAATATAAAGATGAATATATGTATGTATATGTATGATTGAAATATTATGCTATACACCAGAAATTGACACACTGTAAACTGACTATATTTCAATTAAAATAAAGAAAACAAAAAAACTACTTTGTAAACCATGACTTCAAATCATGAAGACAATGAAAATAGATCCAGTATGATACCACAGATCATCAGAAGAATACAACAAACATACTTCCCAATGACAACGACTGGGGTTAGTAAACATTAGCTGATGAATAGGTTAGTTTTTAGGTTACAGATGTCTTATGTGAAGGGGAATTTAAGGAGTTAAGGGATGGTAGTTTCAAAGACAACTCGAATTAAGAGGAGAAAAAAGGCTTAAAATAGAAGTTTGGGGTGGGGATGTTGACAAGTGGATACAGGATGGTATAGAAAATAATGACAGGAATTAGATGAAGCAATTGATCACTAAAGAACTACAGTGCTGAAAGAGATGTATAAGACATTATAAAGAGCTCTGATGGGCTATTTGGGTGATATCCAGTGCAATGAACTACAGATTTTTTGTCCTGAGTCATGGAAGACAGGAGAGCTGAAAAGTCATGTGAACAAGCATGTAAATCACTGAAGAAGGACAATGAAATGGTCCTCAAGCACCCTCCCTGCTCTTGGCTAGCACCCTACTACAGACTTCACAGGGTTATGTGGGTAGAGAGTCGAAACTGAGTGTCTTTACAGAATTGCCTCATTTTTGCAACTAAAAACTATGGTCAAGCTGATGAAGACTGTAGGCGTAGTACCTTTAAAATCAGGACTCTTTCTGCTTTGAATATTTTGAATTATTTAACTCAACAATGTTTACGATTTAACTTTTTTCATATGCCACTTTCAAGTGATTTTAAAAAAACCACCTGACTGTAGTGACCAGTGACTAATTTGGATGACTTTCCTGCTACAATGGGTGTGCACATGGACATTTGTTCCTAGTCATGAGGTTTGACATTCCTGTCACTCCCTTGGGAAGACTGACAGTGCCCTTTTAAAGTTTGTATGAGTATTTTCAGTCAATAAAAAGCTCCAAATCTTAAGAACTAAAAAAAAAAAGTTTTGGTATTTGATAGAGCATAAGAATTTGTTAGAGAAATTACCTTTAAAAGAAAGGTTCTAACACATTCAATAGTTTTAAAATATCAGTGTTGTTATTAAAAATTAAAATCTCCTTTTTTAAAACTAGAATCTTTCAACTTCATTAACCTAAGGAATAAACCCATATTCATAGTCATTCCTAGTCACTTTTGTCTTTTGTCTTGTAGGAATTTCACACTAATAAAGTATTACATAATCATCAATTACACTGAGCAAAGTTATTTGGGGGGGGTGTAATTAGGCACACTAAATTAAAATAAGTCCCAAATTCTGCCCCAAAAGTGACCCTGAGTCACCTCATTTACCTCTGAGCCTGTTTCCTTACCTGTAAAATCAGACTACACAAGGTATCACTATGAGGCCTTTATGTTCAAGAAATCTGTGACATTTACTGTATCTTAAGATAAATTTTTCAAAAATCTAAGTTTAATTAAGCCTGTTGCTGTTTCTTTTTATAATGGGGGCTTCCTTTTTTAAAAAAAAGCAAAACAGAGAAGACATTTAGCAGAATTTTAAATCAACACAGGAAACAAATGCCCTTCATATTTACTTGCTATCCAAAAGAATAAAGTATGCCAATCAAAGTAGTAAAACATAGGAATAAACAAAGAAGCCAAGATCCCCTAACTTCATAATCATAGTGCTTAGGACAAGAATAAACAAATAAACAAAGATCTATGACATCACACTCTATTTCTGGATCTGTTTTCATGATTTGAAGTCATGGCAATAGTTGAGTCATCCGCTTAACTTTTACTAACATTTATTCACTAATCAATTTACATTTTTTATTTTTCATATTCAGCCTATTTCTAACCTGTCAAGAGTTTTCTATGAAGGTCATACTCAACTCCCTTCTCTAAGGTTCAATGATTTCCCAAGACTCAAGGGAAAGTGATTAAAAAAAAAGAAATCAGGAAAAAATCATGTATGAGTGCCTTGATATCTAGGTCACATTCAGCCACCTTGTGATCCTAAGTACCATTAATGAGGTGGAACTCTAGACACATAAAGTTCTTATTTCATAGATGGCGTACTTACCAACAGGGCTTTATTCTTGCCTAAAAATGCTCTCTTCAAATTAAGTGCTATGACAAATATACATTCTTGAATAACAGGTCAATTTTATTAGCTTCCTAGATTCTTCCACTAACTTAAAAAGTAGAGAATTTAAATGGAAAAAAAGTGAAAGAATTGGTTATCTTTTAGTTGTGAAGATCTCATTTGAATCCATTTCTTCTAGATGTCCTTTAAAAATACCAGAAAGGTGAGTGGCTTGTAAGTACAAGTCTGTGACAGTTTGCCATCTCTTCTACTCAACAGTTATTTATTCATTTATTTACTGAACAAGTAATATTCACAAGAAACCAAATTAAGCTTTTGAAAAGGTAAATCTCATCCGCAAATCCCAAAGACCAGAGATAAGCACACTTAACAGGTTCTAGTGTAAACTTCCAAAGGTATTCAAAGCATGTATAGTTTTATAAACGAATTAAAGAATTCTCTTCCTGCTGATGAAAGGTCACAAATGAGCCTCCAGGTAAACTCTGAAAGGCAATCCCCCATCGTCTCCAGATATTATTAGTACCAGGAAGGAAGGAGGCTGGACAGGAAGCTTCAGAAGGAAATAAAGGTTTGTTTGTGATTCAAGGAGGCCATTAGTAACATCATTACCATTTTCAAAATGACCTTAGCTTGCTCCTTCTCCATCATTTGTTCCATCAAAAAAAGGTAAACTTAAAGAAGAATAAAATTAATATGGACCTTCTAGACAGAATTTAAATGTTTACTTTGGATGAGGAAAAGCTGAAGCTGACAGGTAAAGAAGTATTTTCAATTCACACAGACCAACGAGATGCACAACAAACTGTATTTTATATCACGATCAAGAATCAATTTTTTAAAAAAAGAATGAATTTCATTAACACCGAGAGCATTCAATCAAAATAAAGAGCCATATAAAGAAAAGGGGAAAACTGCATTTATAATCATTCATTCCTATTGTCAATTATTAAACGTTTAATACATGATCACAAGTTTTCGCGCTGCTATAAATTCTATAGGAGAGCTTTTTAAATGACAGTTTCCAACCGTCTTTAACAAGAAAACTGGCCTATTTATTTTCCAAAGAACAAAGGAATATCATTCTGAAGGTCAGAGTGGCAATTGTGTTGACAAGTACATATGGCGTTCCCATGTGATAACACTTGAGGATATGCCAATATTTAATTTCAAAATCTCAACAAAGCAATTACTAAAAAAGGTGATTTTTGCCCAGTATACTTTAATACTAGATTTTAGTACGGTGTCTCGTAGGACTTTCCGCTTTAAGTCCTTTTTCCTTAATTGTATAGTTAGGAGTTGAGAATCATTAATT
The DNA here is from genome assembly GCF_009834535.1 of Camelus ferus. Classification (NCBI taxonomy): domain Eukaryota; kingdom Metazoa; phylum Chordata; class Mammalia; order Artiodactyla; family Camelidae; genus Camelus; species Camelus ferus. The sequence continues at coordinate 33,022,955 of NC_045702.1, forward strand.
CAGTTAGGCACCTACCCATCCAGGAAAAGCTTCAACTTTGCAAAGAGGCGACAAAAAGCCTAAACTTTTGCCCAATTACAATCTGAGCTCCTCACCACTCTCGCCTATCCCAGTCTCTCAGCAGAGAACACAGCACAAAGAACGCGGTTTCTGCCCCGGGGCGGGGAGGTCGCAGGAGAGGTGGGGGCTCGGGATTTGTGCGGGTGCCAGTTAGGGGTAGGAGCAGAGCCTAGACTGGGACAGTGGCCCCCAGCCTGCGACGCCTCCGCCAGCCAGGTGGACACGCGGGATAAGCAAAAAGGTAGAGAAATGGGATGCCACATGGACGCCTGTGCGTCACCCCGGCACGGCGCAAGGCCCAGGACGCGTGACGCAAGAGCCGGTCCAAACCCGCCGGACGTTTGGCATTCCGGACAACTCCATGTTGGAGCCGGGTGGTCACAGGCGACCGGTGACAGCATGGACGCAACTCCGAGCTGAGTCCCACCCTCCGTCAGGGAGAGCTCTGGAGTGCAAGCGCCAGCCTCTGAGAATAGTTCCTCTCCTGCCCAGCTCACCCTCACCCCCGACCCCGACCCACTCTCAGGTCCAAGGACCCATTCGCCCCTTCCCTGCCCCCACGGCCGGTGCCCAAGAGTTCGGTTCCCATGCCAGATCCAAATCGCGCGAGGTACGGTCCCCAGGGCACCCTGGGAAGTGTAGTTCGCAGGCCAGACTAGGCGCCCCGCAGATGCAAACGGCTAGAGGAAAAGAACTACAACTCCCACGGTGCCCAAGTCTAAGAGACTCGGTAGCCCGGCCGGCAACTGGGATGCAGGCGGCGGGGATACGCTCATACCTGCTGTCGCCGCCGTCGCTGCTGCTGCCCCTGAGCCGCCGCCACCACTGCCACCGCGGTGGGGAGTGTTCCGTTTCTTATTCTTCGGCATCGTGGGACGCCCGGTGCCGTCTAAACTCGGAGCTTAGCGAGGATCAGCCGATGGAGCTGCACTTTTTACTCGTACGTCTGTGCGGCGGGCGGCTAAGAGGCGAGTCTTCGGCTAACAACAGAGGCGAGAAGCGGCGTGGGTAAGAGTGGACGGTGGCGGCAGCAGAAATCCCCGTGAAGAGCTGTGATCGGAAACGATACATGTTTCTCTCTAGCGCGGGAGCTAAGGCGGGGCGGGTGAGGCCACGACGCCTTAAGTAGCAAGACCGCCGCCTGTCGTCACCATATGTGGGCGGGACTCGAACTCTCGCTAGCCAATGCCTGTAGATTTCCCCACCGGGGTCCCATCGCGGGCGGCCGCTGGATGCTAACTACCGATCCAATGCTGTCCGTCTTCCAGCGGCGCTCAGGGAGCCAGTCTCCGCCCCGCGCCGGATCCTGGGAAATGTAGTCGGCCTGGAGAGCCGGCTCCCAGCTCCTCCCACCGGGCCTTGCTTCCCTTCTCGTGACCCCTCCCCGGTCTTGGAATTGACGGAGGTAGTGAGCAATGCTGCGGGTATGCCCCATGACGACAGCCCGCTTCCAACTGGGAGCGTTGCTCATCCGTCGTCTCCAGAGACTCGCGTTCATCTCCTTAACCTTTCCCCTAGTTGCCTGCTGCCTCAGCCCAGGCACAGCCATGCCCCTCCTTGGGAACATTTGCATGGTTTTAGTTGTTCAATTAGTTTAGCGATCATCAGTTACCTATAATTGAATTGTGGTTCTGGGCTAATTGTGTACCCCACCTTCCAAAAGGTGTGCTTTGATCTACTTAGTCACGTAGTTCGTATGTTATCTCCTGTTCTAGACTAGAACGATCTGGCGATTCAGGTTTCTATACAAGAAATGTGTACGTAGGACAATTCTGCCTGTGGAGTTAGGAGGTCAGTCTGGGATAAGGATTGGGTTTGGGGAACTTAACAGCTGGTAAAACAAACATGAGCTATAAATACCAGTAATCGCAGTGTTTTTAATTTTCCAAGGTACTCCTAAGATCTTTTGTCTTGTTACATTTGTCACATATTTAGGGCCTGTTATTAAGTACATATATTATGCTTATAACAGACCAAACTCACTGACTCACCTCAGTGTAGGTGACTCAGGTGCCTCATCCCTTACTCCACCTCTCTCCTGAGCCCCTTCTCTTACTTTCAACTGCCTGTGGGACATTTCCACCTGAATGTTCCACTTGCACCTCAATCCAGCATTTCTAATCCTATGTATCCCCTTCCTGTCTTCCCTTTGTGTGTTCACAGTACTACTGTCCTCCCATATGTCCAAATTCAAAAGCTCAAATTCATACCTAGCTTCCCTGAAACAGTCAGTTTTACCATAAAACTCTTAAATTCATGTCCTCTTTTCCAATGACACATGACCTCAGTTGGTGCCTGGCCATTTTAAGGGCTCTTCCCAGTTACTTCACAGTGTTACATTCCTGATAATGTTGCCAGATTTATTTGTATGTCCCCTATTTTACTAATTCACATGGCTTAATAGTTGCTTACCAGCATATTAAATGCCAATCCTCTTCCCCTGGCCCAGACTCCCTTTCCAGCCCCATCTTTCACTGCTCCAGGTACATGCCCTTTTCAGCCTCACTGCCCTGCTCTTCAGTACACAGCTCTGCTCTCCTGCCTCCATATTAGCATTCACATTGTCCAGCATTCTTATAATGTCCTTCCTCCCACGTTTGCCTTGGAAAATTTTTTTAACTGAAATATAGTCAGTTACAGTGTGTCAATTTCTGGTGAACAGTATAATGTCCCAGTCATGCATATACTCCTTAGAAAATTTTATCCATCTTTCAAGATCTAGCTCAAATTCAGCTTCCTTCGTGAAGCCTCCAACTGGAATTATTTTTCCTCACAACTCTTAAAACTCTTTGTAATGCTCCACAGATGGCACTTCCCCCACAGGCCACACAGCCTATTCAAAGGACACTATCGCAGGTTTACCTTTTCTTTGTTTAATCCTGAAGCAGCAAGTAAACCAGAGAAGGATGCAGGTTGGTGGACACAGCTCCCACTGATGCCCTTGTCTTGTCTCTTCAGATGACTGTGCATCCGAAGACCGGTGGCATCGGCCCACACTGAGTGAGCTGACCCCAGATTGGAGGATCACAGAACTTATACCTTTTATAATCCCAGGCTCTTCATCATCAAGAAACAACTCACACTCCACATAGGGCAATAATGTGGCTACTCTGTGAGCCACATCACTCAGGCTTAATGTCTAGGTTCCAGGCCTTGAAACTTGTGCTTTTTCCACATTTGGGGTGCTCTCCTTTTATCTGCATCCATTCACGTCCACTTGGAGGCTTTTCCTGGCCAGGCCTGGCCATGACCTGCCACATCATATACATACTTGTTTTACATTTATTTATAAACACATCTGTCATCGCATGAAGTTGTCAGCTCCCCAAAAACAAGAACCCTGTTTGCATCATCTCTATCCCTCATGAAGGAATGTTATCTTGGTAATTATAGGTAGTCAGTATACGCTAAATGAATGCTTAAGAAATACTTGTTGACTAGACTTTTCTAGGTCAATAGAAGGCAGCAACCTTCCATACATGGAGTGTTGGTTTCAGTATAATGAACTCTAAGAGGTACTTTTGAGAAAATCATCTTTCTGTATTTTTACATCCACAGTCTAACTCCAGATCAATACAAGTACCAGAAAGATTTAGCTGTAGACCTCATATGGCAGTGGTCTTTAACTCAATGTATTGGTTTTGCAACATATTTGAAGAAATTAGAAGACCCCAAACAACATGAAGTGACTCACAAAATAACCACAAATACCAGGAGAAACAAGGGCAACAGGACAAAAGGCCTCTTCTCACTCACTCAGCTTCCAGACACACCTCAGGTGTCCTCTTTGCCAACTCAAAATGTAAAGTTCATTCTGCCCTTAGGACTTTTGTAACAGCTCCTCCCTCTACCTGATAGGATCATCTCCTGAGCTTCTCCCAGTTGCCATTCAAATCTCAGCTTAAATGACACCTCCACACCTGCCCCACGCTCCACTCACCCAGCTCACCACCACTACCCCACCTAGCTTATCCTCCTAAAACACATCTCACTACCTAATATTTTTTATAGTTCGGTTATCATTATCTCTCTGCCCTACTAGAATGTTAGAATTATGAGAAAGAAGTTATTTACTGCTACATCTTCAAGTTGAGTATTAGAGCTTGGTAGATATTCAATTCATGTTTACTGAATGAATAAGTGGATGAATAATTGAATGTCTGCTCTGCCTGGAGCATTCTTCTCCACAATCTCCCCCTCATCCTTTAAATCACAGATTCTGAATACCCTATTCCCCCACCCCATCTGATTTCAATGTCTCTCTTGTGTTCCTATAGTACCTTTCCTATAATAGCATTAACTATATGTATTGTAACTCTTGATAACTTGTCCATTTCTCATCAGACACAAAGTGGGCAAAGTTCAAGTTCATTATCTCTGAATCAGATGCCAGGGCTTTACTAGCACAAGTAGCACCTTTATGCAAATTAGAGAGGCCAGGGCACCCAGCTTGCTGAGTGCTAATGGGCTAGAATTCACCTATCTCAGTCCCCTCCCAGGAGCAACCTGTAGACTTGTACATAGTGGCCCTGGTAGACACTAGCTGTTTAATTCAGTGAGGGTGTGAATTTCCTCTATATCTTAGTTTCTTAAAGGCAAATCAATGAAGGTGGAGGAATGCATGAGACTTATTTACCAAAAGCCCACTCTGTCAATGATACTATTCTAGGTTATTTTCTTTTTTTTTTTTTTAACCATTTTATTGAGGTATGATTGACATATAGAAAGCTGTACATACTTAATGTATACAACTTGATGAATTTGGAGATAAGTATATACCCATGAAACCATCAGCACAATCAGCGCCATAAATACATCCATCACCTCTGAAAGTTTCCTCTAACCTTTGCGTGTATGTCAGGAACACTATTCTAGGTTCTTTTCACACATCTCATGTACTTCTTACAACACCCCCATGAAGGAAAGATAAGCCTTTCCATTTTGCAGATGAGGAAATGGGCTCTGAGAGGTTTTGCAACTTCCCCAAAGTTGTACCATTGGTAAATAGTGGGTCTGTGATTAAAATGCAGGCCCATCTGATTCCAAGGTTGTCCCTGGCTGGCCTTGGCCACACGGGAACACGACTGTGTGTTCCCAGGAGTCATGGGTTATGTATGCAGTCCTGCTGGAACAGGCCAGTCTGGGCAAAATCTTGCCTTGTTCCCCTTTGTTAGTGTCCCTTGACCCCTGGTGTTTTCAACTGCCTGATGGTTGTTTGGCAGATTTGGATTTTTCTGATATTTCTAAGGCTGTAGCAAAATTGTATTATCAAACAGCATTGTTATTCAAGCAAATCAAGGGTATAGCTCAGTGGCAGAGTGCATGCTTAGCATGCACAAGATCCTGGGTTCAATCCCCAGTACCTCCAGTAAACAAACAAACAAACCTAATTAATTCTCCTGCCCTAAAAAAAAAAAAAAAAAAAGAATACAGACTCAGTCTCAGGAGATTTGATAGGCTTAGAAGTCAAGGAAAATTATTCAAGAAAGTCATTTTTTAAAAAACAATTACCACTTGTTATGTTTTAGGTTACATTCATTTCTTAATATGTTTGCAAGTTTTGTTTTATGGCCAGGGATGGTGATAACACAACATGCTAAATCTGAGGTCCCTGTTTGTTTCTTTAAGAAAAGGATACAGTGGTAAATTTAGTTAAAACTCTTAAGCCTTAAAATATATTTTGTTTGCCTTTTTTCCTTACATAGGAGATATTTCTTGGTGGTTTTCAGTTGAAATTGCATACACTTTCTTTAATGAAATTTCTGACAAATGAAAGACAATGAGTGTAAGTTCAATTGTCTTTTTCTAAAAAGAGAATGTTGCTTATCTCACAAAGCTTTGGTATTATCCATAATACAGTGTAAGTCTGTGTTAGAAGAGTACTGCAAGCCATAAGTACCATGGTGTGCATAACTAGACAATAATGTCCATGACATATCATGGTGGAACGGCTTTTCACAGCAGCAGCACACGTATGAATTATCTTTTCTTTGAACATAAAGATACCATGAACTTTTTCTTCTGGAGATCTCTGACACTTCATACCAAACATAATCAAAATCAGCTTGTTCTCTACCAATCCCTCTATCCTTAATCCTACAACCAGTTCTCTTTCCCTGCTTTCTCTGTGTATCGAGTAGCATCAATCTTCTGGCCAAACAACCAGAGTCTTAGCGTTGAAAAAGACTTGAGAGTTAATAGACTTCAAACTCCTGTCTCATCTAGAAACACGTTGACAACATGACTGAGTCTATTGTCTAATTTAGTCTTCCAGGGTTCAAATCCTGGCCATGCTTCTTGCAATAGATTCTTGAGCAAGTCATTTCACCTCTCTCCGTGCCTTAGTTTCAACGAGGATAATAACAGAACCTATTTCATGGGACTGGCATGAGAAATACATGAAATAATACATGTAGAGCACTTAACCCAGTGCCCAGCATATAGTAAACGCTCAATAAATGTTAGCCTTTAGTATTAGCAAGCAGATATTTATCCATCTTTTCCTAAACTCTGCCAGAGTGAGCAATCACCCAACTTTTCAAGGCAGTTCATCCCAATATTGAATATTTATGTTTAGAAAAGTCTCATATTCTTTCAACAAATATTCATCAGGAGTCTGCTATGTACCTAATACTGTGCTAGAACCTGAGAACAAAGAGATGAGTGAGAACAGGGTATCTGGCCTCATGAAGTCCCTAGTCCAGCAAGAGAGCTCAGCATTAAGTGGCCTGTGGCTGTTCTGCCCTCTCAGCCCACTTGGATCCCCCAGGACATGACCAAGGAGATCCTTCATCCATTCCTAAGCAACTAATCCACCTCCCCAGGGAATTCAGTCCTCTCTTCTACAGTAAATCACCTTGCCCCTGTGAACCTCCACTTCCTTATCTGTAAATGGGAGTAAACAATTCCAGCCTACTATATCACTGGACTGTTGTAAAATAAAATGATATCGTAGTGTAGTCTTTGTAACCTGTCAGGTACTCGATAATGATGAGATACTCCTTGTGTTAAGCCAAAGAAAGAAATGACTCTTCTGATGATGGAATTTTAGACATCAGTCACCTAGGGAAGATCTTCTGGCTGGGAGTTGATAGAGACAGTGAGAGGAGGAACTGTACTAAGCCCCCTAATCAGACTTACCTCCAAGCACGAGACAACTGAATCAGTAAGGTAGCCAGCACTGCGCCTGAAAAATCCCACTGGTGATCACATATATTGTCAGAAGATCACCAAGTTTTAGATCCAAATAGACCTAGAACCAAAATGCTTTGTCTACCACTTATTAGTTAGATGACCTTGCATAAGATGCTTCATCTCAGGCATAGTTTCCTTATTTGTAAATCAGATTCTCTCTCCTAGGAATTCAGAAATAGAACTGAGAGACATTCAGAGTCTGGACTAGTCTTTTGAGCAGAGGAGATGTAATGTCAAGGAATAAAAAGTGGTGCTCATCTGCCCACCACAGTCATGAAACAACAAGAAAGCCAATTTGCAGAGAGAAAAGAACGAAATGGGACTTTAGTGAGAAGCAGAGACAAGAGATGACACAGCCCAGCTCCTGAAGGGCATCCACTCCAGGCAGCAAAAATTCCAAAGACTCAACCAAATTCCTGCCTTCAGGTTCCAGGATACCACCCTGAACTTTTAAAATAAACTCTTTCTTTATCCTTAAGTTAGGTCTAGTCAGGTTCTAATACTTGCAAGCCAGAGTAACTGATAGTTTCTTCTTGGCGTGTCCCTGTTTTCTTGAGTCTAGTATCCTTGGAAACTCAGGAAACTGTCCAGGTAGCTGCACATGGGACTTGACAAACCTGTCTTTTAGTCTCAGATGAAAGGCAGTAGGAAGTAGGAACAAATTCTCCGACACTTTGGAGGCATGTTAGCATTTTTCTAAATTATGGAGAATGAGTGAACTGCCGGATTTCATTCATCATCAGTGTTATCTGCTGTGAACCAACACAAGCAAAAGAATTCTGAAAAGAGACTTTAAAAACTTTTAAGCCAAACTAAATTGACCATTTTGGGTTTACCACATTGAAATGTTTATATTAAATAGTTCTTAAGTTATCATTATTTTACTAAAGAGAAAACTGGCCATTGAACACATGGCTAAAAGACTAAAACTTTTATTAATAAGATACATTTAATTAATATTTTTTCATTCCATTCAAGAAAGGCTTTTGTATTAGTTTGTAACAAGCACCAGTGATTGCCTACCCAAAATCTGTCTGACCCTCCTTCCTCATTAACAGAACCCTGGTTTTGTCCAGATTTCCAACTGCCTTTGAGGGGCCCTGTGTTTCAGGGAAGACTGGACCTAGCCTCCACTCCAGAATTTGGGTCATAATTGATCCCATGATTGACTGATTCCCCTTACAAATGGTTGCTTTAGTCTGAGACATGCAACATAATTCTAGCCAATGACGTGTAAGAGTTGAAGGGTTTTGCAGAAGGATTTTTCCTTCCCAAGAGAAATACAGATGAAAAGATGGTTTTCCCTTGCTATGAATGTTGTCATTTGTGACCAGGAGGGCAAACAAAGCTAATATACCAGGAATAGCAAAAAGGAAGGATTAAAAAACCTAGATGAGATTTTTGAGTCACTCACTTACCAACTAGCACCACACACCACCTTTAGACCACCCATTAGGTGAGATAATAAATAGAGGCCCTTAATATTTAAGTCTCAATTTTAACTGGAGATTTCTCTGACTTGGGGCTGAAAGTGTCCCAACTGACACTGTTATATCTAACAATCCCTGTAAAAAGATGGTAGCATTTGGCAATTTCTAACATTCTTATATGCATTCAAAAGTGAGTTGAATAAAAATAATCCCCCAACTATTCCCCTACAACCCTTAAAAATCCCATATGTTCCAAAAGAGAAAATATCTTTGAAATCCTCATTCCTGTCATCTGCTGTTTTGTAATAGAATGTACCAACATAGCACCACTGCCCACTTCATGCCGCCTCCACAAAATTCTGTCCAAGAACATCCTGTTAAAACTCTTTCTTTGGAGAATTTCCTTTCCTCCACTCCCACTATTACTGTGTTTGAGTGTTTAGTGGTTTTTTCTTCCCCCAATGTCTTTTTCTTTCTCCATCTTTGGCATTCCTAATTAAGAGTTTTTATTTCCCTTAATGGTCCTTAATGAGGTCATTTGTTGCTGCTGTTTATTGGCATCAGAATTTTTGTAAATGAAACATTTTTCAATGGGAGGAATCAATTTTTCTGTCAATGATATCCCAGGTTGGCTAACTTTAATTATGCTAAGGTTGATGATTCATGAATGGTAGCTTTCCTTCTAAACAAGGGCTGCCATGATGGATAAGCAACGGTACCTTTAAAAACTAAGGGTATAAAATGTATCTACACACATGATAATAGGGTTAATTTAATTCTAAGTATATAGGTCATAACTCTTATTTCTTTGAAGATTATTTGTTGGCTTGATTTCCATAGCTTAGTCTTCTTTGTACAGGAGGTATCTTCTAGTCTCAAATTATTTCCATTCATGCATCCATTGAGACAAATTTGCCTTTGTCTCCTAGTTCTGTTTCCTAGGATGCATTTTAAGAAGCCCCAGGCTGATCAAGGAACTCTCAGAATAGGAGGGGAACCAACAACTTTTATGCTTTTGTGAAGGTAATATTCAGTAATGCTCTTTCCTTACTCTTATTCTTTGATGTTCTACCTTTTTTATCTTAACCCACCTTCTCCGCATCCCCAGTGTTCCCCTAACCAAAGGTGTGCCAGTGCTACAATACCATTTTTTCACAGCCTCGTAAGCTAGAATACCTGCCTACATATTTTTTTTTTTAATGGGGTAATGCATTTTGCCAGCTTCACAAATTCCTTCTTGTGATATTATGCATTTGTTATATTTGACCCAATTTTTTGGATGGAGTAAATACCATCAATTAACTAATATATGTTTTAAATCTTCAAGTCTGATACCCAATACATCAAGCTTTGATATTTCTTCTAAACTCCAGAACTGTATATCCAATCACTGATTTTTACTGACATTTACTGTCCCACAGACTCCTCAATTCAACAAATTAAAAATGTACATACCTACTCTACCTGGCTCAAGCCCACCTGTCTCTCCTTTGGCATTATGAATCACGGTTAATGGCTCTACCATCCACCTTGATATCTAAGTCAGAAACCTTCATCCAGCACAATAAACTGTCTCACATCTAAAATATCTCTGGATTCTGTCCTCTCCCCTCATTCCCACTGATTCCCACCAGCTGTTACTTAGCCTCCTACCTCAGCTTCCCACTTCCAGCCTTGCCCGGCTCCAGGCTGGCAGCGATTTTCCATAAGGCAAATTCCATCACTATCTCCATGAAGACTTTCCAGACCTCACCTCTGTTTCTGCAGAATGGATTGTCCTCTCTAGTGTGACTCTTAGGCTCTTAGAAATCAGAGAGAATTTCTGTCACAGGGAAGCAGCACAGCCCTTAGTGGTAGAAAAGTGCATTTTCTGGAATCAGATCATTAGGATTTGAACCCTGGTTCCACCACTTATCAGAGACAAGTTACCAAATTTCTGTGCTTTGGTTTCCCCATCTATAAAATGGCAAGTGTTTCTAAGGGTTATTGGGAGACTTAAATAAGACAATGCATGCTAGCACTTGGCACATGCTGGTACATAGTAAATAATAAATGTAATATTAATAATAATTATAATTATTATAATAATAATTATTATAGAAAATCTGTGAATTCCTTTACATTAACTTGTTTATAGTTTTCTTTACTAGCTTTTGATTCTGTGCATCTAATTCATCTTTGTAGCTCAGCACCTAGCACTGGTCTGAAAAGTACTAGACACTCCAGAAATACTTTTTGATTAAATGATCACATCACTACCTGGCTCATAACCCTTCATTGCCCCTGGCTGCCTGCAGTATAACATCTATAGTATTTAGCATGGTTTACAAAACCTCTGAAATCTGGTTCCTACCCATGGTTTTATCTCATCTTCTACAATCCAGCTAAACAAGGTGACTTGCAATCCCCCAAACACACATTTTCTTCAACCAGGAAGGTCTTTCCAGGCCCCTCCCCCAAACCTGGTGAACTTCTTTCAATATTCAAGACCCAAATCAAGTATCTTTTCTTTAGTCTTTCCTGACCTTCTTACAGATGGCCAGCATGTCTATAACTACAGGCAAAATATATAATAAATGATTTGTTGATACTATATTATAATACAGGGTGAAATATTATGTCTTCATTTCCAGACTTCATGGCCATCCTGTACCTGGGACTTATCCCTCCCTTCTTCATGCTCCCACATCCCCCTTTGCCTCTTTCATGACGCACTGATTACCCAGGAGGCAGCACACAGAGGCTCTGCCTTATTCATCTTTGTATCCCAACCACCCAACTCTATAATTGGCACCCACCAAATATTTTTGAATGGATAAAATGTCAACAAACATTTATGGACCATCTGTGAATAAGGCAAGGAAAACCGCCACCCATTGAACCGCTGATAGTGAATATCCCCAAAATGCAAACTCCCCCCTGCAGTCACTTTCATCCCTGCTGTGCTAGGTGGTGAAGCAGATGCTTGGCATGTGCCCTGGTGATCTCACACTGCATTTTTTGCATTCAGCTGTCATTCATGATTAAAATGTGTCTTTCTTGAGTACATATTCCCATTTTTTTTAACAAAGGAAAAATGTAAGGAAGTAGAGTCTACTTTAATCAGTCCCCATTATTTGATACCTTCAAAAAGAAAAACATTGATAGCGAGTAAAATAAATAAAACGTTTCAAAATTAATGACACATTCAAGTATGAGTGTTCATATTAATGAGTCAACTGAAAACTTGTAAAGAGCTATTCTCTAAGCTGACCACATAAATATATTGCTGTTAAGGTCAACTTTGATTTATATTGGCGGATGGAGCTCCTGTATGTGGTTGCAGTCAAATCATGGGGCATTTTCAACTAGGAAACTAGTTATGGTCCCCCACCCCTTCCACCCATAGCAAAATTCATCTAACTCAGGATAAAAATCCCAAGCTAGTCTCCTCTCAGCAAACTCTCCAATGAAATATTTCTTAAAGGTGTCATTTGGCCAGGAAAATAAACACTTAACATGACAGTTTCACGACACGGTCTGTGAAATGGAAGACAGCCTCTGGCCAGTGATGATAACCACACTGACTGCATGCTTTACAGTCGCACACTCGTCGGTCTAATAAGGGAGCCATTTAGAGGCGCTCCCTGCTTTAATAATGACTCATTGTCCTGGGAAACTTCACTGTCTGTGAGAATGAGCCCTGGAGTAGCTCATCATTTCATGGTCACTATGACAACTCTGAACCTTCAGACACTCCGGATCTGTGGAAGGTTGTGTGGTGGATCTGATCTTGAGGGAGTGTTGTGGTGGGGAGGTAACACCACCTTCACTCATTGAAATCTAAAGTAAAATTATCATCATCCATTAAAGCATTATTCTGTTCACCATTAATCCAACCCATAAAAGTCATCTTGCAAAGTGAGCCACAATAAATATGTATTCACAGCATAATAGCACTCAAAACTAGGGGTGCTGAGTTGCCATATAAACCTCTCTCAGAGGAAGTTGTTAAATGACACAAGGTGATTCAAAAAGAATTGAACACACTTCCAAAATGGGCTACTCAGTAACCAGTAAATACACATCATGTATGTGCCAAATTGTGGGTGAACTTCTAAGTGTCTAGCCATCAGGAAAGTATTAGGTTTTGACCACATGTTTATGCTTGTTATAAACAAATGCTACAAACACATAAACAAGTTATATTTGTCAATTGTTTTTGAATCATTCTGTACTATAATATGGATATGCTAATCTGAGGTCCAAAAATGGGATTTAGATGGTCTGTGAAACCCCGAAAGTTATATATAAAAATATTGTGTAGTCAAGAATTATATTTCATTTTACCCACATTACAATTTATTTTTATATAATAACATGGAGTCAATAAAGTTTTCCGTTAACATTTTTCAATGATACTACTCACTGAGTTAATCTTAAATTTAATTTAGAATTTAATAAACTCCTACAGTATTTTAAGGTCTCTAGTAGACAAATAAACATGTTGTCATATTAAACACCACACATCAACCCTGGCTGCTACAGCACCATTATCCATGCTCTTCCTATGGAGGCCCAGAGTCACTGCTAGCCCATAGAGAATCCTTTGAAACTCCTACAAAATTTTAAAAGGCACCAAGATGTCCTTCCTCTTGGGAGGGAGGCAGTCTTGCAATGGGGAGCATTGTTTGGCATGAGAAGTGCAGACTGGATTTCAACCCCTTCCCACCTCCTCCGCTGGGTACTTTTGTGTAAGACACAAATTGTACAACTGTCCACAGCAGCCCCACTGGGGCCCCAGTGAAAATGTAAATATATTTTGACTCTTCTCTACTTTCTCTACTTAAAATACCTTCAACATAGATCAAAGTATACTTTTAGTTTTCTTTAAAAAAAAAAACTGTATCTGATTTTAAGATCTACATTTTTTAGCCATTTAACATCTCTGAAATTGAAGTGTTTCTTACAGCACTATACCCAGTCAGCCACTCAATAAATTTCATTATGATGAATATATTTACTAAGCAAAAAAAGGAAGTAAAATAATCCGAACGTCCATTTATTAGTTTTTCACTCAGAAAAATCTATTATTTCCTACTTGAAAGATGATAGATACCCTGTAGATCTATCAAACAGAGCACTTTCAAGCACTCCTTAGACCAGAATAATCCCTCCTCAACCCCCAAACACTTTTACACTCTCCTTGTGGCTTTACTCCATTCTGCTTTGAACTGTAATTGTATGTTGATTCTCTGCCCGCTGTCCCGTAAGCTCCGTCAGGGCAGGGCCTGTGGACCTCTGTCTCCTGTGCTACGTGGGGCAGCAGCTCAGTCAGGTGGAGGCAGCCTGGGCTCAGGAGCCAGGCCGACCCGCATCCTGATCTCGGCCCTGCTGTTGACGGGCTCTAAGATCATGAGCAAGTTATTCAACCTCTCATTTCCTCACTTGTAAAATGGAGACAGTAACACTCAACATCTGAGATTGGCCTGAAGGTCTGGAAATGACTGAAGTTGTGAACGACTGGCACTTAGTTTCTTTGTAATTGACTATCACTATTTTTTGGAGACAGCATGAGTTTTGGAGTCACATAGATTCATACCCTAGCTTGGTGACTCAGTGTGTCCCCTAACTACAAGTTACTTCTCTAAGCCTCAGCTTCCAAGCATTGTGAATGTCGGATTTTGTCTGTCTCCTTGACTACTATATCCTTACCATCTGACACAGAGCCTAGCAGTTGTTGAGTGGATTAACCAATGAATAAAAAAGGAACATAATCCCTTAACAGCACTATTGCAAGAGTTACAGAGAATGTATATATAAAGTGCCAGTCACAGGTACAGTGCCTGGTGTATAGTTGGCCATGGTAACTGATTTCTGATGGTCAGAACAAATGAATATGAGAAAATAGGATTAAAAATGCTATGGACATTCCTGTCCATCTGTTTATCACGTAATTACAGGAACAGACAATAAGAGGACAAGGCCAAATGTCTGGCTGGTGACTAATACCTTCTCCTATTAAATTGTGTTCGCACCTCCAATGCAACACTGATAGAGGCAGCAAGAATCATTTGTTTAGTAAATGTTTACTGAGCACTTAGGATGTGGAGAACACCAAAATGGACCAAACACTTAGGAACAAGTACATCTATGTCAGGGACAGAACACTGGAGGTGCGTGCTTTCCAAGAAACTCAGATGTCAGAGGACTGGAACTTCCATGTAAAAAGAGATTCAAAAAAGATCATAATCTACAGACAGGATACTTGTCTGTTCTCTCTTTATTTCAAATACTTCTTCCCTAACTGTGAACTTTCTGCTCCCACCCATTTAGACCAAGGAAGGCAGCCCCTAAGACCCTAGTCACAAATACAGACAGCAGAGAAACACTGATTCTAGAGGTCAGGACCAGGGAGTTTCCTACTGCCCTGGATACTTCCCTCCCACTAGTACAAGACGGGGCGACAGCAGACATGATGGTTGGGTGGAGGGCGGGTGGATCAAAGCTGTGAGTAGAGATAAATGGTTACACCTCCCCTGCAACCTGGCTTCCAGGTGATCTCACCTAAAACATTCCAAATTGATGTTTGGCATCCTTGTCCTCCAAGACAGGAAAGTAGACTCCATAAACCATATCGGAGTACTACTGATCAGAGAGAAGGGAAAAGTCCAAGGCTGTTAATGCTGAGTTATCAATTTGAATTTTACATATCCATGTATTGAGGTTCTTAATTCAAAATACAGAATGGACACAAGGCTGTATGTCTTCATATAATCATTTCTGAGGCAAAAAGATCTAAGCAGTAAACTAGAGGCTGGACTTAAGCTTCCTTAGCACACTTTGTGCTCTCTAAGCCTTTGATGATGGGAGAAGGTTTCTGGCCACTGCAGGGAACATGGGACACTGGTAGTAGCAGCCACACTGCTTGAAAGATAACAAGGAGAAAACTTCCTAGGACCAAGGATGCAAGAAAGAAAGGACGGAGGGCAGAGAGAAGGTGGGAGGGAGAAGAGAAGAAGGATGAGAAGAAAGAGGGAGAAAGGAAAGAAAGAATAAATGAACCCAATAAGTTCCGTCCATCTCAAGGATTAATTATGTAAAACATTGAGCTGAAGGAGCTCTGAGACATGGCTCTTCCACTCCCACTGGCCTTTGGAGGCTGTGTGTATCAATTAGCTGAGAAACATGATGCTGACCTACATGAAACAGGACGCTAGGAGAATCCTCCACTTCAGAGGTCAGGCTCCATGAGTGCCCAGGGCCACTTCTGGGGGGACCAAGCTGCAAACAGGTGATGTGAGTCTTTGACATCCTCCTTGCTCCCTTATGTAAAGTGCCTTCTAGTGTTCTCCTCCCACTTGAGCAGCACCCACTGGAAGAGACAGAAGTGGCATGAAGGGCAGCTCGAGGGAGTCAGTGTGTGGCAGGAAGGTGGAAAATAGCCCCATTCCCTGATGTCAGCTCATCAGTGTTTATTCTGGGCAGGCAAGATGGCAAAGACCTATCTAATCTTCCAAGGGCAACAAGGATCAGAGCTCATGTCACATGTGACAAAAAGGAAGTTTATCTTTTATCAGGTTCCCCTTTCAGGTACTTCTGAGAATCCTTGAGGACTGCTTGCTTGTTCCCAGCTCTGCACTGGCCTCTGTCCGTCCCCTCGGAGTGGCATGAGACAGGCTCAGCTCTGAGGTCATCTTTCCCGTCTCATAACTACATTCTGGGCTTCCCTTTCTGCTTTACTCCAACCACCAACGCAAGCCATCCCTGAGTCCTTCAAAGTGGCCACAGAGATCAGAAAGCTCAGGTTAACAAAAGAGAATTACAATGTAGAAAACTATTTTCCCAAAAGAGAATTGGGCTCCCAAGTCCTCCTCCTGCCCCAGGTTGCATCTATTTCTACATCACTTGGAACAATCATTTTTTTGTTTTGTTTTGTTTTCACTGGCTCATAACTCCTTTTGCGTAATTACGGTGGGCAGACCCTCATCCCTTTATCCAAGAGAAGTCCTTGGGCCTCTGCTGGTGCTGTCGGCCTCATCATACCTTTGATTTGTATCTGCCAACATGGACCAGAGAGATGGACAGACTGAAGGAAGATGAAGACGCTGAGCAGGTGGAGATGAGAAAGAGCCAGAATGAAACATCAGCACTGGGCTCTGTGGCTCAGAACTGTCTCCTCACAGTAACGTTCTATCCTTATTTTATTTATTTAACAACATTTCTCCATAATAAGTTATCTCCTTACAAGAAAAACTGAAGGAGTGTCAGTGGAAATTTTAACCAAGCTGCAATTTTTTGTAACATGAAGTCACACAGTGTGTTCTTTTATAGGAATATGCAGGGCCGGTCTTATCCCTGAAGAAAAAAGAACATGGTGGGACTGCCTCGTTTACTGAGATTGCTAAGATAATAAATTGATATTATGAGTCCAATTTTCGTGCGTCTGAGTGAGAATCTGTTGAAGCAGGAGGGACATTATGGGAAAAAAGCTTAAGAAGTGAAATCAGATTATTCATACCCAGCTTAGGAGCTGCTCAGAGAGCAGAAAAATCTTAGGAAGTAATTTATCAGGCGGCAAGACAGCGAACAATGAAGACAGCTCTTCTTTCAGATGAGAGGATGGTCCAGGACAGCTCTGTGACTGCAGATGACAGCAGGTCATAGCCCAGATAGCAGAGCTATTGAATAACTAATGTTCAAAGGTTTATAGCCCCAAATGCACATTCTAGAGTGCAAATTGCCCTTAACTCTACATTATCAAAAACAGAATATTACAGTGTAATCACGTTGGATGTATACCAGAACCACAATACACAGTGATGTTTGCTTATGCCAAAGGCTTTCTGTGGGCACGAGACATTCAAGACACCGGTCACCACTGAAGGGACAAGTCTCAGATTAGACACGTATTTAAGGTAGAAAAACCACAATTGGTATACAAATGAAGCAAGAAGACGGGTAGTAAACAAAGTTCAACAGAATACAGCTGGCCCTTGAAAAACTGGTTTGAACTGCGTGGGTCCACTCTCACGAGGGTATTTTTCAATAGTAAATACTACGGTGGCACAAGGCTGTTGGTCGGCTAAATCTGCGGATGCTGAGGAACTGAGGACACGGAGGGCCAGCTAGATTAAACCCTGTGTTGTTCAAGGGTCAACGGTAACTGCAGCTAAAGCAGCTAAAGCAGCTCTACTAGCAGATGGGTCTTAGAGGACAAAGGCTTCCAATGTGTGTAAATGATGTCCCTGCTCTCTGGCAGACAGGCCATGTTATTGTTCTGGAACTATCAACATCTGTTGGAGACTATCTCAGAGAGAGGAGGTAAAAGGCAACCCCAAGGTAAAACCGCCAAGTTGGTAAAAGACCACTGATGTGATGGCAGTAGCTTTTGAGGAGAAGATTGACCTGATGTCAATGGTTCTCTGAGGGAAATTAATCTAGGGGTAATCAACACAACAAGTTGAAAGAGGATTCAGGTTCTGTGTGTTTGAAGCTAATACCAGCTTAAAGAAGGTATGGGCCCTCTTTAAGATAAAGAATACAGATTTAAGACTGCAAAAGTGCTAGGGCCAGTCCCAGAGCCTTTGAACGAGCCCCTGTGAGGAAGGGGGCCTGAAGGGCAAGCTTCCTTACCTTCCCAATAAGCTACCTCATGGCTCCACTAACACTGTCATCTCACCCGCCCAGCACCCACACTAGAAACCCGGGACTCAGCTTTGATCCTTCCTCTTATTTTCTCCTGTCACCAAGCCATGCCCGTTTTGTTTCTTGAATGTCTCTCAAATTCATTTCTTTCTTCATTCCTCTTGCCAATACCTGGATCTAGCCATCTCTTACCTACTCCACTGCCAAGAGCCTCCTAAACAGTCCCCCATCACCACTCTTGTTTACCTCCCAGAAATGTATCCTTCACCCCACCGCCCAGAGTACCCTATCAAAAAGGTGGACCGACAAGTCCACACTTCTGCTGAGCACCCTTCATTAAGGCCTCCTCGGTGGAAAGCCTCCTTAGCCTGACAAAGCCAGCAGGGCCTCGCCTCTGCACGTCTCCACCCTCAGCTTGTCTCACAGTATCAGCACCAGGTGGCCTGTAGTTCCTTGCAAACACCTTGAAAGCTTCTAAATCCAGGCTTTTGGTTCCTGGCTGACCTCTCAGCTTGGCATCATCTCCCTTCCCCTCATCCCACCTCCTCTCCACCTTTCTTCACCAGGCTCTCTTTCACCCAGAGGCCTTCCTCACCATCCGGCCCTCCACACCAGCAAGTCACCCGCCATGCAGAGTGCCATCAAGGTGCTCAGCACACTGTGTTCAAAGGGCCTGTTTGTAATCTGCCTTTCCTTCTCCTCTCCAGCTTGTGATCTTCTGAGGGGGCGGGGGTTAGGAGACATGTCCGATTCATTTTTAGCAGAAGGTAGGTAATGCTAGCACTTAGCAGAATGGAGGTCCTCAATAGATATTTTTGAATGAATGAACAAATTAATGACTACACGACCAAATCAATCACTATGTAAGCCATTCTCTGTGACTGAGGACAGAGCGACAAGAGAGAGCTTAGTTCTAGGCTGTGCCCAGGACTGTAGGTGGGAGAAAGAAAAGAAGGCAATTAGGCACAGGCTACTGAGAATAATCAACAGGAACTGTTGGTGTCACCTTCTTTCTACTTATCACTAAATTTGTGCAGTGAATATATATTACTTTTTTAATAAGAAAAGGAGTTTATTAGAGTACCTGCCAAGCTGCTTAACAAAGAGACCCCAGAATAGAATGATTAAAGCACAGGTTTGGTTCTCTCCCATGAAAAGACCCAGAGGTGATGTGTCCAGGGCTGGAGGAGCAGCTCTCTTGTCCTCAACATGCCAGCCCTGCCCTCGTGACAACCGAGTTTCCAAGGCTGCTTCTCTAAGAAATAATGAGAACAAAGCAGGAAAGACAGGGCAGTTGGCTTTTCAGGGAAGCAGGAAGTTGCCCTCAGTTGTGGCTAAATACCCACATTCAGCTGCAAGAGAGACTGGGAATTGTAGTCTCGAATCGGGCACTCGTATGGCCACCTAAAACTTGGCAGAGTTTTAATCATAAAAGGAAGAACAGGAAAGTAATGGCAGGGACAACTGGGGTTCCGATGTAGTGCTCTGCTCCGTTTGTTTTCTATAAAAGCGAGAGAGAGAATGTTTTCATAAAGTAGTAGAAGCAGAAGCAGAAGCCAGATTTCAAGGGAGTAAGAGGTATCAGGAACTGGACAAATGAAGATTTAAAGTACAGATCATTTATTTGAATTTAACAGTAAATGAAAGAAGAGAAATAGTGTGATGGCTTAGAACCACAGAATCAAACCAGGTTTGGTTTTTGTTTGTTTTGTTTTTCTCTTAAGAAGGAATACCTGCACTTGTCTGAAGTTGTCAGTGGAAAGAAAGATTTAAAAATGCTGGAGAAGGCCTAAAACTAGAGATTCAAGCCTTGATAAATCAGGACTCCGCTCCTGAAATTGAAGGAAGGCTGAGAGGACAGTGTAGAGATACTGATACTGAAGTGGCAAGGAAAGGAGATTGGGAAGTTTACACTTCCCACCACCTCTCCAGGATCTCAGCGCTAGAGCCCCAAGCTCCAAAGTTTCCCATCCCTAATCACATCTCCCCCTCAACATATTACCTGTGACCCACTCCTCTGCATTTTCTACTTTGTAAAGTCAGTGAATCAGCTAGACAAGAGTATCAACAAAGGCTTCAAGGGATATTCTGCCTCCTGTTCCCTTCTTTCATTCATGTATTTATACATTTTTAATTGAATAGATAAAGATCACCTTTGGCATTCCCAGGGGAATGAAACAAATGACAAAATCCTTGCCTTCAGGGAGTTTGACTTTGAGGACATGTACATTTCAGCAATAACCTTCTGAAGACAATGCCCAGCCTCTGCTGCCTCACCCACCCAGTTACTTTATTTATTAGCTTACTTATTTATTTAAAGTACAGTCGACAATGTTGTGTTAGTTTCTGGTGTACGCATAGTGATTCAGTAATACATACATATATGTTCCTTTTCATATTCTTTTTCATTATAGGCCATTACAAGACATTGAATATAGTTCCCTGTGTTATATAGTAGGACCTTGTTGTTTGTCTGTTTTATATATAGTCATTAGTGCCTGCAAATCCCAAACTCCCAGTTTGTCCCTCCCAAACCCCCACCCCCAGTTACTTTAATAGTAAATTCCCTGGGAGGATAGGACATGGGGCAACAGTATGACAGATGCCTCTCTGGTCACACTGAATACACGCCTGTCCCTTGGTGGCTGGAAGAATACAGATCTAGGTAGTAAATCCATGGAACACAAATACGGAAGATGGAGATAACAAAACATGTCCATTGTGAAGAGATGTTAACAAGGTAAACAGACCTCTAGGAAGGTTCTTACATGGCCATAAAGGGCCAGCGGTTTTCCCACCTTGATTTTCTACCACCAGCACATGCTTTCTGCTCTCTGCTCGTCACTTCTCATCATCTTCCTGGCTCACTGTTTGGTTTTCATTTTCTCCATGCCGTCCTGCCTATGATCACCTTCTGATTTGTCTTTAAGCTCAATAAACCATCTCTAATCTCTGCCAGGCAGTAGAGGGTACAGGTGAAGAGGACAGGCAGTGAAAAGGCTTGAGTTAAGAGTCTGGGTCCTGGAACAATTAACATCTCCAAGCCTCAGGGTTCTCATCTGCAAGTGGATAATAACAGAACCTACCTTGTAGCTTCTGAGAATTAAAAGGGATGTTCCCGCATGGTCTTCACAAAATCAGCACCTAGAGGTCAATAAAGGTTACTTATTATTATGTGACATTGTGACCAGATAAAGCAGCTGATGTCAGCCCAAAGCCTGACCAGTTCAGGCTATTAGCTTAAGTTAAAAAAAAAAAAGTAAAGCAAAAAAGAGCATTAAATACCGGGATGAATTACATATCCCTTCCGGAACAGTTTTGACTACGTAGACCTAGAATGAACCAGGGGCCAGAAGGAGAACAGTCCAGCTTTCACAGCAGTCAGCCTTACTAGGGCCTCCCGGGTTGGCCTTCATAAAAATAATAGGAAATGCTGAGTCATCCTGCCCCTGGGCTGGGGTGGGGCTGAAATCCTCTGTGGCAAGCCTCCCCGCGGAACCTTCCAGCCTACTCCATCCACTTTGATCTCATGACCACACGCAGCTGACCTTTTCTTTGTCTTAGCCCCATGTATGCCCTCTTCTCTCACCCACTGATCCAACTGGTTATTTTCCTTCAATAGGCACAAGCCTCCCAACCTCAGTTCTTGAGCTGCAGCCAAATGGGCAGGCCCTCTTACCTGGGAATTTCCACCTGCTAAGCAGGGGGGGCCTTGAGCAGAGAAAGGTGCTAACTTTCTTCCTGGGAACGTTGCTCAGGTTTTTCTTTTAAAAGAGTTAAATGAGAGGAAGAAGCACATTTTAAAACCTGCTCATAGTGGAAATGGATGAACATGAAGGAAAGGGGAAAAGTTAGATGTGTTTTGCAGAAGATAGATGAGTGCAACTACTTTATTAACCTCCTAATCCTATCTCTGCAGTCTGAGGGCACTGCCAGAGCTACAAAGATGGCTTGCCATCTCTTCTCTGTTGAAAATTCTCCCCACAATCAATATCAATTTGGGTAACTAATTGACCCTTGCTTTACACGGTGGGACTGCGAGATGAATGGTTGGTTTTGATTTTCAGGCTGCAGAGCTCTGCAAGCACTGCAGATGTCCAGAGTGAAAAGACTGGTCAAAACTATAAAAGAAGCTGCACAGGAAATGCATTTCAGCATCTTCACTTACTGGACCAGAGAACCTGTACTGGCAAAATACTTGCTCTTTGAAGTCTTGAGCATACGGCTGCCAGCCCCGTGTGCCCTTCTAAGCCCCTACTTCCTATTTCTTCAGCTGTGAAATGCAGAGTGGTTAGAAGTCTCATGCACAAGGTCTGAGCGGTCACAAATATCTCCTCTGTCCCCACTGCTCCTCCTGCAACCCTGACCACAGCCCCTGCAAGTGGAGGTGGGAGTGGCTGGTAGGTCTGAAGAGCAGCCACCACCAACTCTGCCACTTCCTTCCCTCTTGGGTTCCAAACTCTGATAACTGTCCCCTGCCTCTCCCCTCCCAACAGGTGATACAAACATAGTCACCCCATTGTGGCACGCACAAGCTGGCTGTGACATCTTTTTCTGTACTGATCACCGAGAGTGGCTATAGTGTGGGTGAGTGCTTCCTGCCCCACTGCTCCATACATGACCCTCCAGAAGGGACTGAAGAGGATGCCTTCCTTCCCTGCAGAAATAGGGTACCACTCTTGACAGGAGATGTGCACCCCTATTCTGCTCTCTGGTTCACAGAGGGCACTTGAGATTGTTCTTCTTGGCCAACACGTTAAAAGACTTGCCATTTGCTCACTAGGTCCTAAAAGTTCTGACTTCAACATTTGTGCCAAAGATCAAATCTTAGGTTTTCATTCTTATTCACATTTGTTTGCAGACTGAATTTTTTTTGCAGGCCTGGGGTCTGTGTGTTCATATTCATTCCTTTGGTTGTTAATGAAATGAACCGACATGAACTCTCTCATTTAGCTTGATTTTTGTTATGAATTATTATTGAGAAATGGGACAGAATCATGGAAGAACTGAGAATCGTTTAACTGCTAAGGATTATACAAATTATCCATTTTCTGCTTATAAAGCTACTATATAATCATCGTACACGCTATGATAAGTCCAGTAAAGTTTAAATCACCAAGATAAAAAGGGCAATAATCTCACTACCCCACGGCTACAACTGTCCACATTTTGATATATTTCCTTCCAATCTCTTTTTCCTGAAATTTTTAGTGGGAATAGGAGGCCTATTCTTATTACTAACACCCTTCAGCAAAGAACAAGCACTGTGCCAAGGAGAGGGACATACATATTTGCTAGTATTTCCGGCAATTCGACAGGCAGGTGTTGCTGAGGTTGTGGAAACTGAGTCCCAAGAAGATGAGTTAGTTCAAACTCACATCTCACTTGCCCGGCAAAATTTTCCGAGATGTGGACTCCAAACTGAAGCCTTTTAGCAGATTTAGTGGAGAGAATGAAATGATGAGAGAGGAATGTGGAAAGGTCGATGCTATTCTTAGTGAGAGTCAGATCTGTCCATTTTATTATGAAATCCGACCTACTGAGAGAAATTGCTTTATCTGAAACAACAAGGACCTACTGTATAGCACAGGGAACTAAAGTCAATTTCTTATAACAACATATAATGTAATAGAATCTGAAATATATATATGTATATGTATAACTGAATCCTTTTGCTGTGCACCTTAAGCTAACATTGTAAATCAACTACACTTCAATTTAAAAATTAAAAAAAAGAAATTTATCTGTACACAGTCTTTTTAAAAAGAGAGATTTATTTCTTCCTGAATCCAAAACTTCACTACTTGTCATTATAAGCTGACTAGAGAGAAATGGAGAGATACCTCTGAAACATCTACAAAGCAGCTTGGCTGGAAGTACGTACACCAAAGGAGGAAGGAGGATAAATCCTTGGCAGTTTGGGCCACATTCGACACAGTATGAGCCTGGGCAATGTCTCAGCTGCCAGGGACTGCCAGCTGCAGATAGTCACGACTGTGGGGTCCTGGGCTATTGGCCAGACGTGAGTAACAACAGCGAGGACACACATGTAATTGGAGTCCTGCTAAAAAACATCTGGGCTCAGATAAAAATATCTATTTAGTAATTCCTGTGCCAGCCAGCTACTCACTTTGGGGCATTAAAATAAGCACATACAAGGAATGGCTTCCTTGGCAACAAGGCATTTCATTCATTCAGCAAATATTTATTGAGCACTTGCTATGTGCCAGACACTGCGTATGTAGGCTGGTTGGATACATCAGTGAGCAAAACAAATACAGATCTCTGCCCTGTGGAGCTGGCTCTTCAGCGGGAGAAGATAGCCATCAGGCAGTAAATGTAACTGAGGCAAGCTGTGCAAATTCCACAGCATTCCATGGTTTGGGTGTGAAGGGCAAGCCTGGCTTGGGGAGCTCACAAGTAGAAGGTCAACCAGAAGAGGCATGTGGTCCCTCCATCTGTTATTCACATGAAATTAACTTGTTAGAGGGGTGGGGAGGGTACAGCTCAGTGGTAGGGTATGTGCTTAGCATGCACAAGGTCCTGGGTTCAATCCCCAGTGCATCCATTAAAAAAGTAATAATCATAACTTGTTCTCAATGTCAGGGTTTGCTTTTATTTCCCTCTGTCATTTTATTTTATTATTATTTTTAAATTTGTAAGATGTTTACATTGTTCAGTATATTTAGAGAAGTGTCACCTCCATCTCTGTCTTCTCAGTCCCTTTTCCTGCCCCTTCTAGGAAACAATTTTTTACTAATTTTTGACTTATCATTCCAAGGATTTTGTTTTGGGTAAAAATAAACAAACATTCTTATTTCTCCTCCCTCCTTACACAAAAGGTAGTGTTCTATACCTACCTTTTATCTATCTACTTAATCTTTGGTTCTGAATCTTGCTTTTAGAGAGCTGTTTCTTTTCTTTCCTTTTCTTTTTAAACAGCTGCTCTGTTTTTTACTTTATGTTATGTAACAAGTCCCCTGTTGATGGACATTTGGATTGTTTACAATGTTTTGCTACCACAAATAATGTCAGCGTGAATAACTCCCTAAACACATTGTTCTGAATTTATAGAGACTCTTAAAAGTGGAATTGCTAAGTTAACAGGCAAATGCAAATGTAGCTTTGTTAGTTAATTCCAAATTACTCTCCATAGAGGCTTCTGCATTCCCAACAATTATGACAGCACTTGTTTCTCCACAGCCTCACCCACAGAGGGCGCTATCAAACTTCTTGAGTTTTGCCAATCAGATAAATGAGCATTCATATTTTTAAAATTAAAAAATAATTTTTTTCTAATGGAGATACTAGGGGTTGAACCCAGGACCTTGTGCATGCTAATCACACACTCTACCACTGAGCCATATCCACCCCCCTCATTTTTAAATACTTATTAATTCACTTTTCTCTTAATATAAGCAAGACTGAGTAGCTTTCTAGATATGTGAAGGCCATTTTCTTTTCTTTTTTTTTTCTTCTTTGAATAGCTTATTCATGTTCTTTGTTTCATTGTGCCTCTTTTCCAGGGTTTTCCTGAGTATTCTTGCTTGCTCACTTTTCTTATGTACGTGAGAATTAACTTTTCTGATTCCAGAAAAAAAAAAAAAAAGGCCACTCTTAACATGATGACAATAAATGTATGTATTAGCTTGGGGAGAACTGGCATATCCCTGGTGCTGCATTGTCTAAACCGAAGAACATGTCCTGTCTCCCTCCTTGTTCCACCCTACTTCTGTGCTTCACAGGAGTGCTTTGAAGTTTCCCTCCTATCTGTTCAGCACATTTCTTTGTACTCATTTTGTGAAACCACAACAGGATGCAGCTGAACTGGACGTGGCTGGAGAAAAGCCCAGCAATCATGCTGACTAGTCTCACTCTAAACTTATTACCACAGACCACAAGCGGTGCCTTCCTGGGCAGTCACACTGCCCCGGACGTCCTTCAGTCTCCGCTCCCCAGACAGCTATCCACACCCTCTCCTCTCCCCTCCCCATCCTCATCCAGCTGATTGTCTTGTTTTCTATCCTCACCGAGAAAACAACACAAAACAAAAACGAGAAGAGAACTTCTGCAACTTTCTCATAGGGTAATTAATGCCGGCCACCCAAATTCAAATCTGTCCACCCTCTGGGGGAAGAAAAAGTACAGATTAATACAGAGAGAGAAGCTTGTAACTTCAGAACAAGGAGACAGAATAATGCAAACTCCAATTTAGATATAAATGGCAAAAAAGAAATGCAAGGACAGCAGCCACTGTGGAGTCTATCCCAGACATCAGACTTGTGAGAGTTCCATGGAAGAGGAGAGAGCTGCAAGGTCTGGGGCATAGCAGAGGCTAACATCAGCTGGGGGTCAGCCCCAGCAGGAGGTGGTGGGGGGGCAATCAGGCCTAAGACTCTGAGCTGGCTCGCTCGCCTCTGCTGGGCTCCCCTGGCCTGCCCCAAGTGCACTGCTCCATCTCGACCACTGCAAGACCGGAGGGTGTCTGGGAATAGGGGGGTCGCCTACAAGAACGAGGGCCCCCTCGTGACTCCAGGGAAGTCTAGAGGACGTGTGAGGTCTCAGTTTCCTTGGCTGAGGCCTCTTTTGAATTCAGTTGATGGGGTTGAAGGCCTAGAGAACTGTCAGTCACACTGGGAAAACAAGACAAACACCAAGCAATTACTGACCAAGACAGAATGAAACAGCTTATGTTTACACACTGAAAAATCTACTAAATTATGCAGTAGAGACAATTCAGAAATATTACAGTTTATAATAAGGCACTAATCATAGGATGCAGGGAGTAAATACAAAAGATGCTTGAGAATGGATGCATCTCCTGTGCTGGAACCATCAGGTCACGGATATCTTGATGAGAAGAGGGGGTCTAAAGCTAAATTTTTATCTCTGGCATAAAGACTGTTAAGGAGGCTTGTGTCAAATAGATCTGAGAATGAGCAGGACAGTGGATGTACACTGGTGACCATAAGGTTGTTTACTGACATGTTTCTTAGGAAGGTCTCAGTTTAGCCACCAGAGGGCAAGAGAACACAGAAACCATTCCACGATTTATGGTCTTAGAAATGTTTGGAATTGAAGCACTGTATAGTTGTTTTTGCAAAAGCAAACAACTAAAACAATCAAAAATTAGGCTCTTTTGAAAAAATACATTTTAAAACTGCATGTCTAAAGCAGAGACTAATTACTGTTGACATTGAAACACATTCTTGCTTTTTTATAGAGTCAGAATTTCTTAAAATGATGCAGGCATTTCTTTATAGATCCTTAAATGCTCAGCAAAAAATGTGGGGAATATGCCTGAATAATTTGACCTAACATTTTAAGAAACACTTTCATTTGAAGATCCCATAGAAATGATCAAGCCTCTAAAACTTTAATAAGGGTCCAGAGCAGCGATGAATTTGATAAATCTCAGAAGTAGATTTCTCTGAAGAAGGTGATGTTATTCTCAATATAGCACGTGATGACATTTGTTTAATGGACTAATAAATGTCAGAACATTAAATGAGTTGTTCGTTAAAAATGAACATGTATTTAATCTACCAGATAAGTCAGAAAGGAGGTGGGAAGAGGGAGAGAAGGACCTGCCCCTTTCCAGTAGATGGGGGACAAGAGCGGGCTCAGACCTGATGAAATCCTGAGACCACTGGCCACGTGTCTGCTCCCTCCAGGGTCCATCAGCTCCTCCCACGCCACTCACCCCCAACTGCAAAAATGACTCCAACGGAGCTTCAAGTCCACAGGCCTCAGACCCAGATAGAGAAATTGCAGCAAAGTTCCTCCAGGCTTGTAAAATGTGCTGTTCACATACTTAATTTGAGGGTGACAGGAGAGTATAAACCCCCCTGGGCTGGTCGTCTACAAAGCAGGGTTCTGGCTCTAAGGTGGACACTACCTGGGAAAACTACTGAACCTCTCTGTCTGTAGAACTTTCATCTCAGAAAGATGTGAGGCCAGGTGACTCACAGATCCCTACCAACTCATCGATCCTAAGATTCTGTTCATTTTGTCCCCATCTCAGTTAACATGTGAGCCAACAGAATGTAAGATGCTAGTCTCTGCACAAGAAAATATGTAATTTAAGAAAGGACTCTTGAAGACCCTGTAAAAGTTAATCTGTACCAATAAAATTTCAGACCTGAAAGCAGGATATAACGAAATTCATTTCATTTTATTTTATTTTGTTTTATTTTATTTTATGTGCTGGGTGGAGGATGTTGGTGTCATTCAAACCATGCTTTCAGAGGCCACCTTCGGCTCGGAAGTACAGTCTGCTTTTACACATCTCTGAGTCTTACTGAACTATAAACCTCAGGGCTCTTAGATCACTAAGCAATCAAAGTAGCAACTAAGAGAATTAACAGAAGGTAGGACAGCCAGTTCTAACACTCCGCTAGGCTGTGGTGTGAGGAAGCATTACCTCCTACCCAGATTTGAGACCATCTGTACTGGTGAAATGCATTCAGCTCTAATTACCAGAAGAGTCAACCACAGAAGCTTAAACCACAAGCAACAAGAAATTCAGAGCTAGCTCTTCCAGGGGTGGTCAGCAGGTCAGTGGTTTCACCCAGAGAATTAACTCCTGCCAGTTACCAGATGTCTGCCCCATAAGCAGGGAGGGATGAGTGGACAAGTGGAACTTTCTTCTTCTGCACTTTTGCTCTTATCAGGGAGGAAAATCTTTCCCCCCAGCTGACTTGCTCTTATATTTCACTGACCAGAAGTAGATCACGTTTATTTCTCACTGGTCTGAAGGCTGGGAAGTCCAAGATCCAAGAACCAGCTGAATGCAAAATCCTCAACAAAACACTAGCAAACCAAATTCAACGGCATCATAAAAGGATCACACATTATGATCAAGTGGGATTTATCGCTAGAATGCAATCATGCGTCAACAGTCACAAATCCATAAATGTGATATACTACATTAACCGAATAAAGGATAAAAATCATGTGATCATTTCAATCAATGCCAAAAAAGTATTTCTTTTATAAGGGCACTAATCCCATTTACAAGAGCTGTGCCTTCATGACCTAATTATCTCCCAAAGACCCCCTCCAAATACCATCACGCTGGAGATGAGAGGGTTCAACATATGAATTTGGAGGGGGGTATAAATATTCAGCATCCACCAAAGGAGTTTTAAAATATTTTAGTTTTCGCTCTATTGCATAGATTATTGGGTTTCTCTTGCCCTTCGGCTGTAAGAAGCCGCTGTGTTGAATAAGCAGCCAGATTATTCCCAGGGATGTGATTGGAGACATTCCTAGGGAAGACTCTTGGCAGGCAAACAAAATGCATCGTGCATGTTTCTGTAGCAGCCCAACAGAGCGCAGCACTGCACCGCTCACTCCC
This sequence comes from Camelus ferus, assembly GCF_009834535.1. Taxonomy (NCBI): domain Eukaryota; kingdom Metazoa; phylum Chordata; class Mammalia; order Artiodactyla; family Camelidae; genus Camelus; species Camelus ferus. Next base: position 33,052,625 of record NC_045702.1, read on the forward strand.
TCCTGGGGACGGAACTGTACCAGTTATCAAATTAATTTCTTCTTTCTGAAATGCATAACACAGTTCCTGGGCTTCTGTCTATTCAAGAGTTTAGAGCCAGCACCTGAGACAAAAGGATTTTAATTGCATGCTGATAAAATGTCAAAACTATTGTGCTTAAGATTACTGTGCATTTCGTTTTTAAATAACGCCTCCAGGATTACAAGAGAGATTTGCCCCTGTGAGTGAAATCCAGTTTATAACTCATCAAAAAATCCTAAACCTATGAGCAAGTTCTTGTATTCTTCTCTCTAAGCCAGTAGACTGTGTCTTTCTACCTTTCCAATTGCACAGCAATACAGGACACTAAAGTGAGTAGTCGGCAAATTTGGTTAACCTATTTTAACTTTAAAGGGTGGTTTTTACCACTCTGTGAAAACCCTAATGATGAATAAGGGTCGGTGTTTGGGGAAGTTGCTTATTTCACAGAACATAGCTGGTGTGCCTCATGTTAAACCATGGGGAGCTGTCTCAGAAGGTCACCTTCTCTAACAGTATTTCTCGCTTTAAAAAGAAACACCCAAAGATGACAAGGACATGGCTTGACTTTCAAGGTCATCCAATGAGATAAAGAGGTGCTCTAGGTTAAGGCAGAGATGTTTGACCAAAGCGTGGTACCGCCACGTACTGAGAATAGTCAGGGTGGGCTGCAGGGTTTACAGGACAATTGCTAAGAAAATTGCTAGTAGCTAGAAAAGCAGAATCATCTCCCAAAAGGGAAGTTTTTGTTTCTTTTGGGGTAAGACACATTCTCTGAGGGAGTGATTAATGAGAGGCAAGGCACAAAAGATCTAAGGCATTTGTCACTATCCTTAGTATTTAAGCAATAAGGCAAAAATGTGTATATCCACATATACATACATACATATACACAGAAGTTTATGTCTATTGGAGGTGATGAGGCATCCTTCACTCACTTTGCTTACTCTCCAGTCCAACTGACTCTTCTTGAGTTCAACAAAAGAGTTCAGATCTGTATCTTGGTTTTAAAAAACCTGTTCAAGTCTGAAGTTACAAAACAAAAAAACACAAATACCCTAGTATTCTGATTAGCAAATCACAAGCCATTTAGCTGCTTGAGCTCTTTCGCTTGCAGCTTGCAGCCCTTGAAAACCTCTAATTCCTCTGTTAGACTCTCCAGGGTACACAGACACTGCCTCATTACTTTGGTTAATAAGGATTGCAAATGAACCCCCAGGTCACATAAGTGTGCTGCTCACCACTGCTTTAAAGAAACCTTATAGCAGATCCTCATGTAGCTAAAGCAGCTCCCTTCGTGTGTGTGTGTGTGTGTGTGTGTGTCTGTGTATGTGGGGGGGTGGGGGGGTGGGGGGGTGTATTCCTAAGCTTGCTGGGGGTTGTAGCTAGGCAACTTGAAGCTAAGTTGTAGCTGACAATGTAAGATAAATTTGGGGGGCAGTAATTAGGTTTGTTTGTTTGTTTGTTTGTTTATTGGTGGTACTGGGGACTGAACCCAGCACCTCGTGCAGGCTAAGCACACACTCTACCACTGAGCTATACTCTTCCCCTTCAAGATAAATTTTTAAATGTTTAAATAAACTTCTCTATTGAAGTTTAGCATATGTGTAGAAAATTACAAAAATGTTGAGTACAGCTCAACAAAGAATTACTATCAAGGTGATTGATCACAGAGAACTTTCCAGAAGGAACTGTCAGCCTACACTGAAATGCTTTAAGAGGAGAGAGAGGCCAGTGAAGGGACTGCCGTGAGACCAGAGGAAGACAGCTTGACACATGTCCCCAAAAGCTGGAAGAACACTGGAAGTTGGTACTTGATTCTCACCTGCAAGGATGTAAGGTGAGGGACTGGTTAGAGCTGCCTGAGTAAGAAAAGAGAAGTGCAGTGGAAGCAAGCCACACTTCCTCCTGTGGTGGACAAGGGTGCTCACTGCCCGTGGGCCAAGTTGACATCACAGAGGGCCACCATGCTGTCATCATCTTCATAAGACCCCAGAAGGACACCTGAGAAGATGAGGATATCAACCAAAAATGGAATCAATGGTTAATCTAACAAAGAAATGGAAAACTTTACTTGAGTCAACCTGAGGATTAGAACCTAGGAGCAGCCTCTCAGAGAGCTCCAAGAGCTGTTCCCAAGAGGTAAAGGGGGAGGTCAGTGTAAGTGTGATTTTGACTAAGGGGTATGCTGCTGGTCACGGGGAACAGACCTCAATTAATGGTTTCAGTGCTTTTCAGAGCAGATGAAGATGCAAGAATCAGGTTCATCAAAAATTTCTCCTGAAAATATTTCACTATCTGAGGGCCACTTCTGTCATTTCCCAGAGCACAGAGTGCTTCATCCTGATCTCTGCTTTATACTGTAGACCAATGACTGCAATGGCCAATGGCCTTGACTCTTGTAGAGCTGGATGGTGGGCAATAATCTTTATTTTACAGTCCCTTCCATTTTGGTCTTAATTTCAACCAAGGTTTGGGAGGCATTTTGTGACCAATTTGTCCCACAATGCTAGGCATGCTCATTCCCAGGTCAGGTGAGGATTTCGTTGATGGGCCACTCAATGTGCTATCCCTGGCCTAGGCCCTGTCAACAGTGGCCAAAAGCCTTTCTACCACGTGTCTTGCTAGTCTGTTATGGTCCAGGAAATGGTCTCCTCTTGTTGCTTCTTCCCATGTCTAGAGTTACACTATTATAGTCATCCGTCTTATAGGACTTCATATGTGGTCAATCATTTCAGGTCACCTAATCATCATTAATTTTCTCTGAAGTTCAGTCACACATTTGGTAACATAAGAAACAATAATCTTGCAAAATAGGCAGAATACAGGTAATAATAGCTAGTAACAAGAGTAGGTCATGAGTAAGTATTTAAGATAAGAATTTCCATTAGGTGCAACCTAGTAACTCCCTAGGTCAGCTGACTGTTCTGCACCAAACACTATCTTGAAGGGAAATGATGTATTGACGTTGTACGTAAAGTTCGCCAAAGATGTCTGCAAGTCCAAGGCGACTGGTGGGTCATAGCGACCCCTGACAGGATTGAAAAGGAATGTTATCTTCTAAGGAGTTACATGGCTGACCAATGAAGGAGAAAAACTGATCTCTATGGCTGAGCAAGTATTTCTGCCATTGGGGAGGTCTGCTTAACACAATGCAGATCCACAACGCACGCTAGAGGGGAGGGAGGAAGTCAAACCAGGCAGAGAAAACTTTATGTTTAAATTTTTCTTGTCTTGTCTTAAAATAAGAATTTTTATTTCATCAAGGAGAACCCAGGTCCTCTGGAAGAGAACCTGAGGGGGACTTATAAGAAATCAGACAAAAGTACAGTGCTTGAATCAGAAAATAGTGGAATTAGAAGAAGGCACTTGATGGGACGGAGGGGGAGGGGTGTCCTCAGAAATGCTTCAGAAGAGGAAGGCCAGCATTTGGATGATCTCCACAACAAAGAGAATTGCAAACAGCACCAGCTTACTTAAAGTGCAGGTGTTCTTTTTCTGTCATCCTCTTCCACAGCCAGATCCTAGAGAAGACAAAGGTAGGAAGTAGAAGGGGAAAGGATGGCCCCTCCCCAGTGCTGCTCTGGGGGGACTTCAGCTGATGCCTGGGAGTAGGGATATGAGGTAAGATTTAGACTTAAAAGGGACTGGAGTTTTTAATACCTGAAAATAAGACCATTGTAGAGATCAGAAACAGATGCCATTTGCCCAAGACGTCCACAGGGCCAGGAAAAAATAATCCAACATGTTGTGTTTGAGGGTTGCTCATTCCATAAACTGGCTACGTAAATTTGAATGTCCCGAGCAAGTAGATGAAAAAAGTCTACTAGTTATCATAGGGTTGAGGTGCAGCCTGACGTTCGGCTCCTTAGGCAGGATTCTAGGTGAGTCAGAGATGCCTTTTAATTAAAGTCAGAGGCTAAGAGTAGGTGACATCAAGTTCTCCCTGGAACTTCAAAGCAGGAAAGGTGAAAATGGCCTTTTGGACACCTAAGCATCCTAAGAGTGGACAAGAGTATTTACTGAGTGCGGTCTAGGTTTTCTCCACAAGCTTCCTGAGTAGAAATAATCTGCCTCAGTGGTTATCATTTCTCTACCCGGCCCTGTCACAGCACACCTGGAGTCAAGTATTTGACTCCACTTGTAGAGGCAGTGGCCCAAAAGTAATATAAGATTGTAAACAGGAAAGGAAGAAGATTCCACACCCTAATAAGTGAGCAAGTGGAAGGAACCTGGGATGTTCAGCCGGAAAGAGACAAGAGGGATTCATTTTGAGAGCTGCGGCCTGTTTCCTGGTAGCTGTCATCATGTGCTTCCAGACGGCCCAGCAGCCCCTGTGAGTGAGGGTGGCAAGCTTTGTCTTAGGAACCTTTGTGTCAAGTTGATAGTGAGCTATCTTTTAGGAGAGATGGTTATTCTAAGACCCTTCCCTTCTAGCAAGCTCCCTCTCCTTTGAAATGTCCAGTGTCAAGGAGAGAATAATTCTTCAGATATGGAACTTGAACTCAAAGGTGGGCTGAGAAGCAGGCCAGGATGGAATTGCATATCTTCGGCTTTGTGTTCCTAAGTCTGTATCTCAAGGAGGAAAAACATTCAGAATTGACTCCTAGTGCAGAAAGGGAGGGATTCTGGCTTCTAATCCATAGCGACTTTAGCCAGAATGGAAGAAAGAAATCTTTGCAAATCTCAACATGTCAAACAGAACTCAATTTAATGATTTTAAGTTACTTTCAAGGCCCTCAGATTCCCATATTCCCTGTTGCTATTACCAGTTTGGAATTCCAAAGGAATATGAGGCTGCCTGGTCCCATGGCTACTTGGCCTTTGGGGTGAGTGGTGGACAGTAGCAGAGAGGAGGCCCAGCCAGAGAGAATTGTACGTTTTTCTCATCAGCCACTCAACCAACTTCAAACTGTCACTATTGAGACCTGTGCGACACAATTTTGAAATACAAGAAAACAAGACCAAAACTCTTTGGCAAGCAACATCTTAAATCTCACATTCATCTAAGAATTCTTGCCTCCCACTTCTTATCCTTATTTTTCATAGCATCTGTAACATATTTCAAGAGCAGGCATGAAAAATAAACTCCTTTTATGCCCTTTAGCAGAATCATTCCAAAACCTGCGTCATAGATTTATGGCACTGATTTAAAAGGGACTACCCAACCCTATCAACCTCACCTTTGGGGGCAAGAGTGATCCACTGCCATTATCACAGGATCCCTGAGCTGTTTTATTTTAGTAGTTTGTAGCGGTGATGAGTTGAAACTGATCCACTAAACACTCTCCTAGTGAACACATGTTGCAAGGCAGCCAGCTAAGCTTAGAACTGTAATCAATCCACATGGATAAAGAAATAATCATTATAAATAATATTTATTGAATGCTTGGTATGTGCCAGGCCCCACTTAGTATTTTATTCCCATGTATAATCTCATTTCCTCATCAGAGTAGCCTAATGAGATAAGAACTATCATTATCCCTCCTTGCTACAGATGAGGAACTCAAGGCACAGAGAGGTCAAGGGACTATTCCAAAGCCAAACAGCATGTAAGGGCTGCCATCTGGATGCTGCCCAGCTGGGCCTGTTATTTTGTATTCATTCACCCAGTAACATAATAATTCAATGCTCCCACTAACAGCACTTTCGGAACACAACCAATTTGCTCTGAGACGTGCAATTCTAAAATTTCCCTACATACCTACGCCTCCTGCCAAGCATTTAGCCTTTTGAAAACAGAGAAACAGAGCCAGGTGGGTCTGATTTAATGAAAATCTTGAGAATGAGTTGAAGGTTTTTCATTAAGATTTCTGAGCATGACCTGATCTGTTTTTGTATCTTAAAATGACACTTGAAAGTGTGTCTTAAGAGTGGGTCTGTTATGCTATTTTTCTCTTTAAGACAAATGAAAAGTCCAGATATGTCAGTTGTGGGTTGTAATTTAGTTCCCTGTTCAATTTCCTCTGAAGACAACATGCTTTTCCTGCCTTCTAACACCCAGTCGTCATTGCTAATTTTGATCTTGGCAACATTCATACCAAATACTACCAGTCCCCCTGCTCTGCTCCCCTGAGACTTCATTCCTCCTACTTTACCCCCACTCTGTTCATTTGACCCAGCTTGGGCCAGGAGACAGGGTTCTGGCACATTTTAAATCAACTGGGACAAGTTACAGTTAAGAGTTAGGTTTCTGTAACAGCAAAGAGGTCATAAAACACAGGCCGTTAGGGTCAGGTTGCTACACTTAGGGCAGAGAGGTCCAGTTTTGACAGACATGGAAACTCGGCAGGCCTTTGTGTTTATGGGGCCAAGGGCCAAAAATAATGAAAATTATTTTTCATTCCTGTTTCAAAATGTTCTATTAAAATGAGAAGGCAAAATACTGATTACAATGCATGTTTATCAAAATGTGTTTATTGTGGTAAAAAACACATGACATAAAATTTATCATTGTAATCATTTTTAACTACACACCTTGTTATGCAACAGACCTCTAGGGCTTTTTCATCTTGCAAAACTGAAACTCTATATCCATTGAACAACTCCCCTCAGCCCCTGGCAACCACCATTGTACTTTCCGTTTCCAAGAGTTTGACTCCTCTAGACACCTCATATAAGTGGGCTCATGCAGTATTTGCCCTTTGGGGGCTGGCTTATTTCACACGGCATGATGTCCTCAAGGTTCATCAATGAGATTATCAAAAATTTAATCAAAATCAAGTGATGTTTTAGTTTAATTTTTGAAAAATAGTGTTAAATCCCAAATTTTTCATAAAAATAAAATGATTCACAGTTTTTACCAGCCATGAAAATGAGGCCCTCAGATCTCCCTTCAAAGAGCAAAATGGCCATGAAGCGCACAGTTGTCCATTGCCGCTACAGCCACTGTGCATGCAGGACTGGCCTCAGTGTCCAAGCTGAGGCTATGCTCTCCCCAGGAAGCTGTTAGAAGCTGCAAGGCAGGGAGACGAGGGCTTAGTCTTCTCTGCTCAAAGCAGGACACTTCCATTCTGGTGCAGTCTGCACACCAGAGATCCCCACGGGCTGGCCAAGATTTTCTCGGAACTGTACTGCCATCTGAGACTCCTCCTACCCAAACTTCCTTCCTTTCCTCTCTCCTTTCACAGGTATTACACCTACTTTGTGGGCTAATGGATTTTCCTGCCCTCTCCTGCTTCCTCTTCCCTGTCTCTTTCACAGGCTTTCCCCCACATAAATCTCTTGCACTTGACTCTCTCTGTCTTGGCATTTGCTTCCTGGAAAACTCAAACTGGAGCAATTTTCCAGCACTTAGTATCCATTTAGTTGACACGGTAAAGAATTGGTATTGCATTTTACTCATGTTACATCTAGGTCTACATATAAACAAATTTTAAAATAACAGAAATTAATATTGCAAACTATTCCTCGGCCACCATAAGCAATTGCTGAGAACGCTATGCTCTGGAACCACAGATTGGACTATAAGGAGAAGCCAGAACAAGAACATTCAGCACTAATGGAAAATGGCATTTGACTGTGGAAGAATCTGTTGCATTCAAGTTATCTGAGGAGAGGCATTCCATAGTTAATTTGTCTTCTCGTTACTAACCTTTTTGCAACTCAAATCCTCATGCCAAAGTAGTGTCCACCTCTAATGTCTGCTGTGGTAAAACACAGACCTTCAGGGCACTCAGACACCATCACCCATTGTTTTAAAGGACTTTGGGGAAAAGTTGTGGATAAGTGTTTCCCTGGGTCCTGAACAGTATTAGTCATGAGAGTAGATATATAACTTGACATGTTGTACCACATCAGAGCTGAGCTCTGGATCACAGTGACAGGGCATTGTGTGTTTTAAATAAATTTATGTTTCCTGTATCTGTAAAATACAGAGGTCTAAAGCACAGGGCTCAGGACAGAAAATCATCTCACCTGGATCTAAGGATGGTGGTGACCCTTTAAAATGGCAGCCAAAGAACCAAAAGAGGGAGGCAGCCGCAGCAGCTCCTGAGCACCAGGGAAGCATCAGGTAGTCCAAAGTTTCCAGCTGCACTTGGCTGCACCTGCTCCTTAGCTGGCTCCAGCCTGTGGGAAAACCAGGATAACAGGTACTTGGCAAAAACGTTTGTTTGGGGGGGGGGTACTTGTTGAATGAACGAATCAAGGAACCCAGCCAATGCAACAAATCCTTTGCTGTGGTACCTTCTTCTGTGCTCTCCATAACATTTTTCCCACTCTCTCAGAAACCTTCTACATGCTCTCTTCCTGTGTGAAGTTTCTATTCAAGAAATAGAAAAGCAACTGCACCCCAACACGTAGCACTATCTTTACATTTGAAAGGCAGTTCACTAATCACAGTTCAATTAGACCTAAAATGAAGATGATTCCATATGCTAAATGATTCTTAAAAGTAAAATTCTATATTTATTTCGGTTTCATCATAAAAATTCCATTGCAAGCCAAGATGGAGTAACAGGGACCATATTTATTCTCTCACCTTAAATAGCTAGAAAAATAGACAAAATATAAGAAACAACTGTTTTCACACATTGGAGGACAGGCAGAGCAGATCCATGACCTCTGAAAGAAAGGAAATAAACAAGGTGAGCTCTACAATTACATCAGTTTACTGCCTGGAGGTAGTTTCCAGGCTGCTATATATAAAATAGATAAACAACAAAGACCTACTGTATAGCACAGGGAACTATATTTAATATCTTTTAATAACTTATAATGGAAAAGAATCTGAAAAAGTATGTATATATGTGTGTATGTGTGTGTGTGTGTGTGTGTGTGTGTGTATATATATATATATAAATGAATCACTAAATTGTAAATCAACTATTCAACTATACTTCAATAAAAACTTTCAAAAGACCATACCAGATAAATTATGAAACATTATGGACAGAGAACAGAGGTAAGAATGAGAGCAAACTTTCATCAGAAACCATGCAGGGCAGAAGAGACTGGTACAATATCTTTGAAACATTGAAAAGAAAAAAATGTCACATTAGAATGCTTTACTCAAAGAAAATATCAGATAAATAAAAGCTGAGACAATTCAGTGCCAGAGAACCTACACTAAAAGAAATATTAAATGAAGTTCTTCAGGCAAAAGGAAATGATATTGGTTGGTTCTATCTTAGTATATCTTCTGCTGATTGATATACACTCTGAGAGATTAAAGTCATGAACACACACACACTTTTGTCTTACATTTAGGAAGTGTATATAACATTTAACCCAATCATGCCAAATATGCAATAAGCCAAATTCTTACCATGTAAAATATACTTTCTGTTCATTAGTTTGAAAATTGGGAGGAGTAAAAATTAGTTTATTATTTAATTTACTGAAAGAATTTACTAGATGAACTGTAATGAACCCATTAAAAGTACTATCTAGATTTTACAGGCTCAGTGCCTGCCAGTAGCATAAAACTTGACCTGACATCAAGCACATTCTACAAAATTATCAGCAGGTATCTAACCTCACAGAGCCTCATTTGATTAACATATATCTAATAATAGTTACTATATAAAAACAAAATAATTTATTAAAATGGAAACCATCTGCCAAAGAATTATTTCAAAATTATAGAACTCCAGAGTCATTGTTGTAGGAAGCCTCTATGATAATCCCTAATGATCTCTACTTTCTTATATTCATGCTCTTGTGTTCTCCCTCCCAGTCCTACGTGCTGGACTTACTGGCTTACTTCTAACACATGAAATATGGCAGAAGTGTTACTTTGGGGATTAAATTATAAAACGATTAGCTTCTGGTTCTTGCTCTCTCCCTCTCTCTGCTCACTGGCCCATGGAAAGACAGTTGTCATGTCATGAGGCAGCCCTGTGGAAAGGCCCAAATGGCAAGTGATGGAGGCCTGTCAATGAGCACATGAGTGAGCTTTAGGGTGGACCCCAGCGCCACCACTAGCTGAGCTGTTAGATGAGATCACAACCCCAGCTAATAGCTTGATTGCAAACCCAGACAGATCTTGAGTCAGAGGCACCTAACTATGCTGTGCTTGGATTTCTGGCCCACAGGAATTCTTTTAAGCATCTAAGGGTTGGGGGGATTTGTTACACAGCAGAGAATAACTAATACAGCTATTACTCAGCAGTTTCACAATCTTATTCATGAGGAAATTCTGAAGCCTCTTTCTACATAATGTATGGGGAAATAATTCTACTTGCAACTTTGTGTCCAATGGCATTTTCAAGAATTGGTAAACAAGTCAGCATGTGGAAAGCTATTATATGGAGATTCAAAATCTGTAATAATTTGGCACCATTCAACTATTGTCACCAATGAGCAATGTGGTAAGAGGACAGTTTACCAGGAATCAAAGTAACACTGCCATTATTCAACTCTTGTTACTGTTTTAAAATCTTAGAGAAAGATTAGATTCTTTTAAAAGTGTTTCAGAGAGATATCTATAATTGCTGATGCTAGGTTCAAATTAAACAACTTTCTACCCATACAAATGGGTGAAATTACATGATGACTCATTAATTCTCCCACTGAACAGAGCTGCACACAACCTTTTGGCCATCTGGCTAAGATAGCACCTTTGGGACTAATAACCGAAGACTCTCTGGGACCTAATAATTATATCAGACTAATACATGTAAGTCCTGCTGGCTAAATGACATCTGGGCTGGAGCCATGAGACAAAGAAGATGCTGATTAAAATAACACTGGTGGAGCAGTTTAAAGTTGATAATATTATTTATCATTCACAGTTTCATTTGTTTCTCACCAAAAATCTTATGCATTAGATACTATTTTTATTATAAAGCTCTTTCACCATGCTACATTCTTTGCCATGTATCTAGACAGGGCTTAACAACTCCAAAATTCAGAGACAATTTGCCTCTAACAGACTAGTTGTTGATCCTTTAAGCCATGAAATGCCTTCATTTCCAACATAATGAGAAAAATCCTACCATCCTACCGCCTTCCCAATCTACCCTTGGCTGGACTTTGAATTGCTTATATTTCACATTGCTTAAGATAAAAAAAATTTTTTTTTGGTTGCTTTACTCTGGTTTAATGAGCCAAATTCTCTGAGCCAACGACTACCTTCCCTACCAGGCCCATAAACAAAATTGACTGTATTTGTTATAGGAACAGGCAGTCCAATGACATGGTAATGAGTGCCTACTGTGGGATTTTTCATCTCCTGCAGAAATTTACAGCCCCATTCACCACAGCATCATATGCCTCCTAGAAAAAGAAGCAATGGGTAGTTTATTCCCATCTAGAAATTGATGTGTAGCCAGGGGTAACATGTGCACATTCACATCTACCTAAAGCAGGGTGTAAAACCTGCCTGTGAATCAAAGATACTCGAGAATTTTTAAATCGCAGAAAGTCAGAGATACAAGAGGTAGGCTTTTGCCACCAAGCTGCATGTCCCTGAAATATGTGCCTTAATCTGTCACTGCTCAGTTTCCCAGACTGTGTTCTCTCCGGGTCCTTCTGACTCTAATGTTTTAAGATTTGTGAATGAGTGGGGTTGGTTTAAGGAATCTTCCTAAGCTGTGCTAGCCATGTGTTGGATCATTGATGCCATCTAACATTTGCCATGGGTGCTTTGGATTAGAAGACGTAGTATACGTGGAAGGGTATTACAGTATAGCTATGGCTGGCAAGGAGTCATCAAAAGTTAGAAAAATTTTTGAATTAAAAAGAAGATAGGTTTTAAAATCACATGTTTGGCAAAGACCACTAGTGGTGTCCCAATTTCCATTCTCCTCCATTTCCTTTATATTAGAACTCCTGGTTTTAAGCTGGGTACATGGTCATCTGAAGCAAAGGTATTTCTCAGTATCGCACCAGTAGATTGGTCATGTATCTAAGTTCTGACCACAGAGATATAAACATAAGTGCTATTTGCAATATCTGAAAAATGCTGCTGGCTGGAATGCAGGCAAGATGACTGGAGCACAAGCAGCCATCCTGAACCATGAGGTGGAACATGTATGCTGAAGATGGTGGAACAACAAGATAAAGGAGGCTTGATCCCTGACACCATGAGTGCTATCTATACTAGCCCTGAACTATTTCCAAGCTTCATTTACATGATAGAGCAATAAACTGCTATCTTGTTTTATGTTACTACCATTTTGGATTTTCTGCCACTCACAGCAGAATTAATCTTGCTGACAAAGCAGAAATATTTGTATCTCATTTTAATGAACTTACGTAGATATGCATGCATAAGTATGTAGGGGTGTGTGTATATGTGTTGGGTCCAGCCATCCAGCATCCATTCTCCCAGTATCATTCTGATTTCCCTGTAGTGAATTGCCCCTTTCTTGCTGTGTGATGCCATGGTGGATGATCAAGAACAGGTGTGTAGTCCCTCTTTAATGGATCCAAGGGAGTCCCCAGAGGTTCCCATTATCAGGTCTTTCTTCTCACTGCTCTGTTTCAGCGGGAGGCAAGGTAGAGATTCTTAAAGCTCAGTCCTAAACACTCTTCATTTCTTGACTGTGCGCCCCTACAGAGGAACTTACCATCCACATCAGCTTCTACTACATCTATAAACAGGCGATTCACAAAATACCTCTCCAGCCTGAACCTTCCCTTTGAATTCTGTACTCATGTATCAGTCAGGACTCTGGAAGAAATGAGTGATACACTTAGGTTGGTGCAATCTGAGTGGGTGGACAGAATATAGGGAAATTATCGGAAGTAGCACAATGTTCTAAAACAAGCAAGAGCACAGCCAGACCCTGGAGGGTGAGGGGTTGGTGGGGAAGACCATATCTGACAAGAGTTGTGACCTCTGGTTCAGGGTTGCAGCCAACCCACAGCAATTCTGCAGGGAAGAAGCCAGGAAAATCAAGGAGTGACCCACCTCACTGCTTCTCCTTCTCTGATCTCCTGCCATTGCTCCCCATTGAACTAACCCCATCTGAAGCCAAAAGCAAAGGGAGTTTGTTGATGCAGGTCAGCCTCCCAGGGCTGCAAACAGGGTGGAGGGGAGGTCTGGAGATGCAGATAGAAAAACTGCAGCACAAGCCATATACCCAGTAGCCTACTTAACATCCTTTGATGTCTCAAGGTACCTTAAATTCAGCATGCCCCCAACTGAACCATTCATCTGACCCCTCCCAAGATTTAGCTGGCCTGGTCCTTTTTCACTGTTCCTAATCTTAGGATATGGTACCGTTAGCAAGGTATTTAGGGAAGCCAGAAACCTGGAGATCACTGCTGGTCCCTTTCTTCCCCTCTCCACCCATAACCAGTCTGTCACCAAGTCCACCTAGTATTATGTAACCTGAGTTCAGCAAAACAAAACAAAATCCACTGTCTCCTGGTACTTTGATTTTTGAGAAGAGACAAGCAGACAAGGATGGAAGTCCAGGCCAGGACCGCCAGATCTCCATCCAGGGTAAGCTCTGTTTTTCAGCCTCTCTCCAATCTCAGGAGACCCCTATATTCTTCAGGTAAAGCTTCTTTTTGCTTAATTTAGCGAGAGTTAGTTTCTGCTGCTTGAACAAGAACCTTAATGAACAAAGCAAAATGTTTAATTAGGAAACTAACTGAAAAAGTACTTGGTCTTCAAACATGTCATCACTCTTTAGAACTTACAGGGTGTCTGAAACTCGTCTCCATTTTTGAGTATCTTCTCTAAAGAGAAGCAATAAAAGCTAATTTTTTAAATTAAAAAATATAAAGTACAGCTATGTATAATTCAACCATAACATGTGTCCATCTGTGAACAGCGGGCATCTCTCAGAGGAGGGACTAGAGGTGATTTGTATTTCCTCTTTGAGTCTTTGGTCCCCATTTTTTTAAATTGTGAAAGCATATTATTTTGAATTGGGTTTTACAAAGTAAGTGAATGGTATCTTAAAAAATAAATTGTACTCTACTGATGCTGGAAAAAAAAATAGTAAGAAATCCTGATACTGCATACTAAGGCAAATAGCAAGAAACAGTTCTTATAGAATTGTTTTTTTCTTCTGGGGGGGTAATTAGGTTTGTTCATTTATTTATTATTATTATTATTTTTTTTTAACGGAGGTACCAGGATTGAACCCAGGGCCTTGTGCATGCTAAGCACTGTGTTCTACCACTGAGCTATACCCTCCCCACCTTATAGAATTGTATTAAAAACACAACTTAGGTTTGGGTTTTGGATGGGTGTTCTCACAACACACACATGCACACACACACAGTAGCTGAGGTCATTCACTCAGTGTACATGTATTCATTCATTGTATCAGATTATACTCTCTTAACTACAAATAGGTTAATGTTCGACTAACAGATTGTACTTTGGTTATGTGTCTACGTATAGCACATAGTCTATACAGGTCTTAGAGATACAAATGAATAAAATGACTCTTATCCTTGAAACACTTGGAGGCTTGTGTGGAGCTACACAAAGTGTGGCCTGTGGACCACCTGCATCAGAGTCACCCTGAGTGACAGTCTGATGAAGGTGCCTAACTTCTTCCCCAGGAAGAAGACAACACGTCAGAGGTGACATTTAAGTTTGATTTTAACTATACAAGAGCTAACTGAGCAAAGAAACAAGGAACTGGAATTGTAATTAGTATAAGACAAAGAATATTCAAGAACATAATTCTAGAGCCTCCCAGTTTACTAATTTGTTAATAACATGTCATAAAACAGTATTATAGATTTATGCTTTTGCTGCTGTAAGAGTTAAAAGCTGACTGCTGGCAGTGTCCATAGCCTGAAAGAATAATCAACATATTTATTAATTTTCCTTCTGCTTATACTTCAAGCAGGTTAATTGTTAGACTGACAGATGGTACCTTCATTATAAATCATGTGTGGCCAATAATAAACTGGATTTTTACAGCTATCTTTTATTTAGAAATATCTTATATTTCTTATGTGGAGCAAAGGTCAGCTGAGTGTAGACTAAGACTGCCTTTGCGTCATAAACCAGCAAGAAAGCTTACATTTAAGTTGTTTTCTAAAAATTTGCCATTGAAATATTAACCAAAGGATTGTTTTAAAATCATAACTCCCCATGCTGCTTTTACCTCACCTTAATTGTAGTAACTCATTCACCCACTGATTGATTCATTCACTCATTCAAACATGTCTAGTACACTCTATGCATGTGTGAGAAACTAGAGGTTAAAAGATTATGAAATTCCTTCCCTCAAAAAAAACGTTTATAGCAGGAAGGGTCTAGCTCAGCGGTAGAGTGCATGCCTAGCATGCGTGAGGTCCTGGGTTCAATCCCCAGTATCTCCATTAAAATAAATACATAGGTTAAACCTACCTCCCTCCCCTCATGAAAAAAATCTTAAAAAAAAAAAAGAAAAGTATAGATAAATTATGTAAAGAAAAAAGAAACTTAAAGTTTACAGATAAGATGTGTGAAAAAATGAGTATGATAGAGAGTATGTAATAAATACGACAAAATTAAAACATACAGAAAGCTCAGACGCGAGCGAGCTGACTGTCCTTGGATTTACCAGGACTGTCACTGAGAGATCAGATAAGGAGGGAGTGATCCTAACAGGCTCCGAGGTAACTTGAACACAGGAGTCCAAGAACCATGTTGATGCCTGGTGTCTGGGTAGCAATAATGGAAGCCAAGAGGAGGAACAGCTTTTGAGAGGGGAAAGATGAGTTCTGTTCAGGGCTGAGTCTGACAGGCTGCTGGGATATCTAAGGAGACAAGAGCGCAGGCGGTTGGGAGAGCTGGTCTCCGGCTCTGGACAGGGCGCAAGTCTGAAAGTCACGTACGTGGTCAAGGTCCACATCAAGACTCACCGCCAACTCGAAGTGTGGTCTCAGTTGTGTCATGAAAGCCTCTCTGGTCCTCAGCTTCTTCCTCTGCAAAAAGAAAATGCGGTGTTGAATCCAAAATCCCCAAAGTGTGCTGCACCCTGGGATTTTAGATCGTCCACACAGAAACTTTCCTTTTACTTTACTTTTTTTTTTTCCACACACACACAAAATCTGCAACTAAACTTTGATTGCACTGATACTATTTCTTTGGTGAAATAAAGAGGAAAAGCATGTTGATTTTAAAGAAATAGTCCAATAAATTATACGGGCAGTAGACGGATAAGGCGGAAATTGTGAAGACAGTTTGCAAATGATAAGCATGGAAAACCAAGTTTTAGGTTGTCTGGAAGGTGCTTCATACTCAATAATCCTAAATTCTCTCTAAAATCTTAGGTTTGATGTTATTTTCATATTGTTCTCCCCTTCCCTTATCACCTACTTCTTCATGGTCTTCTGTCCAGATTCAGACGTATAGGTCTGCCTCACTATTTCCCCCCATTCTTAAAAAACAGGTTTTGTGAAAAAATTGTGGTTAAAATACGTATAACATACAATTGGCCATGTTAACCATTTTTTTTTTTAAATCTAAGGATATATTTATTTATTTTTCCTTTCAGTTTTATTGAGATATAATTGACACACAGCACTGCTCAAGTTTAAGGTGTACAGAATAATGACTTGGCTTACATAAATTGTGAAAGAATTACCATAGTAAGTTTAGTTAATACCCATCATTTCGTATAGATACAAAAAATATGAGAAGAAAAAAAAAAGAAAAAAATTTTCCTTGGGATGAAAACTTTTAGGCTCCACTCTCCTAGTATCTTTTTAAAAAAATTTTATTTTATTGAGTTATAGTCAGTATATAATGTTGTGTCAATTTCCAGTGTAGAGCACTATTTTTATTTATGCATGAACTTACATATATTCATTATCGCATTCTTTTTCACCATGAGCTACCACAAGATCTTGTATATATTTCCCTGTGCTATACAGTATAATCTTGTTTATTCTATATATACCTGTCAGTATCTACAAACTTTGAACTCCCAGTCTGTCCCTTCCCACCCCCTCCTCCCTCGGCAACCACAAGTTTGTATTCTATGTATATGAGTCTGTTTCTGTTTTGTATTTATGTTCATTTGTCTTTTACTTTTCTTTTCTTTTTGTTTTTTAGATTCCCATGTTAACCATTTTTAAATGTGCAGTTTGGTCATGTTAAATACATTCACATTGTGTTGTGACACACACTTCTTAAGAGAGAGGATAGCAGAATGGCCAAACGGGTGCTTTGGAGTCAGACCGGGTGGGTTCAGCTCCTAGCTTCCATGCCTATCAGCTGGGTGGACTTCGGTAAATTATTTAACCTCTGGATGCAACAGTTTCTACATTTGTAAAATGTAACAACACCGTCTATCTGACAGGAGTATCCTGAAGATCAAAGGCATATTAATATTTAAAGTACTCAGAACAGGACCTAGCACACAAGAAGGCTTAAGTATAGGACAAATGATAGCTAATTGTAAGGATAGATCATAATTTATCTAACCAATTCCCTACAAAAAGCCAGTTAGTACATTTTGATAGATAGCAGCCGTTGGAAAGGTAAGAGGGCACACTTTAGCTAACCTCTGAGGCTAGAAGGTGTGGTTGGCATTAAGCAGGGGAAGGGCAGCCCTGATGAACAGGCTACAATAAGCAAGACAGTCCTGAACAACGAAGAATTCCCCAGCCCTGAAGGTCACTAGCAGAGAAACACGGCCATACCTTCTAACACTGCATTCCTACTTCTTGTAATTTTTTCCCCACAGATTTACTTGCACATAAAATGATAAATGTGGAAGTTTATTCAGTGTAGTTTGTTTACAATAGCAATAGACTAGAAATAAACCAAATGTCCTCCTTGACAGGAGATTCAATAACAATTTGCAGTACACTCAAACAATGGAGTGCTATGCAGCTATTCAAAAGATTGAGAAACTTGCCCATATGCTAATATGGAAAGATTTCCAAAACGTATTAAATGGGAAAAGAAAAGTTTAGAGTGATACACATAGTAGGCTAACATTTAGAGGGTAGATAAGAAGGTATATTTACATATGGTTTTATTTGTGTACAAAATACAAGAAATTCATAAACATGGTTATGTGGGAAAGGGATTTCCAGACAGAGGTGGGGATGAGGTGAATGGGATAGATGGTAATTAGACATTTCAGTGTTTGCCTTTTTCTAACTTTAAAAATATTTTAGTCATGTGAACATCGAGCTTTTTTTTTTTTAACCTAAGGAATGGGGTGGACTTCCCTCAGGCATTTGTGGAATCTGGAGCAAGAGCATAAATGGAGACCCACATACTGTAAGTCTAAACATGTAGAAGTTACATGGTGAAATCAGGCACGTTCAGGGTGGTAGGGCCACAGACTCTGCAGAGGTTATAAATCAAGCTAACAAACTCTTCAATACAATATGTTCTCTTCTCCTACCTGGGAAAATAAACTTTCTCAGTGACAAAATAGATAAGTGTAAACTGAAAGTGGACAAAATATCCAACACAAAAGAACTGAATTATTGTTCATATCACTGTGGCCCATTGATGGCTCGGCCATGTTTGGAAGAGTAATGAAATAATGACATGCATAATTCACAATGTGTTTTGTGTTTATTCCACACTTTTTTTCTGCCTTCATTTCCATAAAACCTAATTATGTAGTTTTAATCATTATTTTCACATATTTTGAGTCCTATTGACAGTAATATGAAATCAGACAATCTTTCTTGAGTAATTAAAGTTTTTAGGGTTTTTTCACTTAGTTTCACTTTGAGGAAATTGCCCTGCTGAGACAGAAACAAGTGGAATTATCAATAACTTTTTAAAGCAGTACTTAGATTGGAAACAGACCATGAAATTTAGATATGCTCAAACATTATGATAGGATCTTTATTGTAGAAATTATTACAAAATATTTACATTTTATCCTATAAATCAATAGCATTCAATTGCCCTTTTTATCACCTCTCAGAGTGGTATCTACATCTATACAGTATTTCCTAAGTTCTTCTCCTTTCTGAGTTTTCAATGCTGAGACATTGAAAACTAGAATATAGAGCACAACTATATAGAGAGAATATATAGTGATATAAAAAAGACTGAAATAGCACACCTCCTTCAGTGCCCTACTTCAAAGGACTCAAAGTTTCAGAACCTGCCCAGGTCTTCCCGAAGTATGTCTACCATTGTTTTCTTTTAAATTGGGAGACTATATAAATCAAGATAAATTGTGAGAAAGCATCTGTAATACCTAAAAACTCAAGACTGATAATGTGGTTAAAAAAAAAAAAAAAAGGAACTCAAGTAAACCGACACAGGTGAGGATGCGGTCAACATAATGCACGCAGCAAAGAACTACTCTTCTCTCAGAGCATCTCAAGTCATGACAGAGCAGAGGAAGTTATGGCAAACAAGTTCACAGAACCACTAAAAGCACAAAGGAAAATCCAAACCAGCCATCTAAGATGGATGGAGACAGATGTACAGGGCTAGGCAATAAAACTTTCTCTAGAGAGAGTTGCTAAGGGGAGAAAATTCCCAAGTCTCAGAAGAGAAAGTAATTAATCCAATTATTTCAATAAACTTGAGCTGCTTGCTATAATATTTCTAGAACATTCATGTGACTGTGATCTTGACAATATGGCCATCTATTTATAATATAGCAGCAAAGATCTGGCACAAATTATAACATCCCAAGAACACCTATTAACATATAGAGTTAGAATTTGATATTCTGATTGCTCACTAAAGGGATATATCTCAAAGTTAGCTGAATAAGAGAAATGATTATTGGAGAGCAAGAGGAAGAGAGCACACTGAAGGAGTTCATCTATACAGAAAGAGG